>NC_073638.1:65417142-66749285 GCF_029407905.1 Bubalus kerabau | reverse complement strand
TTCTCCAAGGGATCTTTCCAACCCAGGGATTGAACCTGGGTCTCCTGTATTGCAGGCAGAGTTTTTACCATCCGATACTCAGCACAAATATTTTGAACAGACTAGAATGATCAAAGAATTGCTTTACAGTGAATGATTCATGCTTCATGGCACCAGGTTATCAAAAGGCAAATAGGTGACCATTAAGAAATTGGTCCAAATGGGCCAGGAGTTAATATGGGAATGGGCTGGGATTGGATGGTAGCCACAGAGATGGAAAGGAAGGGAGAAGGACTTGGGAAGCCAGAAGGCAGGTTATGATGGTTGATTTTATGTGTTGATGAGACTGGGCTAAAGCATGCCCCAGATGGCTGGTGAAATATTATTTCCGGGTGTATCTATGAGGCTGTTTCTGGAAGGGATTAGCATTTTAATCGGTAGACTGAGTCAACAAGATCACCATCACCAAGGCAGGTGGGGGAACTTACTTGCTTGAGCTGGTGCATCCTTCTTCTCCTGCCCTGGGACATTGGTGCTCTTGGTTCTTGGGCCTTTGGACTCAGATGAGGACTTACATCATTACCCACCCTGAATCTCAGGCCTTTGGAGTCAGATTGAGTTACACCACTGGATTTCCTGCTTCTCCAGTTGGCAAAGGACAGATCACGAGGCCTCTTGACCTGCATAACTATGTGAACTAATTCCTATATTAATTATATATTCCTACAATAATTATATATATATACATTTATATACACATATAAATTTTGTATTTATATAAAATTTAGAAATTTATATAAAAATTTACAAATTTAATATGTATTAGTTATATCTATCTATGTGTTTCTCTGGAGAACGCTAATATACAAGGGTGCTACCTGAATTGGCTAAAAGCTTGCAAAGTGGTACTTTTTGGATGAGGGTGGAGCCTAGATATTGGTGCTGAGCTATGGAGGGACCTAAGGGTGCTAGAATTCTGAGTGCATGGGTGGATGGGTAGATGGCTGGACAAATGAATGAGTTCCCTCATAGGAACTCCTCACTTTCAGGTTTAGACCAAACATCTTTAAAAGCCTACTTAGATCCTGATGTTAGGTAGTAATTTCTCATACTCTTCCCCTGACCTCAGTTATCCTTCCCCAAACCAGGGAGGCTGAAGGCTTTTCTGAGATCTGGACCATTTCTGGATGCCTCATGGAGTCATTTAGGTTTTTTTATGTTCTAATTCCCTAGAGTAGGAAATGGAAACCCACTCCAGTATTCTTGCCTGGAGAACCCCATGGCCAGAGAAGCCAGGCAGATTATGGCCCATGGGATCTCAAAGAGTTGGACATGACTGAGTGACTAAGCAAGCAAGTTCTAATTATGAGAACCTCCATGTTGAACTCTCTCACCCTAGGGCTGGGGAGCGTGGTGGCTGGGATTCCTTCCAATCTGCTGTACAGGAGCATAAGCAGGATCTGATATGTCTGAGAAATAAAGACTTATGACATTACTTGTGTAGCATGAGCATGAAGCTGTTCATACAGACAGAACTGTAAAAGCACATGCACACGTACTTCATGTACATGACCACATTTAAGCTCACAACATCCTGCAAGGCAGTCATTCTTATCACTGTCTGAGAGGGGAGGAAAGCCCAGCTTGGAGGTGGCTTTCAATACTTCGGCCACCTGATGTGACAAGCCGACTCACTGGAAAAGACCATGATGCTGGGAAAGATTGAAGACAGGAGGATGAGATGGTTGGATGGCACCATTGACTCAGTGGACATAAGTTTGAGCAAACTCTGGGAGATGGTGAAGGACAGGGAAGCCTGGCTTGCAGCAGCAGTCCGTGGGGTTGCAAAGAGTCGGACACGACTGAGCGACTGAACAACAGCCACACTTCTCACTTCTAGAGGAGAGCTACAGGAATAGCATCCCCCTTCTGCCTCCAGATATTAGTACATCTGGATGAGACATTTGGAAGTGCTGCATAGCCACGTGCTACCAGTCTGAGAACTAGGCCAGTACTAAAGATGGCAGAGTCAAGATGGAGAGGATCTCGGTCCCTGATGGTGGGGTGAGTCACTAAATAGCCCATCACAGAAACCTCCAGATACTTCTAGTTGACTTCCTGGTGTCCGTTCTGGTCTTCTTCCTTAGTCACATAAAAATCTATATTGATGGATGTAGCAGTGTACCTGATACAAAACACATTTTCCAGACTCCCATGTCAATGCAAGTAGCTGATATGTTAAGTGGCCCTTTGCCCTGCCCCTTTTTATCTTCCTGTTTTCTGGGATGTGAACATGATGGCTAGAGTATAGTAGCCATTATGTGATCGTGAAGCTAACTTGAGGATGGAAGCCATGTGCTAAAGATGGCAGCAAAAAAGTGTGGGTCCCTGCTGACTGTGGAGCTGTGATGCCAGCTTTTGACTGTTTATATCCAGGCTTCTTGTATGTGTACATAAAACTTCCATTTTATAGAAGCCGCTGTTTTTGGTGTTTTCTGTTATATGCAGCTGAGTCTTATCTCAGCTGCTTAGACTGTGTCTTTCTAAATTTCCTGCTGGGTGAGAATTAATTTCCTTAAAGCCTAAACTGTTTGGAGTGGGGGTTGCAATCAATAGCTTCGTAATTGTTTCCTCTTCAAAACCCATACTGTTAATATCTCTACTGTATAGTCATATAGTCACCTATAACACAGGGCTGTATTCATCAATTCTCCATTATTCTTGAGGTGAGAGGTCTTAATGTTAGGATATCCTCCACTTTTTACATATCTTTCCTGTCTCCGAGTTCCATCATTGGGCAGAAAATAACTTCCAGAAAGCCCAAACAAAAAGCAGATGTTCCAGTTAGCTGCTACAGGGTGGTACAGCATTGGTGGGAATTCACGCGGTTTCGTTGGCACTGACCTCAGACTGTCAGAGTGATACCTCCCACCTGAGCGGGGTCTGGCTTTCAATAGCCTCCTGTCTATTCCTTCACCTTCTCCTCAGCTTGCTCCTCCTCGGTTCCTCCACCCGGACCATGTGGTCTGCCTCCCACACAAATCCTCAGGGAAAGGAGCTTTTAATAACTGGCGAGGCAACTATTGACTCAGGTTTTGTTTGTCTGCCATTAAGTTCGCATTTAATAAATGCAGGATTCTTGGTTTAATAGGCTGGTCATTGTGTATTATCAAAATGGTAAATTAATTATTCAAAGCTGTGCTTGAGATAGACCAGAGATAGAACCGCGGTGGCCTCCCTCCTTCCTAATTCACAGTGAGCATTGCGTTTCTGGCCAGTCAGTATTTATTTAAAGTATAATAGCTATCTTGTTAAACTCAAGTCTGTTAAATCTAAATGAAAGTCAGGGATTTGTACTGGAGGGTGGGGAGCGGTTCAGTCAGTCTGTGTTGAGAGCATCCCAAACCACCCGCTTCGTTATTTGCATCTCGCTGTGAGGTTGCCAAAGCCAGCTCGTAAAGCACGGCTGGAATAATAATCCTTCCTTATCCAGGGACAGAACCACCCACCACCCTTAGCCCAAGAAGTTTTCCCTGGGATGTAAAGCTGTAATGTAATGATAATGACGGCTACCATTTAGCAGGGCCTATCATATGCCAAGTGCTTTCGATCCATCATCTCCAGTTCGCACAGCAATCCCGATTTATGCATGAGGATATTGATGCCTGGAGGGGTTAAATAATCTGCCCGAGGTCACACGGTTGTTAACTGGAAGAGCTAATTAGCAGAGTTAACTTTTGTTAATTAGCTCCAGAGTTTGGGGATTCAGACTCAGATATTTTGGGTTCTAATGTCCATCCTCTCTTGCTACAGAGACTCTGAGGGGCTTGAACATGTGTTTTTGTGTCAGCAGAGGGTTTAGTCCCTTGCCTCTTGGCTCAGACCCTGATTGCTGGAGCAGTCAGTTTTGCATCCCACCTACTCTCTTTCACGAGTTAAGTCCCCCAGACTTACACACCTTTGCATGGTCATGCACAATGGCCTTCCCCGCGCTTGCAGTGCCTCCCTGCGGCTGCTGTGAGCGGAGGCCGTCTTGACCTGCCTTCGGTTCCATCCCTCCTGTTTCCATCCTTATGTGCAGGACTGCAGGGTTTGTCATCACATCCTGAGGAGAAGGAACAGAATTCTCTAGGAGAAAAGAACTTTGTTTTTAAAGTGCATCTGAGCCACTTTTCTAGATTCTCTATTAGAGTTTGCCCCTGCCCTACATCGTGAACCTATCCGAGCTCCTTCAGTGGGGGGCTTTGGCTTATAGCTGACACCCAGCAGCCCTAGTGGAGGGAACGTAAGACATGAACAGCCAACTTCTTGGGGACTTCAGTGCAGCTCACAGCTTAGGATCTGAGATGCCTGGTAGGACCCATGGCATGATGTTGCTGAGCAACCAGGCCACATAGTTCAAGCCAAGGACCTAATACAAGGACACTCTATTCAGCTTCAGTTGAAGGGAGCCATGCCATTTTATTCATGCATTCATTCTGCATGTATGTGTTGTGTGTCTCCCTTGCATCAGGCACTGATTAAAGCATGGGGTCTTTGACTTCACATAAGATAGTCCTGGAATTCCAAGCGTAGGACACAGGAAGGAGCACTGACTGGACAGAGAATTGGTAGATCTGGGTTTGAGTTAGGATGACCAACTCTCCTGGTTTGCCTAAACTTTCCAAGTTTTAGCACTGAAAGTCCTGCATCCTAGAGACCCCTCAGCGTCTGCAGATGGTTGTTTGCCCTAGTTAGAGTGCCAGTTCTGCCATCTCCTAGTCAGTCAGTTAGGGTATATTTTTGATGGCCCATTACATGACCGACAGCATTCCACTGCTATGAGAACAACTGTGAGCAAAGTCAAGTTTGTGCTCAAGGTACCCCCTTGCAGTGCCAGTAAATAATACAAGCAAGAGCAGATAAGATAATATAAGGCATGTCTATGGGCTTCCCTAATGGCTCAGCAGTAAAGATTCTGCCTGCAATGCAGGAGCCACAGGGGATACAGGTGCAATTCCTGGGCTGAAAAGATCCCCTGGAGGAGGGCATGGCCACCCACTCCAGTATTCATGCCTGGAGAATCCCCATGAGGAGCCTGGCAGGCTACAGTCCATAGTATCCCACAGAGTTGGATACAACTGACGTGACTTTGCACACACACACACATGCAAGGCATGTCTAAAGAGATAAGCCAGGTACTGTTACCTAGGTTGACTATATGGTGGGGGAGGGGGCTATTCTAGGTGGAAAGGTCAGAGATGGCCTCAGTGACTGTGAACAGACACAGGCCACCATGCACAGCTCTGGAGGGGAAGATTTCCAAATAGAAGGATCGTGAGGGGCAAAGGCCCTAAGATGGGAACAGATACTGCCAGATGTGAGATCAGAAGGAATGTCAGAGTGGATGGGTATAGGGGAGGTGGGCGAGGGAAGGAGGAGGGTGGGAGCAGGCCTGTGCCAGGTGACAAAGGTCCGTGGGCTATGCATTAGGTCTGTGCCCTGGGGGAGTCACTTTCAGAGGAGGAGTCAAAATGTCAGCGAAGTCGGTGGGGCTGGAAAGCAGAGTCCAGAGGCTGAGTTTAGGCATCCTGGCTCCCCCGCAAACCGGCTGCCTGTGTGGTGCTTTCCATCTTGGTAAGAACGTCACCATTCACAGGGTCGTCTGGGCTCAGAACTTCCGTGTCATCTGGTTCCTGCTTTCCCATCCACCTCTGTCATTCAGTCTGAATGACATAAATCACTGCATTCCATGACCTTGCTTAAGATGATAGTACTCAGCATATTTGCTCAAGTTGCAAGCTTTCCCAGAAGCAGACTCTGAGGTGAAGATTTGTATACAGGAAGTTTTCTGAAGAGTTTTTATTGTGTGTTTTGATGTGCTGAATTAAATTAATCTTCTAGTATTGAACTAACCTTGCATTCCTGAGGTAAAACCCGCTTGCTCATGATGTGTTAAATTATATTTGTATTTTTATCATTATATATTATATTTATAATTATGCTGCTGCCGCTAAGTCACTTCAGTCATATCCAACTCTGTGTGACCCCATAGACGGCAGTCCACCAGGCTCCTCCATCCCTGGGATTCTCCAGGCAAGAATACTGGAGTGGGTTGCCATTTCCTTCTCCAATTTATAATTTTATATATATATATATATTATATATATATAAAATAGTCTCCTAAAATGAGGAGAGATTGACTTAAGAATGGAAGTGATAAAACAAGGGACTACTATTTTTCATTATAAAACTTTTAGCACTATCTGATTTTTAATTATTTTCCCCTAGTCTATGAAACAGAGAAGGCAATGGCAACCCACTCCAGTACTCTTGCCTGAAAAATCCCATGGACGGAGGAGCCTGGTGAGCTGCTGTCTATGGGGTCGCACAGAGTCGGACACGACTGAAGCGACTTAGCAGCAGCAGCAGCAGTGTATGAAAGGGTTTCCCTGGTAGCTCAGCTGATAAAGAATCCACTTGCAATGCCGGAGACCCTCGTTCAATTACTGGGTTAGGAAGATTCTTCTGGAGAAGGGAAATCTTCTCTACCCACTCCAGTGTTCATGGGCTTCTCTGGTGGGTCAGACAGTAAAATATCTGCCTCCAATGTGGGAGACTTAGGTACGATCCCTGGGTTGGGAAATTCCCCTGGAGGGGGGCATGGCAACCCAATCCAATACTCTTGCCTGGAGAATCCCTGTGGACGGAAGAGCCTGGCGGAGCACAGTCCATGGGGTCACAAAGAGTTGGACATGACCCAGTGACTAAGCACAGGACAGAAGCACATTATGTGAAAATCATTTTTTTAAATACTAAAAAAACCCAAAGTAAAATTCAAACCTGTAACTTTCCATGACTTGATGCTGGTGTGGGGTTTCTGTTTGTTATTTTTTGTTTTTGTTTTGGAGTGAGCGGCCTTTGAGAAAAGGCCTTAGGTCACTGCAATTGGGCTGGGTAAGTAGTAGGTAGGTCTAGACTTGAGCCAAGGTAATCATCACCACATAGAAAGCCAGTTTCTATGTCAGGAACTGTGTTGGCACATGTCATTACCTGATTAAATCCTGACAAGAGCCTTTCTCAGTTAACTATTGTTAACACAACAAACCACCCCAAAACTTAGTGGTTTAAAACAATACTGTTTATTTTGCAATAAATAGTAATGCCACAGGCTCCCTTGCCAGAAGCCAGAGAAAGAGATGGAAGGATTAAAGAACACAAAACTTTTCTGCCTGCTTGGCCCTTTCTATCCTATAACTGAATCCTAAAAGGATGGTATAAGAGAGGACAGTTTGCACCAACTAGGTACATAGATTCATCTATCGGTGGTACAAGATACAAAGGGTCATCTCTACAAACGTGATTGGCATTCTACATTTTGAGCTGGGCACTTATTCTTTGGATTTGCTTGGGGTCATCTGTGTGACTGCCATCATCTGCCTGTGTGGCTCAGCCAGGATAGTGAAGTGAGAATGGCTCAGTCATGTCCGACTCTTTGTGACCCCATAGACTATGCAGTCCATGGAATTCTCTGGGCCAGAATACTGGAGTGGGTAGCCTTTCCCTTCTCCAGGGGATCTTCCCAACCCAGGGATCGAACCCAAGGCTCCCTCATTGCAGGCTCATTCTTCGCCAGCTGAGCCACAAGGGAAGCCCTCAACCAGGATAGAATGGTCCAAGATGTTGATTGCCTTGTGCTGACAACATGTATGAGTGATTAGCTGGGGCTGCTGGCTGGGGTGTCTCCAGTCTCCTCCATGTGACCTTCCAGCAAGATATCTTAGGTTTCTTCGATGGTTGTAGCAGAACTACAAAAGGGCGAGCCTCAATGTGCAAATACTGAGGTTCCATCAGTGACCCATTTGATGATGTCCAGTTGGTCAAAGCAAATTATATGGCAAAGTGGTTCAGATGGTAAAGAATCCACCTGCAATGTGGGAGACCTGGGTTCGATCCCTGGATTGGGAAGTTCCTCTGGAGGGGGGCATGGCAACCCACTCCAGTATTCTTGCCTGGAGAATCCCCATGGACAGAGGAGCCTGGTGGTCTCAAAGAGTTGGACACGACTGAGTGACCAGGCACAGTGTCAGTATGGAAGGAAGATATGCAGGGGCATGGATTCTGGGAGAAGAGATTCACTGGGGACATTCAATGTAACATCTGCCTCAGAGTGCTTTGAAGCTTACATTTATTATTATCCTTATTTTATAGATGAAGAAACCAAGCTAAATAACTTCCCCAAGGTCCTCTCTCATGTCTGGCAAGAAACTCTGGCTCCAAAGCCCACACCTTAACCATTGTAGTGTCTCCAGTTCCCTACCCTGACATTGACTTCTTTTGCATAGTCCAGTGTCTGATTATCTGATTGTCATGATGGTAAGTCATCTAGTCTTAGGTCTGCTGCTGGTCTCTTGTGTGTTTGCCCTTGATGGTCCTCCCAGAATACACACACACACCCCGACACATATAAACATATGTGTGCACTCAAAAGCACCGTGTAAGTGTCATGTTCTCCCTTTGTATATTCCCTTCAAGGTACTACGCTGTACTTCCCACTTTCACTTCCTTTGTTCGTGAGACCTGGGGAGAATGAATACCCATCACATTTGCAGTGACAACCCTTTGCATCTCACACCTTTGAACAGATGAGATGAGTCCATGTGCCTACTTGATACAAATTGTTCTCTTTTTAATCAACCTTTTGGCAATCAATTACAGGAAGAATATGGCCAAGTGAGCAGAAAAGTCCTGCATTCTTTAATCCATCCATCTCCTTCTCTGGCTTCTGGAAAGGGAGCCTGCTATAATACTTCTTTCCCACCACTCAGCAGACTGGTGGAAACACGGGAAGTCACGTTCTCTTGTCATTGCCACCAGAAATCCTGTAGCATCTGACAGACTGAGACAGATGGCCTCTTACTCAGGGAGGCCTGTTTTGTTGACACGGTCCAGCCTGAAGGCCCCAAGCACCATTTCAGTGTTGTTATTGGCAACATGATCGAGAGGAAGCGCAATGGCTTGTCAACTTGACCTTCACAGGAGTATTAAAGTGAAGCAGGAGATAAAATGTATTTTGTTTTCCACAAGGTTTCCTTTCTGTCCTACATGATCAACATGTCATAAAAATATGGCTTCTTCTTATCCCTCCTTTTAGGGTACTTTGAAACTGTTAGGAGAGATGCAGGCAAAGAGCTGAGTGTTGATTGTTGCTGATGAGTGTGATGCTGCTCTTTCTGACATCATTATCTGTGGTAGACAGAAGAATGCCCTCTCTGCCCCACTGCGCACAAAAATGTTCGTGTCCTAATTCCTGGAACTTGTAAATATGTTACATTTCATGGTAAAGGGAAGTTAAAGTTGCAGATAGAAGATTGCTAATCAGCTGATTTCAAAACAGGGAGAGTATCCCAGATTATCCAGGTGGGTCCAATGTACTCAAAGGGGCCATTAAGTGTGGAGCTGCTGCTGCTGCTAAGTCGCTTCAGTCGTGTCCGACTCTGTGCAACCCCATAGACGGCAGCCCACCAGGCTCCCCCATCCCTGGGATTCTCCAGGCAAAAACACTGGAGTGGGTTGCCATTTCCTTCTCCAATGCATGAAAGTGAAAAGTGAAAGTGAAGTCGCTCGGTCGTGTCCGACCCTCAGCGACCCTATGGACCGCAGCCTTCCAGGCTCCTCCATCCATGAGATTTTCCAGGCAATACTACTGGAGTGGGTTGCCATTACCTTCTCTGTTAAGTGTGGAGGAAGGAGGTCAAAGAGTCATCCATTGAGAAAGACTCAACTGGTCATTGCTGGCTTTGAATGTGAAAGGGGATCACAAGCCTAGGAGCATGGGCAGCCTCTAGAAGTTGGAAAACACAAGGAAAAGAATTTTCTGGAAGGAATGCAGCCCTATTGACACCTTGCTTTTAGCCAGGGAGACCCATTTTGATCTCTAGAAGTGTCAGATGATCATATGTATCATTTTAAGCTACCAAGTTTTTGTTAATTCATACAGCAGCAACAGGAAACAAATACACAACATTTCATTAGCTCTTTGTATAATGGTCAGTGTTTAAAGGGCATCCTGGTTGCATTTGAGGAAGACTTCAGCATATGTGATAGGTGGGGATATTATCCCATTTTTCATGTTTCCATAGAAAACCCGTGAGAGCCACACTACCCTTATACCAAAGAGATTTATCTGGTTGGTGAGGCTGAATCGCAATTACCGAGCACCCTCTGCTCAAGTTTGTTTTAAGTTTATTTGCTCAAGATTTGTTCGCTGACAATTTGGGCAGGACTCAACTGAGACTGCTCATCTCCATTCTGTGTGGTATTAGTTGGATTTTTTCCTGTGTTTGTGGTTGCTTAGCATGTTGATTGGAGAAGGTAATGGCAACCCACTCCAGTACTCTTGCCTGGAAAATCGCATGGATGGAGGAGCCTTGGTAGGCTGCAGTCCATGGGGTTGCTTGGAGTCAGACACAACTGAGCGACTTCACTTTCGCTTTTCACTTTCATGCACTGGAAAAGGAAATGGCAACCCACTCCAATTTTCTTGCCTGGAGAATCCCAGGGACGGGGGAGCCTGGTGGGCTGCTGTCTATGAGGTTGCACAGAGTCGGACACGACTGAAGCGACTTAGCAGCGGCAGCAGCACGTTGATTGGGTGCCAGCTGATGCTGACTGATGTCATTCACAGATCCAGCAGTTGGTTGAGGTTTAAGCTGGGCCACAATATTCATCCACATGGCCTTTCCACCGGAGTAAGCTAGCTTGGGCTTCCTCCCTTGGCAGCTGGGTTCCAAGAGGGAAAAACGCAGATATCTCTAGAGGTCTTGGCTCAAAAATTGCACAGGGTCATTCTCCTTCCCATTGGCCCAAAGAAGTCACAAGAGCTGTTCAGATTTACAAGAGAGCAGAGAAGTAGACTGCACCTGTGGATGGGGGCCAATAGTGCAAAGTAGCACCTGTGCAGGGATGGGAAGCATTTGTAGCTGTTGTTTTCAACCTTCTATGCTCTCTGTGGGGCTTCCACGTGGCTCAGTGGTAAAGAATCCACCTGCCAATGCAGGAGCTGAGGGTTCGGTTCTGGGTTGGAAAGATCCCTTGGAGAAGGAAATGGCAGCCCACTCCAGTATTCTTGCCCATGGGAAATCCCATGGACAGAGGAGCCTGGTGGGTTACAGTCCATGCGGTTGCCAAAGAGCTGGACACAACTTAGTGACGAAAACAGCAATACCCTCTGTGGTTCCTTTTTTGGTTTCGGACGCCTCAAGATGGAATGCATTCTTCCTTCTGCTCTTGCCTCTTTCATGCAGTGAGCTCACCAGGGCGAGCTCTGCAAGCACTGGCTTGGAGTTGTTCATCTGCCATGACCAGGCTAAGTGCAATTTGGAGAAGAAAGAGCAGAAAGCTCACTCAGGCTCAGGGCCAATCCCCGTACAGCAGTTTGGGTGGCCAGCAGTTCAACTATTTTAGGACCTCTGTCTGACTCCTCTATTTCTTTATTGCTTTAGAACCTGGGGTGGAGAGAATGCATGATTAATTATTACCTTGCTGCTGCTGCTGCTAAGTCACTTCAGTTGTGTCCAACTCTGTGCGACCCCATAGATGGCAGCCCACCAGACTTCCCCGTCCCTGGGATTCTCCAGGCAAGAACACTGGGGTGGGTTGTCATTTCTCCAATGCATGAAAGTGAAAAGTGAAAGGAAAGTCGCTCAGTCGTGTCCGACTCTTAGTGACCCCATGGACTACAGCCTACCAGGCTCCTCCGTCCATGGGATTTTCCAGGCAAGAGTACTGGAGTGGGTTGCCATTACCTTCTCCGAATTAATACCTTAAAAGAACTTAGTAATAACCACCTGAAGGAGATAGAGATAACCAGTGACAAGTAGGGGGAAGTTCAGTACAGGCAAATCCAGGGCATTGTTCTACAAGAGATGGTATAAACTAAGTTTAAGTGATAGCTATATGATGGAAAAGGGTTTCGCCATCCGTGTGGACTAACTTTTAAAAAGTCCAACAATTAGGATGCTTAAAAAACACCGACAAAATTCTGGAAAGCATGTACTGGTTTTGTGTTTGCATTTAAGTCATTTGTTTTCTGCATGATAGTTGCTATATGGACAGGTCTCCTGAGACAGCAATGGAGTATAATATAAACTGGCAGATAGACATTTCCCATCTTGCTAGTTCATCTTCTTAATAGACAACCCACAGGAATATATATTGAACATACTCATACACTGGTGGCTGATGGTAAAGAATCTGCCTGTAATGCGAGAGACCCGGGTTCGCTCCCTAGGTCGGGAAGACACCCTGGAGAAGGGCATGGCAACCCACTCCAGTATTCTTGCCTGGAGAATTCCATGGACAGAGGAGCTTGGTAAGCTGCAGTTCATGGGGTCACAAAGAGTTGTACATGACTGAGCGACTAACACTTTCACTTTTCGTACTCCTACACAGACACATCTTCACTCTTGTTGTTGATGCAATTGATAATGGGACTCTCTGGCCATGAGACTTTTTCAGTTAGCACTTGATCCAGAAGTCATTCTCTTCTTACAAAAATGACAATGAAAAATCAGAGAGTTACGTAGATGGTCTTGTTCTACATCAGCGGCAGCAGGATGGAGAGAAGGCGCGGGTGTGTGGCTGCAGGCAGGGTTCCCGTTAGAGCAGCTGTAAACGCGGCACTAGTGGTAAAGAACCCACCTGCCAACGCAGGAGACGTAAGAGACGCAGGGTTCAATCCCTGGGTCGGGAAGATCCTCCGAGGAGGGCATGGCAACCCACTCCAGTATTCTTGCCTGGAAAATTCCATGGACCGAGAAGCCTGGTGGGCTACAGTCCACGGGATCGCAGAGTCGGACATGACTGAAGCGACTTAGCACGCAAGGAAGCAGTGCCTCGTGTTGAAATGAGCATGGGTTTTGATTAAAGATGAGCCTGGGTGTTCTTACTCTTGGATTTACATATCACTCACTCTGAAACTTTGGAGAGGTAATTTCACCTTCTTGCATCTCCATTTCTTCTATAAAAAGGGGCTTATGATACTCAAATTCACATGACTATTGTAAGGATTAAATAAAATGCATTTATAGTGTCTGTCCTTGTGCTTAGGGCATTGTAGGTGTGCCACAGTGACGGCCACTTGAGAACCAAATTTGCGAGATTGGTGGAAGGAGTCATGAGTCAAGTCCTGGCATGAATCTGTGCAGTAGCTAGTGGGAACAGGGATCGCTGAGGTGGTAGAGATGTGCTTGAAGAAACCTTAAAGGATTCCAGGTTTTATGAAATGCATTTTCATCGATAGCAACTACATAGCAAGAGACAATATTAGAACTAACATATCACTTTCAGAGGATTCTCAACTAATGGATCTGACCTGAAAAGCATGGACAAGAGTGACTGGGCTAAGCAGATAAGAGGCTGATGTAGAGTAAGACAACAGCAGACTGAACAGAGCCGAGCACTCTCAGATAGTCAGCTCTCTAGGCTGGTTTTGAGCTGTGCTTTGTCCATGGCAGAGGCACAGTTTTGGTTCCCACTGGCTATGCCCCCAATCTTTCTTCTCATTGACTTGGCAAGGCTGGTTCCTGTTCTGTAAACCTCAGCTCTAACAGCTCTTGGACTGTTCCAGTGTAACAGGTAAAAGGAAACTGGCAAACACTCTCCCAGTTGAGCCCCTCAGCTAATCTCTCAACAGCTGGGAAAAACCACTTCCTGGCTTAGCTGGTTCCCCCATAAACTGGATTCCTGGGGCCTTTCCCAGCTCTTCTTTCAGCAACCTGCTATAGACGCAAAAGGAGGGAGAGATTCAAATGATCTTTCTAGAAATCAACCTTCATATTTCTGACTGCTTTGGTATATCATAGTGATGGCTCCTTGGGTCTAGTGACTTGTATGCTAAAAGTAATTGCAGTCTTTGGGACCGTCCCTGAATTTCTCTCTCCCAACAGGAAGGGAAGACCACCTCTCCTTCCAAGGCATGGAGCTTCTCTCCTCCTGTTCCTCTGTTGCAGCAGTGGTGAGATCAGACTTTACAAGATCAGACTACACACTAGAGCTCAGGTGTGCTGAACCAGAAGGGAACTTCCCTGATTTTAGTAACTGATCTCTTTCCGCTCTGAAGCCCCTGTAAGAGTCGGGAGAAAAACACAAAAACAGATGTGCCAGCGAAAGAGATCTCAGTCCCTTCCGGTTCAAAATCATCCCTGGTGGGTAAATATTCTGATATTCTATTTCCTTTCAGGTCTGTTTTTCTCTTTTCGAGAAGTTGTTCTTTGCTCTTTCCCAAGAGGACTTGTGAGATGGGAGGCAGAGAAGCCACATCCATCCTCAGGGGAGAGGGGAGGAGCCCTTTGTCTGTGTGTGGTCCCCTGAGCCTCTGGTCTCACAGCCTTACAGCTCCAAAGCCAAGCCTGGTGTATCTGGGGGATGTTCTCTCAGCCCTCAGGATGCAAGCTCAGCCATCTCCCCTCTGCTGTCCCCAACCCTCCTGGGATGTCACTGGTTCTGCTGGTGCTCTGACTGGGTCGCATCCACCATCAGGCCCCCAGACATGGTCAGATCCCTCTGTGGCCACGGTTACAGGAGCTCCTCACTTGTGTCTTGGTGAGCTTTTGTGGGCAGGCTTCTCAGTTCTTAATTCTCAGCTCCCTTCACCATTCCTCTCACTGGCCCTGGAGAATGTTCCAGGTTTTCGTGTGCTGTGGTGGAAGAGGAAAGAGTTGAGAGTTTCAACCTGAACATGATAGATATTGCCCCAAATAATCTACTTCCCCTCTCTCAGTGGGTGAGGACTCCAGGGAGTGGAATATTGTATTCATGAGAACAGGGGTGGGGCTCCCTCTCTCTGGCACACTGCCCACCCTCCCTGTGAAGGATGCTGGCCTCTGTGATATTTCTCAGTAGCTGACGGTAGCAAAGAGGTCCTGTGGCAAACACCAGCCTCCCTCCTGCCTTTGAGGGCATATGAGGGCTTGAAGCTGCCAACAGCTGTGAGGTACTGAGGGTTATGCCACTGTGTTGCCTGAAATGGAATCTCATTCACAGTTCAGTTCATGGTCCAAGAAACAAAAATAATATTTAATGAGGAAAATCTTCTTTGTTTAATTATGGTAAATGTCAAGGTCAAATCCGAGTGCTTTGCTTAAGGTCAAATGCTCAGGGCTATCAAAAAGCATTTAAGCCAGAGCGGATGGGTTATTAAAGCCCAGACTAGTTAAAACGAGGCACCATCCTCTCTCAGTGATTTATTTTCCCATCGGAAGCAGTAATGTTGGAGCTAGAACAATCCTCCTGTGTTTTGTTCTCCTCTGATGTTCTCTTTAGGCTGTTGAGGGATTCCTAATGAAATCAATGCCCCGAGGCTCCCAGAGGGTTACCCCCACAGCTCAGGAATCCTGTTTCCATTTGACTAGTGTTTGAGGAAGGTGCTGATGCCCAGACCTCTCTCTTAGAGCTTCTGATTTAATTGGTCTGGAGGAGACCTGGGCGCTGGTATTTTCTTTAGGGTTCCCAAGTGAAATGTTTCTAATATACGATGGGATTTCAAACAACTGGGTTAAATAGTCAACTTAGTCAAAATGCCAAAAGCTGATGCTCTGTGCGCCCTGAGCTTTCTGCAGTTTTGCCCTGGCCTTTCTCATAGTTTTCATTCAATCCAAATTTATCTTCTTCCCCACTGCCTCTTATCCTCACAGCCCAGAGCTGCCTCCTCAGAGACAGCATGTCATGTCAGGCTCCAAAAAGGGCAAAGTTGCAATGCCACGCTCCCCTTGTACTTGGCAGTGAATGGAATGGAAACCGTCTCTCAGACGTCCTTAGCTCCGCACCAAATGGGTTCGCCAGGATCAATTCTGAAGGCTCAGGAAAGAGATGAGAATTTAGACTCTGCTTTGGGTCTCTTTGAGTAGTCTGAAAAGAAGGGACAGCAGAACTTTCCTGAGCAGAGAGGAAATCTATGTCCTGTTATTTATGCACAATGCTTCACTGTTCCTTCTTTCTTTCTTGTCATACAATAGAAATAATGATCTTGGTACTGGACTCTGTGCTGCACCAGGACGATTAATCACCCACTGAATCATTTATTTCCTCATACTCTCATCCACCAGGACCATTATCCTGTAGGTAAACAGAGGTACCAGTAAATCATGGACAGAACACCAGTTGGTGGGAGAATAGTTGATTAAGCGTCTCCATAACTTACAGTTATAGAGCACCTCTCATCCCAGAGGATCTCCAAGCACCAGATAGACTGATGAATGCGCCACTGCCCAGCCTCTACATATGTCATTTTCTACTCCACTGCCTCGGGGGGGCAGGGGAGGTTTATTGCCCTTGTCATCCAGTTACTCTCAAAACTGCAGTCATGGTTTAGATGGGAGGTAAAGAAAGGAACTTTTCACTTCCTTGTCCCTTCAGGGAGTAGAAACCAACTACTCACCAGGAACTCAGCAGCAGAGAGTAATGTATATACCTTCCCTTTGGAGCAACATTTTTTTGGTTCCTGAAGTGCTGCCAATATTTCTAAAGTTGCCAACTTTAGAAGAGCAGGCATCGAGATTGAGGGGTGAACTAAGACAAGAGCTTAAACTAAGCTGTATAGCATGGGGAGCTCAGCTCTGTGTTCTGTGATGACCTCCAGGGGTGGGGTGGGAAGGAGGTCCAAGAAGGAGGGTATATATGTACACATATAGCTGATTCATCTTGTTGTAAACAAGATTCATTCAGTTGTGTCCAACTCTTTGCGACCCCATGGACTGCAGCACGCCAGGCCTCCCTGTCTATCACCAACTCCTGGAGTCTCAGACTCATGTCCATCGAGTCAGTGATGCCTTCCAACCATTACTTAAAAACATATATATATATGTGTGTGTGTGTGTGTGTGTTACCAGGGTAAAAATGTTTTAGGATCTGCTAGAATTTTAATCTTGGAGAGGGCAATGGCACCCCACTCCAGTGCTCTTGCCTGGAAAATCCCATGGATGGAGGAGCCTGGTAGGCTGCAGTCCATGGGGTCGCTAAGAGTCGGACATGACTGAGCGACTTCCCTTTCACTTTTCACTTTCATGCATTGGAGAAGGAAATGGCAAGCCACTCCAGTGTCCTTGCCTGGAGAATCCCAGGGACGGGGGAGCCTGGTGGGCTTCCGTCTATAGGGTTGCACAGAGTCAGACACTACTGAAGCGACTTAGCAGCAGCAGATTCTTAATCTAGGAGAGAATCACTCTCAGGGAGGATTATTTGCTCACAAGACTTTAGAACTATTCATGATAACTCTGCTCTTTAAAACTTAGTAATATATGGGCCCCTTTGAAAGAGGAAAATTTCCACTTTCCTCCCAGGGCTTTCTACAATTATAATGCTTTCAAGCATATTGTTATAGCTCTGATATATGTGGAAAGCAAAAAACCAAGTTATAGTCAAGTGAGTTAAATTCAGTTCAGTACAATTCAATACAAGCTAAAACCAAAAAGCCAATGTGATTCAATTTAACAACATTAATTTAATGGGAAGGATGATGTTGTTTTGCTGAAACCAAATTACCTCTCAAATGAGAACATGATATTGACTACTGCCTCATTAGTTCTTTCAAGTTTCATATAATTGTCCTACAGGGTGCCGTGCGATGACCCAGTTTTCCACCATTTCTCTCTATTTGAACTGCAATGGAAACTCCCTCTGTGCAGCACACTATTAATTTATTTGGCCCTAATTTGGGGTTAGCATAACATTTCTGTGCTAAGTCTACGTATGTGTGTCACTGGAACAAACAAACCCTTTAGGACCCTATGGCATAAGTGACTATGTCATGTCTTTAAAATGATGCAGAAAATGGTAACACTAAAATTTAATACTATGATCAAAAGGAAAGCCCCCAATTTAAAAATCCTCATGCAACTTTTTCAAGACTCTCCTAGGGGTTTGTGTGAGCCATGGACCCCGGGTTAAAATGCGTATGTCCAAAGTCAATATGTTTAGTCCAATATTGGGTTTAAAGCTAGAATCAACAAAAAAAATTCTGGGAAAAAAGCAAAAGGTGATCAAAAGACATCATGACAATAAAATTCATCCCTAATCAGAATCACAGACTTGAGTAAGGAATCTTGTCATAGTCACAATGGAGACTACTCAATGTCCAAGTGTGCGTCTATTGTCTTCTTTTCTCTTTATTTATTTAGAGGCTACTTTTATTTTATTTATTAAATTTTTTTTATTTGACTGCACCAGGTCCCACTTGCAGCACACAGAATCTTCAATCTTAGTTGTGGCGTGAGAACTCTTCAGTTGCAGCATGTGAACTCTTAGTTGCCATATATGGGCTCTAGTTCCCTGACCAGAGGTTGAATCCGGGCTCCCTGCATTAGGAGCACAGAGTCTTAGCCACTGGACCACCAGGGAAATCCCTCCTTTCCCCTTTTAGTAACAGGCTTTCCCTTGACCCCATTCCTCAGGTGATCTCAAGGGACTTGGATAATCAGCTGGAGGCCACATGTCCCAGCCTTCCTTGAAGTTCCTTGTGGTCATGTGATCAGACTCTTGCTAACAGAAATGGGAACCGAGAGGTGCAACTTCCACATCACTCCTTTCCAAGGAAATTGCTTGCTTTCCACTCTACTTCTTCATTCTGGCAGAATGTGATGCTGTGGAATTAGTACCAACCATGCAGCATCACCCTAAGAGGATCCAGAAGAAGAAAGTAGAAGGAACTTGGGTCCCAGGATAACCTCCTAGAGTACAGTTGACAGTCCTTCCTGCTTACTACCTATTCTGCCATATCAGAGAGACATAAACATCTGTGTTGTTTATGCCACTGTATTTTGGAGTCTCTCTGCTATAGCCTCTGAATCTATACTCTGGCTGATACAGAAAGTGATAGCTTAAGATCCTGTTTCATTCATTCAGCAATGTGTGTTATGTATTATTATGTGCCAGGAATTAGAGAGGAAGGGATTTATTTGAGATTGTGTATTTAGTTAGTGGTAGAGCTGGGGCAAAATGCAGGTCTTCTGCCTTTCAGCCCAGAAATCTTGCCATTTCATGCTTCCTCCTTGTCCAGTTCTGTGGCTAATACTCCAGTCATTGTGATTAATTAGGGGAGGGCTTAGTGTTCCCAGAACTGTGTGTGACCTGGTAGGCTTTATTCTCATGTGGCTTGTTTGACTTTTGTTTTTTTGGGGTTTATTTTTTTAAAGCGAAAAATAAGAATCATCCAAAACAAATTAGCGGAGTTACTAACCCAGAAGAAATGTGTATTCATCACTGCAGGACCAACCCTGTCCCCTGTGTACAGAGGGATATACAGGGAAGCTCACAGTATTCCAGGGATATGACTTTCCACCAATAATATTGTTACAGGAAGGCAAAAGCTGGAGTGAATAGACCTAGTGGATATTTACACCGGGGAAGAAAACAAATGGCAGTCAGTTTCTATGAGTGTTTCAGAAACGTCTGAATGATGAGAAAAGGAGCAGAAAACTTGCTCAAACACAACAGCTTCTCTTCTCCCTCCCCTTAAAAATCCTTGTTTATTTCAACATCCTGCTTTGTTTTCCTTAAGATATGACCATGATCAGAAACTTTCATCTTCATTTCCTTGTTCATACTTTTATGGTCCATCTTTTTTGAAACACGGTATTTCCATGGCTGACTTATTTACCGTTGATTCTCTAGTAACCAGGACAGTTAGGCTTTCAAAAGCATAGCTGAGTCAATGAAAGAAGGAATGAATAAATGAGTGAATGAATAGGAAATATGGCAACACAGAAAATGAGCTACGTAAATCATGAAACACACACAGGTCTGTTTCTTTGGTGACAGTATAGCGATCACAGGTTTTCAATAAAGACCAATCGAGTGTTACCTCTGAGAGAAGTGCTATTATTCCAGAGTAACCTTCCTGCCTTACTGACCTCAGAATTTTCATTGTTAAATGCCCCTGTGGTGATCATGAGAATGCTCCTTGCAATCTTCTGCTACAGGGAGGTAGAGTGGCTAATGCCACACTTCCCACCACCAGCAGCCACTGGCAGGGCAGGGGTCCTCAGGTAGACACGTTTCCAGGAGACCCAGGACTCCACTGACAATCAGCTTTGGCTTAGAGACTTCCTGACAGCTTTTATTTATTTTTTTTAGGCAGCTCCATCTGCATTCTTTTTTATATAATTTTTTTTAATTTTAAAAATATGTTTAAAAAGTCTTTATTGAATTTGTTACAATATTGCTTCTGTTTTATGTTTTGGTTTTCAGACCCCAAGGCATGTGGAATCTTAGCTCCCTGACCAGAAATTGAATCCATACCCCTTGCTTTGGAAGTGTGGAGTCTTAACCACTGGACCACCAGGGAAGTCCCATCCCTGACAGCTTTGAAGAATCTTCTTTGGACTGCATGGTGGTCTAAGATGTTCTCACCCAACTTTCCTTCTTTCATGTTCACTCAGGGCCAGACTCACATTGCAGCTGATGGCTCTCCCAGCCTTTTCTGACCCCTGTGTTCCCCCAACAAACCCCTGTGTATGTAATCTCATGTTGAGTCTGGTTGTTACAGGCCTTGGGCTAACACAGGCTCTGAGAACAGTTCTGGGGCCTCAGGTGGTGGGAAGGCTGCCTAACCACCAGGCACCATCCAATTTTAAATTCAAAGCCCACTCTCATAGAGCCACCGTCCAATTTTGCCTGCCACAGCCAGATCCAGCTTAAATTTGGAAACACTAATGGAAAAGCAGAGCTATAAGACAAACACTATTTATTAGTCCATACTCTAGGTACAGGCACCGACATGAAGCGTAAATATCAGAAAAAGGCTGAGAAGTTTAACAGGGAAAACCAAAGACGTAAAAATCTCTCTTGAGTTCAGATCCTTCTTTACCATAGGGACAATGTCAACTCTGACAAGCAGTAGCATGTTTATTGAATTTCTGGACGCAAAAGAAGAGAGACTGGACAGTTTAAATGAGAGTAGCAGCTCTTGGAATGAAGACACTTAAACATACATACCTGTTGACTTTGTGTAATTGCAGAAGTGGGAGGAAATTGGACAGGGCATGTTAAACACTATATTTCATAGCATGCCTTGGAGAAAGACAGTAAATGTGAACATTTGTTCCTGAGGAATGGATTTTCCATTTTTGACCTGCCACATTCTCTGGAACACTCTTGGCCTGGAAAGGCACTGAATTTTTCTCTCTTTTGCTAAAGGTGAAGACAATTTTTATTAACCTGTAACATAACAAAGGACAATATGTTTATTATTATCTATGGCTGCACAACAAATGATTCCCAAATCTAGTAATTTAACAACGGTTTTTATCTCCTAGTTTCTGTGGTCAGGAATCTGGCAAAACTTAGCCAGTACTTTGGCTCAAGGCTGATTATAGCCTGTAATCAAGGTATCATCTAGGCTGGTTCAAAATTGTAAAAGGAGTACATCAAGGCTGTATATTGTCACCCTACTTATTTAACTTATATGCAGAGTACATCATGTGGAATGCTGGGCTGCATGAATCACAATCTAGAATCAAGATTGCTGAGAGAGATATCAATAACCTCAGATATGCAGATGACACAACCCTTTATGGCAGAAACCAAAGAGGAACTTAAGAGCCTCTTGATGAAAGTGAAAGAGGAGAGTGTAAAAGCTGGCTTAAAACTCAACATTCAAAAAACTAAGATCATGGCATCTGGATCATGGCATCACTTCATGGCAAATAGATGGGGAAGCAATGGAAATGGTGACAGACTTTATTTTCTTGGACTCCAAAATCACTGTGGAAGTGAATACAACCATGAAATTAAAAGACACTTGCTCCTTGGAAGAAAACTATGACAAACCTAGACTGTGTGTTAAAAAGTAGAGACATTACTTTGCTAACAAAGGTCTGTATAGTCAAAGGTATGTTTTTCCAGTAGTCATGTATGGTTGTAGGGCTGGACCAAAAAGAAGGCTGAGTGCCAAAGAACTGATGCTTTTGAACTGTGGTGTTGGAGAAGACTCTTGAGAGTCCCTTTGACTGCAAGGAGATCAAACCACTCAATCCTAAAGGAAATCAATCCCGAATATTCATTGGAAGGACTGATGCTAAAGCTGAAGCTCCAATACTTTGGCCAACTGATGTGAAGAGCCAGCTTGTTAGAAAAGACCCTGATGCTGGGAAAGATTGAAGGCAGGAGGAGAAGGAGATGACAGAGGATGAGATGGTTGGATGGCATCACCGACTCAATGGACTTGAGTCTGAGCAAGCTCCGAGAGTTGGTGAAGGACAGGAAGCCTGGTGTGCTGCAATCCTGGGGGTTGCAAAGATTCAGGCATGACTTAGCAACTGAACAACAACTGGACTGCTACCATTTTGAAACTTGACTGGGGAAGGATCCACTTCTGTATGGTTGTTGTCAAGATTCAGTTCCTTGTGGGCTGCTGCTTTGAGAGTCTTGGTTTCTCAATGGTGGTTGGCTGGAGGACACCTGTCCTGAGTTCCCTGATGGGTGAGCCTCTCCCTGGGCCCACTCACAATGTGTGCCATTGAAGCCCATCAGAGTGAGCAAGTGAGAAGGTCAGAGAAAGGATATGAGCATTGCAGGTGGATTCTTTACCACTGAACCACTTGGGAAGCCCTCTTAAATTTTATGCTTTGTTGCAAAAGTTCACATGAATTGTGTGTTCTAGGCTATAATATCAGAGAAGGCAATGGCACCCCACTCCAGTACTCTTGCTTGGAAAATCCCATGGACAGAGGAGCCTGTTAGGCTGCAATCCATGGGGTCACTAAGAGTCGGACACGACTGAGCGACTTCACTTTCACTTTTCACTTTCATGCATTGGAGAAGGAAATGGCAGCCCACTCCAGTGTTCTTGCCTGGAGAATCCCAGGGACGGGGGAGCCTGGTGGGCTGCCGTCTATGGGGTCTCAAAGAGTCGGACACGACTGAAGTGACTTAGCATAGGCTATAATATAGGGCTTCCCTGGTGGCTCAGCTGGTAAAGAATCTGCCTGAAATGCAGGAGACCTGGGTTTGATCCCTGGGTTGGGAAGAACCCCTGGAGAAGGGAACAACTACCCACTCCAGTATTCTGGCCTGGAGAATTCCATGGACTGTATATAGTCCATGGGGTTGCAAAGAGTTGGACATGACTGAGCAACTTTCACATATAGACTATAATATAGAGGTTTGTTTGAATATAAAAGTATAAAAGCTATGTACCATGGAGCACAATTGTTTTTCCAAGGTGAGGCACCATGTGGATTTAGTTTGAAGAGCCTTATTAAGAGTTCATAGCACCAGTTCCTTTTACATGGGTCATCTCTGCTGAGTCATAGAGGTCCATGTCCTCCGTGACAGGAAGAAATTAATGACTATCATCTGCTGATAGGAAAAACATGAGAGATTTTGCAATGTCTGTTTATTTTCTGTTTTGTTAGGCATCCAGCCTTTGCTTGCTAATCCTTGTGTGGCCTATGCACCAGCCATGTTAATACCCACCTGCTCTTCCTTGCGCATAGCAGCTCTTTCTCACCTTGGGTTATGCGGACTTACAATTCTCTCAGCCTGAACTGTATTTCCCTGCCTTGTCTCCCTTTGTGATTCCTCCTTACGCTTTTATATTCCTCTCAGGAGTCAGGGTTAGTCTTGGAGAAACAGTGACATTTCATCTGAGTTAAAGGCTATATCGGCCCTTCATTTCTGGAGCCATCCTTGTGCTCCCTCATTTGAGTGTTCTGACAAATAAATCTACAGTGTCTATCTATTAATAATATTGGACATTTCCTCTTCTTGATGTGAGCTGCTTAAGGACAGACTCTGACTTTTCTGCTTTACATCTCAGCTGTTGGTATAAAGTATCCATTGTTTGACATATGTTGTTCAGTCACTAAGTCATGTCCAGCTCTCTGCAACCCCATGGACTGTGGCATGTCAGGGTCCTCTGTCCTTAGCTATCTCCCAGAGTTTGCTCAAATTTATGCCCATTAAGTCACTAATGCTATGTGACCATCTCATTCTCTGCCACCTACTGCTACTTTTGCCTTCAATCTTTCTCAGCATCAGGGTCTTTTCCAACGGACTGGCTCCTCACATCAGGTGGCCAAAGTACTGGAGCTTCAGCTTCTTCAACAGTCTTTCCAATGAATGTTCAGGGTTGTTTTATTTAGGATGGACAGGTTTGACCTTCCTTCAGTCCAAGAGACTCTCAGGAGTCTTCTTCAGCACTACAATTCAAAAGCATCAATTCTTCGGTGCTTAGCCTACTTTATGAACCAACTCTCACATCTGTATATGACTACTGGGAAAACCAGAGCTTTGGCTATACAGACCTTTGTTGGCAGAGTGATTTCTCTACTTTTTCATACACTGTCTTGGTTTGTCATAGCTTTTCTTCCAAGGAGCAAGTGTCTTTTAATTTCATGGCTGCAATTGCTGTCAGCAGTGATTTTGGAGCCCAAGAAGATAAAATCTGCCACTGTTTCCACTTTTTCCCCTTCTCTTGGCCATGAAGTGATGGGAGTGGATGCCAGGATCTTAGTTTTTTGAATGTTGAGTTTTAAACCGGCTTTTTCACTCTCCTCATTTACCTCCATCAAGAGACTCTAGTTCCTCTTCACTCTACCATTAGAGTGGTATCATCTGTATGTCTGAGGTTGTTGATATTTCTCCTGGCAATCTTGATTCCAGCTTGTGAGTCATCCAGCTTGGTATTTCACATGATATACTCTGTATATCTGTTAAATAAGCAAGATGACAAAATACAGCCTAAAAATTTTATTAATTTACTTAAAAATAGCCACATACCTATTACATGTTAACTAAGTAGCATGTAATTTTCCTGGATCTTACATTTTAAAAGCCTGGATCTTTGGAGAAACTTCAATATCTTAAAGCAGAGATAAAAGATTTGGGAGAAAATGTCATGAGTGCAAAGCATCTTTTCTCCTTCAGGAGAAGTTCTTCTCCAGAAACTGTTGGCCTAGGCTTAGGAAATGGAAAGATTGTTGGTGTTTGTGGAGACTTAGACAAGAGCTAAGCCCAGGGATGGGAAAGAGTGGTTGTACACACCAAAGGCATCAAGCTTCATTCTCTGGGACCATTGAGAGAGTCCTCCAGACTCACTGAGAGAGAGAGAAGGAGAGGGAGGCTGTGCGTGATGTGTCTAAGCAGGTGGCACCTTAGATAGCCTTCCAGTTTTGTACGCTCCAGTGGGCCTGGGAGCAGGAGGATGATTTCAGGCACCCGAATGTGTCAAGTAAGTTGTGGCAAGAGCCCCAGACAAGGGGGAAGGTCCTATTCGGTGGGGTCTGTGTTGCTGACAACTGTGACTACCAGCCTGGTCTAGGAAAAAGATCAAAGATGGATATTTTTGTAGATTTTGTGATGGTTAGATGATAGGGATGAGATGAGCCCTCCACTGTTTAGCTCTTTTTAACCTTCTCAGAGCTAGGTCACAACCACTGGGGAAAAGGGCAGAAGAGATTGGGACAATGGAGGTAAATATCTGCCATTCAGATCTAAACAGAGCTCAAGATAAAAATTAACCTGGGTTATAGAAAGTATAATTATATTTCTCCATTTTATGAATTTCTAGACAGAGATTTGTCTTTGTTACCACCATTTTATTGATGAGGAAGCTGAAACTTTGAGACAGCAAGACATTCACCCAAGGATTAATAGCTGAGTGACTTGGCTGGGATTCAAACACCAGAGTCCTGGCTCCTAAACATGGATTGTTTTTTCTCCCAGAGGACTCAGCTCAAGGCTGGAGGTATTCGGTGTCCAAGGCCACATGACGATTTGGGGTGGACATAGACTTGGGACCGTATCTGTTGAATTCCCAGCCGGTGCTCTTTTCTAAGACAATGAGATTCTGTATTTTGAAGGAATGTGGTGACTTCCTACAGTGAGTTCTGTTATATGTGAATTTCTGTTGACTTCTCCAAAGGCCATGAGAAAAATCTGTTGATCAGGCCTGGGTTTTTTAATCCTTTCTTTGCAGACTACTAATTTTGACATTTTAGGGAAGTGATTTAACCTTTCACCTACTTTTTTTTTTTTTCCTGTGAATGGGACTGAAGTATTTTTTTCCCACTGCTTCAATGTGTGCTGTGCATAGTCACTTGCGTCCAAAGCTTCAGTATGAAAATGGGAAAAAGAGGAATTTTGTAGAAGCTTGACACTGTCTCATCCAGGTGATCAAGGTCACCATCATTAGAGATAAGCCAAGTTGAGAACTCTTTCAATGTTGTGCGAGAAAGGCCTTTGACCTCTGTGGTTTCCTTCTGCAAACCCATAACCCCAATTTAGTCATGATAAAAGTACCAGAAAAATCTCAGTATTGATCTACAGAATACCAGATTAATTTTAAGGTCACCAAAAACAAGGAAACTATGAGAAACTTTCTCAGCCAAGAGGAGCCTAAGGAGAAATGATGGCTAAAAATAACATCCCTGGATGGGATCCTAGAATTTAAAGAAAAAAAAAAAGGACATTAGGGAAAAATTCAGGAAGTCTGAATAAAGTATGGACTTTAATTAATAATAACATATCCATATTAAGTCATTAACTGTAACAAAGATACCATACTGATGTAAGATGTTGATAATGAGAAATTGGATGTGGGGCATATGGGAACTGTTTACATGCTCTTTGCAATTTCCTGCAAATCTGAAACTACTCTGAATTTTAAACAGTTTATGTAATAAAGGAAAAAAGAGAGGATATTGGTAAATGAGAAAATAACAATGGCAGTAACAAGGAGGTGTCCTTGAATATGCTTTACTTTATTATAAGGGAACTAATTCTCAAAGTTAATTTTTATTGTGGTTAAAATATCCATAACAAAATTTATCGTCTTATCCATTTTTAAGTGTACATTTCAATGGTATTAAATGCATTCAGAATGTTGTGCAACCATGGCCACCATCCATCTCCAGAACTCGTTTCCTCTTGTAAAACTGAAACTCTATGCCCATTAAACAGTTACCCTCCATTTCTTCCTCCTTGAACTCCTGGCAACCACCGTTCTTTCTGACTCTTGATTTTGGCTCATCTCAGTGCCTCATTTAAGCATGTTCATGCTCATATTTGTCTTTTTGTTCTGGCTTATTTCACTTAGTATGATGTCCTCAAAATTCATCCTTATTGTATCGTATGTCAAACTTTCCTTTCTTTTTAAAGGCTGGATAATACTCCATTGTGTGTATAATTGACCTACTATATCCACAGATTTCACATTCATAGATTCAATTAACCATGGATCAAAAATATTCAAGAAAAATTCCAGACATTTCCGAAGCAAATCTTTAATTGCCACACTCTGACAACTATTTATGTAGCATTTACATTGTGTTAGGTATTATAAGTGACCTTAGGTATTCTTAGGTATTCTTGAGGTGACCTAAAGTATTCAGGAGGATGGGTACAGGCTATATGCAAGTATACTTTTGTATATTCAAACTTACTTGTAATTATTTAGAAACAACATACTAGTGACATACCTGGAGGTCAGGAAACTCCAGTTTCAACAAATGGGGCAGATGGTGTCTATAAAATGCTTTTTGGCAACTCAGGCTTCTTGATTCAGATTGTCATATGGTGCCTGAGGTTCTTTCCTGAATTCAGTCTTTATCTAGTACCCAGTGGGTCCCTGGTGGCTCAGATGGTAAAGAATCTGCCTGCAATGCTGGAGACCTGGGTTGGGAAGATCCCCTGGAGAAGGGACCGGCAACCCCCCTCCAGTTTTCTTGCCTGGCAAATTCCATGGACAGAGGAGCCTGGTGGCTACAGTCCATGGGGTCGCAAAGAGTCAGACAGAACTGAGTGACTAACACTGGCACTCAATGGGAGTTGTATCTGGACTTAGCAGTTCATCAGTGCCATAGGAAAACATGCAATTTTTTAAAATGTATTTTGACTAACTCAACATATCCAAACTTATAATTTCAACATGTAGTCAATAGAAAAATATTAATGTGATCCCTTACTTTTTAATATACTAAGTCTGAAATCAGTGTGCATTTTGCACTCATAGTACATCTCAGTTTGCAAAGGCCAAACTTCGAGTGCTCAGTAGCCACATGTGCAGTTCTATACTATTAATATCATTTAGTAAAAGAAGGGGCACCGACACACACAAAATCATAATCTCTGAATTTTTTTAATGAAATTTAAGTGAAGAAAGAATGAATTAGCTGCCCTTGTTTTCCTCTGCCTTCATTGTGAATGTCTTGGCAAACCTTGCCAGTTCATAGGTGCTGTTTCCCAATTAGACACTTGAGGTGGGTTGAGTTGCACAGTGGTGTCTGGGACAGCCATACTCCAACCTGTGTTGACTCTTCTCTTTGTTGGGCAGATATCCTTGAGAATCTACATACTAAGCCCTGCTAGATGTGTAACAAATGGTGACAGTCAAAGCCAACTGGGTTGCCTGTGGCTCCAGTCTACACAATTTACAGGTTAATTACAAGGGAGCTGAGTGCTTGGTGGTGTGAACTAAGGGTGGGACAGGCGCAGGCAACGAGGGAGTGTGCTGTCTGTAGAGAATTTAAGAACAGTAATAAAACAGATGGAAAGCTGGTCTGTTTTTCTTTGTTGTTTTGTTTTTGGCTGTATAGTATGTGGAATCTTAGTTCCCTGACCAGGGATCGAACTTGTGACTCCTGCCATGGAAGCACAGTGTCTTAAGCCCTGGACTTCCAGGGAAGTCCCAATGGTCTTCTTTATTATTACCATGAGCCTGCAATTCTAAACCATGTCAGTGATGAAACATTCCTCACTGGAAGGCTTTTAAGTACCCAGATTCCCACGTCCCCATCTGGTCCACTAAATCAGGATTTCTAGGTGGGTGGCTCAAGCCTTTGAATGTTTAAGGAGCTGCCCAGATGCTGTGAAGTGAATTGCTGTTGTTGTTTAGTCACTAACTTGTGTCTGACTCTTTTGCCACCTCGTGGATTGCAGCCTGCCAGTCTTCTCTGTCCATGGGATTTCCCAGGCAAGAATACTGGAGTTGGTTGCCATTTCCTTCTCCAGGTGCTCTTCCTGACCCGAGGATCAAACCCACTTCTTCTGCATTGGCAGGCAGGTTCTTTACCCCTGAGTCACCAGGGAGCCCTTATGGAGTGAATTATATCCGCCCAACAATCCAACCTTCATCTGCCCCCCAGTGTGATAGTATATGGAGATGGGCCACTGGGTGAGAATGAGGTTTAGATGAGGGCATGAGGGTGAGGTCCTCATGATGGGATTAGTGCCCTTATAAGAAGGGACACCGCAGAGCTTGCAAGATAATGACCCTCCAAGACCTAAATGGAGAAGCTGCAGAATGAAACCCATCTTGCTGGCACCTTGACCTTGGACTTCCCAGCCTCCAGAATTGTGAAGAAATAAATATCTGTTGTTTAAGCCCATCAGTCTATGGTATTTTGTTGTGGCAGCCTGAGGTGATGAAGATTGCAGATCTAGACCAGGGATAATAGGGAGGGTTCTTCTGCCATGCTGGCTGGGAAGAACTTTGAACCCTCAAAGGAAGTAAGCCCTGTCTCATTTAATAGTGATATTCACCAAGGATGGCAAGGTGGTGGCGTGGAGTGAGGGGGCTGGGGAAAGTTTTTTTGCCACAAATGCCATGCATTTTGTTGTTGTTGTTTTTCAGTCACTAAGTCATGTCTGACTCTTTGTAACCCCATGGACTGTAGCATGCCAGGCCTCCCTGTCCTTCACCATGTCCGAGAATTTGCTCAAGTTCATGTCCGTTGAATTGGTGATGCCATCCAACCATCTCATCCTCTGTTGCCCTCCTTTCCATGTATTTGCCATCCTCTAATTCTTTAAAGCTTTAACAGCATCTGTTATTTCCTTGAGTCCTCTTTTCTTCATTCCTGACATTGTAGTCTTGACAACAATGTTAGCAAACCCTCAAAGAACTTGACATCCTTCCCCTTGATTCACTTACGCTCCTTGGATTTCAAAACCAGATGCTGAAGAGCCAAGAGTCCTCATCTACATTTGCCCTTTTGGTTTATCTTGATTTTTTTTCTGTTTCTTCTCTTCAGAGTTCTGGAACAAGCTTGGGAGTGATTCATTAGTCAAGTGTTCTAACTTTAAAACAAAAAAATCTCTGGCATTAGAAATAAAAGAAGACAATTAAAGTGTAATATCATCGAATTCCTTATCTTTTTCATTCATTCAGCTGTTATTTTTAAGCATCTTCTAGGAGTGGGTCTCCATGCTACTGTGCCCAAGGGATGCTTCAAGTTAAACAGGAGAGCTAGATTTCATACCAAGTAATTATATTATGTTAGGGTCATAATGGGAGGTCCAAGAGAGCACAAAAGAAAGTCCATTTCTGTCTCGAAGGAGGTGGTTGAGGGTTTCCTAGAGTGCTAATTGTGCCTCTTCCCCCCTGGATTCAGCAATTCATTGAACAAATAAATAATGAGCTCCTTCTATGCACCAAGCTCTGCTCTCAGGATTTGGGAAACATCAGTGAACAAAACAAAGATTCCTGTTTTTATCAAGCTTATGTTGTAACAGAGGGATTGAATAGATTGGTGTATCAGATAGGCACCGGCATTTCAGATTTAGTAGCTGGTAAAACACTATGGGAAATTGTGCTTTGGGCTTATGGCTGAGGTCAGTTGCTCCTTGTTTCTACCTAAGTTCCCTTCCTTGCCACCATCTTCAGGGGAGACTAAACCTGCGTCATCCTGCACAGCCTCGGTTACAGCCCTAAGAAAGGAGGCCATGGCCCTGAGCATATGTGCTTTCTGCAGGGATGGAGGAAGATCAGCTTAGCCTGAAAGAGAGGATTTTTCCTCATCTCGGAATTCAGATGAGCTACTCCTTCTCACTAGGAGAGAGTATAGGGCTTGGGGGTGGGGGTGTGGGATGAAGAGATCAGATATTCCTGATTTAGGAAGGAAGGAAAGGAGGGAAGAGTGCCTCTTTTACTTTAGATCTGGAAAAAGTACAGGGATAAGGAATTTGATAAGAAATTGTTCACCAGGAAAATAGGAAAGAGGGGATTTTAGTTCAAGGAACGAATGCCATATGCTAAAACATAGGCTCTGTCAATAAAGCCCCTGTAATGTTGGTATTTTTGCCTCCATGGTATGGGTGGGGAACCTCCTCCGGGTATCTCTTGTGCTCTTGGGCCCACTGTTTATTCCAGCCATTGCTGCAGCGACCAGCTTGACATAAGGTATCACCTACCTGACCACATCTCATCTAGGTGCATTGCACGTCTCTCACTTTCTACTATTGAGGAGGAAAAACTATTCCACTGTACCCTTATGAAAGGTGTCTGGGGGCCTGCAAATTAAAGCAACAAAGGCAGATTAATAAGAGGACAAGTTTACTGGCCTGTGGAAGCTAACAAAAGAAGTAGTCGCTTGTTAAATGTTTAAAATTCAAGGCTTATAGACCTAACTTGGTAGGGGAGAGGGCGGGAGGAGAAAAGGGAAGAACAAATAGACTGCTTTAGGAAAGACACATGTGTTTTTAAGAGAAATGAATGGGACCTAGGAAAGTTTGTGACAATGTTTGTTTATGCAGGTGTGGGTGGTCTTTTCATCTTTTTTTTATGGCCATGAAACTCCCCAGAGAGGGAATTTATGGCAGCCTCTGTACTCGGGAATTGTGGACTGAAGTCACATGAGGGAAACTTTGAGAAGGCTTCTTCCTGCATTTGTTGATTCTCAGTTGCCTTTAACTCAAAATAATCCTTACACCAGAGTGGCCTATTTTAGGGTGGCAGATTCTAATCTCCTCCACTGTCTCAGGACCCTCTGACAGCGGCATGGGAAGTCTGAAACTATCTGGCACTCACGCGTGCGTGATCTGGGTGTGAATGGTGGAGCCCATCGAGGACTGGTTTCTCTTTTGTCCCTTGGGCATTCTGCGCAGTCCTCAGAAGTTCCCTCTACCACTGGGCCTGGTTGCTCGCAGTGCTGGCTAACTCTAGAAGACCCCCTTGGAACGGCTTTATTTCTTTTCCTGTTGTACTTACATTACTTCCCAATCTTTTTCTTAGGTCGTTTCTCAAAAACCATTGCATAAAAACCCTCGGCCAGGCTCTGCTTTCTGGGGGAACCCAATTTAAGATAGAAAGTGCAGATCAAAAAGGGTAGTGATGTTGCCAAGATGTCACAGATAATATGTGGTAGAAAAGGAATTCAAACCTAGGCCTCACTAAAAAGCAAGTCCTTTTTTCCTCCATCTCTGCATGTTTTCAGGTGTTAAACTATACTTGCATTCACTGCTTGAATCTCCTGGGCTAACAGCTAAAATAAAGTAGGAATGAAAGAGAATGACATTTTGTAAGGTTTGAAGCTATGAAATTTACATCTGGTTTCTTTGCAATTTCAAGAGAGTCTTTGCCACCAACGGTTACATTTGGAAAGTTTTTCAAAATACTGGTTTTGGAATGGTTTTCTTAAAATTATTTGATTTGAAATCTATTTCATGTGGTTTTCATAACATGTAAGTGGTTTTCTAAGACAGTGTAAGCCTGTTTGGTTTCAAACCATTTTTTGAAACCAGATTACTAAGGCAAAATATTTTTGTAACATTTTAATACTATTTAAAAATTAAAGAATTTTTAATCCAAACAATTTAAAACTCTTTAGAAATCTATTTATCTGAGTACCAAGATTTCTGGATAAGTTTCACACTGTTTAACGTCAAAACATTTAGTCAAAATAGTCTGGATCCGAGACAGACTTCGAAGCTGTATACTTTCAAAATGGCTCATCTAGATAACATCCAACGATATATGGACCATTTTATTGTCTCAAAACATTGGTTTCCCATCGTATAAATAGCCCCAGCAATAACTTCACAGTATTGCAAAATCAGCTACATATTTTTTTAGTTAAAACACTGTGCCATGCAGAAATGGATTGAAATGTTTTCTTTATCAATTGTATTGAAACATTTTTTGCAAAACTTTCAGCCCTGTACCCTCTTTCCTTCCCAGAGGGTTATGACCGTGGATTGCACACCACTGAATGGAACCAGCACTTTGTGGATTCACCTGGTGCTTGCTGTTTTACTAATATTGTCCCTTGTAATTCTCACAACAGTGCTCTGAGGTATGTATGTATTATTATGACACTCAGGATCAAGAAACGTCTTAAATAATTTGCCTAAAGTCTTAAAGTTACTGAGGGCAGAGCAAGTTTCAGGCCTCATCAGTTTGGCTCCACGTCTCGAGTTCTTAACCATGGTGCTTTCTGCCTCATGCCCAGTGTTCATAACTTTAACTTACTGAACCAGTTTATCTTCCCTGTATATTTCCCCTCTTTCTAGTCTCTGTTCCGGTAGATTACAACCAAAGAATTTCCATGTCCCTGCAATCAGTTTCCAGATATATTATGAGTAATTTATCATCCATAACAAATGCTGATATTAGTGACTCAATTTACGGTGAGACACTACAATGGATTTGGGGTAATCTATAAAGTAATACTGCTCCCATGCATCTCTATTCATATATGATTCTTGAGTAGGGACAAAGGGGAAAAGGTAGTATTAGAGAAAGAAATGCCATAATCCAGATGAAAATAGCATCTTCTGGGATGAAAGTGACCATTGGGCAAGAATTGAGCACTCCCTTTACCTGTGGTCGAAGAAGGCAATGGCATCCCACTCCAGTACTCTTGCCTGGAAAATCCCATGGACAGAGGATCCTGGTAGGCTGCAGTCCATGGGGTCCCTAGGAGTCGGACATGACTGAGCAACTTCACTTCTACTTTTCACTTTCATGCATTGGAGAAGGAAATGGCAACCCACTCCAGTGTTCTTGCCTGGAGAATCCCAGGGATGGGGGAGCCTGGTGGGCTGCCGTCTCTGGGGTCACACAGAGTCGGACACGACTGAAGCGACTTAGCAGCAGCAGCAGCAGTAGTTTACCTGTGGTGGCCTACCCAGGTGGCCTAGTGGTAAAGAATCTGCCTGCCAATGCAGGAGATACAAGTGACGCAGGTTGATCCCTGGTCCCTGGGTTGGGAAGATTGCCTGGAGGAGGGCATAGCAACCCACTCCAGTGTTCTTTCCTGGAGAATCCCATGGACAGGGGAGCCTGGTTGACTGCAGTCTGTGGGCTCACAAAGAGTCAGACGCTACTGAGTACATACACACATGCACACACAAACACACCCCTCTACGTTTAGACTGGAGCCAACAGGAAGTAATTTAGAGGCTACCTGAGGGACAAAATGTGGAAGAGTGAGAGTTAGGAGTTGGGGGAAAGGAAGGGACACCTCTGCATAATAGCAGAAAGAGTATCTTCTTTCTGAGAGAGATTCCCTTGTACATAGAGGATTATGGGGAAAAATAAAATATTCCTCCTGCTCCTGGTAAGATGACTGCACTGACCGAAACTGCTGCTTGTTTTTGGCAATGTGAGTGGCTGTGTTTGATGTCTACAGTTAAGAGCTAGATGGTAAGGAGAATTATGAGGTTATTTCTCACTTATGTTTGTAGACAAATGTCAGAAGATAGCAGAGACATTCTGTAATAATCTGTGGGCTGTAGGGTGGCAAAGGGCAGGGGTGGGTTTCACTGGAGCTCCCCCAAGCTCCCACCCACCCTAAATGAGCTCACCTTGGGGATATTGACTGCTGGCCAATAGATGCTCCGGAACAAGGATCCTGGAACAAGACCAGTTTCTTTGGATGAGGGTAGGGTCATGCCAAAGGTTGTTGGAGAAATTTATGGGAGAGACTAGCAGGAAGTGCTTTGATAAACCTGAACACCAGAAAGCAAGCCTGGGAATAGTGGTGTGCTCATGGGCCACGCCCTGAAAGCCTTAGAGACAGGCCATTTCAGGAAATGATTTGTTTTCTCTTGAATCCATTACATTTGGCCCTTGTAGATCAGAAAAAAATGCCCTGGCTCCCAAATCTGGCCTTAATTAAAATAATTTGTCATGGATAGATACGTCTTAACTGCTGGTTAGGGCTTATCACCAGAATAAGCCATTTTGCCTCTGGTTTAAACCTGTTCAAGTAAGTGAAGAATAAAGACAATTATACAAATAATTTAGTCTTCAAATATAGTTTTCCCTGAAAAATTCACCTAATTAGAGCGAAGGTTTTTTTTACTTGAATTTTCCTCACATTGCTTTTGCGTTATGTTAGTAAAACTCCTGTCTGTAGGAGGAAGTACTGCTAGGGAGAGGAGAAATGGGAATGGGTGATCAAGATTCCTGTGTAGCAGGAAAAATTACAGTTTAACAAATATAATGACTGGCTGCATGTCTGCATTCCAGGGCACGAGCTGATTGCCTTTGTTTTTATTTTCACTATATTGATAATTAATTTCACTGTAGAAGCAGGCAATTCTTTTGTGAAGGAAATCAGCTTGATAAGCATTGATGGACCTTTTGAATTGAGAGGGGTAACACCCCCCACAACCTGCCTGTGCCTGAATCTGGGTGGGCAGTTGAAAATTGTTCTGTAGATAAAGTCATCAGAGTTAGGGTTTGGGACGCTGATAACTGGAGCAGAGAGAAGATCTCCTGGGAGAGGAGGACCCAACGGTGGAGGAGACAGGCATCCATCCTAGAGGAATTCCCTGCCACAGAGAATGGCCAATTTTAGGGGAGAAATGCCCAGTGTTAACTTTTGACAATGTGTGATTGTATGTATAATATTTTCATCTATGAAAGAGAACAAAGTCAAACAATATGAAAGGATCTAGGATAAATCTTAAAATGTTGATTTGGGGCCAATACTTCTTAGCAGCATGGTCTTGGGCAGGTGAGTTTCTTAACCTTTCTGTGCTTCCATTTTCCTAACTACAGATGTAGACCAGTGATGGTGCTCACTTGACAGAGTTGTTGAGAAAAGAAACTGAGGTCACATCTGTGAATGGTTAAGAACTTTATTTGACCTTTAATAAGCACTTTTTTTCCTCCAGTAGTCATGTATGGATGTGAGAGTTGGACTATAAAGAAAGCTGAGCACCAAAGAATTGATGCTTTTGAACTGTGGTGTTGGAGAAGACTCTTGAGAGTCCCTTGGACTGCAAGGAGATCCAACCAGTCCATTCTGAAGGAGATCATTCCTGAATATTCACTGGAAGGACTGATGCTGAACCTGAAACTCCAATACTTTGGCCACCTGATGTGAAGAACTGACTCATTTGAAAAGACCCTGATGCTGGGAAAGATTGAAGGCAGGAGGAGAAGGGGATGACAGAGGATGAGATGGTTGGATGGCATCACCGACTCAATGGACATGAATCTGAGCAAACTCTGGGAGTTGGTGATCGACAGGGAGGCCTGGTGTGCTGCAGTCTATGGGGTCAGAAAGAGACAGACATGACCGAGCGACTGAACTGAACTGAACTGAAACACTTTATAGGGATCCTATTGGTCTTTCCTGATGGTCCAGTGGTTAAGAATCCACCTTACAGTGCAGGGGACACAGTGGACACAGGTTCAATCTCTGGTTAGGGAACTAAGATCCCACATGCTGTGGTGCTGCCACAACTGGAAATGCACTGTATATATATATATATTGTGTGTGTGTGTGTGTGTGTGTGCATGCACATTCAGTCATGTCCAACTCTTTGTGACCCCATGGACAGTAGCCCACCAGACTCCTTGTCCATGGGATTTTCCAGGCAAGAACACTGGAGTGAGTTGCCACTTCCTACTGCAGGGCATCTTCCCAACCCAGGGATCGAACCCACGTCTCTTGCATCTCCTGCATTGGCAAGCAGATTCTTTACCACTAGCACCACCTGGGAAGACCACACTTACAGTTATTAAGTACTTCAAAGGCACTTCTCTTAACGCCACGTTTTCTACCAGCTACTGCTCCATTTCTTTGATTCCTTTGCAGCAACATTTTTCGAGCATTATTTATCTTCTGTCTCTAATTCCTTTCCTCACACTGTCTCTTGAACCAATATTTCTCAAGTTTTCTTTTTCCATTTTTGTCCCCCTAAGGAAACGTTCTTGCCTTTTTTTTTTTTTTTTTTAAATTGCTTTCTCCTACCCATGACATCTGAAAAATCCCATGGACAGAGGAGCCTGCAGGGTTACAGCCCAAAGAGTTAGACACAACTTACTGACTAAGCACCCATGACATTTAATACTGCAGATGTTCTATAGAGTTGTTTATGTACTATATGTTTATCTATATTTTATACACAGAATTTTTTTAAACAAAATATTTTTTCATCCCCCAAGAATTCATTTCCCCTCCCTTGAGAGAGCTGTCATCCCCACTGAAAACATGTGTCTTGAGTCTACCCCAGCCTTTCTTCTCCCCCACTACGCAATAGTTCCTGTTCAAGGTCAGGTTCCTGACCTCCATGTTGCTGAAGTGTGTTAGTCACTCAGTGGTGTCCAACTCTTTGCGACCCCATAGACTGTATCCCGCCAGGCTCCTCTGTCCATGGGATTCTCCAGGCAAGAATACTGGAGAGGGTTGCCATGCCCTTCTCCAGGGGATCTTCCTGACCCAGGGATCGAACCCAGGTCTTATTGCTGGCCAAAATCTTGACCTTCTCTGCCCACCGCAGCTGAAAGAAAAATACAGAGACACAGTTTGGAGAAAATAGAAATGTGGCTTTTATTCTCAGCCGGCAGAGAGGGGAACCCAGTAGGCTCCTGCCTCAAGAACTGTGCCCCCCTCCATGAGGAGTCTAGAGGCTTCTATAGGGCAAGGGCTTAAAGGTGATAGGATCTTGATTGCCTCCTCTTGCATTGTTTCAAAGACAATCATAAACGGGCATCAGTAACCCAGTAATCGAGTCTGGCAGTTTTGTGCTTCTGTGGCCTTCTTTCCGATATGTAACTACAAGGGGAAGGGTTTTGTAAGGGTAAACACCAGATAGGGGATGTATTTAGCAAAGAGTCAAAGGAAAACAATGTGTATTGTAGCTCCTGCAGAGTTAGTGGGTAGAAAAACAAACTTGGTTAGAGACATGTAGAGTTAGGAGCAGTTAGAGTAAAACAACAAGGAATGTTCAGGCCCTGCTCACTGTTCTCTTTATCTTCTGTGTTCTCAGGAAAAGGAAAGAGAAAAACTCATTCCTCCTTTTTCCTTTTCACTGCAACAGTCTCCTGCATTGCAGACAGAATCTTTACTGTCTGAGCCACCAGGGAAGCCCCCATGTTGCTAATCTGTGGTCAATTCTCAGTCCTTGTCTTACTAGACGTCCCGCCAGCATTTGCCGTGGTTGCTCACTCCCTCTTCCTTGATATACTTTCTTCTTCACTGGCTTCTGGCACATGCCACTCTCTTGGTTTTTCTCCTAGTCACAGTTGCTCCTTCTCAGTTCCTTGCCAGTTTCTCTCTTCTTGCCTTCCTCTTAATGCTGGAGGACCCCAGGGCTTAGTCCTTGGTCCTCTTCCTTAACTATACTCACTCCCCGTGTGATCTCATCGAACATCCTGGCTTTAAGTTCATGATTCCTTACTTTGTGTTTCCACCAAACATCTCTCCAGGACTCTAGGCTCATGGAATAACGTCTTACTTGATCCCTCTACTCCGGTGTTTGATGGACCTCCCCCTACTAATATATCCAAGATTTAACTTTTGAAATTCTTTCTTCAAACTGCTTTATACAAGGTCTTCTCTATTTTTCTCACACTCCACCAATCCATTAGAAAATTCTGATACCAAAATAAACCCAGAATGCTCCTTGGTATTTACCCAAATGAACTGAAATAAACCCACATCCACACAAAAACCAGCATGGGGCTGCTTACAGCAGCTTTATTTGTAACTGCCAAAACTTGGAAGCAACCAAGATGTCCTTCAGGAGGTGAATGGATAAGTAAACTGTGGTACATCCAGACAATGGAACATTATTTAGCACTAAAAATAAATGAGCTATTAAACCATGAAAAGTTATGGAGGAAGCATAAAAGGATATTACTTATGTGAGAGAAGCCCATCTGAAAAGGCTACAGACTGTGATTCCCACTGTCCTTTGTTCCGTTTTTGTGGGCTTTCCCCTTCTTTGTCTTTTAGCCACCGCCATTCTGGACCCCTTTTTCCTATTCTAACTACCTAAGTGAGATAAGCCAATCTAAATACAGTGATTCCCACTGTATGACATTCAGGGAAAGGGAAAATTATGGAGACAGTGAAAAGATCACTGCTTGCCAGGGGTTCGGGAGAGAGAAGGATGGATTGGCAGAGCACAGAGGATTTTTAGGGCAGTGTCAAGGATGACACTACAATGGTAGGTGTATGTCATTACATATTTGTCAAAACCCGTGAAACGTACAATACCGAGAGTAAAGTCTAATGTAAACTATGGACTTTGGGTGATAATGACTGATGTTGAAGCTGAAACTCCAATACTTTGGCCACCTGATGTGAAGAACTGACTCATTGGAAAAGACCCTGATGCTGGGAAAGATTGAAGGCAGGAGGAGAAGGGGACGACAGAGGATGAGATGGTTGGATGGCATCACTGACTCAATGGATATGAGTTTGAGTAAGCTCTGGGAGTTGGTGATGGACGGGGAGGCCTGGTGTGCTGAAGTCCATGGGGTCGCAAAGTCAGACACGACTGAGCGACTGAACTGCACTGAGAGATCAGTGCGAGTTCATGGTTATAACAAACTACCCATGGGGTGCAGGACATTGACAGAGAGAGAGGCTATCCATGTTGGGAAGGGAGCAGGGAATAAATGGGAATTCTCTGTGTTTTCTGCTTAATATTCCTGTGAACCTAAAACTGCTCTAGAAAAGTATATTAAAAAATTCAGAATCTGCTACCAGTTTGGTGAGAGCCACCATTTTAGTCTGTCTCCTGAATGACAATAATCACCTTCCACCTGGGCTCCCTGAAGGCCTTGTCTCACTAGAGTCTATGCTTTGCCTAGTGGCCTGAGGGTTCTTGCTAGAACACAGGTCAGATCATGTTACTCTTTTGCACAACACCTTCAAATGGGTGCCATCTGACTCAAAGAAAAACCCGAACTCCTGATGGTGGCTTTCTAGGCCTCCCTTTCTAACCCCCTTCCTTCTCCTCTCTTGTTCACTGTGCTCCAGTCATACCGGCTTCCATGCTGTTCCTCGGACACACCAGGCTCCTGCCGCATGGCCTTTGTACCAGCTGTTCCCCTGAAGGCCTCTTCTTCCGGTATCATCAGGACTCCCTCCCTCACTCTGCAAGCCTCTGCTCAAGTGTTGCCTTTTCAATGGGACTTTGCTGTCTGCTTATTTACAGCTGTAGTGCTTCCACCCCCTGCATTCTGAGCTCTTTTACCAGCTCTTTTTTTCTTTTCATAGCTCATCATTATTTAGTGTACTGTATTGTTTACTTTTTAATTTGCTGTGTGGGCGAAGAATGTCACCTGCCATTTCAGTCAACAAAAGATGTTGTGGCCATCAAGCCATCAGCCACTGTAGCCCCTCTCCCCTCCCGAGTGTGCACTCTGAGGGGATTCAGGATGGAGAAAAAAAGGATACTGGCCCTAGATAGCTAAGGTGCATATCAAAGGAATAATTTCAGAAAGCCCAGACTCTTGCATTTTCCTCTACATGGAAAAGCAGTAAATTCATTCATTTGAGATGTCTGACTTTTTCTTTAATTAGCAGTAATCCTTTGATGTTTGACTTCCTGATTTGTTTTGTTTGCAGAAACTTCAGTATATCTTGGCTTCTTCCTCAACTCTTTGGAACAGTCCCTCTGAGCTATCTGAGAAGCTGTAACCCTTGCTTAGGTTATCTCAGGTGGTGCTAGTGGTAAAGAACCCACCTGCCATTGTAGGAGACGTTAAGAGATGTGAGTTCTATCCCTGGGTCAGGAAGATCCCCTGGAGGAGGGCACAACAACCCACTCTAGTATTCTTGCCTGGAGAATCCCATGGACAGAGGAGCCTGGTGGGCTACAGTCCGTAGGGTCTCAGAGTTGGACACGACTGAGCAGCTTAGTGCTCACTCACTCATCCCTTCCTTAAGTCCTCAGTAAGTCTGCTGGTTAAAACATCATTCTCAACTTTTAGGCTGTGCGTTTGTTTTTCAGTGGACAGTTTTTTATTTGGTCACCCACTGACAACATAAGAGGTCCATGAAGACAGTTAATGTCTGTCTGTTCTGTTTGCTGCTAGATCCCAAGTCCCTAGAACTGTGTGCACTCGTATGCTCAGTTGTGTCTGACTCTTTGCAACCCCATGAACTGGCTCCTCTGTCCATGAGATTCTCTGGGCAAGAATACTGGAAGATCTTCCCGACCCAGGGATCAAACCCACATCTCCTGCACTGGCAGGTGGTTTCTTTACCACTGAGCCACCTGGGTATCTCCTCCCCAGAACGGTGCATGGCATATATTAGGTGCTCAGTCAGAAGCTGTTGAATAAATGAGAGTCTCCCTACTGCCTCTGACTCCAGGTCCTTCTGCAGTATATGCTTCCAGGGATGGTCTAGGCATATAGATGCAAATAATTATATTGTGTTGACCAAAAAGTTTGTCTGGGCTTTTGCATAACATCTTATGGAAAACCTAAATGAATATTTTGGCCAGCCCAATAAATTAAGGCAGTTATTGTATTTTACTATGCTGTAATTCTGTTGCTTATACACTTCAGTAAAAGTCTGCTACATACAAGTTTAACAGTACTTGAAAGGACTGAAGTAACGGGGTGTTCGGAGAATAGCAGGTAGGATGGAGAGAAGACAAGAGAAAAACGATGTCAGTCAGGGAATGAAGAGAAATAATGCCACAGAAATGCCAACTCAGTAAGAATGACCAGAAGAAACATCTGGTCCCAAAGAATCCTTGGAGTCATTAGAATAATAGTGTATATTGTTATTGCCTGTTCATATACTATGCTAGTTGAGTGAAAACTGAAAGGGCCCCCGTCCCACTAAGGCTGGAAGCCTTGCTGATATCTAGACAGCAACTGTCTTGATGAAAAGTTGAAGAATTGCTCTGATTCGTCATTTTATTTGGCTGATGTAAGTATAACCAGGGATACGCTCTCTAATAACTATTCTCCAGGCTTCAATTTTCTTCTTTTTTTCTATTGCTTTTATGAGATGATCTCAGTTCTGGTGTGATTAGTTGCTCAGTCATGTCAGACTCTTTGCAACCCCATGGACTGTAGCCCTCCAGGCTCCTCTGTCCATGGGATTTCCCAGGCAAGAATACTAGAGTGGGTTGCCATTTCCTCTTCCAGGGGATCTTCCCAACCCAGGGATCAAACCCGCATCTCTTGTGTCTCCTGCATTGGCAGGCAAATTCTCAGTTCTGGTAGCTGGGACCAAAGGTGTAGGGGGAAGAAAATGGGTCATTGTGGGATTGAGTAAAATTCTGCAGGATCCAATCCTTCTGATCCAGAGACCACCTCCACTGTCCTTTCCTGATGCAGTGATTGAGAACTCTAGGACTCAGACTCCAAGGCAGAGCCAGCCTTCTCAGTTGATTTTACATCACTGCAAGTATGTTTCCTTCTGGCTGAAATGCCTCAGATTGCAGGTCTGGAACATGTATTAGTGGAGTAATGTCTGGGGAGAAAAAGACGATAACACGGAAACACTGACTGCTATGGCAACAGTTGGAATAATAAACAACATTTTTTTCCCCTAGGAAAATCATAGAGTTTGGCCTTGTGGCAACTTTAGGAAGGGAAATAAGTTATACCCAAGTTAGATCTTGTGTTTGGCTAGATTTTTTCCCCCGGGTTGAAGACATTTGCAAAGTGCTTTCTTGGGCAAATGGAGGATGTTATACGTCATTCAAAACTCATATGTCTTTCTAGAAAATGTTTTAAACAAAAGAAACTCAGAATGTATGAATTGAAAAGTCAAAATTTCCCCTCCCCCTTCTCATTCTTCCTCTTTTGGGGTAACCACTGCACTAGGGATTGTTGTAAAATTTCTCTCCATGTACAAGTATATTCCTATCTGGTTTGGGTTTTTTGGTTTGTTTGTTAATTAAGTGGGTGAAACTTGGTAGGGTGCGGTCAGCAATTAGTGTAATTCCCCCCTCCCATTTCTTGCTTTGAACAAACTCAAATGATTTCCCTTGTCAGCATCTCAGATGGTTTCATAGATTTCTGACAACTGGTAAGTATTCACCAGCCCAGGCCAGTATAAATTGAAACTTGATCATCTCTCATCGAATTCAAAGTTTCTTTCCCCACCACCCACCTAGGATGCCTGGCCCCAGCTCAGTGCTGACCCAATGAGGCGGGAGGAGTGGCTGTGATGTGACCCGGTCTTTGAGCCTTCCTGCATCGCCATGTCCTTTGTGGTCTCGGTCTCCTCCAGTATGGGGAAGAGGGAATTAGGGAAAAAAAAAGAGAGGGGCCTTACTTGACTGGCACTGATTGTAACCTGTGTGGTTGATGCCCAAATGTCAGCTCTTCAGAGACCCCAGGCCCTTTACTCTATAGAGAAATCAATCTCTTTTATACCATTTGATGAGTTATAGCTCCCTAAACTTGCACCGTAATAATTCATGCTTTCAAACTGTGGTGTTGAAGAAGACTCTTGAAAGTCCCTTAGGCTGCAAGGAGATCAAACCACTCAATCCTAAAGGAAATAAGCCCTGAATATTCACTGGAAGGACTGATGCTGAAGCTGAAGTTCCAATACTTTGGCCACCTGATGCGAAGAACTGGAGTCCCTGGGGTTCCAAAGAGTCAGACATGGCTGAACGACTGAGCAACAGCAACAACTCACACCCTACCTCGTGTGCCTTCCTTCCCCAGGCATTACGAAAGTGTATTTGTCAAGGTAGGATGATAGAACATGTTTTCTTTATTTTTATTTAGCTTGATTCATGTTTTAAAAGTATTTAGACATAGGATATGTGGGCCTCCCTTTGTACTCTTGGTCTGGGACCTGGAAATACTAGGGGTGGTCATGGTTCAGCCCATAGGAAACTCATGCCTCCATGACATGCTCAACCTTGGGAGTACAGACGGGTTCTGCTGACGCCTTTCCTCTTCTCTCCAGCCTCACAGCGAGCCTCAGCCAGCCTCCCATCTTTCTGCCTCTTCAGGCTAGTGTCTCTCTCCCTGTCCATACCCCCAAACTCTGAGCGCTGCCTTTCAAACTCTCCCAGAACCCTTTCGCCCTCTGTTTTAGGTAGCAATAACTGGTGGTGAGCTTGTGTACAGCCAATGTACCTGAGGCTGAAGGATGAGAGGTAGCTGCTTCTCCTGGCAGACAGACGCACCTAGACTCCGAGTGGTTCTCCCGGGGAGCGTCTCCCTCAGGCTAAAGGGGAAAGGAGGAAAAACACGACTCTGCTCTCTACTCCCATGGATACCCTTCCGAAGATATTCTCTACTGAACCTCAGCCTTTTCTTATATGACCTGGAGGTGGGTGAACAGGATCCGTAGGGAAGGGCACCTCCTGGGAAGACCTGTGTGAGTGTGTCTAGAGCTTCTCTTAGAACATGTATGTCTTCATCACCCAAGCATAAACCTTGGGCTTTAGCAGAATACAGAGACAATGGGAAAAGCCCCACCTGGTAATCTTTTACACATGCACATCTACTCATTTGTTAATTATTTATTGAGCCCTAAACTTGCCTTTTTCATTTGGATGGTCATTTGTATGTTCTTTTAACAGCTGCATAGCATTTCATGTGGTGCATGTGTCTGTACCATAATTTATTTAACCATTCTCATCTTGACAGTTATTTAGGTAGGTTTTTTTATATAGCAAGAAAAACTGCAATGAATAATCCTTTAATATATATCCTGCGCCCTTTTATAAATATTCTTAGAAGTGTGATTGCTAATCTACAGGGTCCACAGGTTTTACATTTTGGTAGGAAGCACATTTTGTTTAATTGATGGAGTCAAATTATCCTTCCAAAAGCTTCAGCAATTTATACTCTTACTAAAGCATCTTTCCCTAAACCCTTGCCTACACTGAATAGTGTCACTCTAATCTAATCAGTGACAAATTCTATCTCTTTGCTATTTTAATTTGGTTTTCCCAAATCACTAATGAAGATGAATATACTTACTAGCCATTTGTAATTCTGTGAATTATGTTTGTATCTTCTGATTACTTTTTAAAATAATTTTTTAAAAGTCTTTATTGAACTTGTTATGATATTGCTTCTGCTTTATATTTTTGGTTTTTCCATCCTGAGGCATGTGGCATCTTAGCTGCCTTAATAGGGATTGAACCCATACCCCTTGAATTGGAAGGCAAAGTCTTAACCACTGGACCACCAGGGAAGTCCCTAGATGACTTTTTTAATGTTTAGAATTCTCTGGTTCAGTCATAACTGCTTGACCTTAACACAGGTTGCAAATATTTTTTCTCTGTTATTCTCAAGATGCTTTAATCATAAATAGACAGATTCTTGAGGCCAAAGGATTCTTTTTGTTGACTTGAGTTAGTAACTCCAAAAAAACAGAGTAATGAATTATATATTAGTCAACAAATTTACTATAACAAATTATCCCCAAATTTCTGTAGCTTCATTCAATGAAAGTTTATTTTTCAGTTTTGCAACACCCCAGCATGGGTGTTCCGGATCAGCTCTTTTCCAAGTGACTCATGGATCCAGGATCCTTCTACTTTGGGTTCTGCTCTAAATTCTTGAAGTCTTCTCCATTTCAGCTGGCAGACGGGGAAGGAAAGAGCAGAGAATTTCACGGGATGTTTTGTAGGCCAGGCTTGGAAGTGCCTGGCCTATGCATCACTTCCTCCCTTATTCCTTTGGCCAGAGCATAATCATATTATGAAGAAGACTAGAAATGAAGTCTAGGTCTGAGCCTGCAGAAGCCTCTGCTGCAGTAAATGGAGCAGACCAACATCTCAGCAAATACACTTCTTCACAACTCATTGTGTTACTGAAGGAAGTCTAGTGACTCTTGAAAGGAGAGCATAGGATGATCCTTACCAAACAGTTTTCAACACACAGAGTGCTGTCTGAATGTCAAGCATCATGAGTCCAATGACATCTTACATCTCTTCCTTATGAAATACAATTTGAAGTCTTCTTCAAAGGGGATATGGAGTCTTATGAATTCTTTTATGAGGAAAAACAATTCTCTCTCTCTCAATCCTAAAACATTTCTGGAGATTTCCTTGCCCTTCTCAGACTCAGAGGCTTTCAGCTGGGGGATTGGTGCAAGGGCTGGGAACAGGCATGTCCAGTGGAGGCAGGGAGGCAGTTGGCTGAGAGCTCACAAGGTAAGCTAGAGCTGGGGTGGAATTGAAATAAATACGTTTCCAGGTTGGGGGTATCAGTGTAAGGGTTGCTGAGTGGTGAGCTTTGGGAATGCAACTTTTGTAAGGGGTGACCTTAATAACAGATTAGGGCAGGGGGAGGAGAAGGCAAGAACAGTCTGGAGCATGGGTTTCTGATCCAGGTTTGAAATAGGAAGGAGAGGCAAATGCTAAGACTGGTGATGGAAGCAGCATTCAGAATTGTTCCCCAACAGTGGCAGCAGGAATTCCAGACAAAACATTATGTCATCTTCAGCAGCCTTGAGCCCAGGACAGCCCTCGCACACCTTGGCTGTTGTCATATTCTCTAAACCCACGCCTTTATGTCATTAGGAAGCAGTGCTTCACCACCTGGACCACCTTCAGGGCTTATCCTGGGGTGCTGTTTGGTGCTCTGGCTCTGAAGACACTTGGCTAGTTGGAGAAGTGCTATGTGGACATTCATAACTAGAATGAGAGTGAATGCCCTCTGGCCTCATGACCAATGATCCCATTCCATTAGATGTGCTGTTGAGGCCAGCAAGAGTCATAGCCTGTTTTTTTTTTTTTTTTAATAAGGGGTAATTAGTTCCAGGACCAATCAAAAGAAGACAGCAAGTTCTCCCCAAACTCCTCGGGTTCCAGTAATGTTCCTGACCTTGGGCAAGTTGCATTCTCTCCCTGGGACTGTTTTACCATCTGAAAAAATGGGGTAGAGTCTGTGAGGGTGATTTCTCTTCCAGCTCTGACTTTCTTAGAAGCTAAATACAAGAAGTAAATACCAGAGTTTGCAGGAAAAGAGGGGTTCTGTCCCAAAGTGATCAGCGTGGTCTTCCCATTGGTGAGTTCACATATAACCCCGTAGTCTTTGTGATGCCCTGGACTGCTCAAGGGCTTTAAAGTCTTCCTCATCACTCACACTGGAAGACAAAGCTGTCCCAGGGGGATGCTTTGTGCTCTGTTCAAGAGGCCTCACTGCCTGCTACCTCTCCACCTCCCAATCCTAGCACATCACTGATTTCTTTCTTGTGGCCTCTCCCTGTTTGAGTCATCCTTTCAAATAAACCCATGTTGATGGTGCCCTGGCTTTAAATTTTGGCTTCTTATCACGGGGTCTCCCATTCTCTCTGAAACAATACACTGAAGGTCATGGATAAGTCCTCACTAGTCTTGCAAAGACTTGGAATCCCAGGTGTCCCCATGGAGAGAGAAATCGGACAGTTGTTGTGTATCACAGCACTTGTCCTGATTTTTCTGTTTGACCAAACTTCAGAGGATGGCAGATGATGGTCAAATAAAGTTTAGCTCTGAAAGGCCAAGAATCAGCTCTGTGAGAAGGTGATGTAAGTTAATGGCCTTTCCATTGGCTAGGGATTTAGTAGAAGTAGAACATGTACATTGTAGGTCCTGAGGCTACCTTGGAGAATTCATTTACCACATATTTTACTAAGATGAGAGGAGCTTGACAATCAGATATACATGGGTAGCAGCCAACAGGATCTTGGAACCAGACAGGAAGAGATCCTAGCTGATGTTCTAGTCCAGCCTTGATCTACTATTCTTTGAAGTTAGTTTTTAAATTTATTTATTTATTATTTTTTGCTGTGCTGTGCACAGCATGTGGAATCTTAGTTCCCTGACCAGGGATTAAACCCATGCTCCCTGCAATGGAAGTGCAGTATCTTAACCATGGGACCACAGGGAAGTCTCAAAAATAATCAGTATTTTCAGGTCTAGGATATTCCTATCATTACCAAAAAAAAAAAAAAAAAAAAAATCAAGATACACTATTTGGGGCCTTATATGGGGCTGGGAGTAATCGTGGTGATTGACAGAACACTGAGCCTATTTTTCCTTCTGCCACCCAGCCCCTTCTAAGTCAACAATCAGGAAAGGATACTTTTGTGGAGGGAAGTATGGTATTGGTTAATTAACTTCTGCAGCATGGCTGGCATATGCTGATACCACTGTCTGCTCTGACCAGACTTTAATTTCCTCCACTTTGTAGGGGCACATCTGGAAAAGAAAAATGATCTACCAACCCAGAGAGACAACTGTGGGAGAGAAGCTCCCATGTGGCTAGAGAGAATTTTCTAGAAGAACTTTCTTGTCTAGGAAACCTATCCTGGGCTATGGCTGGATGAAGCACAAGCTGGAATCAAGATTGCCGGGAGAAATATCAATAACCTCAGATATGCAGATGGGCTCCAAAATCACTGCAGATGGTGACTGCGGCCATGAAATTAAAAGACGCTTACTCTTTGGAAGAAAAGTTATCAACCTAGACAGCATATTAAAAGGCAGAGACATTACTTTGCCAACAAATGTCGGTCTAGTCAAGTCTATGGTTTTTCCAGTGGTCGTGTATGGATGTGAGAGTTGAACTATAAAGAAAGCTGAGCACTGAAGAATTGATGCTTTTGAACTGTGGTGTTGGAGAAGACTCTTGAGAATCCCTTGGACTGCAAGGAGATCCAGCCAGTCCATCCTAGAGGAAATCAGTCCTGAATATTCATTGGAAGGACTGATGTTGATGCTGAAACTTCAATACTTTGGCTACCTTGTGCGAAGAGCTGACTCACTTGAAAAGACCCTGATGCTGGGAAAGATTGAGGGCAGGAGGAGAAGGGGACGACAGAGGATGAGATGGTTGGATGGCATCACCAACTCAATGGACATGAGTTTGAGTAAGCTCCGGGAGTTGGTGACAGACAGGGAAGCCTGGCAGTGCTGTAGTCCATGGGGTCACAAAGAGTCAGACACGACTGAGCAACGGAACTGAACTGATCTGAACCCTGGGCTATGGCCTTGGTGAGCGCAGGGTCCATGTCTTAGCATCATTTCTGTGCACGCTGGGTGGCAGCATAGGGAATGAACAGGTGAATCCAGGGATGCCTCCGCAGTGTCCATGATGAATGCTCCTGGGGCTGAGATGCCCTGTTTGTAAGTAAAGCCCCACAGCACTTGCCCCACAATTTGGCACATACTGTCCTATTCTGTTGTTTTCTAAATCTTACCCCATTTCTTACTATTTGCACTGAACATGGTGTTTGAAATCTAGCCTGAGTCCTAGATGTAGATTATGGTTTCTGACTGCTGTGTAATATTTCATTACATATTTATACCAAACTTTCTAGGGATGGATAACTAGGTTGCCTCCGGCGACTAATCAACTCTCAGCCACCCCCAGGCTCACAGTATGTCTTCGTACTTGTCTTCTTCCAAAACGCCATCTGACTTTAGTTGTTAAGTGTTTACTTGAATGGTTTCAATCACAGTCATTGCTTTCTTAACTAGTGTGTAAATTCCTTTCGAGCAGATAATCACAGTCTCTACTTGTTAGGTGCTTTTGGGTATAGATGAAATTATGTGTTTTGAAGTGCTTAACACATTATCTGGAAAGCAGAAAATTCTCAGTAGATGGTATAAGCCCTCCAGAGCCTAGAACACATTAGGACTTTAATAAATACCAATTACAGTAATGAATGTTTAATCACCTCTGGTGATCTGGGGTCTCCTTCTTCATAAAGCTTGGTCCCAGAACACTTAAAACATGAGGTGTTCAGGAGGCAGTAATTACGAGAGTCACCATTAATCCTCCCAAATTATTCCCCTTTTACAGATGATAAAACTGAAACTCAGAGAGGTTTTGCATCTTGCTTATGATCATTCAGCATCGTTTGTGGCAGAACTGGGGCTGAAACCCTGGTCGAACTCCAAAGTTTTTACTTTTAACCACTCTTTTATCACCACCCTTGGGGAAGCACGCTTAGATTATTACTATTTCAGCAACAGTAGCTTTTATTTTCTCTGTGTGTGGATAACAAAGAATTTAAAATTCAGTTAATGCTTACTGAGACCTCACATGTGCCAGGCCCTGCCAGGACCATGTTTAAAGGACATTTGTGTAAATTACTGAAAGATGCTCCCTGGGTGGATACAGCAGTGGGCACATGGCTTGGTGAGTAGAAGCCGGGCTGGATTCTGGCCTCTGCTTGTTCCCTACCCTGGCGCCTGTGTGCAGTACACAAACTGCCCGAATGTGTGCCGTACCCCTGGGAATATGGCATGTATTTTCTCAAAGCCATGTCATTGAATCTTCTTCTCCACAACAGTCCTATGGGGCATACACATTTCTGCTGGACAGATGAAGAGACCAAGGTTCAGAGTTGCAACATTTCAAGGCGACATGATCTTAAGGTACAGAGATCCAGCGTTCAAATGGAAGTCCTTTGGCATCAGATCCACAGTCTGGCAAGCATAAAGCAGTGTGATGGAGTCCCTCCCATGTAGGGAAGCAAAAGAAATTCAGGAATCACTGGGCAGAATCTGCCAAGTTTGACAACTACTGCCGAGCCGATCCTCATGCTTTGATGTAGCTGCCTCCCCAGTGAGTGATGGATGTGGTCCCCCATCGGAACTCCAGAGGAGACGAAGTTCCAGACAGGCTGAAACCAGAGTCTGGGGAGAGATCACCAGTGAGCATAGCACTGCGGAATGTGAATGCTTGAAGCTGTCATGAGCTCTTGGAATAGGCTTCAGGTTTCAGGGCCCATACGGCTTCCACTGCACAAGGGATTAGGAAATATATTTACCTGTAGGTACAGAGTAGCACATGCTCAACCGAGGACCAAAAGATCTAGCCAGTGGCTCAGTGGAGAGGGACAGTCTTCTGGGTAGTGAGGTTATGATGAGGACCCCAGAGAAAGTCACACTGGGCTTGCCCTCTGGCACTTATGAGCCAACCTCTCAGAGCCTTGGTGTTCTCATCTCCTCCTTTATTCCTCTATGATTTTTTCTAGTCTTTTGGAAACTGAGCTTATGATCTCCCTGAAGATACACCTATGTCCCAAGATCAAATCAGGACCTCTGATTTTTGAATGTTTTATGAAATTATTATCTCAGAATGAAGTCTACCCTCCCATGTTCATGGTAGCATTATTCATGATAGCCAGGATATGGAAGCAACTTCAGTACCTGTTGACTGCTGAATGGAAAAAGAGAATGTAAGATATATAAAAATAAGAAAGTAAAGGGTATGAAAAGTGAAGTGAAAGTGAAAGTTGCTCAGTCGTGTCTGATTCTTTGTGACCCCATGAACTATTCAGTGCATGGAATTCTCCAGGCCAGAATACTGGAATGGGTAGCTGTTCACTTCTCCAGGGGATCTTCTGAATCAAGGGATCAAACCCAGGTCTCCCACATTGCAGGTGGATTTTTTTTTACTAGCTGAGCCACCAGGGAAGCCCAAGAATGCTGGAGAGGGTAGCTTATCCCTTCTCCAGGGGATCTTCCCAAACCTAGGAATTGAACCAGAGTCTCCTGCATTGCAGGCAGATTCTTTACCAGCTGAGCTACCAGAAAAGCCAAATAAGGTGTATATAAATATGATATTCGCATATATATTCAGTTCAGTTCAGTTCAGTCGCTCAGTCATGTCTGACTCTTTGTGACCCCATAAATTGCAGCACGCCACTCCTCCCTGTCCATCACCAACTCCTGGAGTCCACCCAAACCCATGTCCATCGAGTCGGTGATGCCATCCAACCATCTCATCCTCTGTCATCCCCTTCTCCTCCTGCCCTCAATCTTTCCCAGCATCAGGGTCTTTTCAAATGAGTCAGCTCTTCGCATCAGGTGGCCAAAGCTTCAACATCAGTCCTTCCAATGAATATATATATAACATATATATCTGAATGTTTACTATTCAGCCTTTAGAAGAAGAGGAATTTTGTCATTTGAAACAGCATAAATGAATCTGGAGGGCCTTAAGCTAAGTGAAGTAAGTCAGACAAGGAAAGACAAATAACTCACAGTATCACTGATACGTGGAATCTTTAAAAAAAAATTTCCAAACATTAGAATAGAGAAGGGCTGGGGGTGGGAGAAATAGGGAGGGGTTGGTTAAAGGGTACAACTTTCAGCTATAGGATGAATAAGGTCTGAGGATCTAATGTATAAGACAGTGACTAGAGTTGATAACACCACTGCATGATTGAAATGTGCTTAGATATTCTCTCTCACACACACAAATGATAAATATGTGAGGTGCTGGGTGTACTGATTAGCTCTAGGGTAGGAATCCTTTGACAATGTATGTGTATAGCAAATCATCAGGTGGCACACTTTAAATATCTTCCAATTTTGCCCATGACATGGGCTTCCCTGGTGGCTCAGTGGTAAAGAATCTACCTGCTAATACTGGAGACCAGGATTTGATCCCTGGATCGGGAAGATCCCCTGGAGAAGGAAATGGCAATCCACTCCTGTATTCTTGCCTGGGAAATCCCATGGACAGAGAAGCCTGATGGGCTCTAGTCCACGGGGTCACAAAGAGTCAGACACAGCTGAGCGACTGAGCACACGTGCCCATCTAGGTAAAGCTGCGGGGAGTTCGGTGGTGGGCCAGGGGAGAATGTTGCTCTAAAGCATCCAGGATTTTTCTGCCAGTGAAGGAGATGTGTGTTTGGATGGGCTGTTCTCAAGATACTCCGCAGGTATTCCTTCCCTCTGACACTGGGGACTCCCCTATCACACACACACACACACACACACACACACACACACACACACGCACACACACACACACTGTTCGGGGTGCTGGAAATGTCATAATAATTCCTACCTCAAGGGAGTTTATTTACATTTAAAGGGAGACAGACTAACAAGTGTTTATAATCCTAATAAGAGCTAAAATAGGCACTAGAACACTGGAGGAATCAAAGAAGACTTCCTGGAAGAAGTAATATCTAAGCTGAGTCTCACAGGATGAGTGAAAGATTGAACGGGAAGCAAGTTCCAGATGCCCGGCACAGTCTGTGCAAAGATCCAGAGCAAAACCAACAAAGTCAGGTGGTTTGAGGAACAGAAAGATTGGGAAACAAAAGACCCCACAGGGTTGGCTTGTCTGTTTTGCTACGTTCACGCTTTTGGACTTTACTGTGGGGCACCAGGGGGGCAGGAAGGAATTTGAACAAGGATTAACGTGCTCTGAAGTTGAGAAAGATTGCTTTGGCCTGATGCAGAAGGCAGGGAGAGTGGGACAGAGACTGCACGAGGGGAGATTTGTTAGAAGGCTATTCAGATGTGGGATTATTTAAGGAAACCTAAAAGCCCAAGTCTAACTGTGCCCATTAGAAAAAAAAGCCTTGCTCCTTCCACCCTAGAGGAGCTACCTTTGGAATCTTTGGAATCTCTAGGATCTTGGAGGCCAGTGAGAGCCTCAGTCCTCCAGGCTCCCCCTGTATAGTGGGAGTGCTCCAAAGTGCCCCCATTCCTTCCCCTTCCAAGAATCTTTCCTCCCAGCATTCCTGCAGCCTCCAGACTGATCACGTGTATTTCTTCCTATGCCCTTCAGTTTCACCTCTGACTCTCCTCTGATCTTCTCTTGACCTCCCTGGGGCAGACACAGAGATAAATCTGTTGGATTCTTGGCAGGAGAGTTCAGTCTCTTTCCCAGCTCTGGCCTGACACATTCCCTAGCTCAGCGGGGCAGAGGCAGCCCCTTCACTCTGGTCTGGGACCGGGCAGAGGGGCAGGGAAGGAGCTCGGATTGCCAGAAGGTCTTTCTGTGATTCCAAGGCAGAAAGAGGAACAGATTCTGGTCCCTTCCATCAGTAGCATGATGCCCAGTCTCATGGGTCTCAACCCAGACTGCAGACTAGAATCGCTTTCTGGGGACTTAAAAAAAAAAAAAACAAAACTGCCTGGTTCCTCAGAGATTCTGATTTAATTGTCATGGGATAAATCCAGGCGTCTGTAGTTTTAAAAGCTGCCGGGCTGATTCTAACGTGGAGGCAGGATGGAAATCACAGCTCTCTTAGCATCCCATTTCAGAGATAAGCTGACACTTAGGTGGAGTGTCAGCTCTGGCTATTTCTTTTTTTTTTTTTTTGCTGGGCTAAGCTTGGGCAAGTCATAGCCTCCTTGAGCCTCATCTAGTCCCTCCTCTGTCCAGGGGGTTAATAGTACCTACCTCTTAAGAGAGTGTGAACCTGCCAAGTCAATCATTTGCATTGCCCGTAACATAGTTAGTGCCTGGCTGTAGCACTAATGGGTTATTTCTCTTTTTATGATGTCTTCAAGTTAGGTGCTGCCCTGTCCTTTTTCTTTTTTTGTGCCCAGGGATCTTAGTGTGAGTTGGATGACCAGATCTCTAACATTCAACTGTGACAGCAGATGTACTAAATGAAGGAGTAAGGTATAGGGTTAACATTTTTGCAAAATGATTGCATAAAATAAGTTTGTCTCCAGGGTGCCCACCCCCATTTCTTCTCCCTGGTCCCTAAGGCTTTTTGGACAGGATTTGAGGCCCCTGGAGGCCTCAGTCCCAAGCACCATCCCCAAAGAGGATGGAGAGAGGATTCTTCTGTAAAATTTTCCTTTCATAAGTGGTTTCACCGCCATTACAAAGTAAGACTTTCCATAGCTTTCCTGCCAAAGTATGTTCCGTTGGTCTCTAGATGTAGCCTGTGTGGTCTTTTCCTATGGGTAGACTCTCAGAGACACCACCCATTCTATCTTCCTTTTGCTGTGATGAAGGAGGGTACTGCTACATAGCGTGGCTGGGGCAAGAGTGAGTCCTCCCAGGCACAGTTCAGCAAAGAACCCTGTAGCCTTGCTGCCATCGTCACAGCCGTGCTTTGCTGCACACAGCAGAAATGTCAGTGGAAGAGAGAAGGTTCAGTGCAAATGCATCACCGCTCCAGGAAAAATAGTTCACAAAAGGTTCTTCGTAATAAGAAGAGATGTGTCTCTCTCCAAAGATTTGAGACTCAGAGATTGGCAGTGGTGCTCTGGAACAGCTGAAACTGAGTTCCAAAAAGATGCTCAGAGATCTAAGTGACAGCTGATGGGAGGAGCCCATGCCTTCCCAGTGGTCGTGATAGAATTGTAACTCAAAGGGTGTTGCCTTGCCTCTCCAGAGGGACTGGCTCTCCATTAAGATGGAAAACAAACAGTGCTTTCAAATCTGAGCCCTAAATGGATTAATCTAAAAAGTCTAACAGCAGTTCAGTTTCTGAAAGTCAAGCTATTTTAAGAAGCAGTATATTATCCCAAAGAATTTTTCAATGCATTGACAGCACCTGGATGTCCTAGACACTGACTCACTTCATAATTCAATAAGAATTTGCTGTCCCAGTGAGCATCTGTTTCTTCTGCTTTACCACAAATACATCATAGGCGCAGATCTTCCAAACTGCAGACATTGACTGGTGATGAGACTACTTCTCACACAGGCAACTCTACATCGCGTGATCCAGGGTGAATAGCTGCACAGATTTAATTGTGTGTCCTGTAAACTGAATGATCAATTCACTCTACAGAGAAGCTTTATTGCAAAATTACAAACTGGATTAATACCAAGCTATTAATTCCCATAGCTTGGTGTTAATTATTAATGATTATAAAAAAATTAATGGTGATTCAATAATATTTATTTATATATGTATATTATGACACCAACATTAATTTTTATTGTTTTCATAAGCCTTATTTTAACAACGGTTAATCACTTCTGCTGAGTCACCCTGGCAGTACAATTAATGAGGTAAAATATGTCAAGTGCTTAGCTATGCCTGACATTAAAATAAGCTGTCAAGAAATGATGGTTCTCGTTTTATCAAGGGAAGAGTTCAATTTTTTCAAAAGATAAAGACATTTTGGAAATGACTGGGCTGATGATTTAGAAATCTCAGTATCCATGAAGTTCAGGTCTAGATGTTCATTGACACTGACACTTTGATTGGTTTGCCCTTTCTCAAATGACTAATAGCGTTAACAGCAACTACGGCAGTTATTGGCTTCCCGAGTGGCACTGGTAGTCAAGAATCGGCCTGCCAGCCCAGGGGATGAAAGAGACGCAGTTTTGATCCCTGGTCCGGGAATATTTCCTCGAGTAGGAAATGGCAACCTGCTCCAGTATTCTTGCCTGGAGAATCACATGGACAGAGGAGCCTGGCAGGGTACAGTCCATGGAGCCACGAAGAGTCAGACACGACTGAGTGACTGAGCACATCAACAACTGCAACTATTACTATTCTAAATAATAGATTGAAACTCCAAGTAGTAATGGTGGTCATAATCGTAGTTGGCATCATTTATTTCTGCTTCCTCAGTGTCCTAGCCCCCTGATATTGGAAATATCTAGATTATCCTTTGGATAAATATCCCTCCCAATTGGCTTTGGTCTTGGTTCAGATGTCAAATTGTACACCCTCTTTTGGAAGGTGACCCAAAGATGGTGGGACTGATTCATCCTTACAGCAACACCTTGGAGATACCATGCAATGATGCCTGTGACTTAACTGGGGACTCTCCTATCTCCTGCTTCCATCCAAAGCCTGGGCGTTCAGCCTTATCCTTTGATTTTTGTCAGCTGTCTATCTCAGAGCTACTCAATATATTTTCTTTTTTCATAAGTTAGCCAAGTGATTTGCTTTGCTTGGTAATCAAAAATCCCTAAATAATAAGAATTTTCCGGGCAAGAGTACTTGTGGATTGCCACAAGTGGGTTGCCATTTCCTTCTCCTGGGGACCTTCCTGACCCAGGGATCGAACCCAGGTCTCCCACATTGCAGGCAGATGCTTTACACTCTGAGCCACCAGGGAAGCCCTGATAATAAGATAATACTAGTAATAGAAGTTCTGATTGTCATTATTATTTTTTTCAAAGTCATAGTAGCAATAGCTACTGTTTACCTGCTATGCATTATGTTCTGGGCACTATTTTGATGGGGAACACATGTACACCCGTGGCAGATGCATGTTGATGTATGGCAAAACCAATACAATATTGTAAAGTAAAAAAAAATAAATAAATAAATAAATAAATAAAAATTAAAAAAAATATTTTAAAATTTAAAAAAGTATGAATAGCAGCCTTATTGTTCTAAATTTTGTAGACTTATACAACTATAATCACCTTCTATTTAGCTCATCAATCATACAGAGTACCAGCACCTCAAATAATGGGACTTTAACACAGAGTTGGTGTTCTAAAGAAAATAGGCAAGGAAGAATAAAACATTTAAGAAAGTGGCTTAATAAATACTTTAAAGTCTATACTAAAACAAAAAAAAAGAAATGAAAAAACATCACTCTAAGACTTTATCTGAATAAATAAAGCATTTTCTTTCCTAAAAAAAAAAAGCATTGTCTTACTGCACCCTCATCAATTCTATGAGGGAGTGAATATACACTGTTCTCATCCCCATTTGCAGATGAGAAAACTATAGGTCAGAAAGATCAAGTAATTCACCCTTAACCAGCAAGCCTATAGCCAATGCAGCATCTTCAACCATGGCACTGACAACCTCAATCACTATACTCCTTTTCTGTTACATGACTCACATGGGATGTGTCTGGCAATGTGCTAATCACTTTGTATCAATTAACTCTTAGTTTTCACAATCCTGTCTCAGTATGGGTTCTGCTTGCAGCTGTACAGATCAAGAAACAGGGGCTCAGATGAGTTCAATGCTTCGTTCAAGGTCACTCAGCTACTAATATTCCAGGGCAAAACCATCCAGCAAGAAAGGTCCGAGCCTGTTGGCAGAGGGATGAGGAAAAGAAAGCGGAAAGTCTGTCCAGACTTAACCTCACTCACTGTTAACAGAAAAAAAGAACCTTTAAAAGATGTCGAGGACAGGCTGCATTTGGAGGATTCCCAGGAGGCTTCAGCAAAAAGGGAAAACTTCCTTGTACTTAGATAACTTTGAAATTCTCATTTCTAGACCAGCTTTTTTTTTTTTTTCCCTTCTTTGAAATTCCAGGCCTGATTAGGTCATGCTCTGGACTTGAGTCGGCCAAGGGCCATGGTTTAAATCACTGTGATCCTGATGACCCTACATGAACATCTTAAAAGGATAAATCTATTTATTTTACTGAGATAATGGAAAATAAAGCAATCCCTGCCCTCTCCAGGAGACCTTGCTTGCCAAGTTGATTTTCATAACATACTTTTACAGTTGATTTATCTTTTCTGAAAAATGATATTTAAAAACTAAAAAAAAATAAAGAAGCCTTCCATGGTGCTTGTGCCAAAACCAGTGGTGAAAGCCAAGAACATCATCATGGACCCTATTACCAGAAATGGCAGGTTGATGTGTTTCCACACATAGAAACAAAGGCCACCAAATTCCACTGAGCCTGGAGAAACTTGAGTGGCTGTATTTTCAGGGCCGTGTCAGAAAATGAATGATGTAGAAGGCACTCACGTGGCTGCTGTTTAGCCTCCACCACCACCACCAAATCCCAAAATCCCACCAGCATTTATGGCCGTCACCCCCAAGCTTCTAGGTCTACGGGTTGCAAATTTGAAATTTGTGCCCAGAAGGTGCGTGCGTGCTAACTTGCTCCAGTCGTGTCCGACTGTGACCCTATGGCCTGTAGCCTACCAGGCTCCTCTGTACATGAGATCCTCCAGCAAGAATACTGGAGGAGGTTGCCATGCCCTCCTCCAGGGGATCTTCTCGACCCAGGGACGGAACGCATGTCTCTTAGGTCTCCTGTATTGGGAGGCAGGTTCTTTACCACTAGCGCAACCTGGGAAGCCTGTACCCAGGAGGTGGATAGGGCCTTTTTGAGAGCAGTATCTGTCTGGGATGACTTTCTAGAGGATGCTGTTGGGAGTGGGGGAAAAAACTAATCAAGGTGGTGACAGAAGAACAAGTAACTTCTTCTTTCCTTTTGTAGCAGTTATTTCTAAACCATACCAACTTTTTCATAATGTTCAGAAGAATGGAAGGATGATATTGTCATTGGACTACACAAAGGTGCCCCTGCCAGCAGATGTGGGTCATTGAACACCGTCTGGGAAACTGGATACCACTTAAGACTGGCTGCTATGTAAGCCTTAAGGACAGAAGCCCTTAACACGATCCACAGGGACCAGCTTGCCTCCCCAGCTTCCACTGCTTTTTGCTCTCTGGGCTCCTTTTTACACTGGTCTTTTTTTAGTTCCTTGCATGCACCACGTCTGCCTTCTGTCCCAGTCTGCCTTCACAGGATGTTGCTCCCTGGCCTGGAACGCCAATGTATCCCTTTGCTTCATCACTTCCTCTTCATCCTTTTAAGCTCAGCTCCAACAACACCTCCCCCAGGAAGGCTCCCCAAATCCCCTAGACAAGGTCTGGTCTTCTGGTCCCATGTACCTTATTGGTAATAATTGAGCTGTCAATTAATTAATCCATCGTTCATTAAACTTACAGGAGTTTATGGTCTGACTTGTGCTCTCTGGGTTACCAGCGGGGGAGCTCATTTCACAAAGTCAGACCCAGATTTCAGGTTTCTTCACGCAGAATCCTGGGTTCATACTCTTCATAATTGCTTTTAAATCCCTATTCCTAGGGGGAGAAAAATGGCTGTTATTGTACCTTGTCCTTATACAAGGCTCTTTTCATTAGTTAAAAATAGAATCATGCTGATTTTCCAGACTGAGCATCTAGCCTATATTTTTGCTTCCAGGCCCCCTGCATTAACCACAAGAAAGCACTTTCATTAGAGTTCGTTATTTTATTCCTTTACCCATTTGATTCTTATTTGCAAGCAAGTACAGAGTTTTAAAAGTTACCAGCAACACTGTTTGTCACGCGTTTTCTTTGGAGATCAAGCCCTGCTGCTGGAATCCATTGAGGGGAAGAGTTAGAAAAGAGAATTGTCTACTTTTCCCGGGCATTGAGGTTTGGCATACTGGATGGGCTACTTGGAGCAGAACTCTTAGTCCCCTGCTCTTTTTTTCACTCACACACATGCGTACACACACACACACACACACACACACTCCTTTGATTTATTTGCTAGGATGATGTAAATGGAAATTACAGAATCATATGAGCACGTGTGTGTGCACGTGTCTGTGTGTGTGCGTGCGTATGCTTGAGGTCAGTAGGGATGTCTGAGCGGAGCCTAAAATGGGATTTAAATATGTCTGTAGAAGGCTCTCCCACTCCTCACTGAGAGGGAAGGGGGATAGGAGGACTCCATGAAGTCAGACGCAGGCTGTGCCTTAGTTCTGTGGAAAGGAGGCTCCTAAGGGGAAGAATGAGAACTGTTTGTACAACAGACTCCATGACCCTTGAGGGCACAAGCAGGTCCTTTGGGAGGTCAGGGTGGCTCTGTGTTACTCGGAATGGGGGAGGGAGGCCATCATCTCGCTTTGGAGTGGACTGACCTTGGAAGCCAGCAGCTCGGGAGTAGTGGCAGGTAGCACATGTGTGGACACTGGCATCAAACTTGCGTCAGCAGCAGCTCAGAGGCCACAGTTCTAAGGGAGCTCTAGACGCAGGTGGCACGGGTGTGTGGGTGGGTGGGGAAGAGAAAAACCCAGTGGCTGCAACTGGATGCATTGTATCTGTGGTACTTGATTGATTTATGACCACCTGGGAGACACCCCCGGGGTCACTGGTACAAGAGGCTGAGATCTCATGGGGGCTAAGATCCTACGGAAGAAAGAGCCAGGGATGTGTGGGAAGGGCAATAATAGTGAGCTTCATCCAGTTACACACCAGAGAGGCTGAGAATCTCTGATTTGTATAAAATAATCCACTAAAGTTGGAGGTTAAGAGAGAGCTTAGGTCATATAGATCAACCTTTCCCTATAGTCAGGGGGAAGAAAAACCCAGAGAGGAAGGCAAGTTTTCCAAGGGCAGACAGCTAGGACAGAGATCTGAGTTCTGTCTCCTGGTACCTAAAGGAGTTTGGAGTACTTAGGCAGATCTCTGATACTTCCCTAAGATACTTCCCTGAGACTTGGGGGGAGGATGGACTGATGCTAAGAGACAAGCAGGCCTCTAGGTTGGGTGGCTCCACGTCATGTGGCTGGAGGGACAGAAGAGAGCCAGCATGCCTGAAATGTCTACCCCAGTGGCACACCCTGAATTCACGGATGCCTTCCTTCAAGGTCATTCCTTTGGCTTATAAGCTTGTGCTTAGCAAAGGTGCTTTATTGGAAGAGTTAGACCCCATGAGTAAGCATGGGAGGGGTTGAAGAAGGGATTAGCAGAGATGGCAGACCTGGATGAGGCCTGGGAGGGGAGGTCCATAGAGAGGCAAGAGATGCTAAAACGGGGAAGAGGTGGAAACGAAGGACAATGACAAAATGGATCACTTCCCATTTTCACCAGGCCCCAAGCCCATTTCCCAGGCTCCCTCCAGGAGGGTTTCAAGTGGCCCACTGAGCATCAGCCATGTGCTAGAAAATCTCCTTGCCCCAGTTAAGTGGTGTCCTAGTCTGACCTCATGCTTAGATTCTTAAGCCTTGCTTCGCTGTAAAGAGAGACAGGGAGGAGAAGAGGAGAGAGGAAAACAACATGAAAAAAAGAAGGAATAGAGGAGGAGAGCAGAGGAGGGGAGATGTCCTGAGACCCAGAGAAAGAGCAGGCATGGGCCATAAATTGCTTCCAGGGTGTAAGGAACCACAGACACCCACTTTCAAGACCTTCTACGGCCACTGTTTAATAGCATCCAGCCGTCTGGCCACAGGTGGGCCTCTCACCTGACTCCCATTAGAGCTCCTTGCCTCTGGAAACCGGCATGATGTATGGGCCCCTCTGGGCTCGAGGCCAGACAGCCACCCCTCACCCATCTCATCTCTGCTGACCGCGAGTTGCCCTTCTTCTTGCGCGTGGTCCAGCAGGTGGATTTGAATGTCTAATGACTGCAGACACCTGCGTTTCCCTGAGGCTCTAGCTGTGGTGATGGAGAACAGATCCAGACTGTACCCAGGAGGAAGGACACAGCCGAGGAAATATGAGAGACAGAGTTGTTGGAGGCATGAAATAGAGCTGAAAGTGTGCACCTTGTTAGGTTTCATTAACTGTTTACATTTCCCTGGCTGCATTCCGCTGGTCACCTGCCCAGAAACACTATTGGAAACACAAACCTTAAATAAGATCAGATTTTCCAATGAAATATGATAAGAAGGAAAGGGTCCAGAGCGAAATCGCAGGTAAGTGGGCCCAGTCCACCAGAGGGACATTCAGGAGGAGCCTGATGTCAGTTGCAGCTCTGGTCCAGCCTGACTTATGGCCGTCCTGAGGCTCTGGGAGACCCGCTGTGAAGGAGACGGGGTAAAGTAGGTTTGCAGAGCTTAAGAGAGGCATGCACAGACTTGGATTTATGGGTGGGGGGGTAGATCCCTCCCAACCTCTAAGTCCTTTGGAGAGTAGCATACTTTCCCTGATGACAGTTCTGTTGCAGCTCATGAAAACTTAAGACTGAAAGTTAAAGGCCCACGGTCAAGTCAGCAGCGCAGAAGGAATGGAAGACTGTTACAAGGCCCAAACTCCTCCAAATGCACCACAATTCATGCTGCTTATCGCCAAGCTGCTTAGCAGAGAGTAACCCCTTCATTCCTAGGAAGCTTGGTTTGAAAACTCTCTCAGTCCAGTCAGGCTAAGTCCTTGGTGCCAGTTTTCATGGGTCAGCAGCCCCCTGCTGTTATTGCTGCTTTAGTGGAAGTTCAGGTCAGTTGCTCAGTCGTATCTGATTCATTGCAACCCCATAGACTGCAGCACGCCAGGCTTCCCTGTCCATACCAACTCCTGGAGCTTGCTCAAACTCATGTCCATTGAGTTGGTGATGCCATCCAACCATCTGATTCTCTGTCATCCCCTTCTCCTCCTGCCGTCAATCTTTCCCAGCATCACGGTCTTTTCCAATGAGTCAGTTCTTTGCATCAAGTGGCCAAATTATTAAAGCTTCAGCATCAGTCCTTCCAATGAATATTCAGAATTGATTTCCTTTAGGATTGATTGGTTTGATCTTCTTGCAGTCCAAGGGACTCTCAAGAGTCTTCTCCAACACCACAATTCAAGAGCATCAATTCTTCAGCACTTAGCTTTCTTTATGGTCCAACTCTCACATCCATACATGACTACTGGAAAAACCATAGCTTTGACTAGATGGACCTGTGTCAGCAAAGTAATGTCTCTGCTTTTTAATATGCTGTCTAGGTTGGTCATAGCTTTTCTTTTAAGGAGCAAGCGTCTTTTAATTTCCTGGCTGCAGTCACCATTTGCAATGATTTTGGAGCCAAAGAAAAGAAAGTCTATCACTGTTTCCATTGTTTCCCCATCTATTTGCAATGAAGTGATGGGACCAAATGCCATGATCTTAGTTTTTTGAATGTTGATTTTTAAGCCAACTTTTTCACTCTCCTCTTTCACATTCATCAAGAGGCTCTTTAGTTCCTCTTTGCTTTCTGCCATAGGCGGGTGTCATCTGCATATTTGAGGTTACCCTTCATGAATCTCCATTAGAGCCTGTTGGGAGAACTTTCCCCAGATCAGGGGTCTTGCCTATGAGCTTAGAGGAGGTAACTTCTGCTCTTACTCCTCTAAGTTGTTGTTCATAGACCAGCACCACTCTCATCATTGGGACAAGTGGCATCATTTGGGTCCTTATTGGAAATGCTAAGTCTTAGGTCCCTGTCCCATTCCTCCTGGATCAAAATAGAGCGTGCTGGGGCTCAGCGCTGGGTCTGGTTTCCTGCAGGTCGGATATGCAGAGGTGACAGTAGTTAGACTGACTTGGGCATGCAGCCGTCCAGGCTGTTGTAGTGCGCAACTTCTAACTTTTGTCTCTACTACTTTGACCTTTCTGTTCATGTGCCCATCACGCAAATACCAGCTAATGTAAACTGGCTGAGTCATTTCTGTCTTCTTGGATATTTGATGCCTATCCAATGGTAGATGCTTTCTTATCCAGCATGACCACATTTTCTAGTAATCCTTGGTGCCCACTCCTATATGCCTATTCACATGCCTCCAGTCATTCAGTCCTTTTCATTTCAGGCTCCTGATCAGCCAGTGAGGTCACTTGCCATGGTCCAGAATCTTGATATATTCTCACCCCAGGTCACTTCTTCCTCACAGAGCAGAGGATTAGGTGCACCACCCAAAGCTCCACCCATTGCAAACATTTTCCCTCAGCTCTGTCATTCAGCTCCATTCCATGATGCCTACAAGATGCCCACCATCCATTTTTCAGCTCAAACGCATATTCCTAAACATCCCATTTGTAACCCAAGCATGGGACTTTTCTCCTTCAGGTAGTTGTATTGGGAATTCTCCCTGAATGTCTGTTATAGGTGCATGCTGAGAGACAGGTACTGGGCAATCATGGAAGATGGCATGGGAATCTGGGGTTTATGTCCATGAAGCTTGATTGTGCCCTCTGGGCCTGCTTGGGATCCATTTGGGATGTGCCCTTTCCATCTTAGAATGACCTGCTATGGCCCTGTGTAATTTTATGACTTGGAGAAAAAAGCGAAGTGAAAGTGTTAGTCGCTCAGTTGTATCCGATTCTTTGTGACCCCATGGATTATAGCCCACCAGGCTCCTCTGTCCATGGGATTTCCCAGGCTAGAATACTGGAGTGGGTTGCCATTTTCTTCTCCAGGGGATCTTCCCTACCCAGGGATCAAAACTGGATCTCTTGCATTGCAGGCAGATTCTTTACCATCTGAGCCACCAGAGAAGCCCCTGGTGATAGAACTCAGCTCAAGATTACTTGATATTCCAGGGTCAAATGTCCCTGTCCCCCAGGGCTCAGTAATAATCTATATGTTCCTCAGAAAGCAAATGCTGCAAGTGACATGGCCTTGGTCCAGACCACAGAAGCTTGTGTTGTGATTCCCCCACTGGAGTTTGCTATAAGACCCTTACTGTATCTTTTCCCACCACTGACACTTCCAACACCAGATACTCTCCCAGATCATATCCTCCACGTGGCAGAGCTACTTGGGTTCTGAGTCCAGAGCTTAATGGACTATAGATTCCTTTCTTGCTCCAGGCCCCACACAAAGCAGGCTATCTTTCAGATTTCCTGGGATACAGGCTGGAGTAGTATTGCTAGATGTGGAGTGTGCTGCCTCCAAAACCCATCCCAAAGAGCCCAAGAGACATTATACTTCTTCATTCTAAGGGATGAAGAATGCAGCAATTTGTCTTTTACCTTGGACAATATTTCTCAGCCTGTCCCTGATCTTTGGACCCAGAAAACTTCACCAACGTGCCATACCCCTGCATCTTCCTACGGTTTATCTCTCATCATCTGCAGTGAGTTGTTTCACCAATGCCTCAAGTGTGCTAGCCAGCTTTTATAATCCTTGCTCTGTCATTGATGGCATGGATCAATGTGATATTCTGCAGAATATCTAGATGGTCCAGATTTCTTTTGACTATATCATGACAACATGAGAATTAACATAGTCCTAGGACAATACTGTAAAAGTATATTACTGACCATTCCATGTGAAAGTAAATTGTTTGTATTTCTCTTCTCTGATGGGGATCGGAAAGAACTCATTGGCTGCATACCATTTACCCAAGTCCATGTTAATCTACAACAGAATGGGAAAGACTAGAGGTCTCTTGAAGAAAATCAGAGATACCAAAGGAACATTTCATGCAAAGATGAGCTCGATAAAGGACAGAAATGGTATGGACCTAACAGAAGCAGAAGATATTAAGAAGAGGTGGCAAGAATACACAGAAGAACTGTACAAAAAAGATCTTCACGACCCAGATAATCACGATGGTGTGATCACTGACCTAGAGCCAGACATCCTGGAATGTGAAGTCAAGTGGGCCTTAGAAAGCATCACTATGAACAAAGCTAGTGGAGGTGATGGAATTCCAGTTGAGCTATTCCAAATCCTGAAAGATGATGCTGTGAAAGTGCTGCACTCAATATGCCAGCAAATTTGGAAAACTCAGCACTGGCCACAGGACTGGAAAAGGTCAGTTTTCATTCCAATCCCAAAGAAAAGCAATGCCAAAGAATGCTCAAACTGCTGCACAATTGCACTCATCTCACACTCTAGTAAAGTAATGCTCAAAATTGTCCAAGCCAGGCTTCAGCAATATGTGAACCGTGAACTTCCTGATGTGCAAGCTGGTTTTAGAAAAGGCAGAGGAACCAGAGATCAAATTGCCAACATCTGTTGGATCATGGAGAAAGCAAGAGAGTTCCAGAAAAACATCTGTTTTTGCTTTATTGACTATGCCAAAGCCTTTGACTGTGTGGATCACAATAAACTGTGGAAAATTCTGAAAGAGATGGGAATACCAGACCACCTGACCTGCCTCTTGAGAAATCTGTATGTAGGTCAGGAAGCAACAGTTAGAACTGGACATGGAACAACAGACTGGTTCCAAATAGGAAAAGGAGTACATCAAGGCTGTATATTGTCACCCTGTTTATTTAACTTCTATGCAGAGTACTTCATGAGAAACGCTGGACTGGAAGAAGCACAAGCTGGAATCAAGATTGCCGGGAGAAATATAAATAACCTCAGATATGCAGATGACACCATCTTTATGGCAGAAAGTGAAGAGGAACGCAAAAGCTTCTTGATGAAAGTGAAAGTGGAGAGTGAAAAAGTTGGCTTAAAGCTCAACATTCAGGAAACGAAGATCATGGCATCCGTTCCCATCACTTCATGGGAAATAGATGGGGAAACAGTGGAAACAGTGTCAGACTTTATTTTTCTGGGCTCCAAAATCACTGCAGATGGTGACTGCAGCCATGAAATTAAAAGATACTTACTCCTTGGAAGGAAAGTTATGACCAACCTAGATAGCATATTCAAAAGCAGAGACATTACTTTGCCAACAAAGGTTCGTCTAATCAAGGCTATGGTTTTTCCTGTGGTCATGTATGGATGTGAGAGTTGGACTGTAAAGAAGGCTGAGCGCCAAAGAATTGATGCTTTTGAACTGTGGTGTTGGAGAAGACTCTTGAGAGTCCCTTGGACTGCAAGGAGATCCAACCAGTCCATTCTGAAGGAGATCAGCCCTGGGATTTTTTTGGAAGGACTGATGCTAAAGCTGAAACTCCAGGACTTTGGCCACCTCATGGGAAGAGTTGACTCATTGGAAAAGACTCTGATGCTTGGAGGGATTGGGAGCAAGAGGAGAAGGGGACGACTGAGGATGAGATGGCTGTATGGCATCACTGACTCAATGGACGTGAGTCTCAGTGAACTCCGGGAGTTGGTGATGGACAGGGAGGCCTGGCTTGCTGCGATTCATGGGGTTGCAAAGAGTCGGACATGACTGAGCAACTGATCTGATCTGATCTGATGTTAATCTACTCTAGCAAAAGTACCAAGGCAACCACTATTGAAACTACTCATTTGAGTATGTGATAGATGACAATCATGCTAGAGTATCTGTCTGGCTTCTTTAGGGGCCTGACTGGTGAATTAAATTGAGACAGACCACCATATTAAACACCACCATTGTCCATGAAAATGATCTTGTTTTTGATTCATTATCTTGGGGAACTGAAGTTTCAGAGAGGAGGACAATTTTAGGGGCTTTTACTCAGTCTTTCTATTATCATGATTATCAATATTATGATAAAACAAGGATTTCATGTTAAGAATTCAACAGCTGAGCATGTCAATCCCAATCAAATATTTGGAGCCCAGAAAAATGATCACTGGATGGGTGATCCATAGACCCACAGTAAGTTGGCCTTTGGCCAAGAGTCAGCTTATTAACCTGCTGACATATACCTCAAACAGATGGCTCTGATGTTATTTCAGGCCTCCCGATCTTAGACTCTGTGTCCAGTAGCCCTCAAAATGTATGAGTGTTTTCCTTCCCCAGTCCACAGTCATCTGAGTAAGAGGTGATAGGTATTCTTAGGAAAGTATCAAAGGAATCATTATAACATATGCTTGCCATAGTGTTGCTCTTTATTTCCTTTTGGGGACCCATCCACCTCTGTAGCCAACAGGTTTTGAGTATGAAAACTGGCTCATGTTCAAGGATTGAGTTAGATTCACAACTTCTGTTGAGGTAGTCACCCCCAGCCTCTTGCTCATCTATTCTTGCCTCTTTTGATTGTATATATTAAGCAGTACCCTCCATTTCTGCCTGTTCTTTTGTCTCTAAGGAATACCATGTTCTATTAACTATATCCACAACTCCTTGAGGGTCAAGCCTCCTTGGTTGCCCCTCCAATCTTATTGATTGTGGTGGTAATTGTGGGGTCCCCTCATTTCTGGTGATTAATAACTATCATCTGGTCTTTATTGCTTTGAGGCCTTAGCATTCCCACTGCTATTAGTAAGCCAAGTTTTGTCACATATTTCTTATAATCAACCTTAGCGTATAGAAGAAACTCAATTCATCACTGAATGTCTTTGTGATGCTAATATTTATCCCATCAGCATGTTGATGGCCATTGTGAATAGCACCTTCTCTAGGTCCTTCCATGGAAATAAATTTCTGATGCATCTTCTGTCCTCATGTAATATATCCAATTCAAAATGCCTATTTCCCCGAGCCATTTAATCCCCCTGGTTTCCACAGTACCTCAGGCATTACTACTTGGTCAGCATGGGCTAGTGTTTTCTCCATATTTTTAAGAGTTTTCTTTCGTTTTTGTTTCTAGTCACTAAGTTATGTCTGGCTCTGCCACCTTGTAGCCCTCCAGGCTGCTCTGTCCATGAGATTTCCCAGACAAGAATACTGAAGTGGGTTGCCATTTCCTTCTCCAGGGGATCTTCCCAACCCTGGGATCAAACCCATATCGGCTGCGTTGGCAGGGGGATTCTTTACCACTGAGCCACCTGGAAAGCCCTTTTTAGAGTTACCTACTAGCAAATTTGCGCATACCCTAGGGTTGTTGCCAACGCATTAAATCCATGTTCCTAAAGAGTACTCCCAATTACATGAACTGTTGCTTATCTATTCTTCTGTTCTGTACTCCTTGATCCCGTCAGTGCCAGTGAAGTTGCTCAGTTGTCTCTGACTCTTTGCGACCCCATGGACTGTAGCCTACCAGGCTCCTCCATCCATGGAATTTTCCAGGCAAGAGTACTGGAGTGGGTTGCCATTTCCTTCTCCAAGGGATCTTCTCGATCCGGGGATTGAACCCAGGTCTCCCACATTGCAGGCAGACGCTTTACCATCTGAGCTACCAGGGAAGCCCTACTCCTTGATCAAGCACCCTCAAAATCCAATCCCATGGGTACTCCCCTGGCTCTTGCTGGTACCTGCTACTTAATTCTTGCAGCTCCATTGGCATTTGTCTCTTTCTTTCCTCATCATGTTCTAAACTGGGATTAGGACGGCACTTAACCCTGTTTTCTGGCCCGGTAGCCAGGACAGGCCTGAGCGCAAGTCCTGAGGAGGACCCTTGTCTTCTTGCAGTGGGAAAACACCCATACTATTTCTTCCCAAGGGCAGAGCTCCAGTTCTTAACAGGAACAGATGGGCCATCTCTGAAGGCTCAGAGGATTCAGGGAATTCAGTGGAACCACATACTTTGGGAGTATCCGTACAGATGAGTCAATCTCAGGTTCAAGAGTTCAAGGTTTTCCAGGCAGGATGCTGATATAGCGTAGTAGACCAGCCATGACTAAGCATTCCACTCTCTTTGAAGCCTATAAATATCAGAACCTGGGTTTGTTTCTCAGTTTAATCCACTCTCCTACTGCAGGAACTACCAAAGAGGACCACTGGCTTTCACACTTAGCATTTAAATTTGTTAACTATACTTAGTTTCTCATTATCCCTCTGCAGGGCATCAGATCAACTTAGTAACCAGCTGATTCCATTGTCCTTAAATGTGCTGTTCCTCCATAATGAATAAAAGCCTGAATCTTCATCCCAGCCCAGGCATTCTCCTCCGCTAGGAAGTACTTCTAAGTAGCCACCTGGGAAATCTTTAGCAGTTGGGTTACCACCTTGTGCCAGGATTATCTATGCCTCAAATACCACTGGGGAATGGGGCTTTCCTTGCCAGCTCTGTGATCTAGAACCACAACCCCCTCTTACCACATCTTGGTTTTTATTATTCCCGGTACTGATTGTATTGGTTGGTCCCAATACAATATTGGTTGTGTTGGTGTCTAAGAAACAGACACCAAGCAAAGTTAGAAGTGCCAGATAGAATTCTTGGTGGTAGCACCTCCCTTGTGGTCCAGTGGTTGGGAATCTGCCTGCCAGTGCAGGGGACCCAGGTTCAATTCCTGGTCCAGGAGGATTCCACAGGCCCTGAGGCAGCTGGGCCCATGTGCCACAACTACTAAAGCCCTGCTATGGAGTCTTCACCTCAGTAAGAGCAGCCACCGCACTGAGAAGCCTGCACACACTGAGAAGCCCGCAACTAGACAAAGCCCATGCACAGCATGAGGACCTAGCACAGCCGAAAATAGGCACGTTGAAAAAGAAAAAGAATTCTTGGTGGTAAAGCCTATGAAACATAAAAGGGAGAGAAGCAGGATTAGGCAGGGAGAGCCTTCAGACTGCTATGTAGGTCTGACCTGGTGAAAAGCAAGGGGAAACACAGGAGGGTGGGGTAGGAGATCTTCAGACTGGTACAGCATCAGTTGACGTGGTAGGGAACACAGAGTAGAAATGGCCTGCATTTGAGTAAAAATGGTCAGGCCCCCATACCCTCACCAACTGGGAATAATGTGGCTTGAATTTGAATGCTGCAATTAGATCATTTCTGGGTGGGCTTCAGAGGGTCCATGCATATTCCGAAATTATAAGCAAAAATCAGTATGTGTGTTTTTTCTAGGATCCATAGTTTTCCACTAAATTTTCAAAGAATTCCCCGATGCCCCGAAGGTAATGAGACATTGGTGTGAATTCACTTGATCATCCGAGCACATTCTCCTGGCCCCTGCCATATGCCCTCTTTTCTAGAGCGTGGGTTATGTACTTGTGTGCTGGCCACACTGGACTTCTTTGTGCTCCTTGTGTGCTCTAAGCTCATTCCTAGCTCGCAGCCTTTACATTAGCTGTTCCCTGTGCCTGCTAAGTCGCTTCAGTTGTGTCCGACTCTGTGTGACCCCATAGATGGCAGCCCACCAGGATCCCCGTCCATGGAATTTTCCAGGCAAGAGTACTAGAGTGGGGTGCCATTGCCTTCTCCTCCCTGTGCCTGGGATGCCCTTTTCTTGGAAGCTCTCATGATGTTTTACTCTGGGTTTCAACTTCAGCGTCACCTTCTCTCTTCTCAGAGAGGTCTGCTCTGATTCCACAAACTAAAGTACCTTTCTCCATCACTTCTAGAATATTTCTCTGTTTTATTTGTAGCATAGCGCTCTCCCATCTGATCTGCTCTTCTTTGTTTGTTATATATCTTTGCCCAGTAGGATGTAAGCTCCATGAAGACAAGAATCATTCTGTCTTGCTGTCCCCATAGCTTAGAATGTGGCTGACACATAGGAGACCCTCAAAATGTTTTCTTTTTTTTAAGTTGAAGTATACTTGATTTATAATGTTGTGTGAATGTCTCCTGCCTAGCAAAGTAACTCATTTATCCGTATACATACTTTTTTTCATATTCTTTTCCATTATGCTTTTTCACAGGATATTGAATATAGTCCCCTGTGCTATACAGTAGAACTTTATTGTTGATTCATTCTATATGTACCAGTTTGCAGCTGCCAATCCCCAGCTCCCAGTCCATCCCTCCCCCACCCCCCAGCCCCTTGGCATTATAAGTCTGTTCTCTATATCTCTGAGTCTGTTTCTGTTCTGTAGTTCTTTTGTGTCATATTTTAGATCCCACATATAAGTGACATCATATGGCATTTGTCTTTCTGTTTCTTTCACTTTTATGATAATCTATAGGTCCATCCATGTCTCTGCAAATGGCATTATTTTATTCTTTCAAAATGTTTTCTTAAAGAATAAATGCTTGTCTTCTCTATCCATTAAAATATTTTCCCATGCGTCCTTTTCTTACATTTTTGTAGCAACTTTATAAAATATAGGTATAATTATTAATAATCCAGACATCCAAAAAAATTCCAGACTATAACAGAACCCTATGTACTAGCCTCAAAGAGAGACAGATGTTAACATTTGGCTTCAATGCTTCAATTTCTCTTTTACTTGTTTAATATTGAAGCTAAACTTTCATATATCACATTTTGCGACATCCTTCCTTTTTTTTCTCTTTTTTTGGCTGTGCTGGGTCTTTGGGTTCTTCACTGCTGTGTGTGAACTTTTTCTAGTTGCTTGGGTGGGGGCCACTCTCCAGCTGCCGTGTGCAGGCTTCTCACTGCGGTAGCTTCTCTTGTGGCAGAGCACAGGCTCTGGAGTCCGCAGGCTTCAGTGTTGCAGCTTGCGGGCCATGGGCTCTAGCGTGTGGGCTCAGTAGTCGTGGCGCATGGCCCTACTTGCTGCACGGCATGTGGGATCCCGGACCAGGGATGGAACCATTGTACCCTGCGTTGTAAGGTGGATTCTTAACCGCTGGACCACTAGGGAATCCTGATACCCCTTCTTTCAATGGTAACTACTGCCTTTAATGTACTGTATGTCATTTCCATGGGGTCGCAAGAGTCAGACATGACTTAGCAACTAAACCACGACCACCATGTCAATTCTACCTATTTTTAATAGTTTAATAAGTTTGTATTCACAAGTAACATATGCTGTTTTTAACTGAAGTGTAGTTGATTTAGAAAACCGTGTTAGTTTCAGGTACAGCAGTGTGATTTGCATATATGTGTGTATATATGTACTTTATAAAAATTATTTTCCATTATAGGTTATTACGAAATAGTGAATATAGTTCCCTATGTTATACAGTACATTTTTTTTAATTTTATTTTATTTTTAGACTTTACATAACTGTATTAGTTTTGCCAAATATCAAAATGAATCCGCCACAGGTATACATGTGTTCCCCATCCCGAATCCCCCTCCCTCCTCCCTCCCCATTCCATCCCTCTGGGTCGTCCCAGTGCACCAGCCCCAAGCATCCAGTATCGTGCATCGAACCTGGACTGGCAACTCGTTTCATACATGATATTTTACATGTTTCAATGCCATTCTCCCAAATCTTCCCACCCTCTCCCTCTCATTTTTATTATATATTTTATGAGTGGTAGTATGTATCTGTTAATTCTATACTAATTTATCCCTCCCTGCCTTCCCCTTTGGTGACTATAAGTTTGTTTTCTATGTCCATGAGTCTGTTTCTGTTCTGTTAATAAGTTCATTTTTACCATTTTTTAGATTCCACATATAAGTGATAAAATATTTGTCTTTTTCTTTCTGACTTACTTCACTTAGTCTGATCACCTCTAGGCCCATCTATGTTGCTGCAAGTGGTACTATTTCATTATTTTTTATGGCTGAGTTATATATATATATATATATATATATATATATGACAGAATATTACTCATCCCAGGTGGTGCCAGTGTTAAAGAACCTGGCTGCCAATGCAGGAGACATTAAGAGATGCTGGTTCAGTCTCTGGGTTGGGAAGATCCCTGGAGGAGGAAACTGCAACCCACTCCAGTGTTCTGTCCTGGAGAACCCCATGGACAGAGAAGCCTGGCCGGCTACAGTCCATGGGGTTGCAAAGAGTTGAACGTGACCAAAGCGACTACGTGCGCTAGTGACTCCTTTGTGTCCGAGTCTTTGTGACCCCACGGTTACTGAAGCTCACCAGACTCCTCTTTCCAGCTGGGTCATATGGCACCTCTATTTTTAGGTTTTTGAGGCCCCTCCATGCTGTTTTCCACAGTGATTATACCGATTTACATTCCCACCAGCAGTGCAGGAAGTTTCTCTTTTCTCCACATCCTCTCCAGCATTTACTATCTGTAGACTTTTTGATGACGGCCATCCTGACAGGTGTGGGGTGATACGTTACTATGGTTTTGATTTGCATTTCTCTAATAACTAACGATGCTGAGCACTTTCCATGCGCCTGTTAGCCATCCATACAACATATGCTATATTTATATGTCCCAAGATTCTATATAAACATGTGCATACCATATATATCTGCTGGTTATTTAGAGCTATTTAAATATTTAACACTATTGTTGGGGCACAGACTGAGCTCTGGAGTCGTCCTAACTGTGGACTTACTGCTATACTGGACAATAACAATTCCTTATTGTTTAAGCCAGGTAAGTTGGGTTTGCTGTTATGCGCTGCTGAAAGCCTCTTTCCTGTGATAGTCTCACTCTATTAAATTTCTCACCATTGGGACCTTAAACTCTAGCAGTTTTCATTTGGCTGCAGATTTACCGACTGTATAGACACTTTTAGTTTCTTCTAAAGATCATCCAATTCACAGATGTTTTGTATTAGTCATTTCGTGCTGTGGAACAAATTTAGTGGTGCCAAGCAACACGATTTGTTATCTTGCCTAGTTTCTGAAGGTCAGGGATCTGGGAGCAGCTTATCTGGGTGGTTCTGGCTAAGGGGACTCTTGCTAGGTTGTAGGCAAGTCGCTGCTGAGGGCTGCAGCCACCAGAAGGGCCCCAGAAGGGAGGATGTGCTCCCAAGCTCCTTTGGGAGACTGTTGTCAGGAAGCTTTGGCTCCTTTCCATTTGAGCTTTGCATAGTTGACTTCTCCCAGAGTGAGTGATCTGACAGAGAGAGTGACAGAGAGGCTGAGAGAGAGGAGAGCAGTCCTGCACAGCTCACCACCATGCGTCTGTCCACTCCTATGTGGTTAGCAACAGGGATAACCCTCACTTTGCTCCTGTATTTTCCCCCTCAATCTATACCATGATCACTGATCCCATCCTTTTTACCTCCTCAGTGCCTCTCAAGCCACTTCTCTCGGTCCCGTTGCATACTGGATGTTGTTGCAGAGAGGGGAACCTGGGGCACCAATCATCCAGTCACTGACCCCCAGGCTGTTTTCCCATGACCCCCACAGAACCAAGTTCATGATTCTCAAGGCCTGCCTGCACCTGTAGCCTCCAAGTACACGGTCTTTCTCATCTCTTGTCCTCTACTCTCCCTTCCCTCTGCGTTTCTTCAGCTCTGAAGTTCAATGTCACCTTCTCAGGTTAACTTTTCTGACCTTCAGACCAGATTGGATCCCCTGGTTACCCGCGTGGGCTCAGTAGTTGCAATGCAGACTTCATTGCCTGGGGAATGTGGGATCTTAGTTCCCTTGACCAGGGATTGAACCCATGTCCCCTGCATTGCAAGGTGGATTCTTAACCACCGAAGTCCCCTTCCCTACAGTCTTTAACAAATGTCAGAATACTTTTTTCTTTAGCACCTGGACTGGGTCCACTCAGGTCAGACCTCTCAATTTGTCTTTGAACAAGTGCACACTCTGCCCCTAGACCTCCAACTGGAAGCATAACTGTACAAGGCAATATATTTTTCAGACACACATTGGCTTCAAATCAATATAGCAACATAAACTAACTTCCATCACCAGAGCTGTGGGAAATGGTACCTATTTCAAAATGAAACTCTAAGATTAGATGTTCATAACAATCAACCTTGATTGAACTACCATTATGCAGGCTGGCCTGACTTTAATCTCATCAGAATGATAAGGCAGCTCTCACCTCCCTTTTACTGATGAGGAAAGTGAGACTGCTGCTTTCCTGGTGGCTCATATGATAAAGAATCTGCCTGCAATGCAGGAGCCACAGGAGATGCAGTTTCAATCCTTGGTCCGGAAGATCCCCTGGAGGAGGAAATGGCAACCCACTCCAGTATTCTTGGTTGGAGAATCCCATAGACAGAGGAGCCTAGTGGGCTACAGTTCATGGGGTTGCAGAGTCAGACACGACTGAGTGACTGACACTTTTCACTTTCTTTCAAAGTGAGACTCAGAGGAGTCGATGGATTTGTCCAAGTTCACCCAGCTGGTAGGTAGTAGAGCCTTGATTCCCCCTGGGACCTGGTGTCTTTTTCATGCCACCATACCCTACTGCCTTCCCTCGGAATTTTTCTATGTTTTGGTCCTTTCCCCACCCAAAATGGTTCAACTATATGTAAAAACGGCACAACTACATGTAACTCTTGAGTTAGTCATTTGGATTGGGGTCCCAGTTTTTGCCAGAGTTCTTTATAAAGCTTTGCAGCTCATGGCATAGCAGACATTTTGATTTAAATTGAAGTTTATAAATAACACAAATGAAAATCAAGAACTGGTTTTCCCAAGAGATTCAAGAGTGCAATGACCATGAATGAAGGAAGGAAGCACGCCCTCTTTCAGCAAGTTCCATAAAGAATGACACAGAGCAAGAAGAATGTGGCCAAAGAAAGAACCACAGACTCACCTACTCGCTTGCCCAACTCCGGGTGGAGGGAGTGGAGCTGAGCCAGCCCTGGAGGCACAACATCATCGCTTGTTGTGTAGGTGAACAGCCGGGATTCATTAGGGCTGGAGACTCCCATGGCTGGGCCAGTTAGAGCAGGCTCTGGTGGAAGGGCTCTTTGTCTTTCCCCTAGACCTACCCTTTTCCATCTCCGGCCCTGGGTGACTTGAACTTTGTGTTTCGTACAGCTGATGAAAACCAAACATAATGACCAGCGAGCAGTCTGGGATGCCTCTCGTAGGCTCACAGACGGGTCTCACCCTAGCTATTCCCTCTGGCTTGCCCTCGATGGTCTCTGCTCAAGCTGCTGATCTGAAAAAGTTACAGCTTGGAGGATGGGGAGCTGTTGTCATTCACAAGACAGCCTCCACTGCGGTTTCTTTCCGTGTATTCACATGCAATCAGCCTCCCATGGCAGTGAAAAAGATCCAGGTTTTTTAGAGTGCCTCATCCTTTCATGTGAAAATTAGTGGGGATTGTGACTTGTAATTAAATGGGTGGCCCGACTCCATCTACTACCGCCAACTGTTGATTTCTGAGTGCTCATTATAAGAAGATAATTTTTAATTCCAGATATCATTCCCTGTTCCCCAGCATGGCACTTTGCCTCTTTTACATTCAGCCTTTCCAGTGATTTATTCCTCCCAGAAGTGGGTGTAGAAAGTGAGGGCAGGAGGGGGAGAGAACCATGATAAAAATAGTTAGTGTTTTCTGAGTACTTAGTGTATTTTAGACACTGTTGTGAGCTCTTTACTCCAACCCCATGGGGGCAGGTGCCATTGTTCTCCTCACTCAGCAGATGAGAAAACTACAGCCACCCCAGGTGAGATAACCTACCCCAGTGTACACAAGTAGCTAGTGGCCCACCTGATTCAGCACTAGGCAGTGTGGGCCAGAGTAAGTGCTCTTAGACAAAAATAGAAAAAAAAGGGGGGGGTCCTAAAAATATCCATCATGCAGTTTATAGTCTAGACTCAATCACTGTATGTACCAAACCACTTTCCCCAAACCCAACAAATATGTGGTGAATTTTTCCACGTTAACTTGTGAAGATCAGTGATTCTAAAAAACCTGGGTGTTTGCAGATCCCTATTGTTTGAGTGAACTCCAGGAGTTGGTGATGGACAGGGAGGCCTGGCGTGCTGCAATTCATGGGGTTGCAAAGAGTCGTACACAACTGAGCGACTGAACTGAACTGAACTGACTGATGAAATTTTGAAGAAGGCCGTGACTTCCTCTTGCTCCAAAAACTGCCAGAAAAACTTTCATATCAATTCCAGAGGTTCAAAGACCCTGAGAAAAGTCTTCCCGGTAGACCCCATGGAACCTGGGTCAAGAATCCTAATTTAGAACAACACTAAACTCTATCAATATGAAAAACTGAGTTAATGGAAAGAGAGGAAGCTAAACTTTCATAGGAAAACTGAAATTTATGTAGGGTTATATGACCTCAGACAAACTACCCACCTTTTTTGTATCATAGTTATCACTTCCCTCTTCCTCTCCTAGTCCAAGCTTATTGTCAAGTTCAACAAGGTAATATCTGATCGCTGCTTTCAGTTCCCCAGAGTAATGTGCCCCACTCCTTTTTGAGAATTCCTTTCCAGGTTCCCTAATCCTAGGAAATTTGCAAACCCAAATTAGTGACATTATTCCTGTGAGCATTCCAAAAATAGATGTTAAGGCCTGTTTCCAGTCCCCTAAGCCTGGAGCAGCAAAGACCTTTCAGTAGAGACTTCTTTAGAGAGTCACATGCATCACCTGGGGCCCCGCCCTTGTGGGCTAAATTGCTGTAGGGATGAAGCTGCTGGGTAGACTTGGAAGGTTTATGTATATGTGTGTGTGTGTGTGTGTGTCTGTGTGTAGATGAGGGGAGACAAGGGAAGAAGGAAGTGGCATTGTCAGCTAATGGGAGAAACAGATTTCTAAGAGGCTGTAAAAGGTCAGTTTTCATTCCATTCCCAAAGAAAGGCAATGACAAAGAAGGCTCAAACTACCGCACAATTGCACTCATCTCACATGCTAGTAAAGTAATGCTCAAAATTGTCCAAGCCAGGCTTCAGCAATATGTGAACCGTGAACTTCCTGATGTTCAAACTGGTTTTAGAAATGGCAGAGGAACCAGAGATCAAATTGCCAACATCCGCTGGATCATGGAAAAAGCAAGAGAGTTCCAGAAAAACATCTATTTTTGCTTTATTGACTATGTCAAAGCCTTTGACTGTGTGGATCACAATAAACTGTGGAAAATTCTGAAAGAGATGGGAATACCAGACCACCTGACCTGCCTCTTGAGAAATCTGTATGTAGGTCAGGAAGCAACAGTTAGAACTGGACATGGAACAACAGACTGGTTCCAAATAGGAAAAGGAGTACATCAAGGCTGTATATTGTCACCCTGCTTATTTAACTTCTATGCAGAGTACATCATGAGAAATGCTGGACTGGAAGAAGCACAAGCTGGAATCAAGATTGCCGGGAGAAATATCAATAACCTCAGATATGCAGATGACACCACCCTTATGGCAGAAAGTGAAGAGGAACTCAAAAGCCTCTTTTTTTTTTTTTTTAATTTTATTTTATTTTTAAACTTTACATAATTGTATTAGTTTTGCCAAATATCAAAATGAATCCGCCACAGGTATACATGTGTTCCCCATCCTGAACCCTCCTCCCTCCTCCCTCCCCATTCCATCCCTCTGGGTCGTCCCAGTGCACCAGCCCCAAGCATCCGTTATCGTGCATCGAACCTGGACTGGCAACTCGTTTCATACATGATATTTTACATGTTGCAATGCCATTCTCCCAAATCTTCCCACCCTCTCCCTCTCCCACAGAGTCCATAAGACTGTTCTATACATCAGTGTCTCTTTTGCTGTCTCGTACACAGGTTATTGTTACCATCTTTCTAAATTCCATATATATGCGTTAGTATACTGTATTGGTGTTTTTCTTTCTGGCTTACTTCACTCTGTATAATAGGCTCCAGTTTCATCCACCTCATTAGAACTGATTCAAATGTATTCTTTTTAATGGCTGAGTAATACTCCATTGTGTATATGTACCACTGCTTTCTTATCCATTCATCTGCTGATGGACAGCTAGGTTGCTTCCATGTCCTGGCTATTATAAACAGTGCTGCGATGAACATTGGGGTACACGTGTCTCTTTCCCTTCTGGTTTCCTCAGTGTGTATGCCCAGCAGTGGGATTGCTGGATCATAAGGCAGTTCTATTTCCAGTTTTTTAAGGAATCTCCACACTGTTCTCCATAGTGGCTGTACTAGTTTGCATTCCCACCAACAGTGGAAGAGGGTTCCCTTTTCTCCACACCCTCTCCAGCATTTATTACTTGTAGACTTTTGGATCGCAGCCATTCTGACTGGTGTGAAATGGTACCTCATAGTGGTTTTGATTTGCATTTCTCTGACAATGAGTGATGTTGAGCATCTTTTCATGTGTTTATTAGCCATCTGTATGTCTTCTTTGGAGAAATGTCTATTTAGTTCTTTGGCCCATTTTTTGATTGGGTCATTTATTTTTCTGGAGTTGAGCTGTAGGAGTTGCTTGTATATTCTCGAGATTAGTTGTTTGTCAGTTGCTTCATTTGCTATTATCTTCTCCCATTCTGAAGGCTGTCTTTTCACCTTGCTAATAGTTTCCTTTGATGTGCAGAAGCTTTTAAGGTTAATTAGGTCCCATTTGTTTATTTTTGCTTTTATTTCCAATATTCTGGGAGGTGGGTCATAGAGGATCCTGCTGTGATGTATGTCAGAGAGTGTTTTGCCTATGTTCTCCTCTAGGAGTTTTATAGTTTCTGGTCTTACGTTTAGATCTTTAATCCATTTTGAGTTTATTTTTGTGTATGGTGTTAGAAAATGTTCTAGTTTCATTCTTTTACAAGTGGTTGACCAGTTTTCCCAGCACCACTTGTTAAAGAGATTGTCTTTAATCCATTGTATATTCTTGCCTCCTTTGTCAAAGATAAGGTGTCCATATGTGCATGGATTTATCTCTGGGCTTTCTATTTTGTTCCATTGATCTATATTTCTGTCTTTGTGCCAGTACCATACTGTCTTGATAACTGTGGCTTTGTAGTAAAAGGCTCTTGATGAAAGTAAAAGTGGAGAGTGAAAAAGTTGGCTTAAAGCTCAACATTCAGAAAATGAAGATCATGGCATCCGATCCCATTACTTCATGGGAAATAGATGGGGAAACAGTGGAAACAGTGTCAGACTTTATTTTGGGGGCTCCAAAATCACTGCAGATGGTGACTGCAGCCATGAAATTAAAAGATACTTACTCCTTGGAAGGAAAGTTATGACCAACCTAGATAGCATATTCAAAAGCAGAGACATTACTTTGCCAACAAAGGTCCGTCTAGTCAAGGCTATGGTTTTTCCTGTGGTCATGTATGGATGTGAGAGTTGGACTGTGAAGAAGGCTGAGCGCTGAAGAATTGATGCTTTTGAACTGTGGTGTTGGAGAGACTCTTGAGAGTCCCTTGGACTGCAAGGAGATCCAACCAGTCCATTCTGAAGGAGATCAGCCCTGGGATTTCTTTGGAAGGACTGATGCTAAAGCTGAAACTCCAGTACTTTGACCACATCATGGGAAGAGTTGACTCATTGAAAAAGACTGTGATGCTGGGAGGGATTGGGGGCAGGAGGAGAAGGGGACGACAGAGGATGAGATGGCTGGATGGCATCACTGACTTGATGGACGTGAGTCTGAGTGAACTCCGGGAGTTGGTGATAGACAGGGAGGCCTGGCTTGCTGCGATTGATGGGGTCGCAAAGAGTGGGACACGACTGAGCGACTGATGAACTGAAGAGGTTTTAATACTGAGGCAGAAGGTAGAAGTCTCCCTCCCACCCCCCAAGCCCCCCAGGGTAACGTTATTAGAGATTCATCCCTAAGCACTGAAACTCCAGGAAGAGATGAGCAGAACAAATAAGGGAGGAGGCTGGGCCCTGCCCAGTCCACGTATTTCTTGCTCTCAAAGTCCGAAGACCTCCCCGATCACACATGTGTGGGATAGCTCCTTGGAGGTCAGAGGGGAGTGATGCTAACTAATGCCAAGCTACCCATATGCCTTTTTGGTAACATCCATCTAGTCTAAGAGATGCAGGCATGCACACACGTGGGAGGATCCTGAGATATACCAAATATGGACTGTGAACCAGGCAAATCAAAATAATTGGCTAAAGAAAACCCTGGAAGAAATACCCCATAAAAGTCATTCAAACTGCCACAAGGGCACGACTCAGTGACTCTCTCTCAGAGTCCCCTCGTATGTCTATCCACACCTACTGTACTCTTTTTCCCTCTTAATAAACACTTTACTTATCTCACCACTTTCTATCTTTGAGGAAATTATTTCCTGCAAAGCCAAAGGGCAAGGGCCCTTGTCACTGACCACTGATCTAGGAGCTAGGATCTGGTACTTTCACTGCCACACCCTGGTCTCAATCTCTGGCTGGGAACCCACGCCCTGCTCCAAACCACTGCAGGCTGAGGCCACCCGAGATCATATCCTATGGTTACTTGGAAACCATGTCAACTCCTCCCTACTCCCATCACCAAAGGACTATGGCTGGTTGACCAGCAAGAAAGTAAAGCTCTCCTCTTCTCACCTCCTACCCAGTTGCCCTTTGGCACTTCCCCCACCCTCCCCTTTAAGGTTATTTTTGGTGCCTGTTTTAACAAATTTCACTTTAATAGAGAAATTGAGGGTGAGGAAGAAGGCCCATACCATGGGATTTCCATGGGGTCAGTCCCAGACAGATAATACAGACAATGATTTGTATTTATTGAGCATTTAGAACGAGCTTGACCCTGTGCTAAGGGCCTTATGTACATAATCTCATTAAATTCTCCAAATAGTCCACAAAGTAGCTTTGGTTATTATTTTCATTTTACAGATGAGATAGTTGAGATTCAGAGAGTTGGTGGTGAATGGAGGATTTGACCGCTAGGTTCTTGCTCCCAGTCTTTTGGCTGTGGTGGGCCTCAGAAGCAGGGCTGGGTTTTAGGGATTTCCCCAAGTGGAGTCCCTTTGGCAGCTCTTCTGCACTCCTAGGCTGTCCTGAGTCCCAGGACTCTGCCTCCCCCAAGTTCCTCCCACTGTTTTCCCTTCAACTTCCATGGCTTGCTCCTCCCTCCAGGCTGTTCTCTCTAGCCAGGCCTTGGCCTCCTCCATCCCTTGTTCTGGACACCAGAAAGGCTTTTCTTCTCGGACTTTGCTTTAGGGCCCCACACCTTCTGCTCCTAAACAGTCAGAGTCTTCCATTAACTATGGAATAAAATCTAAGCACCATGACTACATGCTTTCTCTTTACCTTCTCTCCAAACTGTACAGAGTGTTTATCCTCTCGAGTTGGCTTTTGTTCTGAGATATGTGTGTGTGTGTTTGTATCAGTCAGTTCAGTTGCTCAGTCATGTCCGACTCTTTGCGACCCCATGGACCACAGCACGCCAGGCTTCCTTGTCCATCACCAACTCCTGGAGCTTACTCAAACTTATGTCCACCCTGTTGGTGATGCCATCAAGCCATCTCATCCTCTGGCATCCCCTTCTCCTCCCGTCTTCAATCTTTTCCAGCATCAGGGTCTTTTCCAATGAGATTATATATATGTGTGTGTGTGTGTATAATCTCAAAACTGTTTAAAATTCATTTTAATATTTATTTATTTTATTTATTTGGCTGTACCAGGTCTTCATTGTGGCATGCGGGATCTCTAGTTATGGGCATTTGAACTCTTAGTTGAAGCTAGTTCCCTGACCAGGGATCAAGCCCAGGCCCCCTGCCTTGAAAGCTTGGAGTCTTAGCCACTGGGCCACCAGGGAAGTCCCTAAAATTCATTTTTTAAAAATTTATTTATTTTTAGTCGGAGCATAATTGCTTTATAATATTGTGTTGGTTTCTGCTATACATCAGCCTGAATCAGCCATAGGGATACATATGTCCCCTCCCCCTTGAACCGCCCTCCCACCTCCCACCTGGTCCCAACCCGCTAGGTTGTCACAGAGCATTGGGTTTGAGCTCCCTGCATCATATAGCAAATTCCGACCAGCCATCTATTTTACATATGGAATTGTATATGTTTCAAAGCTACTTTCTCTATTTGACCCACCCTCTCCTTCACTGTGTTCATAAGTCTGTTTTGTATGTCTCCATTCAGTTCAGTTCAGTTCAGTCGCTCAGTCGTGTCCGACTCCTTGCGACCCCATGAATAGCAGCACGCCTGGCCTCCCTGTCCATCACCAACTCCCAGTGTTTACTCAAACTCATGTCCATCAAGTTGGTGATGCCATCCAGCCATCTAATCCTCTGTCGTCCCCTTCTCCTCCTGCCTCCAATCCCTCCCAGCATCAGGGTCTTCATCATGTCTTCATTACTGCCCTGCAAATAGGCTCATCAGTACCATCTTTCTAGATTCCATATATATATGTGTGTGCGTGTGTGTGTGTCTAAAATTCATTTTAATGGTTTACATTGCCATGGATCCTTTGAAGGAAGGATAATTAAAGGATAAAAGGATAAAGTATCCTTTAATTAAACATGTAAATAGTCATTTATTTCCCAGTGGCACTAGATGAACTCAGCCCTTTTTCTTAGAAAGACCTTCCCACTCCCTCCATGGATTGAGATCCTGCCTCTCTCAGGTCCCAGCTCAAGCTTCCCCAGTTCTGGGAAGCCTCCCAGTGCTCTAGGCCCGAATGATCACTCCTCCCAACCTCGGTTCTTCATCTGACCTCACAAACTGAGATCAAGCACGTCCTGAAACCCCAGTGCTTCCCTGAGTTAGACCTGGGTGTCAGTCCTACTCTGACAGTTCCAGCCAAGTGACCTTGAACAAGTCATTTCATCTCTGAGTGTAGGTTTCGGCATCCATACTACGGGGACAATGCCATCTACTGTACACGGTGACTATAATGGCTACATAAAACACTGCATACACAGAATTTTAAGAAGCAGTGTGCCTGCTGTCTGGGATTGTAGCTTCTGGACGCAAGCTGCTTGGGTTCAAGCCTGGCTCTGCCATTTACTTGGATGAGCTATTGAATTCTCATGCCCCAGTATCTCTCTCTGTAAGACTGAGATGACAGATGTATTATGAGGAATAAATGAGTTGATACATGTATGGTACTCAGTTGCCTGGCACAGAGAAATTGATCAAGAATGTCAGCTGTTATCTTGTAACACATCCTTCGTCTTCCCTTCAACATCTCATTTGCTATCTCCATACCTAGACTGAACGCCCTCACTACCGGGACAATGCCTGTGTGTTCTTTTATCCCTGAGCCCAGTACCCTGCCTGGCATGTGGGCAGGAGCTCTTTAAGCTGCTGAACTCACCATAATGGGCACTGTGGGACCATGCAGAATACCCCCAGCAGCCTATAGAAGCAAAGGATAAGGTTTCCAGACTGTGAGCGCCGGGAGCAAACGCTGGGCAGGAAGGAGACTGGGGATACAGGTGGAGGGGGGAGGCGGGTTGACTGCTTTTCTCCCTCCATCTCCAGCTCACCCCCTCCCCCAAGGCCAGGCGTTTAATCTGGCGGACTCAGTGTGTGCAGGCAAGGAGGCACTAGACCTCCCATCCGGGCTGGAGGTGGGGGTGGGGCTTCAGACCTCACCTGCGGTTGGGGGGTGAGGGGGCGCAGCCCCGGCTACCTCCGCCCCCCATTCAAGGTCCTGCTGGCTTCTCCCCTGCCCTCACCGCCTCGGGAAGCCCAGCCGGACCTGGGCGGGCCTCCGTGCCCCGCAGCTTCCTTTCCAGCCACAGCCCGGGGCCTCCCCTCGTGGCCACACCTCCCCGGGCTCCGCAAGGGTTAAGGCGGCCGCGGAGAGGAGAGGTTTGGGCTGACGTCGCGCAGGCTGAAGGTGGTTCCCCTCGGATAAGGATGGGAGAGCCTGGCGAGCTGAAACCCGAGCTCCCGCTCAGCTGGGGCTTGGGGAGGTCCGCGTAGGAGCCGCCTGCCCGCCGGCCTCCCTCGGTCCCTCCCCAGCAGTCACTCCGGGCACCGCCGCGGGAACGATGGAGCTGGGCTGGTGGCCGCAGCTGGGGCTTGCTTTCCTGCAGCTCCTTCTCATCTCGTCCTTGCCAAGAGGTACTGTGGGTCGCATTCAGGACCCCCCAGGAGGGGACTTTTGTCTCCTGGGGTTAGTTAGGGGGCAGGAGCGAGGTGTCCCAAGAGAGGGTGCTTGTGTGTCTGTGGGTGGTGGTGGTGAGCTTTCTTCTAGTGGGAATCTTGGGGGTTAGGGTTAGTGGTGCTGAGGTGTCCCTCTTTCTTTCTAAGAACGTGACACCGTTTTTCTGCCATCCCAACTTGTGGGACTGAACTGCCTCAGGAAACATACCAGCTTCAGTTTTATGTGCCTTTTTTTTTTTCTTAAGCTTTTTAAAGCACAAAATTATCGCCGGGGTTCTACCCAGGCTCAGGTGCCCCCTCTGACATGCAAAAGCCAAATCTCTACCTGGAAAAAGCCCCCTCCCAGGTGAGCTGGGAGGAAAGAGGTGAATAAGAGCAGGGCTTGCAGCGAGGGTGTTTGTCCTGAGCATCTTGTTGAGAAAATCTCACACCACAACCGTTCAGAACAGATTCCCAGCAAGGGAGAGGTGCTCACTCAGCATATATACACTTCCTTTCCAATAAGGATTAGAAAGAAGAAGAAAAAGCCAGGGTGAAGAGTGCAAGCTGATTTGGGGGATGCGCAGAGTTTATTTAGAAAGAGCTGTGGCTTCTGTGTTTTTCACATGTCATTTTCTGAGCCACAAACCCCACGTCAGATAGGCTTCTGGGGCAAGTGAGGTTGAAACAAGACCCAGACAGAGCTCTTGGGAGCCTCTTGACCCAGGAGAAGCAAGGGGAGAGCAGGCTTGTCCTGTGACTGCTGCTGGGCAAGCGGGGAAGGAGGACTTCTTAGGAGTATCGGTCCCTCTATGGCTAGAGAGGCCAGGTGTCAGGAGGCAAGGTGAGACCTCAGGAGGTAAGATGCACAGGTGATAAAATAGGGCAGCTTTGTGGAGGAGCAGGGAGTGTTTGAGCCTTTGCTACTCCCCTCTGCGGGGGTTACCTGCCACCTGTGCTGGTGACCTGACACCTTTGCTTTACTTAAGAAGTGGGTGCTTCGTTGCTGCAAGGAGCTGGCAAGCGCCCAACAATGAAACAGAGTAAGTTGGGTGGTGAGGGTGTAGAAAGCCATCAGCTACTGTAGAAGGGAAGCTGGACCTCGGCACACATCGCCTCATGGTGAATGAACAAAACCCGAGATACATGAAAAGCACCCCCCGCCCATTTAATCAATACTTTCCAGCTACCTTCCAGCCCCAGGTGGAATCTTCCTTGGTGATTTACTCTCAAGCTGAAGAGTGTTTCATTTGAATTTTGCCTTATTGCTGTCTGGAACAGCCCAATAATGTAGGGAGAAGGAGCCCGGGAGGGTGGAGTCTGATAATCCTTTAACCCAGCCTCTTGCCCGGGGTTTAGTTGGTGACTTTTCCTTGAGACTTGTCCCTGTTCCACCTCTGCCTTTTGGAGCCGACCTTCCAGGGCACGGTGGCCCAAGCCCAGCTCCAGAGGAGCCAGCTTCCTCCTGTAGTGCCAGGGCTTCCAGGTATAGTTTTCTTGTCCCTGCATCTCTTTTTCTAACGTGGCAGGTGAGATGGCTGAAACCCATAAAAGCTGAAAACTAAAGCTCAGCTGCCCCTTTTTCCTTGCCCAGGATCTGAAAAACCCGTTTATCCCTGACCTGAGAATCTCTTATACCTTTTACTCAGGAAAGAAAGCTGACTCTGGTAAAGAATCGCCTGCCAATGCAGGAGACAGGGGTTCAATCCTTGGGTTGGGGAGATCCTCTGGAGAAGGAAATGGCAACCCAGGCCAGTAGTCTTGCCTGGTCAATTCCATGGACAGAGGAGCCTGGCGGGCTACAGTCCGTGGGGTCATAAAGAGTCGGACACGACTTAGAGACCAAAACAAAACCAACAACAACAAAAAAGCCAAACAGAAAAGAAGAGCTTCAGGGAGTGTGCATGGTGTCTAAGCAGCCAAGCTGCTGACTGAGCCGGAGAGCAAGGCTATTTCATTGTCTGTCAAACATTCACGTTTAAAGGGAGCACAGAGGGATGGAGTGGAGAAGGAAAATATTTCAAGTTGTGAGCAAGTGAGTCCACTCCCTGCTGGAATTCTGAATCTGGCCCCCGTCAAGGAAAGCTTAGCAGCATATTTCCTCTAATTACTTTTCTAAAAAGAGCATTTGATGAGATGTAAACATTCACTGGGATGGCACGGCAGACGGTTGTTGCTCATCGACTCGGGACACGTGTCTGAGGATGAGAATCCAAACCTCAGGCCAAGTGATAACCCAACACAAACAGCATGTGAGGGGAGAAACCCAATTCCACTGACTTCACCAAACAGCAGTCGCTCTGCCAGCAGGATCCAGCCTAAAAGGAACAACTCATTGAAAAGATGTGACTCTGGGGAATGAAGCTTTCACATGAATAACTTCACAAGTGTTGCTTCCAACAGACATTAGCTGGTGGGGAGCGAGCATCCAGGCAACCGGGGAGGATAATTTGAAGCCCAGATATGCAGTGGGCAGGAGCAACAGTGGAGAGAGGGAATGTGGAAAGAAAGCAAGGGGGAAGGAGTGGCAAGAAAAATTAGATGTTGGTTTATAATGGGATGTGTTAGCAAATTCCAAGGAGAGAGCTATGAAAATTGGGCCTTCTTGGCAGAGCTAGATTTTTGTGGGGACTATGAAGAGGGTTTTCCCTTGATATATACTCTGAGAACTCCTAGCTTTTCCAACAGGGAAATAATTTGATGGTGGGATCAGGGGTTTCAGGAGCTAGGAGTGACTGGAGAGATCATTTAGTCAGAGTACCTCAAAAGGCAGAAGGCGAGGGGAGCAAACCTCTGAGCATTTATGATGGGCTCAGTGCTTAAACCGAAGCAGGGTAGGTGCTGTTATTTCCCAGATGGGGTTTAGAGAGGGTCTGTGACCTATTCAAAGATACATTAGGCACGGTTCCTGGAAAAGTGAAACATTTGATATAGCAATTCCACCTCTGGGAATAGACACAAAATAAATGAAAGCAGAAACTCCAGCAAATATTCATACACCCATGTCCACTGCAGCGCTATTGCCAGCAGCCAAAAGGGAGAAACAACCCACGCGTGGGTAAACAGAATGTGGGTCTATACACACGACAGAATACTATTCAGCCTTAAAAAGGAGTGAAGTTCTGATTAAAATGACAACGTGGATGAGCCTTGAAAACGTGATGCTTAAGTGAAAGAAGCCAGACACAAAAAGATAAATACTGTATGATTCCATTTATGTGAGGTGCCTAGAGGAGTCAAATTCATAAAGGCAGAAAGGAGAACAATGGTTACCAGGGGCTGGAGGAGAAGGGATTGGAGACTTAGTGTGTAATGGGCTTAGAGCGTCAGTGATCTGATGATACATTCTGGAGATGTATAGCAGTGATTGTTACACAGGCCATTGGACTGTGCACTTAAAGGCGATCAAAATGGTAAATCTGCGTTATTTACATTCTGCTGCAGAAATGATTCCCAGGTGGCGCTAGTGGTAAAGAACCCACCTGCCAATGCAGGAGATATAAACAGATGCAGTTTCAGTCCCTGGACCTGGAAGATCCCCTGGAGAAGGAAATGGCAACCCACTCCAGTATTCTTGCCTGGTGAATCCCATGGACAGAGGAGCCTGGCAGGCTACCGTCTATGGGGTCTCAAAGAGTTGGACATGACTGAAGTGACTTAGCACAGTACAGCAATATGATAAAAAGAAAACACGAGAAGGTTAGTGGAGCCTGGGCTGAGCCCAGACTGTCAGATTCCTGAGCTCAAGCTCACCTGGTACCCGGCTGAGAAACTCTCACAGCTAACAGCCTCCTACCCTGATGTGCATGTAATCACGGCATGGTCTCAGGACACACGTGGCAGGAGAGGGTCCTTGCTCTCTCCCATGTGGGTGGCGCTGTTGTTGTGTCGTGGGGTGACTCTAGCAAAGAGGGAGACTATAGCATGGAAGGGCTGGCAGCCTTTGGGTCAAGGTCTGCAGAAGTATTCAGCAGGGTATAGTGCTTGAAAGGTTTTGAACCTGAATGCTTTGAGGTGGGCTGGGTCCTCTGTCTGGCCTGACACCCCACTTCTCAGTTCACAGGTGTCTTACCTGCTAGTCCCTGCTTATATTTGCCTTGTTGATCTCTGTTCTTGAGAGGGATGGGGGAGAAATGGGATGTGAAAGAGAGAAGGTGGAAAGCTGGGTGCTGAATGGGGAGAAGTACAAGTGAGCATTTTGCAGCGGACAGGAACATACATGTATTTTCACTTGTGTGTGTTGTGGAACACAATCTCACCTCTATGACCACCAGTAAAATGTTTTATGAATGCCCTTGAGGGTGAGCTGTTGGTTGAAGTTGAGGGTGAGGTTGGGTGTTATATTTGGGTCAGTAAGCTGGGGACAAAGCACCTTTGGATCCAGGGGCAGAGATGACCTGGAGCATGTAAGTCCCTTAGAAATATCCAGAAGCCTTAGGGAGGGCTTTGGAATGCTACTGGCAGGGACTGTGGGTTTGACTTAAATTTATCTGCATCTGGGTTACCCTGGCTAGACAGCATCGGCTGAGATTATGGCATCTCATGGCGTCTGGAGGACCTAATGATTGGCCTTAAGTCAGAAAATTATTTCCATCTGCCCTCCTAGGGGTGGCCGATCCCGATGCAAGAGAAAACCTCTCTACCTGCCTTTTCTGAGCCTAGTTCTAGAAGCTGCAATTGATTTGGGGGGAAGGGTGCACATTTCAGTAATAAATGAGGGAAAGTGATACCCTGCTCCTCCCCTCATGTGGGAAGACCTGTCACCCCCACTTTGTGGATATTTGAAAGTCACAAGAGCCCAGATCCCTCTCATTTTATCTTAAAGGGGAGGGAAAACCAGTGTTTATATTTTCTAATTCCTGAATTCCAGGGCAGAAGACCCCGAGGCCAGCTGGAGCTTTGAAAGCTACCAGATCAGTGGCAGAAAGTTATCAGATTTCAAGCCTGGTCTGTATTTAAGGAGTTCTGTTTGTCAGTCATCCCAAGATCTGGGCCAAAGCATTAGGTTTATAATGGAGAGAAAGAAGTAAAATGCAGGAAAAGTCAAACTTCATATCTATGAACAAAACCACTCAGGGAAGGTAGAGAATTAGAGTTGGCTGGAGATATTTCTCTTAACCAATGGGACTTTCTAGTACTCACCGCCCAGCGCTGTTCCTTTCGTTGTTCTCGGTTGTTATTTGTGATACAGACACAGAGCCTGTGTGGGCTGAGAGTGGAGTAAGGAGGGCTGCACATCAGATATTTCACCTGTAATGGTGGAAACACCAGTGGGGGAAGCCTCATACCTAAGGAACCAGATCCCAAATAATCTACTGGTATTTGTGGTAAATACCAGGCATTCTCCTATATGCTTTACATGTATTCATTTAATCCTCACAACATACCTAGAAGGTAAGTAGTTATTATCCCTAGTTTACATACTGAGAGGGAGGCACAGTACTTGCCCAGGTCGCAGAGCTGGACATCAGTGTTTTGAACCCAGTCTGACTCCATAATGCATGCACCGAAGCAGTAACACTGCTATAGTCAGTACTGGTATAGATCTACCAACTATGGTAGATCTTCTGTCTGTACTTTGGCCAAATCATGAGGAATCACGGTTCTGGTTATCCTGTGGATATTCCAAGAGCTGATATTCCCTGGCCCCTGAGTCAGCAAGGTCACATGCTCACCACTGTGGAGGCCGAATGGATGTAAGTGACGAGGGAGAGACCTCAGCAGTCCCCGTGGGACCACGTGGAACCCAAGAGGAGCCATTTTCTAGAGGAAACAGGAATGTTAAGCAGATCGCAAATTCCACTCTTTTCTGGGTAGCTGTCCACAGGCACATGCATCTCATTATGATTAGACATGGGAAGTGAGAATTTCTTTGTCTCATAGTCAAATTTTATAATCAAAATCACGTTTCTGTTTGTGGAGTGACAGAGTTAAGGATGAGACATGCTTCATGCCTGGCCCTGAGACTGTGAAGCGCTAGTCTTTTATGGATTTATTCTGTCAAGATCGTCAATGTGTAAATTCTTAGGTGATGGAATAGGAGTAGCAGGCCTGGCATGAATAAGGGGAGGCATTTTTCTTTCTTCTTTTTTTGGCATAACACAGCTGATGGATATTGCAGGGGATGGAGATGCAGCCTCCCGCCATTAATACTGAGATGGATTTTAACCAGTTCATTCCAACCTTGAATGAGGATCTGCTGTCTTTTGAGTCTTTTGTTGAGTGGTTAAGAGAGCCCAAATGAAGACACATGTTTCTGTCACCCTTCTGCCTCTGGAGTTGGGGACATGCCTTTATCCCTGCAGTGTAGGCATCTTGATCACTGCCCTCTCCGAGACTCTGGCTGTTTCAGGGGGCTGAGTTAGTGGTTTGGCAGCGAGTGTCCGTAAGTAGAAGTCTGGTCAGTTGGTTTGGTGATTGGAAAACCAGGACTGCTGCTGCCAGAACAGAGTGAGGAACACATTCAGGCAACTTTAGCTCATGGGGAGGTGCAGCAAGTGTCCTCATAAGCTGAATTTATGATTGGTTAAAATAAATTTCCATCTAGCTTAGTGGAAAACCACTGGGTGGAGGAGGGATGTTGGCCTGGTTTGCTTCAAATCAAATCATTTGAGAACTCTGGAGAACTGAAGTGTCAGTTTTTCAAACCCAGTTCTGTGCCCATTTACTTCACAGGATTCCTTTGAAGATGATCAGTTAATCCCCTATATCGTGCGACCCCACTTTGGAAGTCAGTGGTGATGGTGGAGAACACCTAGAAAGCCCAGGACAAGTTGCCTGAGCTTAGCTTCTAGCTGGTAGCATCTACTCCCATGTTTTAATATACCACTTCCTCACCTGGGATGCAAGCAGAAGGGAGGGCTTGGCTGGTATAAAGAATCTTTATTGCCTTACTTCTTGTTTGGCTTTCTGCCTCCCACTGGGTGGTTGACTGCGTGCTTCTAAGTGATGTTCAGCCTGCTTTCTCTGCAAACCTGGCTCCCCTGGCCAATTCACTGGTGGAACAGAACAAGTGAATATTCAAGTCTTCATGGAAATGAGATACAAACTGTAAGACACAAAAAGCAAAATATATTTAGCAGTAATGGACCCAACTGGGGCTTTCCTTGTGGCTCAGTGGTATAGAATCCACCTGCCCAATGCAGGAGACTTAAGTTTGATCCCTGGGTCAGGAAGATCTCCTGGAGGAGGAAATGGCAACCCACTTCAGTATTCTTTCCTGGGAAATCCCATGGACAGAGGAGCCTGGCAGGCTACAGGTCTTGGGGTTGCAGAGTCAGACACGATTGAGTGGCTAAACAACAACAGAAGTGGACCCAATGGATTCCCTGTAAAATAGACTCCAAAAGGTCATAGCAGGAGCCATTTCTAACAGCAGTCTTTGTCACAAATAACCTGACCCTGGAAATCACATATGCCTGATATATCTGCATTCGTATATTTATTCAACAAACTATCTAGAGATAGCAGGATGAATGAGACCAGTTCTTTTCCTAAAGACATTTGTAATCTTTTGAGAGAGCTCATGGTCCAGCCTGGTGTTTTCCAAAGTAGGTTTCATGAGATACTAATATTAAAGGATATTCAGCAGAAATAATAAAACCTAGGATGTCATGGTAAAATAAGTTTGGGGAATGTGGGAATTAACTTGGTACAAAGAATATTATAGGCTCGGCAAAGCCCTACAATAAAGCAAGCTGTTACTAACATTTAAAAGGTTGTTCAGCTGCAGAACCTCTTTTCATGTCAGACCTTATACCATCAGTGAATTTGGCACTCTATGGAATACAGTTTTTTTCAGGTCTCTTGTCCATAATGGATAAAACATTGAAGAATCTCTCTCTCACCATTATGGAGGACAAGGTAAGAAGGGAATTTGAAAATCTATAAAATTGGAGCGTCTCTTCAGCCTTCTGCTGAGAGACGGGCAGGAAGTCTGTCATCTGCTCACTTCACACTTGCTGAGTCGTTGAAAGAACCGTCGGGGTGATCCCGGCCCTGTTGTTGTGATAAAAGTCCTCACCAGCGTCGACCTGCGTAGTTCACCAAGAAAGCTTATTCCTGGTCTATGAGGTGCTCACAGTACTGTGATTGCCCTGGGATCATTGGGCGGAATGAGGTGTGACTCTGATTAAGATGCACGTGGTGATGTGACAGTCCCAGGGAGCGGTAAGAGCTGTGACTTGACTTCCCCACTTGGGTTGTAACCTTGGTGACAGTCACACTGTCCCCACCTCACAAATGAGGAGAATATTCGAGCATCCTTCTAGCTCCTGGGACCATTGAGTTCAAGATCCAAGTCCATTCATTACCAGTTAACCTCCCCCCACCTCAACACACATGTTGGTTTGTCTCCGATCTTTTCTTATTGATCCTCCTGTCTGCTAGTTTGGGTATAGCTCAGGCACCATGATCCTGATTTTTACAACCCGGAAGCGGTCTGGGCTGTTTACACTGGTGCTGTATCCCATAGAGACAGCACGTGAGTTTGAGCTGTTCATCAACCCGTTGTTTGCTGTTTCTGGGAACAGCTTTATTCCTCCCTTGCCTAAATATTGTTCTTGTTGTCATGCAACATGGTTTCTCCCTTAGCCCTCCCGTTGCCTGCCTCCTGTCTCTGCCCAGACTTGTTTCAGATTAGATGACAACAGTGGCAATGGATGAGGAATGAAGCAGCTATTCCTTTTAAGGGTTTTCTGCCCAACCCATAACCTTCTCAGCAAAGATTTAGCTCTTCCTGGCCATTTTATGTACTTCATTTTTGCTGCTGATATCTTAGTATGGATGTGTTCAAGTTTGAATATACATGCACACAGAAAAATAAAAGTATAGGTGTGGTTGTTGTTGTTCAGTCGCTCAGTTGCGTCTGACTCTTTGTGACCCCATGGACTGCAGCACACCAGGCTTCCCTGTCCTTCACTGTCTCCTGGAGTTTGCTCAAACTCATGTCCTTTGAGTCGATGATGCCATCCAACCATCTTATCATCTGTCGTCCCCTTCTCCTCCTGCCTTCAATCTTTCCCAGCATCAGGATCTTTTCCAATGTGTCTGCTCTGAGCATCAGGTGGCCAAAGTATTGGAGCTTCAGCTTCAGCATCAGTCCTTCCAATGAATATTCAGGATTGATTTCCTTTAGGAAATAGATATAGTTATGTATACACTTATGTGTGTATATGGATGGATGTGTATAAACATGGGGTGTAGAGTATTATGGTTTAAAACATAGGCCAGAGTTTGAATCCTGCCTCCATCATTTGTGGCTCTTTTCTTGAAAAATTACTTAACCTCTTTCATGTGGCCTTACCACCTTATACACTGAGAATAATAGTGTCTTTATTTGAGTTTGAGAAGGGAATGGTGACCCACTCCAGTATTCCTGCCTGGAGAATTCCATGGACAGAGGAACCTGGAGGGCTGCAATCCATGGCTTTGCAAAGAGTTGGACATGATTGAGCAACTAACACACACAAATGACATAACCTATTAACTTTTAAATTATTATTGAGATATAGTTGATTTATTTTTTTTTATTTTCTTTTGGAGTGTAATTGCTTTACAGTGTTGTGTTAGTTTCTGCTCTATAACAGCATGAATCACTATATGTATACTTATGTCCCGTCCCTCTTGAGCCTCCCTTCACCTTCCCCATCCCATCCCTCTAGGTCATCACAGAGCACTGAGCTGGGCTCCCTGTGCTATATAGCAGTCTCTGGAATAGTCCTGAGCCATAAAAAGGAATACAGTTGAGTCATTTGTAATGATGTAGATGAATCTAGAGTCTGTAATACAGAGTGAAGTTAAGTTAGAAAGAGAAAACCAAGTATAGTTGATTTATAAAGTGTTAGCTTCAGGTGGACAGCAAAATGAATCTGCTATATCCACCCTTTTTTATATTCTTTCCCCATATAGGCCATTACAGAGTGTTGACTAGAGTTCCCTGTGATATAGAGAAGGTCCTTTTTAGTTATCTATTTTATATATAGTACTGTCTATGTGTCAATCCCAATCTTTGATTTATCCCTCCCTTCCAGTTTACCTCCTCCTTACCCTTCAGTGATCATAAGTTTATTTTGCATATCTGTAACTCTATTTTGTAGATAAATTCATTTGTCGCCCTGTTTTTAGGTTCTACATATAAGTGATATCATATGCTATTTGTCTTTCTTTGTCTGGCTTATTTCATTCAGTGTGACAATCTCTTGGTGGTCCAGTGGTTAGGACTGAGCTTTCACTGCATGGGGTGAGGGTTTGATCCCTGGTTGGGGAACTAAGATCCTGCATGCCACATGGCACGGCCAAAAAAAAAAAAAAAATAGAGAGAGAGATAGCCTATTCAGTATAATGCTTTGCAAAAAGGAGTACTCAGGAAATTAAAGTCATCTTCTGCTCCTCTCTTTTCTAGTATTTTTCCCACTAGCACAGAAGGAATTAAGAAGGAGAAGCATGGGTATTCTGTCTTTAGTAGACTGGAATTTATGTGGTCCTTTTCAGGCTCACGTCATCTTGGTGCACAGTCCTATCCTAGTTATCTGTGACTCTGTGTCAGAAAAAAAAAAAATTCCAAAAGATTCACCGTATGTTTATTTCTCTGAGACTTGCTTTCTCCCCTTGCTTTTATCATGCATCTGCCTTCCAACCTTAGGGTGAAATGCCTTCCACATGCCTAAGTTTGTCCATGTGCTGGCTTCTTGCAGGGATTTGAGGGGCTGGTGTCTTGCAGAGTGGGGGATTCTGGGTCAGTGATGTTGTCTCCCGAACATGAGATGGTGCCCATGGCCACCTGTTGTGATTCAAGGGTAGAGCCAGCCAGGAATCCTCAGGCCAAAAGAAGTTGCCCTTCATCTTGTTCAAGCTTGTAGAGCTGGGGGAGGCAGCTATAATGAGGACTAGCCTGCATGAAGCTGCGGCCAGCTTAGGGCTTAGTGAACCATAGGACATACCATTATAAATGCATCACCCTCGTTCAGCCTGACATCTGCTCTTGGCCATCTGCCTTTGGTAGAAGGAAAATCTGGCTTCTGCTTGGCATCAGTGAACCTGAACGTGAAGACAGTAACACTGACTCTGGAGGCTCCTGGCAAAGGGATAGATGTGGTTGACCAAGGCCCCCATAGAGCCCTGGCAGACTCTGGCTCAGAAAGAAGGTTTTAAACATGTGGAGGATTGGGGAACAGGTGGGATTGTTTGTATCATTCTTATGTCTGAGGAAATCCAGATTAGATTTTTAGGATAAGCATAAGTTTTATTGTTTTCTTAAGGAAATATCTTTTCTTGTATTACTTTTAAAAAATATTTATATATTTTTGTCTGTGTCGTGCAGCTTGTGGGATCTTAGTTACCTGACCAGGGATTGAACCTGCACCTTCTGCAGTGAATGCTCAGAGTCCTAACCACTGGACTGTCAGGGAATTCCCAAGTTTTATTGTTTTTTAATTTATACATTCTAATGCTTTGCTTGAATAATATTTGCTGGGTTCTGTTGCCAGGAACTTTTAGGTGCATTATTAAAAAATTTTTAGTAGCCAATGCTAATTAAAAAATAAGATCTATTCAGCTCATATTGCAGTGTTGGAAATAACCCAGAAGCAGCTGTCTTTCTGTGCTAGGGATTTCTAGCACAGTTGTTGAGGATAATGGCAACTTGGGACCCTTCCAAGATGCTCGAGTTTGGGTTTTATTCCCTTTGGCTATAGATGTAGAATTTCTATTCCTAGAAGAGAAGCAGCAGGAGGTGAGGTATGTCCTATTTAAATAGGTGTCTGAAGAGGAGGTATTAGAGAGAAGAGATTAGGAAATCTAAAAGCAAGGGGGAGGAACTCAGAATGCCATGATAGAAACAAGAACAGACTGCTTGAAAATGCCATCTATGTGTGGGCCTCTGAGGGAGACAGTTACTCACCCCTTTTGTTCCCTTAGCCATCTGTATCTTAGCCACATGTGTGATGGCTTTTTAAAAAAATTTTTTTGGAATATAGTTGATTTACAACCTGAAACTAACACAATATTGTAAATCAGCTATACTTCATTAGAGTATATTAGAATGTACAGCAAAGTGAGTCAGATACATACATATATATATATATATATATATATATTCTTTTTCAGATACTTTTCCCATATTGCTTATTACAGAATACTGAGTAGAGTTCCTTGTGCTGTACAGTAAGTCCTTGTTAATTGTCTGTTTTATATATAGTAGTGTGTATACATTAATCCCAGTCTCCTAATTTATCACTTCCCCCCATGTTTCCCCTTTGGTAACCATAGATTTGATTTCCAGGAAGTCTGTTTCTGTTCTGTAAAACTTCATTTGTATCATTCTTTATTAGATTCAACATATAAGTGATATATTTTTTTTTTCTTTCTCTGTCTGACTTACTTCACTTAGTATAAAAATTTCTAGGTCCATCCATGTTGCTGCAAATGGCATTATTTCATTCTTTTTTATGGCTGAGTAATATTCCAACATGTATATGCACCGTATCTTCTTTATCTGTTGATGTGTTCTAATTCTACAGAGAATAATGGTAATGTCTCAACAAACACACAATTTTTCTTCCAAAGCACTTTATGCTCATTGCCTCTTTAACTGCAGTGACATTAACAACCCCATCAATCTACATCCATTCTCTTGAGATTTGGGGAAAATGCCACAGCAAGATGTCTTGTTTGTGATTGTCCAGCAGCATAAATGAGAGGCAGATTCAGTATTAAAATTTGAATAATCTGATTCCCAAGTGTGTTCACTTCACCAGTGATGCATTCTTGATCTGTAAAGTCGAAGTTGTGAACTCTCTAGAATCAAAGTATTGTGTTGAAAAGAATAAGACTGTGGCCCTAGAAAGAGCTGGCTTTTTCACCTGAAAGCTGTGCCACCTAGGACAATTTATTTACCTTTCTGTTCCTGAGTGTCCTCATCTGTTAAATGAAGAAAATGATACTTACTTTGAAGGGTGGCTCTGAGGATTCAGTGAACTGGTTTCTTTCAAAGGCTTGGATACATTCTTGTGGGGGCTGGGACCCAGGAAGAGGGGACAATGAATGAGACATGACAGAGTAGAGCAGTGTGCTTAATAAAGGATAAAGAAGGGAAGAAAGTGACAAGTTGATTTTTACTTCCCTTTCCTTCCCAATGTACTAAGGCCTGCAAACTAGATTTCTAGGGAGTCTGTTAAAAGACTTATCACTCCTGATACCCAAAGGGGATGATGACCGTGTTGACTTTCCAGCTATCATTATCTTATTACCAAGAGGAGCTATGAGAAGGGGAAGACCAAGGTTAACTGAGAGTAGGAATCCAGCCAGGCTGCGACTGAGAGTCACTGGTGGTGGGAGGGTTTTCAGAGTCACAGGAGATACTGAGTCATCAAGAGCCCTAGTAACCATTCCATCGCCCCTGACTCACAGCATTTCCATCTGGGATTTGCCTGGTATCTGTCATCAGTCCCATGGAGTGGGCGGTCAGACCTTCAGGTGGTTAGGAATGTGTTGTGTTAGAAATCAATACGGGGAGTTCAGAGAGCCTGAGAGGAGGCGGGGGAGTGAGAGAGGATGAGAGGGCAGCCCAAGCTGCCTAAGTGTAGGACTCTGATTCCTACATCTTTTTTTTTCCCCCTTCTGGTCTTAGGTTTATAACGTGAAGGACAGCAAAACACTCAGTAGAGATTTTCATTAAATGTGGTTAGAGGGGAGGGCTGTGGGGGTTTTGAGTGGAGACAAAGGCATATTCTAACATCAAAGAGGAGTGAGCCCTTGATGAAAGCCCCTTTCTTTGCCACCTTCTGGGGTGGCCTCAGCCTGGGCCTTTTGGTCTAACAACCGACATCGTATATGGAACAGGCCGACTCACATTTTCATCAAGAAGTCTCTGACTTTTTTTAGATTCGCCTGAACAGTTACTGTGTCAGCTTACTTCCTTGAAACCTGGTGTTGAAAGTGTGCTACTCAGAGATGATGCTGTGGGGACTCCATTGCCCCTTCTGCCCTTCTGTGGAGTTAAGCCCCGGTTGTTTGAGGGATTACGTGTTCTCCGTCTTGTCAGCAGGAGAAATATGTTGGAGCGCCTTAGCGCTAGCTGCCAGGCTGTGAAAACAATGCCCGGAGGACAGCCAGCTTCTCTCACTCATTCATTCATCTTTTTCACCACATCTATAAAAACTGAACCTGGGCTTCCCTGGTGGCTCAGTGGTAAAGAATCCGCCTGCCAATGCTGGAGACATGGGTTCAATCCCTAATCTGGGAAGATCCCACATGCTGCGGAGCAACTAAGCCCGTGCTTTACAACTACTGAACCTATTCCCTAGAGCCCGGGGGCTGCAACTACTGAAGCCCTCATGCCCCAGAGCCCATGCTGCAATGAGAGACTGCCGCAATGAGAAGCCATGCATGGCAACTGGAGCGTGGCCCCTGCTCACCGCAAGGAGAGAAGAGCCTGAGCAGCAACGAAGACCCAGCGCAACCAAAAATAAATAAATAAATAAAATTTAAAATAAGCAAAAGCCGAACCTGTGCCAGTTGGTTGGCATTGTTCTCATTGCCCTGGTATTTGCATGAATAAAACAGAACTGAGAGGTTAAGTGTCTTATGTTTTCCAGCGTGAATTCAGGAAAAAGCAGAGCTGGACCATTCTAAATGAAATCTCCACTCTGGGGGGCTGCCCCAAGCATGGGAGCTGAGGAAGGGCTTGGGCAAAGCCTGTGATACTAAAGTATTGGGTCAGCCAAAAAAATTGTTCATGTTTTTCCGTAAGATTTTATGCACTTTTGGCCAACCCAATACTCTGCAACTCTCTTGATATTTGTTTACCCTGATTTACCAAAAAAAAAAAAAAAAAAAAAAAGAGGAAAGAGAAGCACTTGTCCACACAAAATAATGATGCAGCAATTTAAAATCACTTCTCAGGACTACTCAAGGTCAAGAGAAGATGTTCATGACTGAAGTAAAGAAATAAAGCAGTTTCTAAAGAAAACCAAAAATAGGTTACCAGTTTTGAGAGGTTAAGAAGACTGTGTACACATCTTTTAGCTTCTATGTGTGAATGTATATGTTAATTAAAAGATGACAATTGAAGGGTAAGTTATTTCTGAATACTTTTTCTTTATGTATAATTTTATTTTTTGATGCTTTCATAAGAAATCTTTTCTATTAAAGTATAGGGTCTTTTATGGGTTTCTCTGGTGGCTCAGATGGTAAAGAATCTGCCTGCAATGCATCCCTGGGTCAGGAAGACTCTCTTGGAGAAGGGAATGGCAAACCACTCCAGTATTCTTGCCTATAGAATACCATGGAGAGACAAGCCTAGTGGGCTATAGTCTCTGACGTCACAAAGAGTCTGACATGACTTAGCGACTAACACTTTCACTTTTCATAGAGTGTTTTATAAAAAAAAATAAATACTTTATCCAATGGAAGAGTTGAGATAAATGAATGAATGTATAATATGCCCAGAACTTTGTGAGTTCAATTTTGCTATGTGATTATGGGCACGTGCTTGACTCTTTGGTGCCTTGGTTGATTCCAGGGTGTTGCTCTGTGAGTTCTTGATGCTTAGTTTTGTACTTATTTCCTAGGAAGCACTGGCAGAATAAAACTCATTTGTGGTTTAATAAGACTGTTCTTTTTGTTGTTGTTGTTGTTTTGTAAATAAAGTTTTATTGAAACACTGTCATGCACATCTGTTTATATATTATCTGTGGCTATTTTCTATTGAGTAGTTGCCACAGAGACCACATGACCCACAAACTAAGACAACATTGGAAAGCAACTATACTCCAACAAAAATTAATAAAAAATTAAAAAGATTAAGTTAAAATGCCAAGAAAAATGTATCTGCCTCTTTACAAAAACCATTTACTGATCCCTAGGTTAGACAACAAGTAAGGCTTTGTTCTTAAATGTGGACAGCAAAGTAACCTTTGTTCACCTAGAGCAGCCCAAAAAACTGGAGGTTGTCCTGGCCTATTTTGCCCTCAGCAGCAGGCTTGCTCATGTCTTCCCTAAACCTGAAATTCTGCAGGCCTCCCTTTCTTCTCAGAATTCCCTAAAAAAATGTCTTTGGAGTCTCTCTTTGCTTATTTCCTACTTAGCTGTTTTCCTCACTGATAAAGTGAAGAGGTCAGAGTAATTCATTTTAACTTACAAGAAAATATTACCCATTTTTCTGGATCACTTTTAAAATTAAATTGCATGAACAATATAAAAACACTTTAGCTAAACAAATATTAAAATGCTTTAGCATACATGCAGGAAAACCTTCAGTTGCTTTTCTGCTGTTGGTGTTTCTTTAAATCCTAGTTTTTGTAACTGGCTTTTAGCATCATACTGAAATTCCCTGAAGTTTGTACATTCGTGTATGCATGTCTTCGCAATCCCATGGACTGTAGCCCACCAGAATCCTCTGTCCATGAAAATTTCAAGGCAGGAATACTGCAGGAGGTTGCCATTTCCTCCTCCAGGAGATCTGAAGCCAAATGACCAGTGTGCCCTTTGTCACAAATGGAGGAGGAAAAGTCCAGGAGATTGTTTTTGTCTGCTTATTGTATTTTCAGATCTCTTCAGCTGATCAACTTTAAATATTTCTCATAGAATATTTCTTAATAAACTTACCTGTTTATTTCTTACCTATATGTTTTGGGGCACTTTCCTGTCTCTTTTCCAGCCAGGTGAGAAGTTAAGGGTGATGGACTTACCAGACCACAGGGGCCGAGTCAATAACACCATTAACCCTGTTTCCTCCCTCACTTCTATATTCCTGGGCAGTGATCTTTTCTTGGGAAATGGTAGATTTTTATTTTTTATCTTATTTAACCCCCCTTATGGTGTGATCACTGACCTAGAGCCAGACATCCTGGAATGTGAAGTCAAGTGGGCCTTAGAAAGCATCACTATGAACAAAGCTAGTGGAGGTGATGGAATTCCAGTTGAGCTATTTCAAATCCTGAAAGATGATGCTATGAAAGTGCTGCAATCAATATGCCAGCAAATTTGGAAAACTCAGCGGTGGCCACAGGACTGGAAAAGGTCAGTTTTCATTCCGATCCCAAAGAAAGGCAATACCAAAGAATGCTCAAACTACCGCACAATTGCACTCATCTCACACGCTAGTAAAGTAATGCTCAGAATTCTCCAAGCCAGGCTTCAGCAATACGTGAACCGTGAACTTCCTGATGTGCAAGCTGGTTTTAGAAAAGGCAGAGGAACCAGAGATCAAATTGCCAACATCCGCTGGATCATGGAAAAAGCAAGAGAGTTCCAGAAAAACATCTATTTCTGCTTTATTGACTATGCCAAAGCCTTTGACTGTGTGGATCACAATAGACTGTGGAAAATTCTGAAAGAGATGGGAATACCAGACCACTTGACCTGCCTCTTGAGAAACCTGTATGCAGGTCAGGAAGCAACAGTTAGAACTGGACATGGAACAACAGACTGGTTCCAAATAGGAAAAGGAGTACGTCAAGGCTGTATATTGTCACCCTGCTTATTTAACTTATATGCAGAGTCCATCATGAGAAACGCTGGGCTGGAAGAAGCACAAGCTGGAATCAAGATTGCCGGGAGAAATATCAATAACCTCAGATATGCAGATGACACCACCCTTATGGCAGAAAGTGAAGAGGAACTCAAAAGCCTCTTGATGAAAGTGAAAGAGGAGAGTGAAAAAGTTGGCTTAAAGCTCAACATTCAGAAAACGAAGATCATGGCATCCGGTCCCATCACTTCGTGGGAAATAGATGGGGAAACAGTGGAAACAGTGTCAGACTTTATTTTTCTGGGCTCCAAAATCACTGCAGATGGTGATTGCAGCCATGAAATTAAAAGACACTTACTCCTTGGAAGGAAAGTTATGACCAACCTAGACAGCATATTGAAAAGCAGAGACATTACTTTGCCAAACAAAGGTCTGTCTAGTCAAGGCTATGGTTTTTCCAATGGTTATGTATGGATGTGAGAGTTGGTCTATAAAGAAAGCTGAGCACCAAAGAATTAATGCTTTTGAACTGCGGTGTTGGAGAAGACTCTTGAGAGTCCTTGGACTGCAAGGAAATCCAACCAGTCCATCCTAAAGGAAATCAGTCCTGAATATTCATTGGAAGGATTGATGCTGAAGCTGAAACTCCAATACTTTGGCCACCTGATGTGAAGAGCTGACTCACTGGAAAAGACCCTGACGCTGGGAGGCATTGAGGGCAGGAGGAGAAAGGGACAACAGAGGATGAGATGGTTGGATGGCATCACTGACTCAATGGACATGGGTTTGAGTGAAGAACTCTGGGAGTTGGTGATGGACGGGGAGGCCTGGCGTGCTGTGGTTCATGGGGTCGCAAAGAGTTGGACACGACTGAGTGACTGAACTGAACTGAACTGAACCCTGTAGTCCTGTAGATGTGGTGCTAGTGTCCCTACATGACCATCCATTTGTTCTCTTCGCCTTGTATGTTTCCTCATCACGGTGAGTCATCCTGTGTTTGTGAGGTCCTTTATCCAATGTCTACTCCTCTATGAAGCTGTGAGTTCATTCAACATCTGCTCCCCTATGAAACTCCATGGGAATGGTGTCTGTTCTTCTCTCCGTTGTATCCCAGCACTCAGCCTCCTACCTGGGACGTGGCGGACGCTCAGTAAACACTTGTGGGATGAAAGAGTGAACTCATCAGTTCACCCGCAGTCTTGGCACTGTGCTCAGTGGGAAAATTGAGGACCAGAGTGGTGAAAAGACTGGCCTTGGGTTAACCTTTCTTTTGAGAAGACACAGTGTGTTAAGTTCCCTGTGGATGATGTAACATTACCACAAACTTAGTGACTTAAAACAGTGCAGTTGTATTTTTGTACAGTTCTGGAGCTCAGTGGTCTACAGTGAGCCTTAGGAGGCCAAAATCAGGCTGATGGCAGGCCTGCATTCTTTGGATGCTCGGGGAGAAGCCGTTTCCTTTCCTCGTCCAGCTTCTGCAGGCGGCCTGTGTTCTTTCAGCTGTGGTCCCTTCTTCTATCTCGAAAGCACAGCTCTGACCTGTCTAATGCTGCTGCTGTCACACCTCTATTCTGACTCTGACCCTCCTGCCTCCCGTTTATAAGATCCTTGAGAGTACATTTGCCCTGCCTGGACAAGCCCCCATTCTCTCCCCATTTCAGGATCCTTAAATTAGTCACATTGGCAAAATTCCTTTTGTCATGTGAGGTCACATTTTCATTGGTCCTGAAGGTTAAGATACGTACATCTTTGGGGCTGTTTTTCTGTCTTCCAGACAGACTGCTTGGGAAGGAGCCAGCTGGCTGACTTGGCAGACAGTATAGAAATGGACTTCCCTGGGGTCATTCCCTTTGGCTAAGACGATGCAATATTCTGGACCGTACCTATAAAATTAATGTATGTGCTAGGGAGGGCAGAGGTGGACTTGTTCATTGAAATAAAGAGAAATGCCAGTGAAGGCATTTTAGGAAATTAATTTCTTGGGTAAAGGGAGGCCCGCAGTATTCCATGGCTGGACTAGCCTGCTGCTTTAGGAAAAACAGGCTCCACCCTCTATTGCAGTGGAGCAAACCTTGCTTGGCTTTCCACATTTATAAAAGTACAAGACTTACAAAAGTTGCAAGTAATTTTTATTCTGTCAGTGTCCCCCAGGAGTCATCAATATTTGTAAATTCTTAGAAAACCTGGAAAGATGGAGTACTCACCCTCAGATGAGCAAAGGGAGGGGTAAGACATGAGCCACACCCCACAGGCATGTCAGATGTTCAGAGAGTTGAGAAATCATATGGCTGGACAAGGCGGGGGCTGGCGCCAAGGGATTGGGACCCAAGTTAGATAACCTGGGCCAGTTGTTCTACACCCTTCATCATGGGAGGGAAACTGCCCCTGTTTGATATCAGCAAATTATTGAGCAGAACAAGATCTCCTGGCTCATCGCTCTGACCCACTGGATGAAAATTCTTGACTGTTGAAGCTCTAGAGTGCAGGCTGATTCATTCAGCAAGGATTTATCCAGTGTCCCTTGCATGCCAGGCCCATCCCTATCTATGGTGGACAAATCAGATGAGGTTCCTGCCAGCTTCTGGTCATGTGAAGGAGACAGATGACATACCAGTCAGTGGAAACACAGAAAGGGATTATACATTGTGGTAAAGGCTTTGAAAGCAAGCCACTGGGATGCTCTGATAGAGAATACTATGGGAGGATGAGCAGGGGCACAAACTTCAGATGAGAAAGTCAGTGAGGACCGATCTCAACAGGTGTCATTTCCACCGAAGCCCAATGCTTTGATAGAGGCAGTGGGGAAAGCCAGTGTGAAGGCCCTGGGATGAGCAAGACCTTTGTGGCTTTGAGAAATAGAAGGTGGAAAATAGTCCAAGGAAAGGCTATAGGACTCAGGAGACAGCAGCTCTCAAAAGCCTTGGGAACCATACCAGAGCATTTAAGGTTTGCTCCAAATGCAGGTGGAAACAACAGAAACATTTTATGTAAGGAGTTGATATGTGGTATATTCAAAAAATGAGATCCTTGAGAAATATGGAGTTATAGTATCTTCTTAAGCTGATAGCTATTGAATGTTCATTATATACTAAGCACTATGATAAACTATATACATTGTCTTGTCTAGTCCTTTCAGCTAGTTCCTGAGTTTTATATAATGAATTCATTTCATTGGATGATAAACTGAGACTGAGTCAGTAAACTAACTTAGCCAAGATCATACACCCCATAAGTAGCAGAGGTGGGATTCCAAACCCAGATCTGTCTGACTCTGATGCTTAAGCCTTTAAACATTTTGATTTCTTTCACTATTTTTTAGCATTAAAAGTATAATAAAAATAATACAGAATTTGCTACATTAGCCATTTTAAGCATACAATTTGATGGGACAATATTTGCCCTTTTGTGTCTGGCCTCTTAGTCTGTTTGCAAGGTTTGCCCATATCATAATTTGTATTAGCATCTTGTCCCTTTTCATGGCAGAGCAATATTCCACATTCAGAATATTGTATTCCGAATATACAACTTCTTGCTTATTCACTCTCTTGGTGGACACTTGGGTTGTTTCTACCCTTTGTCTATTGTGAATAATGCTGCAAGTATCTGTTTCAGTTTCTAATTTTGATTTTGGGAGAATATACCTAGGAATAGAATTACTGAGCTGCACATTAATTCAATGTTTAGCTTTTGAAGGAACTGTCAAATTGGTTTCCACAGAAGCTGCACCATTTTACAATCCCATGAGCAATATCTGAGGATTCCAGTTTCTCTACATCTTTGTCAACACTTGATATTTTCCTTTTCTTTTTTTGAATTATAGCCACCCTCAGTTCAGTTCAGTTCAGTCACTCAGTCGTGTCCAACTCTTTGCGACCCCATGAACTGCAGCACGCCAGGCCTCCTTGTCCATCACCAACTCCCGGAGTTCACTCAGACTCACGTCCATCGAGTCAGTGATGCCATCCAGCCATCTCATCCTCTGTCGTCCCCTTCTCCTCCTGCCCCCAATCCCTCCCAGTATCAGAGTCTTTTCCAATGAGTCAACTCTTCGCATGAGGTGGCCAAAGTCCTGGAGTTTCAGCTTTAGCATCATTCCTTCCAAAGAAATCCCAGGGCTGATCTCCTTTAGAATGGACTGGTTGGATCTCCTTGCAGTCCAAGGGACTCTCAAGAGTCTTCTCCAACACCACAGTTCAAAAGCATCAATTCTTCGGCACTCGGCTTTCTTCACAGTCCAACTCTCACATCCATACATGACCACAGGAAAAACCATAGCCTTGACTAGACGGACCTTTGTTGGCAAAGTAATGTCTCTGCTTTTGAATATGCTATCTAGGTTGCACGAAGATATTTCATGGCTGCACGAAGATCATGGCATCTGGTCCCATCACTTCATGGGAAATAGATGGGGAAACAGTGGAAACAGTGTCAGATTTTATTTTTCTGGGCTCCAAAATCACTGCAGATGATGACTGCAGCCATGAAATTAAAAGACACTTACTCCTTGGAAGGAAAGTTATGACCAACCTAGATAGCATATTCAAAAGCAGACATTGCTTTGCCAACAAAGGTCGGTCTAGTCAAGGCTATGGTTTTTCCTGTGGTCATGTATGGATGTGAGTTGGACTGTGAAGAAGGCTGAGTGCCGAAGAATTGATGCTTTTGAACTGTGGTGTTAGAGAAGACTCTTGAGAGTCCCTTGGACTGCAAGGAGATCCAACCAGTCCATTCTGAAGGAGATCAGCCCTGGGATTTCTTTGGAGGGACTGATGCTAAAGCTGAAACTCCAGTACTTTGACCACATCATGGGAAGAGTTGACTCATTGGAAAAGACTGTGATGCTGGGAGGGATTGGGGGCAGGAGGAGAAGGGGACGACAGAGGATGAGATGGCTGGATGGCATCACTGACTCGATGGACGTGAGTCTGAGTGAACTCCGGGAGTTGGTGATGGACAGGGAGGCCTGGTGTGCTGCGATTCATGGGTTGCAAAGAGTCGGACACGATTGAGCGACTGAACTGAACTGAAGTATGTGTAAGGTGTTATCTTGTTGTGCCTTTGATTTTCAGTTCCCTAATGACTTGTGGTGTTGAGCATCTTTTCATGCATTTATTGGCCATTTGTATATTTTGTTTGGAGAAATGTCTCTTCATGTCATTTGCCCATTTTAAAATTGGGTTGTTTCGTTTTTTGTGGTTGAGTTGAAGGGGTCTTTTATATATTCTGGATATTAAATCCTTATCAGATATATGATTTTCAAAATTTTCCCCATTTTAAGTTGTCCTTTCACTTTCTTAAGAATGCACTGTGTTGCACAAAAGTTTCTAGTTTCGATGAGTCTGGTTTGTCTGCTTATCTTTTGTTGTTTTTCGTGTCATGCCTAAGAATCCAAGATCATACCAAGTCAAGCATCATGGAGACTTACTCCTGTGTTTTCTTTTACTTCCCTTCACTTTTAACCATTAAATTCTCTTCTGGATTTTAAAAAGTATTCATTTCATCCCACCAAAATCAGAAACATGAGAAGCTCAGCTGAGTAGGTTTTAGTGTGTCCTAGAGGAGCTCCCAGAATAGTTCAGGAAACAAAATTCCAGCGGTGACAATATCATAGTGATCGATGCCACTTGTTCCCAAATGCCAGGATGAAGATCTTTGCTGCCCTACCAGTGTTTGTGGAAAAGAAATGAGGGATTTTTTTCATAAAACTGCATGTATGCATCTAAGAAACTGTCCCTTATCATGCAAGCGGTTCCTTTCTATGATGCTAGAATGTTCTTATGACCAGAGGCCGAGAGAAGATGGTGAGAGTTTTTCTATATGACTCTACTTGGCAAATTAAGAATGATCTACTCTTTGTCAGACTTCCAAATTTAGGGAAGGAAAACAGAAAACTAAGTTATGAAATTTAAGAGGTTAGAAGCCACCATAGATTTTAGAGTTGGTTTACATGGGTCTGCAAAGTTTGATGAGGATCCTGGCCTGGGGTCTTTAGGGAAGCCTTCACAGGGAAGCCCGATTTGCTTTCTTCGTCAAATATCTGCTATTTGAGGAAGCATGCAAAAAGCATACATATAACAAAAAGCATACATTTCCTGAGTGTCTATGTTTATTTCTACTTTTGCTAGAGTATATCAGACCACTGCTTACAGCTACACAGGTTGTGCACTGGACAATCCCAAAAGGAACCATCCACCTGCACAGCTGCACAGCACAGTCAGGCATTTGGGCCGTCAGAGAAGTCTGGTGACCACTCTCTAGGCTAGTTCTATCAAGTACAAGGCTGAATGCCAAGTAGAGACCACGTCATTTCCTATCTGACCTATTTCTGCTTCAATCATCTTAGTGCAAAATTTTTTAGGGCTAGAGAGTTGGGGAAGGAGGAAGAGGAAATCAAAATGAGGTCTTGTTTCTTACCCTGGATTCCTCTGGGCAACCTCCAACTGATTACTCTTATAGTTTTTGCCAGATGGTTTTTCCTTTTCATTTACCTAAGATATATTTTAGGAAAAAAGAGAGAAATTCTATCCAGAAAGGAATACTGCTTTCTCATGGGAAAGAACACTCAGTTGTATTGAGGGATTGAATGAAGTTCTGCCAATGAGTTCACTCTTATAAAACATTGAAATTCTCCCAAACATACTAATTAAGATACTTTTTGTCTTTTCTGCTGGTTTTAGCTTTGAAGATACCATAAAAATGGTTTGCTGCAAAATCCAGGAGCCAAGTTTGGAGGAAATGGCATGATCTCTACTGGGCATTCAGCCTTGTACTTGATAGAACTAGCCTAGAGAGTGGTCACCAGACTTTCCTGACGGCCCAAATGCCTGACTGTGCTGTGCAGCTGTGCAGGTGGATGGTTCCTTTTGGGATTGTCCAGTGCACAACCTGTGTAGCTGTAAGCAGTGGTCTGATATACTCTAGCAAAAATAGAAATAAACATAGACACTCAGGAAATGCATGCTTTTTGTTATTTATGTGCATGTGTGTTAATCCACTTAGATTCTATATTGATAAAACATGATTTCTTTTTTATTAAAAATAAAAATGAATAGCACCTTTGAAATTTGAAATAACAAATTTCTCCTGTGCCCCACTGGATGGTTTTGAACATCCTTCGGGCAGGTTCCAGGGCAAGGTGCTTCTTGGCAGTAGAGTACTTCTGGGGCTTTCCTATTCCTGCCAGGCCCTCCATCCTCACTTGCTGCTTTCTGTTTCAGAGTACACAGTCATCAATGAAGCCTGCCCTGGAGCCGAGTGGAATATCATGTGTCGGGAGTGCTGTGAATATGATCAGATTAAATGTGAGTGCCCTGGAAAGAAGGAAGTGGTGGGTTATACCATCCCGTGCTGCAGGAACGAGGAGAATGAATGTGACTCCTGCCTGATTCACCCAGGTGAGTGTGTGCTGGGAGACCTTGGATCGCCTCCATGTTTTCTGAGGTCACTGATGGAAGCAGGCAGAATGCTTGAATTCTGACAGGTAGACATCAGGGGTTGTGATGCCATAATGATTAAAAGTGGCATAACTCTACCCACTCTAAATACAGGCAGAGGATTGGAGGGGTTAGTGCCCTTTTCAGTGCCAAACTTACAAAGCTGTGGATTCATCTACTTATTCATTCATTGAACAAACAGACTGCGCAGCCCCTGTATACTATGGCAAGTACTGGGAACACAGTGCTTTAGAAAAAGAGACATTCCTGGCATTTCTAGAACTTGCAGCCTGGTGGGGGAGATGGAAGAGTAAATAGGTAGCTGTAATGTATCATGGGAGGTGCTGTGATAGAGAACACGGGTGCCATGGGAGCCTGGGTGGGGACGGGGGTGGGTGACTTATTAGAGGAGGTGATATGCATGCTGAAGATGGAAGCAGCAAACTGAGGAGTGTGAAGGGAATCTAGTAGAGAGGTCAGGCCATAGAGAATAGCACGTGTTAAGGCTCCATGGCAAGAGAAAGCATGGAGTTTAGGGAACTGCAAATCACACTAGAAATACTAGAAACACATTAAGAGTGAAACTCAGTGTCCACACGGCTCTCAGCAGACAGACACTTCAGCGAAGGAAAATCAGTGAGATGCTGAAGGGCTCGGCAGGCAGTACTATGATGTTTAAGCAATATCCTGAAGATATTTTATGTAACACTTGGAGATCTTTTAGTAAAGAGGTGAAAGCCAATTTTATTTTCAGCCGCAATATGGAGAAAGGATTGGAGGAAGGGCACCATTAGAGGTAGGGAAGAAAAATGGAGACCTTGATGAAGAGAAACCCTGTGGATGGAGAGAGGTGGAGGGATCTGAGAGAGATCAGAGAGTGCAGCTGATGACAGTTTGGAGACGGTTGGAAGGGAAGGGAAGAGCAGAAGTCAAGGGTGATGCTTGGGCATTCGGGAACTGGTCCCAGTAATAAGTATTCTTGCCAGGAAAATCCCATGGACAGAGGAGCTCAGTGAGCTACAGTTCACGGGGTCACAAAGAATCGGACACGACTGAGCGTGTGTGCACCAGCACACCACCCAGTGATAGGGGAGCATCCTAGCATGAGATGGGGCCTTCCCAGGTCACGGTGCCCATTCCTTTGGCTTTACATCAAGCTAGACTTGCCTTCCCCCAAACCCCAACTTCCCTGGCCCCCACCACAGAGGAGACAGTGATTTTCCTTCGCTGACGTGTCTGTCTGCTGAGAGCCGTGTGGACACTGAGTTTCACTCTTAATGTGTTTCTAGTGTGATTAGCGGAGAAGGCAATGGCACCCCACTCCAGTACTCTTGCCTGGAGAATCCTATGGATGGAGGAGCCTGGTAGGCTGCAGTCCATGGGGTCGCTAAGAGTCGGACATGACTGAGCGACTTCACTTTCACTTTTCACTTTCATGCATTGGAGAAGGACATGGCAACCCACTCCAGTGTTCTTGCCTGGAGAATCCCAGGGACGGGGGAGCCTGGTGGGCCGCCATCTATGGGGTCACACAGAGTCGGACATGACTGAAGCGACTTAGCAGCAGCAGCAGTGTGATTAGCAACTCACTAAATGGTTTCTTGGTGCTTTCATATCTGCTGCCTTGTGAGTCCTTTTCCCTTCTGGGCCTGATCAAACAGAGGATGTAGAGAATTTCAAATACACTTTCCTTACACTGAAGACTCAAAGGATGTCAAAAATAGGCTTTGGGAACTTCTCTCCTTTCTGCCTCTCCCCTTCTTTTACACACACAGAGGATGATGCTTATTACTACCAGGAACTTTCTTTCGAGGAAAATCATAGAAGGGGAGAGAAAACAGGGCTCAAGTATACAGGTGTTACGTTTAAACCGAAGAGAGTAATGCTGAGCTTTAAAATAGAAGTGACCTCAGCGTGACCCTTGCACATTGGATCCAGAAAAGAAACCCACTGTTCCAGTTCCCTGATGGTGAGTAGGGTTTGCAGAGAAGTAGTTGAGCAGTGCCTCTAGATTTTCTAAGGAAAATCTGAGAGCTAAGTCAGGGTCTCCAGACTAGGGATCCTTGGCAGGGGTACAGAAGTCTGAACAACTTTCAATATTTTCAAAAGGCTAACGATCACTGTTGTTGTGGCAGCAGGGGCTGGGGATGGCTCTGGCTTTGTGAGATGGCATGAGGTCATGGGGCAAGCAAGGGGACTTCATAGGCAGTGCTGTGCGCTTCAGATCACATCTTAGAGCAGGCCATCAACATCTGCCACACCTGCACCCAACAACTTACTACATCAATACAGGAGGCACCCACCTTGACTGATGCTAGGAAAGGTCTTCCCAACTGAGTAGTGAAGAGCTGTTCCACATTAACCATATGGGTGCCCTGAAAGGAAGAGCTAGAGAAAGACTTTTAAAAATCTTTTATTTTCAAAAATAGTGAATTGATGTTCAAGCAGTCCCTATCAGTGATCAAAGAGGTTTCTCTGTGTGTGTGTGAGTGTCATTATGAACTCAGGCATTTTCACTTATTATGTGGTTTAATCCATGTCAATCATTATTCATTTTAATGCACACATCCCATCTTTTAATACTGGGCTCCCCTTTGTGTCCGTCTGTGTTCTTCTGGCATGACCACACTGATTTTGAAGACTTCTTGAATTCTTCTTGTCTGTTTTTTGCCCCAGATCTGGAATCAGCCATTTCTCCAAGGAGCTCTGGTCTGAGACCCTGATCTGGTCACCTGAGCTGTTCCTTGCTGTTGGATCGTCATTGCTACAGGGTTTTGTTTGTGTGTTTTCTTAAGTGTCTAGAACTGGGAAACGTGCATTTTTAAAATGTTTCTACTGCTACTCAAGTTCAAATGTAACATTCCAAGGTTTTTAGTTAACTTCTTGGATTTTGTATTTGTATGTCTTTTCTTTCATGGTGAAAATCCTGTGTCCCAATAATACTAAACCAATCACTTACTCGCTTTATCTTAAACTTGTACGAAGCCACACTAGAGCATTATGGGTGTTAGTAATAAGAGCACTGATGCTTATGGTTTTTATTCACCTTAGAATATATCTCATTAGGTTATAGAGTCAGAATACTATGTTTTAAAGTCAATTGTAGTTCTTTTAATCTATGGTGGTATACCAGTTACTCGAAACCCACTTGCTTGATATGTAGGTAGGTTTATATTTGACAATAGGAGCAAATCTGTGTGTGCATTTATGTGTCTTTCCCCTTCGTGCACCAAAGACAGCATGCCATAAACACCGCTGACTACCTTGCTCTTTTCTCTCTTAACAATATATGCTGGAGGTGGATCACTGACAGTATAAAAGCCATTTTTTCCCACTCCTTTTTACAGTTGCACAAAACTGCACTGTGCATCATGAACTGTGGATTACCATAGTTTATGAGTATTTGGATTGTTTCTAGCTTTTTGCTGTTATAAATACTACTGTAGTGAATAGCCTCAGGCATATATCAGCTAGTATTTTTGCAGCATATCTCTGGGATAGATTCCTGGAAGAAGGATTGCTGAGTCAAAGGGGGGTGCATATGTCATTTTGCCAGCCTTTGCCAAGTTCTTCTCCATGCATTTGGCGTTCACAGCAGCCATCCATGAGAGTATTCTTTGGAATTTTGTCAGTCTCTAAAGTGACAAACGGGACCTCTGCCTGGTTTTAGAATTTCTATCACTTCTGTCATCATGACGGACAACCATTCTTTCTCCTATGATGTCAGTAATTGCAGGAAGACCAATGTCCAGGGGCCTGGTGGTGGCATGTGGGTGTGTGTGCTCAGTCATGTCCAACTTTTTGCAACCCCATGGACTGTAGCCTGCCAGGTTCCTGTGTCCATGGGGATTTTCCGGGCAAGGATACTGGAGTGGGTTGCCATTCCTCTTCCAAGGGATCTTCCTCACCCAGGGATCGAACCCGCGTCTCTGGTATCTCCTGCATTGGCAGGCGGATTCTTTGCCACTGTGCCACCTGGGAGGCCCGGCGGTGGGGATGGTAGTGCTGACGTCCAGCAGCACCGGGGCCCTCACTGGAGCAGGTTGGCTGCGTCTTTTAGTGCATTTCTAGGCTGTTAGCTCTGACCTTGGTTCTCTTACCATCTGGGCAATTCTGTGAGCTGCTTAGTGTCTTTTTAACATAGCCTTGTTCATCTTAATCACCAAACTGGTTTTTAATGGCTTGCCCCTAATGGCCTGGAGAGAGAGCAGGAGAGTTGGCAGGGTCATCGAAGGCAGATGGAGTCCATTGACCTCCTCGGCGGCACAGTGCGGAGGGAATCAGATGGGAATGTGACACATGGGTGAAGATGGCCTTTAAAGACACAGAGGTCCCCCCTGGGACCCAGTTGTGGGTCATATGAACTCCGATGAGTCGTATTAGCAATTTTTTTCTGGTTGAAAGAAGCAAGCACTGGAAGAAGGGAGCAAAGTCAGAATGGTATGCAGAGAGAGCTGCAAGTCTCTCTCTTACAGACATCACACACATATGCACTGCATATGGGCACTATGGGCCAATGAAAACCTAATTTTAGCCAAAGAAAAAAGGATGCTATCAGCTCAAGGAAATGCTGGTTATCTCAAACAGTTCAGAAGCCTGGATTAGCAGTTCATTCATCTCTCCAACTGTCCATCTATCCATTTAGTCATTCACTCATATAACATAATCTCATATAACATTTCTGGAACACTTACTATGTGCCAGATACTATATTAAGTGTGGGGGGGATATAGTGTTGAATAAGATGCAGTCCTTGACTTCAGTTTATATAGGAAAACAGATAATAGGCAGTTAAAATTGAGCATGCCAAATGCTATGGTGGGGATAAGCCCAGTAAGTGGAAGTACAGGAATGCAGAATAATAATAATAGTTCATATCTGGGGGGAACTGCTATGTGCCAGGCCCTTTATTGGTGTGAGATTAATTTTTAAATCAACTTTATGAGATAAGTACATTTTTTAACCCCAGGTTTACAGATGAGAACATTGAGGCACAGGGAACTTAAGCACTTTGCTCAAGGACACACAGCTGGACAATGAATGGGGCAGCCAGAACTTAGTGCTCTGTTTTAATAAGCGGGCTTGGATTATCTCTACCTTTCCTCAATATCCCCCACCTCTCAGGAGGCCATGTTTTAAAAACAACCCTTAATCGAGGTCTGCTGAGTCCTCTCTGGTGTGGTCTTCTAATCCGGGGGAGCCTCACACCTTCCAAGGTGAGTCCATTAATAGGCACTGAGGCTGTTTCCAACAGCACACTCTGGCTATAGGAGTATATGACATAGAAGGATATTTAGTGGAATGGGAAGATGTTGACTATTTTTATTAAATCAAAAAGTAAAACAGAATGTGCAGTGTATAATATAAGCCTAATTTTTAAAAAATGTTTGTGTGTATACAAAGGGAAAGTATTACAGATGATTTTCTCTGGGTAATGGAATTTTAGGTGTTTTCAATTGAATTCTTTTTGCTTGTTTGAATCTTCTTAATATTCCACAATCAATATGTGATACTTTTATAAAGAGGAAAAAATACCCTATATTGATGTAGTCTGCCTTTTACTACCGGAGAAGGCAATGGCACCCCACTCCAGTACTCTTGCCTGGAAAATCCCATGGATGGAGGAGCCTGGTAGGCTGCAGTCCATGGGGTCGCTAAGAGTTGGACACGACTGAGCGACTTCACTTTCACTTTTTACTTTCATGCATTGGAGAAGGAAATGGCAACCCACTCCAATATTCTTGCCTGGAGAATCCCAGGGACAGAGGAGCCTAATGGGCTGCTGTCTATGGGGTCGCACAGAGTCGGACACGACTGAAGTGACTTAGCAGCAGCAGCAGCAGCCTTTTACTACAGGTTGTTTCATTTTGCATTAGAGCATCAGCCACTAATGAAAAAAGCCAGACAAGAAAGCCCATGTGTTGCCTGTTTCCATTTATGTGAAATGACTGGTAGATTACTGGTTGCCAGGGATCAGGGACAGGGTAAGGGGGTGACTGCTAATAAGTATGGGGTCCTTTATGGAGGGAGGTGATGAAATATCCTAAATTTAGATAGTGGTGATGGTTACCCAACTCTGTGAATGTACTAAAGCCCACTGAATTGTAAACTTTAAAACAGTAAATTTTATGGCATCTGAATTATGTCAATGTTGATTTTTAAAAAAATTATGAATTAGAACCAAAATGTGAAATCAATCTGGAAGGTTATTACTAAATATTTTCAATATCTCATAATACTTTTCAGGTTACTGATGATATATGAGATAGGCATCCTTGTAAAAAATGTGAAAAATTTACAATCAGCAAGAGGTTTCTCCTTTAGCACAGACAGCAATGTAATTTAGATTTGGTTTTAATGTAATAATAAGCATTTGCTGTCAGTCTTAGATTTGGGGGTATTTTCATCAATATTCTTTGCTTTGTAAAGCATAATGATTAAAAATAAGTTTAAATAGCATTGTATTTTATTGAAAATTGAAGTTCATAATTATGACCAGAAGCTTAAGTTTTTTTAAAACAAGCCATCAGCTGCTAACCTGGAAGATGGTTCAGACCATCCCCTAATCTCCTCAGTCTGAATGCTGGTGACTCTAGCATCTTCCTAGGGATGAGCATTTTTTCCAAAGGGCACCTTTCTGAGTCCAGATGCTCTTAGGTGAGACAAGATCCTGGCAAAGTCCACAGTTTCTCGTGCAACCCATCAGAACCTGCATGTGCTTAATCGAACACCATTCTGCTTGGAAATGTTTCAGGTTGCACCATCTTTGAAAACTGCAAGACGTGCCGAAATGGCTCCTGGGGGGGTACCCTGGACGACTTCTACGTGAAGGGGATCTACTGTGCAGAGTGCCGTGCGGGCTGGTACGGAGGAGACTGCATGCGTGAGTAGTCCCTGACCTAGCTCCATCTCTAGTGCAGGCTTCTTTCAAGTCTCACCTTGCTGTGGACTAAGGTTTATCTTGTTGGACTCTGAGTTCTGGAAAGCTTGTGGCCAGAAGACTTCCTATGTAAGACTATAAGAAACAAAGATGTGTTTCCTTCTGCTGGGTGTGGATTATGGACATCTGTTTGGAACTGGCCATGGGAGGTTTCTGTATCCTCTTAAATCTTCCCCTCTCTCTTGAATGAAGCCAAGGCATTCTGCACACAAGCATGCCTCGTGTCCATTCCGGAAGCAACTGCGTGCTGTCATTGGTCAGCAGGCAGTGAATAAGGCTTCAAAAATGTTGTCTGTAGTGCATTTTAAATATGAATTCCTATTGGAAAACTTCTTAAATCCTGAGTTCAACTCTTGGAACCCACATCAAACTGTCAGCATGCCACTTGTCCCAGGAAAGGGATCCTTTCTGGGTTCTGCTTGATCTCCAAAAATTGCTTAATCTTTATTAGTGCTCCCCTCTGTGTCAATAATCCTTTGAAAATGGAGTGGAAATCTAAACTCTCTCTCAGTTTAAGATTCTCCCATGCAGCAACCCAGTGGTGAATATCACTCTGAGCAGCAGGATCTGGAGCAATGTATAAACTGTTATTATTTTGTTAAGCCTATTTTACATGTTCCCCATTTAAATTAGAAGCAATCAGGATGGTTTTAGAGCCTCATTAATTTTATTCTTACGAACGATATTTCCAGTCCACAGAAATAGAGGATGGAGTGTTATTGGTATTTCTTGCCTGATCAAACATGTAGCAAAAACGCAAGAGTCTAGGGCAAAGGGTAAGGAAAATACCTAAGACGCCTAAGTTTGTGTGATTTAGGGGTCTGTATGATTTCAGACCCCTTGTTCTCACCTATCTCCTACTGGTGAACTCTTCTGTAGCTCTGTCTTCTCTGCAAAGCAGCATATGAAGTCTCTAATGAGAGCAGAGTAGAAGGGAAGCTGAGGCTTGAGAGTACCAAAATTTGGGGAGAGCCACCTGATGAATGAGGAAATGTGTCAGCTACCAAAAAGTTAAAGCATGCCCAAGCATGGCCAAGGACCCAGTGGAAGCTGGAACTAATGTGTAGGTGATGCAGCCTGGACAGGTGGGTGATGCTCACCAGCAGCACGGTAGCAGAGGTAAATAAAAGCAGTCATGTGGTTGACCTAAGAGTTGGCAGAGACATGACTGTCCAGGGGTCCAGCGTGGGCAGGACACAAAACCAAAATGAACCTGGTAAAGAAAATAGAGACTGGAGGTGTCGGTGAGATGGAAAAGCAGGCTTAGTGGTAATAAAGCCACTGAACATGTAGATGAAAGAGGTATTATGGTCAGAGAGTAGAATTTCTGAGTTAAAGCTTTCACAGGTGGTGGTGATAGTGTGTTCATATGTATTAGTCAGTTTTGGGGGCATAAGAGTCACCCTCAAAAGGATAGATGTGTATTTTTCTCGATCATGCATCTGTGAGTTGGCTGGGGTTTAACTGGTGTCAGCTGGGTTGGCCTGGGTTGAACTCTAGAGTTCAGAGCTCAGACCACAGCGGGCAGTTGGGGGTGTGATCTGCTTTGAATGTGTCACAGAGCACAAGCAGTCAAGCCAAACACATGGCTACATTCATGGCCTCTGCTCTCACCACATTCACTCATATTCTAAGGAAGTCACGTGGCTGAGCCACAAATCAGTCAAGTATGAGAGTATATTCCGTCTCAAACGAAAGGATACAAATATTTCCTGAACAATACTCTAAACACTGTGAGTGAGTTTGTGTAGAGGACAGGGCAGAGAAGGGGAAGAATATTTGCATGCAGGAAGTCAAAGACAGAGGACTGCATTTTCCCAAAGAAATCCTGTAGATGTATCTTTCCAAATAGTACCTGTTGGTTGAGTCTTGCGTTTAGCCTCAATTTAACAGCCGACTGTGTAGGTCTGTTTGGTCTGGATTGGTGATGGTTTCCATGTATAGGATCGAACTTTCTCAAGGACAGCAGGATTGGCTCAGGGCAATGGTCACCACCACTAGGCAGGCAAAGTGGAGGACGCATGCCCCATTCATTAAAAAGTAATGAATAGATCTACCCATCCATTCAAAAATATTGAAGGACAGAGAAACCTGGCGTGCTGCAGCTCACGGGGCTGCTAAGAGTTGGACACAACTTAGCAACTGAACAAACAACAATCCATTCAAACAATGCTTCGTGAAAGAATGTGCTTCTATGTGCAATGATGAGCAAGACAGATGTAGTCACTGCCATTTTAGAACCTGAAATTTAGAGAAGAGAGACAAAAAGAATACGGTCAATGCTGTGAAACAAACAAAGCAATGATCATACTCCTATTCCATTCTGTGTTGGTTCAGTTATGCTTGTTCAATTCCATGGTGAAAGCCTCATTACATACAGTGTATGTTTACTGATCACAGCCACATACACAAAGAGAGCATTTCTTATGGATCACTAGGCACGTCACCAGGGGAAACAGGGAACCCTCCGTGAGTTTACAATACATTCGTGAAAACAGGACTTGACCATAAGACATTAACATGATGTTATTCGGTTCTCATCACCTACAGCTCATACTAAATAAATGCAAGGGGAATTCCCAGGCGGAAGCAATTCATTTCAGTATTTGTTGACTGTCTGCCCTGCTGACTAGGCAGGCAGGATGCTGCCTGCCTCTATTAAGGGGCAGCTGAACACTTGGGTGGTCTGTGCATGGCTGGGGCACAGTGCTGGAGCCATGTGGCAGTGCAAGCATTTTCCCAGTAGATGGCGCCCAAGTGATCCTTTCAGATCATTTAATTCTGGAGGAGGAGGGCTTCTTGCTGAAGACCATTGTAGAACCCCGGCACTTTTTCCTGAGTGTCATATAGAACCTTAGAAGAAAGGAGGAGTGCCAGGGAAATGCCAGAAAGGATCACACATGTTTATATTTTAATTATAGACCTTTCAGTACTGAGCCAACGTGGTAGCACCTTTATTTGCTCACTGTCCTTGACAATGCTCGTCACAGATGGTTTTAACCCAACTCTTTACAGTCTTAACATCCATTATGTGATCGATTCACTCATAACCATTGGCAAGTTACATTAAGCAAGAGAACTGGAGAAGGGCTGGAGGTCACTGAGCCCAGGGGAAAACTTTCTTCACATTTTCCTGGCCAGGAAAGATTGCTTTAGTAATCGCAGAATATTCAGAGGAGTGATTCCTTTTTTCTTCAGCTTTTTATTTTGATAAGTTTTAAATACACAGAGTTGAAAGAATACTACATTTATTCTTTACCTGGATTCACCTGTTATTATAATTTTCCCACATTTGTCTTCTCTCTCTTCTTCTGTACTGTGAGCTCATGAATTTTCATTTTTTCCCCTTAATCCTATCGTCCTCTTTTTGATGCTTAAATTGTCCCAGAACTGGCCACCAAAGTCCCTTTAAGATGAGTTCGCTGCCTCATTCTGTGAGCACTTCCTTGCTTCTTGGCACTGCCCCCACCCGCTCAGGGTTTCAAGTTCACCTTGATTGTTTATGTGCAAGTCCTGAAATGAGCCATTTCTCCAATCCTGGTTCCTGTTGTGGGGAATGATATTTAGGAACTGTGACCTGGCACTGGCAATGAGAGGCACTGATCTCCAAAGTTAAAATCAAGGCGTCCTTTCAAAGCTTCTTAAACTGGAAAGTTGAGTTCTTAAGTGGAACCACTCTGCCGACTTCCAGAGTGAAGTTTATTTAACTTGGCCTTCAGACCAAGTTCCTAAGCCACTAAATGAGATGAGCAGGAGAGGGCCCGAGAGCCTCCCGGATGTCACGCTTCCAGGTAGCACTGAAGTGATGCCAACACCTCAGGCCCCAAAGGGTCTCGGGGAGGTAGGAAGGTTAGGAGAGCAACCTAGATGAGAGAGGGTTTATGGGGAGAGCTTAATAGGCCTGGAATACTTTTTATTTCCTTAGTCATATTGTAGATAGACACAGAGGAGCAGAGGAACGGGCCATCAGTGGTGACCAAAATGTGGGGGTGGAATATCAGAGAGGAGCATGGTTTGTGCTGGCTGGTCCAGGAATGATTGAGAGTCGATGAGAAAGAGAGAGAGAAGGAGAGAGAGAGGGAGAGAAGGAGGGAGGAAAAGAGAGAGAGAAAGAGAAAGAAGGAAGGAAGGAAGGAGGGGGAGGGGAAGAAAAGGCCCACAAAGCTGGGTGTCACTGATTTACTCATCTCTGGAGCTGTACTGCTGGGGAAGAATAGAGTCGCCTGGGTGGAGTTACTGAAAACTGGCTCATGGAAGTCTGGGCTTCTGTGTCCTGACATCCCCAGGAAAGGAACAGTGCTCAACTGGGTACAAATCGAGGATGGTATTATGTGATGGTTAATAGCTGGGCTTGAAACCAGGATTTTAATCTGTAGGACCTGGATTTTAATCTGTTTCATGACTCCTTCTGTGACTTTGGCAATGCCACCCAATCTTTGTAAATCTCAGCTTCCTCATTTACAAAATGGGGGAAATAACAGTGCCCCATCAGAGGATTTAATGAAGGATTAATGTGAGGGTTAAATGAAGTGCTATCTATGAAATTCCTTAATAGGGAGTCTGGAACATAGTAAGTGCTTGATAAATGGTAGCTGCTGTTCGTATTATTACTAAATCAGAGCCTTGAAGGGTGTTCTTTGTCTTTTCTTTGTTGGGAAGGAAATCAGTGCGGGGCCACAGAGGAAAAATAATAAAACAGAACTCCCTAAGAAACAAGAGGATATATGCTGGCCATGAGGTTAGGGCTTCCCAGGTGGCCCCAGTGGTAAAGAATCCACCTGCCAATGCAGGAGGTGCAGGAGACGTGGGTTTGATCCCTGGGTCGGGAAGATCCTCTGGAGGAGGAAATGGCAGCCCACCCCAGTATTCTTGCCCAGAGAATTCCGTGGACAGAGGAGCCTGGCAGGCTGCAGTCCACGGGTCGCAAAGAGTCGGACGCGACTGAGCACAGCACGTGGGAGGCTGCTTTCCAGGACAAGCATTGTATGTGTGGCGAATAGCTTTTCATACGTTATGTGCTGAAGTTCTTGATTCTAGAGAATTGATGTTTGAACTTCTGCAGATGATTTTATGTTATTAAAGAGCTCATCGATTATTGCTCAACTTCTGGTTTGGGTGGAGAGGGATATGAAAAAGGCCTTCCTTCCTGTTCAAACAGCAAGAAATCACTCTGTAATCAAAGGAAATTCAGAATTTATTTTAAAGCCCTCTTGTATCTATGAGCACAGAATCTAAAAGAAACTAAACTCCATAGGAAAGAGCTCTTCCTAGGAGAGCAAGTGATGCAGGATATGTCTTACCTGAGGCCAGCTACTGAGGTCAGGGGCAGGGCAGGTGAAGGCCTGCCTGAGAAGGAGGAGGACCCAGCCAGACTTGGGATGAGCCTGTGGGCTGGCCTATTGAACTTACATCTAAAAAATACCCCCAAACAAAGATTACCCTATCCACTGAGACTTCTCATTAGTGAAATTTTGTTGAGCAAGCAGAGGCTGGGGGTGAGGCTAGAAAGCAGAAGATCTTGGAATATTGTTGTCATTTTCCAGTTTCAAAAATTTGTCATCTCAGAGTCTCATGGTCTCACAGGATCAAAGATTCCTGAACTTACAGTCATGGAAGTGCAGGAAGTTGGGCAGGGGGAGTGTTGAAAATTAAAAATAAGTTTTCTAAGGTTCCCACTACTTGACTTTCAAGATGCTTCTGGAGGGATTATAGCCTCAGCCCTGCCCCAAACCAGCTTGCTTCCTGATTTGATCAAATTGATCAGTACCTCATTCTACCTGCCTAATAGAGGAAAAGATATTACCAATCAAAAGAAAATATGTCTTTTCTGTTGTGAATAAGCAAGAAGAGAATAAGACCAATAGTCAAGAGAAAGATCAGTCAAGAGAAACACACCACATGGGATCAACTATTAGAATTTTCAGCCAAGGGGTTTTAAGTAATTTAAAAATGAATATATTAAAGGATCTGGAAGAAAAGGTAATTATAATGGATGAAGAGATGAGAAAATTGAGAATAGATTTGGAAAGCATTAATAAGAACCAAAAGGAAATCCAGAACTGAATGTATTGTAATATTTGAAATTAAAAAATCATCAGAGGGGATTAACAGCTGATTGATCATGATGGAAGACAGGATCAGGGAATGTAAATACAGACTGGTAGAAATCAACCAAACTGAAGCACAGAGAAAAGAGAAATATTTAGTTGTCTAATTTTTTATGCTGCTCAAACCCAGTCCTCAATTTTTGAATTGGATAGTCAGGGTTATCTCAGTGTATGCTTTTTTTTGCGAAGATTGTGATGAATCTGGGGGAGAAAAACCTTTTTGCAACAAAGTGGTAGATGGTATTTTTGCTGGACAATGGTTTCAACTGAACGGATAGGCCATTTGGTACAGTATTGGGAAGAAGATTCAAAAATGGTTTGATTGGGCAGGAAGAGGCTTGATATAATTTGGCAGAGTCATTCATTCAGTTAATAATTAATTAAGCACATATTTCATGCATATAGAGGTGAGCAAGACAGACAAAGGTCCTTGCTTTCACGGAACTGTGTCATGGAGGAGACACACATTTAAGCAACCATTGTAAAGTATTAAATTGATTGGAACTACAGGCCAGATCACAGGATGAGCCATGAAGTCATTTCTAGAGACCTAATGAAGACGTGAGCCCCTGGTAAAAGCTATCACTTAACACAACTTTACTTTTGCTTTTCACTTTCATACATTAGAGAAGGAAATGGCAACCCACTCCAGTATTCTTGCCTGGAGAATCCCAGGGACGGGGGAGCCTGGTGGGCTGCCATCTATGGGGTTGCACAGAGTTGGACACGACTGAAGCAACATAGCAGCAGCAGCAGTACTCTTTATGAACCAGACAATGCTCAGGTACCTTCATGTGCGAACCATTCATCCTCATCCAGCCTTTTACAGGTGAGGGCATCGAGGCACAGAGAGGCTGAGTCACTTTACCTGCTGTCCTACAGCTGTTACATGGCAGAGCCAAGATGCCAGTTCAGAGCTGGGCCCCAGAGTCCAATCCCTCTTCCTCTGTACTAAGCCGCTTCTTGAAGTGAGAGGCCCTTGAGATCCTCACTCCAAGCGCCTGTCTGAGGGATGAGCAGGTCAGGGTAGGATGAACCAAATCACATGGGCAGTATCAGCTTCCTTCTTGCTCCCTGTCTGGTGTGTGGGTCATTCCCATGTCATTATCCAGGCTTTTGTTCTGCTATCCCTGTCTAGGCTCCTGGGCCTAAAGGCTTTAGAGCTTTAGCCAATGATGCAAAGAGGCTCTTAGGAGACCTGGAGCAGTGGATCAGAACCTGGGCTGTCACCTGTGATTCTTTTGCCAAATTTGTGTCTCAGATCCAGACAAGACTTGAGAAATGACAGTGTTAGCTGCCATTTATTGTTTATGTGTGCCAGGCACTTTGCTAAATGCTTCACATACAGTAACTATCTCATTTAATCCTTAAATAATAAATCAGCAACAACAGCATGGTTGTAGATACTCCTGTTATTTCCAAATGAGGGACGCTCAGCTTGGAAAATCTGAAGAACTTGTCTGGGGTCATACAGCTAGGAAAAATCTGAACTGAGATTAGGACCTGGTCTGGCTTCCAGGGGCTTCCCAGGCGGCGCTAATGATTAAAGAGCCTGCTTCCCAATGCAGGAGACATAAGAGACATGGGTTTGATCCCTGGGTTGGGATGATCCCCTGGAGGAGAGCATGGCAACCCATTCTAGTATTCTTGCCTGGAGAATCCCCTGGATAGAGGAGCCTGGGGGGCTACAGTCCACAGGGTCACACAGAGTCAGACGTGGCTGAAGTGACTTAGCATGCCCACACAAGCATGCATCAGTGGTTAGGACTCCAAGCTTTCACTACTGAGGGTGTGGGTCAATCCCTGGTCAGGCAGCTAAGATCTTGCAAGTTGTGGAGCATGGCCAAAAAAAAAAAAGAAGCTAACAGAATTCTTTCTTTAGTCCTCCTTGCCCCCAGCCAAGAGGAAAGATTAAAAAAAAAAAAAATCCACTGCTTCTCAGAAGCACCCCTCCCTCCTTTGTCCCCCAGCTGGAGATAAGGACACTTGTCAGAATGCTGGGGGTGTTCACTGCTGTTGGGAAGCTTCCAGCTCTCGTTCTAGTTTGGAAATTCATGAAGATTTCCTTTCAGCTCTGTCGAAGCAGAGTCTATCCAGCTCTCTCTCCTGTTTGGGTTTGTAGCAAGAATAGGGGAGGAGGCAGGGTTGGAGATGAGTCCAGGATTTGAGATCCCAGGGGCCAGTCTGGCATGGCTGGCAAAATCCCCTACATACACGCATGCACGCACATGCACACCTCTTCCCCTGCAGCCAGACGTGGTCAGGGAATCCGAGCACGTTGTCCGGGCCCTTGCCACTCCCGTCTTTCAGCCCCAGGACCACCTGCTTGGTTGGCCAGCCGCACTTCGTTGGCGGGGACATTTGGCTGTGTTCAGCCCTAGACAGAGGGTGCAGTGAGTCTGCCCTTCACCCGGCTCCTCGGACTCCCCATGGGGGTGGGAGTGAGACAGGGGCTGAAGGAGCCCCTTGGTGTGAGGAGGGCATGGGGTGCCTTCTCCTTTGCCCGGTGCCCACTAACTGCGCCCCCCGCCCCTCCCCCCCCAAAGCACATTTCTGAAAAGTGGCCTCTGTGTCTCTGGCTGCTTGGAACTTGCATCCTGTCTTGAGGCCGACTCTGCCCTGCCCTCCAGAGAGAGAAGGGAAACATCATGAAGGACCCAGCTGTTGCGTGTGGTTGGGAATCCTGGCTGTTTCTGAAGGACAGCCCCTGGTCTCCAGGAACCAGTGGTCTCGCATCTCACGTGGCCAGGGGCCAGCACCCGGGTTGGGGGTGGGACCCCGAGTACTCCCCAGGCATCATGAGACCCTCGGGCTGGCCAAAGCCTGCTGGCTCCCCCAGATCTGAGAGAGGGAGAGGGGATCTGAGAGTGACACTGCTATCTGATTCCAGGGAGGAAACCAGAAGCTGGCTGGCAGCATCTGCTGCCAGTTCTAACTTGGGGTCCCTGCAGGAGGTTTGCTGAGGAGCTGGAACTTAACACCTTGTGGCGGGGAAGCTGCCAGCTCCCGGGGTTGGGGTGGGGGGAGGCGGAGGCTGTGCAGGAAGGTTTCTTTTTTTGTCTCTCACACCCCGTGTATCACTTCCGTAGCCGGGCAGCAGATGGGCAGATGGGGGCGATGAGGAGTGTGAGGTGTGCAGGAAGAAGGCACGTGCATTTGCAATAGCTGGAGGGGGAGGGGGACGGGCAAAGAGTCAGTGTATTTGGGAACGGGCTGGGAAATCCTGCCGCTTCAAAATGGTGCTGGAGAAGGCTGGGTCAGGAAACCCTAAGACAGGTTAATGTACTAGCAGAGATCCAGCACTGGTACTAGACAGATTCAAGTTCAAGTCCCTGATCTGCCACCATCTAGCAACAGCTAACATTTGCTGGTTTTTCTGCTAAGGGCTTTCTGTGTGCATAATCTGATTCACATCTCACAAAACGAATGGGGTAGATGCCAGTTTTATTCCCATTTGGCTCAGGTCTGGTGAGGTTCTGAGAGATGCTGTAACTCACCCAAAGCCACACAGCCGGTGACTCTAAGGTTGAGACTCATGCTGACAGGGGACTCCGACGTCTAAGGTGGAGACTCATGCTGACGGGGGACTCCGACGTCTAAGGTGGAGACTCATGCTGACGGGGGACTCCGACGTCTAAGGTGGAGACTCATGCTGACGGGGGACTCCGACGTCTAAGGTGGAGACTCATGCTGACGGGGGACTCCGACGTCTAAGGTGGAGACTCATGCTGACGGGGGACTCCGACGTCTAAGGTGGAGGCTCATGCTGACGGGGGACTCCGACGTCTAAGGTGGAGGCTCATGCTGACGGGGGACTCCGACGTCTAAGGTGGAGGCTCATGCTGACGGGGGACTCCGACGTCTAAGGTGGAGGCTCATGCTGACGGGGGACTCCGACGTCTAAGGTGGAGGCTCATGCTGACGGGGGACTCCGACGTCTAAGGTGGAGGCTCATGCTGACGGGGGACTCCGACGTCTAAGGTGGAGGCTCATGCTGACGGGGGACTCCGACGTCTAAGGTGGAGACTCATGCTGACGGGGGACTCCGACGCCCCACGGCAGCCACCGCTCTACAGCTAGAGCAGTCATCTGCCGCCTTCCGACTTCCTGGCTGTCTGGCCATGGGGATACCTAGCTTCTCCCATCCTTAGGGCTCCTCGTCTGGGGCATGGGGAGATAAATGCCATTCGCCCAGCTTTCTTTTTTTAACTTTTTACTTTATATTGGGCTATAGCCAGTTAACAATGTTGTGATAGTTTCAGGTGAACAGCAGAGCAACTCAGCCACACATATAGCTGTGTCCATTCTCCCCCAAACTCCCCTCCCATCCAGCCTGCCACATACCATTGAGCAGAATGTCCTGTGTACACAGTAGGACCTTGTCATTATCCATTTTAAATATAGCAGTTGGAGAAGGCGATGGCACCCCACTCCAGTACTCTTGCCTGGAGAATCCCATGGACGGAGGAGCCTGGTAGGCTGCAGTCCATGGGGTCTCTAGGAGTCGACACGACTGAGTGACTTCACTTTCACTTTTCACTTTCCTGCATTGGAGAAGGAAATGGCAACCCACTCCAGTGTTCTTGCCTGGAGACTCCCAGGGACGGGGGAGCCTGGTGGGCTGCCGTCCATGGGGTCACACAGGGTCAGACATGACTGAAGTGACTTAGCTTACCTGGTTTAGTGTATTCCCTTAGGAACTATCTGTAAATATGCAAAATGTGAAATTAAGGCATGTGTGCTGCATGCTTAGTCGTTCCAGTTGTGTCCAACTCTGCGACCCTATGGACCATGGCTGCCAGGCTCCTCTGTCCATGAGTGATAGAACCCTGGCTGTCCTCCTGGGCCAGGCCTATTTTCTCCTCACTCCTTTCTCTCCTATCCACCCCCTCCCCAAGGATGAACTAAACCAATCTCTCCATCTACCTCAGCTATCTCCAAGCTTTCTTGTGAGGATTAAACCAGAGAAGGTATGTAAGCCTTTTAGCCAGTCCCTGGCCTGTCACAATGTCATCGTTCATTCACTCAACAGCTCTTTATTGAGCACGTGGTCTGTGCCAGTTTCCATTCTAGGCGTACAAACTAGAGGGGTGCTAGCTCTGCCAAAGGGAGTGAGCAAATAAGCTAGAAAATTTCCAGTAGTGATATCCATTATGAAGAAAACAACATCAAGCAATGGCAGTGACCGTAGAAATACGAAGGTCTGTTTTAGCTGGGTGGTCCAGGAAGGCCTCTTTGAAGAAGTAGCAGTTGAGCTTAATTCCCAAAGGGAGGAGACGTGGAAGAGGATGAACCTTCTAGGTTAAGGGAGCAGTGGGTGCGAGGCCTGGAGTTGGGACAGGAAGGGGGCCGTGTGGCTGGCTCAGAGAGAGGACTGGGTGGGTGGTGGTGGAGGCTGAACAGAAGGCAGGGCCGTGGATGCTGTGGGGAGGTGAGCTATAGAGCACAGTCTTTGGAGGGGCGAGTCGAGAGAGTAATGTGATCTCATTCATGTATTTAAGCGGTAGCTTTGGCAGCTATGTGGGGAATGGAAAGTTGGGAGAAAAGGATGATGCAAGGAGACTGGGATCACAGAGAGATGATGGAGGCCCGGCCAAATCCAGAGACTCACATGGAAAGGGGCGAGGGATGCTTCCCACGTGGAAATAGAAGCAATAAACATCCTAATGATGAGATGACTTGGGCAACCTAGCAGCCAATTTTGCAAAAATCACACACCTCAGACCTCACAGCTTATTGAAAACAGAATCTAAGCTATATTCCTACCACTGTAGAAATAGTACCACCATCATCTTGCCATGAGGTACCATCCACTGATGTTCATGTTTTTCTTTTGAGCTTGGGAATTTATTGGGGGAGGTTATTAAAGATAACTGAAGGTCTGGAGTTTATGATGTCAAACTGAGTTCTGTGTAGATAGGGTTAAAGAAGCTTTTCCTATAAAGGGGCGGGTAGTAAATAGTTACATTTTTGTGGATTCTACTGTCTTGTTTTGCAGCCACTCAAGTCTGTCATTGTGGCTGGAAACCAACCTTAAACAATGCATTAAAAATGTATGTGGCTCTGTTCCAATAAAACTTCACTTAAAATATAGGCAGTGAGCTGCATTTGGCCCATGGATCATAGTGTGCCAACTCTGGCAGAAAATATAGTTTATTTACATGACCGAGAGAATTTTTTCCCTACAACTAGGGTACAGACCTCTGCTTATCTCGACACTAGAGATGTGATGTAATTGAATGGAGACTCTGTTCTGTGGTTTTCAAATCTTGGGGATTCCTTGGAACTAACTCAGGGGACCAAGGTGATAGTGAGGATGGAGGGCTTGGGGTCCCAGCTTCTACTTCAACCAGGACCCCCTGTTGGATTCACTTTTTTTAAAATTAAATTGGTGGTCTTCATAAGAGTTTGTTTGGGGGAAAAAAAAAGTCTTGGGAGCTAGGAAAAAAATCAAAAATCACTAATCCGGTTGGACTGGTTGGAGTTCATGTCCGGCTTCTGGTATTTGCATTAGAGAGGTGCTTCCCTGGTGGCTCAGATGGTAAAGAATCTCCCTGCAATGCCGAAGACCCAGGTTCCATCCCTGGGTCAGAAAGATCCCCTGGAGAATGGAATGGCTACCCACTCCAGATTCTGGCCTGGAGAATTCCATGGACAGAGGAGCCTGGTGGACTACAGTCTATAGAGGCGCAGAGTCAGACACAACTGAGCGACTGATGCTTTCGCTATTGCATAATTGCTCATAGAACAAATTAATACATACATTTTCTAATTGGATGGAGGCATGTAAAAAGGAGTTGCTTTGGGATTATGTGTGTGGAGTAGAGGGTGTGCAGGGGACATAGAGCAGAGGGGCTTACGTAAATTTAGACGCTGAACAAAGGCCACAATGTCCCAGCTAGAGCTGCTGGGAGGGCCAACTTTCTGAGCCTTGTAAGGTGGCGGCAGCAGGCTGGGGTGTGGCAGTCTTGGAGAGGCAGGATGAGAGTGGCTTGGACCTCACATTCAGACACAGCTAGGTTTTAAATCTCTGTCACTTAATAGCTAGACAAATTAGTTAATCTCTGGTTATCCGTTTTTCCATCTGGAAAACGGAAATGATGCTACTTCCCTTCTCAAGCTGTTGGGTTAAATGAATGAATAATTCACTGCCAGTTGCCGAGCATATTGCCAGGGGCTTGAGAAATAGAAATATCCTTCTCCATTCTGTTTTCAGGGGCGTGGGTGAGCTCAGAGGCTTCGAGACCTTTTACCGTCTCTTTCCTGTTGACTCCAATTTCCATGCCTCAATCTTCTCTTCTCAGGATGTGGCCAGGTTCTACGTGTTCCAAAGGGTCAGATTTTGTTGGAGAGCTACCCGCTGAATGCTCACTGTGAGTGGACCATTCACGCCAAACCTGGATTTGTCATCCAACTCAGGTAAGGGGCTGGGGTCAGAATTATGGAACCTGAAGTTTGAGGAAGTGCAGTAACAAAACCAAAGGTCCTGGACCCTAGTAATCAGGGCTAACCATCTACATTTTATTCCTGAAAGCAGAAAATGTATATTAGAGCCTTTCCGTTTACCTCTTAGTGATTTTGTGGGATAAGGCCTGGGTAAGACGACCACCAATTAAATGCTTGTCCTTCACTGACTGCAGACAGTGGGGCTCAGGCGACAATGACCCCAGGAAGACACCAATATGTCAGAACACAGCACTGAGAGCAACCTGCCCACCCATAACCTTGACCAGGTCACCTATTCACTTAGTACTGGCTGGATTCTGTGGAAGGAGAGGAGATAAGGCCAGGCCTAACCTTCAAGGACTTTGTACTCCAGATTGGGGTTTCTGCTTGTCACAGCTTCTTTCATTGCTGTTCTCAGAAACCAACCACCACCTCCACAACCAATACACTGATTCTTTCACTTGTGTGGACGATAAGCCATTCATCTTATGGCACGTTGGGGTCCACACAAATGTTTAATTCATGCCATGGACCCAGTTGTAACTAGAGATAAATAACACAAGTGCATCCTGCTTTGTGAGAACTGTTCACTGCCGCATCCAGGAGCCTGGAACAGGACATGGTACACACAACAGGTGCTCGATAGACCCTTCCTGCATAGATAAAGTTGAAAGATCTGCTCCCTGTCGCCAGTGTTTCTCCTCTCTCCTGGCAGACACCTCTGCTCTTCCTCTTTAGTAAAGCAGAGTGGCCCACTCAGCCCAGGACTTTTAGGGACGTTGTCCACCTAGCTCTTCCCTTTTCTAACTCATGGAGATGTTGGTGGTGATGGAAATCTCTAATCTTCTAGAGCACAGGCTTCCAGTCTGTGTTTTCTGGGTGGATTGATGCACCCAGAAGTTCCCTTATGTCAGCAGGCTCCTCGATGGCACTCTGTCATGCAGGAGGGGCAACACGGTACCCCACATTGGGAGGATCCAGAACTCAGGTCCCTTTCCCAACCCTCTGCATCAAAGCCACCCTTTAGTTGCTGGTCTTCTTGTTCCCTGAGGTCCTGGGGTTAGGATTAAGGTTCAGTAAATGAACTTTCCTAGAGGAAGTTCAAGGAGCAAGTGAGAGGCTACACCATTCTGCTGAATGGGCTCCAGGCTGGATCTTCCAGTGTGATAAGGACAGTTTTGGATGCCACAGGCTAATTTTTCAGCAACTCAGGAACCAGGACAAATGGTCCCCTCAGAGGCCTCTGGAGAGCTTCTCCAAGACCCAGGATGAAAAGAAATCAGCTCCCCCTCCCCAACTCCACCAACCAAAAATCCAAAATGTTGGAGGGGTTGAGAAGTGCATCACCTGCCTAGGAAAGGGTCCTAGGAAGGCACAGAAGTATATAGGTTTCTTCCCTGCAAACCTGGACCTGCTGGCCAGGGATAATTATAAGGATGGAAATACTCTGCAGCCTAGTGTCCAGCCCCAAAGCTGGTCGTCATCCTTGGTGTTCCCTTTTCCATCGCCTACCACAGCCAGGTCACCAGAGAATCTATTTACTCAGCTGTAAAATCATCTCAAGTCTGTCCTCTGTCTCTACTGCCAAAATTCTACTTTGAACTGCCACCGACTCTTACCTGGATCCTCTTGTGGCCTAACTGGCTTCCCTTCCTCCACTCTTGCTGGCTCTGCCATCTCCTCTCTTCAGAGTGGCTGGAATGATCCTTTAAAATCCTCTCTCAAACTGTCATCCTGTTGGTGAAACCTTCCAGTGGTTTCTCTCAAGCCTGGAATAAAATTCAAACTTCTCACCATACAAAACGTCTCCTGCTCTCCTCTCTGACCTTCGTTCACACCATTCTCCCAGGTATGCACTGCTTGGCAGCATAGCATCCCTGCCTCCTTTCATTTCCTCAGAGATGCTCATGACTACTGCAGGGCCTTTGTACTTACAGATTTCTCCTGCCTGGACCACTCTTCCCCATGACCTGCACATGGCTGGCTCCATTTCATCAGTTAAGTGTCTACCCTTGACCATGTATGTAGAAAGCTTACCCTCCCAGTCACTCTCAGTGCTCTTACCTGCTCTGTTTTTCTGAGGACTTAACACTCTCTGGAATCCCCTCGTTATCTGGTTTCCTTGCTTATTTTCTGTCCCTCAAATCAGAACTCATGAGGGCAGGCACTGTGTCTACTAGGGAAGTTGCCGTACTTTCAGCACCTGGAACAGCGCCTGTCACAGCGCAGACCTGCCATAGATGTGTTGAATAAGGAACACATGAGTGAATGTAAATGCAGGTTGCAGTGTCTCATGTTTCAGTTTTAGAAAAAGCTGTGATCTCGGTTTGGTGGTGGCCTTGCCACCCCCTGCATCCTCCCCCTTTTCAAATGAAGACTCCAAAGCCCAGAGAAGCAAGGGATTGCTCAAGGCCGGCAGTGAGCTGGTGGTGGCCAGATCCTTACTACTATGGCCAGATGCACACATTATGATGAATAGGACTTACACTCCCGTACAAAAGGTTTTGTGATAAAAATGTCCGAAAAACAAACACTAGCCATACTCAGTGATCATTCCTTTTTTAAATAAAATCTTTAAGAGCATTTACAATATCCTGATTGTTCTCTAATTCTGGCACATGGAGTTTTGGCCCAAGGTGATAGAAGTGCCACTGGTCTGAACTTCTCAGGTGGCAGTTCTGAGTTCTCTGTCTATTCCCACTTCTCCAGAACGTGAGGAAGACGATACAGATGTACATTTTGTGAACTCGATAACTCAGGCATTGGGAATCTTCTGAAAAGTTATCTTTTCCTCTCTTGCCTTGGTGTGTGTCTGCCTCTTTTCTTACCTCTTGGAAATGAGAGCTTAGGGTTTTATCTTCTGCTTTTTTGATCCACTGCACCCCAATATTTCCAAACCCAAGATCCCTTTGAGGTAATCAAAGATATGTCTCTTTCAATTCTGAAATTTTGATATGATGCTACTCTTTCTACTTTTTGGGGCAAGAGTTATTGTTACCAAGAGGATAATTATCTTCTGATCCTTCCATCAGACAGAAGAGTATGCATGAAGAGAGTTTTTTCCTTTACTTGGTCTTTAAGATAACATATACTCTATCACTCTCCAATTGTAAAATTGAAGTATCCATTTTATCACCTACTCAACAACATTTGTTTATTGCCTCTACATGCCAGGAACTGCATTAGGCACTAAGCAAACAGCGATGGAGTCAGACAGATGCCACACCCTGCCCTTAAGGAATTTGCAGTCTAGGGGAGCAGACAGGCATGCATGTGTGCACACACACACACTCACAAAGTCAAGGAGATAAATATGAGAAATTAAAATGTCTATACACATTATGAAGAAAACAAGGGCTCTCCTTTAGAATTGTCAGGGAAGCCTCTTTAAGGAGAGAATACTTTAGCTGAGCTCTGAGTTTAGGAAGGAACCAGCCGTGCAGCCTGGGAGGAGAAGTGCCCCTGAACAGGGAGCCGGTGTGTGCAGAGGTTCTTGGAATGGACTGTGGTGCCCCCTGCACCTGGCATGCATCCACATACCTGCACACAATCACCTGCCCACACACACGGAAAGAAATGCAGCTGCTCGCAAGTCCTCCAGGGCCACGGTTCTCTCAGATCAGGGCATAGCTCCTCTCTTCTGGAGGCCTGCTTATCATCTGGCCTTGAACTTGCCCAGGGCGGGTGGAAGGATTCTTCAGGGCCTCACCTGTCTCCTGTTCTCACCCTCTCCTCCTCCAGGATTGTCATGTTGAGCCTGGAGTTTGATTACATGTGCCAATATGACTATGTTGAGGTCCGCGACGGGGACAGCAGCGACAGCCAGATCATCAAGCGTTTCTGTGGCAATGAGCGGCCAGCTCCCATCCGAAGCACGGGCTCCTCACTCCACATCCTCTTCCACTCAGATGGCTCCAAGAACTTCGATGGCTTCCATGCCATCTTTGAGGAGATCACAGGTAAAGGCCAGAGAGAGAAAGGCCAAATTTTATTTTATAATTTATTTTTGGCCATGCCCCGTGGCATGTGGGATTTTGTTCCCCAAGAAGGGATTGAATCCATGCCCCCCTGCAGTGGAAGCACGGATTCTTAACCACTGGACCTCCAGAGAAGTTGCCAAATGTCACTTTTTATGGCTGCGCTCTAGATAAACATTCCTTTCTGTGTATCCCTCTCCTTCTTGCCTAGCTTTGTTAAAACCCCACCCGCTGGGTTCTCAGAAATGACCTGCACATTGAGAAGGTAGAGAGAAATGGCAAGGGATGTTTCAGAAACGCTCACCAGAACCAGAACTAGGAATTCTTACTTCTCCTGTCAAGCTGCTGCGGCACAGATAGATCAGGTCACTTGTCTATGGTTGCACAGCTCTGGAGATGGAACTAGGAATCTGCACAGTTTGGCTCTGGAGCCCCTATTAGGGGCTCTCATGATTAAGAGAGTTAGCTTTGGTCCCTGGCAGATTAAACCATATGGCTTAGACAAGTTCTACTGTTCTGGGCCTGGGTTTCCTAATCAGTGAATAAGGACATAACCCTAGATCCTGCTCCGTTAAGGAGTCTCTGGGAGACAGAACAGATGAAGAGCTGAGCAGTGTCTGGTGCAGAGGAAACCCCCAGTAGCCGCCCTGCCCCAGGCGTGCCCTGAGCCTCCTTTGTCATCTTTCAAATAATTGTTCCAAGTCTGACACTACCTGGGAAATGCCACTCACTTTATGAGGAACTCTGCATCTGACTTCACCTCCTGTCCTGTCAAATGAGGAAGTAGCATTTGGCCAAAATGAACAATGGGCTCAGTGCTAAGGAATCACCCCAGATCTTTTTTACTCCTTGGAGATGGGATTGCATCAGGTTTTACAAAATAAACTCCAGCTTGAAATATTTATTTTTTGAAACAAATAACTGAATTTAAGAAATTGCAATGGCCTTTTGACCATTCAAGCTCCCTTATGGAAGGTCTGATACGGATATCTCAGGAAGGGAGGTGGGCGGAGGTGGAATCAGCCTTTCGTTAGCCTCACCCGTTCAGCAAAACCAGCAGACACCCCACCCTCTCCACCTCGTTCCCCTGAGAACGTTCTGCCCGAGACTCCAGCGGTTGCTCCTATGAGCTGTGTGCTGACTTCGTCCCAGGACGTGTGTCTCCTATGCAGACTTGCAGGGCCCTGGGAGCTCTAGAGGCTTTTGCTGCTATGCTGTGGTCAGCCTGCGGCTCAGTCCTTGCCCCTCGGTGCCACACTGCCAGTCGAGGCTGAGATCTGTCTGGGGGTGTTCATGGCAGTCAGAAGTTGGGGGCAGAGGCGGCTCACCAGCTTGTGACCCTGTGGCTGAGGGAAGGGTCAGGAGGGTCTCTTCCTCACTCTCCCCTGGAGGACTCTGGTCTGTGTGGTCTTCCTGTTCCTCAGGCACCTGGTGTGACACACCTGCAGTCTTTATTTCCTGCCTAAAGCCACCTTCCCACTCCTGCACGTCATGTCCCATCCCCAGAGGCCCTGTCAGATTTCTCCTGCCCTGTTAAGCCTTTTCCCTTGTTCCAATGAGCTGTGGCTTTGCCCTTTTCTGAATGTCTTCTAGAACTTTCTCTTTTCTGACACTTACTGAATCACGCTTCAGGTTATAGTCACTGCCGACTCTTCTTCACAAAGCTTTGCCCCGATGAGCTAACTCTCCTGTTCGTCTTTGTATCTCGCCAGCGCCTTCCGCAGAGCCAGCGCTCGATTCAGGCTTGCTGCACTTGGCCTAGCCATGTATTTCTACACCAGGGTAAATGAAGGTGGGGTTAGTGGGAAACAAGCAGACTAGTGTTTCCCAAAGTGTTCTCTGTAGAAAAATGGTCCCCAGGACACTCTGTGAAATGCAGTCTCTCAGATCAAATAAGCCTGTGAAAGGTCGAATGTTATGTGCATTCTTAGAAATTCACAATGCACATTAGGACGTGGAATGTGCTGAGAAGGTCTGCAGTGCGGAAACCTGGTGAATTATCATTTAACCCCAGTAGCATTTCCCCACCGTATCTGAGACCATTAACTCTCAACATGTCAAGGGACTACTGTTTACAGAATGCGTGTTTGGAAATTCTTGAGTACCCTTTCATCACTGTCATGAAGTCGGCTTCCGGTTCCTTTCCCCCAGTACCCCAGATGCTGAGCTTCCTTGAATAAAAGATGATGTGTTACCCAAGCCTGCTCTCTACCCATAGAAGCCCCTATAGGAGGGGTGAAGTTTGCCTCTGCTTTAATTATGTAGTGCACTCGTGTGTGTTGTCCTAGACTAGAGGTGTCTGGAGCAGACTTCCAGGGCCTTGGAAAACATCAAATAACATCAGCAACATTTGATTAATGAGTAGCTGTTTTAGGCAATCTTGAAACAGTGTTAACAGGATTTCAATAAAAGGTGTTGAAAAATGGCAGAAAGACTTTAAAAGACAAGTGAGAGGCTGTGGTCAGGACTCCAGGCTTGAATGAAGGGACTCACGCACAGGGGCACTGAGAGCAATTGCCTTCTCTCTTACAGCGTGTTCCTCGTCCCCTTGTTTCCACGATGGCACTTGCCTCCTTGACAGCACCGGATCTTACAAGTGTGCCTGCCTGGCGGGCTACACCGGGAAGCACTGTGAAAATCGTGAGTTTGCCTGCAGAGTGGGAGTGAAGGTGTCACATGGGGCTGGCATGGAGAGGGTCTGGGGAGCTTGCTGGGGTGTTGTTCCCTGGTGTCTACATGGTCTGTCCAAGATGATGGGTAACATGGACTCTCCCATTGAGTGAATCTCAAGAGGGCTGGGATCCCTCTGAGTCCGAATTTCTGGAACCACCCCAGTTTGCCCTCACCTGCTGCAAATACCGCTTAGAAATATCTTAGAAAGATACGCCTTCAGTGGCCTCAAATAGCATCCAGAGCTCAAACATACTGAGAAAGGGTCAACGGTAGAAAGCTATCATTATACACACTCCTGAGGCCCGGAGTCTGAACTCCCTCTCCATCCCACGGTCTGAATTTTGGAGTCATGCTCCAAGGCACGATTCACTGTGTTTCTGTGCAGTCTGAAGCCCTGCATTGAGGATGGTAAAGATATAGGATAACTATGAGCCCCAGATTCCCGGGGACAGTCCTAGTTTATGCATTTTGTCTATGTCTAGTTATTAATAACATGCTCTTTCATCCTCGAGTGTCCTGAGTGGATGACAAAGTACAGTCATCATCTTATGATGATCTGACCAGGTTACACAAGTCACAGACAAAGCAACATTTTATTGAGAAACTACTATGCATTATGGGAATGCAGAAGAAAGCATGTCTTGCTGTTCTCTGAAGGACCTTATCCTGACTTGTGAGCTCAGCTCTGTGCTCCTTTGGTAATTCTTGAGCAGGTCTGAGAGGCGATGGGGCTGCGAGGGTGGTATAGCCCAGAGGAGTCATAGAGGAAAGAAGTCTACCAGCCGTGGCAGTCCACATATTATTCTCTAGGATGGTTCCCTTTCTGCCCTTGCCACTCGAGTCCTCACCACCTCCTGCCTGAGCCATATCCTGGCTGTCCCATTGGGTCACCCACACTTTCTTGCAGACAGAAGTCAAACAAATGATGCACTCCAAAGCAGGTAGGAGTTTCTCATTCATGTTTTTGAAAGGCAGAACATGACTCTTATGTGCTATTAGACTCAAACTTTTGCCAGAGGAGAGAAACTAGAACATGTATCTGATATGGCAAATCCTTATCTGATAATGGTATCTGATATGGCATTGCCCTTGGGAAGGGTACACACAGGCCAGTGCATATGGCAGCATCAGGCAGCACCCAGCCCAGTGGTGTGGTGCCCAGGACTGTGCCATTGGCAGGGAGGAACGAAAGCACCATGACCAGAAATCAACTATCAAGGGTCTTTGGTGATCAAGAGCCTATCTCTGCATGACAAGTGGTCCTAACGGAAGTTTGAGACCTAAAACTGGTGTCCCACTCCACAGCTGTCACATGGATGAAATGAGCAGAAGAACAGGAGGAGTCAGCATTTGGGGGAAAGCTAAGGAGGGCAGCTAATGACCTAGGGAGGGTTCCCCCTAAGCAGATCCTGACGTGGGAACGTGTGTACAGATGACGTGTCAAGGACACGTCCCCCAGGAGAAGCTGGTAAGGGAGTGGGGAGGCTGGACTGCAAGGGAAGGAAGCCAAGCAAAGGCGTGATTTCGGGCAAAATCCCAGCCCGAGTGTTAACAGGCGGTGGAATCTGGAATGGAAAGTACATCTCAGAGTGTGTCCTGGCTTTAACGCAAGACAGCTGGGCTTTCCTATCCCAAGTGCGATTGGCCATTGGCTAAGGACTGCCTTGGGCAAGTAGGACACGCTTACCTTTCTGTGCGTGTGGCAGGGTGGTTCCAGTAACACTCGAGCAGTGGAGGAGTTGGTTGGCGCAGGCCACTGAAAGTAAAACAGTAGATTGGGTGGGGGAGGGGACGTAAGGGGCATCCAAGGACAGAGCCCCAGCAGCCTCTGCTGCTGTCACTGCTGACTGGCATGCTCAGGTTACTTTGGGGTCATCCTAGATATAAGAGACCTGGTTTGACAGCGTTCTATAAAGTTCATGCATTTTCGGTTAATTTCGTGACTTTTCCTTGCAAACGACGCATGAAGCCACTGTCGGTAATGTGTTCTTGAGTGTACCTTTCATTCTTCGTAACACACCCGTTGCTTTGGGCGTCTCAGCTGACCTAAGTGTGATTATGCCGGATTCTTAGAAAATTATGTTCTGCTTTGTGGTTCTTGTCTCGTTCAAGTTCTCTGTGAGGCGTACAAGGCGGAGAAAAGAAGTGTTGCTTTCCCTTTGTTTCAGGAATTTGTAGATGGAGTGATTGTGGAGTCTTGATAATGACCAATCATGAGCGCTACCCCTTAGATGCAGAGGGGTACCAAAAAAGGAAGCCCTAAATTCTAGACAAACTACCTTTACCATATTAGGGCTTTGATTAACAAAGGCAAAATTGGAGAAAAGTCAAACATTACCAAATTAGTCGAAATACCTGTAAGAAGCTGAGTCAAATTGGGGAAGGGAAGTGGAGCAGAGGGAAGGAAATTGGTCCAAAAGTTTTGACTAGAATATTTATGAGTAGCTTTTGAGTGAAAAACGGACTTCTAGGCATTATTACTCTATCCAGAAAAAAACCCAGAACAAAACAAATAAACATGATGAAGAAGAATGTAAACGATGTCATTATGAACTGATTCATAACTTGATTCATGAACTGTCTCAAATCCCTTTTGGTCTCAAGTCATTTTTGGTTTCAAAACATCAGCGTAGATGGACAAGAGAATTCTTTCTAGCTACTTTTCAAAACGTTGTTCAAAAACCATAATTCTCTTAGTACCCTGTAGTTGAGACTGGGGGAAGATATTGGTGGTAGATATCTGATAAGCCATTTGCTGGCAGCAACGTGGGGGTGGTGGTTTAATCCCTAAGTCATGTCTGACTCCCGTGACAGCATGGGCTGTAACCCACCGGGCTTCTCTGTCTGTGGGATTTCCCAGGCAAGAATACTGGAGTGGGTAGCCATTTCCTTCTCCAGGGGATCTTCCTGACCCAGGGATCAAACCCACATCTCCTGCAGTGCACTCAGTTTTTTTTTTTTTTTTTTAACCACTGAGCCACCAGGAAAGCCTTGGGGGACCAAGTGTTTGATTATTTTCCATAAGATTTAGGTCTGTTTTTCCATTTTAGAATATTCACCATGAATTCCAACTAACTCAATAAGGGAATCATCACAATTGTTAACAGTTTACCTTGTAATTTCTGAACAAACTTTAACCATTTTTCCAGAAAAAAAAAACAAAAAGAAAAAAAAAAAACTTCATCATAGGTATATCAAAAAGCTGAAAATACCTCCCTGGAGGAAATTCTTTCAAAATTAATAAGAAACTGAAGCATTCTAGGATACTCTAAATTCTAAAATGCCCATATTGGACTAGGCATATGTTTTTAAAAAATGACTTATAAAGCAGCAAAACAAATATTAATGAGAATTCCATCTTTTGTTTATGTAGCACCAAATCTGACGAGGGGAAATCATTTCATGGATGATGTGTTAATGTGCTACTCTCCTAAAGGTTTTGTGGAAAGGTAGATGATCTTTTAAGCAAATGAAGGATTTGAAGTACAGGGCTTAAGACACTAAATTGGTCAAATTCAAGACCAGAGGCCAGAATTCCACACTTCCCACCCTGTTTACAATCTCTCAGACACCGTTCTCACCACCTGGCTTGGTGAGACTACAGATGATGGATTGATTAGCTCTGGTTAGCATCCTGTCTTATTATCAAGTCCTCTCAGAGGACTTCTCTTCCCAGGTAAGACCCACCTGTCTCTCTTCTCTAGAAAGTTCCAATTAACTGTCTCTTGATATGAGTTATTCTCTTTATTCTATTTTCCTTGTGTGTGTCTATGTCCATGAGTGGGAATAGAATTGAAATAGATTTTCTGCTTAATTACAGAAGAAATATAGACTTGTAAAAATAATCAAACAGTACAGAGGTGTATAAAATAAAAAGAACATTATTTTCCCTGACCAATCCTGGTTGCCAGGGTTAGTAACTTGATGAGGATCCTTCTAAACTTTTTTCTAAGGCGTGCAAACCTAGGCTGTCTATATGTCATTACTTGAAACCAGTGGTTCTCATCTGGGGGTGATTTTGTCCCCTGCTCCTGCCCCAGGGGACTTTTGGAAACTGGAAACTTTTTTGGTTGTTGTAACAGCAGGAGGGGAGGGTGCCCCTGGCATTTGGTGGGTAGAGGCCAGAGATGCTGCAAAACCCCCCAAGACACACAGGACAGCCCCACAACAAAGAGCTGTCTGGCCAACAGGTCAGTAGTGCCAAGACTGAGAAACCTGGTTTCAAGCAAAAGTGAATTTAAAGCATACATACAATTTTTCAACTTTTTGCCTTCAGTGTTCATATCATAGACATTTTCCCAGGTCAATCCATGTTGGTCTCCCTCTTGGGAGAAAAAATGATTGCTGGAGGACTCCATTATATGAATGTCTATCCAATCATATAATCATTCCATCGCTTAAGATGGACTTAATGTCATTTTTAATATCCTCACTATTATGAAAAAGGCTGAGATGAATAGCCTTGCATGTTTCTTTGTTCACATGCAAAGGTATTTTGTAAAAAAATTCCTAGATGTCGAACTGTTAGTCCAAAGGTTACCCGTATTTAAACTTTGGAGAGCTGTTGCCAAAGTGGTCACCAAAAGTCACTTTACCAGCTTACAAGACAAGCCATTATAAACACCAGTCCTCAAAATAAGAATTAGAACATGCATGTCAGCAGCTCGGTCTATCCTTGTCAAGTTGGAAATGGATTTATTTTCAAAGGAATTCTTTGAGTCTGAGGGGAGATGTTTTGTTCAGATTTTGTGGGGTAGTAGATAAACAACCTGGAGAAGAAAATGGCAACCTGCTCCAGTATTCTTGCCTGGGAAATCCCATGAACAGAGGAGCCTGGCAGGCTACAGTCCATGGGGTCACGAAAAGACCTGGAAGGACTTAACGACTAAACAAGCAAGCAAGATGAACAAGAAGATACAATCAACACCAGGTTTTCCCATTGGGTTAGTGAGAGGGTGCGAGAGCCCTGAGGGCAGTCTTCACTGACTGCAACTCCACCTTCTCCTCAAGTTGTTTTCCAGGGAAGAACCACCTCCTCCTGCTCCCAGATGACCTCCTTTGAGAACAAAACAGGGGAGTGGCCCCTCCTGAGCTCTGAGGCCAAGCTAACCTCCTGCCAGCACCCTCTGCAACCCCAGCCTCCCTGGGCCACCATGTAAGAAACTGGGGCCCCTTTTTTTTTCCTCTGAAGTTTCCTGTTTCTTTGTATGGAACAGAAGGACAAAGTAAGTTCTTGAGTAAAGGGTTGGAGTCTTGTTTTGAAAGTAGAGAGTGAGGGGTTCACTGCCCGCTCCACTTTCCATGTCGCCTTTGTTCCTCTGGCCCAGTTGACGGTGCCGAGGTCTCCCCCCTGCATCCTAATGAAGGGCGATGAAACGGGCTAAATCTTGGGGCACAATGCTCACCCTGCGGGCTCAGACGCGCCTTTGAACAACACAAATCGGCTTCCACCAATTAAAGACAAATGGTGTCTCTGGATTCATTGGGGTTCTGGGGCATCAGGAGGTTTCCCACTAGCCTGTCCCGAGGACTGGGAAGAAAACAGCCTAGGATAAGAGGCACACTTTATATTTTAGCTTCAAAGGGCCAACCCGTGTTTCTCATCAAAATAAGTGACTGGGAACTTTGGGGTTTTCCGGGAGACCTTAATAGTGAAGAATGTGCTGAGACCCCTTGTGGGTCACAGTCACCTCTCCCATCACAGGTAAATAATGGGCTGCAGGCTTGCTGGGATTCATGCGTATTTGTTCTAAGATCTCTTAGGGAAGACATTGTAAAAATGGAATTTTGTACTGGCTTCTTTAGAGTCCGAAAGCTCTGTTTCATCCTTAACATGTAGAAGACGGGTAAGAATACCTTTGTCCACACTGGGATGACACAACCTAGGGTGGAGAGCTTGGACTCTGGTCAGAAAGACTTTGGGTTGGTTCTAAATCTGCGATTTACCAGCCTGGTAAGTCTTGAGCAAGTAATTTACCTCCTAGGAGTCTCAGTCTCCCCACTTATAAATTCCAGGAAAATCTTATCAAGTTCTTCTTAGGGGTGATGGCAGGGAGGGAATGAGATGATCCATTTAAGATACTTGTGTATTGATACAGATAGTGATAGAATTATACTGAATTTGATAGAAGCAGTTATTCTTATTACTACTTCTGGGCCCATGTAGCCATTTAAAAGTTTGGCAGAAAGCAGGGATGGTCTGAGGGGTTAGGGCATCAGCACTCGTTTCTACAAACTAGATGATCATGACAAACCTTTCTCAGACTCTCAAGGTTTAAGAGAATTCTCCCAAGAGTTTCTGAGTTTTTTCTGTGAACTGTTCCCCCTGAATCATTGCCGGATGCTAAGGACTGCTACCATTACACCTGCATCCAGGCAAGAAAGATTGGGTTTTAAAGGACAGGTAGACACTGCCAATGGCATTGTCATAAAGAAACCCTGGATTCCAGGAGTAGACACGCACAGTGGCACGATGGATGGGGAGTCTCTGTAGCCAGAACAGCCAGAATAGGGGGCTGTTGGAGATGAAACATGGAGTAATAGCAGGGGGAACTGGATTGGGAAACTCCGGGGCACGTTGCCCCAAGCATCATGTTACTTGGTCAGCCTCCTTATTTTTCATGGTTCTTTTTTAATGGTCACTCGTTAACATGAAGTGGACTCTGTGTCTGTCCCCTGTGGTTATACAGGAGACCAAGTCTCCAGAGCATCCCTTGCATATTAAATTAGAGCAACAGGGCAGAAAAGAGAATTCACGGTCTGGCTGGAGAGGACATGAAGGGTATAAGGATAACTTCATAAAAAAACAGTTCCTGGGGATCCACTGTTATTACCCACCAGCACTCAGTAGCCCAGAGCCTTCGGAGATGGAAGGAGCCCTGGGAGGATGCTTAGCTAGTAGTCTGCTTCCTTCTTACACTTCCTATACCGGAGCCTCCCATCTGCTGTCTCTCTGTAACATGGAGATGAATCTCTGCCACCCTTCTTAGCGTGTTTGGAGGGATGCTGTCTCATTTGGATTTAGATCTGGAAAGCCAAAGTGGTCACTGAACACAGTAGAAGCTGCCCTTTCATAACTATCTAATATTTGCTTGCTTTTATAATTCAGAGAGAAAATTTCCTTATCATTTGAATCATTTTTTGTTGGGTAAATATGAGTCTACATAGACCAAATGACATGTTAGCCTTAACTCTGCTGGGCTCCATGAATCTGTGGCCTTTTAATCAAGGCATTGCCTCTTCTCATTCAGAGTAAAATGATTAGGATTGATATATATGGGGTGCATTTTGCTGGTCAGCAATTGTTTTAGTGATGGATGGCATTCTAGTCATAGTAAGAGGACAGATCAAGCCTCATAAACAGCTCTTCAGCTTGACTGACTCTGAGAGCTTGGGATGGAGTGCCCATCAGTGTGGGATGGGCCAGGTCCACCACTGTTTTACTAAGACACTGCTTCCACTTGCCTGCTCCTTGTGGGGACCCTCTTGGCTTTTGCTTTGGCAGACAAGGTCCCTGAGGCAGGACCTCATGCAGGGGTAGGATTTATTTTGGTTTTGGGTTAAGAAGTAACTCATCAGAGCTGGGATGGACTATATGCCCATGGAGGGAAGTGGTGGGAAGATAAGAAGAGTTAGAAGAACTTGAGAGCAAAGCAGAATTACCTTCTGATGGAAGCAACTTACCTGCTATCGCAGACCCCGAGACCGACTCCAGCCACTTGACAAAGGCTACAGGGTTCCCATTTTCCTTAAAAACTCCTGCCTTGTGGGGCATTCACCACCTGTCCCTCACCCTGCCTCAGAAGATGAAAGTTTCTTTTCTGCAAAACACAAGGCATGTTTATTGATATCCAAGTATTAAAAATGACAATGGTAGTTATTCTGTGCATTCTCAATATAGACCAGACTCTGTGCTCTGTGTGACACTGTCTCATTTAATTATCACAACACCCCCCTGGGGTAGGTACGGTGATCCTCCCCACTTTGCAGACTCATCCAACCAGACATTTTTGAGTGTCTGTTAGTTGAGTGTCTGTTACCTTACCAGGCACTGGTAAGGTAAGGCAGGGCTCTTTGGTGTATTTTCCTGCTTCATTTGGCAGAACTGTACAGCAGTTCCAATTTTAGCCCTTTTCTGGCACACAGGAGAGTGGTCATGCCATGCGTTTCCCGGATACTACTTCTTCTAGAAAGGTGTTTGGTAATGATGGTGATGATGAGAGTTACTAAGTGGGCAGGATCTCAGGACTCGAATGTCCTCTGAAGCTCAGGACTCCTCTGCAAGGTCATCCTCTCCATCCCCAAAGCTAAATGGAATTTCCTTGTTTGGGCTATTTTCACTGTGAGCATACGTCACGTTTGAAAAGTTGACGATGAATGCCGCTGGGGGACATTTCCCCTAGTAATTTAGGGTTATTACCTACCCGTCCAGCCCCATCTCCTGGAGCTGACTCAGAAACATTCTGAGATTTGAGGGAGCCCTCAGAAGACCTACTGAACACATCCACCAGGTAGAAGATGACTAAATTTCTATAGTTACGTAAGCTACCCATCGACTCTACCAAATGAGGATGTTGATTTTGAACAAAAGCAAAGTAACCAGGACTTTCTGAGGATTTTTTGAAGCGGACCCGTCTCTTAGGCACAGGGAGTTTCAGCTGTCTAATGAAATAGGCCATCTAAACACCAGAAAAGTGGTATCCGAAAGACACAGTGTACCAGGAGCCAAGGACAATACTGATTAAGATCAAGTAGCTAATTGAAAGCCTCAGCCTCCAAATTGCTGCCAGATGAACAAATAGCAGTGTGTGCAGTCCAAGTATAATTTCACATGGGCACTGTCTCATTCACAACCTTGGAAGGCTGGAAAACATCAGGGGGACAGAGTTCCATCAGCTGGACAGGGATAAAAAGGGTTTTCAGTGGAGGGGTTATATCACCAGTTGGTGTCATTGTTACTGGTTGGGGAAGACGTTTTGGAGGTAAAAGATGTTGGATCCAAATGCACCAGACTCAGATACAAACTGAACAGGAAGAAGTGCGAGAGGGATTCAAGCCTGTCCGAAGGCTGTCTCTGGGTGTTTGTCTCATATTAAGTTAGGTTTCCAGGATGAACAAAGTCCCAGTAAGAAAGTTAATGCTTTATATATAAATAATATATATATTTTAGAAAACTTATGAATTTTTGCCCAACTAAAAAATTTGTGACATTTTGATTCCACTTGTTTGACTTAGTATGAATAGAATGCTAGATTTCTAATAAAAAAAAACAGATATGCAATAAGCAACAAAGGTTTACTGTATAGCACAGGGAACTATAGCAATATCTTGTAATAATCTCTAATGGAAAATAATTTAAAAATAATATATTGTATATGTATAACTGAATTACCTTGCTGTGCACCTGAAACATTATAAGTTAACTACACTTCAATAAAATATATATATTAAGAAAAAAAAAAGAAAGTTAATGCCTTTTCCAAATAGAACTGAAATTATCACAAATTGTTCCTTTGAATTTGGTGACAAGTGAGAACGGGTGGATAGCAGAGTATTTGAAGAGTTGAGGCTAATACCCCAGCTCACACTGCCAGCTGGATAATGGAGTCCTGAATGTTGTTGACTTTGGATCTGTGTCCCTTGCTGGAACTCTCAAGATATTCTTATAGCTCTAATATTTCCTGTTAAAGAGACAGAGTGGTCCCCCTTAGTGTTTTGCTCAGGTGACTCTCTCATTACCCTAAATGTATCATTAACATAAAATTTGAGGAAAAAAATGTATGATTTTTTAGGTGCAGTTTTGTAAAAGACATCAAACCATTTTTGTAAGCAATCAGCTTTCCAGGTGGTGCTAGTGGTAAAGAATCTGCTTGCCAATGCAGGAGATGCAAGAGACGCGGGTTCAAGCCCTAGGTTGGGAAGATCTCCTGGAAGACGAAAATGGCAAACCACTCTAGTATTCTTGCCTGGAGAATCCCATGCACAGAGGGGTCTGAAGCTCTATAGTCCATGGCACTGTGAAGTGTCAGACACAACTGAACGACTGAACACACACACGCAGGGTATAAATAATAATTAAAGTAAGAGAGTTTAGAAGTGGGACAAGAACAGAGAAGGAGGACACTATATGGGATGAGAGAGTAAGTCCAACGTTTGCATCAGATGAAATGATCAGCCTCAGAAAGTCTGCGATTCTGAGTTTCTTGGCAGCAAAAGCAAAAAAGAGAAAGGCCTTCGCTGGCATAGCTCTCATTGTATATTAACGGAAAGCAAATAGAAGTTCATTTGCAGATGCAAATACTGTTTGTGTTATTTTAATCCCTAATTCTTCCCTCTCCTTATCTAAAGGTGGACTTTGTAAATAACAGAAATTTAACCTTTTTTATACCAAACATGTGTAAAAACTGGGTTCTTCCACCTTCCTGGGAAAAACAAAAGGTAGCTAGACTTTATTATGCTAACACTATTACTGTTGACCCAGTGACCTCCAGCCCCAGGCTCCTGCAGCTCTGCCTAAGGGCTTTCTCTGGCTCTCAGAGTCCATTGACTCATATATGAGCAAAGACTGAAGTGCTGAGGAACTAATGTTCATCTCATCATCTTTCAACAAATAGTTGACGGTGGTCTGTAGGTAATAACTCATATCCATTGCTCTCTGGGTAGTATGACTCTGAGGCATAGTCTACACGGTCTCCCAGAGTTTCCCAATGGCATTGAAACTCCATTGCCCCCAGTAGTAACTTTCTTAATAATAAAAACTTTTGTGTCTTACTCCCCTACACTCCTTTTGGCCCTTCTTGACCTGGGTTCAATCCCTGGGTCGAGAAGTTCCCTGGAGAAGGAAATGGCAACCCACTCCAGTACTCTTGCCTAGAAAATCCCATGGACGGAGGAGCTTGGTGTCCATGGGGTCGCAAAGAGTTGGACACGACTGAGTGACTTCACTTTTTTTCTTTGGGATCACCACCTACATAAGCTACTTACACTCAAATCTGTCTCTCCCAGCCTGCTTCTAGAAGAACCCAACCTAAAATAATTTGTGAAGATATTTCTCTGAGGAGCTAACTTAATAGAGTTATAGAGCTCAAGTCAGCTAGATCACTATTTGGTTGGTTCTTTAAAATATTGGGTAAGACATTGATCAATGCTAAGTAACATATATTTCAGGATTACATTGTCTAAAGGATGCTCAAAGTATGATTGTATTATTGATTTAAAAAGATTCAATGTTAAATCCAAGAATTGATCTCTCTCTCTTTTGTCTCTTTCACTCTCACACACACACTGTTCTCGGTGTGAAAGAGCCAGCCCAGTCCTTTGTGAGATGGGGTAGTACAAGTGAGTGGAGATGCCAGTAATGTTTCTAGAGAGAGCCTATAATGTCTCCCAAAGGACTTCAAATCTGAAGGATTTGGTCATCCTCTGCCATCTACCGTTTTTCAGACACATGTTAGAAAGCGGCTGCTCCCATCGTAAGGAAGCATCACCGGGTCTGTGCTAATTGCGTCCTCTTTCCTAATTGTGCCCTTGATCAATTGGTCTCGCTGCATTAACTGTAACATGTGCCCTGGTTAAATGGTAGTCTCTGTATCAACATATCTGTCTAGTATCACAAGGAGAACACACATGTGATACAACAGATTCCAACAAATCCCAAATGATTATTCTTAGCTTAAGCATCTAAAATAGAGCCTGGTTCCATTTCACCCAGGTGTCTGCCTGTAAATTAAGAGGTAATCTTTCAGGCAACACAAAGGCTGAGTTGTATCAACCCAGTTAATCGTACCTGATGGAATCTTTGGTGCAACCCACACCACCGTCAATTGCTGTGGTTGGCTAGTATTTTCTGAGACCCGCCCCCCTACACCTCTTTAAATTATTTAAGGCCCCAGTGATTACCTTTACTTTATTCTCTGGTTAGACCTTCCTATGTTCTGATATAATTTTATAAGCAAAGTTAGACACTAGTCATTTAGGATGAAATGGTGCTAATGAAAAAAATTATATGTGTGTGTCTCCATTCCCCTGAAGACTTGGGGGTTAAGTCTCTGGAAGGCCTCAAACCATTTTTTAATAAGTGCTTACATAAGCACTTATTTTAATAAGGCAGGGGAGGGCCTTGGGTTGTCTGGGTTTAAATGAAAATTTTTCATGTGAAAATTACAGAAGCACATCTGCCAATACCTGATTCTGCTGGACACAGAGGAGGCGCCCATTGAATAGAGGATGCGAGAAAAGTCATCAGTGATACCAACAGCCAACGGCAATTCACAAGCCCTTACAGAAAGACATATTGGGCTCCCAGAAAGAAAAGTGGGATTGGTGGGAACCAATTCTTTGGTTCCTAGGGGCTTTTTTCTATGTATTATCTCCAAATTTGAACTTATAGCTTTGAGAAGAAAGGAAAAGACAAATACTCATGAATCTGGTGTATCGTATTGAAATTCTAGATTCATTCATAAAAAGGTATTTTGTGAGCAAGGATAGAGTAATATAATGGAACAAGCAGTCTGCTTTCTTGCCACAGCTGGATCTGCCCTCTGAATTTTGTGATCATTAGGGTGATGGGAAATGGACCGTCTCCCTAAATTAGGAATGAAGAGTGTGAACTTCCGTTTGTTATAGTCAGTGTAGTTGATCTGAGCAGAGGGCATGAAGAAGGCGGTGTTATTTGTGTGCACCAAAAAGCCGCTTCTCCTTATAATGTCTCTACAGTACCCTGATATACTTTTTGATGTCTCTATCATCATGTCCATTTTTTATGGTCATGGTCCATAAAACCTTCTGGACCTGGTCTTCTTAGCTCTTATACCTTATGCTGACTATGAATCTTAGTGGACCAATCAGGGGAGAAAAGGATATAACTTTATTTGCTTTAAATCAACTTAAGTCCAACTCTAAGACCCACAGTTCAGGCCCATGGGAAGTTCAGTCATTGCTGGGGCCATCTCTGTACCCCAGGGTTGCAAAAGGTCCCTGGCTTTACACAGACAGCAGCAAATCAGTAAGGAGAATCCTTGGATGGTGTATTCTGGGTCCACACTGTTCAGCTTGGGGAAGTCCATGTCTTAAAGCTCCTGTTCCCTTCAGGTCAAAACAGCCCTGCTGATGGAGCTTGGGGGATGGGATGCTGGAGTCTGAGACTATCTGTGGAGGCTGGAGACCCTCTGATGAGATGTGACCTTTCTAGTTGCCCTGCCAGTCGTCCTCCCCAAGATCTCCTAGGAGTGCGGAAAGCCAAGCAAGCCCCGTGCCAGGGGTTGACTTAACCACCTCTTGGGCTTCTCATCACTCCCAGGAGTGCTGCCATGGGGAGGCATGAAGGGTTCTGATGCCCAGGGCTAAGAAAACAGCAAAACTCCCCAAACCAGGTCCTGAGCCACATTTGGGTCCACATGATTTATTAAAGGGAATACTTTCAGGATCTACCACTAAGGAAGTTGCAGAAGGAAAATGGGAAAGAGGAACAAGCCAAGCATAAGTGATTTTAATTGAACTCCCAGACTCAGCCCCATCCTATAAGGTGCTGGGAAGTGTAAATCACACCTTGAAGAACAGGAGTGGGGCCTTTGTGCTTCCGCACCCATCAGTCACTGGCTATAGGCAACCCTGGGGTGAGCATGAAGGGGCCAAAAATCTAGGCATTTTTTAGCTCTTCATTTGGGCGAGATGGTGCCCATGCCCAAGGGCAGTCTGTGAAGGTGGCAGGTGCCAGCTCTCAGCAGCAAAGCACATGTATAGAAACAGAGCTTGGGAAAGGATAAGAGGAGACCTCGATGGGGCACCAACAGTGATCACTACAAGAGCCCTGCAAAGCCATTGCATCTCCTCTGTAAAGTGGTACCACAGTGAACTGCCTAATACTGCTGCCTGAAGAGCAAAGAAGACAAGGGAGAGAAGGTCTTTTTAAAAACGTTTATCTGAAACAGTGTTGCAGAGAAGTGCATCCTGAGTACTGCCTTTGCTTACAAGGTAGCATGTAAAGGCATGCTAAACTTAATGTGTTTATATGCCTAGGCTGAGTCCCCAAAGTGATAGGACAATGTGCTATTTATGACTAATTATGGAATATTTTATTTAGCAAAGCAGGAGTTTGATGCTCCTTCACACCAGTGATGCAGATGTTTTAAATTCTCATTTGGCTTTGTGTGAAAACATCCATCCCACCGAGGAGAAATGAAATCAAAAGCTCTTGAAACATCAAATAGGAAAGAATCATGAGTCTGTTCAGTGGGGAGATACAGAGGTTTCTAAACAGAGAACCCACAGGGAGAAAAGAGAGATAGCTTTGAAATCTAACCCTAGGGAGATGCTCTGATGAGATGCAGATGGTCTATGAACCCAACAGGTAGAGGTCTAAACTGGGAGAGAAAAGGATGGATGAGGAAGTCTTAGAATTCCCTTCAAAAGCATCAGAGGAGAAGGTATAGCTTTGAAAAGCACAGGAAATAAATGAGGGAAGAGAGACTAATGCTCAGTAGATGTTTGATGTAAGAATATAATTTTAAGGCTTCATTACACAGGATTAAAATAGATGAATGTAGAGACCATGCTTGGTGTACCTGGAAGTCTGAATCAACACACTGGACCCAGATCTGGAAACCCATTGCATTGCCAAGAGACCAAAAAGTATTGCTTTGTACTTGAAAAGGTCCAATAATTAGATTCCTTTATGGATTTTTCTTTAAGGTGTATGCATTTGGGGAATTGATTTTTAAAGGCAGTTGGATGCTTTGTAAATAAAGGCAAACAAAGGAAGTAGAGACTATGTGTAGTTTAAATTGCTACTCAAAACCAGACCAACCAGAAAAGTATTATTATCTTGCTTCGTAGATGAGGAAAACAAGACCTGAAAAGATTAATTTTCCCAGGCCCTAGTTTATTAAGTGGAAGATGAGTACATTTTGGCCTTTATTCTTTATACCCACAAACAGACATTTGTTGAATACCTGTGTATTTGAGTATAGCTATCTGATCCTGGAGGCCACTATTTTTCCACCAGAATCTAGTGGCAAAACATTTAAATCTGAGTTCATGGAACATGGGATTACACTATGGTTATGCAGGATGGTAAAGAGATTTGCAGGGGGCAGAGAGGGTCTGGGAGCACACATAAAAAAGGCATGAAGACTTAATGTAGATTTATAGGCTTAGTGGGGGATACCCAAACCATCTCCCTGACACTTTAAAAAATAATAGCTATAGGACAACAACAAAATTATAAAATACAAAATCTTATGGCTACACTTTCTGATTATAAAACTTGAAAAAAATAGTAGAAAGAAGCAAGAAACATTCTCAAAGTTACAAACCAGAGATAATGACTGCAATTATTTTAAAGTATGCTTTTCCAGTCCTTTTATTCCTTTGGCTGCTTAAATTTTCTTTCTTTGGTTTTGATTTTGAACAGCTTTTTACGCTATGTCTGTGTGTGATTTTCTTCATACTTATCTGGGTTGGGACTTTGTAAATCTGTAGGTCAGTGTCTTTCATCAGAAAAATGTCAGTTGTTATCTCTTTACATACTGGTTTTCCTCCATTCTCTCTCTTTTCTTCTGGGATGCCAGTTACATGTATTTATTAACCTTCTTACTATGTATTTACATTTTCCTGTACATTTTTCATCTTTTTGTTTCTTAGGCTTCATACTGAGTCTTTTCTTTGAAGCTATCTTTCAGTTTGTCAGTCCCCTTCAGTTGTATCTGATTTGCTATTAAACTCATCCACTGAATTTTTTACTTTATGTCATTATAACTTTTGTGTTCTAGATTTCTCCTTGGGTTACTTTTTAAGGTGAAAGTTTTCTGCCAAAGTCCTCAATTTTATATTTTATTTCCTTGAATATTTTCAGTCTATTTTTAAGTTGTGTCAGACAACTCCATTATCTGAATCCTTTATGAATCTATTTTGAACATCTACGTTTCTCTTGAATTTCAGCCACATGGTCTCACCTTCCATTGAACCTTCCCTTGGAAGCATCATCCTGCTCAACCCTGGTCATATTTCATGAGCATAACTTAAAACCAAATGAAAGAGAAGTATACCTACAAGAAAAGTAGGCATGTGTCTTTAATTTCAGACATGTCATGTTAGAAAGGAATATGCATTTAAGAATTATAGAAATGTGGCAGAATTCCTCCACCTTGGGCAGACGTGTTTAGATATTCTGAGTCTGTTGGCCTTTAAATCTTCCTTTAAACTCTTTTCAATGACATGAAGAACCTGGATTGTCATGAGGCTTTATTACCTGGAAGGGCTTGAGAACTCTCCAAGGTTCCTGCCAGTTAAACCCACATGAAATGTAATAGGAATAGGACCCATCTCACACGTAAGAGATCATGAAGTGGAAGCCTAATGGACCGTGAAGGTACTTACTTCTAAGCGGAGAAAAATCCAATGATTAGGCTTACAGGAAAAGTGATTTCTTGTATTCTAACTGAGGCTGACATGGCTAGAGGCTAGTTCATTTTCTTTCCGTATTCCAGGACAGGCCTTAAGTATCACTCAGTCTTTCTTGGCTGTGATCTCTAGCAAGCAAAGTTCAAAAGGAATGAGGAGCTACATTTGAATTACACAAGTCATAGCCCTTTGATAGTCTGACTGGTCACAGATTGAAATCTCTGTGGGCACCAGACAGCTGGTGGGTGGGGACTGTGACCAAGGCAAGAATGTGATCCTGTCTAAGTAGAGAAGCTCCTCCCTGCACCAGCTGATTCTTGCCATGTGAGAATATAGGGTTTCCAGAGCTAAATTTTGTCAGAAGCTAGTAACACAGATTTTTATGAAACACTGTCTGATTTTTATGTTGACAACGAATTCCACTCTCTGAAACTTGCAGGTATGACATATGTTTTTGGGATGATTGAAGTCTGTGGGCTCTTCCGGTTGTTTCCGGGCTATGTATTCAGCTTCGACTGAGTCTGAACTATAAGACAGTGGCCCGTCAATGAAGCAATATGGAAGGCTCTTTCTGCCTCTTCATTCCACATCATCCAGGGATTCCTAGAAGTATAAGCACTGGGATTTTTCTGAGTCCACTTGAAGCTTCAAAAAGTACAGTGCCTTCTCTATGCCATTTTGGTATTTTTAAACAACTCACTCAGTGAGATCCCTTTTTGACATTTAAAATGGGGCTTTGGCATCAACCACCAGGGAGATCGCTCAGAATGCATAGTCCAAAGCACAGAGTGTCATTGAGATCATCTGTCATGTGAGCTATGAGCAGTCTTAGAGTAGACAAACCAGGAGCTTGACCAGTTTTAGGAACTTTGCCAAATTGCACATAGGAACAATGTATTAATTTTTAGTTCTGAAATATTATAGAAGCGTTATATGAATGGATATTCATTTCTTGCCTGGAGGCAAGCAAGCAGGTTATTTGAAAAGTAACTGGGACACTTAAGGGAAGAAAAGAATGTCCGATGCGTAACTGAGTTGTGTGGAGACTGTTTTATAATGTGCTCAGTCGTGTCTGACTCTGCTACCTCGCCAGACACCTCTGTCCATGGGATTTTTCAGGCAAGAATGCTGGAGTGGGTGGCCATTTCCTGCTCCAGGGGATCTTCCTGGATGAGAGATCAAACGTGTGTCTCCTGTATTGGCAGGCAGATTCTTTACCACTGAGCCACCTGGGAAAGCCCCTGTTTTATAGGGATGAGCCCATATCTTAGAAAAATGATTAAAAAGAGACTAGAGAGCCTGATGGAGTGATTGTTATCTAAACTCAGTAATTAAAGGTTGAATTCTAAGGGGACTTACTCTGTATCCTTAGGCAAGTAATATTCAGTATTGTACCATAATCCATTTGAGAAAAATATATTGTCTAGCTGATCGAATATTTCCAGGATATATCTAATATCCTGTTCGGTGCTCAGGATAGCTTTGTTGATGCCAATTTTACTCTAAGTAGCTGTGCAGTATGAATGAGAGAATAGAGATCTCCTATAATGAGTATTGTTAAATGTTTAGATGAAAAGTTCTATTTGGAGATTAAGGGAATTTGTTGTATCTCTGAATTTATATTGCCTCTAGTGTTTTTCAATTACAACTTTTAACACACCCAGTGTTCTGGCAGATGAAATAGAAAATCTAAATTCATAAATGTACTCTCATTTCTAATCTATTCTACTTTCTGGGTACAACACAAATAGGAAACTGAATAGTCTGATTTAATTGCCCAAGCTTTAGGGAATGAAGAAGATGATATTACAATACTGAATACCAACAATCCTTGCATACTGAGCATAAAATCTAGGCAAAATGTTTATTTTGTCCAGGCCTGTCCAGATTTCACAATTTGGGAAGCAAATGAATGTGAATACATGAGAGCCTGATGTGGTGTCAAATGTATATATATATATATATATATGGTGTGAAACAGTTCTCAATTTAAGAATAAATTGTTAAAACAAGAAGATATGTCTAATGCATGCATTTTTATGTTATGCGTTTTCTCTTGGTAATTCCTTTGAGTACCATTGTTAGCAGGCTCCATATCACTGCATTTTTAATTCAATGAGACGTGAAAAGATTCAGTGCTAAAATGGAATGCTTCAGACTCTTAATAACGCTCCTTTTCTTTTCTTTTCACTTTCAGTCCTTGAAGAAAGAAACTGCTCAGACCCTGGGGACCCAGTCAATGGGTACAAGAAAATTACAGGAGGCCCTGGGCTTATCCATGGGCACTATGCAAAAATCGGCACCGTCCTGACCTTCTTTTGTAACAGCTCCTATGTTCTCAGTGGTAATGAGATGAGAACTTGCCAGCAGAATGGAGAGTGGTCAGGGAAACAGCCAATCTGCATAAAAGGTGACTGGCAAATATTTCTGAAGTCTGTAGAGATAAGTGGAGTTGCTGAACATTTTGGTAGCTCCCCTACCTGTTTTTGAAGCCCTGGGGAAAAAAATTGCCTGTCTCTTTTAAGTTCTTACTGAAATCGTATATTATTCTTATTTTGAAAACCATCCATAAAACATGTGCATCTTTTTTAGACCGCCAAAGGACCAGTTTATCCTCATCACAATGTCTTGATGTGATCAAGAAGAGTGATGTAGTTATCAGAGCAGTTTAGAGAGATGACAAGGCTGAGTTTTTTATGTGTAACCCCAAGGATAGAACTGAAACAATTAATATGCATTTATATGGCTACATTTATCTACTCTCTGTGCAACATTAAATCAATGCAAGAAATAAAAGACACAATAGACACATCATCCCTGCCGGCCTGTGTGGAGGGAGGTTTGAAATGTTAAAATGTTTAAAAGCATCTTTAAAAGACAATAAACCCTTGAACATTCAAAGGACAGTTATAGAGCAAATGAGTGGTGTGTATTCTGAGAAATATGAGCTCCAGTTCTCCTGTAGCAAGGAGGACTGGAGCCCGTTTGGGAAGCAGGGAAGGATTTATTGAGATAAAGAGGAGTTGGGACGATATTCCAGTTGAAAGACAAAAAGTGTAAAGTGAAAGAATCATGGTAAGTAAAAAAATGAGTCAATCAGGGAATCTGGGAGGTAAATTTTAAAAGGTAGTTTGAGACCAGAACAAATGGGACGTTGCATAAGGAAGTTTGGACCTGACTCCATGACAGTAGGCATGTGTAGTTTCTTTTATACATATATCATGTATATATTGATATATATATGTGTGTGTGTGTGTGCAATTTTATTTATCTATCTACTTTTTATTTGTTTTTGGCTGTGCTGGGTCTTCGTTGCTGGGCGGGCTTTTCTCTGGTTGTGGAGAGCGGAGGCTGCTGTTTGTTGGAGTGGCTTCCCTTGTTGCGGAGGACGGGCTCTAGGGTGGGTAGGCTCAGTGGGCGAGGTTTCCAGGCTCTAGAGCACAGGTTTCCGGGATCAGTAGCTGTGGCACACAGGCTTGATTGCTCCATGGTATGTGGATCTTCCAGGATCAGGGATCAAACCGTGTCTCCTGCATCGGCAGGTGGATCCTTACCACTGAACCAACAGGGAAGCCCCGTAGTTTCTTATCAAATTGATTCACTTGTTGCTCCAAGTCGACAATAGCTCTTTTTGGTGGAAGGACTGAGCAAGTAACACACACACACACACAACTAACTGGTTGTTTCCTGAAGAAAAGCATGTCCTTGGCCTAGATTATCCAGATGATTGCTTCAGTCCTCCACTTTGCCTTCTGAGTGTTTGTCAACAACCTGAATCATGGGAAAAGGAATGAAAGAGGAAGTCTGTGAAAGAAAGACTTTAGACTTAAGCCAGGAGCAACCTTCATCCCCACCAGCACAGACTATGAGTCTTGATTTCATTAGGTATGGAAATGGTGTTACCTATGTCCTTGGAGATTTTTTGTCAACCCTTCTCTTACAAATTAATACAACTAGAGTTCCCTAGGTTGCTAATTAGACAAATGTTGGCTGCTTGATTGGGAAAGTGAGATGGGAAGGATTCCTTTTCACTTGTGAAGAAAGAGAGACTTCAACAAAACTAAACCAGGCTTTGAGTTGCCCTCAAAGGATCATTAGAAGCCTTAATTGCAGAGAAAGGACCTGGAGGAATCAGTTACTCAAGACTTATTGTTGGTTGACACTGCTGTTCAGTTTTAAATGAGAACCTTGTGATTTCCTATCTTGGGCTACATTTTAGAACCTTGCCCTTGGCTTTTATTCCATATTGATCTAGTTTGCTAATACTATTTACGTAAATGGATAATTCTATTAACTACTATTGCTTCATATCACTGGGCTTCCCTGGTGGCTCAGACAGGAAAGAATCTGCCCTGCAATGCAGGAGACTCGGGTTTGATCCCTGGGTTGTGAAGATCCCCTGGAGGAGGGCATAGCAACCCACTCCAGTATTCTTCCCTGGAGAAGTCCATGGGCAGAAGAGCCTGGTGGGCTATAGTCTATGGGGTCACAAAGAGTCGGACACAGCTGAGTGACTAATCCTTTCACACTTTCATATCACCTGGGTGGAGCAGCTCTGCAGACATTCTTATTCTACTTGGGTTCTTCAAAGGGGGATGCCATTGTATTAATAAATGAAATTCAGCATGCTCTGTTTTTTAAAAATTCATTTATTTATTTTGGGCCATGCTGGGTCTCAGTTGCACTCGTGGGCTTCTCACTGGGGTGGCTTCGCTTGTTATAGAGTACAGACTGTAGAGCATGGGCTCAGTATCTGTGGCTCACAGGCTTAGTTGCACTGCAACATGTGAGATCTTCCTGGATGAGGGATCGGACCTGGCTCTCCTTCATTGGCAGGTGGATTCTTAACCACTGGACCGCCAGGGAAGTCTCTCAGGATGCTCTTTTGCTAAGCGAGCTGTTCATGCTTGGCTGATACGTCTCACTTCTGAGAGCCTGGGGAATGTGCACTGGTGTCCAGAGAGGGTGGTCAGGTATGAATCTGAATTCATGGTGTGAACAGTTAGTATGGAAAAGGTTATGCAGCTTTATCTTTTTCTTTCTAGCCTGCCGAGAACCAAAGATCTCAGACCTGGTGAGACGGAAAGTTCTTCCAATGCAGGTTCAGTCAAGGTGAGGTTGAAACACCTGAACTCTGCTTTAAAGGCAAATGACCATTCCTTTCTCCACCCCCTTTCCCTACTTGTGTTTGGCCAAAGACAGTCTGAGGTTTCTTAGGGACACTCCGTGTTGACTTGCCAGGAAAGAAAAGGGCCTGTTAGATGAGGCTTATTAGCTAGCTGCCTTTAGCCAAGAGGTAGCAACTGTTGGAATATGTACAGGTTTCACTGGATCGTGGGAAAGTCAGTGGCTGGTGGGAAGCCAGACTTTAAGATGGCCCTTGAGGAGCTGGATTTTAATACTTGAGTCCTTCTAAAATGACTGCGTATTTATCATGCAGCTTTTAGGGAGATGGCATTCCTACCAAACACAGTCAGTCGTGGCTTAGAAAGATGTCCTTGGTAGTGATCAATCAGATAAAGCAGGCTGGTGGAGCTAGGAACCAGAGATGAATGACTAGCCCCTGATGAAGGATGTGAAGCCTCGGGGCGAGGGGCGGGGTTGGGCGGGGAGCCCACCTAGTCTTTCTCCTGAAAAGACAGAGGTGGGGACCCCTGGTGGCAAGCTAGGGAAGTTGCTTCCACTGGATTTCAACGAGGCTTAATGCTTGGCTTCCTTCAGTTCCCTACTCAGTTTTTACCTGGCAGAGAGACCCTCCATGACCGTCCTTTAAAAAGGATAGCACCCTTGCCTCCACCCTGACTGCTGAGCTGACTTCTTTACCCAGTATTCTCTGACCTTTACAGAGATCTCCAATTTGCACCTGGGCATCCATCTTCACCTATTGTCCTACTGACATTTGCTTGTTTATTTGTTCAATTTCTGTCTCCTCACAACCCACCAAAAAACTGAAAGTTACGCGTGCAGAACATTTTCTGTTTAGTTTATGCTGAACTCCTAGTACCTAGAATAGCGCCTGCCGCATGGTGGACACCCCCACAATAGTGAATGAGTGAACGGCTGGATTGGATGGACGGGTTCAAGTGCTGGTTCCGTCATCTCTCTTTAGTGCTGGCTATTCTTGGGCAGATTCCTAAACTTGCAGAGCCCTTAGTTTCCTCTTTTCAAAAATAAGGGCAATCACACTAACGTTTGCCTCTAGGAATTGTTAAGGATTAAATGTAAGGCAAATATCTCCCTGGAAGATTCACTGCTGGGGCAAGGATATGACGGTCTTCAGCAGACTCATCCAGGAACCCCCAAAGGCAATGCGAAGCTTCAGTGGCCAAAACCTGAGCTTGTCTGCAAGTACAAAAGCCCCCTGAGCTACAGAGCTGGTTCTAAATATGAGCTAAAGATTTGTAGAATGGAATCAATGTAGGTGGAATATTTGCTCTGAGCAAAGCATTGTACGGACATGTGAAACATTTCTTACAATGGTATTCTCACCAGGAGAGAATCGTGACTGCCCAGTGCTATCTGGGGTCCTGTCTTAGCTTCCTGTGTGCCCTTCAGCATCCCCACCTACCTCTCTGGGCTTCCTTTCTCCATGCATTAAACAGGAATGAAAACATTGATTCCTAAAGGAAATCTAACTTGTCAGTTAATAGTCATTATGCACTGATATAAAATGAGCATAAGCTGTGTAGTATGCATACCTCTCTCCCAAGAACCCCAGAGTGGTCTCGGGGGCTTAAACTTCAGGGCTCATTTAAAAGGCCTTTTCACATTTGCACACAGCGCTTCTTATTTCTCCCAATCAATGCGCTCTGAGAGAAGGTTCTATTCTCTGAGGTGGACTAATTATATCCGTTAATTGCTAAATCAAGCTACTCTATCAACACAGTTTAGTTCGAGTCAATTCCTTATATTGCTCCATTATGATAATAGTTAGAGCAGAGCAGTCACTTGGATTTCTTTCCTTGAAATTAACTTCTTTTCTTGTTTAATTTCACAATTAATTTGTGTGTGTGTGTGTGTGTGTGTGTGCATGTATAGCGTACCTTTGGAAAGCAGCTATTATGTCAGATATTATGCTCTTTGGTTAAAACCCTGGGTAGCTGGAGGCATGCCAGAAATGGAAATGGAGGAATAAATAGAAGGTTGAAGTGTGCAAGAAAATCTGCTCAGGGGTAGAAGAGATATGTGTGTGTGTGTGAGAGAGACAGAGACAGAGAGAGGTGAGGGGAGAAAGGGAGAGCGAATCACCCACACACAGAGGATGAGATAGCTATTGTTTTCTTCCTTCGTAACTGAACATCTTCGTGGCGCTTGGCATGGATACTAAAAGGGCTGTAATGACTGTCTCCTGCCCTCCTCTCTCTCCGGGCCCCTCTGCCGTGATGCAGGGAGACGCCATTACACCAGCTATACTCATCAGCCTTCAGCAAGCAGAAACTGCAGGACGCCCCTACCAAGAAGCCAGTCCTTCCCTTTGGAGACCTGCCGCCTGGGTACCAACATCTGCACACCCAGCTCCAGTACGAGTGCATCTCACCCTTCTATCGCCGCCTGGGCAGCAGCCGGAGGACGTGTCTAAGGACTGGGAAGTGGAGTGGCCGTGCCCCATCCTGCATCCCTAGTGAGTCAAGGCTTGTCCTCGCACTAAAACAGCTTGCATCTCTCATGGCTGCCTATGAAAAGCCCCTGACCCTGTTGAAGACTGCTGGGGAAAAAATCCTGGTCCAAAAGAATAGTCCTCTAATACTTTCCCCCAGTTTGGTGAAGTCTGAAATTCCACAGTTAGAGTTTCCTTCCTTTGGCTAAACTTATTTGGAGAGATGATTAAATCTTAGATGAATTTTTGAGGAAGAGGGGGCATGCTTTCTTGTGGATGATTTTATCATATTTACTTGGAGAAAAGGGACAGAACAGTCATTAAACACCATGTGGGGAAGGGATTAAAAGTGCCAGAGAACTTCTAGTTATGTCATATTGGTTACCTGAGCCCCCGTTTTCATCCTCATCACCCAATGGTATTAATTACGTTATTATTCATAAGTATGAGGTATCAGTTACTTACAGGTTATAATAATGATTACTGAGATAATACATGGAAATGTCTGGAATGGGCTTTTGCACATACTAAGCTACTACCCCCATCCTTTTTTGTCAGAGGAGAAGAGTATGGCTTAGTTCGAGGTGGTCATCTTTATAGCAGTAGTCATGATATTTTGAGTCTGTTTATATACATCATCTCATCCACTCTCTGCAAGAACCTAGTTGTGATTACAGTATCCATTTTGCAGGCAGGAAGACTGAGGCTCTAAGAGATTAGACAACTTACCCAGTAAGTGCCTGGGATGGTAAGACTCCCAGTTATAACCCTCGACTTTATAGTCAAGCATGTTAAGGTGGTTGATTAGTATTTAAAGGAAAAAAAAAAAAAAAAAAAGGTTAGATGCTCTGTGGTCTTGACACCTGTAGGGCCCACCTTTCCAGATATGTGCTCTGTTGATTGATTGACACATTCCCCTCTAGATGGGAAGGTCTGAGTTTATCTCACTGAGCTGGTGCTTTCTCCGTAGTTTGTGGGAAAACCGAGAACGTCTCTGCTCCGAAGACCCAGGGCACGCGCTGGCCGTGGCAGGCTGCCATCTACAGGAGGGCCGGCGGGGTGCACGGGGGCAGTCTGCCCAAGGATGCCTGGTTTCTGGTCTGCAGCGGTGCACTGGTCAACGAGCGCACCGTGGTGGTGGCTGCCCACTGCGTCACCGACCTGGGCAGGGTCACCGTGATCAAGACGGCAGACCTCAAAGTCGTCCTGGGGAAATTCTACAGGGATGACGACCGGGATGAGAAGAGCATCCAGAGCTTGCGGGTGAGAGAGGGCTGCAGCCTGGAAGTCTGGTTTCTTTCTCGGCAGCTCCCAGCACCGGGCGAGCAGTTATTCTGTCAGCCTGTCACCTTGACATCCAGTCCAGAGCCTGGAAATATTAGGCACATGCATGCTCAGTTGCTCAGTACTGTCAGACTCTTTGCGACCCCACGGACTATAGTCCACCAGGCACTTCTGTCCATGGAATTCTCCAGGCAAGCAGACTGGAGTGCGTTGCCCTGCCCTTCTGCAAGGGATCTTCCTGACCCAGAGATTGAACCCCTGTCTTTTGCGTCTCCTGCATTGGCAAGCAGATTCTTTACCAACTGTGCCACCTAGATGCCTAATCTTTCATGGTTGGCAGATACTAGAAAGGGGCATCTAGAAAGACTATGCAGTCTTTCCCCCCCCAAAAAATTTTTTTAAATAAGATAATAAAAAATACCTTCTATCATTGGGGTCATTGAAAGGTAACCAACCACCTATTATGTTTAGGACATGGTGCTAGGTAGACAGGACATAGAGACTCCTAATAAATTTCTAATATTATTGTCCTTCCCTACCTCCCTCCCTCCTTCTGTACCATCCACCCTCTCATGCAATCTAGCTCATCCACCTGTCCATCCATCCATCCATTGTTGAGCTCCTACAGCATGCCATTCACTGGGAATACACACAGAACTGAACAAGGCATGATCTTTGCCCTGAAGAGTCCACAGGCTGGGGGAAGAGACAGACCAGTATATTGTGATTAATCCAGCACAATAGAATCCCTGGGTAAATGAGCTCAGATATAGAACAAGTCCATAAAAATGTTACAGTGTATCATAGATGTAAGCTCCAGGGGGCCCCATCAAAGAGGGTGATGAGCAAGAATGGGGATAACCAGGGGAGGCTTGGTGGAAAAGTCCCGTGGACCATCCTAGGTGTAGCTCTATCTTACTGGCTTGACGGTAAATGAAATGTTTACAGTGGACCAGAGGTTGCCACCTGGTAGCCTGTAGAGGTTTGTGTTTTGGTAGTGCTACTGTATATTTTTTTAATCAGTTATTTGCCAACATTCAGAGAAGGCAATGGTAACCCACTCCAATACTCTTGCCTGGAAAATCCCATGGACAGAGGAGCCTGGTAAGCTGCAGTCCATGGGGTTGCTAAGAGTCGGACATGACTGAGCAACTTCCCTTTCACTTTTCACTTTTATGCATTGGAGAAGGAAATGGCAACTCACTCTAGTGTTCTTGCCTGGAGAAACCCAGGGACAGCGGAGCCTGGTGGGCTGCCATCTATGGGGTTGCACAGAGTCAGACACGACTGAAGCGACTTAGCAGCAGCAGCAGCAGCCAGCATTTAAAAACCAAGAGGTTTCAGCCAGAGGTCTGGAGTCTATTCTCTGGCAAAATGAGCATCTCTGCATGGCAGTGGTCAGCTGAGCAAAGTGGTGTGCCTCTTTGCTTGTGGTATGCACCCCTGTCCTTCAAAGCCTCGCATGTCCACTCCACTTATTTAAAAACCACCTGCCAGCCCTGGTAGGCATTTCAGTTTGCGACCCTGGAAACAGAGCAATTGCTTTCTATGATCCATTGAGTGAAGTGTGTCCGAATAATTGCAGCTGGCTTTCAGACATTTTCTCTCATAAGCCCGGGGCTTGCCTGTTGCTGTCACCGTGGAGTTGGCCACTCACCACTGCTGTCCATTCTCTTTACCTTCGTAGATTTCTGCAATCATCCTCCATCCCAACTACGACCCCATCCTGCTGGATACGGACATTGCCATCCTGAAGCTCCTGGACAAGGCTCGCATGAGCACCCGCGTCCAGCCCATCTGCCTGGCGGCCCCTCGGGATCTCAGCACCTCCTTCCAGGAGTCCCGCATCACCGTGGCTGGCTGGAACGTCCTGGCGGACTCCAGGAGCCCCGGCTACAAGGACGACACACTGCGGTCGGGGGTGGTGAGGGTGGCGGACTCGCTGCTGTGTGAGGAGCAGCACGAGGCGCAGGGGATCCCGGTGAGTGTCACGGACAGCATGTTCTGTGCCGGCTGGGACCCCACGGCCCCTTCGGACATCTGCACAGCTGAGACAGGGGGCATCGCAGCTGTGTCCTTCCCGGGCCGGGCATCCCCGGAGCCCCGCTGGCACCTGGTGGGGCTGGTCAGCTGGAGCTATGACAAGACATGCAGCCACAGCCTCTCCACGGCCTTCACCAAAGTGCTGCCTTTTAAAGACTGGATCGAGAGAAACATGAAGTGAGCCGCAGGCCCAGGGAGGAGTGTTTCTCTGCTCCGTGTACATGTCAGCCAGGGCAGTATGGACCCAGAGTGGGATTCTGCCCATGAATTTCGCTGTGCCTGGGCTTCTGATTTCAAAACCAGTGGAGGGCGAGTCGAGCTTACTTTCTGGTAGGCCACTACCTCCCTGACTGCTGGGGTCCTCTGGAAGATTCCCACGCTGCTTACAAGAACTCAGTTTCTTCCAAAGAGACTATGTAGGTGGCAAAGAAATTCACCCCATTCTACCAACCCAGTGGGCTTCCCCTCCTGCCTTTTGGGGATGGACCAGATGCCATGGTCAGCTCTGGTCAAGAGAAGGTCGAGATCAGATTCATCAGGTCTCTTCCAAGGCTCCAACCAGACCGACTTCCAAAGAGCCACCAATGGGCCAGCCCCAGACAGCGAGCCTGGCTGTGGCATTGGCCATATCACAGAGTGGTCTTTTTCCTTCCCAGTCACCTGTACATACTTTAATAAAACCAGGGTTGGCTTCTGACCCACGGAACACATGTCCTATGGCTCTGATTCCGCCTTTTTTGAGCTACATATGTTGGGGCCGGTGGCTGGGGGCAGCCTTTTAATAAATCATCATTCCCAAATAGTGCATATAGCAAAGCCAGTGCCATCTTTTCAATGCCAGTGCTTGCAGTTTGCTGTTCATAGAGTAGGAGAGAAAGGGGATGGGCACCATCAGATAAGGCACAAGCGGAGGAAAATACCAGGGACTTGACAATTTCTAGTGTCCCCTCTGGTTCTCATGTTCTACATGCAAGCACAAGACCCTGGTTTGAATCTCCAGAAATCTCTAGGACGTATTTTCATAGCATCTGAATTGGAATCACCTATTTATTCACACTTGATTGAGATATGCCAAGAACCTGCTACTTCATTCTTCTCTATAACTTACACAACTTTCCTTTCCAGCCCCAAGCCTGACTCCCACTGCATAGCAGAAGAAAAAAAAGAAAAGAATGCAATCCAGTCCCTGAAGGGGTCTTTTCAGGAACATTCTCTTTTTGGGGTGACTCACTCTCTTATCCTTTCTCCCCAGCTTTCACCAGATTCCTCCTGTCCCAGATGGTACCATGGAGGCGTAAGTGACTTTGAGCCCTGGGACACTGGAGGACTCCTGAGTTTCTGCAGGCTCTTGGGTGTGTGTGGTATTACTTTCTCACATTTGGGGGACATTGGTGCTCAGGTCTGTAACGAGTGTAACTTGTGCAGAGTTCTCTCTGCTTCCCTGGGACTCTGCGGTCCTCCCCGCTCACTTGGCTGCTCTTTGGGTCTGGCTTGCACTGATACTCCTGAGATCCAGGGGGACTCCGTCTTGACACTGGTTTGTTTGGGTTACTCAGCTTCCTGGCCACAGTGGCAGCCTTCTTGGGAGGCTCCCCAGCTGACCTTTCACTGACCTCCTCTTCCTCCCCTGAAGGCTTGTGGAACGTCTAGGTCTTTTCCGTACCTCCTGAGGCCTGAAAGCCCAAGGTTGGTGCAGGATGCCTGGGGACAGTCCCATCCTACAGACCCCAACAGAAACTCTTCCCTCCCTTATCAGCGAGAACTTCGACCCCAAGGACTTTAGCCCCAAGGCAGGATGCCATATCTGTCCCCCAACCTGCATTCCCATCTCTGTGTCTTTGCATTATTCCCTGAGCCAGCAGAGAATTTCTGGTACTTTATCTCTTGGTTAGGCTTCCTTGAGGCTTTCCATAAATCAGGCTCCTCACCCCCTGCCTTTCAATCACTCCCTCCATCCTCGCGGCTTAATCTGAGAGCAATGTATTGGTTATGGACTTCTGAGGAACAACCATCCAACACGTAATAGGTTAAGCTGGACTGTTGCATTTGACAAATATTTATCAGGTTACTCAAAAGGTCTTTTCCTTGCTGTTTTTAAGCCTAGAAAGTTTGGATCTCAAGAGGTGTAATGGTAGTCAGATCAAAAAGATCTAAATTCCTGTCTTTCTACTTATTTTGAGTGATCTTGGGCAAGTCACCTAATGTCATCTGCATCAGTTCGTCAATTATTAGGTTGGCATGCTGGTCTATCTTTTGCCGTAGCTGATGGTTCAGTGAGCTACTGTGTAAAGCGGTGAATGTAGTACCTGACACACAGCTCAGTGCCTTTAAACCCCGGCAGGGGCACAGCTGAGCACAGCTCCATAAAACCTTCATATCCACCACTTCTTACCTGGGCGTCCATGCTTACACCTTCCATTCTTTCACGCTGGTCTGACTCCTCCCCTGCATTAACACGTTCCCAAGTTTCTTGACACTCTCTTTATTCTTTAGTGTCATTTTCTATCTTTGCCTCACCACTCAGATTTGGTTTTTGATACATCATCTCTGCTATGACTTTGCTCCCTTTAGAAGCTGAGTCTGGCCCCCAGGCCGGGTGACACCGTCTGTGGCTGCTTAGTTAATAATATCCTCATGGCCACTGGCCACTCTCCCTAGATCTTCCTGCCCCAGAACTGCTCTCACTACGCGCACTCAGCCACGCTAATCAGGACGAGGGAGTCAGATACAAGCCTGTCTCTGGGCCATACCTGGCACCGGAGGAATCGTCTCTCTTTGTCACGTGGTCCTTACATCCTAGGGATAGAATGCCAAGGATGAGGGATCTCTTCTTAGCTGGAAATCTGGAGTGCATATCAGTCACAGATTTTTCAGAACTTATAAGGTCCATGTAGCATAAGGGATTACAATGACCACAGAAAATTATGGGGACTGGTGGCAAAGTCTCCTTGAGGTTGTGGCCTTTGCATCCAGTGTTGGACTTGAATTCAAGTGGCCAGCAGTTGTGAAGGAAAGTTGGATGTGAAACTGGAAGAGCAAGAATGAGCTGGAATCCACAAAACATTGAAAGTCATGTCTGTCACTGCTGTCCCCAACCTCCATGATTTGAGTGACCGGCACCCCCACACACATGGTCCAGGAGACTCGGAGAAGCTGGAAGAGGATTTCCAGCAGGTACGGGAGGGCTGCGGGCCAGGGTGCTGCTCTGCCCCGGAAAGGTGAACGAGGCAACCGTTGTGTATGAACTGCCAAGGTGCCCGATGCTCTTACCAACTTCCGGAGCGTGGAGACGGCTGTAGCTTTACTCGCCTTTTCAAATCTCATATTAAGTTTCTCTGGTGCCCACTCTAACCTGGAGCCATACAGGGAAGGGGACTCTGCAAACGTAGTTGCAGCCCCCCTCTAAGTCGACATGGAACAAAAGTCATCACAAATCATTGCATGAAATATTAATGTGGTTGTCAACTGGGGATGCCTTTGTGGAGAGCTGGTGAAGGCTTCTGTTTCATCCAGATTAGTTTGGCTCTAATTTCTTTTGTAGTGGCTTTTTGTTTTGTTTTGTTTTAGACATATGCAACCCCCAACATCTGACATTCTATCAGTGAAGCCTTGGTGTCTAGGAGCTGGCCTGGCACTCACTTCAAAGCTATGGTGTTCTCCTGCAGAAGATCAATTATTTCACAGCATGCTGGTATCAGTCAAGATCCTTCTGGGACTGTGATGGATCAAGGCAGACACAAGGCTGCTTTATATCTTGTCAGTAAAGAGGCAAAAGCAAGGTCATTATACAAACTAAAAAATACAAATGATCCCCCTCTCGTGGTTGAGAGCAGTGACTGTCTTTACTTCTTGACCAATTACAGTGTTAGCCTCTATTTTTCCTTCCTCCTAGATAAGATTTATAAAGATAGCCAATTATAGAATTACCTCTATTTAACTGATAGCATCCAATCCACAAGAAAGCCCCACTTCCCTGGGACTTCCTCAAAATCACCTAATAGAAGCCCAAATCCTAGAATAAGTTCTTTCTAAAACTGTCTTTTTTTTTATTAAATTTTTTTTATTGTTTTGGGTCTTCATTGCAGCTCGGGAGCTTTCTTTAGTTGTCATGTGACATGTGGGATCTTAGTTCCCGGACCAGGAATGGAACCCAGGTCCCCTGCATTGGGAGGTGGATTCTTAACTGGATTCTTAACCACTGGACCACCAGGGAATTCCCTCTAACATTCGCTTGATGATGTACATTCTCTTTCATTTCAAAGAGCAATAAATCCATCTTGTTCAACTAGGATTGGCCAGGTTTAACATCAAGTGGACTTTCAAGAATTATTGAGTAGTCACCCACACTGCTTTATTTTACTTAAACTCCAGTGGGAATTGAGAGGAAGGGGCAATCCAAATAAGCAACGTTTTTATTCACAGGGTAGTTAGAACTTCAAATTGAGTCTTGAGTGTAGGTGGAAAGAAAGTGTAGGATATTCTAAGTACAGAAAATGCTTGGAAAGTATGTAGGATTAAACATGGAGGGGGGCTGACTTAGAGAAGGGCCAATTCTCTTTTTTTTAATTAATTTATTTATTTTTGGCTACACTGGGTCTTTGTTGCTGTGCACAGGCTTTTCTCTAGTTGCAATGAGCTGGGGCTGCTCTTCATTTTGGTGCGTGGGCTTCTCATTGTGGTGGCTTCTCTTGCTGCAGAACATGGGCTCTAGGCACCCGGGCTTCAGGACTTGCAGCGCATGGGCTCAGTATTACAGTTGCAGCTTGTAGGTTTCAGAGAGCAGGCTCAGTAGTTGTGACGCACAGGCTTAGTTGCTCCATGGCATGTAGAATCTTCCAGGACCAGGGATTGAACCCATGTCCCCTGCACTGGCAGGCGGGTTCTTATCCACTGTGCCACCAGGGAAGTTTGGGAAGAGCCAATTCTTTCCTGTCACGAATCCTTTATTACAGCGACAGGCCAGGTTGGCCAGCCAGCGCCAGTCAAGGTAAGGCCAGTTGGTGGTAGCTCTCAAAAGCTAGGATCAAGAATTTGGCTTCTTGGTGCCCATTTGCAAACATTCAAGCCCATGTTGATGTCTCCAGGAGAGTGAAAGGACAGAGGTGGAATTCTAGAAAGACCCATCAGGCTGGCTGTGCTAGATAGAGGCAATGGTTAAAAGACCCAGCCTGAGTTCAAGTCCCAGCTCTGTCACTTACATGCTGTGGCCCTGAGCATGACATTCAATCTCGGTCCTACTGTTGCTCTATCTACAAATGGGAGTGAAACGATATGGGGATTCGGGAAGTTAACGTGTCTGTGACTGAAGTGTGTAGAACAGCATCTGCCCTGTGCTCAGTCTCTCAGTTGTGTCCGACTCTTTGTGACCCATGGACTGTAGCCTGCCAGGAACCTCTGTCCACGGGGATTCTCCAGGCAAGACTGCATCTGACCTACTGCACTCTGTAGATATTGCCACCGTTACGACGGTTGCTGTTTCATTGCTGTTCTTCAAAGAGGAGACTGGAGATGGAGAAACCAGTTATGAGCGACCTTATAGGGGTGGAGAGAGGAAGAGAGGATTTAGAATGCTGTTGAGGTACAAGCATGTGGAAAGAGGTTTGGCAACCTGGGGAATGAGGTTGAAAACAGGAAAGGGTGGGCAGAAATAAATGAGGTTTCAGGTTAAAAGATGGAGAAGGAAATGGCAACCCACTCCAGTACTCTTGCCTGGAAAATCCCATGGACAGAGAAGCCTGGTAGGCTACAATCCATGGGGTTGCAAAGAGTTGGACATGACTGAGCGACTTCACTTCACTTCACTTCAGGTTAAAAGAACCAACAGGGTTGAGAGCAAAAAGCAATGGGACTAGAGACTTGCCTGGTGGCCTAGCATCTAAGACTCCATGCTCCCAGTGCAGGGGGCCCAGGTTTCATCCCTGGCCAGAGAACTGGATCCCATATGCCCGCAACTAAAGATCCTGTGTGCAACAGTCAAAAACAAACAAACAAAAAGCAATAGGACTATGTAAGTGGGTGTAGTCTGGATAAATTTCTAAGAAAAAGTGTCAGAGCTTGACCAGTTTTTTACACATTTCCCTGTCTGCATGTGTGTGTGTGTGTATATGTGTTTGGTGGGAGTTCGGGGGCATACAGGATGGACTTAATAAAAAGGATCAGGTACAGCTGGACAAGTAGGAAATTTGCAGCCCTCTCACTGAGTCCTCACCAGCATAATACTTGTTGTTCTTTGGAGTTATGGCTGTGGAGTTTGAATATTAATCTTTACAGTTCTTTGGGATTTTCATGCCTCCAAATTCATCGTCTACTCATAACTTACTAGGGCTTCCACATTTGCCTCCTCTATTGGGAGTTGGTGATGGACAGGGAGGCCTGGTGTGCCTCAATTCATGGGGTTGCAAAGAGTCGGACATAACTGAGCGACTGAACTGAACTGAACTGATTGGAATATTAGTCTATAAAATCTCTTCCATCATGAATTCAATCAGAGATTGTGAGTTCATTGATTTTTCTACCTATCATTCATCCATCCACAAAAATTGAGTGTTAAGGATTGAAATACTAAAGGTGGACAACATAGGCTTAGTGCTTGCCCTTAATCAGATAGTCCCAGAAATACTTGAATAATCAGAAATTATGATGAATACTGGGAAGAAAATACAGAGCATTGTAAAATTGTAGAACAAAGGTCGCTGATTTAACCTGGATGGGGCAGGATAAAAGATTTGCCTCCCTGAGGATGTGATGACTGATCTGGGAAGAAGTTGACTATTGGATGGAGGGTGGGGAGAGGGGAAGAACATTCCAGGCAGAGATGAGCGTGTGCAGAGATGTTGAGAGAAGGGCTTTTGGCATATATAGAACGTCCAGAGACCCAGTAAAGCTTCAGAGGAAAGCATGAGGAAGGGAGAGGTGTGAGGGGAGACTGGAAATGCAATTTCCGTGTGTATGGCCACCCTGGGAGCTGGGAGCACCACACTCTACATGTCAAACTCCATGAACTCCGAGAATGTGCGCTAGGAACTATTAGTGAGGCCTTCAACTCATCACCTATAGCCTTTGGCTTTGACCTTGTGTTTTTCTGTTATCCTTCTAACCTGGTTATGAATGAAGACCTTGAGTCTCCCAGCTATGACACAATTGCATCATGTTCTAAAAAAGATCTTAAATGAGGATGAGGGGAGTTAAAAAAAGACTGAAAGTCAATGCAAGAGGCAAAGAAGTGAGACACTTATAGCTTCACTCCTGCCTTATTTTTTTCTCTTTCTTTAGTATCCTGTGAAAATGTTGAGTGAAATACTTTTTGGATCCCTAGGGCTTGGGGAAGTTTATCTTTTTAGGGCTGTTGGAAAGACGAGAACATTTTGGAGTGATTTGGTAGCCATTTGTGGTCTCTTTTTGCTTTTCTTGGCAGGAGGACCTGCTTTCCCTGGCAGGGCTCTGCCGGATATGCTGTTGAGGCCCAGCATTTTAAGAAGACTGTCTCAATGGCTGAGGTTTTTAGGGATCACTTCACGTTTGTATTCCAGTTCACCAAGTGTTTATCCAGAGGCTTGTGGACCAGGCACGATGGATGGTTTTGTCAACAAAGAAAAAAAAAGTCAGTAGATAAAATTAGGGAATAGCTTTCTTGGGTGACAAATAATATTAGAGATTGAATTCTCAGAGGAAACAAAAAACAGTGTTATGTATCTGAACTTATGGTTTCTAGGAAAAGATAACTCCAAACAAAAGAGAAAGAAAGAATGTTATTAATCCTTGTTTCAAAAGGGGGACAGGATGTTACAAATAAAAGTATCTAGGTGCTAATAAATAAAACCTCCAAGTGAATTGGGACTCTCCTAATTTGCTGTTATTCCCCAAAGGCATAGTTTAGCCTCTGATTTAAAAAATGTCACTGAATCTATAACCTCAACTAAGAAGTCAGTTACCTGGTTGCTGTCTCTCTCTCTCTTGATAAAGAAAATAACTTTATGAGAAAAATATTTTGGGATTTGATAACAAAGCCCCTCTCAGAATTACCAAGTTATTTCATAAAAAAAAAAGTGAATACAGAAAATAGAACCATAATCACATCACTGGATTTCTGGGGTCACAGAAGCCTAGCTTGGGTCCTTGGTTTGATCCTTTAGCCAAATCATTTAGCATTTAACCCCAGTAAGCTGTGTCAAGCAACAAAATCCTCTCCTGAAAGTTAAAAACACCCTCTCTCCATCATTTTGCCCATCATAAAGATGTCCCTGCTGAATGCCATCCTAGCAGAACAAAGCGAAATGAGAGATGTATAAGCAGCATTCTTTGCCATGATTAGAAGAGATGGGGGGTGGGGAGGGGAGATGGAAATGAAAATACCAGCAATAACTCTCAAGAAGTGTTTCTACTTTACACTGGGATCAAGCTACTAAAAAAGAGACAGTTACTCTAATTCAAAATTGTGTGGTTTTTATGGTGGACATAAAGAATTTGCACCAACCCTGACATTTTGTCTCAAGTTATCTCCTAGAAGAAGAGGCTGACACACAGGAATGATGAACCAGGGACTCACAATTCATCTTTTCCCCGTGTCCTTACGTCTTTCATCCGTGCTGAGTAAATGGAGTGAATTCACGCTCCTTCTATTAGAATTCATCAGGCAATAAGTGTGGCTAACAAATGCTTCAGTCTTCCTGAGCCTTCTACTTAATGAGGTGGTTTCTGCCTGAAGAATGGATTATATTTAGACCAAGTTCTCAGTCTGAATTGAGATTTCTCTGAAGTGACATCTCTTTTCTCATCCGCATAGAGAGTCAGGTAAAAATAGAACTCCCTTACTTCCTTTTGCTAATGCGTGTTAACAAGAAAAGAGTGACTGAACCTAACTTGAATCTTGCTGCTCTGAACACCTGTGGGAGGGGTAATTCTCTTTATCTTCTATTCAGTGACCACAGTGGACAAACAGTGCTATAGGCAGGCTCATCCTCAGCTGTACTGTGTGGCTGGATCCAAAGCACGACCACCTTTATCACTCCAGAGTGACGACGGCGTGCCAGGCAGGAGGCTGACATAATAAAGATGACAATAGCCATCACTTATGCCAGAGACTGTGGCATCACCTCCTTCAGTTCTCCTCCAAGCACAGCGGGTGGGGTCATTGCTAGTCCCATCAATGCCCAGTAGGTTAAGTGACTCCCTCATGTTCCTTCAAAATGGAAAGGGGGGAGATGGATCCCATCTGAAACTCACAACTCCAAACATGATTGAAATGAGTGGTTCCCAGGTCAGTGTAATTCTGAAAGTGAAAGTTGCTCAGTCTTGTCTGACTCTTTGTGACCCCATGGACTATACAGTCCATGGAATTCTCCAGGCCAGAATACTAGAGGGGGTAGCCTTTCCCTTCTCCAGGGGATATTCCCAACCCAGGGATCAAACCCAAGTCTCCCGCACTGAAGGCGGATTCTCTACCAGTTGAGCCTTAAGAGAAGCCCAAGCATACTGAAGTAGGTAGCCTATCCCATCTCCAGCGGATCTTTCCAACCCAGGAATCGAACCAGGGTCTCCTGCATTGCAGGTGGATTCTCTACCAACTGAGCTATCAGGGAAGCCAATTCTGAAGGCCATGTTATAACTTCTATGGAGGCCACCGTCACTTTCTTAAGACAATGACCTGTGGCTGCTGCTATGAAGATTTTCCTCCCACCAGTTATCACCCTAAACTCCCTTCTCTTTCTACAACCTTCTCATTTTCAAGTTAGTTTCAGGCTTCTCTAATGTCTCTCTTCGATGCTTTCAGCTTCCAAGCCAATGCTGTGCAAGAATATCACCTTCTAAAATAGAATATTGTACAAGAATTTTCATTCATGGTTTTCGTTCATCCTAAAAATAGCTCACAGTTCTGAAAAACTAGCATACTTATTTCAATTGTCTTGATGAAAGGGCCTCCAACATCCTCTCTATTTTATTTCTTTCTTAAAAACCTCACAGTGTCTATCTTGCAGCCTAAGTGATTGGACCAAAGTTTCAAAAGACAGATCCAGACATGCTGCTGTTTCTCTGGGTCACTTTCTTCTGATAAACTCTGGACACTGAAACATTTCTCCTCTATTGTCATCATGATGGGGAAATGGGCTTATTTAATGGCCTTTTATGGAAAAGCAGTGTAGGACTTTTTTCTTTCTTTTCTATATTAGGAGTCACCCTCCCGCCCTGTGCAGCATCAGAGATACAATAACCAATCTCAGGCGATCCAAAGGAAAACCAAGACAGGGAATGGATTCCTTAGAAGAATAAATAATAGAAGGCAAAGTCTTTATCCCTTCTTTGGTCCAACTAAGCTCCTAAAAGTACTGGAGAAGAACACTGAGAATTATAGGATTTAGGATTGGAACCTTTGAGGCCATCTGGTGATTTGTTCCATGGTATTAAACGTACCACCTTCTCATTTCTAGCAAATGGCCTGACTGGGTCCTCTCTGCTAGAAGATCCTCCATGATGGAGAGGGTGTTGCATGGGGGTGAACTGTTCCAATAGTGATGTCATTATTATTACTATAGGTTGCATAGAAGAGAAATTAAAAGCAAAATTCTGCAGAAAGACTGCCTGTACTCAGACACCAGTCTTGGCCTCCCTTCATCCATCGGTCCTGTAGGTTCATTCTCTGACTGTCTCCATTCTGCACTGTTCCCCGGGAGGTTGAACTGTAAGAACTGAACTATAACTACTGCATATGAGTTATGCCAATGTGCTCCCCTGCCCTCTGCTTCCAGCTATAGTCAACAGGGAGTCCCCGCAGGGGAGAAGAGAACAGGAAGGAAGTGGGGGTCAAGTTATTTATTGCCAGACCCCTTTCCAGCAGGTTACCATGGCAACAAAGTCTCAGTCTGCATCAGCTGGAACCGGTGTGCCCTTTGGGTTCAGGCTTAGGGTGGGTAACGATGCCGCACTGTTACAGTCTGTGGGCTCTGCCTTATGCCTTAGAGTTTCCCCACATCCTTCCCTTACCCGTCTAAATTGTCTCTTTATTAAACTTTGCACAACTTCCTTAATTTGAATATGCCAACTTTTTCTAGCTGAGACCGTGACTGACACAACCACTCACCATCTGTGTAATGTTGGTCAAATTCTATAACCGCTCTTGGATTCGGTTGTCTCCTCTGTAAATTAGGGGTAATAATATATGCTGTAGAAGGACATCTTAAGAATCAAATGAGATGATATATAAAGATACTTGGAACACGCAGTAAGGACTCAGTAAATGCTAGAGTAAAACTATTAATACAGCTACCATGAAGTCTCAACCTGAACACTACCTTAATTCAACTATGGTAAGTTACTTCTCATAGCCTAACTTAGGTTTTAAGTCAACAATCAATACAGAAAAAAAGAAAAAATAATTTCTCAGAGTCAAATTAGCCTTGAACATCCCTCAAGACGGTGTAGTCAATTTTTTGCTATTCAGTCCTGCAAAGCTGTTTTTATTCACAGCAAGTTTGATAATCTGTGGGTGAGACTTAAGAAAGGTGAATCTACATGCAAACGTCAGAGCATCCCACCCCTTCTGCTTCTGCCATAACCATGGAATCCACAGAGGAGACTGAGAGATGCTAGAAAATTCGAAAGTGTTCCTGCTGGCTTATAGGGTTGACCTTGTTCTGTTCTCACATCAGAGCTTTATCGACTTAATGTTGGCTGGGAGATTTGTAGTTTGCTGTGAAGACAGAAAGGAGTTAATGGGGTCACACTTTAGATGGTTTTAGGGGAGGCTAGATTTTAAAGTGGGCTCAGTGGGAAATTAAATGGGGTGCATGCTGCTGCTTCCATATGTCTGAGATGATCCTTTGCTGATCATTCAGGGTGTGCCAGCTTCAGAGCTAAGCATTTCCTCCAGGTTAGTTATCTGGTTTAACCTCATGGCAACTATGAGGTGGAACTATTATGTTCTCTGGTTTTCAGATGAGAAAGCTGAACACCTAAAGTGCCCAGTCTGAGACTATACAGTCTTATTGACGCCACGGGCAGTATTGAATGTGTTTCTGCCTCACTTAGCTCTGAGTTTAGATCCAGGACTGAGGCAGAGAGAGCCTGGCTTACCCTCCAGTGTTCCATGTATGTGCAAACTGAGAATTAAACTCCATGTTTGATAGCTTTTCATGTTAGTTGTCCACAACAGCACACACGTGTTTGCCTGAATAGATTTTTACATGCCCTGTGTTTGATGAGAAGAGAGTCAGCCGGTATCTTTCTTCCTCTCCCCACACCCCCAAAAGACTAAACACACCAACTCGCTTCAAGTGCTCCTCAGGGCCGTGTTTCTGGACCCCTTTCCATCTTGTTGAACCATCTCTAGTCCAGTGGCTCCTGATGCTGGCTGGAGTAGGATAAATCATCTGAGGAAGTTAAAGAGAAAGACCAAAAACTGAGTCAGGACCCTGCTCCAAATCTCTGGTAGGTGGCCTGAGCATTATTGTTTGTCAAAAGCTCTCTCAGTACATTTTAATCAGCAGTCAATATGGGAAAGCACTGTTCCAATTTGCTGCTAAAAAATTGAAGAATTAGTGGGGATGTTGGCAGGGCCCTCTGGAGCGAGGAAAAAGAATCGGTTCCTTCTAGCTAATGATTATTATCCAGAATTATCTGCGGCATGTTCCACACGATTTAATAGGCCTCATCGCCAAGGGCAGCTGAATGCAAATGTCTCTCATTGTAGCATGAGAGGTGAAGGCTCCCGAACAAAGCCGCGTGCAGGGAAGGTGCAAAGTGGAGCCACTTCTCCCATGGAATCTGGCCATGCTTGTTGACCCACCAGAATTCTCTCTGATCCTGAACGCTGAAAATATAATTAAGACTGCTTTTGATCCCACGGTTTAAAACGTAAAATCAACACCATCCCCCTTTCTCTGTCCTTTTACTTCCTCTGTGTTTCTGCGTCACCAGCTGTCTTGCCCTTGGCAGTGAGAGCTGAGGAATGGTGTGGCTCAGTGCTCCTCACCTGTGTGCAGGTACTGAGGGATTCAGACAGAGGAGTTCCTCCGTGCTGCTTGTAAAGGGGGTGCGGTAGTGCGCTGGGAGCGCGAACGTCTAGAGAGACGCCCGCGGCGTTGTTCTCCAGCTGCCACCTCGGCAGAAAGGGCAGTAAAATCTCTACATTATAAAGAGAAAATGAGACTGTACAGACTCTGTACAGACTCTGCACCTGACAACCTCACATACAAAGTCCCACGTCCACTCTTGACGGGACTCAAAAGGCAGAACCAAACACCACACGGAGGCTCAGGAAGGTCGTTTTTCATCTACAAATGATTATAAATCGCAACTAAATTTTTAAAAAAGAAAATTAGAGGTGCTATAAGGGGTCCTATGATAGACAAAATATAGGTCTGGTTAATTTAACGGGGGCTCACAGGAAAGACAGAGAGTGAGAGGGAAGGGACGAGATGGGGGAAGGTTTGGATGAAGGAAGACGTTCGAATTCAGATTTGGAGAAGGGAGGTGCACAGAAACGTTTAAAAACCTTCTATTTAGATCTTTCCTCTTTTTCTTGTTATTTCTCTCATCTGCCTATTCCCTCTTGGATATCGTGCTCAGAAAACTATCCTCCAAGGACGCTTAGATTAAACTGAACACTTTTTGAAGGTTTACTGGGTGCCAAACTCTAGTTTAAGAACTCTGCGTGTCTTTTAATTTCATTTAGATCTCTTCGCTCTGTGCGGTTGGGAATGGTACTCCCGTTTTGCAGAAGGAATGAGGAAGAGTTGAGGAATTTCCTCCCAGAAATTTCCTATCCCACTGGAAGGTGAAGAACTCAAGCTCTCAGATATCAGCGTCAGTCATTTAACCACGAAGCCGCCCTGCTGGAGCTCCAGCTCCCCTGGCACGGTCCCCGAGAGGAACTCCCGAGTTTCTACGTGGCCAGCTGCATTCGGTCTTCGGAAAGGTGTCAGCACAACCATCGGGCTGGAGAGCGCCAGGAACCAGGCCAGGCATGCGGCGACTGAGGGCAGTACCCGCGTCCCAGACCCCGCCGGGAGAAATCTGGCAAGTTCCAAGGGGCAGGTTTGCACCGCGGACATCTCTCGGGCGAGTTGCCACTCTGGAAATCAAGAGAGTCTGTTTAATTCTCACCGCGGCCCTGCAAAGGGGGTTGTTTTGGCTCCATTTCTTGGAAGAGCAAAGTGAGGCGTGCCCTCCCCGGTGGCCGCTACGTCGGCAGGTGGTGGAGCAGTAGGTGTCTGCCTCTTCCCAGAGATAATAAAATCTGCACGGATTTTGCCATTATTATGCAAAGCCGGCGGGGAGGCTCGGACCCTCCCTTGACCGAGCCCATCTGTCTCCGCGCGCCACCCCCGGGGCACAGAAGCCGACTACGAGCAGAGTGGAGTGGGTGGAAACCCGTCCCCGCTGCTTGCCTCACCATCTCTCCACTTCTTCACCACCAGCGCCCCCGAGGCCGACCTCCCTTGGCTTAAAAAAAAAACAAAACCTACAGCCGCCGCCCTCCCCCCCCCCCCCCCCGCCCTCGTACCCTCCCGCCGCCCCAGGGAGCTGCATTAATATTAATCCCGATGCATAATTGAAGGCCGGAGATTTATTCGGGCCGAGGCAAGGGAGGGTGCGCAGCTGGGCTGTATTTCGGCCGCGGCCACTCATGTGTTTCGGCCGCTTGGGTTTCGCTAGGCCTGGTACCCAGGACGTGGGAGGATGGAGTGGGTGTGCCGCCGGTGAGGATGAGCTTGGGAATGAAGTGAGCCCTAGCGGGTGTACCAAGGAGTGAGGCGGGGTGCCGGGGGCTGCTCCAGGGAGGCAAGGACGGAGGGGCATCCCAGGTCTCCGCGACGTGGCCTGCGCTGTGCCCAGCGAGGGGTGACCCGGGGCCACGCGGGCTTGAGGGGAAACAATAGCGACTCCTTAGATCCTGGGCTCCTGCCACGGGCAGCCCGGGCTTTCCCGGGAGACCAGCCGGGCTTCTTTTCTTATTTGGCTAATTTATGGCGAGAGGCTGGGGGCGGAGGGATGACAGAGGAGGGACCGCGTCTAGAGACAGGGGGCGAGGGGGCGGCAGTTAAAGGAGTCTCCCGAGGCGGCGGCCCTGGTGATGTCAGCTCTCGACGAAAATAGAGAGGGATCGCCTGCAAATCCCCAGCTCCGGCGGGGCTAAACCTTGCAATCCCTCCCCGGCCGGCGCCAAGCCAGGGTGCAGGGGCCTCCACCGCCTCCCCTGGCGCGCACACACACACCGCACACGCGCGCACGCACGCACCCACTCCCTTGCACACCCACCGCACACACTCGCCGCCCTCCCCCCTGCCACCGTCCTCCCCCGCCACGCGGCGAGCCCCGCAGCAAACACAGGTGGCCGCGGCTGCACGCCGTCCAGCGCCCCCTCCTGCAGCCCGAGGGCGGCGCTCTCTCGGGGAAGCCACCCTCCAAGCACCCCCACTCCCCCGCCCTCCATCCAGAGCACCCAGCCAAGCGACACCGAGGCCGGCGGAGGGAGCGCGGGACGCCCGCGACGGAGAGCGGGGACGCGGCTTAGAGCCGGCTGGAGCCTCCTGCGCGCGTTGAGGCGCTAAAGGGCTTACCCAGGAGGGGGGTGGAAGGGCGGGGAGAGGCTCCCCCCTTAAATACTGCACTCGGCTGCACTCGTGCGCTCACCCCGGCTCCCGCTCACTCCACGCCCGCCGCTGCCGGATTGTGCCGAAGAGGAGGGGGCGTTACCCCAGGACATGGCATCCACTGAAGGGTGAGGGGGGCTTTGCTCGCTACCGGCAGGCAAGGGGATGGAGGGGCGGCGCGCGCGCGGAGTGGCGGTTCCCTATCCCGGATGAGAACAGAGAGACGCCGGCGCCGGGCCTCGGAGACCGTGACGGAGCGATGGCTGGGCTGGGGGTGGGATGGTGGAGAGGATATTGATTTTCTTTCGCGAAGCTTGCTGCTTAACCCTTTGAAGATGCGAGAGACAGAGGATTGTTTCATTTTAATTAAAAAAGGTTTCGGTGGAGGTGTGCAAAAGAGTGACGGAGAATCCTCTTGGGGTTACTTTTGAGATTTGCAAACAATAAGGGATTGGGCACAGTAAGAGCGGCAGACGCTGAAGCAGCGCCTGGAGCTCGGCGCCGGATGGAAGGTGGGGACCGGCCGGGAATGAATGAACTGGGACCCAGGCCGGGGCGGGGCGAAGCCCAGCGCGCGCAGCCTTGAATGTCAGATTTGCAGAGTCGCAGAGCAGATACCCGGCTTGCTCTGATCTCTCCTTGTCCCTGGATGGCGGAATCTCCCTAGCCAGTTTGAAGGAAGCGTGGGAAAGATTTGGGTGCTTCCCGAGAAGAGGCGGGAAAAATAAGTGGCTTCGGGCAAGGACAGGAGTCCCCAAATTCCAGCGGGGGGAGCGTTGATTTCCCTGATTCTCCCCGCTCTCTTGAGTTGTCTCCTGCCTCCTGAGGCTGCAGTTGGATGGAGAATGCTCCCGCTGATAATAAGGGCAGCTTCTTTACCAGGAAGGAGATTTAGCTGCAAGAAACCCATAAGTACTCCTATGTCAAAGAAAGTGAAAGTGGCTCAGTCCTTTCCGACTCTTTGCGACCCCATGGACTATACAGTCCATGGAATTCTCCAGGCCAGAACACTGGAGTGGGTAGCCTTTCCCTTCTCCAGGCGATCTTCCCAACCCAGGTATCGAACCCAGGTCTCCCACATTGCAGGCGGATTCTTTACCAGCTGAGCCACAAGGGAGGCCCAAGGAAGGGTCCAAAACTAGGTCCCTGGATCAGTATTTCCCAGGGAAGTCTCTCAGATTGGTAGAGTCTGAGTAAGAATAAAAGGACTGGTTGAGGAGCTCAGCCCTTTGGTTCATTCACAAAAGTGCACTAGCCTCTTGCAAGGCATCACTGGATCCATATTAAGTGGCAAGCAAGTACCAGAGGCTCCTCTGAGCACAGGTGGAGCATCCCTGGTGCCAGGGCTTCTAACAAATTTTACCAACTCTGCAGGCTTGTTTTGGGAAATCGATCGCTAAGTAGGCATATAAAGCAGCCCCAAAGTTAGATCTCTAAACTTCAACCTCCAAGGAAGGACAAATATTTCTGAAACTGTCTGCTCTGTGTCCAGGAGAAGGAACCCATCTTTTTTCTGGCCCTGGAGTCCTTCTGGCCCCTGGAGTCCTTCCAAAGCGGGTGGGGGGCAGCTGGTATCTTGTAGCATGAGATTTCTCTTCTCTTTTCGTCCTAACAGTTCAGCTGTGTGGACCTTTTTGACTGTTTCTTCCCCAAACTGATGCTCTGGAAAGAGGTTTGTGTACAAGGAGGGCAGTACATTGTTCTAACACAGATCTCTAGAGTTCATTGTTAATGTGCCTCATCCTCAGTGTCTTTTTGCCTGTTTAATTAGTCATTCATATTAGAAAAGATACAAAGGCACTACTGGCTGCTTTCAGGTCCCTTCGAGATTTGCCCCTGATTGTAAGGGCTAGGTTGGACAACATCTGTGAAAAAGATGGATGATGGCAGTGTTTCAAGTCCTGCATCCTTATTTGATGGCCAGATAGTAAAGGGAGAGGTTAAGACAACAAGAATCCCCCAATCAAGCGGCGTTTATCTCACCTTTGTCCTAAATGAGAACTGCCAAATGATTTGACTCTATATTTGATTTAAGTATAGAGCAGAAGGGATTCACATTCTATTAGTAAGGTATTATGCCCTGTGCCATTGTCAAGAAAAGATTGGTCAAAGGTATTTGTATTTAGGGAGGAACTGAGAAAATTTGAAAGACTGGGAAACAAATAGAGAAAGAACTCTGACCCTTTATCATTTCATAGCAGTACTGATGAGCAGGTGACACTCTCAGAAGCCCTGGTCTTTCCTTTTTTCTTCTCTTCCTTTCTTCCATCTTTTCACCAGATGCATTGACTCAGCAACTGTTGGGTAGACCTCACGTGGTGGGCACTCTGGGTGTGTGGGGGCTCCAAAGATGTAAGACTTTGATTAGTAGACTGTTCATATGGTTTAGTGAGATTCTCTTGCCTCTTCTGATGCCTTTAGTTAATGTACCTTGTAAAGGGAAGTTCACGGAGAATCCGCAGACTGGTTGCCTTTGTTAGCCCGTGTCAAGCTGTTTCCTTGAAACAAACATTGCTGAGAAGGAAACAAAAAATAGCAACAGAGTGTTATGCTTTCAATATATGTATTTTGAGTTTGATTGATCCCGAATGTTTGGGGAATGGAACTGTATGGCAAACTGGCCATTCTGGTCACCATTTATTTGGTGATGTAGTTACAGTCAACAACATAGGCAGATTACCAATTTTGAAAGAATTATTAGAAGCCATAGTGACATCTTATGTTTGTTTAGCACTTCACTTTCAAAGCTCTTTCGTGTCATCATCACATTTGATTCTTCCAGTAACTGTGAAGTAGGCAGTCCAATGAGGATGAACTTTAAGGATAAAATTACATAGAATGTATCGTCATCTTTCCGGGAAGATTCCAGGACTTGACCCAACTTTAGAGTTACCATCTGGAAATACCAGTTATCATGGAAGAGTGTGCTAGGCATGTCTGGCACAGGATATTACCAGCTTTCTTTCGAAACTTTGGCATACACTGTGCAAATTGCCTTTGGGAATATTCTCATTATCAGCCTGTGCACTTGATTATTGCCTTTGCACAGCATACTCAAACATGATCTGGTTACGTGAGGTTTCTGATTGTTTGGAATTGCGATTATTAGCATCCAGCTTCTGGAAGACTCTACGTGGACTCTTCGGTAGTTCCTAGACCCTGATGGGCATTTTCCTGCAAAGCAGTGTCTAATTTGATAGTTGAGGATTCTGTCTTTCTGAGTCCTCAGACATGGCTAAGAATTATGGTTTTGGTCCTGATCCAAATTGGGAAGAGATTATTAGTATTAGACTGGCTAGTGTCCAATATATACTGAATTATGTTAGAGCACTCAGATGCATAGTGGCAGGCATTTCAGAAATACATTCTAGGGGTGGGAGATGGCTAGGTTACCAAGTATGCCATGGATCCAAGGCGATCTGTCTTCTGATCCGCTCCCAGGAGCCAAGGGGTCAGAGCAAAAGCCAAGTGCAAGGGCTTGGGTTTCAATTTGACTTTGAAAGCCAGCAAAACAGAAAGCTGCTGACAGCAGAAAAGCCCCGCATGAGGGACCACTGGATTTATTATTTCAAGCAAACAAAAAGCAAAATGTAACAATTGCCTTCTCCCGCCTCCCCTTGGGAGTGAAGTTGAGGTCAGCGGGAGGAAGAACCCACAGAATAGACTTATTGAAAAGGGAACGGAGGGCATAGGTGTAGGGTCCAGAGGGGGTTGCATGTTGCCTGCCTCATGCAGTTTTAATTTCTCATTTTCAAGAGTATAAAATCAGCCTCCCTGGGTAAAATAAAGATGCGTGAAACTCAAATGAGAAAGCCATTTCACGTTTACTGTGATCGCCTCTTGTGAGTGATTGAAAGCTTAATTCTCATGAAACAATTTCTAAAAGCAAATGAAGCCTGTGATATGGAAAAAGCCAAGATGTTAAAAACCAGAAACAGTTCTGCCCATCAGTATCAATGGCCACTTCTTTTCTTCTCTAATGCAACATAATTAGGGGCTGTCTCCCCTGGCTTTGGATTTAAGGGAATTGTCCGATAAGGAAAAGTCTTTAAGAGATGGCTGTGCTTGGGGTACAGAAACAGGCAATATTTAACAGCAAGGTGTGAGATTTCTGGGTCAGTGTGCCATAAATCATACAGATCCAGGATTGCAAAACTGACAGTTTGAAGCTCAAGAAAGGTTGATTTCAGTGAAAATCTTGCCTCCTTACCCTCCTCTACGGCTGTATCACACAATGCCCAGATGTCTGGTTTTTCCCTCTTTTAAAGGCAAACTAAATTGTTTTTCATGCTGATTTCCGCCCCCCCCCCCCATGGGACTTGCTTCCTCTTGGAACCAACTGCATCTCCTCATTTCAATCACTTGCTGTACTTATTTTAATCAAACCAGACACTGGTCATTTCAAATCTAGTAATAGTAGGCAAAAGAGTCATTCTCAAGATGAAATTTTAGTTTTGTTTGCATTTTCAGAACTTGTCCTGGAAGTTTGCAAAAGCAAATAAATGCCACACACCACCTTGCCTGCTCTCTTCTCTCCCATACCCTTAACAGCTTGTTGGGGGCCAGCAGAATGTTTCATAGCAAGGGTTTTAGGTATCCAGATTACGGCAAATCTCTTTATTTACCAGATCATGAGCTTGCTCTCTCTTCCCTCTGTCTGCCCCTCACCCCTCACCGCACCAAGCAGCCAAGTCCTTGGAGTGAATTAATTAAAGGAGTGTTTAAAAATATCTCATTGCTCCATCTCCACGTGCTCCATCATTGATTGGAGGCAGATGGGTTGCAGATTTGTCAGTAGAATAGAAAAGGACCCGCATCTCGTTATAAATCTGTCTGGTTGGCATCAGATGATGGCAGAAAAGACAATAGGCCAGCAATATGAAAGGGGAATGAATAAAGGCAGGGGTAGATCCTTAAATTTCAGAAAAGGACACCTCATTTTCTTAGTGCGTGTTTTTGTTTTTTTGTTTTTGTTTTTTATTTAAATGGCTGTTTTCCAATGATATTGATATTTATTTACTTATCTTTCATTCGTGGATCTATTTAATTTCTCATGGCTGTCTGCTGAACGGCCGTCTGGTGTTCTTGGCAGTCTCAGCAGCTGCTTCAGATTATGGACTCGTTGAGCAAGGACTGTCCTTTAAAAGGGATGACCCAGAGGGATGGTACGGGGAGGAAGGAGGGAGGAGGGTTCAGGATGGGGAACACGTGTATACCTGTGGCGGATTCATGTTGATATATGGCAAAGCCAATACAATATTGTAAAGTTAAAAAAGAAAATAAAATAAAAAAAATAAAATAATCAGAAAAAATGGAATGAACTCTATTTTGGCGGCTGGATTTGCCCATCTGGGTCCCAGTAGAATAGGTGGTGGTCTGTGTTAAAGACCTTGAATGAAGTCCATGGGGGCAAGGAGAGGGACAACCCCCACTCCCCCACTTACAAACCCTGTATATTAGAGGCTTCATTTAAACCAAGAGGACTTTCTTCTGTTACATTTCGTCAGGAGTGCCATCTGTCACTCAGTCTTGGTAATCTGGCATGGAACTTCCCATCATGTGCCCCTGCCACCCCAGCTTCCCAGCCCTGTGCCTGAAGGATCCCGGAGATGGTGGCCAAGGTGGAAGTGGGGTGGAGGCCTGTCTGCCTCCCAAGCTCTGCTCTTCCCATAGCAGCAGATTCGGGGTATGGGATGCCCGTGGACCATAGGTGGCCCACAGACATATATGTTTTGGGTCACACAGGTTTCTGAAAACCTTTAAATAGTTTGCTTAGACTTAACAGTGTTTCACCTAAAAAAAAAAAATGTTGATTTTGGTTTCTCCCAAATGTTGGGAAATCTGATAATAAAGGACCAGCCCTTTTGTCTTGGTATCATTTATTGAAATGCTTAACAGCCCTACAGTTGCTTAAGCACTTTGCATGTATAAATTGATTTAATCCCCACAACAATGTGATTTAAAAGGACTATTATTATCCCCATTTTGCAGGTGTGAAAACTGAGGCATAGAAAGATTAAGCAGCTTGCTGTTGGCTTTACCGCTAGTGAGTGGCAAAGCCAGATTTAAAACCCGGACAGCCTGGCTGTGGAACCCAGACTCTAACCGCTAGGCTACACTGTTTGGTCCCACAGGGGTGGAGGGTGGGAAGAGTCAGCTGGGGATGAAGAGTGGCTGTCCCCCAAGACAGGCCATGTGCTCTCCAGGTTGGACACAGTCTTTTCAGAGACCAGTTGCTCGTGTTTCTTGCTTGACCCCTTACTTCTCTAAGGCAGCTACTGAGCACGAGAGCTTGGTGTCCCTCTTCTCAGGGTATGACGCTGTCTAGCAGTTGTGGCTACTTTTCTTGTTAATCCCTTCAAAACGCTCCCTTCTTCTTGTTTCCATTAACTGTGTTCTTAATGAAGAGTTCCTTTGTAATTATTGGTTGTCCGGACACCAATAGCATGGTCTTATCAGATGCAGTGCTTTGAGACAGCCCAGTGCACGACCACATGGGTTCAATCCTTTGGAATATCGAGCCTTGAGAATACACTTCTTAGTGGCAAATGTAGTGGAGCATTTAGCAGGCCCTGGAATTTATTCTTTCTTATGTGATTTTCAATCGTGGCTGGTTAGGGCTGTGACTTCACTTACCCATTTCCTAACCCAGCTGCTTTTCTTTATCTCTTTAGGAGTGTGGCTGATGTCTTTGATTTGTTTCTTTTTTTTTTTTTTTTTTTTGTAACATATGCAGACAGTGATGACTGGGGATGCCTTTTAAATTGAGGAAGAATCATTCAGAGAGTGTGTGTATGTTCAGTCAATTGTAACATATTGTTACAATTGTGTATGTTGTGTATTGTTACAATTGTACATATTGTTACAATTGTTTATGTTCAGTTGGTCGTGTCCAACTCTTGTTACGTATTGTTACGATTGTGTATGTTGTGTATTGTTATAGTATGTTCAGTTGGTCCTGTCCAACTCTTTGCGACCCTATGGGGTGTAGCCTGATGTGCTCCTCTGTCCATGGGATTCTCCAGGCAAAAATACGAGAGTGGGTTGCCATGCCCTCCTCCAGGGGATCTTCCTGATCCAGGGATCAAACCCGTGTCTCGCTGCGTTGGCAGGAGGATTCTTTACCACTGAGGCACCTGGGAAGACCCTCAGAGAATATATTTCTGTGCTTTTTTAAGAGTGGCACAGTTTGCTGATTGTCCAGTAGGTGGCAGTAAATGTCAGCACTTTGTCCAGACTGGCTGTTTGACTCCCTTTGGTCCTTAGGGAATCTCAATTCCCACAGGATCCCATTCTCTTTTGATTAAAAAATGTCTCCACCAAATATATATTTTTTGGTGTTCGTGAGATGATTCTCATATGTGTGTGTGTGCTCAGTCGTGTCCAACTCTTTTGAGACCCCTTGGACTGTAGCCCTCCAGGCTCTTCTGCCCATGGGATTTTCCAGGCAAGAATAGTGGAGTGGGTTGCCATTTCCTCCTCCAAGGGATATTCCCAACACAAGGATCAAACCCTTGTCTCTTGCATCTTTTGCACTGGCTTACCACTAGCACCACTTGGGAAGCCCTGTTTACAGATATCACCATGCTGCTAAGTCGCTTCAGTTGTGTCCGACTCTGTGCAACCCACCAGGCTCCCCCGTCCCTGGGATTCTCCAGGCAAGACCACTGGAGTGGGTTTTCATTTCCTTCTCCAATGCATGAAAGTGAAAAGTGAAAGTGAAGTCGCTCAGTCGTGTCCGACCCTCAGCGACCCCATGGACTGCAGCCAACCAGGCTCCTCCGTCCATGGGATTTTCCAGGCAAGAGTACTGGAGTGGGGGTGCCATTTCCTTCTCCAGATATCACCATAAACAAATACAAATAGGACCATTTTCTTGAACTTGGAATTCCAAGTCTATATGACTACACATATATGATTTCATTAAGTCCTTGAAAAACTTATGAAATATTATGCTCATTTTACAGATGGGGAAACAGAGATATTTTGCTTTTACACTGTAATTGGGTACCTGTTTTTTTGTCATCTACTTCTACTGTGTTTCATAGTATCCACATTTTGCAATTAACTCACATTTTATTAAAATTTCACAAGCTTTGAAACAGTACAGGGCATGACCACTTGTCTATAGTCCTTTGTTCATTTGTTTGCTCCAATCATTTTGATCAAAGGAAGCAAGATAGCCAAGTGTCCTTGCAAGAAGAGATAATCAAGAATTTAAGAGGCAACGCACAAGAAGGACAGCAATGGTGACCAAAAGAAGTGAACTTATCTTTGAACAGAGGTGTGACATTCAAAAGAAAATACTGCCATTGAAACAAAGTGGGAATAAGGTTTAGGCAACTGAGAATGATGGTTAGACCTGAGCTTGTAGACATTAATCTAGAGATTTTCAAATAGAAGAAGCAGTTGCAGTGCACGAAGGGAGATAAAGTAAAAGAAAACAGATAAAAGAAGGAAAGCATTCTTCTCAATTAGGTGTCAGGCAAAATTGTATTTTTGTTTGTAGACCAAATTGTAGTTTTGTTTTTACCTCCCGTGCTTAGTCGCTCAGTCGTGTTTGACCGTTTGCGACCCCATGGATTGTAGGCCACTCGGTTCCTCTGCCCATGGAATTTTCCAGGCAAGAACATTGGAATGGATTGCCATTTCTTCTGCCAGGGGATCTTCCCGACCCAGGGATCAAACCTTTGTCTCCCACATCTCCTGCACTGGCAGGCGAATTCTTTATCACTGAGTCATCTGGGAAGCTCTTGTTCTTAATCTCAGTCTTCATGTAAAAAGACAGTTATGATCTGATAACCAGCTTTGTTAGAGAAGTCCATGTGAACAAAGCGAAATTGGGTTAATATGTCTAGAAGTGAAATGGATGAATATAAACTGACAATGCTTAGACATGCTAAAGGGATGATGAGTTCTGGGGGATGGGTTCAGCTGTTACTTTTTATACTGAAATGCAGCACAAGGTCTAGAGGAAGTGTCAAAAGTAAATATTGGACTAATTTCTAAGAAGAGAATAGAGTGTAATGGAATTATAGACTGAATCTGTTCCCCTAGTGTTTTCCTGGGATTCAAAGTCATCCATCAGCAGACATTAGTAAAACCATCATAGCACAGAAGCATTGCAGGGATCATTGATTTTTTCCATCATGATTAATTGCTAACATTTCGACAAAGAACTAATCATTTGCAGGCATTTCTGTCTTAGTCTGAGAAGACCAAAATTTGCAGTCTTTTCAAGACATTAATACACTGGGGTTGAGGACCTGTTGCAGTTCTTTCCTGGGAAATACTTTGGGATGGAGACTTGTGTGCAGGAAATTTATTGAGAGAACTTCTCAGAATAAATCCTTGTAGAAGAGAGAAGGGAGCAAGGGGGAGCAGAGGAAGCAGTTGAAACAGTCCAACAAAGTGCCTGTCCCATCCTTCAGGAAGTTCTGGTGCAGAAAGGTCCTGAATGGAGAGAAAAGAGACCTCTACCACTTAGAACAACCCGCCCCTGGATTGGGTTGTGCTCGGGCAGTGGACGTGGCCCTGGATGAAGACACGGCAAGGCCTTAGACAGAGATAGAGTTGGTAAGCATTGTCACTTGTCAACACTCCTGGCAGCTGGGAGGATAAACGCCTCAGTCCTGAACGTGGGGGCCTTCAGGGGAACTCACAACAGCATCCACTGTTAGCTCCACATTCAAATGTTTGAGAGAGGTTCCGTTGCTTTCCATCTGAATATCCAGGCTCCACAAAACTGTCATCTGTAATAAAATACTGTGCCTTAAAAGGAGGGTGCCGTTGGGCAACAGGGAGGCAGGTGGATTCTGGTGTGCAAGGCTGGGGAGCATTAGCAGGCGTCACTGCCTTGGTTCTAGCTGTGACCCACACAGCCCCCAAAGACAGATGACCTAACCCTTCTCATCACTCAGACCTTCCAAAGGTATCTGGTTCAACAGGAGCCTGATTATCTCAAATTGATGCCCAAGAAAGGGAAACCAGTTCTAGCGAATGGAAGGGGCCAGAAATATCAACAGATAAATATCCCAGGAACCAGAGTCTAGCTATTACTGATAGTTCCAGCGTTCACAGCGGCTGTTTCTATGTTCCTGCTAGTGTTGTTTCTCGTGGAGGCCTTGCCTTGGAAGAGGGGAGGCAGGGGACTGGGTCATCCCTTTCTGGAACATCCACTGCCTAGTTCTGTTGATTCAAGAAGCCATGCGTTCTGTCAACCTCCGGCCCAAAGCGCTTGTATGTTGACTTTGCTCTGCTCTGTTCCCTTGGTAAATATGCAAATGTGTTCAGAGACGAAAGAGCACTTTTGTATGTAATCCAAGGCCTTGCAGATTATACCTCTGTGGGTATTTCCACGTGTTTTCTCACAGCAGGTGAGACCTGGTCTGCTTTGAGACTGGGACATTGGTTATCAATGTGTTTGTATTTTTATTAGCATGACAACTCAGTTCAAATGGCCCAATTATAGAGTAACAGAAGGTAAAGTAACCAACATCGAAACCTTCCTTCCTTACCTGTTTTTAAGAGTTACACATCTCTTATTTACAATGGCAGATAGATACCATGTATGTTTCCAGCAAATGGGTAAGGCAACACTGATTGTTTTCAATCTACATTTAGAGACTACATTTGGCACATGGAATATATCAGCTGGATAAAGGGGTATGAAGAATTTAGTATCCACTGTCAAATAGATTATCTTAAACAATTAAAAGAAAAACTTTTTGTCCTTTGGGTCAGTGGCTCTTTTCCCATAATGAAAAATGTGGCCTTATTAAAAAACAAACCAAAACCCCCCCAAACTTCTAATATTACAGAGTAGCATAAAGAAATAAAAGATTGTCTCTCAGCTTAATCCTGTTCTCTAAAAATACTCACTTTTGGGGTCTTTTGAGACAGACATGGAACATGTAACATGAGACAATGTAAACATCCAATTCTTAATATGCAAACTGCATTATCCTATCCAGCTTACTTCAGCTTGCTTTTCACTTCATACCTCTAAGTATATATGCATGTGATATATACATATATATATCTTCTATATATAATCTATATATCAGATATATATATATTGTATATATAATATATAGGTAATATATAGATATATAGATTATATATAGAAGATATATATATATATGTATATATCACATGCATATATACTTAGAGGTATGAAGTGAAAAGCAAGCTGAACTAAGCTGGATAGGATAATGCAGTTTGCATATTAAGAATTGGATGTAGGGACCTAACAGAAGCAGAAGATATTAAGAAGTGATGGCAAGAATACACAGAAGAACTGTACAAAAAAGATCTTCATGACCCAGATAATCATGATGGTGTGATCACTGACCTAGAGCCAGATATCCTGGAATGTGAAGTCAAGTGGGCCTTAGAAAGCATCACTACGAACAAAGCTAGTGGAGGTGATAGAATTCCAGTTGAGCTATTCCAAATCCTGAAAGATGAGGCTGTGAAAGTGCTGCACTCAATATGCCAGCAAATTTGGAAAACTCAGCAGTGGCCACAGGACTGGAAAAGGTCAGTTTTCATTCCAATCCCAAAGAAAGGCAATGCCAAAAAATGCTCAAACTACTGCACAATTGCACTCATCTCATATGCTAGTAAAGTAATGCTCAAAGTTCTCCAAGCCAGGCTTCAGCAATATGTGAACCGTGAACTTCCTGATGTTCAAGCTGGTTTTAGAAAAGGCAGAGGAACCAGAGATCAAATTGCCAACATCCGCTGGATCATGGAAAAAGCAAGAGAGTTCCAGAAAAACATCTATTTCTGCTTTATTGACTATGCCAAAGCCTTTGACTGTGTGGATCACAATAAACTGTGGAAAATTCTGAAAGAGATGGGAATACCAGACCACCTGATCTGCCTCTTGAGAAATTTGTATGCAGGTCAGGAAGCAACAGTTAGAACTGGACATGGAACAACAGACTGGTTCCAAATAGGGAAAGGAGTATGTCAAGGCTGTATATTGTCACCCTGCTTATTTAACTTATATGCAGAGTACATCATGAGAAACGCTGGACTGGAAGAAGCACAAGCTGGAATCAAGATTGCCGGGAGAAATATCAATAACCTCAGATATGCAGATGACACCACCCTTATGGCAGAAAGTGAAGAGGAACTCAAAAGCCTCTTGATGCAAGTGAAAGTGGAGAGTGAAAAAGTTGGCTTAAAGCTCAACATTCAGAAAACGAAGATCATGGCATCCGGTCCCATCACTTCATGGGAAATAAATGGGGAAACAGTGGAAACAATGTCAGACTTTTCTGGGCTCCAAAATCACTGCAGATGGTGACTGCAGCCATGAAATTAAAAGACGCTTACTCCTTGGAAGGAAAGTTATGACCAACCTAGACAGCATATTCAAAAGCAGAGACATTACTTTGCCAACAAAGGTCCATCTAGTCAAGGCTATGGTTTTTCCTGTGGTCATGTATGGATGTGAGAGTTGGACTGTGAAGAAGGCTGAGTGCCGAAGAATTGATGCTTTTGAACTGTGGTGTTGGAGAAGACTCTTGAGAGTCCCTTGGACTGCAAGGAGATCCAACCAGTCCATTCTGAAGGAGATCAGCCCTGGGATTTCTTTGGAAGGAATGATGCTAAAGCTGAAACTCCAGTACTTGGCCACCTCCTGCGAAGAGTTGACTCATTGGAAAAGACTCTGATGCTGGGAGGGATTGGGGGCAGGAGGAGAAGGGGACGACAGAGGATGAGATGGCTGGATGGCATCACTGACTCGATGGATGTGAGTCTGAATGAACTCCGGGAGTTGGTGATGGACAGGGAGACCTGGCATGCTGCAATTCATGGGGTCACAAAGAGACGGATACAACTGAGCAACTGATCTGATCTGATCTAGTAATAGCTCACTGTCCACTCTATGGTTATATAATAGTTGATTTAAGCAGTCCTTGATTGACAGATATTTAGGTCATCTCCAAGTCTTTGTTATTATAATTATTAGAAGAATTTTGAGTGAAGTATGAATTGGAAGAAGAGAATGAGGCAGGACCACTGTGACTGGTTAGAAGATGACATCTGGGTGGAAAATACTGGCCTATATTAGGTTATAGAGATGCATATGCATTACCAGATTCCAAGGATATTTAGAAGGACTCAGTGACCAAGCACACGTAATGGGCTGAGGGAAGCCTCCTAGGGAGCTCCCATGTGTCTCGGTGGACAGAAGTGCTTCAGGGTACTTAGGATGTTGAGAGGTAAGGAGGGGAATTAGGAGAGAATTAAGGGTCTTGGAGTGGCTGACACTGCTTCTTGCTACAGTGACATTAAATAATGTAAGTCCAGAAAAGGGATCATTTTTCAAGGTGGTTGCTGAGCAGAGCTAGAGTCAGCAAAATAAGGGATACTGTTGGCGTGTTATTGTGAGTTGGGAATGGCTGGAGAGAAAGTGAATGTGATTTTTTTTTAAGAGTGGGCATCAAGGGAAGGATGCGAGAGCAGGGTTACATTTTGGTTTACTTGCTTTAGTTTCAGTATAGGTGTGAGGTATGCATGCTCAAAAGGTTGTCTAAGTGATGCTGAGATCTTGAGTGCCCTTTGTGGAAGAAGCTGATGAAGAAAAGGAGTAGACCCAGAGGGTAACTCATCACTTGCTCTGGAGGCTCCTGCAGGAGAGGACAGGGCAGCTCTCTGAGTGCTTGGTCAGAGCTTCCTGCAGTCTTCCTGCTTCAACCCACGATGCCGGGAAGGAGAGCTCAGAGCAGAGGGCGTGGAAAAGCTCATGTGCCTAAACCACTAGACCCATGCAGCCAAACCTGGTGGCCCTTTGAGTGACAGAGGGGGCAGCTGGCTGGAGCTGGATATATTTTAGTAGTGGTTGTTATTTACTTTTTTATACTGTTTCACTGTCCATAGCTTCTAAGTCTTACTAGCTGGATCTCTTCTATTTTTCTTCATAATCCTTCATTTGTGCTCTTGTATAGCTCCTAAAACTTCCTCGGACTCATTCTCGATCCCCATTCTCTTGGCTCTGCATTCTCTTTGGATCCCTTCTTGGGCAGTTGCATACCACATGTATACTGATAACTCCCAAGTGTGTGTTTCTATCTCAGACCTTTCCTCCAAGCTCCACTTTCCTGTATTCTTCACCCTAATAGACATCTCCATTTGGGCAATGCACAAAAAAAAATGACCATGGTACAGTGGAACTGTTGGTTATTTTCTCTGCAGACTCACCCCTACTCCTTCCCAAGTTTCTCTAGAGAGTCAAAGCTAGAAAGGTAAGTATTGGCCCTGTTTTTTTCTCTTCCATCAGTCCCAACCTACAGCTTTCTCAGTTCTACCTCCAAAACGTACCTAAGTCTGGCTTTTTCTCTCCATGGTCATGCTTCATGCTAGCCCAGGCAAGTCATCTCTCCAGTGGAAGCTTCCCAACCTCCTAACTTTCGTTTCCTCAAACACCCTCCAGTCTTGCCCACCTTAGGGCCCATTCCCTTTGTCTGGACCACTTCCTATCCTCCACCTACCACCATTCTCCAGGTGGCCGTCACTCTCTTACACGGAAACATTCTTTAGTTCTTAGCTGGAGCAGTGTTTCCCAGAGAGCTCTTCTCTCATCCCACCACTGAAAGTAGGTCCCCGTTTCTTAGTCCTACATCATTTCTCCTTTTCCCCCTTCTTCATGGCATCAGTTACAATTTTATTTATCTTCTTATGTCTGTCTACCTCTGTCACCAGAATGTAAGCACTCTGATGGTTGGTTCATCATGGCATCTCCCAGGATCCAAACGCTATGCACTCAATACACATTTATTAATTGAATACTCACCCACCTCAGCCTGGGGATGTAGGGAAGCCTTCTCTAGAGAGATGACATTTGGGCTGGGCCTTTTCCAGGAACTTTGTCCCCATCACATTTACTACAGCGCTTCATTATTACAGGAGTGTGCTAAGTGTTTTCTTGTCTGTCTGAGCCATCACAATCCTGAGATCTCTCTGAGGATGAGGGCTACATTCATTTCTTTGTGCCCCAATGTATCATTATCACAGTGCATGTTGGTGTGACTGAATTGTCTGATTTGGGAAGGAGACATGCAGGGGCATAGAGAGGATGGTTTTAAGGGAGGAACGGCACCAAAGTTGAAAAGAAAAACAACCCTGCTCTTTTACTTATTAGGACAAGTCCTCCTTTTTAGGTCCTGGCGATCAGTTGAACTTCTCTGCCTAGCAGTCAATAACCAGCCTTTTCACTGCAAAGGTTGACAAGGTTCAAGTACATTATAAGAATAATTGGGCAGCAGCTCATCTTGTGAGGCCAAAAATATATTTGTCATAGTCAATTATGTTCCCATGCTGTTGTCTGGGAAAGATTACAAACTCCTGTAGCTGCTGTTATTTTAAAATGCAATAAAATGGAATCAGATAAGAGTTTTTGAGTCCACTTCCCCCTCTTCCCCCTGCCTTTCCCAAGACTTCTGGCTTTCTCTGAGTGATGTCTTTCTGTTCCTTTTCCTCTTTCCTTCTGAAGGAAAACAAGGAGACGTTAGCATTCATTTGATATTCAAACAAGGATTTAAGTAAAAAATGATGTGTAAATTACAGCAGCGAATAAATCCAGGGCAGAACAGTACAACTGCTTGTGAAACCGGTCTGGAAAAAGGTCCCCGTAGCTGACAACTCCGTTGTTAATATTGATGCTTTTTACCTTTTAAAGAGATTCTGAATGTATTTAAGCATTCCCATTAGAGTTCTCTTCTTTGACTTCCTATTGTGGTTGGAAAAGAAAAAGCGCTGGGTCTAAAAATAGAAACATCTTGCTGTTGGTATATGTTTTCTGGTAATGTTGCAGAAAGGGGGACCCCTTCCAGGGCCCGAAACTGGGCTCTTGTCTAACACTTGGAAATGAATTGTCCGAGGAGACACATCTGCTGACAAAGCAAGAGATTTTATTGGGAAAGGGCGCCTGGGTGGAGAGCAGCAGGGTAAGGGAACCCAGGAGAGCAGCTCTGTCACATGGCTTGCAGTCTCAGGTTTTATGGTGATGGGATTAGTTTCCGGGTTGTCTTTGGCCAATCATTCTGACTCAGAGTCCTTCCTGGTGGTGCATGCCTTGTTCAGCCAAGATGGATGTCAGAGAGAAGGATTCTGGGAGGTGGTCGGACATGTGATGTCTCCTTTTGACCTTTCCCAAACTCTTCCGGTTGGTGGAGGGTTGTTAGTTCCGTGTTCCTTACCAGGACCTCCTGTCGTAAAACAGCTCATGCAAATGGTTACTATGGGGGCTGGCCAGGGTGGGCCGTTTCAATGTGCTTCCCCTAACAGTAATGTAAAGAAAAATGTGCGATATTCCTATATTTCTTGAAGTTCTTTGCTGGAGTTTTCTAGGGCTGGGACAGACATGTTGAGGGCTGTTTTTTGTGTCCTGGTGGGATAAGAAAATAAAAACTCTGCTCACTCGGCATGCTTTTTTCTCCATCCTCAGGGAGAATTCTGTGATGGGATGAAGGGCCCGTTTATGGAACCCCTTCCTGAGCCTTATGAGAAAGTCTTCAGCTGGAACCACCCTCATCATCCTTAATGGTGAATGCTAGATTCTTCCTAGATTCAGAGCCAGGGCAGTCAGACTGCTGTTTTTGAGTTGAAAGTAGAATCGAAGTAGAGATGCTGTGTTTTCTAGTCTTCTCTGACATGAAGTCGTTGTTAGCTGGAGCATCCACGGATCATGTTTTTACTTTCTTTGTTTTCGCTTTCCCTCTGAAGACTCTCAGTGGGTTTCCAGGATAGTAAGCTGCAGATCTCCACACACAATCCCGATGTATAATGGTTCAGCACACAGAAAAATCTACCCAGTTTGTCCAGACGGGGGCGCTGTGGGGCAAGGGTGGTTCTCCTGCTGCCCTGAATCAGGAGCCACAGGGCACTTCCCTCCCCAGGCCAGCACCAGCTGTTGCCACGGTTTTTGAGAAGGGAAGCCCTACCACTTCCAAGTGACCTGGAGTTGTTAAAATACCTGGGGAGCAGAGCTCCGGAGCACAAGGCTATACCTGGGCAACAGGACTGAGGTTGAGAACAAGTTGACAGCAGTCGCCCTTGCCAGCCTGGTCCTGGGTCGCCGTCCTAGTCCTCCTGGCTTCTCCCTGAGCGTCACCGGGGGGCTTCGAGTGAGACTTGCTGGTTCCAGAGCCTGGGTAGGTCCAATCTGGTTTGGTCTGGGTTCCTGGCAGACTTTTTAAAAGTGAAGGGGCAATCATGGGGAGGAAGAGAAGGTTTTTAATGACAGAGGAAAAAGACGAGGGATTGAGAAGTACGTTTGGAAAGGACTGGAAAGGCCCCAGAATAAACATGGCAAGAGTGGAAGCGTGAAAGCGGATATTCCTCTCTTCCAAATGACTAACCAGCCACCCCAGAAGTCCAGCTTGTGTTCCAACCCAGTTGGAAGCAGGAAATCGAATTCAAACAGATGTGAAAGCGCTGTGTTCTGGTTGCTGCGCTCACTCCCTTAGGAGGAGACCATAGAGGAAGGAGGAGGGCCTTAGCCATGTGTCCATATGCTGGTCGAAAGAGGACGTTGCTCTCCACCTTTGAGCTAAGCTCCCAGGCCAGTCAGCAAGATGGAGGTCTTCCTGAGTGTTCAAGCAGCAGGAAAATCAGGCTTCTGCACAGCTGTGAGTTTAGTGTCTGGTCAAGGGAGCATTTAAAATTAACTTTTGAATTTCTCATGTCATAGAACCATAGGATATTTACAGAATATGTACATGAATACAGTCAAAAAGATCACTGGGGGTGAGCTTTACTGCAAGAATTTCTGAGTCCTCCTTCAAGAGAATCTTAGATTATTTGAGTTTATTGATTATACACCTAGAAACACAGGGAAGCAGAGCTGACTTCCTGGGCATGGGAAGGGCAGCTACACAGGGCTCAGAAGGGACCTGTCCTTGGCTTAATGCTCTGTAGTCACGTTCTTGAAATTCTTAATAACAGAGTCCTGGGGTTTTAATTTTTGCACTAAGCCCCGCAAATCACATGGCCAGTCCCACCATGAAGCCACGTGGAAACAGGCCTGTACGGAATACTGCTGTTCATGGTGACAATGACCATGAAAAGGGTGATAACCTTGAGAATATCTGATCTCTTGCAGTGCCCTATACTGTTTCATAATGAGATACTTGGCATAAAACAGCTTCTGGGACCCTTGTTGTAGTGGTTGGAAGGATTTTCTGTTGCACGGCTTCCTGACAGTAAAACTCCAGGGACGTTAACTAGCCTGAGACTCAGTTTATTTATCTGTTAAATAGGGACAATATCACCCCCCAGATAGGTTTGGAAAGGATTAAGGCAGAATGTGAGCCTGGGACACAGAGGCCACCTGTAATGATGATTGTTTTTCTGTATCTTGGAATAGCCTTTACTGTGTTGCTTTAAGCCTTCTGAACTTAGGTGGGGTTATCTGTCAGTTTCTCTACTTTGCAAGTTAGGTTGCCAACACTCACACACACGGGTGTGTGTTTGCTAATTCTTTCTTGAGAACCGTAGGTGATAAGATTAGAAAGTTGGTCCCAGACTTCTTTGATCTTATGGTGGAATTTGCACTAGTGATGATTTGTTTGAAGGTTTTTCTCTTTTTGTGCTTTTGACCCTTGAACTATTTTTACTCATAACACACCTGTGTCACAACACATGGTGCTTTTTCTGCCACACTCTCTGGTACCAGCTGGGTGTCCTACCATTCAGTTCAGTTCTTACACCATCTACCTGGGAGTTAGCATCAGATTCCATAAGTTAAAGGCTCAGTCCCACGAGGCTGCCCCACTGCAGATGCTGGTTGAAAGCCCAGGTTGTATTTTGATTGACAGGCTGGACATTCAGGGGGTTCCCATAACCCCCTCATCAGGTTTGCTAATGTGCTAGAATGACCCACAGAACTCAGGGAAACAGTTACATTTCCAGAAAGTGAAAGTGAAAGTCGCTCAGTCGTGTCCCACTCTGCGACCCCATGGACTGTTCAGTCCATGGAATTCTCCAGGTCAGAATACTGGAGTGGGTAGCCTTTCCCTTCTCCAGGGGATCTTCCCGACCCAGGAATCGAGCTGGGGTCTCCTGCATTGCAGGCGGATTCTTTACCAGCTGTGCTACCAGGGAAGCCCCCTATGTGTCCAAGTTTATTGTAAAGGATACAACTCAAGAACACGCAATGGAAGAGATGATAGGCAAGGTATGGAAAAGGGGGTCTGGTCCCCTCTCTGGGCACACCTTGATGTGTTTACAACACGGAAGCTCTAAAAGCTTCCTTTAGAGATTTCTATGGGAGTTTCATGGTGTTGGCATGATTGAGGACATCACTGGCCGTTGGTTATTAACTCAATCTCCAGCTCCTTTCTCCTCCCCCAGGGTCCAGGTGGGAGGAGGGGCTGAAGTTTCCAACCCTCTAATGCTTTGGTCTTACTGGTGACAGCCGCCAGCCTCAAGCTGTCTTTGTGCTGCGGATGGCAAGAACTAAGTGTCCTTTCTGCGCTGTCTAGGAAGAAATGATTGAACAAGCTGCTTCCAACTGCTGGGCTTCAACTACATGCAGGTGCTGAGTGCCAGCGCTGGTTCTCCCGTCCTTCACCTTCTTGTCTCAAGACCCAACCCAGGCCACCTCCCTGCCTCTAGCTCTGCTCATCTGGATTTTGTGCCCCAAGCCTAAGGAGGTGACATCTACCTAACAACCAAACAGGGAAAATCATCCCATTTGTCTTTATTATCCAGGCAGCTCAGACTTAAGGTGTGGGGACCAAGTCATTCAGAGTTCTTGCTTTCCTTTCCTATGTGACCTAGGAGATGTCTGTGGGGAGCTGAGTCTGTTGGACAGCTCTCGACTTCCTTAAGGATGGAGGGGGTCCACGTGGGGAGGATGGCAGGTCAGGGAGCAGGGGGAGTAGAATGGCCATGCTCAGGTCTGTGTAGATGGGATTGCTCTTTCCAGGCTGGTAAGAAGAGATGCAGCTGAAAATTTCTATTTTGCAAGTAACTTGCAGCCTGATCACCCAATAAACTCACAAATGGAGTCTCTCAGCTGGTGGCCCAGCCGTGGGCAGGCTTTGCAGGGCCAGTGTCCCTCCTTCCTATCCGAAAGGCTCTGAATGGCCTATCTGCTCATTTCATGTATTTCACAGCCCTGTGGAGCTGAGTAGGAGGCTAAACTGCTGCTGCTTAGGGTAAGACTCTGCCTTTATTTAGGTCTCTTAAGATTAGGTAACTCCCTGAGGGAGAGGAAGGGGCATTGCTTTACTTAACTCAGTGTGGAGTTGCTGTGAACTTAATATCCTCTGGATGACTCACCCAGGGTAGCACTTCAAGTTTGGGCTATATTTCCTTAGCCAAACTCGGATCTTATTTTTGTTCAACCCTCTTCAAAAGAGAGAGCGGTCAGGGCATGCGAAATTTCCTTGGCAAGGAATGCTGAATCAGCTTCTATGTCACGATAAGGATAATAAGGTGATTCTTGTTGTCACCATGGACTCAGAATGTTCCAGAACATTTGGCTCAGCCCCCTCATTAGCCAGAAGTCCACAGTCCAACTGAGCAGAGAGACTTGGGTTTTAGTCCTTACTCTGCTCCTGGCTTCTGGACCAGAAATCAGTCCATTAAATCTCACAATACCCTGAGTACTGTGAGTTTGAAAGATTGGGAGGAAGAAGGAAATGGAAGTTGAAGACTGTCTCAGGCGTATTCTAAGCTTTTCTTCTTCCCTCCTAGTGTGTCAGCTTTAGAAGGTGTGTTGCTCACTTCACCTGTGCTTGTCCCTTCACCTTGGGCCTCCGCTGGCTATTCTGGGGTCCCTGGGACCATTACTGTCCCTTGGATGGTGCTTCTCTGTCTGCAGTCTTGGTGGAAGGTGAGGTGGCAAAGCGAACCTTCCCTTAGCGCCCTTGCCCTTCAATTCCCCCAGAGCCTCTCACATACAAGGGTGTTGTGAATGTATAGACTTTATTGAAGATATGAGAATATCCAGAGGGGATGATGATTTTAAAAAAGATAACATTTTTTGAAAAATTTTAAAATATTTTTTTAAGGTGTTAAAATTTTTTTAATATTTTTTTAAATCTAAAAAAGTTATTTAAAATTAAAAAATATTATTTTAAAAAATTATTATTCTCCAGCTGCAACATCATGACCAGTGATTTAATTGTGCAGCAGAAATGGGACCCAGAGCTGTGTCTCTCCAAACCCCGGGGCCATTTGGCTCTGATCATTTCCACTAACTAGATCCGAATCTACAGGTTTGAATTTTCCTGGAATTCCATCCTGTTCTTGCCCAGTGGGATGGTGGCCTTCCAGCCGGTGAGGGGTGATTGAAGGTGTGGCCATGGGGTGAGCTCTCCAGGATAGAAGGGAAGGGATCCGCCCGCCTGGCCTGGCCTGCCTTTTTCTGATGAGTCACTCGGTCATTTTTTAGGCCAGAAAGTTCATGCTTTTGACAAATGTTAAAGGAATTTTAATATTTACTCAGGAGAATTAAATGAGCTATTTGCACATTTATGTAGTTGAAAAGCATTCTTTCGTTCCAGCAGGTTTAGGTGGCCAGATTTGCACATCCAGTGTACAAGGGACAGTCAGGCAGGCATAGGACATCGTGGCAGGTATCTGGTGCCCGAGCAGTGGGCCGAGGCTTTGGAGACCCAGGAGCTGTGTCTCTGACCCCTCCACACCTGGCTGAGGGCATGTTTGGGCACAGAGTGTGAATCTCAGCCTTCACTTTGACCACATGAGCCAAGCAGGATGCCCCACTGCCTGCGGGAGGGAGGTGGGGGAAAGGATCACAGCTGGGGGGCCTTGTACAAGGCTGCTGCTAAGTCACTTCAGTCACGTCCGACTCTGTGCGACCCCATAGATGGCAGCCCACCAGGCTCCGTCATCCCTGGGATTCTCCAGGCAAGAATAGTGGAGTGGGTTGCCATTTCCTTCTCCAATGCCTGAAAGTGAAAAGTGAAAGTGAAGTCACTCAGTCGTGTCCGACTCTTAGCGGCCCCATGGACTGCAGCCCACCAGGCTCCTCCATCCATGGGATTTTCCAGGCAAGATTATTGGAGTGGGGTGCCATTGCCTTCTCCGTTGTACAAGGCAGGGGAGTTTATCTTTCAAGACTCCTGGGGTTAAGGTTGGGATTTGTTCAGGAGCTGGGGATGGATTTGGTGACAGAAAGGCAGTAAGCTTGCAAATTGCTGAGGACGGAAGGGCTCCGTTGAACAAAGACGTCTTCTTCCTTCACACGTGAACTGGTGGATGCTGGCTCATGGTTATAAAAGGGGCTCAAATGTCTGGAACCTCCTCTAGTCATTCCCACGAGATTAAAACCTCGGAGACGGAAGAGGAAAATTATGAAAGAAATGCACAGGATGATAAAGGGAGTCTGTATTCTCTCTTATATTTAAAAAACTTGAACATTTTTAGGCAAAGAATTATTTAAAATGTCTTTTTAATATCTGCATGCCATTTTAAGATGCAGTTCTAGTCACACCCATAATAATTTTCATTTGGTTATATTTCATATATAGAGGAGGCCACAGATTACTAGAAATCAATCTTGAATATTCATTGGAAGGACTAATGCTGAAGCTGAAACTCCAATACTTTGGCCACCTGATGCGAAGAATGAACTCATTGGAAAAGACCCTAATGCTGGTAAAGATTGAAGGCAGGAGGAGAAGGGGACGACAGAGGATGAGATGATTGGATGGCATCACTGACTTGATGGACATGAGTTTGAGCAAGCTCTGGGAGTTGGTAAAGGACAGGGAAGCCTGGCATGCTGGAGTCCATGGGGTCGCAAAGAGTCAGACATGACTGAGCAACTGAAGTGAATAGATTAGTCTAGAGAATGCTCAAAACTTGGAAGAAAAGTGATTGATGACTTTGTTCAAATTCATGAAACATCCTTCACATCTTGTCTGAAGCCTCTTCCTGATGACAAAAGATTAATTTGATGAAAGGCTTAGCAGTGAATACCAGTTTGGGAATTACTTTTGCCATCTCTGCTCAGGACGTTAAGATAGCAAAAAGAATTGGAAGAAAGAATGCAGATGCTGTGAGTCACCTGCAGCCATCTGGCTTAAAAGTGACCAGGGAAGGGACTCCTGTGTTAACTGCAGGATGGAGGCAATATCAGGGTCTGGGCTGGCCTCTATATTCAGCATGAGAGCTCTAGAAGTTAGGGGAGTCTTATGGAATATCACCTGGGCCTCTGGCTCAAGCTGCAGTAAAATAGGTGCTGTTCATTGATCTAACTGGAGAAGGCGATGGCACCCCACTCCAGTACTTTTGCCTGGAAAATCCCATGGATGGAGCCTGGTAGGCTGCAGTCCATGGGGTTGCTGAGGGTCAGACACGACTGAGCGACTTCACTTTCACTTTTCACTTTCATGCATTGGAGAAGGAAATGGCAACCCACTCGAGTGTTCTTGCCTGGAGAATCCCAGGGACGGGGGAGCCTGGTGGGGTGCCGTCTCTGGGGTTGCACAGAGTCGGACACGACTGAAGCGACTTAGCAGCAGCAGCATTGATCTAACAGTTGCTTGTAGAGTAGCTGGCCCTCTGCTTTGGTGGTAAAGATGACCCTCTGTAGGGATTCCCTGGTGGCTCAGACAGTAAAGAGTCTGCCTGCAATGTGGGAGACCTGGGTTTGATCCCTGGGTTGGGAAGATCATCCAGAGAAGGAAATGACAACCCACTTCAGTATCTTGCCTGGAAAATCCCATGGACTGAGGAGCCTGGCAGGCTACACTTCATGGGGTTGCAAAGAGGTGGACACGACTGAGTGACTTCACTTTTCCGTGAGTCAGATACCGCCGTCTGGTGGGGCCCAGCCACCTGGTGCCTGGAGAGAATGCATTTTGGTCTCCTGCTACCAGCTGTCCTCACAGTCTGGCCAGAACCTTAGTGCAGGACCCCTGGCACCTAGAAGGAGTGAGAGGTGTTTGAGTATCGGACTGGTTATTTTCCCGATGAGCAACTTGGCTTCTCGGAGCTTCAGATTCCTCTTCTGTCCCTACTATAAAGTAGAGATAATAGCATCTACCTTGCAGGGCTGTAATGAAAGTCATCTGCCATTTGACTGGTCCTGAAACAAGTAGGTGCTTGGGGAAAAAGGTGGCTGTTATAAAACATATTGCCAGGGCTTCCCTTCTGGCTCAGTGGTAAAGAATCCGCCTGCCAGTGCAGGAGACATGAGTTTGATGCCTGGGTTGGGAAGATCCCACATGTCTCAGAGCAACTAAGCCCATGAGCCACAACTCCTGAGCCTGTGATCTAGAGCCTGAGAGCTGCAACTAATGAGCCCAGGTGCCCTAGAGCCCATGCCCTGCAACAAGAGAAGGCACGGCAGTGAGAAGCTGGCACACTACCATGAAGAGTAGTCCCTGCTCCCTGCAGCTAGAGAAAAGCTCACACAGCAACGAATACCCAGCACAGCCAAAAAGAAATGATAAATACATTAATGTAAAATATAAAACATATTCCCAGGTAAGCACAGTAGTGCTTAAATCTCTCTGGAATACCGGAAACTGAGCCTTCAAAATGTATAAAACCTTTATTCAAAGTGTACTAATTCTACATTTATGCACGTCCCCCCTGGTGGCTCAGACGTAAAGCGTCTGCCTACAATGCGGGAGACCTGAGTTCAATCCCTGGATCAGGAAGATCTCCTGGAGAAGGAAATGGCAACCCACTCCAGTATTCTTGCCTGGAAAATCCCATGGACTGAGGAGCCTACGGCTACAGTCCATGCGCACCTCGTTTGCTGCCAAAAATCTGCCAGAAAGAGAGATCTGAGGATGCCAGGCCTGGACGGATGCTGTGCTGGACTCAGGGCATCGCTTCCGGGTGGCTTTCCCAAGCCCTTCCGCTGCCACCGAGAAGAGTCTGGAAACCCTGGACGCCTTTATTTTGACAGGCAAAATCTGGGCCTTGGAGCTCGAGCTCTCTCACTTGTCTCACTCAACAAGCATAAATATTGTTTGACCCCCGGGCATTTCTTGTGCCCACTATATGCAATAGTCTATATGCAATTGCCCATCAGGACCCCTGCCCCAGAGCAGCAGAGGCTGGCTTCCTCTGCCCGCTGCTGGTGACATCCCCCGCCCTGGACACAGGGGGGCGCTGTGGCCCCACTTTTCCTCGAAAACAGTTGAGCTGCTCCCCGGTTTCCTGACTGAGCCCTGAAAATCCTAGTCCTTTGTACTTACATGATTTCATTTTTTCTGTGTTTTCCTACGTGGAAATCAGTGGAAGGATGGCAGCGACCTAAAATTGCACACACAGAAAATGTGTGTGACTTCTTCAACTAGGAAACATCAAAAACTTGACAGCAATTATGTTTTCATTGTAACAAAAAAATATTCCACACACCTTGTGAGAATAGTCTTCAACACACACACACACACACATAAAATAGGACATTTATAAGTGATTTTTATTTATTCACCAAAATAGGATATCACTCAGCAATCTATTTTATTTTTTTCACTTTATAATAGCCCCAGTGAGTTTTTCAGTCTTTCCCACACTATTTTTTTTTTTTCCAAAATAACTTTATTTAGCTATCTGGGGCCATCAAATCTGAGGTGTGAAGCCCTGAAGTATTATGGTTGAAAATGAAAAAAGAGGCACCTTAATGAAAAGCCCTAACTGAAGTGAAGAGAAGCTTGAAATGATGGCATTTTGGTTATTCACAGAGCAGCATCTGAGCAGTATTTATTTGCATGGTGGGTCAAAAGCTGCTCATTTCCCCTAGAACTAAAGGAATAGTTACAATCCTTAAATTCCCTGAGAGGCCTTCTTCCCCAAACCTGTCCCCACTTTCCTATGGACTGGTTGACAGTCTGATGGGCCAGTTCTCGAGCCACAGAGGTGGAGTTTAGTGCTATATCTAGCTAGGAAGGCATTGTTTGAGGGAGGGGAAGGTGCCTACAAGGTAGAAATGGTAGCCCAGGCCTTGTCATGCAGTTGCTGAATCGTGTCCGACTCTTTGAGACCCCATGGATCGCAGCACGCCAGGCTTCCCTGTCCTCCACTATCTCCCAGAATTTGCTCAAGTTCATGTCCATTGAGTCAGTGATGCCATGCAACCATCTCATCCTCTGCCACCGCTTCTCCTTTTCCCTTCAATCTTTCCCATCATCAGGGGCTTTTCCAATGAGTTGACTCTCTGCATCAGATGGTGGCCAAAGTATTGGAGCTTTAGCATCAGTCCTTCCAATGAATATTCAGAGTTGATTTCCTTTAGAATTGACTGGCTGATTTTCCTTGCAGTCCCAGGGACCCTCAAAGAGTTCTCCAGCACTAAATTTTGAAAGCATCAATTCTTCAGTGCTCAGCCTTTTCTATGGTCCAGCTCTCACATCCACACATGACTACTGGAAAAATCACAGTTTTGACCATACAGACCTTTGTCTACTGATGTCTCTGCTTTTTAATACTCTGCCTAGCTTTGTCACAGTTTCCAAGAAGCAAACGACTTATAATTTCATGGCTGAAGTCACGGCCCGTAGTGATCTAGGAGCCGAAGAAAAGAAAATCTGTCACTGCTTCTACTTTTCCCCATCTATTTGCCATGAAGTGATGGGACCAGATGCCATGATCTTAGTTTTTTTAATGTTGGGTCCAGCTTGTTCACTCTCCTCTTTCACCCTCATCAGACTAGCATGGGTTCAAATCCCAGCTCTGTTTTTTCCTGCCCAGTTGAGTGATCTGGAGCCAGTTACTTAATTGCTTGGAATCTCTTTTGTAAAGTGTGGTAATGAAACTCCTCTTGCAGGATTGTCATTAGTATCAAGTCAAATAACATATATATGTGTGTATGCATATGTGTGTGTGTGTGTGTATACACACACACATTAACTGGCAGACAATAAGCATCTGATGTGCTTTTAGGGGTCAGCAAACTTTTTCTGCAAAGGATCAGGTGGTAAATATTTTAGACTTGATGGACATGAGTTTGAGCAAGCTCTGGGAGTTGATGATGAACAGGGAAGCCTGGCATGCTGCAGTCTATGGGGTCGGAAAGAGTTGGACACGATTGACCAACTGAACTGAACTGAGGTCAAACACTGTCTGTGTGGCAACTCTTCACCAATACAGTATGTGAATGAAGCAGAGAGGATGTGTTCCAAAAAGGGTTTATCTACAAAAATAGATGGCGGGGTGGATTTGACATAGACAGTCGCTGCTGACCCTGCTCTAGGTCAGCGCTGCCCGCTAGAACCTTAATATGAGCCTCCTCTGTAATATTAAATGTTCTCATAGCCACAGAAAGTAAAGAGAAACAGGTGACATTCGTTTTAGTAAAATATTTCATTTGCTTCAAATTATCCAAACTATTTTTGCTTTCACATGCAATCTAGGAAAGATCATTAATGAGGTATTTTACTTTAATGTTTGATAATATTTTTAAATGTCTGCTGTGTTTTTTAAACTCACCGCCCCTCTCATTTCATACTAGTCACATTTCAAGTGCTCCATCCCTACATTGAACAGCACAGCTTTGGACAGTACTTCTCAAACTGCCATCATAACCATTTAGTGGGTCAAGAAATCCATTTATTAGAAAAAAGTCAAATTAAGAAAACGAAATAGAGAAGGATAGAACCTGTCAGGGTACATTCCATATTGAAAGGATACAGATTGTTTCCTGCAGTTTTGTGTGTACTTGCCCATGTGTCTATGTGCATGCGTGTGTGTGTGTGATGCGTTTAAGTGTGTGCTGGGTCATGATGAGAAACATCAGATGTATTTCTTTCTATGGGCTGTTGTCAAACATGCTTGATGTTCACTATTTTACACACTATAGTCAACCTTTTTTTTTTTTTTTTTAAACCTAGGCTGAGATGTTTAGTTCCTTCCTCACTTAGGCCGTGCAGGACTGTGCCAGAAGTTTTGTGTTGACCGCATGATGGGTGTAGAACCAGTCAAACGAGTTACCTAGTGTCATGCCAACCATTTAAAAGCACAAATCAAAATTCTCAACTTTAAACTTTACTATCGCTGTACTTAATTTCAAAGACTCCTCCTTTTACTGATAGTAAACTGAAACCCGGAGTGGTGCAATGCGTAACCAAGATCCCAAACATGAGCCGTGTGTTGGGGTGGCAATGGGACCCTCTGTGTGCCCAGCGTGGGGACAGCTCCTGTCTCAGCGATGGGGCTCCACCTGTGCACGTGGACGGGAGCCGGGCCAGCTCACCCGGTGACTGAAGTCTCACGAGTCCCTGAGGCTTGAAACTTTGGGATTTAGGAAACACAAGTTAAAGGGATGTTGCTTACAAGTATTTCCTTCTCTTCTTGATTCTTTCATTGATTCTTCCACTCGTTTTTCTGAGCAATGACCCAAAAGTGAAGTAAGTTCATGCTCTGCCCTCAAACAGCTCAGCTTTTATCTTTCTATAATAATATGTCTAATATTTTTCGGAAGGTAGTGGAGAAGAGCATGTTGTTCTGTCTGGTTCCTAATTGTATAAAAGTTGAAGATAGGAAACTGATAAAACTCGTTTTTCCTTCTTCTCTTTAGCAGTGTGATGAAAGATATTTTAAATAGTGTGTGTAGTAAAAATTATTTAAGATCCATTTTCCTCAAGTATATTCTGAGTTTATCCCCCTCTCAGTTGGGTTCAGTTTTCTTCCTTTCCCACAGGACTGGTGTGAGGACACAATACAGACTTTGGATTCAGGTTGACTTGGGCACAGATCTGCCTACATGACTTCTAGGCTGTGAGGCTTAGCCATGGTCCCTAAGATTTGGCTTCTTCACCTATAAAATAGGGATACTAATTTTGGCCTCATAAGTTTGTGGTAAAGATTATTTGGGGAAATACATATTAAGATAAAAAACTTTGTGTGGAAAAATTCTTTTACATATGAACTTTCCTTATGAATATGTTTTCATAATAATAGAGCAGAGTATAGAAATGTTATATTTTTTCACTTCCTCTTCCTTCCAGGAGAGTGCAGTATAGAGCCAAGAAATGTTTTTGTGGCATTTATTTTAATGTCCTGATTATTTAATGACTTAGAGACTGCATTTTAAGGTATCTTTTCTCCACCTGTTCACATTTCACTCTCACATATAGACAGTTTCTGTCAGGAATTCAACATTTGAGAAGAAATGGTCTTACATTCTAGATACTTAAAATAAACAACAAATAAGGGCTTTCAGCTGTCGCCATGACAACCAAACCCTCTCCAGTCAGTTATCCAGAGTGAATTATTAAAGAGAGCTGTCCAGAGAGTCGTTCCAAGGGGAAGGTTACACGGCTCTAATAGTGAGAGACGGTCGCAGTGCTGGAAAGTGGGGTATGGGCTTGCTTTCTCACTTCATCCACAGGGAAAGACTCAAATGAGCCAGCCATTTGCACGTGATCCTCTTCCGTGGCTAAAGAGTCTGTTTTCCCAGAATTTCAGGTTGCTTAAAAGACTGAGTGTCTCTGAGTCACTTGTTCAGAAGCAGGATGCGTAAACGAGCACTTTCTCTCATTCCCGGAAAGAGTTGACCTGTTCCTGCTCAGATAATCCTTCCTATAATTAAGATGTCCGTCTACAGTGATTGGTTCGGTCAGGAACAAGTTGTTATACCAATTCCAGGAGAGAATGGAGGAGGCTGCTGGAAGATGAGAAAGTCAGAAAGTGTAGGTTTGCAACTTATTGAGATATAAATAGCTGTCCTCATTTTTATTTTAAAGAAATGCCACATGTTATAGTCATAGATAACCTTCTCAGACAAAGTAATATTAACGCAACTTACTTAAATTTTCTGAGCCTCAGTTTCCACGTAGGTAATATAGGTTTCACCAGATCTTTTAGGGGCGGTTGTGAGGATAAATGCATCGAAAATGTACAGCAAAGTTCCTGGCACACAGTAAGCTTTCAGTGTGCTAATCGTTGTACCTAAAATGGTTGATTCGCATACCACACATCATTATTTCCCTAACATTGTTGAATGTCCGGAAATCTATTAGGATATTCAAAATAAAACATCTTAAAGGTGACTTTATTTTCAAAAATAAGAATTGGTTTCCTTTGTTTTTCTTTCAGAAGAAAATGCTTCAATCTGTCATCCAAGTAATAACATTTTGATGGCTTTTCTTCAGTATTGAGTTTTGCTTTATACTCACATCTTTGAATTTCATTGCAGTGGTATCTGAGGTTGTCAGTGTCTGAAAGTATATAGAAAATATATGCATTTTAAACAAGACACGTTCCTTTGTGTGTGTGTGCGCACGCTCGGTCGTGTCCAACTCTTTGTGACCCCTGGACTGTAGCCCGCCAGGCTCCTCTGTCCACGGAATTTTCCTTTCCTGACACAGTAGGAGAGTGAGAGGTGAGAAGGCAAGACGGGCCTAAGAATTTAGGTGTCCCATTGAAGAGGAAAACCTGGTGATATGGAAAAAACATGGCAAGGAAAACGGTGAGGCTCAGAGATAGTATTTTCCAAAGGATGATTTTGCTTGCTGCTTTGTGTCTCCTCTGCCTAAATTCTTTTTAAAATAATTTTGTTTATTTATTGGCTGTGCTGGGTCTTCGTTGCTCCTTGGGTTTTTCTCTAGTTGTGGCGAGAGGGACCTACTCTCTAGTTGCGGTATGTGGGCTTCTCGTTGCCTTGGTTCCTCTTGTTGTGCAACATGGGCTCTAAGGGAACATGGGCTCCGTAGTTGCGGCTCCTGGGCTCCAGAGCCCTGGCTCAACAGCTGTGGCGCGTGGGTGTAATTGCTCTCAGGCATGAGGGATCTTCCTGGACCACGGACTGAACCCATGTCTCCTGCATTATCAGATGGATTCTTTACCACTGAGCTACCAGAGAAGCCCCTAAATTCTAACTCTGATGAGTCAAATTCCTGTAGGGTCAAGAAAAATTATATGAGTTTGGTTAGAAGATACTAAGAATCAGGCAGAGAGAAATGAAACTAAGCCCTGCATCTTTGAAGGAACCCATCTTGGGGGAAGATCAGGAGAGCAGATGGGCTTGCCTGGTTCCTTGTAGAACTAGTGTTCTGAGATAACTTACAGGTCTCAAACAGTGTATGTTTAAGGAGTTCCAAAAAGACCATTTCTCTGGCAACCATGCTCCTCTGCAGGATCTTCTGCCTGGGAAGAATGGGAGACACAGTGTTGCAAAATTTGGAGGCTTGAGAATAAAACCGACTAGCTTGGAGAAATTACCTGACCTCACAGGGCCTCATTTTGCTCATCTGAAAAAAGGGAGATACTATTTTTCTTGTAAAGTTGTGAAGAGGATGAAATGAGAAACAATCTGTGATGCGCTTCTCATGTCATGTACTTTCAACTTCTGTTATTCCTCTTCTGAGTATCGAAAAAGTTGTCCATTTTTCTAATTCATAAAGAGGAGGGCAGAGATGGTTTGACCTGGGAGATTTACTGGTCTTTCTAAGTTACACTTAGGGGAGAGGGGGAGAACTTTTGTTTTTGAATATTTTTATTTCACTCTGAGGCCCGATCACATATGATGTATATGTGATTATGATCTTACCATCATTCAGCATGTGAGTAAATTTTTATTATCATATGTCTTTAGTTTATCCTTGTATAAGCAACAAATTTCTGGAAAGTTTAACCAAGTGCCTCTCTATGAGTTGGGCCATATGTAGGCAGGTGGTTACCTATTTCCTGAAGCCACTTAGCAGCAGCAGCAGCAGAGTAGAAAAACTATACTGCCCTGAGACTCTGACTGTAGGCTTCTGGGCTTTGGCAATCACCTTGACCTCTCTAATCTTTATTCTTTCTTTCATATATAAAATACAAGGTTGATGATTCGATTTCTAAAATCCTTTTACATCCTCCAAATTCTGTGATTGACGTTCTCAGTTGTTTAATTGTCTAATAGCATAAACAGATCAATGGCCAAACCTCTGTGATGGTATTTTTCATTTGTGAAGTTGGTGAAGCTTTTGAAGGTTTGGAGGTTGGGACACTGATGAGTATGCCACAGCGCAAGTACGGACAGGTAACTCAGCAAGTGAGTAAGCCTCAGTGATGAATGGATGTTCTCTAATCCACTGGGCCGAAAGCTGGAACAGTCTGAGACTCTTTTAGGATTCAGGATTCTTGGATCCTCCACATGCTTGTCGTTTTGAATTATGGCCATATGCTGAGCAGATGGCCTCTGGGCTAGCCTTCCTTGTTTGAGCGGGAATAGGTCATCTTCATTTATCTGTACATTATATTTCTAAAACTCATGGGATTTTAAGGATGAGTTCAAAATGAAGACATTCTAGGATCAAGCCATATGGATGAGAACACTCTTCTTCCATATTCCATGTGGGATCTGAGGTCATCCAGAGTTTGACAAATGCTTGTTGTTATATACTTTCAGTTAAAATATTTCTAGAATTATGATATTTCACAAAGTCATCCTCAGCTCTCACTAACCAATCATCCAGTCCCTGGTCCAAATTGCATTTGGCAGGACAACTTCTATTATTACTTTGTTTCTTGTTCTTGGATTCCATGAGATACCCACGCCTCACACTATCACACTCTCCCCTTTTGTTGTGTGTGAGTGCATTTCTCTTTCAAGTAACCAACAGAGTCCAGACCAGAACAGTAGAGGAAGATGGCAGGCCACTGCTAAACTTTACTGGGTTGTGGCCGTACTGTGTTTTCAGCTGTCTCCTTTATTCTGTTAACTGTCGGTGCTCCAGACTTACCACTAGAACGACTGCTGACCCTTCAGCACTAAGAAGCCCCAGGGACAGGATCTGGAGAGAGATTTCCACAAAATGCATCATGATTGAGGTGGTATCCTGGTGGCTGCTCCTGTTCCTGGGGGCAATGCTAGGGCTTTGCCCCCAGGAACCCATCTGGGTACCATTCAACAGACATTGATCAGACACCCACTGTGCATGAAGCCCCGTGATACTTGCTGGAAATATAAATGTGGATAAGATAGGGTGCTTGCCCTTGAGTGGTTTTCACCATAATAAGCAACAGCTTATCCAGAACATGCCCTGTGCCAGGTATTGTTTTAAATGCCTCACATGTGTTAGCTCTTGTGACCTTCAGAACGACTCCCCGGGGTCACTATTACTGTTCTCAACCCTGTTTTCTAGGTGGGGAAATGGAGATGCTGAGAGAATGGGCAACTTGCTCAGTTACAAAGCAAGTGAGTAACAGAACCAGAATCCAGTCCCAGGCAGTTGACTTGAGTCTGGACTCCCACCCACCCTGGCACATTCTGCTAATACTTTCCTTTTCTCTGATAACCTCAGTAACATCTTCATCTGCCTAATCTTTGTAGCTTTTTTATTAATAACCAATATTAACAATCATTTGTCAAATAACATCATGATAAAAATAATGGTGCTCAAAACAAAACAGATTTCAACCAAAAAAAAATCACAAAGCAAGAAAGCAACCAGCCGCCCCCCCTCCAAAAAAATCACCACAATCATTTTAGTTTATGTCTTTTTAATCTATTGTTTTTTTTAATCAACACTTTAAAGTCTGCATCTTTCACTGAGCACTGTGACTCAGTGCTTTGTTTTTTCCCCACTATATTCTTCATCAACATAACTTTAATGACTCGTCACTTTGCAAGTTTTCAAATCATACTTATACTGTACTATTGACTTAATCACTTATTGTTGAACATTAATTCTTACACGTCACTGTCACAAACCACGTGATCATGCACATCTTTGTATATACATTTTTTCATATATGTTTAACAGTTTCCTTAGATGGTTGTCTGTTGGATTTTAACTTTTGTTGTGTTTGGGTGAGGAAAGCAGAACCAGACTTTGGAATCAGGTTCCAAAGAAGCACTTAAGTTCTTCTTATTCCTGGAGAGCTGAGAAATAGTAATACCATAAATGTTTGAAGCATGATCTAAATCATCTTTTACTGTTTTGGTAAACAATTTTAAACTTAGGATTTGTTCTCCTGGAAATAGAATTTTCATCTTGAGGACTGGATTCGTGATTCTGCCAAAGATTAGCTAAATCACGATGTAACTGGTCTGGTTGCCTCTCTTCCTCCCTCTTGAAGAATCACAGTGAAATGCTGGCGAATCAAACACACAAAGATCAGGAAGACATCAGTTTAACAGGAGCTCTGTGGGAGTGAAAATGTAGAGAGGTTGACAGACCAGGATGGAACACCCAGCATGAATAAATAGCAAATAAAGGTCCATCAAGCAATGGGTGGTTCAATACGTAGCAGTCGACCACAGGCTTTGGAGGTACATGGGATTGAATTGGAAGCTTGACTCCACATCTTACTTGCTGTGTGATCTTGCACAAGTTGTTCCATCTTTCTGAACCTCAGTATCGTCACCTGTAAAATGGGTATATGATAGTTATCTGCTTCAAAGAGTTGTTGTGAGGATTTAACCAGATCATGTACGTAAACATTATATATATGTAAAGTAAACATTCCAGTAGTCATATATGGATGTGAGAGTTGGACTATAAAGAAAGCTGAGCCCTGAAAAATTGATGCTTTTGAACTGTGGTGTTGGAGAAGACTCTTGAGAGTCCCTTGGACTGCAAGGAGATCCAACCAGTCCATCCTAATGGAAATCAGTCCTGAATATTCTTTGGAAGGACTTATGCTGAAGCTGAAACTCTAATACTTTAGCCACCTGATGCGAAGAACTGACTCATTTGAAAAGACCCTGATGCTGGCAAAGATCGAAAGCAGGAGGAAAAGGGGATGACAGAGGATGAGATGGTTGGATGGCATCACCGACTCAGTGGACATGAGTTTGCGTGAACTCCGGGAGTTGGTGATGGACAGGGACGCCTTGTGTGCTACAGTCCATGGGGTCGCAAGAGTTGGACACGACTGAGAGACTGAACTGAACTGAACTGTGGGGAAACGTCTAACTGCTGTTGACTGCTTTGCACAGGCCCGTAGACTACGGCAAGTTCATCATCATCAGTATCACTCAATGGAGGGGACTGAGTGATCAGAGGTCAGTACTCACACTCTGTTGTGGGGCATGAAAACCATCAGGAAAGTTTGGTTTTCTGGGAATGACAACAAATGAAAGCGTGCCATGTGACAACTGTGGGAAATGAATGCTACTCTTTATTTTCCGAAAGTGCAAAGTAGGATCAGCTTGGAATTTCCCACCTGCTTTCTGAGGGCAAATGAGGGCAGTTAAGAGGCCTTGGGCAGCAGGATGGGCGTGAGTGGATAGGCGTATGGCTTGTACTTTAACATTCCTCTGGCGTTTTTAGAAATCTACGTTTGGAGATCACTCTGCCTTACGCTTCTTTGGGGTATTCTTGGTGGAACCCCAACTCAAAGGGAGAAAAGGGGGAGCTTTATTGGTTAAGGTCATGAGGGTGTCTAGGGAGTCAGTGATGGATCAGGGCCAAGGGCACAGACATCATCAGGATCATCCTGTTCCCTCCCATCTCTTGGTTGGGCTTTCCTCGTTTGTCTCATTTCAGGTAGTGATTTGAGGCTCCTGAGAGCTCAAAGCTTACAGCATCCTCACCGTCGATGATCTTAGTAATAAAAAGTGTTTCTTTCCTTATGCTTCAAGGAAAAGGCCCAGGGAACAGCCTCATTAGCTGGACTCCCAGCCCCACACATTCCTGGTCTGACCGGTATAGGAAAGGTCATCTGACTAGATCACTTGGTTCACATCTAGGAGCAGATGGAAAGGGGTGGAAGAGTGAAAAAAAAGAAAAAAAAAAAGAAAAGAAGGAGGGAAAAGGAAGGAAGGAAAAGAAATATATATAGCTACTAAAAACTCCTAAAAATCTCATGGTTATGTGGCTTACACCTGAGCTCTGCAGTACTTAATTTACTAAGTTTATGAAGAATTTTTTCTCCCTTTTCCACCTCCGCTTCCACGTATGTGTGATTGCTAAGTCAGGTGTGGCCTTCCGACGCCCGAAGCTTCAGCAGTCGCTGTGTGCATCCTGCTTCTTTAAGCTCAGGCTGTCATTAGTGGCATAACAGCCACCCTGTGCTGCTTAACTTCTCCCTACAGATTCTAAAAATACCCAGTGGCTGTCAAAACAAACAGCGAGGCCGCGGCGTCCGCAGGCGCCACCGCAGCCCAGCTCCCTGCATGCCTTAGCGCTGTCCTTGGAAAGACAGCCACTGGATCCCTCAGCTCCATTCTTCATTCTTTATTTTCCGCTTTGGCTCAACTATACCGCTACTTAACACAGAGGAGGAAAAAGGTTATTGACAGGACAGAATTGACTGGAAGAAAGGGAAAGAGAAACGAACCCCCAACAAATTCACGCTGTCATTTTGTGGTTCTCTTGTAGACCTGAACTAAGATGTGTCAAGAGATCAGTCTGGGAAGCAGCAAAGATTAGCCGGGATTTAAAATAAAACTCTTTAAGCCCAGGTCACCCAGAATAACTCTCCCATGTGTGTCCATGAAGACACCCGAGGACCCTATTCGGAGAAGGTTAGTGCTCACAAACCATCTGGATCGCTACCTGGATGCTTTTTTCAAAGGAAAGCAAAACCCAGTCCCCCTTTGGTGAAATTTTTAGGTGGAGTTGCCTCATCCAGGGAATTGAGGTTTTCCTGTTTCAAGGAGGTGTCCCATTCTGTGGGGCTGAGGTGCTAAGAATATTGGCATCACATGTTTTGGGAAGGTGCTGGGTGTTGTTTGATCAAATCAACGAGCACTGGGTTGTTTATGGAACTTGGCCAAGGGATTAAATGATAAAATCAGATGGGTTATGAAAATATGTGAGTCATTACTGATCAGACCTTTTATAGATTTCCTGGAAGAATCAGATGTCTCTTGAAGATAATGAACCTGAACCCAGTAGAAGCTTGAGAGTAAGGGCTTTTGCTGTTTGTGCTTACACGGAATAATAGATGTCATGAGTGATGCTCATGCAAAGGAGAAAAAAAAAACCAAACACAGCTTTTTACCAACTCTATGGATGTCCAGACTACATCGAGCATTTGTTTTAGCTCTTGGGAATTGACACGCGATTAATAGATTGCCCAGAAGTTGTTCTCAGAACAACCTTTCAGTTGGCTGATTTATGGTAGAATGCTGGGATTTAAACTAAAAAGTTCAGCCTTGTAGGGTAAGCATGAGTAATTAAGTTCTTAGGACAGAATGTACTTAGCATTGTTTCCATCCTTACGTGAATGAAGCAAGTGTATGTACCGTGGACATATGCTTCTCATTGGAAAATGCGATCAAATGTCTTTCTGAACTGGTTCTCATCAGCAGTCCTTGGCATCTTCTCAAGGCTCAAGTAAAGACTCCTCAGCTCCCCAGCTGCTAGGTGGTCTCTCCCTAGGAAAGTGTCAGAGGCCGGGGCTTCTTGCTCTTTGTGGGTGGGAGTTTGCTCATTCCGGATGTCATGTCTGCCTTCTTTAAACAATCTGCATTGCTTATCTAACTGGAATTGCTTAAATGTGATGAAGGTTATCTAATAATTTTGTGCATCTGGGCAGCCTAATAAGAATGTTGGTAATAACAATAGCAGTAGGAAGGAAAGCTAACTAACGTTGCTGCAGCATTTCCTTTATGCCAGACACTGGTCTATGTGTCACAGATTGTAATGCAGTCAATCCACAAACAATGGGGCTTCGGCTTACCCGTCTATCTTCTCCTTTCAGAGCTACCATTTTCCAGCATGCCTACACACACTTTCCAAGATTGCCAGCTTTTAATGACATCCATGCAGATTTGACTTTCAATAGAATTTAATTGAAGAGAGCCACGTGTTGTGTGTTTGTTGGGACACACTTCTCTTTCATATTCTTGTTGGTCTGTGAGCCGTAAATTCAAAGCACACTATTTATCAATTCGGTCCAGAGTTTCAGTTCCTGGAAAAGACTCATTTGGTTCCCTCTGCCCTTCTTGCTTCCAGCACTTTGGAAAGGTTCTCATTGTATGCTAAGTAGTTAAATTTCATGAGAAAGAAGAGCTGTGGACTTTTAGAGTTGCTCATAAAGACACCAATTGCTGATGCAAATGGGAAGGGTGAGTGTTTTCCGAAATGAAGATTTTGACAAATCAGTTCAGGTTTGTGACAATTTTAAACTGCTTCAGATCAGTTATTAATATTCATTTCTGGCTTTTCCTCTGCCTTTGTAGGCAATGTATGATATGGAGCTGCGAGCTGCTCTAAGATTGCTGAGTTCCCAGGAGGCAGGGTCCCCCAAGTATCCCGTGTGTTGTCACCCAAACAACGTTTCAGAATAATCGGTCCCCAAAGTATTACAGTGCAAAGGCATCAGGCTGCTTCCACTGCGCCTGTGTGTTAGGATCTGGGGCTTCTGTCCTTTCCAAAATTCCATATTGCTTTTCTTTGCAGAATGTGAAATCCTATACCGAGAATTCACTTTTAAGGAAGGAGAGAGTGATATTGCTGATTCTGTTTCCAAGTTTGAAACCAATGGACTGGGCTTGCATTGAGGAGCACTAAGCTGGTTTGGTGTGGCTTTACTCTGGCTGAAACCAGTAAAGGAACTTCCAAGTGCAACCTTTCTGAGCCCCAGTTACCTCCTTTGAATATGGAGTTGATAATCACTCCTCTTTGGTGATGATCAAATGGAATGATGGATATAAAGCATCTGGTACATGGTGTGTGTTCTGTGATATTTGTCTGGTTCACTTTGCATCTTACTCTCTGAGTTGAGGACAAACTAGAGGATGATTTGTTAGAGAGAGCCAATCCAATTTTGGCTGAAGTAAGAAAGTCGACAAAGAAAGGGAAACCTACAGTCTCTCATGATAACATGCTTTTCATGCTGTATCCCAACTCTACTGCTGACTTGCTGTGTGATCTTTAGAAATTGTTTAACCTCTCTGATCTTCAATTCCCCGATCAGTGACTTGGGAGTTATAATCATAGTTCCTTCCTCCTGGGGCTGTGGAGAGGATTAAACGGGCTAATGCAGGCAGAGTGTTTACCTCCGGGCCCTGTACGTAGTTATAGGGAGCTGTGCCTCTGTTTGTCCTTTACCTCTCTGGCTGCCAGCCATGTTGACCTTCATGAAGACGCGGGTCTCCCTGGCTTGCCCATTCCTCCTAGTGTGTGTCAAACAGGCTGCACTTCGGGAAGCTCACCCGTGCCTATGAAGTGGTACTTCACCTCCAGGGGATCCAAGCCTTTCCTGGGCAGTGGCCATCAACCTGTGGATACTGAGTATATCTATTGAGTAGTGATGCTGAGAATGTGAATCAGAGATGGAAAGATGAGAGAGAGGACACACCTCAAAGCACGTGTAAGTGATCTGTTCTTTTTTCTCTCCCAGTTCTATTGAGATATAACTAACGTGCAGGCCTGTGTCAGTTTAATGTGTATGGTGTGATGATTTGAGTGACATACATCATGAAATGATGATCACAATATGTGTTGTGAACATCCGTCATCTCACATGAATACAAAATAAAACAAATAGAAAAAATATTTCCTTACGATGAGAACTCTTAGGATGTATTCTCTTACTAACTTCCATATATAACATACAATAGTGTTAATTATATTCATCGTTTGTACGTTGCCTCTCTAGTGCTTATTTATTTTCTAACTGGAAATGTGTGCCTTTTGACTGCCGTCATCCAATTCTCCTGCCCCCAATCCGAATTTCTGATCTCTTTTTTCTATGACTTTGGGTGGTTTTTTTTGAAGTATGATTGACCTACAACACTATACCTTAGTGATTCAACATTTCTATACATTTAAAACCGAAGTGATATGTTTTTCTAAAGAAGATCCAGGTTTCTAAACTTAATCATTGCCAGCTTTTGTTGTTCACAATTTTAAACAGATTTAATGTCAAGTTAAAATGAGTACTTATTTACATATTTAGGAGGAAATGTAGTCTGATTACAATGACAAAGATAAACACATTCATTTATAAACTGAGAATGTCACTGGTTTTGATCCTTTTGCCATTTGTATATTTGTTTTTTTCAACGCCAAATTCTGTAAAAATTTTAGATAATTTTAGACTTAAAGAAGAACGGTAAAAATAAGACAGAGAGTTCCCGTATGCCCCTCAGTCTGCTTCCTGTAATGGCAACAGTTTACATAACCACAGGACATTGATTAAAACTAAGAAATCAGCCTTGCTCCAATACTATTAGAACTTGCTTGGATTTCCCCAGTTTTTCCAGGAAGGTCCTTTCTGTTCTGGGATCCAATCCAGGGTCCCACGGTGCATTTAGCTGTCCTGTCTCCTCCCACCGGTGACACAGTTCCTCAGTCTTTCCTCGTCTTTTAGGACCTTGCCACTTTTGAAGAGGTCTGATCAGTTATTTTGTAGAACACCTCTCAAGTTGGAATTGCCTAATAATTTCTCCATTTTTAGGTTTTTAGTTGACTGTTCTATGTATACTTGACTACTAAGGCTGAGAAACCTTTCACAGATAAATGTTTCAAGGTCTGATAAATTATCTAGTTGCTTCTGAGAATAGCTGATTAGGTATTATAAATCCTAGCAGTTAAGAGTATGGACTGTGGAGCCAGAGAGCCTGGGTTTTGTTCCTGGCTCTGTGACTTACCTGCTGTGTCACCTCAGGAATGTTACTTGACCTCTCTGTGTTGTCATCTACAAGATGGGGATACTATTGGGACTTCTTTGGGTTGTGGTGAAGACTCAGTTACAGCACTCGGTGCATCAAACGGTACCTTGCATGTAGTCATCACTCAGTATATCTTAGCTGTTACCAGTATGTCTTAGCTGTTACTGTTGCTCTCCTCTGCAACCTGGCCCCACGGAAGTTCAGGACTAACGATTTCCTGTTGTCACTTTTCAGGTCTGCAAAGTCAGGTGTGGTTCTTGCCAGAGTGATGACTTGGCAGCAAAGCCCCGGGGTTTTTGGATGTAGGCCACATGTCCCATCTAGAAAACTCGTTTCAACAGGAGGATTGAATCTCGGCTGCCAGAACCACGTAGAAGTTCAGTCTCCAGTGTGTCCTGGCTGTGCCCAGCTCTTAGAGCACACTTGTCTCATCTCCCACCCTCAGCCCCTGCCAACAACCTTGGGATCTGCTCAGAGCTCTCTCCAGGAGTCCTTTCTCTGTTCTGCCTTCTCCTGGGCCTCTCACCTTGGCTCCCTCTCTTCACCTTGTTCCTCTGACTTGATGTGAGGCAGCAAGGCATAATGGTTACACACACCGCGTCCGTAGGAACATTGGCTGGCTTTACTTCCCTGGCCCATCACTTCAACGTTACTTAGATCTCTGTGCTTCAGTTTCTTTGTCTCTGAAAAGGGCAAATGATAGGAACAATTATTATAATGAAACTGACTTTATTCTTTGTGATGCACCATTTTACATGTTACCTCTCTTATTACAACCATATGACAGAGCTACTAACATGCTCCCATTTTACAGATGAGGAGACTGAGAAACAGAGAATTTAACTAGCTTGCCCCCGATCACAGAACTAAGAGATGGAGGAGTCTAGATTCAAACCCCACCTGGTCTCGGAGTTCACATTTCTATTCACCCCGTGCTCTTCACCACATGGAGTCTTGGGGTGGGGGGTACTCTGTAAATAATTTACAGGGGGTTAAATAATTCTCAGGGGGTTAAATGATTTACATAGAGCACTTATCAATGTGCCTGGCTTGGGGTTAATGTTCAGTCAGTTTTAACTATCATTAATCCCATGATCTGACTTCTGTTTCCTCTGGCTCATGGTTTACATGATTCTGGGTTGCAGGTCCTAGGGTTTATCAGTCATTAACTTGGCACCCTGCACTGTGAGCAATGGATACCTCGCCCAGTTCCCAGACCAGTGTACCCCCGCCCTGCCCATGCTGTATTAGTCTTGCAAGCCCCCCACCCAGCAGATGGGCTCGCCCACAGGCCTTCACCTGATACACTCAAGCCTGCGCTCCTCTGTCTGTTTCTAATCGACTCACTTTCCAGTGTCTTTACTCCTTTTCCATTTAGTTTCACCTTGCACCTCCAACCTTTGGTTCCCCTTCTCTGGCCCGGTTTCTGCCTCCTTCCCCTCACCCACAGCTGGTCTCATGCCTGCTGTGGACCAGCTGCTTCCTGTCCCCAGGCTCAGCGCCGGGGGCCTGTCATGTGGGACAGTCTGAGACAGAGCCTCATGACCGGTGTCCCTGCTGGGTTTGCCCAAGTCATGAAGGAACTCTGCCCTGTGGTGGAAACAGCAGCACCTGTTTGTGGGCCTTGAGGTCTGAGAGAAGGTGTTCAAGGAGCTGTTATTGTTTGGTCGCTAAGTCATGTCCAACTCTTTGTGACTCCGTGAACTGTAGTCTGGTCAAGAATGCTGGAGTGGGTTGCCATTTCTTTCTCCAGGGGATCTTCCCGACCCAGGGATCGAACCCACATCTCCTGCATTGGCAGGTGGATTCATTACTGCTAAGCCACCAAAAGGACAACTGTGGGAGGGGCAGGGAGCAGGAGCCAGCTAGCATTTTGTTCTCTGGTCCCAGGAAGCTCTTTTCCTCAAACCTCAGTGTTTAAGGATCACCTGGAGATTCTGTTAGATTCTGTTTTGCGGAGTCAGACAGGGCATGGGACTCTAAAGTTCTGTCTCCTAGGTGATGGTTGCTGGAGTACCCATTGATAAACAAGAGATCAAGCACAGTAATTCAGCCAGTGGCATTTCTGACTGTTCAATAAAGAATTCAAGCTACGAAAGTGATGTCTTGAGCATCAGTGCAGATGTTGCCTCCTCCTAAAGATGTTAAATGGGGTCATGGTCTGCTTTGGCAAAGGTTTTGAGGCATCCTTCATCTTCTGGTACCAAAGAAAATGAGGCCACAGGTTCAAAATCAGCCTCTTAGGGAGCAGTCAGCTTCTTAACTCAGTAGTCATTGGCCATCAAGGTCGTATGCGAGGGCGAGAAAAATCCACTGTGGCCAAGGGATGGGGTCCTGAGGGCCCAGCTGGACCACGGTAGACACTTCTCCAAGTCAACAGGAAAATGAAAATTCATGAAAATTCCGAGTGAATGTGGGTTATGGTGGAGTTGGTGCCCCATCCAGGTGCTAAGGGGAGGCCATAGATAGGAGATGAATGAAATGATAGGAGGCAAAAAGTTGGCTTAAAGCTCAACATTCAGAAAACGAAGATCATGGCATCCGGTCCCATCACTTCATGGCAAATAGATGGGGAAACAGTGGAAACAGTGTCAGACTTTATTTTCCTGGGCTCCAAAATCACTGCAGATGGTGACTGCAGCCATGAAATTAAAAGACGCTTACTCCTTGGAAGGAAAGTTATGACCCACCTAGATAGCATATTCAAAAGCAGAGACATTACTTTGCCAACAAAGTTTCGTCTAGTCAAGGCTATGGTTTTTCCTGTGGTCATGTATGGATGTGAGAGTTGGACTGTGAAGAAGGCTGAGTGCCGAAGAATTGATGCTTTTGAACTGTGGTGTTGGAGAAGACTCTTGAGAGTCCCTTGATCTGCAAGGAGATCCAACCAGTCCATTCTGAAGGAGATCAGCCCTGGGATTTCTTTGGAGGGAATGATGCTAAAGCTGAAACTCCAGTACTTTCGCCACCTCCTGCGAAGAGTTGACTCATTGGAAAAGACGCTGATGCTGGGAGGGATTGGGGGCAGGAGGAGAAGGGCACGACAGAGGATGAGATGACTGGATGGCATCACTGACTCGATGGACGTGAGTCTGAGTGAACTCCAGGAGTTGGTGATGGACAGGGAGGCCTGGTGTGCTGCGATTCATGGGGTCACAAAGAGTCGGACACGACTGAGCGACTGAACTGAACTGAACTGAACTGAAGGGAATGGGACCTGTCCTGGAAGTATTCAGGCTGGACTGAGAGAGGGGACTTGCTCAGGATGGATGAGGCCAGGCTGTTCTCACTCAGGCTAGCCACCAGGCTTAAGGACCAGAGCCAATAGAGGTGAATCAACTCATTCCATCGCCTGAGCAAGACTCTTCTACCCCTCAGCCACCAGGGAAGCAGGGAATGGAGACTCAATATGGAGGCCTCTTTTCGCCTGTAGTTTTTCCCCTCCACCACCTGCCTCCAGCGAGACAGCTGCTCAGAGGAATGGAAAGAGATGGTACTTCTCCCTGCATGGCTGTCCTCCCCACCCTATCCCCTGCTCAGCCCTTCTCTTCACTCTCTGCTCCTGTAACACCCTTTCTGTTGTTTGGGCTTCTCTTCCAACCTGTAAATCGCATCTCTTGGGCTGCTGAGTTTAGAGACTCCAGGCTGCTTCTCTCGTGGCTGGTGGGGCATAGCTTCCCCCATACCAGCATCATCCTCATTCCCTTGAAAGCTGAAGTAACTCCCGCTGTTATTTTAGGAGAGTCTTGGCTGCTTTCTTGAGGAGGCTTAGCCCAGCCTGGACTGTAGGTGGAGTGCCCCCAAAGGCGGGTAGGAAGGGTCAGTGCCTTGGTCTGTCATTGCCTCTCCCCCATCATGTCCCCTAGTGATTCTTGATTTCCATAACCAGATGAGCTCATTATTCCTATATGGGCTGTTCCTTCCATTTCTAGCTATAGATACTTATCATATTCTGATTTTTGTTAGCATTAGTTACGTATTTGAGTTACTACCAGTATCATACCCCAGCCCCCTGTCTCACCACATACACATCCTGCCGACAAGTATGATGATCAGTTCTCAGATGGTGGGGCCTAGCCCTGTTGAGCCTGCAATGGGTGGCATAGAAGGCAGTTCATGAAACTTCAGAATAAATGTATCAGATGCTGATATGGAAATGCCAGGCTCCTTTCAGGCTCTTAGATATGGCCCATATCATGCCCTGGGGGGTTTCAGGGATCTAGTGTTAGGGGCAGTGCTGTGACAGGGATCCACAAAGCCACGTTCATAAATGAAAGACCATAAGTCTCCATCCATAACTTCGCTTCTCCTGCTTCCCACGAGTGCCTACAGGCAACCTCAGTGTTCTTAGCCACAGAACTAAGTGTCCTAAAGCTGCAAGCTGGCCAAGACCCTCAGGGAACTTCCTGGGAACGTCCAGCCAGTCCTTTGCTTCAGAATCAAGTGATCAAAATCCAACTCAGAGTCCAGCAGGCTGTGGGGCTGCAGAGTGGCTTTTCTGGACTCTTCCACCTGTCCTGGGGCTCCCAACCTCAGCCAGAGACTTTTGGGGTACACTCTGGGTCTGACCCTATCGTGGGTTGAGAGCACCCCAGGTTCCCTGTCCCACTGTCTCCCAGACCATGGAGTTCCTTTATCCCCCAAAGCCTCGTGTCTTTATTTCCAGCCTCCAGCCTGGGTTTCCTTTCATTCTCTGTGTACATGTGTTTCTTCAGTTTGGGCAACTCAGGGACATACAAGACTTCTGATTAGGAATCTGGAGTCTTGTAAGGGGCACATAACTAAGCACCAAACGTGTGTATGTATCAATAACCTCAGATATGCAGATGACACCACCCTTATGGCAGAAAGTGAAGAGAAACTAAAAAGCCTCTTGATGAAAGTGAAAGAGGAGAGTGAAAAAGTTGGCTTAAAGCTCAACATACAGAAAACTGAGATCATGGCATCTGGTCCCATCACTTCATGGCAAATAGATGGGGAAACAGTGGAAACAATGTCAGATTTTATTTTTTGGGGCTCCAAAATCACAGCAGATGGTGACTGCAGCCATGAAATTAAAAGACGCTTACTCCTTGGAAGGAAAGTTATGACCAACCTAGATAGCACATTGAAAAGGAGAGACATTATTTTGCCAACAAAGGTCTGTCTAGTCGAGGCTGTGGTCTTTCCAGTAGTCATGTACGGATGTGAGAGTTGGACTGTGAAGAAAACTGAGTGCTGAAGAATTGATGCTTTTGAACTGTGGTGGTGGAGAAGACTCTTGAGAGTCCCTTGGACTGCAAGGAGATCCAACCAGTCCATTCTGAAGGAGATCAGCCCTGGGTGTTCTTTGGAGGGAATGATGCTAAAGCTGAAACTCCAGTACTTTGGCCACCTCATGTGAAGAGTTGACTCGTTGGAAAAGACTCTGATGCTGGGAGGGATTGGGGGCAGGAGGAGAAGGGGACGACAGAGGATGAGATGGCTGGATGGCATTCAGATCAGATCAGATCAGATCAGTCGCTCAGTCGTGTCTGACTCTTTGCGACCCCATGAATCGCAGCACGCCAGGCCTCCCTGTCCATCACCAACTCCCGGAGTTCACCCAGACCCATGTCCATTGAGTCAGTGATGCCATCCAGCCATCTCATCCTCTGTCGTCCCCTTCTCCTCCTGCCCCCAATCCCTCCCAGCATCAGCGTCTTTTCCAATGAGTCAACTCTTCGCATGAGGTGGCCAAGTACTGGAGTTTCAGCTTTAGCATCATTCCCTCCAAAGAAATCCCAGGGCTGATCTCCTTCAGAATGGACTGGTTGGATCTCCTTGCAGATCAAGGGACTCTCAAGAGTCTTCTCCAACACCACAGTTCAAAAGCATCAATTCTTCAGCACTCAGCCTTCTTCACAGTCCAACTCTCACATCCATACATGACCACAGGAAAAACCATAGCCTTGACTAGACGAACCTTTGTTGGCAAAGTAATGTCTCTGCTTTTTGAATATGCTATCTAGGTGGGTCATAACTTTCCTTCCAAGGAGTAAGCGTCTTTTAATTTCATGGCTGCAGTCACCATCTGCAGTGATTTTGGAGCCCAGGAAAATAAAGTCTGACACTGTTTCCACTGTTTCCCCATCTATTTGCCATGAAGTGATGGGACCGGATGCCATGATCTTCGTTTTCTGAATGTAGAGCTTTAAGCCAACTTTTTCAGTCTCCACTTTCACTTTCAACAAGAGGCCTTTTTGTTCCTCTTCACTTTCTGCCATAAGGGTGGTGTCATCTGCATATCTGAGGTTATTGATATTTCTCCCAGCAATCTTGATTCCAGCTTGTGTTTCTTCCAGTCCAGCGTTTCTCATGATGTACTCTGCATATAAGTTAAAAAAACAGGGTGACAATATACAGCCTTGACGTACTCCTTTTCCTATTTGGAACCAGTCTGTTGTTCCGTGTTCAGTTCTAACTGTTGCTTCCTGACCTGCATACAAATTTCTCAATAGGCAGATCAGGTGGTCTGGTATGCCTATCTCTTTACTGACTTGAATGACGTGAGTTTGAGTGAACTCCAGGAGTTGGTGATGGACAGGGAGGCCTGGTGTGCTGCAATTCATGGGGTTGCAAAGAGTCAGACACGACTGAGCGACTGAACTGAACTGAACTGATTCCTTACAAGACTGAGGATGGGGCACTAGTGCGATCAGACCTTGTGGGCAATGCTGAAATAGAACTTTCATGCTAAAGAGTGTCTGACTTCCTCCACCCTCACCACCACTGCCTTGAGTTCCATGACAAAAGCCCCATCCCCTGGGGATTACATTAATCTCCAGAGCCCCCAGTCTCTGGGAAGGCAGTGGGGGAGAAAAATCCTCTCTAGGATGTGTTATTTCTGCTGCACCCACAATGTCAGCACCAGAGCAGGACTTGACGCTGGTGCTTTAAGACCAGTGAGGGGTGTGGGGGGGAAGGCAAGTGGCAGGTGTGTATGCTGTCTCTCTTCCAGACTTGTGCTTCCTGTCCACGTGGCGCTAGTGGTAAAGAATCCACCTGCTAATGCAGGAGATGCAAGAGACCCTGGTTCAATCCCTGGGTTGGGAAGATCCTCTGGAGTAGAAAATGGCAACCTATTCCAATATTCTTGCCTGGGAAATCCCATGGACAGAGGAGCCTGGTGGGCTACAATCCCTGGGGTTACAAAGAGTTGAACATAACTGAGCACCAAACATGTATGCATGTATCATCTTAAAGTGTTCTCTGCAGGTGGTGAATCTGAAGTAGAGTAGGATTAAAATCAGGTGAGACATGTATAAGTGGAATATTAAAAAGGCACAAGAAATGTCAGCCTTGTCTGCAGTGACCTCTGCCATGATAAGTGGCAGGGCTCTACATGTAACCATGCGTCTCTGAGTGGTTTTAGATGAGATCTTTGCCCTCACATGCTGCCCGCCACAAAATGGCAAGCCCCAGGGCAGGTTGGCACACTTTGGGGCCAAAGATGAGGCAGGCACTTCACACACTGGCCTGGATCTGCTCCAACTGACTGTTTATGTCCAGGCATCAGTGCCTTCTGTGTTTTAGTCGGAGGCAACCGAGCAGGCCTGTAGAGTTAGAGAAAATAAAATAGGACAGGAATAAAAATATCCAACTTAAAATAGGTAATAATCCTGGCTGCACATTAAGGCAGCTGTTTATAAGAGTGGAAAAAGCAAGGCTGTGTGACCTTGACAGATTAGGCAACTGGTCCTTCCTTTCTTTGTCTGTAGAATGGGCATCAAAATACCTAGCACACATTGGACTTCTCTGGAGGTCCAGTGGCTAAGACTCTGCAAGGGGCCCAGGTTCAATCCCTGGTCAGGGAACTAAGATCCCACATGCCACAATTAAGACCTGGTGCAGCTGAATAAATATAAAAAAATACCTATCATACAAAGTTAACAATAATAAATAGTAATGACAGCCATAATTAATTGAACCTGACTGTGGGTCAAGCATTATTTGAAGGTCTTCACATTATGAAGGTGGGAGTATTACTATCCTTATTTTGCAGATGAAGAAAGAGAAACCCAGCGAGGTTTAGGGAGTGGTAGAGCTGGACTCAAACCTGTGCTGTTAATAATAAAACCACACATGGTAAGAATCCAGTGCAATGAGACAGCTTTATTCAGAGCATGAAACATGTCCCAGTGAAATGAAAGATGGTTTAGATGGCTGTGCACTGGTAACAAATTAAGGAACGTTTTATCACATGGTGAGAAACTTACTCCTTTTCTGAATCTCTTCCAGCCTTTCTGATGATGACAAAGGTAAAACCTTGATCAGTGCTGCTAGGCCTTTATCACTGTCCTGAAGCCTTTCAGCTTCCCTTTTAAACAAAGAGAGCAGGAGGCTGGGGCTTCTGCAAACATCCAGCTCGCATTCAGTAAGGATATTTGTTGTCACGTTTGTTTTCATGCCTATCTTCTATTTATTACAAGGGTTACTGGGTTTTCATTGATAGTAGGCATGTAAAAATCCCCCTGAAGATACATGGATTTATGTACAAAGAGTCCGTCAGCACTAAACATTATTAAGTCAATTCTAGTAGAGGTGGTATTCAGATAAGGCAAAAATAGCCAAGGCTCATGCTTGTGAGTGACTCAGGCATGAGAAATCTTCTGATAGATTGTGAGTAGGTTTCAGCCTGATGCGTAGCATGGGGTTCGTACTCAATGAATGTTAAAAACAGAGGGAAGGGAGGATACCATGCTGTCTTCTGATCTGGGAACTAGAGAAAAGAAATGAGCCCCTGGTAAACTGCAGGAGACAGTCTTTCCCTTGAAATTTTGGGTATGAGTTTAGCTTGTTCTGAAGGTTGATGGATCAAGCAGAGGATGGAAAGAAAGAGGTTGGTTTTGATCTTCAGAGAACCCAGGTGGCTGAGTCTGGTGGTGGACTCAGATCTTAGGGTCAGACCCGAAGTTACAAATGGGAGGCTCCAGATGTGGGGAGGGTTTTCCCCAAAGTCACTCAGGTGGACAGCAGCTGAAGTATGGACTGGTGTTTCCATCTGTTTCTAGCCAAGTGCCTTGTCTTCGTCTCTTTTCCCAAAATAGTCACCAGGCTTGAACTAGTTCCTGGTAAAACCCGGATGGCTCAGGGATAAGTCCCCATCTCTAGGTGCTTACCACTTCTCAGTACTGCATGAGGCACCCTGAGTTACAGGAACCTCCACGAGGGGAAAAAACAATCATCTCCAACCTCAAGGATCTGGTAAAGCTCTGCTGTGTGATTTCGCCCTTAGACGAGCATCGTTTGAGAGGTAAGTAGCCCAGGTTTTCTAGAGTAGCATCAGTTAGGAAGGTCCCTCTAGGAGTGATAAGCCCTGTATGACTCGGCTTTCACCAGGTTTTGCTTCAGTAACAACAACTCCCAAATCTCTGTGGCTTACAACCACGGAAATTTGTTTCTTGTGTCTGTTACATGTTGGTTGCGGGTCAACAGCAGGTAGCCACCGTGTTTCCTCCATAAGGGACCCAGGCTGAAGACACAGCCCTCAGCTGGGTCATGCCGTTCTCGCAGGAGAGGGAAAAAGCAGTGACAGAATCACCTGAAAGTTCTTGCGGCTTCTGCTAGGAAGAGAAATGTGTTGCTTCTATTCTGTTTTGGTTTGGGCAGACTCCAGAGCAGAATCCAGAACGAGTAGTTTATTTGGGAGGGGCAGGAAACACCAGGAGGGAGGGCTGAAGTGGAAGGGCAGCCAAGGGAGGGTGGGTTATCAAGCCCACCACCTCTGTGGGCGACTCTAGTTTAACCCACAGGAAATCATGGAGATGGGGCAAATTACGTGCCCTGTTAGCCCTGGAGTCATGTGTCCTGGTATCCTCTCCAGGAATGAAGGAGCTGATGTATTTATACATTCAAATCTGCCAGTCATTGGCTGAGGGCTGCTCCTTGCAGAAACGTTTAATTCCCCACCGTTTCTGGCCCACAGGAGGCCAGAGTAGCCTTTTAGCTTCTGAGAAAGCCCTCAGGCAAAGAGATACAGATACTGGCAGTGGGAGTTAGCTGCAACACATTAGAGTGACATGGAAAATGTCTGAGACATCTCTCATTCCACTCACCGAAGTGGAGAGGCAAAACGTGGCATCAGGGGTGGAGGCAAATGGTCCCCCCCCAGAGGTCCAACTGTTACCTGAGGTCTGAAGCACAGCGTGCAGCAGCCCCTGAGCCCTGATGTATGGAGCGCAGTAAACTCTTGAGTCACGAGCATGAGTGATGCTTAATTGAGAACTTCTAGGTAGACTAGGGGCTTCTCTGGTGGCTCAGATGGTACAGAATCTGCCTGCAATGCAGGGCACCGGGCTTGATCCCTGGGTCGGGAAGATCCTCTGAAAAGGGGAATGGCAACCTACTCCAGTATTCTTGCCTGGAGAATCCCATGGACAAAGAAGCCTAGCGGGCTACAGACCATGGGGTCACAAAGAGTCGGACAGGACTGAGCGACTAACACTTTCACTTTTTGGTAGACTAGGCTATGTTGACCTTGACAGCATTGACATTTGGGGCTGGGTCGTTCTTTGCTGTGGAGGGGCTATGCTATGCACCGTAGGATGTTTAGCAGCATCCCTGCCTTCCCACCTCCAGTTGGGTAAACCAAAAATGTCTCCAGATTGCCAGGTGTCCCCTGGGGAGTGAAATTGCCCCCACAGAGAACCACTGATGTAGATCATGCATGCATTGCTAGTTCCCAGAGAACTGGAATAAATTCCTAATTCCCAAAGAATTAAATTATAGGTGCCTGGGCAGAGGAGTTCACAATCTAGTGGAGGAGACAAACAAATATAAACTCTAAGGACAAGTCACTCTGTGTTGCAGCACTTTGAAATATGTAAAGGAAGGAGAACTAGTTCAGGAATGGAAAGAATGCATTCTTTGAAGAGTGGGGATGGGCAAGGAAGCAAAGAGCCAGAGACAGCTGATTAAGGTTTTGAAGGATGAAGAGAAGTTTTCCAGATAAGTGATACCATGTGTAGAAGTTAAATATAATCTTTGATGATGGTGGAGACTTGGGAATGCTATAATAATTGATGCTGGAAATGGTGACTTCAGAGCCTTCTCACACTCAGGCCAGATGGCAGGACTGTAATTGAATCTGCTTTACCTTGTGATAACAAAGCATTCTGTGTGCATATGTACCTGGGTTCCAGCCCTCCTCTGTCCATCCACCAGCTGTGAACTTTTCTGGCTCCCTCCCCATTTTCTCATCTGTAAAATGGGTATAATACCTACCTTATGGGTCTGTCTTGAGGACTAAATCATGCTAAACTCTCAGCCCTGTACCTGGCATGTAGTATGAGAACAATAACTGACAGTTAATTACCATAAATATTATGAAATAGGCTGAATTTACATAATAATAGCTAACTTTGAATGAGAGTGTATTCTGCTCCAGGCACCACCACAAGGGCCTGTCTGTCACCATAGGTATTGTGATTGCCATCTCCATTTTACACAGGAAGAGGCCAAGGCACAGAGTAATTTGTACAGTGGGCGAATGGTACTTAAATGCCAGCAGACATCTGAACAAGCATCTCTTTGCTGGATGGTTTAGTACTTAGCATTTCTCCTTAACTTTTTGAAAAGAAATCAAGGGCTTGGTTATAAAGTTATTTTCACCAAAGTTTTACAGCCAGTGTAGCAACTTTTGAATAAATGAACTTTTCTCACTGTTGACTGAAGGTCCTTAATGCAGTTATAGAATATTAATAAGAAAGTGAGTGAGCAGAGACTTATTTTTAACCACAGTATCTGTGCTGGCCTTTCAGTGAGAGTCTACTGGGGTAGATGATGAATCACCCAGTGCTGACCCCTTCCAGAAATGTCTGTGAGAGGAACACAAAGGGAAACTTTCAGCTGCTTAACGCTCCCCCTCCCCAGTCCCCACCTCCAGGCTATTTTTAAAAAATGCTGAAAGTGTGTTTGTCAGCCTCCTGGATACCAGGTCCAGAACAGGAAGGGGTTTGTCTTCTCTCCGTTTGTGACGGGGACACATATGGTGTTCTTGGTGTTACAGGGAGCAGAATGTGTTCCAAGGACAGCTTTTAAATCCAGCCTCCCGCCGTGTGCCAGCGATGGAAATCAGCGTAGGGTCCCAGTGTCTGGGGGAATACCCTTCTTCTCCTATACGCTTGTTTCTGGCTAAGCTCTCATCTTTGATGGCCTCTCCTTGTAGGAGCAGAAAATACAGCTCAGTGAGGGCATGGAGCTGGTCTGCCATACGTAGTTCTGTGTCCGGAACCCATTGGAGGAGCTCCAACAAGAAAGAGTCAGTGAATGAAAGGTGTGGATGCTCCTTCTTTCCCAATACCACCTGTCACGTGCCTAGACTACACCATTGTTTCTCCCATCTTGGGCTCAGGTCCAGACTCCAGTCCTTGCCAGCCACGTGTTCTGGGGTAAATTACTTCCCCTGTTTATGCCCCGCCAGTAAGGTGGCCTGTGTGTGTGCTCAGTCATGTCCGGCTCTTTGCGACCCCATGGACTGTAGCCAGCCAGGCTCCTCTGTCCATGGAAGTTTCCAGGCAAGAATACTGGAATGGATTGCCATTTCCTTCTCCAGGGGATCTTCTTGACCCAGGGATTGAACTTGTGTCTCTTGTGTCTCCTGCACTGACAGGAGGATTCCTTACTGCTGGCGCCACCTGGGAAGCCCATCGGTAAGGTGGAGAGAATAATAATTCCATGCAGAGGGAGGCTGGAAGAAGTCAGTCTAAAGCACTTGGCTTGTAGAAAGTACTCTTGGTGGTAGTTCTTTTGCTTATCATTTCGAGATGGAGCTGGATCCGTTGGTGGTATCCTCAGGTGGGGGAGAGGGACTGGCATCCTAGAATTCCCCAATCCTTCCCTTGGAAGGATAGTAAGGTGCCCTCAGGTTCTGTATTCCAAATGATGTTTGACACCCTCTGGTGAGCCCGTGTTTTCCAAATGACAAAAACCATGGCAGCCTAGAGAAAGAGGCATCTGCAGCAGCTTTGCCCGGGCTCCAGCTGGCCCCCTTTCCTCGCTGCCAGGTAGCACCTGCTGTCTGCCTCCTACTCAGACGTCCTTGGGTTGGTGGCAACCCCAGAACGTTCTGGGGCAGAATGTGAATGCCACTCGGACTGTGCCTGACTATGTGATTGGCTGGTTGTTTTCTCTGAACGAGACCCCCCAAAATGTTTTTACTCTCCATGCCTCACCCACACCCATTCCTGCCTCCTCCACTTTCTATTCTTTCTTGAATATGCGTGCTTCACACTACCCCTTCTCTAGAGAGACAGTCAGCCCCCCCAGGGAGAGGCAGGGTCATGTAGTGGGTCTGGGCTCAGGCTCAGGAGTCCAAACTTGGAGGGTGTGGATCCCAGCTCTGCCGTGGAGCTGCTGTGTGAACGTGGGCAAGTTACTCAACTTCTCTGTGCATTCTCCTGGTCTATAAATGAGAATAATAGCAGTGCCTACCTGACAGGGTCTTTGAGAGATTTAAACAAGCCAAGCTCATGTAAAGCACATAGAATGTGCTTTGACACATGGTGAGTCTTCAGTGAAGCTTGGCTGATATCAAGATCTTACAGTGACAAATGGTAGCAAAAGAGGATGGTGATGCTTCAACCATAAGAGCTTGCATGTAGTCAGGCTGCCGAGGGGATCTGGGTTCGAAAATCCAGTTGGCTGTGGATTTGCCATGGATTCTTTAAAACATTTTTTTCTTTACTTATTTATTTGACTGTGTTGAGTCTTAGTTGTGGTGCATGGGCTTAGTTGCCCCGCGGCAAGCAGAATCTTCCCGGACCTGGGATCAGGTCCCCTGCATTGCAAGGCAGATTCTTTACCACTGGGCCACCAGGAAATTCCTTGCCATGGATTCTAATGCCAACTCTCAATAGTGAAATTGTTCAAAGGACCTTAAGGGCTCATGAAGTGAAAATGTTAATTACTCAGCTGTGTCCGACTCTTTGGGACCCATGGACTGTAACCTGCCAGGCTCCTCTGTCTAAGGAATTCTCCAGGCAAGAATACTGGAGTGGGTTGCCATTCCCTTCTCCAGGGGATCTTCCTGACCCAGGGATTGAACCCGGGTCTCCTGCATTGCTGGCAGATTCTTTCCTGTCTGAGCCACCAGGGAAGCCCAAGGGCTCATAAAGGCAATGGCTAATGTGCTTCTGTAACCTGATGAATCCAGGTTAAATGTCAGGGAGTGAGGCTGCCCGGGAATGAGTGGTTAATGATCACAGCGGGTGTACGGCTAGTAATGGAGGAATGAGAGTAAGTGCCAAGGAAGGATAGTGTGGTAACAGTGACTGGGGCTTGCCAACTAGCTGCTGGGCTCACTGGGTGAAAAAGTCACAAAACCCTGAGAGGAAAGAGGTGTAGGTCTTGCTTATGGAAAGGAGAGGGACATCAGAGGTCTAAGATGATCCTGTCGAGTTCTCAAACTCCAGTAATTACACAATGTTCAAACACTTAGTGACTTTGGCACTTTTCAGCCAAAGTATACACTCAGTAGGACAGTTTGTTACTTCTGTGACGTCGGGACACCGGCTAGGTAAACTTTAAAGCACCTGACCGATCTTCCTGCAAGGTACAGCAGCACCGAGATGCAAGACAGAACTCACGCCCGCGCTACGGGACCAGCGCATTCCTGGAGACGAGAGCATGGTCAGGTCAGGAGTCTTGGGATGGGGTGGGGCTGGGCTGTGCGGGGCGACGAGAAGGGAAGAATCACTTTATATTCCTGGAGGAAAAGAGAAATGACAGGTGGAACAATGGGTTACTCACTGGAGCCTGTTTCGGTATCTGGCAAAGATACTTGCTTTCTCCAGGGATTGAGGTAATGTGCTTCCTTCTGTGAACCAAGTCCTTCCTGGAAATGTAGAGGTGTCAAGAAAGGAGTGAAAATTGGGAAATATAATCTGCTCATCAGAAAACAACTGGTTCTGAAATGTTTCAGACTGGTGAAGAAAATGTGTGCTCCCTGCACCCTGATGCCTAGCGATGAACCAGGCACATGGTCCCTTCCCAATGAGTGTGTGTTGAATGAATGAATGATATTCATACGTTTTCATATAGACGTGTTCTCCTTTAGTTGTTGTTTAGTCACTAAGTCATTTCTGACTCTTTTGCAACCCTGTGGCCTGTAGCCCACCAGGCTCCTCTGTCCATGGATGACTGCTTACATAACATATTAATAAGGTGTTTAGTGATGACTTGGAAAAACTGTACCTTGTACTAAAATCATCATCTGTGATTGCATCTTGAAGAACTTAAGCACCCAGATGTGAGCGTAGTCCTTAATGAGGATGTCACCCGCATTGAATCCCGGATTCTAGAGGAGCGAATGTTAGCATTTTCAGCAATCATTGCTGAAGGAATTGGTCCAGATAAAAGCCTATGCATCTCAGCTCTGCCGTTTACCTGGTGTATGATAACTGTATTTCCCTGTGCAAGCAAGTACCTGGTACAATTTCATTAAGACGGTGTTGTCAGTTAACCCTGCGGCAAAAGCTCTTCAGTTCAAAGATTTAAAAGCAAAAGTGTTTAACTGGTGTTGCTCTGTGACCTGAACTTGGTGTGATGGGAAAGCCAGCAGGCTTGGTTTTCATGTTGGAAAGACACTTTCTGATGTTGCTAAATACATAAGGTATTTGGTTCAGTGTTGTACTCTGGGACCCTGTTAGCATTTCTTCTCTCTCTTGCAACACAAAGTGTAGGTGTTAACACCAGCGCCTCCTGTCATTTTTCCTCTTCAAATCATTCCTCTTCAATTTTCTCCATAATTGGGAAGAAATGGCTGTTGTTAATTTGTTAAGTGTATCTATTGAGTGTTTGTTATCAGTTTTGGGCTCAGTTTTAGGATTTACTAGAATTGGGACGGTAACTCAAATACTCTATCCTTTTATACATTGATTTATATTTGCAGAAGCCCAAAAAGATGTTTTTAAAAGTCTAATGAAGAAGAAATTGCTGATAGCCATAATTCAGGAAATCAAAAAGAGATCAGTGTGGAAAGGTCAGATTCTGAGCAAGGACTCTCTGTATGTGTTTGACACTACCAAGTTGTGAAAAACCTAATGATTTTCATTTTTTACATTCATTTAAATGATTTATTCTGTTCATATTTTGGCTTATTTCTTCTCCTCACTGCTTTAAACTAATTTCTTAAAGTTCATTTGTTCATAGTTTCATTTTAAAGGATATTAATATTATAATTATAAAAGTTCTATATGCTTATTATAACCAATGGTTAAAAATTTTTTAAGTATAAATAAGGGGGCAGAATCACCTGTAATTCCTTCAACCAGAGATAATCTCTATTCAAATGTATCTTTTTCTAGTCATAATGTAGGATAATATATGGGACCATGTTTTATATCTTCAGTCTTATATCTGTTTTTTAGATTATCCCCCTCCATTATTTTTTTTTTTTAAGAAAAGGAACTCAAATCATTTACTGTAAATTCCTGTTCTAAAGTCCCTTCTACTCCTAGTGATTACTCTTAAGTCCACTCTTGTCTTATGTGGGCTGTGTGAAGGGCCTGCTCTATGTGCAGCTGCGTGGACAGGCACGAGGTTGACAAATGGAAACATGGATAAGAGATTACATCTTTTAAGGGCGTTGTCATACTTCGCTACTGCTGTGGCATTGTTTGCTTCACCTTTCAGAGAGAATGAACTGAGTTGTTTCTGATTTTCTTATTATCTACATAGTGCTACAAGTAATCATCTTTGTCTGAATTGAATCCACTTTTCTTGGACATTGGTCCCAAGATGGGGTTGCCAGGCCCATGAATATAAACAGACTTATAATACTTGCTACCTCTTTACAGTGTTACTTAATCCAGTTAATACTGCCACCTATGATGTCCAAATGCACTTGTTTGCAGAAAGCCCACTCCTGTCCAATCTAAGTCATTATATTTGTTGGGCTTCTCTGGGGACTCAGTGGTAAAGAACCTGCCTGCCAATATAGGAGACCCAGCTTCTATCCTTGGAGTCAGGAAGATCCCCTGGAGAAGGGAATGGTGACCTACTCCAGTATTCTTGCCTCGGAAACCCGATGGACAGAGGAACCTGGCAGGCTGCAGTCTGTGGGGTCTCAAAAGGGTCAGACACGACTGAATCAGACACAACAACAATTTATATTTGGTGCCTTAATAGGGATCTAAAATTAAGTGAAACAGATTTGAATTTACTTTTTGAAACTCTTAACCTTTTTGTCACCAGAGGTACATATAATGCTTGCCAAAAACGTGAAATGAGTTTGTTAATTATTACCTAAACAATACTTTAAAACATATAATGTATTATTAAAAGCTTAGTTTCTACTAAGTAATAAAATTAACATAAGGACGTAATGTTTGGGAAAAGTTCTGAAAGAAAAGACTTGCTTCCATTTTGATTTTCCCTCATTTTTCTTTGTCTTCTCACCAAATTCTCAGAAATTTTACCACTCTCAATGCCATTCACCTGCTTGCCCTAAATGTTTCAAGCAAGCCTAAGCAATAAGAGAAGTGATATTCTAGACCTTCAGAACCAATTTCCTTTCAAGTGGTGGAGAAGGGTCCTTGGATTTCCTTGCCTTGGAAAGAAAAGATGCCATGTGTTCTTGACCCAAAGAGGCTGTCCTAGAATGCACCCCCTCTCTGCTCACATCCGAACCAAAGACATTCTGCCCAGAACTCCAGGTGAGCCCTGGTCACTGCCTGGAGTCTTAATCTTAGCAAACACACAGCCATAACATTTGGCTAGAGAAGCACGTAAACATGAGCGGATTCTCTCCAAATGAACCTTTCTACTCTCCAGGGACACCAGTGGGGTGGAAGACCTTATCCCTGTACATTTATAAGACAATGCAACACAAGCCCCTAATATCCTTGTTAAAAATCAATTAGTAATATTGTATGGGTTGGTTATAGTTTTGTGAGTATGAATTTGGAAAAAAAAGTTACAGGCTCCCTCAGTTTGGTCTACTTGATGGCACTCAACCATCAAGTTGAATTCAAGAACATCCAGAGTGTAAACATCCAAAGAGTACAAGGCTCTGGAGGCTTTAGAATCACCATGGCTGGATGTCTTACAACTCACTCGGAAGACTAAAACAGCTGCTGCGAGGCTGTGCGTTTCACATGATTACTTTCACGTAATTATTTTACTTAACATCTAAAGAGAGAAAACAGCTCTGTAGTGGGCAGTGCTGTGATCATCCCCTGCCACTCTCTGTCTGAGAAAACTGAGCAGAGTTACCTTCCCATATCCAGTGAGATAGTCAGCCAAGGTGCTGAGTCTCCGTCTGTAACTGACTTTGCTCACTCCAGAGTCATGTGTTGACCAATCCCCGCTGATCTGCAGCACCCATGCAGTCAGACAAGACGGTCAGCAGGCAGGACCCATGGGTGCTGCCCTCCCAGTGAGCCGCCGAATGCCCCCAGGTGCTAATCACCGGAAAAGGGGCCAGTTACGGGAGAGAATAGAAAAGGGGCCGTGGAGATGAAGAGGGTGGAAGTGCAACAGGAGGGCATTGAGGGCCAAAAGGAGGAGAAGGAGGGCAGCCCACCATGGTTGGCATCATCACAGACCCTCTGGATACTCGCTGTTTTTCATCCTAAGAATAAAGTCTATGCTTTGAACTTTTCTTCCAATGAGGGGGAGGATTGTGACTTCCCACTGGGTGAGAGAGCCTGCTGCAAGGCAGAAATCCTCTGAAGGCTTGTGTTTTGTCTTTGACATTCAAGCACATTTTACACCACCTTCTATCATATCTCTGTGTTTATTTCTGTATGTTATATTATTTTAAATTACCATTTAAATGATTCTAGTATGCAATCATTTATGAGTTTCCATTGATTTCAAAACACCACATGGGTGAGGAGGGAACTACATTAATTAAAATTAAACATTTTCAGAAATATTAAAATATGGGGACAAGGTGTACCTTAGAATGAAGACATTGAGCAAATTCTGAGTGAAATCGCTGCTCCTGGAAGCTGTGTCATGTTTCTGGTGGGGCTGAGTCTGTCTTCTGGTATATGTTTGTGTACATGTGGGGGCAGACAAGTACCTTGGTATCTAGTGCTCAACCTCAGATGTGTTGTGGGGTGGGGCTGGGGAGTGTGTTGGGTTTGGGGCTGAGAGGTGTAAAGAATTGCCCAGTGCCCGTTCTGGATTCTTTTCTGTCATCCCTTAGGACAGAGTTCCTAGACCTTGGCAATGTTGGCATTTGGAGCCAATTAACCCTGTTTGGGGAGATGTTTAGCAGCATGCCTGGCCTCTGTCCATGAAGAGCATCCCTTGTCCCTGGTTGTAACAACCAAAAATGTCTACAGATGCTACAGAATTGCCCCTGCTTAAGAGCCGCTGCATTAGAGCCAAAGAGAAACTCCCAAAGCAGTGGACCAATACAGAGTATTAGGGAAGAGTATTTCTGTTCTTGGGGAAGAGTATTGTGATTAAGAACAAAGTTTCTGAAGTTAGGCTGAGATTTTCAAAACCCACTTACTCTGTCATTTTGGGCAGATAACCGCACTTTTGGGAGCTTCAGTTTCTTTACCTGTCAAATGGGGATAAGAGTAGCACCTACCTCTGTGACCTCCCGGCATCGTTGTAGGCATAAAATGCTTGGAAGGACACCTGGAGTAAGTGCTTTGGACATATCAGCTACCATTACTATCAATGGTATTGTTGCTGCTATTATTATTGAGGGTCCTTTGGCCACCCCCACCGGCTGGGATAATCACTGGCCATCTTTCACCTGCAGGCTCCCGCCTCCCGATCATGTCGATAGGGCTTCTCACTCCCTGATCAAGCTCTTCACTTTTCCTGCTTAGGTCCATCCTCTCTCACCCCCTGAATTCTCATTTACTTCTGCAGCGCTGTTTACCATCGCATTAGCCCACTCACTCCCAGCCTAATCCTTGGAGTGAAAAGTGTGTGTTATGTTTATTACAAAATAAGAGCAACTTGCCTTCTCTCTCCTACCCTCTCCCTTCTCTCTCCCTCTCTCTCTGTCTCGGGTTTGGTGCAGCTCATTCTGAGATATTTTTATCAATCTAAATGGAGATGATACTATTAGGAAGAGAAAGAGAAAAAATTGTACCAGTCCTTTGGAGAAGCAAGCTGGAACCTAGCTGTTTCCTCCACCATTGGAATGGCTTCTAGAAGGACAACCTTGGCACCGGGACAGGATAAAAATGCCTCATCTCTGTGACCTCTGAGGATCGGCCAAGGCAAGAGTGGATAAAGAGCTAACCTACTCCACCTGCCAGCCAAAAATAGGCTGACTGCGTCACAGGGCTTTTGGTCATTAAACCTTTCCTCTGCAGCAGTCTGTGGTTCCAACTGGAACGGGGCCAGGGACGGGTTAAGGTAATTCACTCCCAACCCTGAAATTCCTCTCCTTGCATCAGAGGCAGCCTTGGAAATTGAGTAGTGCTACATGGGGGTGTAAATTCCTAACCAGGAATGATATATAAGCAGCCAGCTGCAGGAACATGTGCAATGAGGCTACTTATAGATTAACTATTCTTTGTCTTTTAAATAATGAAGACATATTTTTTGGATCAATCAGTTTATTTTTTTAACTTTTGTTTCTCATTCTAAAGGTTAATTCATGTTTGTTGTAGAAGGTTTGAACATAAAGAATCAATAAGAAATTAAAATCTATCCACCATCTTACCATTACAGCCACTGGGAACCTTTTGTGCCTTTTTTTTCTTGCATCTTGATGTAATGTACAGTTTTCCTAAAATTGTGATCATATGCAGTTTTCTGTCTTTTCATTTCAAAAGTACACACAAAGTACTCACAATGATACTGCATCTCAGATTCAATTCAAGTGTTAGCTGCTTCAGTTCAGTTCAGTTCAGTCACTCAGTCATGTCTGACTCTTTGCGACCCCATGAATTGCAGCACACCAGGCCTCCCTGTCCATCACCAACTTCTGTAGTTCACTCAAACTCATGTCCATCGAGTCAGTGATGCCATCCAGCCATCTTATCCTCTGTCATCCCCTTCCCCTCCTGCCCCCAATTCCTCCCAGCATCAGAGTCTTTTCCAATGAGTCAGCTCTTCGCATGAGGTGGCCAAAGTACTGGAGCTTCAGCTTTAGCATCAGTCTTTCCAATGAATACCAGGGACTGATCTCCTTTAGAATGGACTGGTTGGATCTCCTTGCAGTCCAAGGGACTCTCAAGAGTCTTCTCCAACACCACAGTTCAAAATCATCAATTCTTTGGTGTTCAGCTTTCTTCACAGTCCAACTCTCACATCTGTACATGACTACTGGAAAAACCATAGCCTTGACTAGACGAACCTTTGTTGGCAAAGTAATGTCTCTGCTTTTGAATATGCTATCTAGGTTGGTCATAACTTTCCTTCCAAGGAGTAAGTGTCTTTTAATTTCATGGCTGCAGTCAGCATCTGCAGTGATTTTGGAGCCCAAAAAATTAAAGTCTGACACTGTTTCCACGTTTCCCCATCTATTTGCTATGAAGTGATGGGACCAGATGCCATGATCTTCGTTTTCTGAATGTTGAGCTTTAAGCCAACTTTTTCACTCTCCTCTTTCACTTTCATCAAGAGGCTTTTTAGTTCCTCTTACTGTCTGCCATAAGGGTGGTGTCATCTGCATATCTGAGGTTATTGATATTTCTCCTGGCAATCTTGTCGCTTAGTCGTATCCAACTCTATGTGACTCCATGGGCTGTAGCCCACCAGGCTCCTCTGTCCATGGAATTTTCCAGGCAAGAATACTGGAGTAGGTTGCCATTCCCTTCTCCAGAAGAGCTTCTGACCCAGAGATTGAACCTGGGTACTATATCTCATGAGGTCATTAAATATATTACTTGAGAACCAGATGGATTTTGGCTTATTAAGTTCTTCTTGACTGGGCTGAGTGCACATGTTAGTAGGAAGAGGCTCTGGTCTGGGGAGCCACTGGAGTGTTCTTCAGACTCCACAGTCCCAGGAGGAACTGATGTGCCATCTGTGGGAGCAGAGACATGCTGGTCATTCAGGGAGGTGGGGAAGGAATGGGAGGCTGGCAAGCTGCCCTGGAGAAAGCATGGCACAGGGAGTGGAGCGTGGGCTCCTAAGGAAAGCACTTCTGGGTTGTATTCTGTCTGTGCCACCAATCATTTCCCTGACTTTGATTAACCTATCTCACCCTCTAAACCTCAGTATTCCCATCTATAAAATGGAACTAATGATGGGTGTCTATTTCTTTGGATTACTGGGGATAGTACCTGACTCAGAGTGGGTACACAGTAGTGATCATTAGTATGCTATCATGATTAATCCCTCAAATGAAGACTGGGTCAGCTGACTCCATGCTATGAGGATAGTGGGTAGATGGGTTCACCCTGTAAGAAAATGTCTAAAAGAAAATAAAAATGTGGATTGGATTTAGTATGTTCTCCCAGAGGGGAGGTGCAGTCAAGATATAGGGTGGTCCCAAGAATGGAGTTAGGGCTCCTTCCATTATGCTTTTGAGGCCATTAGTGGAGAATGCTTCCAATGCCTGCTAGGAGGTCACCTACCCCAGAGTCTGGGTCTAGACCAGAGTCTCCAACCCCAGCCGGGTGTCCTCCTAATCAGGCTTGCTGGAGCAGCTAAGAGTACTTAATACATCATGGCGACCCACTCTAGTACTCTTGCCTGGAAAATCCCATGGATGAAAGAGCCTGGAGGCTGCAGTCCATGGGGTCGCTATGAGTCGGACACGACTGGACAACTTCACTTTCACTTTTCACTTTCATGCATTGCAGAAGGAAATGGCAACCCCCTCCAGTGTTCTTGCCGGGAGAATCCCAGGGATGGGGAGCCTGGTGGGCTGCCGTCTATGGGGTCGCACAGAGTCGGACATGACTGAAGCGACTTAGCAGCAGCAGCAGCAGTTTTGTTGCTGCAGCCAATGTTAAGACTTGGAATTGACACATTGGGATGAAATCTTATCTCCCAGTGCCTTTGTGGAAGGATCGCCAGGTAGCAGGGGTTCAGGTCTGGTTCCAGTCAGGAGCAAGAAAGCATCTGAGATGGTTGGAGAGACCTGGATTTGAATCCTACTTCTGCAGTAGCTTTAGGATACTTTGGGTAAGTTTCACACACTCAATCGCTCTTTACCTTCTCACTTGATCCAAGTTAAACATCTGTACCTTGTGGGTTGATGTTGAGGATTAAAAGAGATCAAGTCTAGGACATGCCTAGCACCATGCTGGACTTGCTATAGATACTAAAAAAATGTTGATATCATCTTCCACCTTCTCACTCAGCAAGATAAAACAAGGAATAAGAGAGTCTCTTGGTTTCTCCATCTATAAATAAGAAGGGTTAATAAAAGTTAATGGCTCACTCAGCCTCTAGGGTTTGGGAAATATTTGTCTTGTCCTCCGATTGTCAGTCCTAAACATCAGTAGTGAGTTTCCAGTAATTGCTGGCACATCCTGGAAGATAACCTTTGAGTGTATACCATGTGGTGAGCACTGAACTCAGCCCTTTGCATGGGTCATCCCATTCAGGGGTTACATTCCATAAAGAAGAAAAACAGGCTCAGAGACATTATGAAGAGACTCATTCCAAGTTTCTTACTTCATAAGTGGTGGAGGTGGGATTTGTGCCTAGACCCTTGGACAGAAAATAGATCAAACCAGAGAATCCTAAAGGAAATCAACCCTGTATATTCATTGGAAGGACTGATGCTGAAGCTCCAGTACTTTGGCCACCTGATGTGAAGAGCTGACTCATTGGAAAAGACCCAGATGCTAGGAAAGATTAAAGGCAGGAGGAGAAGGTGGTGGCAGAGGATGAGATGGATAAATAGCCTTACTGACTCAATGGACATGAATTTGAACAAACTCTGGGAGATAGTGAATGACAGGGAAGCCTGGCATGCTGTAGTCCATGGGATTGCAAAGAGTCAGATATAATGTAGTGACTGAACGACTCTACATCTGGAGACCATTTTTACAACTAAAGACTTCTGTCCCTCCGTGGGCAAAGATAAGTACAAAACAGACTAGAATGGCCATTTCAGCAGCTAAATTGAAGCCCCCCTGAGCCCAAGGACTGTGGGTTATCCACTCTGTCCCCTCCCAGGCAGGCAAGCAGCAAATACAAACTTGTGGAAGAATGTATGGAAAATCTAAGCATCCGAGTCAGGCTTCCTTTAAATGAAGATGTCCTGTGAACAGCAAGTGCCTTAGACACGTAACTCCACTATAAGAGAGTCCAGGACTTTCTCGGGTCCCTGGGTGACTGTTCGGAGCAAAGGAGACTGAAAATCTGGAGGGGAAGGACATTCCCTCAATTTTCATTTCCCCACAAAAGGAAGGGAGGAAAGGACCAGAGATGAAGAAGACAGCTTCATAGGTTTCAAAGCAGAAAACCATCTGAATTATTGATTTCCAGGACCTGGACATTAGCTGAACAAGGTTTGGTGGTTAGCAGGCTATGTAAAGAATCTGTGTTTCTAAGGACTTATAGAAAACTGCAACTTCAGCCATCATTTAATTTCTTGTTCCCAGGAATGTTGGCCTTTGATTCTCTTTGTGCTTTTGATTCCTTCCTGATTCTTCTTTTTTTCAATTTTATTTTTATTTTGTGTATTTATTCTTTTTTTTTTTTTTTTTTGACTGTGCTGGGTCTTCGTTGCTGCGTGCGGACTTTCTCTAGCTGTGATGAACAGGAGCTACTCTTCATTGTGGTACACAGGCTTTTCATTGCAGTGGCTTCTCTTGTTGCAGAACTCAGGCTCTAGAGTGTGGGATTTGGTAGATATGGTGCACAGGCTTAGTCATCCCACCACGTGTGAAATCTTCCCAGACCAGGGATCGAATCCATGTCCTCTGCACTGGCAGGTGGATTCTTAACCACTGGACCCCCATGGAAGTCTCTGATTCTCCCTTTTAATGTGGCCTTGGTTTTTATCTTTATTTCATCCATATAGTATACACCGTAATTCTGGCCTTATTCCTCACTCTCTAGGTGCTCCCATTCACATCCTGACTTCCCATTTTGCTGCCTGTTGCTCCCAGATTCACCTCCCACATGGTTCTGCCTGTTCCTGCACCTTGCCTTTCCCAGCCCGCCCCTGGGCATTTGCCCTCCCCTTCCTCTTCTGATGCACGTCTCCACTTCTCTGTCCCTATGCAGTGTCTACCTATAGCCTTCTAGGCTCAGCCCACGTCCTCTTCCTGTGTGATTCTGTCCCAAACTGTTTCGTCCGTCCCTTTGTCTTTCCGATTGCACTGATGCATGTCCATCTGTTCCTTTGGCAGTTAACCACGTGCTTCCTCTGTCCCCTCTAGCCTTTCTCCCCACCTACTCAGGAAGTCTTTAAATGTCTGTCTTATTATGGTGACCCCACTACATACAAGGCACTCTGCTGAGAGCTGAGTGACAGCCAAGAGGAATATCGGGTTTTCCCATCAATAGACGCTTGAGGGAAGACACCCCAGAAATAAGTGTCCATTGGCCTGACTCATGGCTGGAAGTTCTTTCACCAACAGCAGAGGAAGCCAAGGCAGGCATGTCTCTGCTTTTGACTTTCCTCATCTCTTCTCTGCAGAAGCAGATGCCTGAGGAATGCTTTAGTGTTAGCCTCGGTTCACAGTCCTATTCCTAGGGAGGTTGTGCCCATCAGTCCCAGAATCCACCAGCTATGTGAATTCAGCATCTCCCACAGGGCAACTTGTGGATGCTGTTGGTGGGTTGGGCACTTTCTCTGAATGAGAGCGGCCTCAGCTCAACCCAAGTGGAGCCCAGACCATCACAGGGAGTACAGTCCTTGGCAGGGTCAGAATGGAAAGCTGGCTTCAGAGGGAGAGGCCCCTTCTGCCACTTCTGCATGTCCTAAAGCTCACCACACCCAGCTTCTTTGTTGTCATTTTTCTTAGGAATAAATGAGTGTGATAATTCATTTAATAAATATTTGCTGACCACACCATTCTCTGATGTCCTAGTTCCTCCCTGGCACAAAGATAAATAGACTGTCTCTGCTCTAAGTCAACATCTAAGAAAGAAGGTATATGCAAATTACTCAGAGAAAGATGGCAAATATGGGCACTCCTCAGTATCGTGTCCTTGACAAACATTGCTAATCAAGCATAGAACTCACCTTGAATCTGGATTCAGTTCAGAATCCTTCTCTATACATTGTTCTAGGCAGCCGCCATTATTGAATTGGGTATTGGGCAAGAGTCAACTGGCTTGTGAGCATTCTTATCTTTGTTGTTCAGTAACTAAGTGTCCAACTCTTTGTGACCCCATGGACTGCAGCACACCAGGCTTTCCTGTCCTTCACTATCTCCCGGAGTTTGTTCAAACTCATGTCCGTTGAGTCGGTGATGCCATCCAACCGTCTCATCCTTTGTTGGCCCCTCCTGCTCTTGGTCTTTCCCAGCATCTTTCCCAGGGTTTTATTCAATGAGACGGCTCTTCTCATCAGATGGCCAAAGTTTGGAAGCTTCAGCTTCAGCCTCAGTCCTTCCAGTGAATATTTAGGACTGATTTCTTTTAAGATTGACTGGTTGGATCTCCTTGCTGTCCAAGGGACTCTCAAGAGTCTTCTCTAGCACCACAGTTCGAAAGAATTCTAATCTTTAAGGCAGTCTAAAGGCCACTGAGATAGAGGGAGGGGACGCATTGTATTGAGGTACTGAGTCTGTCTGTTTAGTGGAAGTGCTCAAAAGTAACACTGCTTTTGGGGAAACCCCCTAAGATCACTCCTCATGACACCTTCATGCTTCCCCTGCTCTCGCATGCTCCTTTCTGCCTGTGTTTTAAAGGATTCTTCTTCCTCTCTTTCCCCACAGAAGTAGTTGTGAGATTCAGCTCTCATCCTTTTTAAGGTCTTTGTTTTTGCCTGTTTTCCCACTTGGAGAGTTAATTGAAGTGGTCAGTTCCCAAATCTTTATCTTCAGGTACATGTTTTTTTTCCAAAGTCTCCCCTTCTTCCTTTGGCATTGGAGCACCAGGATAACCTAAGCCTGCTTTATCTTCCCTACTCCCTCCCCAGCCCCGACTCCTTGCCTCCAGAGCCTCTGCTGGGAGCATCTGGGTCCACTCACATGGAGTCAGCTATGGGGCGTCCTGCCCCCATGCGTCTCTTCTCTGCTTTGTCATATCCTAGCCAGCATCTGCGGAGAAGGCAATGGTACCCCACTCCAGCACTCTTGTCTGGAAAATCCCATGGACAGAGGAGCCAGGTAGGCTGCAGTCCATTGGGTCACTAAGAGTCAGACATGAATGGGCGACTTCACTTTCAGCTTTCACTTTCGTGCATTGGAGAAGGAAATGGCAACCCACTCCAGTACTCTTGCCTGGAAAATCCCATGGACAGAAGAGCCTAGTCGCTTGCAGTCTATAGGATCGCTGAGGGTCAGACACTACTGAGCGACTTCACTTTCACTTTTCACTTTCATGCATTGGAGAAGGAAATGGCAACCCACTCCAGTGTTCTTGCCTGGAGAATCCCAGGGATGGGGGAGCCTGGTGGGCTGCCGTCTATGGGGTTGCAGAAAGTCGGACACGACTGAAGTGACTTAGCAGCAGCAGCCAGCATCTGAGTCTCAACTGAACTGTCACTTCACCTGGAAAGTCATCCCCAACTTCTTTATGATTTCCGAAGAGAACCAGGGGCCAAGATTCTTACTATCTTACTCTTTCAGTCACTCAACAAATAGCTGCTAACTGCGTCCTAAGGATCTGCAGTGAATACGATGCGAACCTGCCCTCGAGGAGCCTGCAGTCTGGTCACACTTCTGCTGCTAGTTGTTTTAGCTCATATGTCACACCTCTGCCATTAGACCAAACCCCTGGTGGCCACTGTGTCCCCACAGTCCCGTGTATAACCAGATGCCCCACATAACCTGGAGCGGACTGAAAGGTGGCCTCTCTCAAGTTTGACGAATATGTAGTCCTTAGGGCAGCTCAGAAAGGGTGGAGGGCTGGGGAAGAAGGAACTTGGAACATGGTGGCTGGACCCCAGAGCATTGGGAGCTGGGGCAGGGATGGACGCCTCGAATGGAAAGCAGTTGTGGTTAAAACGCATTAAGGATATGATCTGGGTTTGCATTCCAGCTCTTCTGCTTAATAACTAAGAAACTTTGGCGAGTAACTTAACACATTATTGACCAGGGGATTTTTACAGAAACCTGTGGCTGATGAATTGTTATGTAAGTGAATATTGTTACATCTCCAATCAATAACATTTGGGTAACAAATGTTATGTCTCTGGTCAATAAGTTGTTAATTTCTCTGTGCCTCAGTATTCTCATCTGCACAATGGGTCTTCAAATGTCACCCTTATAGAGTGGTTATGAGGTTTAAATCAGCAAGTGGGTTTAAATGAAAATAAAGCGCTGAATACAATGCTTGGTCTACACATCAGCTATTACTTAGACTTTCCTGACAGTGGGATTTACTGGGGATTTTTAAAGTACCTTTCTGTAAACAAAGTGCATATTATTTATGTAACCTGAAAAACAGACAAAAAACTATTTTTCTAAGAGACAAGGAAAGAGCCTGGTGGGTAAGGGGGTCACAGTCATCTCTGCTAGCTCCTGCTCCTTGGCCCATGTGGAGATTTCTTGGTGCACTGCGTGTCAGGAGGTAAGTTTCAATCCCGCCACCCTGCCTGTTCTCTTTGATCCCTCCTTGTCCTAAGAGTTTCACAGTGTGAGGCTCCAACCCTCCTGGATGCTGTCATGGTTTGCTCCCTAGAGTCGTTTGTTCTCATAACTTGCTTGGAGAACAGAAATGAATCACCCAAGGGTTCCCCTGCAGAGAGGATTCGCTGAGCAGCGCAGTAGCAGGGGTTCCTCAGGCCTGGGCAGAGGTCTCTGAAAGTGGGAAGGTATATGCCGTGCTGAGCAGAGGAAGGAGGGGGCCAGCTTGCGTTTGCAAAAGCAGGAGCCAAGTCCACACGTTTTATGAAGTGTTTTATGGTGAAGCTGTAATTGGAACCCTGTTATTTAGCAAGAATTATGAGGTGTGATGGTCTTAACGCCGAGAGTCCTGTGGGGACCTGAGAGAAGCTGGCAGGGGAAACAGAGAAGTAGGCATCGTGGACTGGGTTGCTTGGATTCCTCACGCTGCTTAAATCTGCCTATTTATTATTTTTTAAATTATTGTTATTCAGTTTTTACTCTGGGACATTCAAAACTCAACTTAGAGACAAACCATAGATATTTGACAGTTACCTGCTGTCTCTCTGAAACAGAGTTGCTAAGCCTCATTGAGGGGTTCAATCCTCTTACTACCTTCTAGAGATGAAAAGTGCCCCTGGGTCACTTCCAGCTCAGAGGGCAGGGGAATGGGACCCAGTCAGTGTGGTCAGGACCCAGAAGCTCTTGCCATATACAGAGGGCGGTTGTCAGGCCCACAGTTGATCCCGCTCATCATTGCCCCAGCCTAATGTCTTAGTCCCCCGAGCTGAGGGACGGGCTTTCCAGGTGGCTCAGTGGTAAAGAATCTGCCTGCCAATGCAGGAGACTCGGGTTCGATCCCTGGATCGGGAAGATCCCCTGGAGAAGGAAATGGCTACTCATTCCAGTGTTCTTTCCTGGAGATTTCCATGGCCAGAGGAGCCTGGTGGGCCTACAGGCCATGGGGTCACAAAAAGTCAGACAGTACCGAGCACGCACACACAGCTGAGGGAAGGGGCTCACGTTCCTTTGGAAACCCCAGAACCTGCAGGTTGCCTGAGGAAGGGTTGTGGTCTCCTCTTTGTCTCTTTTACCCCGTGAGGGATGGCCACCATGACTCAGGCTTTTGGAGCCATGCTGTATCCAGAGCGACAATCTTCAGTGGTTGGAGAAGGACCAGAGGTTGTTCACCAGGGTCCATGAGTAAAAGGCTTCGGGGGTCTTGGGCTGTAAGGAGAATGTTTCTGTATGTGCGTTTTCAGGGGGAAATGCCTTCAATTACATCAAATATGTACTCGACCGAATTTGCCTGTCTGTGTGAAGGTGAGGAAATCCTCCTTGCTATTTTTAGAATTTACCACCTCGCTCCTGCCTCTGGGCCTTGGCACTTGCTGTTTTTACTCTCAGAATACATATCCCAGGGTTTTCACATGGTCACCCTGACTATTTTCAAGTCATTGATCAAATGTGCCCTCCTGACCTGCTTATATAAAATGGTCCTCCGTCACTCTCTGTCCCATTGCATCACTCCATTGTTTTTCCACAGTGGTTTGTGGTACTTACACTGTATGACATTATTTGTTTATGATCTCTCTCTGGGTAAGCCTCTATGGTGTTCACTGCTCTTTCTGTGGTATGTAGAATAGTGCCAAGACCAGAGTAGATGCTCAAGTGCCAAGACCAGAGTAGATGCTCAGTAATGGATGAGTAGATGCTCAGTAATGGATGAGTAGATGCTCAGTAATGGATGAGCAGATGCTCAGTACCATCTGAATGGATGCGTGAATGAACAAATTAATATCTTTGATTATATTTGGGTCTCAGATGTCAAATGTATTTTTTTAAATGATAGAAGATGGAAGTCTGAGTTCTTTTTAAAAAATTTTTATTGAAATATAGTTGGTCTGCAATTCTGTGCTGGTTTCAGTTTCAGATACAGAGAAAAGCAGTTCAGTTACACACACATATTTTAAAAATATATATATCCTTTTTCCTAACATTCTCTTCCATTATAGGTTATTATAAAACATTGAGTATAGTTCTGTACTATACCGTAGGTCCCCATTGGCCATCCATTCTATACACAGTGGTGTGTATAGCCCAGTCCCAAACTCCTAGTTTGTCCCTCTCCTGCTCCCCAAACAACCACAAATCTGCCTTCCATATCCATGAGTCTGTCTCTGTCCCACAAATAAATTCACCTGCGTCACTTTTCTAAACTCCACACACAAGCAATATCACACAATCCATCCCTAGCTCTCTGTCCCACCCCCGCCTCCAGCACTCAACACACACACCCCACATCTTTTCCATCCGTCCATCTGTCCATCCATCCATAGACACGCAGGCTGCCTTCATGTGCTGGCCACTACAGACAGTGCCGCTATGAACAGTGGGGTGTGAGTTAATAGTGGGGCTGCTTCTCAGCCACGTACCTTGGGTCTCAAGCATTTCATCTGCTATGAAATGCGTGTGTGTGTGTGTGTGTGTGTGTGTATGTGTCTCAAAATGAAGCGGTCAGATCTTGGTGCACAGATATTATTATTATTATTATTATTAATTGTTATATTCTGGGGCACAGATAACGGGTTCCCCCCCCTTTGAAAATGGGGTACTGACATTGTAGACACATTGGCGTGGTTTTTGTGACTTACCTGAGCCCTTACAATCTGTCAGAGCAGGATAATGATGAAAGTCTCATTTGCAAGCTGCAGCCCCATCCTAGAATCATTATTACCACATTCTGGGGGAGATGTCCCAGGGGTTGAACCGAAGTGACCAGGACCAGTTTGGGGCTGGTATTTTCTCATGCATGAACTCCTGTGTAAATGGGATACAACGGCCTCTGTTACGGACCAAGGGGAAGTGGAACTAAGACTAGGAAAGGAGATTCTGCATTTTCCTCTAATTTTATTTTTTAAAAATTAAAAAAAAAATTAAAAGATTTATTTACTTATTTTTGGCTGTACTGGGCCTCTGTTGCTGCGTGAGGGCTTTCTCTGGTTGCAGCGAGCGGGGCCACTCTTCGTATCTGTGCGTGGGCTTCTCCTTGCGGTGGTTTCTCTTGTGGAGCATGGGCTCTAGGCACGTGGGCTTCAGTAGCTGTGGCGCACGGGTTCAGCTGCCCCACGGCAAGTGGAATCTTCCTGGACCAGGGATTGCACCCGTGTCCCCAGCAATTGGCAGGTGGATTCTTAACCACTGGACCACCAGGGAAGCCCCATTTGCTCCTAATTTCAGAGAAGAAAATAAAAGGTACTCACTTTTCCAGGAAGTATATTCCTTCTGGTCTCTTCTGGTTAGATTATTTGTTTTGTTTTTGGGGCATAAACCTCAGAATCATTTTGGACAAAAGGTTGTCTTTTGTCAGTATCTGTATGGGGTAAGCTTGGAAGTAAATTCAGCACTCAGGCTTATGACCTCCCTGATAACTCCTCTCTTAAGGACAGCTTCTAAGTTTTGTGTTTTAAAAAGGTAATACTTTACTGTATTAAAAAAAAAATATTTTGTCCTCTTCCAGGCATTTTAGATGGTTTATTCACCATTCTTCAAAATAAATTTTACCTATAGAGCAAGACACATGTATAGTGTTGTTTCAAAAGTCAAAACCTAAAAAAAAAAGCCTACCAAATATATGTATACACACACTCAGCTCTGAAACCCTCTTCCATTCCCAGAGTTAACCCAAGAGCATTTTTTACTTCTCTTTCCAGAATTTTTCTCCATGCATTATAAGTGTACATGTGAGTATACAATTTTTATATATTTATATCCTGTATATTTTTCCAAATAGTGATACATCATTCTTTAAAACAGATGCAGTCTTTCATTGTATGAAAGTGTATCAGAATTTATTTAGCTATCCCATATTGATGGAGTTTAGGTTATTCCTCAGATTTTACTATTATAAGCAATTCTGCAAAGACTATACATCTTTGTGCATAGGCTTGCATGCTTCTCTAGGACAGATATTAAGAAAAAAATTTCCAGGGGATCAAAGAGCATTGCATACTTTTAATTTTGATAAAAACTACAAAATTAACCCTCCTTCCACCCGCCTTACCAATCTAGACTCCCATGTTTAATTTCCTACATCCTTGCCAATCCTAGATATCACAATTTTAAACTATTTTGTCAACTTGATGTGCAAAAATTGCTCTTTTCCTTGCTATACTCTGATTTCCAAGGTATTTGAGAATCTGTTGCTTGTGATGCTCCCAGCATTGGTGGGTTTTTAACATTATTTTCAAACATTTTCATTAATAAGACAATCCCAGAAATGCTTCTCTTCCAGGACTACCACACAGTTGGTAGTTAAAATATTGAAATCTTTAGCAAAAACAATCAGCTTTTACCGTATGTGTGTTGATAGTGATATGAAAGTGACTTGGAGGGATAAAGCATTTTCTAAGCTGGGAATCACTATGGAATCACAGCTTCTGGTTATGTTATATGTTCTCAATAACTCTGAAAACACAGAATCCTTTGGAAAGAAATATGTTGGGGTACATAGTTGGGTTATAATTATACTTTTAAAGTTAGTATTAGAGGACTGAGGCCACCTCTGCCCGAGACTAGTTAATAAACCAGGAGATGAAACAATAAGAAACAAATAAACACTGAAATACTTTCATGCTTGTTGGTAGAGTGCCCTGACCTTTAGTTCCTATTCCCTCACCCCATGCCATGGACCTGCCTGGGAGGCAGCAATGAAGAGGTTAATATGCAGGCTAGAGGTGCAGGAGAACTTTGAGACCTTGCTTTGTCACAGTCCCAGCCTTTGTTCACATGGTTTGGTGCCCCGATGTACTATTTAAACAATATTTAGACAATTCTCTCCCCTACTCGCAACCACGTGTGCTCCACCTGTGTTTTAAGACATTTGGCAGTTTCTGGCTTCTGAGAGAGCCGCTGGAACATACTGCTGGTTTGCTTCTTGAATGGGTCCCTGTTTTGTTTGCTGGTTTTCCAGGATTACACTTGCATAATTTCCTTGTGCTCTTAGCCTGTACACCATAATCCCAGAGGGCATACCAGGGAAATAAGATGCCCCTTATGTAACTTGTTATGTAAGAGTCCAGAGATCCGAGTCTCACTGGAGAGTGTCTGCCACATTTTCCAAGAGGTCTGAAAGTTCATTTTGACAGGGGTTCATGTTGTCTCTTTCAGTCAATTGAATTCTTTCAAAAGCATTGTGTTATTTCAGAAATAGCTGACCGGAAGGGAGAAAGAAGAAAGGACAGTACTGCTATTCTGTGTCAGATGCTTAGCGGAAGTTATTGTATCTAATTTAATCTTCTCTGCAATCCTCTTTCCTTCTAAACAGACCCAGGCTTTCAGGGACAAAAGCGAGTAGCTGAGACTCGTGGCTGGAGATACCAGCTCTGGGCTATACAGTCAGACCCCGGTTCTGTGTATAGAACGAGCCTGTGTGTGTGTGTGTGTGTGTGAGAGAGAGAGAGAGAGAGAGAGAGAGAGATGGGGCATGAGTAAGTCAGAATCATGCTAGACCACTCTGTTTCATGTCCTATTCTCTTGAAGCCATATTTTGCCTACTGATTTAAAGCTGATAGGAAGCTCAGACGGTACTGAGCACTTTCAGTGCCTTGGGGGCCAGGCTAAGGCCATCTCTTTGATCTCTGTGCCAGAGATACCCTCTCTGGGCCTGGCTGTGCCCAGATGGACTGGAGGCTGGCACTTTGGCTCCCTCATGCCCATCCCCTTCCTCTTTACCTCAGAGCTATGGCAGACCCCAAAGCAGCAGGTCCCGTGTAACATGCTTGCCCGTCACAGGCTGGGTCTCCCTGCTTCTTCTCCCTCTGCTCAAAGTGAAGTGGAGAGGAGATCACACCAGGGTGAGTGTTTGCAATGACCAAGCTTACCAAGCCTCAAAGAAAAAGCTTAACCAGGAAGCCTGAGGAAATGGGGTTCTGGTTGTTTAACATTTAGGGTCAGTGGGAGATGAAAATAGAGGGGTTTCTCAGCAAGTATATTTTTGGTAATTCTTAGTTTTAATCCTTACATTGAGAAAGTGATAAAAACACGTGGAAAAACATTCAGATTGTGCTACAGAGTGTCTGCCTCTCACATGAGATACCTATTTACATATTCTTGTCCTAAGAGGCCACCTCTATTAACAGTGCCCCGTGATCCACCAACAATATTATCTGTAATCTTTGTGTATTAGGTTGGTGCAAAGATAATTGTGGTTTCAGACCATGAATTTTAAATCATTATAACTAGGCTCAAACACATCTTCATTAATCAAAACAAGAACCATTACAATCAACATATTTTTGCCAACAAAAAATAGTTTATTCATGTAGCATAAAAATCTGTGCTGCAGAATTCAAGGAACTCTTGGAAAGCATTTTCTGCCTCCTGCTGATTGTGGAAATATTTTCCCCTGCAAAAGGTTGTCGAGATGGTTGAAGGAGTGGTAGTTGGTTGGCAAGTGGTCAGTTGAATACAGTGGATGAGTCAAAACTTGGTAGTTCAGTTTTTGAAGCATTGGTTGTGCAACATGCGGTTGATGTTGTCATGGAGAAGAACCACGCCCATTCTGCTGACAGGTTTCAGTGCATCTCATTGATTTGCTGAGCATACTTCTCAGATATAATGGTTTTGCCGGGGTTCAGAAAGCTGTAGTCGATTGGATGGGCAGCAGACCACCAAACAGTGACCATGACCTTTTTGTGGTGCAAGTTTGGCTTTGGGAGGTGCTTTGGAGCTTCTTCTTGGTCCAGCCACTGAGCTCGTCATTGCTGGTTGTCGTATAAAATCCACTTTTCATTGCATGTCACAAACCAATTGAGAAATGGTTCATTGTTGTTGTGTAGAATAACAGAAGATGCCACTTCAGAACGATGATTTTTTTTTCTTTGATCTGTGGTTCGCTCATGAGGCACTCACTTATCGAGCTTTTTCACCTTTCCAATTTGCTTCAAATGGCAAGCAACCATAGAATTGTTGATGTTGAGTTCTTTGGCAACTTCTCATTTAGTTGTAAGAGGATCAGCTTAGATGATGGCTCTCACTTGGTTGTTGTAAACTTTGGATGGCTGGCCACTATGCTCCTCATCTTCAAGGCTCTTGCCTTCTTTGCAAAACTTCTTGAACCACCGCTGTACTGTATGTTGGTGAGCAGTTCCTGGACCAAATGTGTTGTTGATATTGTGAGTTGTTGACGTTGTGCGTTGTCTCCACTGCTATATAACCCATTTTGATTTCGAATGAGAAAATTGCTTGAATTTACTTTTTAGTCCAACATCATTTCCACAGTCTAAAAGAAATATATAATAAACAGCAAGTAATAAGTCCTTAACCAAAAAAACATAAAGCAGGAAATGTGCATTAAAATGATGTATAACACAACCACATTTATTTAAGAAGGTATTCCAATATCAAAGGCAAATTTCAGCAATGCAAAAACTATGATTACTTTTGCACCAACCTACAGGGAAGCCTGGTGTGCTGCAATTCATGGGGTCGTAAAGAGTCAGACACGACTGAGCGACTGAACTGAACTGAATATATAATAACAAGAGTGTATATTTTCTATCTATCCAATCATTTTTCATCAGATAGAAAAGAATAGAATCATCATTCTATTCCAACCTATGCTTAACTCTTGTGGTTGAAAATTATTTAGAATTCTCAAATTTATTTTCTCATCTTGACTTGTTGGGGGTCACTACACCCCTGACAGAAGGTCTTTTGTGTCCCCTGGGATGCCTGTCTGAGGTCCAGCCCTCATTCTAAAGTCCTCCAGCTGGTGAAAGTGTAGCATTGAATCACACAGCAACCAGAGACCTCTCTGAGGTGGGGTTGCCATACCCTGCTCTATACTTCTCCTTGTGTCTGTCTTTCTCTTCAGAGAATGTAAGGAGATGCTGGAGGAGGAGGTGATAATTTTTCCCCTGGTCTTCTAGGTTCTTGGATGATAGCCTGTGTAATAAAAAGGCAGATTAACAGGAGGAAAGCAAATTTAATTACTTATGCATATATGTACAGGAACTCCACAAAGATCTGAGACACAAAGGCAGCCAGGCAATCAAGACGTATATATCATCCTGAGCTAAGAAAAGGGATCGGGGTTTAGGGCTTCAAGAGGAGAAAGGCAATTCATAGGAAGAAAAGAAGGGCAGATATTTAGTAGATAAATGTTTGCCCTGCCATGCTGGTAAGTCTCTCAGATGAAAAAGTTACGTCTGGTAATAGTTTTCTTCCAGAAATACAGACCTTCTTTTTAAATTCTTTTAGACAGTTAAGAAGAAGGTAAAAAAGGTCTTCGCAGCTGGCACAGTGGTAAAGAATCTGCCTGCCAATGCAGGGGGTACAAGAGATGTGGTTTCAGTCCCTGGGCTGGGAAGATACCCTGGAATGGGAAATGGCAACTCACTCCAGTATTCTTGCCTGGAAAATTCTATGGACAGAGGAGCCTGGTGGGCTCTAGCCCATAGGGTCGCAAAGAGTCAGACATGACTGAGAGACTGATCATGCTCAAAAAGCTTTACTGAGTCTGCTGGATCTTGATTGACTTCAACTCAAGATGATCCTTAAGCCAAAGAGACATATTTTGGGGTTGGCATGTTCTGCTCCCCTTCAATGCCCTGTGGGTGGATGGATCCAGTTGGGTGAGATTTCATGGAATCCTTGCTTCAGCAAAAGCAAAGTCCTCTTTGACTCATCCTTTGCTAGAGAAGGATCCTAATTTATAATCCTTTCTTCCTGCATGGAGACTTCCTGTTTACCTATGTTGATTGCTAGATAACCATATGCTCTAACAGAAGGTCAGTTTTCTCTGCAGCAAATTTCCCCCCCCCCCCTTTAAGTATGGCAAGAATAAAGGGCTTGCGAAATGGCTAAGACGCCACTTTTTACTACAACTGCCTCTGAATTACCACCTGAGAAACCAGTACTCTACTGGGCTTTGTCACAAGTGGAAAACAGGATGATCCCCAAAGAACTACTCTCTAGAGAGCAGAGATACAGTTAGGCAGATTCCTTTTTCAGAGAAAGGAAAATAACCTGTTGATTGTGTTCCTGTCCTAATCTGATCTTCTGGAGAACTCTACATCTGGTTCCTTCATCTCAAAGAGCCTCATGTAGAATTGGGTCCTAGCCTCTGCCATCTGCTACCCAATAGCTATGTAACTTTGGGCAGGTAAGTCTCCATGGGCAAAATAATTGTCTATATCAAAGGATTGTTTTGTTTTACTTGCTAGTGATAGATGCCTGACTTAATCTGACTTTAATAAGTGAATGTATTGGCTTATTAGCTGAAAAGTCCAGAGGTAGCTTCAGGCAGCGTTGGATCCAGAAGCTAAAATCCTATCATTAGGACTTGTTCTTTTTCCATCTTTTGTTGTGTTCAAACACAGATATCCATGCAGGGTCTTGTTAGCTCTGGACTTACATCCTAACAGCTCAGAAACCTCTGCAAAAAAATGTTTTTCCTTCTCACAATTTCCAATTTCAGTCTTAGGACCGAAACTTACATCCCCACCTCTGAATCTCTGTTGTCCTGAGGATGGAGTATCTTGATTTGCCAGGCCTGAGGTGGGCAGTGGGTCAGCTCCACCCAAACCACAGGGTCACCAAAGGAGGTGTCCTAAGGGAAACTAAAACGGCAGAACCAAGAACGTAGTATGTGGATACTAGGTAGGCAAGAGCAACAGATTTGCAGAGTAGGGACTAAATGCTGCTGCTGCTGCTGCTGCTAAGTTGCTTCGGTCATGTCTGACTTTGTACGACTCCATAGACGGCAGCCCACCAGGCTCCCCCGTCCCTGGGATTCTCCAGGCAAGAACACTGGAGTGGGATGCCATTTCCTTCTCCAGTGCATGAAAGTGAAAAGTGAAAGTGAAGTCGCTCAGTCGTGTCCAACTCTGTGCGACCCCATGAACTGTAGCCCACTAGGCTCTTCCGTCCATGGGATTTTCCAGGCAAGAGTACTGGAGTAGGGTGCCATTGCCTTCTCCAAGGGGCTAAGTGAGAGGTCAGCAATTTTTGTCTCTGTGAAGGGCCAGATAACAAACATTATAGGGTTTCTGCTACAACTCCTCAACTCTGCCCTTGTGGTGCAAAAGCAACCATAGACAATGATGGGCCTAGCCATGTTCTGATAAAACTTTATTTACAAAAACAGGCAGTGGGCAGGATTTGGTCAATGGCTAGAGTTTGGTGATCCCTGATCTAAAAGAATGCACAGGATCTTCTCCCATATATTCCAAATGACATCTGCACATACAAAGTAATTAACAGATACTGGCTATTATTAGCATTTAGGCTGTAAGTAAAGATAATGACAATGATAACATTGAGAATAATTATGAGAACACTAATTGGATAATGAGACATAATGCATTGTGAGTAATATGTCAGCCATGGGTTCCAGGACAGTTTCCACCCTGTTAGTGGGGCTTCCACTGCACCTACTCAAAGAGCTGGAAGACACCACAGAGGTATCCAATGCAAATATCTCCTTTTAGCCATGAATCTTAGGCTCAGACCAGGGGCGACTCATGTACAAGTTTATATAGCAAACCGGTGGCATTTTCAGAATTTGCTGCTGTTACCTCTAGCCCCTCTCCCGCAGTCCTGAAGGACTCTGCCCTATAGACACATGGTACACCTAGCCCATTTTACAACAGAAGTAGACTCAGATCATAAGTATTCATTGATTGTGGATCCAAACTGAGTAATGTAGTGACTTCGTATCAGTACAGCTCTTGGCACATTCTTGACCCAGTGGAAAGACCTTCTGGACCAGTATGTTTTTATAACCCAGGAGAACTGCCTGCTGTTGGGATGACTCAGATGTCTGTTTTACACGAAGATTGCTGAACACCTCTTGATGCTTTTGAAAACAGTGAATAAAATGAATGATACTCATTGCCTTACTTACTTCCCGCTTTGTCACTGTTTCTGTTGGCTTAGCATGCTGGTAGCCATCCAAACAGCTAGTTTCCAATTTAGCTATATGCTGATGAAAGCTTTCCCCTGATATCCCCCATCAACATTTACAGAGACCCCTGTGCTCTAACAAGGTTGAATTGTGGTGTGGGAGAAGACTCTTGAGAGTCCCTTGGCTGCAAGGAGATCAAACTGGTCTATCCTAAAGGAAACCAACCCTGAATATTCATTGGAAGGACTGATGCTGAAGCTCAGTACTTTGGCCACCTGATGAGAAGAGCTGACTCATTGGAAAGACTTTGATGTTGGGAAAGACTGAAGGCAATAGGAAAAAGGGGCAGCAGAGGATAAGATGGTTAGATAGCATCACTGACTCAATAGACATGAATCTGAGCAAACTCCGGGGCATAGTGAAGGATGGGGAAGCCTAGTGTACTGCAGCCCATGGGGTCAAAAAGAATTGAACATGATTTAGTGACTGAATGACAACAAAAGAGGGTCATACCCTTTGGGCAAAGTCTTCATGATTAGCAAAGCCCTCTGTGGGGTTTGGTTAACCAATAAACAGCCCCACAGTGATCCAAGAGACGGATATTGTAGAACCACAGCTCTGTAGCTTCTCTTTTTTTCCACAAATTTATTTCCGATGGTCATTACTCAGCCTTATAAATCAGTTAATTTACATAAATCAACAAAAAGAAATTTTTCATGAATCAAAAATAAGCCATAGACTCCTCTGATCTCAAGTACTACAGGGACCTCAGTAAACACAATGGAACATTTGGGATTTGGTTTATCATTCCTCTAAGGCAAGGGTCAGCAAACTTTTTCTGTAAAGGTCAGATGGTAACTATTTTATGCTTTGTGATCCATTTGGTGGGCTATGATTTGCTGACTCCTGCTCTAAACTCTAGTTAGTTACAAAAAGCAGAGCAAAAGATGGAGTATTTGCATGGGCTGCCCAGTTTCTCAAATGCAGTCTTTAAAAACTCGAGCTTTAGCGTTAGACAGACGTAGGTTTAGCTCTGTGGTTCTGCTGCTTTGTGGGTGAATTTAGGCATGTTAGTTTTCTTGCCTATAAAATGGGAATATTAGCAGTCTTCCCGTAATGACTTGTGAAGATCAACCAAAGAAAGTCACTTGCCCCAGAGTTGGTGTGCTGTCTAAATTATAGCAGTATAACATGCACAGTAATCGATAACCAAGGTCAATGGGTAAAAGGAGCTATTTGGTAGGATGCAATTGAGGAATTGACCTATTGGTAACCTTCCAAGAAAATTAGGTGGGGAATGCCAAGAAACCTATTTTCATCATCATCTTCTAAGGGAGGAATCTGAGACTAGATTTGCTTTGCTCTGTTGCTAGGAGGCTAGTGCTAACTCATGACAGACCATGTTCCTTTCTCTGACAAATGAGTCCTTACATCATTCAGAGGAAAATCTCAAATTAAAAATCTCTTTTCTGAACACTTTCTTCAGTCATAGAGTTAAGGCAAGTGGCCTGCTTTGGGTCTGGATTGTCAACATGTCTGAGAACAGGTGGGAGGAGGGACTACTGCCATGGAAGCTCTGGGACTTTGCTAATTACTTCCCAGTGACTTCATCATGCTGCCTTGATTTTGCAAGCCTTGTTGCCATGGCTGAAACTTGAAAGAATTTGGCCTGAAGCCACCTATATGCTCAATATACTGGGGAATGTAGCTTTCAATAACTAAATTTTGTATTTATTTCAGAAGAATTATGAGCTATGAGGTTGAAGTTGGGTGTGTTGGTTAAGACTGGAGAATGAAAAGTTTACTTCCGAAGGGCAAAGTAAAAGAAAGTGCAAAATAGTAATCTCTTTTTCTTACACACACACACACATCACATCATATCACATCACATCACATCACATCATATCACACCACACTCTATTTAGAACATGGAAGTCAGGTCTATGATTCAGTAACTAAAGAAATACCTAAGAATGTTATTCTCATTTGAAAGTTCCGGGTTCTTGCAGCTGCCACTTTTATGGTAAAAAAGGAAGAGGTTTTGAGTAAACACAGATCAGCCTGTTATTTCCAGGTCTGTCCTTTCCTAGCTATTTGACAGCAGGCAAATTACTTAATCTTGTTTACTCATCTATAAAATAACTTAACAATCACTTCTCACATTATACAAAACATCTGTCTTAAAAGATGCTGCAAGTAACTGCTGTCCAGCCGGACTGTACAGACTGGAGTCCAAATTACCAAATCTGCACACCCCGCCCCTCACTGTAGACTTGTTAAAAAAAAAAAAAGGCTGAAGTCATCCTCAGCATTTTAGCACGTATTGAGTCATTGCTCTAGAGGATTCTAATCCTGGAGCCATGATAACAGGGAGACCTGCTGAAAAGACAATGTAAAGCCTGCTTCACCCTCCATAGCCTGCTGGCTTGACATTAGTTGTTCTTCCTTGCATTGTCTCTACCTGCTCTTAGGGAAGGTGAGGGCACAGGTCACTTGCTTTTCACTCTTGTCCCCTGGGAGACTTTGTTCAAAGTTGTAAATTATGTGGCATCTTTAGTAACAACATGATTCACTCTGAACCACACTCCTGGCCAATAAATACTCAGGCCTTGCTTGGGGATTTCGTTTGTGCACACAGGAAAAGTCCTCATCTATGCAGTGACAGAACTACAGGGGACAGGGATTGCTAACTCAACAGGAGCCAGGCAGGTGTATAAGTGAAGTCAGGAGGTGCTTTATGCTCCTCTTAACATTTCTTTCAGGAAAAACAGCAGTGTAAGCTATTTTTGTATCTGACACTGGGCTTTGACATCAGGGAGCAATAGGGACTGGTGGGAACTGTGGCAGAGTAGGAAATTTGTGTCTGTCTAAAGGACAATCACTTCTCAGTTCTAGTTGATTGTTATCACTCAGGAATTAAGTTGGAGGATGCCTAGATATTTCTAGTACTCTAAGAGATGAGAGAAATCTGAATTTTGACATGAAATATATTAGCTTTTAAACATTGTTCAATAATTGAAATTTTAAAAAGTAGTAACAACAGCTGTGTGTTACTCTTGTGTTATAAGCCCTTCCATAGACTGAAAGGAAGAATTGGTGGGGAAAAAATGAAGTTGGGGGAAAGATAGTTGTGTGGACTAACACCTCAAAAAATGGTACATGGCATTTCTTGCAATACTCTCCAAGTGGAAAATCTTGCCTATTTCATTTAAGCTTTGTTATATTCCTCAGACTTCACTTACAAAGGCAGGAAAGTGGTCAAACACCTTTGGTACTTTAGATCCAAACAAAGAGCAATGATGTTTAGTTAAGAAAAATGTAAATGGTTAACAATTTGCTGGCATCTATCACTGCAAATTAAAAGAGATTTTTAGGATTAATTCTCAAATTGTTACCTTTAACATTTTGCTGTTGCAGAGTCAAAAAAAAAAAAAAAAAAACATTGCTAAAATTACTTCTGACTGAACTTAGCCAAAAATAAAAGGAATATTTGCCTAAAGGAATGAATGGGTTCTGTGACTTCTCTCCTTTATTTTTGGTGTAAAAACATAAGAATATTTTCTTAGTGTCTAAGAAAGAGCTCTTTGGAAGTACTTGTTATACCGTGTAGGGATGGGGAAGAGACCCACTAAAAGGAGCATGCTTGAAGAACGACAGCTGGGCAGCTGTTGGACAATCCATCAGGCTTGTGTTTTGCTCAATGGACTATGGTAACTGAGAGTGAGGAATATGGAGGAGTATGAGGAGGAAGGACAAAGATGATTACAATGAACTTTTATTATATGTTTGCTAGGTGGGGTGTGATGTAAAACCTCTTCTCCCCGTTCTCTGTATTGCACTGTGAAGTTAGATCTGTTCTCAAGTAAGGGACAATGGCCCAAGTGTCAGCAGAATGTGACCTTAGGGCACATGGGCTGGGTAGAAGAAGGAGGTGAAATTGCCCATGGCAAGAAAGCCTGCCACTTCTGTATTAACTCAAAGCCCTAGGATGTCCTGGAGTCCCGGGAACTGATTTCAAGGAACACTAGATCTTATCCAACCCCTATTATCATATTTTATCTTAGCACTTATTTTGATCTACTAGTTTTCACTGAAAACCTATTAGGTGCCTGGCATTGTGCATGCCATTGTATAGTAGTTTCAAGGAAAGATAAGGCATGATCCTTGTTTTGATGTCATGATTTAAGAGCCAACCAGATAAGTCCTTGATGTGGAAATAAAGCACACTCAGAAATAAATGAAATATTTTAACGGTTTAAGCAAGATTGAACCTTTCTTCCCAAGCATGTGGGATGAAGAACTTTCACTTCAGTTGTGTGGAATGATATGGTGTTGATGGTCCAATGGCCAACATACCAGACCCCTTCCAGGGATATCGGAAGAGCTGTGACTAGAATGATTCAAGGGTGCATAAAAAGTCAAGGTATGACTACTTTCAGTAATTAGAGGCCCTGGTTGCTTTTGGCAGGGTCATCAGATGTTAGTTGAGCTTCCGGTCGACTTCAAAGCTGAGGAGTTTTGTATATTCTTTCCTTGCACTTTATGCTTCTCTCCAAATCCATATCCATAGGAACAGCCTCTTATTTAGTGCCTGATCTGGGGAAGCTCCTGCCACTTGTTGACAAAGTCACCTCCTAGATCCTAAAGACTTGGGTCCCCCTGGTACCTGCAAATCATTAGTCTCTCAATGAAATCTTGTGTGCTTAGTCATTCCGTCATGTCTTACTCTTTCAACCCCATGGACTGTAGCTCACCAGGCTCCTCTGTCCATGGGGATTCTCCAGTCAACACTGGAGTGGGTTACCATGCCCTCCTCCAGGGGATCTTCCCAATTCAGGGATTGATCCCAGGTATCCTTCATTGCAGGCAGATTCTTAACCAGCTAAGCTACCAGGGAAGCCCCAATGAAATCTGAATGAGCACGTAATAAATATTGGGTCCAGGAGTAGATATGGGCCCTTCCCTCACAGAGTTTAAAGCCTAATGGGGAAGATATTCAAACATTAAGGAGGCAATTTTAATGTGATAAAGTATGAAGTGCAAGCTCTTACAAGCATGAAAAGTAGATTGGGACTCAAGAAAGGATTATTCAAAGAAACAATGTCAAAGAGACAATTAAGATTTCAGGTTTAATATAAGAAGTAATACAGTCCTAGAACACCATGAACTATACATCTAGCTATTAAAAGTGGGGCAGGGGGAATGGATCATAAAAAAGGATGTATTCTACTTGTGGGCTTTGCCAAATTTATGTAGACCACTGTGAACCAATCTGTCTCAATAAGTTACCAGTGTGAGAAATGCACATTCTTCTCTTAGGAAGGAATTTTCCTGGTGATTGAATGGTTCTGTTTATCACTTGTAAAATAAACATACAAGACTAGTTAAGAGGAGATTGGGCAGTCAATCTGGTGGAATTAACAGGGACTGAATATCTAGTTGACAGATTCAGTTCAGTTCAGTCGTTCAGTCGTGTCCGACTCTTTGTGACCCCATGGACTGCAGTACACCAGGCTTCCCTGTTCATCACCAACTCCCAGAGCTTGCTCAAACTCATCGAGTCAGTGATGCCATCCAACCATCTCATCCTCTGTCGTCCCCTTCTCCTCCTGCCTTCAATCTTTCCCAGCATCAGGGTCTTTTCCATGAGTCAGTTCTTCACATCAGGTGGCCAGAGTATTGGAGTTTCAGCTTCAGCATCAGTCTTTCCAATGAATATTCAGGACTGATTTCCTTTAGGATTAACTGGTTTTATCTCCTTGCAGTCACTTGCAACTCCTTGATGCTGACAGATTAATAGCCATATATTTAGCGGCTCATTAGAAGGAACCAAGGTAAGAAAAAACACAAGTCATCTAGGAGGCCCTGAAATGCTTCCTTGGGTGTGTTAACCTAAAACAATGAAACAGCCAGTTATTTTTTACTAGCAAGACAGGTTTACTTAGGAGAAGTGAAGAACTGAAATTTGGGACATGCAACTATAATGAAATATGTATAAATCTGGTTTAAAAAAAAAGAGGAGACTTTTATAGAGGAGAAGAGGAAGTTGGGAGGGACTGCTATAAACAAAAAATCCATCAGAGGAAACTTGGAGTTCAAAATCTAGTGGCTTCTCATTGGCTGAGTTGTGAGTCTCTCATTGGCTGAACTGTTGCCAGGAAAGCAGAAATCTTTCTTCTTCCTGATCAGAGTAGAGTCTCTCCCTGCTGGAGATGCAAGGTATGTCTCTTCCTGTTGGTTTGTGCATGAGAGGTCTCCCTTCTGGTCCCCTAACTCCACTGTAGTGAGTTTCCTTTTATTAATTTTCACAGATGATGGGTACCATTTAGAGACAGGATGTTGACCAGTCTTTGAAACAGGCTAATGGTTAAGGAAAGATGGTGCTTTAGCCTCTGTTTATCTAGAGCTTCCCTCGCTAGTGGAAGAAGGGAGGAAGGGTGATGTCGAAGAAGTCTGCCTACCTCACAGGAAGGGAGACTGAGAGGCAAGCCAGCTGCCTCTCTGAACAGAACTCTAGAAGGAGAGGAGTGAATATTGGTCAGAAACTCCCAGTGTCTGCCATCTTGCCTCTTAAGCTTACTATAAACACCAAATAAGACACTTAGCTATGGTCTGGGACTATTATTTTTCTATTGTTGCTATAACAAATTACTACAAAGTAAGTGTTTTAAAGGCTTCCCAGGTGGTGCTAGTGGTAAAGAACCTGCCTGCCAATCTAGAAGATGTAAGAGACATGTGTTCGATTCCTGAGTCAGGAAGATCCCCTAGAGGAGGGCATGGCAATCCACTCTAGTATTCTTGCCTAGAGAATCCCATGGACAGAGGAGCCTTGCAGGCTATAGTCCATGGAGTCACAAACAGTCAGACATGACTTAAGCAACTTAGCATACACGCACAGCCTAAAATCAAGATGTCAGCAAGACTGTGTTTCTTCCTGAAGGCTGTAAAGAAGAGCTTGGTTTTCTGCCTTTACCAGCTTCCAGAAGCTGTCCACACATCCCTTGACTCATGGCCAATGATGTTAGACCGAGTCTTTCTTACGTTGCCATTTCTCTAGTTCTCTCTCTCTCTTGCCTCCTTCTACTTATAAGAGCACTTGTGATGATATATGTCTTACTGGGATAATCCAGAATAAACTACATCTCAAGGTCAGTTAATGAGTAACCTTAATTCCCCTTTGCCATGTAACTGACATTCTCATGGGTCCTGGATTAGGGCATGGACATTTTGGGAGAGTGGGCATGATTCTGTATCTGTACTATTATGCTGGTACACAATAAAAGTCGATCAATGGTCCCTGTTTATTATCAGTACTCCTGATCTGTTCTTTCTCAAGTGTAAGATTAGCTACTGGCTTTCATTCTTCAAATGCAGGACCAAAGCCTCAGCTCTGGTAGACTTTAGAAAGCCTGCCCTTGACTCTCTCAGAGGGCAGGGATGTGGCCAGACCCCACCTGGAGGGTTGTGTCTGGCCTAGGAGGTACATTGTAAGTGGATGTAAGTGGTTTGAAGTGCTGCAACCAGGGTGGTCAGGAACTTGAGGAAGAGAAAATTATGGGAAAGCTGGTGGGTAGAGAAGGAATTAGGCTTCAGGTATTACAAGTGTGTCATGATTAAGAACATGCGCCTTACACAGGTAGAGCTGGGTTCCCATCCCAGTTCAGTCACTCGCCAGCTACCTGGCTTTGGGCAAATGACCTCCCCTCTCTGATCTCCAGTTTTTCGTCTATGAAAAGGAACAATAATAGTATCTATGTCGTGAAAGTGTTTGGAGTGGTCAGTGAGATAATGCATGTGAAATGTCTAGTATGTTGCCTGGTGCTAACTATGATTATTATTAACTGATTCCATGGGGTAGAAAAATAACCAATGAGTAGAAGCCACAGGGAAAATTTAGTCTCATCGTAAAGGAGCAGCTTTGTAATAGTGAAAGCTGTCCAGTGGCAAGACAGTGAGATGTGTGAAATCATAAGCTCCCCTTCATCACACTGGTTCAGATTTTGACTGGACATCAGCCTGTGGATCGACAGCAGCAAAGCCACCTGAATGCTTTCTAAAAAGTCCAGAGGTCTAAGACTCAACCGATATGCTGAACTGGGATAGTCAGGGATGGGGCTTAGAGATCTGTGTTTTCTTAAAAAAAAAAAAAGCACCCAGGAGCATTGATTGTCCAGGACAGGTGACAAGATGATGGGTTCCCTTAGCTCACATTGCCTTTTTTCTCCACTAGGGTCATACTCCTCTCTCTGCTTTCCTTCTCCGGGAGCTAGACTCGCATGTCCCATAAGTTGCCAGTGCCTGGGCAGAGATGGAAGTATTTTTGTGTCCATCACTCTGCAGACATCCCTAGAGAGGGTGCAGCCAAAGGACCCTGACCCAAAGGCAGAGTACAACACAGGATTTCATTCTGTTGAAGACCACCTGGTTCAAGCCCCAGCTCAGCTGCTTCTGAGCTTGCCCTAGCTTCAGAATCTCCATGTCTGAGATGGAATAACTCCTTCCCAGTAGAGGACGTCATAAAGAAATAAGTTAAAAGATGTGAAAATATTTTGTAAACTATGCAAATGTTAAGTTGTGACTATTGTTAATTTATTTATTTTGGCGGCACGGGTCTCCAGTGCTGCTGCTGGGCTTTCCTTAGCTGTGGCGAGCTGAGGATTACCCTCTAGTTGTGGCTTTTGGGCTCTAGAGTGCAGCTCAATAGTTGTGGCTGCACAAATTTAGTTGGGATCCTCCCGGACCAGGGATCGAACCTATGTCCCCAGCCATGGCAGGCAGATTCTTAATCCGCTGGACCACCAGGGAAGGCCTTATTAAGTTACTATTAATTTATGTGTTTACAAGTTCAATGGCTTCCCTGGTGGCTCAGAGGTGAAAGCGTCTGCCCGCAGTGCAGGAGACCTGGGTTCGATCACTGGGTGGGGAAGATCCCCTGGAGAAGGAAATGGCAACCCACTCCAGTATTCTCGCCTGGAGAATCCCACGGACGGAATAGACTACACAGTCCACAGGGTGGCAAAGGGTCAGACACGCCTGAGCGACTTAACTAAGTAACTAAGTTCAATGGATAAAATGTTGGTTATTATTTATAATTCAAAAGAAGAATGAAAAGAGAAGAGCCTACAAGGAACATTCTTTTGGAAGTTAAACTGTGTGAGAGTAGTTTGCAGTTATGGGCATGGAAATGCAGATAAAGAGGCAGATAAAGACCGGGAATTTCTTTCCTGGGGCCCATGAGATCACTCTCGGGTTAACCTGGGCTACCCAGAAACCCCACCAATTTTGTCTCATCTGAAGAAGACCTTTGCTGCTGTTGCTGCTGTTCAGTCACTCAATTGTGTCTGACTCTTTGTGACCCCGTGAACTGTAACCCACCAGGCTCCTCTGTCCATGGGATTCTCCAGACAAGAATACTGGAGAGGGTTGCCTTCTCCAGAGGATCTTCTTAAAGTGTTTTTTTCAAGTCTAAGGTGCACGCAAAAAAACACATAGACTTTAAATCACCAGCTTAATTAATTTTCGTAAATTGAACACACATGTGAAACTAGCCTCCAAATAAAAAAGGAAAGTAGAAAAAGAATATCGGTAGCCTTAAGAAACCCTGCTGAGGCCACAGAATTTGAACACAGTGACTTCAGAACTGACTGGGGCAAAATTCACATCCAGTGTTCTGGCCTCCCCTCCTTTTATTTGGCTTCTGGATGTGGTTTTGGTCAGGACCTGTGTCTAGGGATTTTCCCCCAGCCAGTCCTGTTCTTTGGGAGAGGTCTGAGAAGATCCTTCACACTGAGGTGTCGGTGAATGCCTTTCCTTGGATTTCTAGCTTTCATCTGGTCTCCTGCAGGGATATAAAGGGGCAGGTCTCTCTTGAGGAGGACTTTCAAGGCCTCTGGGAGCCAGGAGTGGGTGATTTTGAAGAGCGATGAAAAACCTTAAAGAAGTCCTAAAGCGTCGCCCCTCTGGCCTTTCGATTCCCTGCCCCGATCATTTACATGGTCATGATGGTGACTTGCCTTCTTGCTTATTCCTGACACCACGTTTCAAGATTGGCCGCCTGGAGAGAAAAGGTCTGTGAACAGACAGACCACTGTGTTCACAGAAGACTGCACTGAAGAAAAGCAATGGTGAGGTGTGACCAAAATGCCCAGAAAGTCTTAGCTACTGGATGCCTCACCCAGTTTCTACTGGTGCCTGAAGGCGGTGCAGCTCATTAAGCTACTTAGTCAACATATCAGCCACTCCCATGTCTGGGGGACTGATTGGGAAGGTCCAGTTTGGGGAGCTTCTGGGGCCAAAGGAGGAACTTCCCAGGCCTCCGGGCCAAATCCAGAGCTCTGTTAATCAAGGGAGTGCCTTGAAGTCAGAGTCCCATTGGGAAAGGAATAAATGTCCAGGCTCTTTGGTTGAAGGATCACATTTTCGAGAATCCAGATTTAGGGATGTTGATCTTGGCAATGGAGTCCTGAGAAATGGAATATTTCCTGCCATATCAGTAAACAAGGATGTCATAGTCACCAGCAGTTGCAGCCACCACTAATGGAGAGGTGGTGAACCCTGAGGAAACTCAGGAAAGAAAGAATACCTGCTACCTAGCAGCCATCAGACCGCAGCCACTCCCTACTGTAAGCCCTGGAAAAACTCAGGATGTGAAAAATGCCAGAATCCAGCCCCAGCTAGCTGAGGTGCATGTCAAAGGAATGATTTCACTGAGCCCAGACTCTTGCATCTTCCCAAACATAGAAAAGCTTTTGTTGTTTAGTTGCTAAGTTGTGTTGGACTCTTCGTGATCCCAAGGACCACAGCACACCAGGTTCCTCTGTCCTCCAGTAACTCCCAGAGGTTGCTTAAATTCATATTCATTGAGTCAGTGATGCTATCTAACCATCTTATCCTCTTCCGCCCCCTTCTCCTCCTGCCCTCAATCCTTCCCAGCATCAGGGTCTTTTCCAATGAGTCAGCTCTTTGCATCAGGTGGCCAAAGTATTGCAGCTTCAGCCTCAGTATCAGTCCTTCCAAAGAATAGTCAGTCCTTCCAATGAATATTCCAATGATTTCCTTTAGGATTGACTGGTTTGATCTCCTTGCTGTCCAAGGGACTCTCAAGAGTCTTTTCTAGCACCACAGTTCAAAAGCATCAATTTGAAAAATGCTAAATTTCTTAATTTGGGATATCTGGCTTCCTTTAATTAATAGTAATCTTTTGATGTTCAGACTACCTGCCCTTTCTTGCAAAACTTCTGTGCAAGCTGGCTCCTCCCCTCATCTTCTCAGCAGTTCTCTCAGGGTTACTTGAGATGCTGTCTCCCAGCCTTAAGTTCTAAAAATTCCCACCAAATAAAACATAACTCTCAGCTTTGAGCTTCTGAATATTTTTTTAAATCCACAGTCCTAATGTATCTTCCTGTGTCCTCATCAGTTTTCCCTGAGGGCCTCATTAGCTGAGGTTCATGGCTCCGCATTCCCCGAAAATGCTGGGAGCAGTGAGGCCACCACGCTTGGGCAGGGCAACTGGATCAAAACTACCAGCAAGGAAGGGCCAGCGCTTGAGTGGTGCTGACCTGCCCTTCCTACCTCCCACTGGTTTTTCTAATGTGAGTGTTTGTACTTCTGTTCTCTTTTCTCTCCTCCTCACGGATTTCTTAGTCTTTTAGAACACTACCATCTAGAATGGAGTATCACACAGAACCTGTGACTAGAACATATTTTTCTATCTAGTCACCCATTCATTCACTCATTTCTAAACATACAATGATTGAGTGTCTACTATATGCCAGGAAGCACACTGAGTGTGGGGAAGACAGAATCAAGTAAGTCAAGATCTTGCCTTAATTCTAGTCTAGTGGGGGAAAAGACAAGTGAATTGTGATAAATACCTTGAGAGAGATAAGCTGCAGGAACAACATCCAAAAAGCAAACTCGGGAATCAACAAAGACTTCCTGAGGGAAGTCATAGCAGAAATGAATCTTGAAGAGGAAATAAAGATTAGTCTACAAAGGCTGGGTCAGAGGGTGTGGGGAAGAGGACACTTTAGCAGAAGAGACAGTTTGCCTCAAGGCAAACTAATTGGGGCCAGGTTCCCTGTGGCTCAAGCCTGGAGCCCATGTCCCATGAATTGCCTCCTTTTATTGGACTAATATGAAGTTTTCAAATTCATTTTCATGTTGTTCAGTGAACCAGAGCCAGAGGGAGTGGCATTTACTTCAGAATCGACATGCCCTGGGGATTGGGCTGGCCAGTGTGTTCCTAGGCCATGGCTCAATCTTTATTTTTAGAAGGAGTTCCCAGTTTGGGAAGATCAAACACCTCCACCCCAGTCTGTCACTTGGGCCTGGAGATTCACTGTTCCTTGGTGTCTTATTTCTGTTTTGGGTGATGAACCTTTCTGGAGATCGGTGATTCCATTGGGTCAAGGCTGACTCAAGTCTCTACCCTGGGGAGGACCTCACAGAAGTCCAGAGGTTTTATACTTAAGGGTGTTCTCCTGATGCTCTTCCAGAGGTGATCCATGCCAGTTCACAGTGTGGAGCTTACAGCCCTGGGAACTTCCCAGGCTCCCACCCACTTGGGCCTCCTTCTGGTACTTTCTTTTTGTAAAAAGCACAAATACCATTTGTTGCTATAGTGATGTACTAAAACTCACTGGTAGCTAAGCTATCTGAGTGGTCATTTTGTACCATTTTAGGCATTTAAGACAAGGAAAGGAAGCTAAAATAGAATGTTGATTTTGCGTTAAATACTGTTGGTGCTTTCATAAGTACCATCTATTTTCTTCAGCTCCAAAATTGCAGTGGATGGTGACTGCTGCCATGAAATTAAAAGACGCTTGCTCCTTTCAAGAAAAGCTATGACAAACCTGGACAGTGTATTAAAAAGCAGAGACATCACTTTGCCGACAAAAGTCCATATAGTCAAAGCTATGGTTTTTTTCAGTAGTCATGTACAGATGTGAGAGTTGGATCATAAAGAAGGATGAGCACCAAAGAATTGATGCTTTCAAACTGTGGTGTTGGAGAAGATTCTTGAGAGTCCCTTGGACAGCAAGGAGATCAAACCAGTCCATCCTAAAGGAAATCAACCCTGAATACTTACTGGAAGGACTAATGCTGAAGCTGAAGCTCCAATACTTTGGCCACCTGATGCCAAGAGCTGGCTCATTGGAAAAGACCTTGATGCTGGGAAAGATTTTAAGGCAGGAGAAGAAGGGGACAACAGAGGATAAGATGGTTGGATGGCATTACCAATTCAATGGACGTGAGTTTCAGCAAACTCCGGGAGATAGTGAGGGAGAGGGAAGCCTGGTGTGCTGCAGTCCATGGGGTCACAAAGAGTCAGACAGGACTTAGCCACTGAACAACAACAAAAAATCTTACTGAAGGTTCTATAATGACCCAGTGAGTTGAACATTATCGTTCTAGAGATGAAATGAATGCCTTGTCCCAGCCATAACTGGAAAAGGTAGATTTTAACCAAGAATCCGATGACCATGTAATTATGTAGTTGCATTCTACCAAGGTCCCTTCTGTCAGCTGCTAATCAGAGCTAGTGTTTTTGACTTTTGGTTCTCAGCAGAATGAGTGTCATTTTATTTATTCCTTTATGTTTTTTTCTCCTAGTACTTTTTTTTAATTAAAAAATATTAATTTATTTTTTATTGGAGGATAAGTGCTTTACAATGTTGTGTTGGTTTCTGCTGTACAACAAAGTGAATCAGCTGTAGTTACACATATATCCCCTCCCTCTTGAGCCTCTCTGCCACCCCACCCGCTACCCATCCTAGCCCTCTAGGCCATCACAGAGCACCAAACTGAATTCCCTGTTCTATACAGCTGCTTCCCATTATATATTTTACATACGGTAGTGTATATGTATGTGTGTGTGTGTGTGTATAAATTTATGTGTGTGTGCTTAGTCGCTCAGTCATGTCCGACTCTTTGCAACCCCATGGACTGTAGCCCACCAGGCTCCTCTGTCCATGGGATTCTCCAGGCAGGAATACTGGAGTGGGCTGCCTCTGCTATTCTCAGTTCATCCCATTCTCTCCTCCTCCCTGTGTCCACAAGTCCATTGTCTATGTCTGCGTCTCTATTCCTGCCTTGCAAATAGGTTCATCTGGACCATTTTTCTAGATTCTATATATATGCATTAATATACAATACTTGTTTTTCTCCTTCTGACTTACTTCTTTCTGTATACAGTCTCTAGATTCATCCATGTCATTATAACTGACTCAAATTAGTTCCTTTTTCTGAGTAATATTCCATTGTATATACATCTCCTACTACTTCCTGTGCGAGAACACCTGAAGTCCCAACTGACTCTATTTGCCATTTATGTCATTAGCCAGTTTGGGCCCCTTGGCCTGGAAAGTGATACAAATTCAATAAAAAAAAAATCATTTTTTTATCTTGATTGGCTGTGAATGAGATAGGTGACCTTTCAGTGATTCAATGGTGAATTTGGCAATTGGCTTGTCAAATGCCAGTTCACCTGTTGGACTATATTTCCACGACATTGATCTGCCCCTTTGAGAAGTCTAGACTAAGAATTGGTCAGACGTGAGGGGGTATTAAGATGATTCCTGTGTCTGAATTATACACTGAATTTGACCCCAAACTCAGTGTTAGTAACTCTAGAAAAACATGCTTAAGTAACAGAGATAGGAAAGGAGAAAATGGAGGTAAAGACATTAAGCAATGGTTGTTGTTACCACTGGTTTGTCTCTTATCTGTAAGTCACCCATAAGGTCTAAGCTCATTCAGTCTTGAATAGAATAGAATGGAGGCTGCCTCTCTGGAACTGAAGGCTATTTACCACCTTGCACCCCAGGAGAATTAGAGAATCACAGAATTTTAGAATGATAGAGAATTTCTGATACAGCCCTCATACTTTACAAATTAAGAGCCTGGGACCTAAAATATAAAAAGCTGCCAAAATTGATACCTAAACCCCACTGGTATTTCAAGAGTGTGTTTTTATCATTTTGTAGTGCTTTACTCTTCTGTCTGCTGATTATGAGCAAGTAAATTTACATCCATCTGATACTATTTCTGACACAGCCAGTTAGTAGCACCCTGGAGTTAGAACCCAGACCTTCTGACTTCCCATCTCACGTTGCCTACTAGGTCCAATCCCATCATGATTTGGGATAATTGTAAACTGTGCTCCTTAGCCAGACCCTCCGATAGTCAAGAAGAAGCTTAAGATGTATCTTTTGTGAAGTCTGGTGTTCACTGGCAGAGCTTTTCCAGCAAGTATGTGATCTAGGAAATAGACAGAGTGAACAGAAGGGACTGAAGGAGATTTGGAGGCTGTGAACCTCTAGGTTTCATTTATTCTCAGGATCAATGAGGGCACAGCATCTGTCAGAGAGATTCTGACTTCTTGGTTAGTGAGCATCCTTGACATGGTTAAACCCAGTCTTACAGGATCTAGAATGGGTGAAGGGAGTGGTTGTTGGAAATTCCCAACTGTATTAGAGTTCCCGCCCCTTTCCCTACAGGGGTGGTGTTCTTTAAGGAGCCAGGGAATTCCCAGATGTGGGACAATCACAGCTGTAACCACCGTTTTGTGGTGTTCAGAGCTGACAACACTGGTATTTCCGGTATTCTTCTCCAAAGACCTTGGCCATCTTGGGGGAAAGCCCCCTCAACAAACACTGTTTCTATTCTTGAGGGTCTAACCTAGTGTCTCCCATTAGGGCAGTTTCTGGACACTGTCTTTCTGCACCTCTGAGGTCTTTGATTTGGGCAGCAGAGGGTGGGAGGGGTGATGTTCATGGCAGATCTCACATCCTCCAGATAAAAACACACCAGTTGCTTTTAGGTTCCCTGGAGAACATTCTGTTGTCACCTCATTGAACCAGAGTAGGAGGAAAAAGAGAATTCAGTGCCAGTTAAGTTGACACAGAAGCGTGCAGGCAGGAAATCTGTATCCAACACCACATCTAATGAGCCTATCGTTAGAGGCTCTTGGCAGAGCGAGGGAAAACAAACGCAAATGAATAACAGGTTCTGAGAACTGTTTAAACTTAGTACCAGCCCCATTACATGCTCCCTTTGGATTCACAGAGGATGTTCTGCACGTTAAGCTGAGCTTGCCTTTGAAACAGAACTCACGTGGATTTGCATGAGAAAGAACAGGCCAGCAACTGACTGCAAAATTAACAGCTGTTTAAATAGTTCAGCGGAGGAGCTAAGGCAGAAAGAAGTTATAGGCTCATTGTTCAAGTCTGGATTATCCAAGAAGCTCTCCCGTCACGTGGCCTTACTTTGTTGGGCAGTGGAGAGAGATCTGGTAGAACTGGCTTATGGAACATTCCAGTACTCTGTTAAGGAATTGCATTGCTAAATCTTCCATCCGAAAGGTACCCAAGTAGAAATAGAGGTGATGAACAGTTTGGGGAGAGCATCAGGCTTGATGGATTTGGTAGAACCAAGCCTCACACTTGGGCTTTCAGAGTCCTTATTACCTGGTCCCCTCTGCATAGCCACAAGTTGTAGGAATGGAGTGTTAATATAAGGATAAGTGTGTGTACTTGGATTAACTTATTGTGTTTATCCAACAGACTTACCTAGATCAGGCCTTGCCCTTCCTGTTCATTGCCAGGGTAGCAAATCTGCAGGCTGCTGTGACCTCAACCTTCCTCCTGGGTCCAACTCACATTTCTCTGGAATTCATTTCTCTTGAAGTTGGGACAGTCATTGAAATCCGCCATATTCACAATGATAATGAGATGTAGCATTACTGCCTTGACTTTTGTTTGAATCTGTGTCTGTGCTAAAAACCAACATGTGGACACCAGAATTGACATCTGGCGGGAGCTTCAGGCGCTAGTTTGGACAAATACATTCCTAAATTGTGTGTATTTCATTTATTTTGCTAAGCTCTGGACAAACTGCATTCTTTTTTTTTTTTTTCAGAATTTTTTTTTTCTTTTTTTTTTTTTTTTTAATTTTATTTTATTTTTAAACTTTACATAACTGTATTAGATTTGCCAAATATCAAAATGAATCCGCCACAGGTATACATGTGTTCCCCATCCTGAACCCTCCTCCCTCCTCCCTCCCCATTCCATCCCTCTGGGTCGTCCCAGTGCACCAGCCCCAAGCATCCAGTATCGTGCATCGAACCTGGACTGGCAACTCATTTCATACATGATGTTACACATGTTTCAATGCCATTCTCCCAAATCTTCCCACCCTCTCCCTCTCCCACAGAGTCCATAAGACTGTTCTATACATCAGTGTCTCTTTTGCTGTCTCGTACACAGGGTTATTGTTACCATCTTTCTAAATTCCATATATATGCGTTAGTATACTGTATTGGTGTTTTTCTTTCTGGCTTACTTCACTCTGTAGGGAGACCCCTCATTCCTCCAGGTTTCTGGTCAAATGCCCTTTATCACAGAAGCTCCCCTTTCCTGACCAGCTGATACAAAATAGCTCTGTCTTCTTTCTGCCTGTCACCCTCTTCCTAGCATGTTATCTCCACTTGAAATATATTTATTCATTTATTTGTTCTCCACTAAAAGGTATATCCTGCGAGAGCAAGGGCTTTGTCTCTTTTGCCTATTGTGTTATTTTAGCACCTGTAACAGCATGGGGCCTGTAATATATGCCCAACAGGAACTTGTGGAATAAATGCAGAATGGTGAGAGGGTTGCTAGCTGGTATGCTGCCAGCCACTGTAGAAGGACCTGGTTCCCAGGAGGAAGCACAGTGCCCTGTATAGCTGCTTTCCGGTTCATAGTTTCTTTGAACAAACATTTATTGAGTGCTTGGGGCCAGGTGTTAAAGAACACAGTTCTGCTCTCAGGGTTTGAAGAGTGGTGGAGGATGTAGACGTTTAAATCCATCCTTTAAGATCCAGCTCTGGTATCAGTCCCTCCTGGGAACCTTTCTTGAACTTTCTCCTTCTTCCCCAAAGCTAGGTTAGGCACCGTTCTTACCAGGTCCCATAGCATCCTGTACAGGATCTTATCATGGCCCGTATGTAAGGAGACAAGTACCAGACCCTGCGCTTTGTGTTCCGCATACGAGCTCCTTAAGGGCGAGGATTATACCTTACTCATTACTGACTGTCGTGTCTGACACACAGAGTCCTCAGTAAATACCAGGTACCCTTGTTATCCTTGTTACCAGGTGCATTCAGTAACCAGCATCCACATAGCTGTGGATGTCTGTCAAGTCATAGGAAAAACTGTATCCGTTCCATGGATGTAATGTACACCATGATAAATATAATAACACTGCTGTATGTTATATATGAAAGTTGTTGAGAGTAAATCCTAAAGGTTCTCATCACAAGGAAAAATTTGTTTTCTATTTCTTTATCTTCGTACATATATGAGATGATGGATGTTTTCTAAACTCACTGTGATAATCACTTCACGTTGTATATAAATCAAATCTTTATGCTGCTTACCTTAAACTTATACAGTGCTGTGTGTCATTTATATCTCAGTAAAACTAGAAGGGAAAAAACCTTACAACCATAGGAAGGAATAAAAATGATTGCTGTTATTCAGCTGTGAAGTCGGGTCCTACTCTTTGCTACCCCATGGACTGGAGTATGCCAGGCCTTCCTGTCCCTTACTATCTCCCTGAGTTTGCCCAAGTTCATGTCCATTGAATCGGTGATGCTATCCAACCCTAAAGATGATTAGAAATGGTAAATACAAAATAAAAACAAAGCACTATGTCTCTTCTTCTGAGGATATATAAGGCTTAGAAGCAGCTCCGTATTGTGCTGTATGATGCCGTTTAATGTTATGTTCTATAATATTCTCCATTTCAAGCTCTCTTTGTGTTCTTGGAGGGTGTAGGGATCACTTAGACTTGTCAAGGATTTTTACAAAGAGTTCTTGGCGGACTCCCTGCATCCCCAGAGGCAAGCCGAGGTCCTGATGCACTTTAACGATGATTTTCTACACGCAGATGTTAGAAGCTCCTCCGAGCTTGGAGCGTGTGTTTAATTCCAAGTGGGCAAGTCACAGGCATCCTCTCAATAAATACTTGTGGGTTCATGAGATTTCGATGCTGCCACTTTGATGTGGCTGTTTTGATTCTGGGCTTCAGGGATGTTTTGCCATGGCTTAAAAGACAAATCGTTAAACAGAGATTTTGTGTGACTCAAAAGGGTGGCCAACAGGCATCCAACCGCACTGCTTGATGGGGTGTGGACGTTAACCTAATATTTGTGTGTTTTTCCTTGGACGTGGCTGTCTTGATGCCTGACGCTTTCATTACGTCGTATGGATCTTGCCAGAATGTCTGGTTTAAATACTTGATAGTCTCACTGAAATACCAACCATGATTCTAACTTCAGTGGCAGGAGGGCTTCAAATGAAACAGAAGGCAGGGGATTACGCTCTCGAGGCGCTCATATAGTATTTTGCCAAGGGCTGGCTAACAAATGCATTCACCATTTCAGAACACGTACGGCCGCCATTCTTTATTGGCAATTTCCTGGTTTACAGCTTCAGATTATTGGCTAGAGAAGTGTTTAAAAATATAAAAAGATCCTAATGCAAGCATGGAAATATGGTCCATCCATGTTAAAAAGATCGTTTTGATCATTTTCCCTGCTGTGCTGTAAAAAGAACTTTTCCATCTGTTTTATTTGGTGATGGGAGGAAATGGTCTTTACTGCTTGCTGGTCAGACAGCCCTTGTCTGCTTGCAGTGAACTTCCGGCCCTGTTTTCTTTAGACTGCCTGAATGATCATTAACATACACACATGCCAGATAGTCCGGGGGTGCCCTCAAACTAACTAGATGAGTAGAAAATTAGGCCACTGTAGGAAGACTAAGATGCTTTTATTTTGACTAATGTTTTCATCTGAGTGTTCTACCAGACCTTGCTACATTATTCCTAATGTTAAAATATTTTAGAAGCAAGTACATTAAGCAGTTTGTTAAGATAAAGTAAGACATTGTATTGGGTCCCTGGTCTTGACTCTGAGAGTCCAGAAGCTAAGCTTGGTGTCTTGAAAGAAAGAAAGAGAAGTCACTCAGTCGTGTCCAACTCTTTGCAACCCCATGGACTGTAGCCTACCAGGCTCCTCCCTCCACAGGATTTTCCAGGCAAGAGTACTGGAGTGGGTTGCCATTTCCTTCTCCAAAGATTGTTTCTGCCCTGTTTTGAACTGGGGACTTTTCACGTGTTGGGCAAACGTGATAACCACTACACTATGGAAACCATATGGCTATAAGTCCCTAACGGTGTCTTGAATGGTGGTGCAGCTGGATGGGTCCCCTAAGTTAAATGTCACACTTGTCGTGAATATTCCCTGGAGAAAGGGACCATGCATGCTGGCTGCCTAACATACATCATAGTGTTTAACTTCCACAAGGTAGGCCTCGAGACTTTCTTTCCTTTTTCTTTTTTTTTTAGAGAATATTTGTTTATTTATGGGTATGTCAGGTGTTATGGCACGAGGACTCTTCCTTGCAGCCACACAGGCTTCTCTCCAGTTGTGGTCTGCAGGCTCCAGAGTGCCTGGGCTCTGTAGTTTGCAGTACAGGCTCTCTAGTTGAGACCCTGGGCTCACTAGTTTCGGTATGTGGACTTAGTTGCCTCACGGCACGTGGGATCTTAGTTCCCCGACCAGGGGTCAAACACATTCCCCCTGAGCTGGAAGGCAGATTATTAATCACTGGACCACCAGGGAAGTCCTGAGCCCTTCTTTCTATAAACCACATAGCTAGCAAGTGATAGAGTCATGATTTGAACCCAGGCTCTCTGATTGCAAAATCCACACTATTTCCAGTATAACCAGTGGTTTCAAACCACTCGTCTGCAGATTGGTGTCGACTCCAAAGGAGTGTCTCTCCAGTCTGTGGTGGGAATATCTGGGTAAGGCTGACACCTGTTTATCTTGAAGAAAGGCATGTGTGCTAAGGTGAATCAGTCGTGTCCAGCTCTTTGCGACCCTGTGGACCACAGGCCACCAGACTCCTATGACCATGGGATTCTCCAAGCAAGAATACTGGAGTGGGTTGCCATGCCCTCCTCCAGGGGATCTTCCCAACCCAGGGATCGAACTGGCATCTCTTAGGGTCTACTTGCATCGTCAGGCAGGTTCTTTACCACTAGCGCCCCCTGGAAATAGTTGTTTATTCAGAGACTGTGACTTGTCTTTCAAGGTGTTGAAGATCTTTTTTTTGTTTGTTGCATGATGGTAGTTGTAAATGACAGCTGACAGAAATGTCCTAAGATGTCAAAGTAAAAAAAAATTGGCCTCCCTGCGTTGGTCCCCAAGCTTAAACTTGAAATCTTATTGGCCCAGGAAATGACATAGCTGGAAAAAAGAGACAATCTACTCATTGTCCTGGCAGAGTCTCTGATGGATGACTTAGCAGAGCTTGGGTTCACGTGGGGTTTTTCTGGAAGAGGACTGGGATGCATCTGCAGTTGGAGGCGATCACAGGCTGCTTAGAGAGATGTTCCTTTGACACTGAGGAGCATGACTCTTGGGCAGCTCAGAGGAGTCCCAATAACGCAAATGACCTTTTAAAAACCACAATGGAACCAATTTTTTTTTTAAGCTAGAAAAATCATCTTTTCCTAAAGAAAGGTAGAACTTAGACTACTAGCATGTCTGAGTTTTCTGTGTCCAGGATGGGGAAGACTGGAGCTCAGAGGCATTTAATTTAGCAGTGACTCAGGCTGTTACTTTCCTGACCTTAGATTATTAAAAAGTCATCTTTTTGTTCTTGATACAAGAATGAAAGGGCTCAGATTTTTGAGCCAGATATATCTGGGCAAATTACTTTCTGTGAAATGGGGCAGGGGCACTTGCCTTGGAGAGTTACCATGGGACTCTTGGAAGAACCTTCCACTGCCTGTGCGATGCCTTTCCTGCTATGATTCAAGATAATAGGGATAAAAACACTTAGCTCATTGGCATTTGGTGTGTCCTTGTGTCCTGCTTATGGGTGAACTATCATCCATGGCACCCTGAGTTTCTTTGACTTTTTACTTCCCTGCCAGTGATTCCAGAATCCCAGCTGTGCCCTGGGAGGCTGTTTCGCCTTCTACATCCTGAGCCCCTCAAACTGCAGAGAGGCAGTGCCCAGCAGACTCTAACCACTGCCTTCATTTCTGTTTCAGTGCCAACAACATGCCCAAGCAGGTGGAAGTACGGATGCACGACAGCCACCTGAGTGCGGAGGAGCCAAAGCCACGGCATCTGGGGCTGCGCTTGTGCGACAAGCTGGGGAAGAATCTCCTGCTCACCCTGACTGTGTTCGGTAGGAGACAGGTGGCCCCACCCACTCCTCTGCCCCGGGTCTCTCCTGGCTCTGTGTGGAAGCTGGTTCTGGCAGCAGGCACTCTAACCCAGAAAGCAAGCCACACGTGCTGCCTAACCCCACCTTTGCCCTGGAACAGCCGCCTCAGTGAGATTCTTTTCCCTTTTACCTGCCCCAGCCATGTTTTCCTCCTTGGGGTTCTAGTGGATCTCAGATTCCAGTAAGCACGACCAGTTTCTGTGGGTAAATGAGCATGCAGATTCCCGGGTCCTGCTCACAGACTGTGCTGTGGGCCATTTGCATGAGACCTTGGAATCTGCATCTTAAACCTTCTGTGCATGTGTGCATACGTGTGTGTGTGTGTGCGCGTGCGCTCAGTCGCTTCACTCATGTCCAGCCCTTTGTGACAATAGGGACAGTAGCCCGCCAGGCTCTTCTGTCCATGGGATTCTCCAGGCAAGAATACTGGAGTGGGTTGCCATGCCCTCCTCCAGGGGATCTTCCTCACCCAGGGATCCAACCCACATCTCCTATACCTTGGGCATGGCAGGCGGATTCTTCACCACTAAGCCACCGGGGAAGCCCCTTAAACCTTCTAGGTGATTCCAAAGCAGATGATCAGTATACCACATTTAGAGAAGTACCTGCATCTTGATAAAGGCAACAGTTGCCAAAACCTCACCAACAGGACTCCAAGGATTCACATTTTCCATGCACCTCATTAACTTAGATTCAGTTAGCACAGTAGCTAACAAGGTCAGTGTGGAAGAGGCTTGTCCTGAAGCTTTGACCTGCTCCAGCTCCACCTCAGAAGCCTTGCTCCTCTGCTTCAGGTCTCACCCAGGCGCTGGTTGTACTTTTGTGTGACCATTGACATAGACTTGGCCTTGGGTTTTCAACCAGGATTTATTGAAAATGGGGGAAATTGAGTCGTACTGAAACCACATCATTTCATGCCCTATCCTTTGAGCCAGTCATCTTGGATGTCAGTGGACTACAGTCGGGAGTGGACATTTGCCCCAGCTGTGTTCACTTAATAGAAGAAAACCGCAGACATGGTAGGGTTTTCCAAGGGTTACCCTCCACAGAAGGGATGAAATTTCATTCATCCTAAGTTTTAAAAAAGTGTGCTCTTCACTTGTGGAAGGAAAAAATATCAGATTTCCAGCTGTGTTACGTATTCTCTTTGCATCTCTGGGGTTAATCCCATAGCCATATACCTAGGACGCCCCTGCCTCCCTCCCTGACTCTAGTCATGCTTATGACCCCATTTGTGGTTTCCACAAGGGTGGCTTATGTTAGCCACCAGTTTGGAGCGATCCAAGGTTTTGTTGTGGAATCCTTGAGTATGCAAAGCAAAAGGCTCCTGGTAGCTTTTCTGCTCAAATTGTTTCCTCCCAAATCTTATATTTTTAGACACCCTCCTTGATCTCCCTTAAGATCAACACATTTCAAGATTATGTATCAGGACATAGAAGTCAAAGACAAAGCTCTTTGAGGATGAGCCATGGGCAAATGACTGGAAGTAGACAAAAGAAAACTAACGCCAGTTTGGTCACGTTAATGTTCCTTTTGTCTGATATTCAGTTAAAAAGATAAGAAATATATTAGACACCATGGCATGTACCCAGCCTAGGCTGGGAAGAGAAGCATATCTGACATTGTGGGTTATTTCCACTGACAATCTCTGACTCTGCAAGTGGATGATATCCTAAAGAAATTGGGATCAAGTTGCCAGGTTATATTTCCCACAGAGCCTTCAGAAGGCTCTTCTTGACTCTTCCAGTGTGGCCTTTTCGAAGAGTTGGAGATAGAAAACATTTTCTCACAAGTCAACAAAATTAACTTCACTTTTCTAATGGTATTTTTGTTATGTGTTAGTCATCATCTGATAATAGAGAGGTACGAGAAAAGTTAATGTTACTGAACTATATTCCTGCTGCTGCTGCTGCTAAGTCGCTTCAGTTGTGTCCGACTCTGTGTGACCCCATGGACTGCAGCCTACCAGGCTTCTCCGTCCATGGGATTCTCCAGGCAAGAACACTGGAGTGGGTTGCCATTTCCTTCTCCAATGCATGAAAGTGGAAAGTGAAAGTGAAGTCGCTCAGTCGTGTCCAACTCTTAGCGACCCCGTGGACTGCAGCCTACCAGGCTCCTCCATCCATGGGATTTTCCAGGCAACAGTACTGGAGTGGGGTGCCATTGCCTTCTCCCAACTGTATCCCTAGAGCTATTCATTTGATGAGGGCAAAAAATAGATTCATATTTTTTCTCCTTCCTTATAGGTGTCATCCTGGGGGCAGTATGTGGAGGACTTCTTCGCTTGGCATCTCCTATCCACCCAGATGTGGTTATGTTAATAGCCTTCCCAGGGGATATACTCATGAGGATGCTGAAAATGCTCATTCTCCCTCTCATCATCTCCAGTTTAATCACAGGTAAGACCACTTCTCTGGCACTGGGTCAAAGTGGGTCATACTGTTCTAGCTTTTGGACTGACCATAAAATCTCAATTTGGTTGAATCAATGAATCTGATCATCTTCTGTGTCATTTATCTTCAGAGTCTTGATTTTCCTAACTCTAAAACTGAAATAAGCAACCCTAAGAAAAAGAGTTTGGTTGGTCCATCTGTCTGTGTAGCAACAAAAGATAAAAAGGAAATAACCACATGTTAAAAGTGATCATCTCTAGAGATTTTAATTTTTAATGTACACTTTTCTCATTTTCTAAATTGTATTTGTTCAGAAACTAACAAATAAAGATAACACATAGAAAAAGAAGTTTTTTTCTTTAATATTTAATTGAGTGTAGAGGGAAGTGGTTATTAAAGATGAATGAAATACTAGATATGAAACTCTTGGAGTGTTTCAGAAGAAAGATACCCTTAATGTGTAGTTCATGTCTACTTGTTTTTTGGCTCAAAGAGTTGTTTCATTTGAAAGGATTTTATTTTTTCCCCTCCCTGGGCTTATACAGGTAGTTTCCTCCTTACCAAATATTACTCAAATGTTGTTGAAATTGTTGAATTTTAGAGACTAAGCTCTGGGTTAGGGATGAAGAGCTGGGCTTTGGTTTGTATCTGGGGGACCAATAGGCTGGGTGATCTTGAGAAATCTGTTCTAGACCGTCCACCTTATGAATGTAATGAAGCTCTGGTAACTCCAAGAGATTCAGCTGTTACAGCCTCATAGCTGGTTGGCCAATGAATCCAGTGAGGGAAAGAGCTGGCACTCAGTGTCAGGAAGGTCTTAGCATTCAGCCTCAGACTGCATGAAGCTGTATTTTACTTTAAAAGCTCCTTTTGAAACCAGAGAAATTTGTTTTCCATGCCTGTTTAATAGATTGTACATTAGCCAACCCAGTAAGGAAGTTTCATTTCCATTAGCTAGAGTTAGACTTCAGATTGACTCTAAGGACAAATAGGTCATATATGGGTCAGCTTCATTCAGAAAAGTTAATGTCAATAATAATTTCCTCCTCCATAGCAAAAAAGACTGATCCCCAGTAAACGTTGCATGTCTCAGTCTAGTAAAAGCAGGAACTGAAACCAGGAAGTAGAACAACTGAAGAAACTACTGGAAAAAAACCCAGTGAAGGCTGGAGTTTTTGTGACTTGCTTGGAGTTTCTGCTAACCATCACAGAAGCTTCTGAGATATCGATGGAGCTTCCACCCATGCTGGGTGTTCTGTGCATGTGTTCTCACATCCCTACACAAGGTCAGAAAACGTGGTCTCCATCAGGTTTCATCTGCGAGGAGTGATAGGGCTGTGCTAGAACCACTTCCATTTTCCCAGACTTTGGATTTTGTGACCCATAATGTATTCATCAGGGGCTTCCCTGATGGCTCAGAGGTTAAAGCGTCTGCCTGCAATTCTGAGACATGGGTTCGATCCCTGGGATGGGAAGATCCCCTGGAGAAGGAAATGGCAACCCACTCCAGTATTCTTGCCTGGAGAATCCCATGGACAGAGGAGCCTGGTGGGCTACAGTCCACGGGGTCGCAAAGAGTCGGACACGACTGAGCGACTTCACTCACTCACTCGCTCAATGTATTCAAAAGAGATTTTGAATACATAGGGCTACCAACCTTTTGTTTCCCTAAGTGAGGACCTTCAAACAAACAAACAAAAAAAACCCAGTATGTACCAGCATCACCACTTCATAAGGAAAGGATTTCTTAATACTTAAGAAGTGGGAAGGACATAATCTCAGAATCAAAAATTGAATAGGGCATTCAACTTTCACTATCACAGGCTGAAAAAAAATGTTGTCACCAACCCGTTTATAAACCCTGGACCAGACGTTCTCCAACTCTTCCCAGTTCCTTCTGTGCGTCTGATCAGTTGCTCAGTCGTGTCTGACTCTTATGACCCCCATGGACTGCAGCCCACCAGGCTCCTCTGTCCATGGGATTTTCCAGGCAAGAGTACTGGAGTGGGTTGCCGTTTCCTCCAAGGGGTCTTCCTGACACAGGGATAGAATTGTGTCTCTTGCCTCTCCTGCATTGGCAGGCAGATTCTTTACCACTAGTACCACCCTCTAGAATCTCAAAAATATCCTTGGAAAATTGAATCGTAAACTGTGGCGTTGACCTAATATTCAGTTGAAGGAGGTTTAATTAATTATTAATACATTTGAGTAATACAAAGCTGGGGGTTGGTTATAGGTATGCATGCCAAGTAGCTTCAGTCGTTTCCGACTGTTTGTGACCCCATGGACTGTAGGCCGTCAGGCTCCTCTGTCCATGGGGATTCTCCAGGCAAGAATACTGGAGTGCGTTGCCATTTTCTCCTCCAGGGAATCTTCCCAACCTTGGGATCAAACCCAGGTCCCCTGCATTGGAGGCGGAGTCTTTACCACTGAGCACCTGGGGAAGGTATAGGTATGCAGACAGGGGCAAGTAACAGGAAGAGAACGGAACTAATCCTTCTGGATTTCTTTTTCTATCTAGGGTTGTCAGGCCTGGATGCTAAAGCCAGCGGCCGCTTAGGCACGAGAGCTATGGTGTACTACATGTCCACAACCATCATTGCTGCGGTGTTGGGGGTCATCCTTGTCCTGGCCATCCACCCAGGGAACCCCAAACTCAAGAAGCAACTGGGGCCTGGGAAGAAGAACGATGAAGTGTCCAGTTTAGATGCCTTTTTGGACCTTATTCGGAATCTTTTCCCTGAAAACCTTGTCCAAGCCTGTTTTCAGCAGGTAACCCAGAGTTCTGATAGTCTTGCTTCTCCAAACTCCTAAGTTTTGAAGGTGATAACTTTGAGACTATTTCAGCAAACCAGCTGTGGGCAATAATTTGTTTCATATTTATGTCTCTGCCTAAGTGTGGGGGATCCTCTGGGGCAGAATTTTCAGATAGGAGTTGCTTAGTCTTTTTTTTTTTTAACTTCCATTTCTTTTGCAGTACTTTTAATAGCATTTAGCTCTGGAATCTCTCTTCTTTTTCCTGTTTGTCTCTTTTTCTTCTTTTTGGTTCTTGTCTCTGTATCATCCACAGGCACATTTTTATCACCCTTGCCCACAACCCTCTAGAGTACCCAGTGGTTCTCGATCTTAGCAATGTAGCAAAACCACGTGTGGTCCATTTCAAAATGCTTATTTATGTTCTACAGAATCAGAATCTCCAGAATGGGCCCAGTAATTGGGTATTCATCAAATTAATACTTGAGGGTATTTGTCAAAGTAATACATGAGGATTGTAGAAATTTAAAAAATTTTTTGAATGCACATAAAGTAAAAATTCAAGTCCCCATGTCCCTTCCCTAGGCTACTCATGTTTCCTCCTATAAATATATATATATATATAAATATATATATAAATATATATATATATATATATATTTGTCACATATATGTTGTGTATGTGTGTATAAAATAAAAAAAAATCAATCTGGGAATATTGCATCATACATACGGTGTTACATTCTACTTTCTTGTTTAACAGTGTTTTAGTGTCATCTCTTTTTCTGTTGCTGTGTAGTATTCCTAAAGGATAAATTCTAGAAGCAAAACATGCCCTGCCAAAGAGTTGATATTTTGAATTTGCTGATGTTATAAAAAATGGTCCTACAAAATTTGTAGCAATATATACTCCTGCCAACTGCATACACGCATATCTGTTTTTTTAACACACAATTTTTTAAAAATGTTGATTCTGCTGGGTATGTTACCGGCCAGAGTTCTTAGACTCTAGAAGTTGATAAGAGGTCAGACGAGAAATTTAGGCAAGGCTTTATTTGACCTCAGGCTGCAGCTGGAGGGAGTGAGAACAAGTAACGGCTTCTCTTGCTCTGTCCCTGAATGTGTGTGTGTGGGGGGGGGGCGGGGGGTTGGGGGAGTGCAGGGGCGCAGGACAAGCTGGTCCCTTAAATTGGGTGAGGGTAGGGTAGTCCAAGGGTTAGGCCAGTAGGGTGCCTTGGGTGGTCTGCCCACTTCCTTGGTGGTGCTGTGTGCAGGGGTCGTGCCTGGTACCCTGCTTCTGTTCCAGAAATCTCAGAAGTGGCAGTTGGGTTTTGGGTCTTTTTGCGTTATGTTGTTCATAATCTGCCTCATCTGTGCATGCCTGCAGTTGTCTTTAGTCCCTGAGAGCTTCTTTTTACTGTTGCTTGAGGAGACCTTTGACCTGGTGCAAGCATGGCAGCAAAGGGTCCTGGGTCCCGGGTCCCAAATCCCAGCCTCTCTCAAGTAAATCCCCTGAGTCAGCTGCCCAGACCCCCCTCAACAGACAGCCAGCCTGTTGTCTAGACCCAAAGTTAGTTTAGGTTAGAATATACCTCAGTTCCCACTAGCCCTGGTTGGAAGTAAACTAGAACTAAGGAACCTCCTTCAGCCATTTCCAGTAACTCACAGAAGAATAAATTTAGGAAACAGGTTACAGAGGAGAGAAGTCTGTGTTCCCAGCTGCCCTCAAGGTGCCATTGCCACCCACTGCTATGCCACTGCACTCTGGATAAATCTGGAATAAGGTCTCTGCCTTCCAAGGCCACTTTGGATGGCTCACTTGCAAGGCTCACTTGCACTTGTATCAAGGAGCTATATTAAAGGAAACGTCCTGCGCAGGAGAAGTGGAGTGGGGAGGGACCAGAAACCGACTAGGGGACTTCCCTGATGGTGCGGTGGACGGGAGTCCACCTGCCAGTGCAGGGGACATGGGTGTGGTCCCTGGTCCGGGAAGATTCCACGTGCCACGGCGTGGCTGAGCCCATGCGCCGTGACTGCTGAGTCCGCGTGCTGCAGCTACTGAAGCCTGAGTAACGTAGAGCCTGTGCTTCGCGAGAAGAGAAGCCACTGCCACGAGAAGCCCTCACGCCCCAAAGAAGAGGAGCCCCAACTCACCACAACTAGAGAAAGCAGTGAAGACCCAGTGCAGCCATAAATAAATACATTTAAGACAATAAAAACATTCTTTGTCCTGCAAGCAGTCACAGATTAAAAAAAAAAGAATGAAACAGGCTAGGGAAGGGGTGCTTCCGGGTACCCTCTCTCTAATGCCCCTGCCCCTCAGCCAGCCTGTTTAGAAAGACGAGCTTGCTGGCTTTGGGGCGATGGACACAACCAGGTGCCAAGTCTATTCTTAACGTTTTGGAAAGAGCTCCCTGGAGCTGGAGCAGCTGGAGGCTGAGCCAGTAGGAGACCTGGGGTGGGAGCAGTATCGGAGGGAGGGGAGAGGGACAGATTTGGGCTTCCCTCCGATACTGGATCATGACCACCCTCCATGCAGGAAGGAGCCTCTTTTCATCTGAGTGACTGGGGCAGGACGGAGAAGCAGGCAGGCCCCCGGAGCTGTGGATGTGAGCTAGAGGGGAGTTCTGTGGTGTCAGCCATGCTCACGCTTCCTGAGCTCTCCGGTCGATGGGCAATCTCAGCATGTTGCTGCCCAGAGCAAAGGGCACTGGGGAGTGGGGGGCAGCACCAGGATAGAGGATCGGGCCATTCCCTGCCCCGCCCGGCCCTGGGTCCACCCCTCCGCTGGCAAAATTCACATGAGGAGTGAGCTCTTCGTCCTCCAGTGAAGCCCAAGGACATGGTCCCTTTGGGTTAGGACTACCAGGAAAAAAAAAAATCATGTGGAATATTTTACCTCAGGCCGAGGGAGGGTGCAGATTTCGTAGGCCAGTCTCCAGGCAGCCCAGAGGAAAGGGAGCTTAACCCACGGGCAATCCCAGTGGCTTAGGAGGGTCTTGAAGAGGGTTGGAAGACAGAGAATGCTTAGACGGTGACATGGCATTGCCAGAAAGAAAGGCAGAGAACCCCATCTCAGTGGTAGCATCCTTAGCACCTGGCCTCCAGCTCAAGCCACTCACCTGTGCTCTTTGGGAGCTGTATTTTGGAGTTAATAGAACTCACTTTGAATCCTGGTTTAGTAACTACTAGCTCTCTGTCCTAGGGTTACTCAGCCCTGTGAGTCTTGAGGGGCTCCTGTTGACATAAGAGGTAGACAGATGTCGCATGAACATGGTATACCTGGCCACCTGATCCTGGAGGCCAACATTCATTCAGGCCATTGGCCATGGTGGCGCTAGTGGTAAAGAATCCGCCTGCCAATGCAGGAGACTCAAGAGACATGGGTTCGATCCCTGGATCAGGAAGATCCCCTGGAGAAGGGAATGGCAACCCACTCCAGTAATCTTGCCTGGAGAGTCCTGGGGACAGAGGAGCCTGGCAGGCTACGGTCCATGAGGCCACAAAGAGTCGGACAAGACTGACATGACTGAGCACACACATGGCCATTACTCCTTTGAGCTTTAGCTTTTTTAGCCTTCTCAGAATAGGCCTGTATTTGGCTATGGTCCCCACTTTGTCTCCAGGCACATGACTCTGTTGTCCATGGAGGCGTCCCTTCAGATTCCCCCCTGCATTCTCCCTTTGGGCCATCATTGCCCAGGCCAAGGGGGCTGTGAGCTGCCTGCTCACATTCAGCCGGCCTGCTCCTCTCCCAGCACAAGTGCATGGGAAATTTATATATAAATTTGTCAGGTTGGAACACAGAGCACTGTCTCGCCCCAGGGCATGTAGGCTGTACTTCCCTCTCCCAGTTAGGAGAGCCGATCTGTTCAGCTTTGCTTACCCTTGGGCTCAGCTGCTGGAGGATTGTGTCCATATAGTTTAGCAGGCAGCACAGGTGGTGAAAGAACTCGGGGGTGGTCAGTGCATCTGAGCTGAAGTCCCAATAACTGTATGACGTCTGACGAGTCACTTGACTTCTCCATGCCTCTTCCGCATCTATTCACGCTTCAGCCATCTGTCGCCTACTACGTGCCGGCACTGACATTCTAGGATTCTGCACGCCTTCTATTTTCATGCCCAGGGAGGTAGTGATTCTCTGGGCTCAGACGTTGAATTTTCACAGCATGCAGAGTGCCTGGCACCTTTGAAAATAGGATGGCTGCCCCAGATGTCGAGGAACAGCTTGAGAGCTTCTTAGGGGACTGTTGGCCCAGAGTTGCTTGGGGAACATGGAGCAAGTCTTGGTATCATTGCCCGGAAGGAGAGGCTGTCTTCCCACCTCACACCTCCCTGCTGTGGTGGCTGCTGGTGGCTGGCACATCTGGCAGCCAGATGGAAATCTCCAGCAGAGCCAGGCTCTGGGAGGAGCCCACATGAAAGTGGGCCTGTGAAGACTCCATGTGACGGAAACCAGGCATAGAGAAGCAAATCGTGTGGGTCATGGGGTCCTAACCCCACCAAGACCCTCCTATTCCTGGCCAGATCCAAGACCCATCACAGGGGCCAGCAGGTCATCCAACTGGGTTTCATATTTGGTATTGTCTCCCTGGGCATGAAAGAAGTAGACAGGCGTCCCTCCGCTCAAAGCTTGTGTCCCATTACTGACCATACTGCTCATAGTAATTACAAGAGAATGTTATAAATCCTGTCCCTACCATGGGATGAGGACAGCCATTTCTCACCTGTATTTGTGCCTTAAAGCATCACTCTGTCAAACACAGACATATAAAATATTCCCCAATTTTATAATCTCGTTTATGACATTTCTTATTTTTGACATGTTAGGAATTTAAAAACACATAATTGGCTAGGATTTTGGTGATTTTAACAGCGTCTCATCTTTATGTTCTTTTTCCCCATCCCATTAGATCCAAACAGTGACGAAGAAAGTCCTGGTGGCCCCCCCATCAGACGAGGATGGCAATGCCACCAACGCTGTCCTCTCACTGTTAAATGAGACTGTGACCGAGGTTCCGGAGGAGACCCAGGTGGTCATCAAGAAGGGCCTGGAGTTCAAGGACGGCATGAACGTCTTAGGTGAGTACCCTTGTCTTCATCTCCTTGTGGGAGACACCTCTGCCGGGGCCCCACGGCTGGCCTTCCCGGTTTCCTTCTCAGAAAGCCAGTCGCCCTGCTGTCCTGTAGGTGGAGCAAGAGGCTTTCTCTGGGGATCGATTTGAGGGTAACTGGGACTGAGAGCTGAGATGAAGGGCAAGGGAGAAGGCAGGAGCAATACCACTTGGGGGTGTGGGGACTGGAGTCTGAGAAGGAGAGGGACTGACACTCACGGGGCACTTCCCCCGACTTTCTGCCTGGTGTTGGCCAGTCACTTTCTCTGACTCTCCATTTCATGAGGTTACACATCCGAGTCTTTCATTTCTTTCTCTTCTAGCCACCCTTGTGTGAATCCCAGGACTGTGTAGGCATAGGAGCTGTCCCGCCCCAGTCCTCACAGTCTTTTAGAAGGCAGTGCTTTTAGAAGTGGAGAGTGTTGCATTGGTGCTAAAAGGAACTTCTCAAAAGGAGAAGCTTTTGTTTTCAAAGCTGGGATTCCAGGGAGCCCTTTCCCCAAGTGTGGAACCTTCTGAGCATGCCATCACAGGGGTTCTTGGACTCTGCAGTTAGACCGGTTTGGATCCTGTTTGGATCCGGTATCGGCCATTCACTGATTATCTAGTTGTGGACAGATTCCTCTATGTCTCAAGATTCATCTGTAAAGTGGGCATGGAGTTGGCATTTCTCTTGTAGATCATTGCGAGGATTCAGTGAGATTGTGCATGTGGGCCCAGGGGTACGTGCCATGTGCTTTCTCATGTGAGCTGCTCTCGTCATTAAAGGTGAGCTGCTCAGTAGGAAAAACCCACAGAGGATACTCCCCGCTCAGTTGACTCCCCACCCACCCCCGGGTCCATTCTCCCCACCATAACCCAGTCTGCTGCTAGAATGGTGTTGCCAAGCCAAGACAGAGGGGCATTTGGTCATAAGGTACGAGAAATGGGAAATCTATGTGGAAGAAATATGCTGATCCATGCAGAGGGAGCTTTCTAAGGATTTGAATGAGAGCTCTTTAGAGAAGATTGAGCTCACTTTGTCATCTAGGAGATCAAATGCCCTTGTCTCTTTGGTAGGGGTGTCAGATAATATACAGGGTGCCCATTTCATGTGAATTTCAGATAAACAACAGATAGTGTTAAAGGGTTATGTCCCAAATATTGCACCGGATATACTTGTATTTAAAAAATGCATTCTTTATCTGAAATTCAGATTTCATCTGGGAGTCCTTTTTTTCCCCCTCAATTTGGTGACCGTACTCCTTACTCAGCCAGAATGGTTGACTCAGCAAGATTGCCCCACCACTAAAAAGTGTCTTTTTCTTTGACCTGGCAGGAAGTGAGAGTGAGGGAAGAGATAAGCAGACCAGGTTGCCAGGCAACAGAAGATCAATAAATATTGTTGACAATCAGTGGGAGGCGAGAGGAGGAAAGAGAAAGTGGGAGGGTTCCTCTGAGGAGAAGGATTTGCAAACACCCTCCACATCCAACCTTGAGTGGCTCTTCTTTGCCACTGTCTGGATATCTGGGGCCCTTTCAGGCATTCCCAACTCCCCTTGACCCCCCACGACCCACGGTCAATGTGGCCCCACCGTTTTGTACTGTGGCCATGAGTAATGGGGTCAGGGCTCTGGAGTGAATCATTCAGAAGACTTTTTGTGGTCATTTCCAAGGTCTTGGTGGATTCTGGGAAGTCACATGACCTTTGGCTGTATTGGGGAGTTTCAACACCATTCAGGACTCGCTCAACCCCGTGACCAAGTCTAAGAGGGCTTTGTTCAAATGCAACACTGGCTGTTCCAGTGAGTGAGTTCAGTGAGGCAGTGTTTACAGAGGGAAATGACAGGCTGGCCATGGGCTTCTAAGTGCAGATTGAGGCCCTGAACAGCTAAGGGAAGTTAGACTGTTGAGAAACTTCCCATTTATAAATCATGGCTGAAATAAGGTTCTTTCCATGGTCTTCCAAGGCAGAGATGGTGGCTTTTTTTTTTTTTTTTTGGTTTTTGTTTGTTTTTTGGCTTTGGAAAGTCCCGAGGATCAAGCATTGCAATAGTGAAGATAAAAACTCCGGTTCCAGCCTCCCACTTCTTTAAAGACTCATTTCTCTACTCCCCAAACCTCCAGACTACTCTGGGCTTCACTTCAATTCAATCCCAACCACTTAAGTCAACTCCTGTGAGAGATTACTCCTTTCAACATCTCTTTCTCTTATACTCATGGAGATGGACAGTTTCTGCTGACCCTGCCAGGGATGCTATTTTATTCTAGTTCTTTGGAACCTTGAGACCTTGGGTATTTTCTCTTAAAATTTCCAGATGGAATTAAGCATGTGCCACTAGCTATTCTCAGCCATGATATTCACAGACTATCACTCACCATACACCTAGAAACCTCCTCTCTGTGGGTTTGAGATGAGCCTAAATTTGATTTCCTCTGTTACTGCAGAACTAGGTCACTCTAATTCTAGGTCACACTAATTCTCATTAAGCCTTTGTGTTTATGGCCAAAACTGACTTGTAAGTCACTAGTTAATCTTTCTGGCTAAGAGCTGAAAAGGGGGAAATATTAAATATCATGGATTAAGAATTTCAGTGCAAGTGCTAGATTCTTTTTTCTGAAGAAGAGAAGGTCCAGCAAAGGATAGTTGAACAATCTGGGTTGATACGTACTTGGTATGAGAAATGAATGGTTTTGGTAACTAAGGAAAAGGTAAATTCAGAAGTTTGGACAGAAAGAATTTTCCTCTAAGAGAATCAAATCATAATGCTATAATTTACCTTGATATGGCTCAAGACTGTGGGCATAAATGGACACTATAGGAAACTGGATATAATAGGGAGGGGCTAGAAATAAAGTCTGCCAAAGTGGGACAGAGTAGGTGTAGGGAAGAGGAAGGGGAGAGAGGGAAGAGTGGATGGCCCATACTGCAGGGCAGAAAATAAGTCCTATGGGCAAGCAAGGGCCTGTTGCCAAGGGAACAATGACATTTGTTTATAGTCCATGCAAGTCATTAGCATTGGAACACGAAGATTGGCAATCACAGATTGGTAGTTGAGGGGCACATGATGACTGGTTATCAGAAATCCAGAGACACCCCACCCCCCACAGGCAGTATGGGGACATCTGTTAGCCATGGAGTGCACCCCAGACACTGGGAGAGTCTGGGTGAGGCTCCAGAGTGAGATGCTGAGGAAGAGGGGTGGAGGGAGTGATGGCGGAGAGAATTTTCTGGGGAGAGAAAAGCTGGGTCTTGCCTTGGAGGAACTAATATATCAGGCAGGTTTCCAGGACAGATACTCAGAGAATGAGGCAAAGGCAACACGGAAATAAGATCCAAGGTTGGCGGTTGGTCTTGGTCCAGGACTTAGTGCAATTTGACGCTGACATCAAGAGGTGGGGACAGGGTTCCCCAGACCCTCCTGGCCTGGGATTAGATCGACCCTGGGAGCTGGGGTGGGGCTGCACTTAGATGGAAGTCAAGTGACATCAAGTAAAAGGAGAAGAGGGCCAAGGGGCTAGGAAATAACAAAGAGTATATTCTAGTTTTATGATTCTGAAAAAAAAAAAAAAAAAGCACACACAATAAAAAAGAAAGTGTTCTAACCGTTTGGACCATGGAAAAAATGATGATGAATTAATAAATAACAGGTTAAAGCCAAACAAACTGGGTCATCTGGGGTTTCCCAGCTGTTTTGGATTTCTCATTGCTTTCCCTTTGATTTTTCAAGATTTCTTCCTCCTTCTCAAATAAGCAATAGAAAAATAATTTCATGTTTAGGATTTTCCTAGAGTAAAACATATACCAACCATGCATTAATTTGGGATAACACCAAACTAATATAGACATAACCCTGGCAAAGACTGAATTGGCTAATTGGTCTCTACTCTTCTAATATTGGCTCCAAGGTCTGCATGATAATCCCCAAGTCCCAACAAGCCTTTCTTCGTTAATCTATGTACTAATGGAATCTGCTTACACATGACTTCATAAGTGAGGGGGGAGGGAAGAGAGAAGAGAGTACTTTTTAGTTTGGAATGAAAATGAATTCATTTTCTCCAAGGAACTAACCTGCTTATAGTTCAACTTGCTCATGTGGAAAATATTCAGGAAAGCCATAATTATGCAGGGGAAAGGTATTTTCAGTGTGGGACGTAATACTTCTGTCTTTTAATGCTTAGCCAGTGGTGAGAATGTGGCTTCATACCTCTCAAGTTCGTAACACAGGGGATGGTTACAAACAAGAAGAAAACACGTATCTTATCATTTGTCCTTTTGTGTTCTGTGATTCCCCCAACAGGTCTGATAGGGTTTTTCATTGCTTTTGGCATTGCCATGGGGAAGATGGGTGAGCAGGCCAAGTTGATGGTGGAATTCTTCAACATTTTGAATGAAATTGTAATGAAGTTAGTGATCATGATCATGTGGTAAGTGGATCTGTTCTTACATCATTGTGGTGGGGTGTGAGGTGGTCGTGGGGTCTCCATAGGACCCTGAACCCTCCTAGCAGGAAAGAGTGAGCAGGCATGAATCAAGGAAAGATTTCTCTGGAAAGACTTTGAAAAAAAGGAATGGAACTCTCTTTTTTGGAACTTTCCATAGATAATGAGCAGGAAAACTATAAAGCCTGTGGGCCAGATCTTATCTGCCATTTGTTTTGTGTGGCCTGTGAGTTAAGAATGGGTTCTATGTTTTTATTTTGCTGAAAAAAAAAATCCAGAATATTAATAATCACAACACGTGGTTATGCAAAATTCATATTCAGTGCCCATAAATAGTTTTGTTGGGACCCATCCTACTATTTGCTCATGTATTGTCTAGGGTTGCTTTTTGTGCTAAAAGACAGAGTTGAGTAGTTGTGACCAAGACTGCGTAGGCTGCAAAGCCTATAAAGTTTACTGTTTGACCCCTTACATAAAAAGTTCACCCATCTCTGCCCTGGAGGAAAAAAACACACACATACACACAAAACCAAAAAACCAAAAACCAGACAAGCCAGAAATATCAATCAGTAATAGTGAATCTGAGCAATATCAGGATACACTACACTAAGATAGGGCCAAGATCCCAAGGATGTGGCATGACCCAGGGTGTGTGGAAGAATCACTTCTCCAGTATTCTGGTGTCCAAAATGAAATGCCTCTTAGATCTGGGTTCTCATGACTCATACAGAAAATGAATAAATAAATAAATAAAAGAGGCAGTTCTCAGGCCATGCAAGAAAAAGTGCCATCACACTGGATTAAGTGCTCTTGGAAATCTGGTTCCACCCTCTAGTTTTACAGTAGAGAAAGCTGTGGTCCAGAGACGCTAAATCTTGATTCTTTAACATTGTCATGATCACCATGATCTTTATGGCTTTCCTTTTATCTGCCAAGAGTCATGAGAGTGCTTCATACCTCTCAAGTGTAATCCCCACAACACTGCAAAGATGGTATTATGGTTCCCAATTGACAGAAAAGGCAATTGAGGTTCATGGAGGTGAATTAACTTGCCTAAGATTATATAGCCAGGGAGAAGAGGAGCTGGTGTTTATACTGATATCAAAGTCTTTGGTGTGTACGTGGGGTGGGGGTTTTGTTGTTTGAATCATGTAAGTGGTATTGTCTTCACTTCATCTCATGTGTGTTTATGGTCAGTGGTTCTGAAGTCTAGGGTAGCCCAGGACAGCATAAGCTTCTTCTCCTTCACAAGGGATCTGTGTCACCTCCAGTTACTGGAAATTTCTTGTGTTCAGTATCTACCAGATAGAACGATTTTTACATGTATTCATTTCAGATCCCTACAATGGTCCTGTATGCCTACCTGGGAATAAAGTAAAACCACTCTTAGACCAAACAACACGTGTGTTCTGTTTGCCACGGGAATTCTGGGTTACAGAGTCCTTCACTCTGCCTGTTCCAGCCCCCTGCACCTGCCTCCCCAATCCTCCTCCACTTTCCTTCCCCTGAAATTCCACCTGTTTCATCTCTTCTTCCTTTTCTTGGCCCTTACTTCCCACCTTACAAGGGCAAAATCTGTTCTCAACTTGTATTTTATCACCAAGCACAGTGATGTGCCTGTAGTAAATTCCTACTAAAACTTCAGGAACAAGTGGGCGAGCTGAAAGCCCCAGGGTCTCAGATCAAGAAGATGTTCCTCATGATTTCATGAACCATAGTTAATAGTTCCGGTCTGTTCTGATCATTGCTTTATTGACTTTGGAAACACGGAAAAGATTCTCATACAATAGTGTGTTCTTTTCAATTATTGTATTGATTCTTCAACTTCCCAGGCAAGGCTAGATTTCTAAATACTTCTTTTGTGTGAAGATTTAAAGTCACACACAATGTCATGCTGTAAAAATATTTTAAAATATCTTTTAAGGACTTCTCTGGTGGTCCAGTGGTTAAGGCACCGTGCTTCCAATGCAGAGGGCGTAGGTTCGATCCCTGGTTGGGGAACTAAGATCCCACATACGCATGGCCAAAAAAAAATAGTCTTTTGTCTTTTGAATCCATTCTGAGCTTGCTGAAAGTTTAATAAATGGTAATATGCAAAACTTCCTCCAGCCCAGCATTTCTCATGATGTACTCTGCATATAAGTTAAATAAGCAGGGTAACAATATACAGCCTTGATGTACTCCTTTTCCTATTTGGAACCAGTCTGTTCCATATCCAGTTCTAACTGTTGCTTCCTGACCTGCATACAGGTTTCTCAAGAGGCAGGTCAGATGGTCTGGTATTCCCATCTCCTTCAGAGTTTTCCAGTTTTATTGTGATCCACATTGTCAAAGGCTTTGGGTCTGTCTAGTCAAAGCTATGGTTTTTTCCAGTAGTCATGTACGGGTGTGAGAGTTGGACTATAAAGAAAGCTGAGGGCTGAAGAATTGATGCTTTTGAACTGTGGTGTTGGAGAAGACTCTTGAGAGTCCCTTGGACTGCAAGGAGATCCAACCAGTCCATCCTAAAGGAGATCAGTCCTGGGTGTTCACTGGAAGGACTGATGTTGAAGCTGAAAGTCCAATATTTTGGCCACCTGATGCGAAGAGCTGACTCATTAGAAAAGACCCTGATGTTGGGAAAGATAGAAGGCAGGAGGAGAAGGGGACGACAGAGGATGAGATGGTTAGATGGCATCACCGACTCAATGGACATGGGTTTGGGTAGACTCCAGCAGTTGGTGATGGACAAGGAGGCCTGGCGTGCTGTGATTCATGGGGTCGCAAAGAGTCGCACGTGACCGAACGACTGAACTGAATTGAACATGCAAAGCAGAACAGACCTCTTAGTTTTAAACATTAAAGATCTGCCTTTACTTCCTAGAATTCCTAGCAAAGTGAGCACCCTCAAGTATGCAGCTCAGTTTTCTTTACTATGATTCCAATGATGTGGGTCGTGTATGAAAATTCCTTCCTTCATCCATGCCAGTGTCATTTCCACTGAGCCCTTGAAGCAGGAGGAATCTTCTAGGAAATCAAATGAGTCATGGGATAAAGTGTAGCCTCCCTTCTCCCCAGGGATGGAGTGGGTGTGGATCAAAATGTTTCCTCTTCACTGAAACCAAAACTCCTAAAGATTTACCATCATATCCCTGGAGATGAGCAATTGTGAGTCAGGAGCAAGGCCTATGGAATGGTTTCTGACAGCTGCTTGGTTACCACATCCAGCCCAGCAGTCTGGAGGGTGTAATATGATGTGAGATGTCAATCCTACACATTTATTTCATTCTTCAGCTGCCTTGCCAGCAGTTGATAATGATGTGTATGAGAAGGTTCTGGATAAAACAACCAACCAAGTCTTAACTGACACCCTCAAGGCTTAAATCATCAGAGTTCTTCTGTAGTCTTCTTTATGCAATAGTAAGAACAGTAATAATAGTTAAATAACAAACTAGTGCTGCCATATGACCCTACAATCCCCCTCCTGGCCATATACCCCCCAAAAATATGATCCGATAGGATACATGCACCCCAATGTTCATTGCAGCACTGTTTACAGTAGCCAAGACATGGAAGCAACCTAAATGTCCATTAACAGGTGAATGAGCAAAGAAGATATGGTATATAGGTACAATGGAATATTAGCTAGTAAGGAGAATGAAATAATGCCATATATAGTAATATGGTTCGGAGAAGGCAATGGCACCCCACTCCAGTATTCCTGCCTGGAAAATCCCATGGACAGAGGAGCCTGGTGGGCTGCAATCCATGGGGTCGCTGAGGGTTGGACACGACTGAGCTACTTCACTTTCACTTTTCACTTTCATGCATTGGAGAAGGAAATGGCAACCCACTCCAGTGTTCTTGCCTGGAGAATCCCAGGGATGGGGGAGCCTGGTGGGCTGCTGTGTATGGGGTCACACAGAGTTGGACACGACTGAAGTGACTTAGCAGTAGCAGCAGTAATATGGTTGGATCTAGGGATTGTCATGCTGAGTGAAGTAAGTCAGACAGAAAAAGAGAAATATCATATGACATCCCTTATATGTGGGATCTAAAAAGAAATGATACAATTGAACTTATTTAGATAGCATATTGAAAAGCAGAGACATTACTTTGCCAACAAAGGTCCATCTAGTCAAGGTTATGGTTTTTCCTGCGGTCATGTATGGATGTGAGAGTTGGACTGCGAAGAAAGCTGAGCACCGAAGAATTGGTGCTTTTGAACTGTGGTTTTGGAGAAGACTCTTGAGAGGCCCTTGGACTGCAAGGAGATCCAACCAGTCCATTCTGAAGGAGATCAGCCCTGGGATTTCTTTGGAAGGAATGATGTTGAAGCTGAAATTCCAGTACTTTGACCTCCTCATGCGAAGAGCTGACTCATTGGAAAAGACTCTGATGCTGGAAGGGATTGGGGGCAGGAGGAGAAGGGGACGACAGAGGATGAGATGGCTGGATGGCATCACTGACTCGATGGACGTGAGTCTCAGTGAACTCCGGGAGTTGGTGATGGACAGGGAGGCCTGGCATGCTGTGATTCATGGGGTCACAAAGAGTTGGACACGACTGAGCGACTGAACTGAACTGAACTGAACAAAACAGAAACAGACTCACAGCCTTAGAGAATGAACTTATGGTTCCCAGGGGGAAGAATTGGGGCAAGAGATGGTTAGAGACTTTGGGATAGACACATACACATTGTTGTATTTAAATGAATGACCAACAAGGTCCTAGTGGATACACAGGGAACTCTTCTCAATGTTATGTGGCAGCCTGGATGAGAGAGGAGTCTGCAGGAGAATGGATATATGTATATGTATGGTTGAGTCCCTTTGCTGTCTATCTGAAGCTTTCACAACATTACTAATTGGCTATGCTCTGATGTAAAATAAAAAGTTGTTTAAAAATTTTAGAAAAGAGTAGTAATAATAACACAAAGCATAACTGAGGAGATTGCTATTAATCTAACAATGCTAGTGTGTGATATGTTAGTCACTCAGTTGTGTCCAACTCTTTGCAACCCCATGGACTATAGCCCGCCAGGCTCCTCTGTCCATGGGATTTCTCGGGCAAGAATAATGGAGTGGGTTGCCATTTCCTTCTCCAGGGGATCTTCCAACCCAGGGATGGAACCCATGTCTTCTGCATTGCAAGCAGATTCTTTACTGTCTGAGCCACTAGGATATTAAATTAATAACAGAATTATTAAATTCTTGCTATATATTCAGCACTTTTCCAATTACTCTCCTGTATCTATTATTGAGAAGGTAATAATTATTATAATTATTATTTTAGGTCATAACTAAGGTTTTTCAAATTCCTGCTACATGCCTAATACTGTTCCAGTATTTTACATGCATTGACTCTTTTATTTGTCACAGTAAGACCTAGTGAAAGTGCTGCACTCAATATGCCAACAAATCTGGAAAACTCAGCAGTGGCCACAGGACTGGGAAAGGTCAGTTTTCATTCCAATCCCAAAGAAAGGCAATGCCAAAGGATGCTCAAACTACTGCACAGTTGTACTCATCTAGCAAAGTAATGCTCAAAATTCTCCAAGCCAGGCTTTAACAGTATGTGAACTATGAACTTCCAGATGTACAAGCTGGATTTAGAAAAGGCAGAGGAACCAGAGATCAAATTGCCAACATCTGCTGGATCATCAAAAAAGTGAGAAAGTTCAAGAAAAACATCTACTTCTGCTTTATTGACTACACCAAATATTTTGACTGTGTGGATCACAATAAACTGTGGAAAATTCTTAAAGAGATGGGAATACCAGACCACCTGACCTGCCTGCTGAGAAATCCGTATGCTGGTCAAGAAGCAGCAGTTAGAACTGGACATGGAACAACAGACTGGTTCCAAATAGGAAAAGGAGTACGTCAAGGCTGTATATTGTTACCCTGCTTATTTAACTTATATGCAGAGTATATCATGAGAAATGCTGGGCTGGTTGAAGCACAAGCTGGAATCAAGATTGCTGGGAGAAACATCAATAACCTCAGATACACAGATGACACCCCCTTATGTCAGAAAGCGAAGAAGAACTGAAGAGCCTGTTGATGAAAGTGAAAGAGGAAAGTGAAAAAGTTGGCTTAAAACTCAACATTCAGAAAACTAAGATCATGGCATCTGGTTCCATCACTTCATGGCAAATAGATGGGGAAACAATGGAAACAGTGAGAGACTTTATTTTGGGGGGCTCCAAAATCACTGCAGATGGTGAATGCAGCCATGAAATTAAAAGATGCTTGCTCTTTTGAAGAAAAGTTATGACCATCCTAGACAGCATATTAAAAAGCAGAGACGTTACTTTACCAACAAAGGTCTGTCTAGTCAAAGCTATGGTTTTTCCAGTGGTCATGTATGGATGTGACAGTTGGACTATAAAGAAAGCTGAGCACCAAAGAATTAATGCTTTTGAATTCTGGTGTTGGAGAAGACTCTTGAGAGTCCCTTGGACTGCAAGGAGATCCAACCTGAATATTCATTGGAAGGACTGATGCTGAAGCTGAAACTCCAATACTTAGGCCACCTGATGCGAAGAACTGACTCACTGGAAAAGACCCTGATGCTGGGAAAGATTGAAGGCAGGAGGAGAAGGTGACAACAGAGGATGAGATGATTGGATGGCATCATGGACACGATGAACATGAGTTTGAGTAGGCTCTCGGAGTTGGTGATGGACAGGGAGGCCTGGTGTGCTGTGATTCATGGGGTTACAAAGAGTCGGACCCAACTGAGTGACTGAACTGAACTGAAGACCTACCAAAAATAGGTACTTTGGTGAACCTCATTTTCCCAATGAGAAAACCATGCACATTGGTTAGCTTGCCCAGTGTTGCACAGCCTTAGTAATGGGAATTATAGAAAAGTGTTATTAAACTCAACTTCTATCTGAACCTGGGATCCTCCTCTTGTGAGCTGAGTGACGTTAGGTAAGTTAGATACACTCTACACTCCTCATCTTGACCTGTGAGATAGATTGATCATAGAATCCACATCATAGGGTTGCTGTGAGAATTGAGTGAAATTGTGACAAATAGTTGTGGAGCAGTTCATATGAGCATTTTATATGAACTAGTATTGTCATTAGGGCTTCCCTGGGGGCTCAGGGGGCTTCTCTTGTGGCTCAGCTGGTACAGAATCTGCCTGCAAGGCGGGAGACCTGGGTTCGATCCCTGAGTTGGGAAGATGCCCTGTAGAAGAGAAAGGCTACCCATTCTAGTGTTCTGGCCTGGAGAATTCCATGGACTGTATAGTTTCAGTTCAATTCACTGTATAGTTCACTGTATAGTCTGCTGCTGTTGCTGCTGCTGCTGCTAAGTTGCTTCAGTCATGTCTGACTCTGTGCGACCCCATAGATGGCAGCCCACCAGGCTCCTCCGTCCCTGGGATTCTCCAGGCAAGAACACTGGAGTGGGTTGCCATTTCCTTCTCCAATGCGTGAAAGTGAAAAGTGAAAGTGAAGTCGCTCAGTTGTGTCCGACCCTCAGCGACCCCATGTACTGCAGCCTTCCAGGCTCCTCCGTCCATGGGATTTTCCAGGCAAGAGTACTGGAGTGGGGCGCCATTGCCTTATAGGGTCACAAAGAGTTGGGCATGACTGAGTGACTTTCTCTTAACTGGTGGCCCAGCAGTAAGAATCTATCTGCACGAGGCACAGGAGATGTGAGTCCAATTCCTGGATCAGAAAGACCCTCTGGAGGAGGGCATGGCAACCCACTCCAGTAATCTTGCCTGGAGAATCCCAGGGACAGAGGAGCCTGGTGGGCTACAGTCCATGGGGTCACAAACAGTTGGACATGACTAAAGTGACTTAGCACGCTTGCAGGCACAATATTGTTATTACCATTATTATCAATTCAATCCATAACCTTTGTTTCTCTGTGCTCATGAATTCCTTAAAAAGCCTGCAAAGCCCTCTGAATCACCTAAAAGAAAGAAAGAAAAACTCTTAATTTCGGTGTGATTTTCATATCCTCATTTTTTGCAGAATGCTTTAAAACACTTTTTTTCAAAATCTGTAAAACATATAGAAAGTAAAACTTTTCATAATCTCACCACTGTAGAAACATACAGTAAGAAGTAAAATCTCTCCTCACTGTTTCAACTTTCCTTCTCAGTTAACCCACTAACACCACCATCCATCCACCCCCGATCCACCCACCCACTCATCCATCCATTCATTCTTTCACTTCCAAAAAACTTTTAAGCATGTCTTCTCTGCCAACAACAATGTGATATAATGGAGCCTGGAGGCTCCATGAACTGACTTTCACTCTGTCTTGATAAAAAGTTCTAACCCCCATGTGGTAACTCTCAGCAAAAGTGACTTTTTGGATAGCCAGAACCTCTCCCGAAGTAAACTGGGAAAATGGAGATTTGTGTTTCTTCCTTACCCTGAATTCAGACAGCACCTTGGGTAATTTTTGCAATGTTTATCTTTATTGACAAGCTCTTCCACCTCTTGAGTTCTCTTGAAATCCACCCCAAACTGGTAGACCAATGTTGTTATTGGCAACATGTGGGACAGAACCACAGTGACTTCAGGGCAGGACTGAGAAAGTCCCTCCACTTACCTCTATCCACTCCAAGCATCTGGCCCACCATCTGTCCGGTCTTTGAAAGTCCCCAGTTAATCATTTTAGTGGGTTAAAACTGGAAGCCTAGAATAAGTTGCAGCTAAATAAAGGAAATGGTTTCCAAAGACTAACCAAGGAACATCTGTATTTCAGCCATTGCAGATCAGGTTTTATTGCTGAAAACAGTGATTTCTAGATACATCAGAATGACCTGGGGAACTTGTTTGAGGTATAAATGACCCAAGGCTGCTGCTGCTGCTGCTGCTGCTGCTGCTGCTGCTGCTGCTAAGTCGTTTCAGTCGTGTCCGACTCTGTGCGACCCCATAGACGGCAGCCCACCAGGCTCCCCCGTCCCTGGGATTCTCCAGGCAAGACCACTGGAGTGGGTTGCCATTTCCTTCTCCAATGCATGAAAGTGAAAAGTGAAAGTGGCTAGCTCTGGGAAATTCTAACTCAGTCGCTATGTGATGGGTCCAGGGAATCCATGTTGTTTCAGGCAGGCCAGGTGATGTGGAGGCAGGAGTCTGCGGTTACACAGACTGAGATCGGGGTACATTAGTGCTGTGGATGAGCCTGTTTGTGGAGTAGAGAGCAGACCTTGGTGAGAACCTTAAGATAACAAGAACTGAGGTGCGAAGTGGGCGGAAGAAGGAAAGAGTGATGCAACAGTAAGAAAAAGATGCCACAGGCCAGTCCTGGATGAATCAATGGCTTTGAAAATGCTGCCTAGAGCTGAGGATACAGCCAGTTTCAGGGCAGCATGGGAGCCATTCCCTCTCCCAACTCTGTAGTCATATCCTTCTGATTTAGAAACTGCTGGGTATCACTTGACTTTAGAAACCTCACAAGAGTTCTCAGCCTCTTCATGCACTTTGGTTTATGGCTTTGGTTGTTTGCTTCATCACTTTAAGTGGTGATCTTGAGCACTTGCTCATAAAATCACCTGTAGTTGGGTGGCAGTAGCCACTGGAGTGGGTAGCTGACTCCTTCTCCAGGGGATCTTCCCAACCCAGGGATCGAACCCAGTTCTTCCACATTGCAGGCTGATTCTTTATGAGCTGAGCCACCAAGGAAGCCTTAGAAAGTCTCTTTTAACTTGGACTTGACTCATTCAGCATGGTGACTAGGGGACATGGAGTAGATGTGTGGAAGCAGAACATGCAAGGGACCCCTGCGTCAGGGGGGTTCCCCATGGCTCAATGGGTAAAGAATCTGCTTGCAATGCAGGAGACACAGGAGCTGTGGGTTCAGTCGCTGGGCTGGGAAGATCCCCTGAAGGAGGAAATAGGAACCCACTCCAGTATTCTCACCTGAAAAATCCCATGGACAGAGAAGCCTGGCAGGCTACACTTCACAGGGTCGAAAAGAGTTAGACATGATTGAGCGGCTAAGCATGCACACCTGTGTCAGCAATCGGAGAACTAATGGTGCTGACAGGGATTGGTGGGGGGCAGGACTTCTGATAGTGTATACACATATGCAAGTTCAAAAATGTAATCACGGACTTCCCTGGTGGACCAGTAATTAGGATTTGGCCTTCCAATGCCAGAGGTGCCGGTTTGATTCCCTTCCCTGGTGGCTCAGATGGTAAAACGTCTGCCTACAACGCGGGAGACCCAGGTTCAATCCCTGGGTCAGGAAGATCTCCTGGAGAAGGGAAAGGCTACCCACTCCAGTATTCTTGCCTGGAAAATCCCATGGACGGAAGAGCCTGGTAAACTACAGTCCATGGGGTCGCAAAGAGTCAGACACGACTGAGAGACTTCACCTTCCTTCCTTCCTTCCTTGGGGAGCTGAGATCCCACATGCCTTGTGGCCAAAAAGCCAAGGCATAAAACAGAAGCAGTATCGTGACACATTCAGTAAAGACTTAAAAAATCCACATTAAAAAAAAAAACAAACCTAATTCTCACGGCAATCCCATGAGGTTGTAGTTAGCCTCTCTAAGCCTTGACTTGCACATCTGTAAAATGGAAATAAGTCATCAACGAAGGTCATAGAGCTGGTAAATGGCTGAACAAGCTCCACATCTCGTGTAATTGTGCATATGACTCTCATCTACTCCTCATGGCTTTGCTTTACTCCAGGAAGTGCCTGCTTGCTCCAAACACAACTGATAGAAAAAAAACCACCAAATCTGCTCGCTGTCCTTCTCTTTTTTCTGACTCCCCTCCCCCAGCTGGGAGCCTGACTTCATTTGCCCCACAGTCTTTCTTTCAAATATATTCATAATTCTTAATAAGGTAGCAGTGTTCCCACAGACATGTTCATTTCAGTCAAAAGTGTCATAGGCTGAACGATTTCGTGCTCCACCACCAGCAGGTTAAGCAGTGAAAAAGGAGTGTTGCCAAACATGTGAAAAGTATACCCAAGATGAGAGAAAAAACATGATTGGCTGAATGAAGAATGAGGACGATAGTAGATTGTTTCCAAGCATACTATAAAATAATAATAATATAGACATAGAAAATAAGTTTATCTTAGGATAGATTGATAGGTGGCAAATTGTTTGCTTCTGTACAAAAAGCTACAACTGCTCCTTCAAGGAAGTGGTTTGGTGGGTAGAGGTGAAAACCCCCAGTGGTAGAGTTTCACAGATCTGAGATTATTCTCCTCCTCCTCTTTCCTGGTTTCATGATCTTGGGCCAGTTATGTAAGTTTTCCAAACCTCAATTTCCTCATTTGCCAAACAGCCATAATGAGATCTTGGTTTTAGGGTTGTGGTAAGAACTAAATGTGTGGATCTCTCCCCATAATGCTTGAAATACGATGAGTGGCAGCCAGCATTCTTGTTGGAGTAAGTATGGAAAGAAACACTTTCAAACTTGGAAGTGATAAAATCACATTTCTCTAAACATGTTCTTTGGCTCATATGATTTTCTTGTTTGGGCAGCTCTCTCTCTTTCTCTAGATTCCTTCCAAGCCAAAAACAAAGCACAATTTACAAACACCAGTGTTCATAAATTGATGAAACTCGGATGAGTTTTCTTGGGAGCTCTAGATTTATTCTCAGTTTTCAAGAAAGGAGATATGGAATAGAGAAGTCAAACAAGATTATTAAAGATGTAACCTGGGTGTCTCTTAACTTTAAGCGTGGTGCTTACTTAAGAGGTGGTAAAACTTGTCTCCTCTAGCCCTAAAAAATTACCTGAGCAACAAAGTTTATCTTGGGATTTTTCATCAGAGCAGGAGCCACTGGGTCCATAGGAAAGATTTCAGATAATGTGGCTAGTCAGAAGCAAAATATAGTATGTATTGAATCTCCTGGTCCTCTTCTGTAAACACTCTTTGTACAGAAATGTGGAGGGTTTTCCTCAGGGTATGGTACCTAGGAGGGCCCAGGTTTTAAATTCTAAATCCCATCACCAGCTCTTTCATGCTTTTTCTTTTCTATTTTTCAGGTATTCTCCCCTGGGTATTGCCTGCCTAATCTGTGGGAAGATCATTGCAATCAAGGACTTAGAAGTGGTTGCTAGGCAACTGGGGATGTACATGATCACGGTGATTGTCGGCCTCATCATCCATGGGGGGATCTTTCTCCCCTTGATTTACTTTCTAGTGACCAGGAAAAACCCTTTCTCCTTTTTTGCTGGCATTTTCCAAGCTTGGATCACTGCCCTGGGTACCGCTTCCAGGTAGAGAACACAAGAAATCACCGTTTCTCTCTGCTTGCTCCTTTAATTTGCCACTCCTTTTTCAAAATCTTCCCATCACAATATTCAATGAGAACACTTTTCACATATTATTAAAATATTTTTGAAAACGTAGAACACTGTAGATTCTTGGATCCTTTTAGGAACTTTTGATTTTTCTGCTGAACTTTTTGCTGGTATGCTGCTGTCCTGGAACTATGATCTCATATAACATTTCCCAGGTGAATGCATACTGTTCATCTTTAGGCATAATTTGCCACATATAGCAAGTCTTTGAACCTGTAATGGACTATTCAGTCCCATTGATTTTGAGGGAAGTCCAGTTGGTATTGATTTGACTTGACATTGACTAAGAGTTGGTTCCTTCTTTGTTACCTAGTTCCAGTGCCTCAGAAGGCAGCGAGGGCTCCAGAGATATGCAGACAAAAAAAGCAAAAACTCTTCTTTCTTGGATACCACTTTGGACTGAATTTAGCAAAAACAAACCAACAAATCAACAAAAACAAGTACATAAGAAACACCAAGCAATGTAGAATTTCCAAGACTAAGAGAGTTTTATTTTCTCAGCCTGCAATATTTGCTTTTATTTCTGCACATGTATCCTTGGTTCGCGAAACAAAGACTGAGGCCATAAAGTAGGTGGCAGGGAGACAAACAAACTCTGCAACCCGCAGCTCAGTGTTTTCTCTGGAGTCACAGGTTGGCAGGTCCTTGTTACAGAGCCCAGGACCATGCTCTGCCAGGGAGGCAGCTACTCCGTGACACAGGGAACCTGCTGCTTCTGAACTACTGAGCAGGCCATCAGGTTTTTCTTAAGTTACATAATAGGCCCATAGTGGTGATACCTAGGAAGCCAAATTATATTTCCATCGTGCAAATCAATGAGAAGTTTGGACTAGTAGAATGTAAGGTTTCAGAAAAGGTGAAAATGTGTACAATCTGGGAGATCTAGATTCTGCATTTGGTTTCCCAAGATGAAGGCAAGCGCTCCAAAATTTCCTTTTTCCTTCTTGGTCCTATAAATTTCTTATGGCTAAAGAGTTCTATCCATAAAGATCCTGTCTTTTTAGTGAAAAAGTTAACTTTTTTCAAAAATAAAAACAATCAGGTTTAGTTTTATTTTTGTTTTCTGGTTATGAGCATGATGTTTTCTCATTATGACAAGTTCAGACAGTGAATAAAAGTTTGGAGAAAAAACAGGCATCACCACTGATACCTAAGTAGTAACATTTTAGTTAATCTTTACAGTTATGTACATTTCCATTTCTTATTATGTGCAGATATTGTACGTTGCTAAAGCAGGTCGAGAAGATCCCTTGCGGAAGGAAATAGCAACCCACTCCAGTATTCTTGCCTGGGAAATCCCATGGACAGAAGCCCAGCGGGCTACAGTTCATGGGATTGCAAAAGGGTAGGATCACAACTTAGTGACTAAACCAAAAACAACAAAATTTTCACTGGTCAACATAAGAGTTATGATATAGCTCTTACTATAACTACATTTATATTACTACTATTTTTAAACTTCATAATACACTGTATGTACTATAATACAACCACATCCCAAATGTATATTTAAGCCTTGTATATTGAATAGGGCTGTGACATGCATCCTTGTAAATACATCTCTGCAAGGATGTCTGATAATCTCAGGATAAATTTTGAGTTTCTGAATCTGGTGGTAAGCACATTGATGGTTTTGAAGCATATCACCAGATTACTATTTGGAAAAGTACGTTAGTTTATGTCCCTACTAACTGGGGACATACAAGCAGTCATTTTAACACTTTCCAAACCTATTGGTGAAAAGTGATCTCACTGAGTTTGCATTACTCTGATTACTGGGGAGGGAAAACATCTTTTTGTGTTCTTTTTGACCATCCTTCCCTCCCCTCCCCTGCCCTGTGAATTGTTTGTGAGCTCAATTTCTTGTTGGGGTATTTATCCTTTCCTGATTGATTTTCGGCTCTCTTCATGTATAAAAATATCAACTTATGTATCATACGTTGCAAATAATGCCCCTCTTCACTTGATATTTGTCTTAAAATTTTACCGTGCTTTGTATCACTAGCAGATTTTAATTTGTGGAGCTTCCCCGGTGGCTCAGTGATAAAAAGATTCTCCCTGCACTACAGGAAACACAGGCTTGATCCCTGGGTCAGGAAGATCCCCTGGAGAAGGGCATGGCAACTCACTCTAGTATTCTTGCCTGGAAAATTCCACTGACAGAGGAGCCTGGCGGGCTACAGTCCATAGTGTTGCAAAGAGTTGGACATGACTGAAGTGCCTGAGCACAAAGTCATCAATATTTTCCTTTAGTATTTAAAATTTTGACTTTGCTTAGGAATATCTTTTCCACTAAAGATTGTAAAATATTACTTAATATTTTCTTCCAGTGCCATTATGGTTTTGATATCTACTATCTCAAAATATTATCTTTTCTTTTGAATGACTGGACAATTATCCTAGTCTCTTTATACAACAAAGGTAAATCTTAAAATCATAGGGAAAACCCCAAATTATATCTAAATCAAAGACAAATTCTTGGGTTATCTGATCAAGACCACAAACATTAGACTCATTTCTCCCCTTTTACCTTGTATTTCGTTTGAAAAAAGAATATGGTTTTAATCTTTGGTTAAAATGTGGCTTTTGCCTGGAAGTAGAAAATCCCATGGACAGAGGAGCCTGGTAGGCTGCAGTCCATGGGGTCGCTAAGAGTCGGACACGACTGAGCGACTTCACTTTCACTTTTCACTTTCACGCATTGGAGAAGGAAATGGCAACCCACTCCAGGGTTCTTGCCTGGAGGATCTCAGGGACGGAGGAGCCTGGTGGGCTGCCGTCTATGGGGTCGCACAGAGTTGGACACAACTGAAGCGACTTAGCAGCAGCAGCAGAATTTCTTTTATTTTCTTTTTAAAGTCACTGTGGCAGGAGTCATGTACTGAGAATTAACTCAAGGTTTCTTTCCCATTATGACCACAAGGGAAAAGCCCCAGGGACAGCCAGTTGAATACACTTTCTACCTCCTTGGACCTTGGCCTGAATGGGACATAGAGGGGAGGGTTAGCCCCATTTTCTCAATAGGCACAGGGGCTGGTGTCAGCGCAGCCGGATTGGGGTGAGAGTGGCCTGGGACACATCTCGCTGCATCCCTCTGACTTCAGTGCCTGCTGTTAAAACTAATCTGGATAAAAAAAAAGAAAAATCTCAAGTACCAGACAGTTATAATCAGCAACATTTGAAGAATGTCATATGACCATGGAGGCAGGAGCCAAAAAAAAAAAAAAAAACAAACAATGTCAGAATGTCAGCCTGTCAATACACGGAAGACTTAAAATTCTCAAATCCTAATTTGGACTGATGGGGTTCATATGAATTTTTAAGACACAAAGCATATTCCCTAGTGGCACTAAGAATATTTTCATGCCTCACCAATTGTGTTTCTCAGTCTGTTGAATTGTCTAAAGACCCCTTGATGACAGTGTGGGGAAATGAATGCAGTAATAATAGTGGATATATTCCAGTCGTCCCAGCAGTGTCCTTAGATTCATACCAGTGAGAATCTAGCTGCCCACCGCAGCTGTGCTGCCATTTCAGACCAATCGTGGTGTCCTGGTGACGTCAAAGGGTCTTAGAAAGGGGCTGGCGGTGTGGGAGAGGAATAAAGGACATTAAGTGAAAGTTGGAAAAGACTCTGATGCTGGGAGGGATTGGGGGCAGGAGGAGAAGGGAATGACAGAGGATGATTTGGCTGGATGGCATCACGGACTTGATGGACATGAGTCTGAGTGAACCCTGGGAGTTGGTGATGGACAGGGAGGCCTGGCGTGCTGCAATGCATGGGGTCACAGAGTCAAACACGAGTGAGTGACTGAACTGAAGTGAAAGTGGAAGTGAAAATATTAGTTGCTCCCTTGTATTCGACTCTTTGTGACCCCATGGACTGTACCCACCAGACTTCTCTGTCCATGAAATTCTCTAGGCAAGAATACTGGAGTGGGTTGCCATTCCCTTTCCAGGGGATCTTCCCCACCTAGGGATCCAACATGGGTCTCCTGCATTGCAGGCAGATTCTTTGCCATCTGAGCCACCAGGGAAGCCAAAGGACACTAACTTCTTTTGAAATAGCTGGGGCAGCAAGCCAGGTACAACAACACCCCCGCATGTAAATGAGGCCAGACCCCAACCTTTTCCCTGGGGTTCCTAGGGTTTTTTAATGAGAGGTCTCCAAACATCCATAACTTTTCCCTACCTAAAGCCAAAGAGGAGGCATGAGACAGACCCCTGACCTGAAATCACAAAGAATGGTTCAGTAAGATGACTCTGCCTTCTCTAAGGTTCTTAATAGGGCTTGTGGGTCTGTGGGATGTTAAGGTGCAGATTTAGGAGACCCTAAGTTTGGAGCTTCAGGGTCCTTGGTTCTGAGTTGGTCTTGAAATCTGCGTTTTATTTATCATGCCTGAAGCTGATGGTCCTCTTCCACTCTGAGAAACCGAGACCTTTGCAAGGGTTTTTGTCCAGCCCTACTTCTGACAAGTAGGAGGGAACTATGACTAAGGCTATAAAGACAAGAGACACAAATGTGCCGTCCTCACTAGGGCTTTCTCTCAAGTCAGTTTGCTAAAGTTTGAATAAGAAAAAAGAGAATGGCTCACATGGTATTCCCATGGCAGTTGGAATGTTCTGCATTGCTTTCCATATCCATTAAACTTTGAAGAAAATCCACTTGCCCTCCCATCACCTCTATCCACATGGAAATAAATAGTCTGGCTTTCAGCAACTCTTACTCTTGTAGGTCTTCTCTTTTAGAAGACACTGAACATGTCAGGAGTTCTGGCCTTTGAGATTGATTCCTATGGTCGTGAATTTGCATCCCACGCCTGGGAGGAGTGGGAGTGAAGTCACTCCACATTGGTCTTTGATTAGCTACAGAGCTTTTCTGCCCTATGTCATAGGAGAGACTCTAGAGTTGGCAATGACCATTTATCAGGGAGTTGGAATGGCTGTGAGGATCCCCAGGGAATTACTAGAAACTTAGATTCTTGCTGAATGGTGCTTACCATATTTCTCCAGGTTTCTCAAAATTAGCAAGCCAGCTCAGGGCAATTCCCAAGGGCTGGGTACAACCCATGTAGTTAATCTTGTTGGAAACAGTGTTTCTAGCATAAAATTATGGGTCATTCAAAAATTCCTCATTCTGTCTTACTATTAGTAGCTGATCCTTTTCCTTACCCTTGTTTTGCAGCCCCATTAATGTGGGCAATCACACAGGTTTTGAATATTTAATCCAAGATGGAAACAGGGACCAAAGGGAAAGGAGAACTGAAGCCCTGAGTAGATCTCAAAAACTAGAACCAACAAAAATATTTTGCTGCCTAATTAGCATCTTAATAAGATTGAATTTGAGCCTCCAAATCAAGGGTTTTTTTGTTTGTTTCTGTTTTGTTTTTTGTTTTGCTTTATTGCTAGAATTAAAATTTATTTGGATTTAAAACATTTTTTACTGGAGTACAGAACTCTATTCAATACAGTGTAATGGCCTCTATGGCAAATTGATGGGTTTTAATTTAGTTCTAGATGTTGCTTTTTTTGAGTCACATTGTTTGATTGGAACAAAGAACAAAAGCTTTGTGGTGGCATTTCAGATCGTGCTTTGTCCTGCTTCGCTAAAGTGGACATAACTCTCGTCTCTCTTGTTGTCCCTTAGTGCTGGAACTTTGCCCGTCACCTTCCGCTGCTTGGAAGAAAATCTGGGGATTGATAAGCGTGTGACTAGATTTGTCCTGCCAGTCGGAGCAACCATTAACATGGATGGTACGGCCCTTTATGAAGCGGTGGCTGCCATCTTTATAGCCCAAATGAATGGCGTCGTCCTAGACGGAGGCCAGATTGTGACCGTAAGGTGAGTGAAGTGCATGGGATGAAGCACTGAAACAACCCTTTACCCTTTTGTCCCTTCCACACTAATTCCATTTCACAGAGGCCACTTCAGTTTCAGTTATCCGGGGAGAAGGATGGTGAAAGACATAAAAGAGAAGAGGAATTATTGGCAAGCTCAAAGGGAAGATTGGAAGAGGAATTAAGCAGGTTCACACTGATGTCTTCTGTTTGTATTGCCTATGTGAAATTGCTTCAGAAATTTGATATTAATTGATTTTTAACCATCGCGTGATGTTCCAAGGCAGTTACTTGTATGTTTATTTAATAGATGAAGAAGCACAGGCTTCAGGAGCTCGGTAGTTTGTCCGAAGCTGTAATACTGTCAGTAATGAGCCAGAAGGGCTGTTACTGGGACCAGTATCAACTGACTCTGGAGCCAGTTTTTCTTAAAATATGCTCCGTTCAGCATTCCAGGGAATGACAGCATAACTGATAAAGTACTTGGAGGAAGAGATTCCTCAATGTAGCACATAACATTTTATTACAAATAAATAATAATTTTTTTTGTTTTTGCTAAAGTCATTTTATCTATGTAATTATCATTTTTAAAAATTCAGAAAGAATACTTTTCCAATATGTCATTAAAGATATATCACTTCTCTGCAGACTTAAAGATCACTCCTACTTGTATGTATTAATTTATCTAATCCTAACAACCATCCTAGGAGGTACGTACTTGTCTCAGTCAGCTCAGGCTGTGTAACAAAATACCACAGACTATTTGGCTCAAACAGAAGATGTTTATTTCTTACAGTTCTGGAGGATGGGAAGTCCAAGATTAAGGTGCCAGTGGGTTCAGCCCCTGAAGAATGTCCTCTTCCAGATTTGCAAGTAACAGCCTTCTAGATGTTCACTCACATGGCCTTACCTTGGTACCTGGAGAGAGACAGCAAGTTCTCTCATGTCTCCTCTTACAAGGGCACTAATCCCACCATGAGAACTCTACCTTCATGACTGAGGCTCCATCTCCAAGTACCATAACATTGGAGATTAGGACTTCAACAAATGAATTTGGGGAGGATGCACCTCAATCTATAGCAGTACTCTAAAGGAGCCTCAATTTCAAATAATGGGACAATAATCACATATTCTAGGGTGGTTGAGAGCACCGTGCCGGATATGTAGTCACCTGTCAATAAATCTTAGCTACTAGTATTATTACTATTATTGATGCTTATTAATCAAATACAGTACTCCTAGCATATGACAGAAAAATGTGACAGTGATATAGTGAGTAACATGATGTTACTCAGTGGAAAACATGCTTTACGTCAAATTATCAAGCCTTCTAAGTCATGTCCTAACAGACTGTGTATAGGACTGCCAACCTCCCTTCCTTTTAAATTCAAAGACAAACCAACCTCCCTTACTTTAAAATTCAAAGACAAATGGGGCTTTTTAATGTCTCTGAAGTCTCCCATTGATGAAGCAACCATGCTTCCCATCAAGCCCACATCGTTAGATGAGAACTTGCAGATCGGACCAGGTGACTGAGATTGTGCTTGAATTATTTAAATCTACCCTTTATTTTAATAATGATAGTACTGAGAATTTTCACAGGACAAAGGATAAAGTTGGCCGAATATATTTAATAGTGGTGCCCCTGGCAAGTTCAATCAAATCCGCTGTTTGTAGACATCACAAGGGCTGTCTCTGGGAGACACCCCCCCCCCCCCACCACAAGGAGTATGTGTAGTTCATATACTCCATATGTAGTATATGTGTATGTAGTATATGTAGTTAGGTAGTTTCCTGGCTGCTGCATAGTATATGTAGTATATGTAGTTCCAATTTAGTCAGAGAAAAATAGCCAAGTCTAGCTTCATTGCTGTGCTTCCAAGGACATTTCTCGTCTTCTCATTTCCCTGCATGTAGCAAAACAGTGGCCAGGAATTCTCAGCAAATTTGTTAAGTCTTAGAGTTCAATGTGCGGAGAAGGCAATGGCATGGCACCCCACTCCAGTACTCTTGCCTGGAAAATCCCATGGGTGGAGGAGTCTGGTAGGCTGTAGTCCATGGAGTCGCTAAGAGTCGGACACGACTGAGCGACTTCACTTTCACTTTTCACTTTCATGCATTGGAGAAGGAAATGGAAACCCACTCCAGTGTTCTTGCTTGGAGAATCCCAGGGGTGGGGGAGCCTGGTAGGCTGCCGTCTATGGGGTTGCACAGAGTTGGACATGACTGAAGTGACTTAGCAGTAGCAGTAGCAGAGTTCAATGTGAGGAGGGATCAAGAGACATAAAAAGGCAGCATGGCATTGGAATTGAGCAGACGAGTGCTCAAATCCCAGCAGACCATTTTCAAGCTGAGTGACCCTAAGTTTCTCCACCCGTCCAATTGGTGGTACAGCCAGATGTACCTTACAGAGTTACTGTGAGGTTCTGCTGCAGTTAATGTGTGTGTGGTATCTTGTACAACATCCAAAAACCAGCCAGAGGAGTGAGCCAGAGGAGCGGAAGGACGTGAAAATCTGGAAGGGATAAAGAGAGGGAAGATCTCCACCCAGGGGCTATTGCAGGGCTTAGAATTCCATAGACACCCCGCCTATGTTCGGGTCAGGGAGTAACTGAGATGGAGGAACAGAAAGAGAACCAACTTCCAGGAAGATTTCTTTATAGAAGTTTGTCTCACACAACCAAGGGGTAACAATGTGGGCACAGCACCCAGGGATGTGCAGAGTGACTCACAGGACAGAAGCAACTGAGGTTGCGAACAAAACAGCCTCAGCTGAGACCGCTGGAACTTGGGAAGTTCCCCTTCCCTGTGTGTTCTCTCCATCTTGGGGAAATGGCTGAGAATTCCCACCTGCCAGCTCTCGGGACTTTAGGGAAGTTTTCATCGCAAAGTGGCCTCATCCTGCCCGAATTTCCCAAGAAGAATAAGACTTCACATGTATTAGCGGGAGGGGAATTTGCAGTGTGCCGGCCTCGTCTAAGTGCTTAATTTCTGAGCTCCCACATACTCCAACAGTGCGACCCCATTGTTAGCTCTTGTTTTACAGATAAGGGAATCAAGGCACAGAGAGGTTAAGTAAGTTGCCCAAAATCACGTGCTTAATAAGTGGCAGAATTGGGATTTGAAGCTGGGTCGTTCAACTTGAGAACCTTCTCTGATAACCACTACTAATTACTATCTTCTATGACCTAAGTGGATGCCCCCCACCCCCCAAAATGGAGCTCTTTAAACCCTTACATCAGCTCTGTATTGCTGGGGCAGGGTAGAAGCAAAGATGGATTCTAATCCCACCTAGGGGGAGTATCTGTTTTGTGATAAGCCTAAGTGGGGGAAGGATGGCAATATGGAAAAACCAGTGCAAATCACAAAACCTCCTGGGAACTTTCTTTCCTCCTGTGTCAGATTAGGTGAATTCAGGTTCCTTTTTACTGTAATACCAGGGTTTTGTACATGGAAACACCAATTGGCAACCCAGCTTGGGAGTCTGATTCTTTGTTTGAAGCCAGAAGACCTACTCTAAAAACTCTATAAAAACTGTAAAAAAGAAAAAAAAAACAACTTTATATAACCACAGAGAAAGCAGCCCCCTTTTTCTTTTCAGCAGTCAGAAAAGCAAGTTGGGAATCCATATTTTTATAAGCTGTCCATTCAGAAATGACAGCTTTTATAATAGCATCCAGAATAGAGGGAGAAAAAGTCACTGTCCTTTGCTGGACCACAGGGGCCCTCTGGTGTCTAGGTGGGGTGCTTGAACCCTAGATTAAACTCGTTTCCAGAGACAACTTCAAAATGGCACTGGGTATGCCCTTGGCGTTCCTTGGAAAACAAGGAATGAGATGTTTCAGGAGGAAGGGCTCCCATTGTTTTATTATCATGTCTTGGCTCCCTCTTTCTGAATAATGTACTTCCCAGCCCATGGTGAACTGTCCAGGCATCTAAAGCTCAATGTCATTTGGAATTCTGTCAGTTTGTTTCCCGGATGTCCACTCAACTGAGTCTGGATATTTGCTATTCTGAGTTCTCATGTTAATGTTGGCAATGACCTCCTCAGACTCTTGCCACTTAGTCTAGAAGTCTCTGTTTCTCACAGAGACATAAAGACGTAAGCAGAAATGAATGCAGTGGTGTTCCTGTGGAAGGATTAAGGGTGATTTGTTTTTCTTCTTTAGTAGTTCCTTGCCTGCGTTTAGAGCCATGCTTACCTTATTTGAGCCCTGTGATATATTTGGTGAATTGCATGTCATGATGGGGGCAAGACTCTGATCCATGAATTTGTAAGCTTCCTTCAGATGAGCAAAACTCAAATAGACCCTATTTCCTGGGTCTTGGTACTCCAGATTGCTCTATTCCTTGGGAGGAAAAAGGGATTTTATGACTGCTGGGAAAATTAGAGCTTAAAATTGCCTGCCAGTGATGGTTTTGGCAAGGCTACTTTCTCTTCCTTTGACCTGACCTTTTTTGTTCTCACAGCCTCACGGCCACACTGGCCAGCGTTGGTGCAGCCAGTATTCCCAGCGCTGGGCTGGTCACCATGCTCCTTATTCTGACGGCTGTAGGCCTGCCGACCGAGGACATCAGCCTGCTGGTGGCTGTGGACTGGCTGCTGTAAGTGTCTGTGTGTGGTTCTGCTGGGAATGTGAACACTGCGCCCAGGGCTGGACAAGATGCAAGGTTGCGCCAAGATCTTCTTTGCCAGTCCCCATGACAACTCTCTCATTTCCTCCCTCCTTTCTTCCCCCTAACATTTACTGAGTGCCTCTTTGGGAACCAGAGAAGAAAAAGAATGTTTGAGAGCTTCAGAGTCTAGTGGAGGAAGCAAATTAATTAAAAGACAAAGTTAAAAGCAGAGCTACAAGGGACAAGTTACTGTTGAAGCATGCAGGGGATCTCAAAACTGAGTGAACTGATTATACTGAGTGAACAAAGCACAAAGATTATATACTGTATGATTCCATTTATGTGATGCTCTGGGAAAGATAATATGATCTCTAGCAGTAAAAAGAGATCATGGTTGCCTGGGCCCAGAAATCGAGGCATGAGGATTAACCAGTAAGGGCACAAAGAAGGCTTTAGGAGTGATAGAAATGTTCCATAGATACAGGTATACACAGGTGTTCACATAAATGGAAACTCGTCAAAACATACACTTAAATAGGTACATTCTATTGTATGTAAATTATACTTCAATAATGTATATTTCTAGATTGCACACACATAGAATAGTAGTGATAGAGATAGACACCCAGCCCACACTAAAAGAAAGGCAGAGTGGAGAAATGAGAAAACAAGGGAAATGGCTACTGAATACTATGTGTCAGCTACACTGAGTCCTTCACAGCTTTCTTTAACAACGCTGAAGATTTGGTGTTATCACTTCCATTTTATAAATAAGAAAACTGAGCTTTAGGGAGAATGAATAGAGATTCGACCCTCGGTCTGCTTGGGTTTGGAGGACACCACATTCATAATCATGGCCACATTCAAGTTTCTAAAGGTAGTGATACCTAAGCTGGACCCTAACAGGTAGGTAGACGTTACCCAGGTACACACGGGGTGGGGTGTAGGACATTCTGGTCAAGGCAAGCCTACATAAAGGCACAGAGGCAACAAATAAAGTGGAGACCTCTGAGCGGTTTGGTACTGTTGGAGCACAAAGTGTAAGGTAGGGCGTGGTGAAAGGTGACGTGAGGTAGACAGCCTTGAGCCCGTGCAGAGATGCTTGTTGACAGTGTACATGAGCCCAGCTCTCTTCCCAGTGAAGGACATTATCCTAGTGTGAGACTCACTATCTGTTCCCAAAGGTGGGCCAGTCTATCCAGATGGCCCCCAGTAGGAGGCTGGCATATTCTTGCCAAAGTCTTACTGGGGCTCTGATGTTCTATGGGATGTACATTGATACTTCCAGTCCAGTCCTGGCACTCCATGACAAGGGCCAGCCCTTGGCTTCAGAGTCAGAGGCTCGGAATGACAAGTGCAGAGATCCAAAGTGTTCACACTTAATTTTGTAAAATTGCCCTACCTGCCAGTAGCGATTTTTCTGACATTTATTGACATAGATTTTAAGAGCCAGAAGCCACATTTTATGGACTTGAGTTCCTCCATGCTAAAGAAGTTCCACTTCTCTACAAGCACCCTTCCGAAGAGAGAAACATGCAAGTGGCCGAAGGGAAGAAGGACATCTTGGAAGGTTAGAAGGAAGCCTGGTCTTTCCATAACACTTGCCTGTTCTTGAGGTTTAGTTAGAAATGAGAAGTAGACAGAATCTGTTCAACTCGGGAGGGGCACAGATCTTCCTGACTGGTTCTTCTGTCACCAGAGAAATACCCTGGAAATGCCTTTCATGGGAGATGAATCTTATCTGTCCCTGCCCGTCTCTTTCAATGGGGGTAGTTCTCTGTGCCCTGTGCTGGCCCCAAGGGGCAGGCTTTCTCATGATGTCCATCCAAACAAGGCAGATATGGGGGCAGCTGAGATTGGTTGGTGGGGGTTGGTGGAAGGATTTGGAGAAAATAGGATAAGAGAGATTAAGGTGGGGTTGGTTTTGGTTAGGAGGAGGACAAAGTGGAAATAAAGACGTTGTGGCAACTGTTGGGGACAGAGCACAGAGCAGGAGCTCAATAATTGCATGCTAAAGTGGTACTCAGAGCTGCTCTGTAACAACCAGGGGCCTTTCCACACATGAAGAATGACACAAGAAGCTATTGAAGTCCCAGCTGCTTCCCTTGTGACTTTAGCCTCCTCTACCTCTGTGACCTTTGAACTTATGTTGTTAGGGTCCATTGCCTGCTCCAGACACATTGCCTACTCTCTTCTTGGACTTGTTGCCAAGGCCTGAAGTCCACCATTAGAGATGTATCTCTTTAGCAAAGATTAGTATAGATGCTGCCCCCCATTATAATGCAAATTTATTTAAGTGGAAAAATGCACTTGATTTATCAGGAATGAAGAAAAGGAGCTGGTCTTTACACCATGCTCTTTACATTGGTTTACAGCTAATCCATAAAAAGCACAGTGGTGTGTTTCACAGATGAGGAGACCAAGGGTCCAAAGGCACAGGGTGGCTTGTGCGGCCTGATCAGGGCCCTTCACCCCACCCCACATGGGCGCAAAGGGGTCCAGAATCAGAGAGGTTGGGAAAAACAGGCTGATTCAGGGCACCCCTTGTGCTACATTCTAACCAGAGAATTTTTTGTCTGACTTGTTTTTTTCCCCTCTCTCAGGATTAAAACAAAACAGAACAAGGAGGTTGAGTGGGGACAAGCAGGGTACAATGAAGGTCTCAGCCACTCTTAGGCTTCAAGTCCTCCAGCCTCCTTGGATCGGCCACTGTGGGCTGGGCTTCCTGGCAGTCATCTTCTTCCAAGCCTCTTGGAGGAGAGTCAGCTCGTGAAACATGCACGACCCTGCCTCCTCCTGACCTAAATGTCAGCGAATGGGTGCTCCCAGGCTCACACCTGCCCCCAGAGCAAGGTGTCCTCATTCTGGAGGCAAAACGTGCTAGCGGGAGGGAGTTGGCTGAACAACAGCAAAAACATGATGATCCTGTTGGATTAACTCTATTGATGAGATTGCATATGAGAAAACGTCATTGCAGGCTGCAGCTGGAAAGGGTAGAGTGATTGAAGAACGCGCTTCTAGTTCTGGGGTCTGATCTCAGATGGAAAGAGGCTCTGTGATCAAGGGGAGAAAGCCAGAGGCCCGGGTCTGAACTCTGCACTTACTCCTGGTAGGACCGTGGGCTAGGGACTTACTTTCTGGATTCAACTGTGTCATGCGGACAATGGGAGCAGTAAACCTACCAGCTTGAAAGCACAGTCTAGACCCCCGTGCCCTTGAATGCCCTTCCAGTTTTAAGACCCAGACTAGGATTCTGCTGGTGATGGATGTTTATATACAAATGAGCATGAACATTCCTTTTCAGAAGCAAAGAGAAAGGGAGGGTAGAGGATCCTGGGAAAGTGTGCAGGGGTCTGTAGCTAGGTCAGATCTGCTTTGAATTAGTAACGGTTCCACATTCTTTCTCACCAGCAAGAGGAGTTCTGGAAACACACTCTTGGTCATGGGCTCCATGGCTGTTGGATGCCCTTCAGTGTGTGAATGGGGCAGGGGGATGAGTTGAGAGAGGGGTGCAGGGGGCTCTGGTTTTTCCCTAGTGATGTAGTCTGTGCAGGAGACAAAGAAAAGCAGGACATTTCTTTTCCTCCCCAGGTTTGTGAGGTTTGTAAGCTTTCATAACTCTAGCAATTTTTCAATTTAGAACCAAACAAAGCCCATGGTGACATTTAATGTGCCAAGCTGTTTGCCAACTGCTGGAGGTCAGCCAGCCACATTACTGCCTGCCAAGCCCTGGATGATTTTCAATGAGCAGGTTTAGCTGCTCTGTAAATGTCATGGTGAAAACCAAGATTCTGGGTCCTGAAAGTGTCTGAGTCCTAGAACACTGGATGGGAGGGGCTGGTAAAATCAGAACCTCCCCCAGGGTCCAAGAAGCCCTTTGCATCAGGAGTCCTTGGCAGATATTTATGAATTCTTGCTGACATCCCCCCTCTCTGTGAAGGCGTCAGGATGGAAGGAAAACTGGGGGATCAGTACCAGACTTGCCTGCTTAGTCACTCAGTCGTGTCCAACTCTTTGCAACCCCATGGACTGTAGCCTGCCAGGCTCCTCAGTCCATGTGATTTTCCAGGCAAAAATACTGGAGTGGGTTGCCATTTCCTCCTCCAGAGAAATCTGTACCTGGCTGTGATCAATTAATTGTAAACACCAATGCCCTCAGACCAGCCAGGGACCAACCCAGGGATTGAACCCACATCTCAGTGTGTCTCCTACATTGCATGTGGGTTCTTTCCCACCAGCGCCACCCAGGAAGCCAGTACCAGGAAAAGGTGATAAATAACTGAGTCAGACCACAGGTGGGAAAAGGAAAGCCAGGTGGACCTATGGCCCAGTTATCACATAGGACTGCTTATGAGATTGTTTCTGGGGATGTGTTTGCTCATTGGAGATATAGTTGAGTTCTTTCCTTATAAGGAAGCCTAAGGGGGGGCCTCCACTCTGCAGGGGGCACCTTAAAGTTCCCCCATTAGCCTCCCAGAGGGAATAGAGCTTTGGTTCTCAAACTTGAGTGTGCACTCAACTTACTGGCGAGTCAGAAGATCTGGGGAGGGGCCCAAGAAGTGGCTTGTCTAACAAGTTCCCAGAGGATGCTGATGATCAATCCAGGGACCTCAGCTCCAGAAGCAATGGAGCAGAGCAGAGGTAGAGAAGGGGGAGCAGGAGTTCCTGACTGTGGTATGTGAGCATCTCTACTCTTTTCTGAGCTCCAGCTGACATTGGGGGCATCCATTCAATGAAAGGAGATCAAGAGGACACCGGACTTTGATAACTAACACTCAGTGTCAGACTTTGTTCTACACGTGTCACATGGACTTGTTTAAAAACTTGCAGCAAATTATGAGGCAGCTAGTAATACTATCCCTGTTTTACACTTAAGAAAACTGAGGCTTAGAGCAAAGAAATATATCCCAATTTAGTAGGTCTTAAAGGGCTGACGTGGGATTTAAACCCAGACCATCTGGCTGTTCCTTGGGTGTCCCAGGCTTGCCCATCTGCATTTTCATTAGCTCATTTAAGACATGCACACATGCATATTTACGCACACATGCATATTTACACCCACTTAGCTGAGGTAACCCCTGCTCTTTGTCTGGTGGAAAAGAAAACCAAGTCCTATGCATACCATACCTCTAAAGAGTCTACAGGTTTATGTTTAAGCCTTTTGCTTCAATTTCCTACTTCCACTGACTTCTCTTTTCTACATCTTACCTCATCTTTCATTTTTTTGTTATCCTTTAGCATGCCAGCCTTACCCTTTTTGATTAAGTCCTTCTCTCCCCTGCCAAAGTGTTCCTGACTCAACGCAGTGTAATTCCCCATCGAGGGAGTGGGGTGGAGGTGGGTCACATTTTAATGCATCACAAAAGAAATATATATTTATGCTCATGGAAAGATTTGAGGAGGGGCCAAGCTCAGAAGAGCTATAACATGAGAAAGAAAAATCTCCTTTTCCTTGCAGCTGCATCTTGAAAAGGAGCAGAATATGAGACTCCCCAAAATGCTGGTTAGCATGTGGCTTATTTTAAGCCGAAAGTGGTCAGGACCCATCAGACTAAGGACAAGCTTTTTTCCTCCTCCTTAACTGACTGAAAGGATTTAGAAGGAAGCCTATACCAGGAAGAACTGTATTACCAGAGAGAACTTTTTTCACTGGAGAGGCTTATCTGCATGGCCGGGCAAACATTTGTTTACCAAATATTTGCTCTTCCTATGAGCTGTCTTCCTCTCCTTTCAAGCCCCAGACCCTTGTCCCCTTCCTTCCCTCACGATGGCATGTAAGCCTCAATTACCTGTCTGCCTTTGAGTCTCCTATTTTATTAAGGCTCAGGCATATACAAAATTACATTTTCCCATTAATCTCTTATGTAGATTTAATTATTAGACCAGCCAAAGAGTCTAGAAGGGAAGAAGGGAATTTTTTTTCTTCCCCTATTATCTCTTGTTTCTCTTGTATCAGAATAATAATTTATGGAAAGTAAAAACTTAATAATAGGCATCTATTTTCTTTTTGAAACATCCTTTGGTATACCCCACCCCTGGGAATGTCTTCCTACACCTGTTTAGTTCCAGTCTCTGCCTACCTGGCTGGTCCTCCTCACTCTCCACCTCTGTGTCTTTCCTCAGTTCTCAAGACACTGCTCTTATTTTCCTCTGCAAGGGAATCTGGGCTGTGTCTCCCTCTTCCTTCTTCTAGATCTCACCCAGTGTGTGAACTTTTTACTACTGAAATAGCCAACCGGAGGTTTGGTGAACAGAAGGCAGTTCTCTTTCCAGAGTTAATCTGCTTCCCCTTCTTAAACAATGATCCATCCCCACCCTGCCTCCTTCACATACCTGCTTACCTCCTTTCCAGCCCTCCTCCCCTCCTGCCTGTGTCATAAACGAATACAACACGGCATCCACTCTGAAAGGACTTGTAGTCTGGTCATGGGGACAGATGTGGTCAGAAAATCCCAACAGAGGTAGGTACAGAGGAGAAACGTGTAAGACGTTATGAAGGAATAAGAGACAAAGTGATTTGCTCCCCTTTGTGCTCAGACCAATGACGATGGCGGTGATGCAGTTAAGGTTGAGCACTGAATTTTGGTCAGGTGCTCTGTGAAGGCTTTTATAGGCAGTTTGGTCCAAGACTTCTCAGAGGTTGAGCACTTCTGTGGGTTAGCGGTTGTTATCTTTTCAACACGCTTGGAAGTGGATACTGCTTTCCATATTTTACAAATGAGAAAACTGAGCAGAAAAACTAAACAACCTTCTCTGCTGGAGCCAGGATTGCAATCCAGGCTCGAATCCCAAATTCAGTGTCCTGTGGTTCCTTCTTGCCTTCCCTAATCCCATGTGGTCTGAGCCCTCCGATGCCCGGAATAGTGCCAGCCTTAGCAAGGTCTGGGGCCTCAGGTGACCCGTCTGCCACATTGTGCGCCCGCATCCTGAGAGGCAGACACAATGGTTTGTTTCTATGAGTATTAGGCTGGCTCATATGAAATGGCCAATAGTCGGCCTTTCTGAAAGAAAGTGAAAGTCGCTCAGTCTGACTCTTTGTGACCCCATGGACTTTACAGTCCATGGCATTCTCCAGGCCAGAATACTAGAGTAAGTAGACTTTCCCTTCTCTAGGGGATCTTCCCAACCCAGGGATCAAACCCAGGTCTCCTGCATTGCAGGCGGATTCTTTACCAGCTGAGCCACAAGGGAAGCCCAAGAACACTGGAGTGGGTAGTTGGCCTTTCAAGACTTATAAAAACGGCAGTTTCTTAGGGTTCACTCCAGTACAAGGCACCAGTTGAATTGTGAGTGACCCTGGATCTGTTCTTCTGTGAATAAGACTTTCAGACAATCCCACCATCTTCCTGCCAGACAATTTAGACTGAGAGAAGGAGAAAGAGAGAGCACCTTGGCAGCTGTTTTTCTTGCAAGAAACCTGACCCAGTGCCTCAGCATGAAAGAGCGTCATCAAGTCCCCATTTTGGTTTTGATTCCCGGTAACTCCAAAGAATAGCTATATCATTTTGTGAATTCATTCAATTAAAAGCTCACGTCTTTCCCCTTCTCACAGTCTGGACATGCCATATCCAGACCAGAGAATAACAGGAATCACTCTAAAATTCTTTGTACGAAGCAGCCTAAAAATCTCCTGAGATCAGCGGGGTTTCATGAACAGTTGGGGCTGTTGGGAGAGAAAATGAAAGCATTTGTCTGTGGAGAAATTTTCCACACGTGAGCCATAAACCCCCATATCCTGCTCTTGGCTGGAGTCGGACTTCCCCATAGTTGGTCCGATATTCCCCTGGCGGCCTCAAAAGCAAACCCAGACTTCTCTCTTCTGCCTGCCTCTGCCGTTCGGTCTCCTCAGCTTCACGGTCAGGCATCTTGAATAAGGTGCTTCTGCACAGTGTTCCCCTTTTCTTGCCTCTCATGTAAGCTTCTTCCAGTGGAGAGCTGGCTTCTGGCCCTGCCTGGGGATTGAAGCTACCCTTGCCGGGTTGATCATGGCCTCTTCACTGCTGAAGCCAAGAGGCACTTCTTTTCCTCATCTTACCCGACCTCCAGGCAGTCATGGGTGCTTCCCCCACCCTCTTCTAAATTCCTGCCACCTTTGCAGGCTCTTATTCCTTTGCCCATTCCTTAACTATTTTGTCTTCCTCAGGGTTCTGGACTAGATTATCTGCTTGTTTCACTTTACTTTCTCTCCAAGGATGAACTGAACCTACCTTGGCACTCACCCATGGCCTCCTTAGGGGTTGACTCTTCATTCACTACCTGCAGCTCAGATATCTGTCCTGACCTTTGCTCCATGTTCCCAATCATTTGCGGGACATTTCCCATTGGCTGGGCCACAGTCCTCACATTTACTCTGGCACCAGAATCTTTTTCCTCCCAACCAGTCATGCCCCCTACATATGGTAGCCTTGTCCTTTGGTTGCCCAAACCAGAAACTTGAGAGGAAGTCTCGACTCTTTTTGTTTGGTTCTTTTCTGTAATCCATCAGTCCTCAAGTCCTGTAATTCTGTCTCCTGCTTCTTGTTGTTAAGTCGCTAAGTCATGTCCAACTCTTTGCGACCCCATGGACTGCAACACACCAGGCTTCCCTGTCCTTCACTGTCTCTCAGAGTTTGCTCAGATTCATGTCCACTGAGTTAGTGATGCTATCTAACTGTCTCTCAGGTTCATCTTTCTCTGTATCTACCACAGTATCTATCTTTACTAAGCAGATTCTGCTCTTTCAGTCTTGCCATTCTTTATAGTGAAACAAGTGTGATGCTTCCCTTCCATGGCTCCCCGTCACACTTGGGATAAAATCCTAACTCTTGCACTTGACTGATAAGGCCATACGTGATTTGGTCAGTCCTTTCCGTCTGCTCCCACTGTACTCATTAGCCATCCTGAGTGCTCCTGAGAGTACCTACCTCTTAGAGTTCACACGTATTAGTTCTCTCTTCTCTCTAGCTCATCATCTCAGATCCACCTTAGTGCCTGACTCAAGACACTTCGATTCCAGCCATTGGTGAGACCCCAGTGTAAATAAAGTGCCCTGCCTACAAAACCAAGAACATCCAGTACTTATTCTTATTAGAATATTTATCTTATTCTAGTGGAGGATACAGACAAGTAAAGAGAGTGTGAGTTTTTACAGAAAAGAGAGCATAGGAAGGATCTTTTCTTGTTCTTTACCCTTTGGACACTTGGCATAGTGCACACACTAAAATGCTCATTATGTATTTGTTGAATGAATCAATAAACTATTGGGTTGGTCAAAAAGTAATTCAGATCTTTCCATAAGATAGTATGGAAAAACCCAAATGAACTTTTTGGCCAACCCAATAACAAAGAGCTCAGCAAGTATTAGAGTCCACATTCTTATCTTGTTTCCACTTGACTGGGGATCTTGGTGGGCTGCCTTCTATGGGGTCGCACAGAGTCGGACACGACTGACGTGACTTAGCAGCAACCATTTTCAAACGTAGCCATTTTTCCAGTCAGGGCTGTCTGGCTCCTGAGTGCTTTGTGTCCTATGGTGGACAGTAGATTCTAGAGCCACACTGCCTGTGTCCAGATTTGGTTCTGTGACTCTACAAGGGTGTGTGATTTTGAAAAGCCACGTAATCTCTTTCAACCTCAGTGTTTCCATCTCTTAAATTTGGATAATAGTCCTTCTTATAGAGTTATGGTGAGGATTAAATAAGGTAATATCTATAAAGTGTATTCCTATTCATATAAATGTGAGGAATCACCACATTTCAGCATCATCATCAGGCTTCCCTGGTCGCATGGGGTGGCAACTAGTTGGACACAACTTAACAGCTAAACAACAACTGTGATCATCACCACCATTACTTTGGTCCCTCTATTTGCCAATAAGACAGATTCTTCTGGGCCATGAGATGAGTGGGTATTCAGAACGTTCTTCTTGGAGGCTTTAGTTCTCTTCGGAATTAACAGTTGACCAGGAGTGCAGAGCATAGGCCAAGAGGGATGGGAAGTATAGTTGAAAAACGACAAAGTAGACTACAACTCTCTGAGGAATAAATAACTCAGCTGGTTAGTTGGGAGTGCCGCCTTAGGAATTGGCCTATAAATAGGGTTGATGTTTCAAAGGGAGACAGTAACTTAACCAGGCATGTTTGGATGGTCTACCTAGAGGTGCCAAAAGAGTATAAGAATTGACTTAATAAGATTAACAGTAATAGTATGAAAGCGAAAGTGTTAGTCACTCAGTTGTGTCTGACTCTGCAACCCCCTGGACAGTAGCCCTCCAGTCTCCTCTGTCTATCGAATTTTCCATGCAAATATAATGGAGTGGGTTGCCACTCCCTTCTCCAGGAGATCTTCCCAAACCAGGGATGAAACCCAGGTCTCCTGCATTGCAGGCAGATTCTTTACCATCTGAGCCGCCAGGGAAGCCCAATAATGATGGTAGCTCACATTTATGTGAACAGGAATATACCTTATAGATATTATCTTATTTAATCCTCACCATAATTCTATTAGAAGTAAAAGTATACAACATGCGATAATTAATTTTGTGAGTTCTCATTAAATGTCTGGAACTATTCTAAGAATTATGTTATTTTATTTAATCTTCACAACAACCCTTCTGTAGGGAACATTTTTTAATTATTATTTCCATTTTATAGATGAGACAACCAAGGCTCACAAACATGTATGATCAAGGTTGTCCAACAAGTAAAGGGAAAAGCTGGCATTTGAATCCAAGTTAGCTTGCCTCCAGAATCCAAGCTTTTCCTTTCTTTCTTTCTTTTTGGTTGCTCTGGGTCTTCATTGTTGAATGCAGGCTTTCTCTAGTTGCAGGGAGTGGGGGTTACTATTCACTTCATTGCATGGATTTCTCATCCCATGGCTTCTCTTGTTGCAGAGCACAGGCTCTAGGTAGGCAGCCTTCAGTGGTTGTGGCTCATGGGCTTAGTTTCTTGGGTTCATGTTGGACCTTCCCAGACCAGGGATCTAACCCGTGTCCCTTGCATTGGCAGGCGAATTCTTATCCACTGTGTCACCTGGGAAGTCCCAGGCTTTTTCCTACTACATAATTCCTTCTCATCTCCTTATATTGGGGCTTCTTAGTGACCTCCACGTCAAGTGCCTGAGTCTTGTAGATGACCTCAAGACCCAGTCTTCATTCATGTTAAGACTATCACTCTGAGGTAGATTCTCTAAAGCAGAAGGGAGGGCAAGAACCTTCTCAGATATAGAGATGTCCCTGAGAGTTGAAGCGGGCTGTGATCTGTATTTTTTTCATGGACAGTATCTTCCTGCTCGAAACCAGAAGGACGGCTGGCTCCCAAGCTCCTTGCAAGAGAACCAAGCCAGACTCCTTCTACTGCAACTTCATAATGACCGGGCTTCCCTGGTAACAGAGCTGGTAAAGAATCCACTTGCAATGTAGGAGACCAGGGTTCGATTCCTGGGTTGGGAGGATCCCCTGGAGAAGGGATAGATTACCCACTCCAGTATTCTTGGGCTTCCCTCGTGGCTCAGATGGTAAAGAATCCACCTGCAATGTAAGAGATGTGGGTTTGATCCCTGGGTTGGGGAGATCCCCTGGAGAAGGGAATAGCTACCCACTCCAGTATTCTGGCCTGGAGAATTCCATGGACAGAGGCACCTGGCAGGCTACATATAGTCCATGGGGTTGCAAAGAGTCGGACATGGTTGAGTGACTTTCACTTTACATGAGAAATAGATTTGATCAGAGCAGGTAGAATTTATTTTAAGCTTTTGTTCCAAGAACCAATTAAGGTTTCCACTTTGCCTTAAACCACTTTTGGTATCCTCATTTTATTTCTTTTTTTAAATTTTGAATCGAATGCTAAAGTCCTGGGCTAAGATGTCTCGGTATCATTTTTACTTAAACTCCTTTTTCTTTTCTTTGTGATTTTCCAGCATCCTTCTTTTTTAGAACTTTGAGTATCTCACAAATCTGGTCAAAAGGACTCTTCACACTGTTTTTAACTTATGGGTGAGAGATTACAACCTACTCTTAAGAACTTAATTAGTTTTCCTGATGCTGACTTTGAGAGGGAGTGTTATGAGCCATCCTATTTTCTCCAAGTCAGAACTTGAGAAACAGATTTGAGGAAGGATTTTTCTCAGTCCTTCCTGGTTCAAGAGGCCCTCTGGAAGATTTTATTTTTTTCAGATTAACAGAAAGAGCAAGAGAAAGTATTTTGGTTTTTTTTCAGGGCACATCGTTACTACACATATTAGTCAGGGAGGAAATTGTGACTGGGTGTCTTACCCAACAGCTGTGTGTGTGTATGTGTGTGTTGAGCAGAGATCCTTACAAAAAAGATAAAATTTCTATTATGAGGGAATTCAGAGGTGGTTACTCTTTCACGAAGAATTAATAAATAAATGGAGGTAATCTGGACTCTTCGAACAGTTTAAATCAAGAGGACTTGCTGGACATAACTAGAAATGGCTGCTGTCTGGGTACTAATTCTGAGGTCTGGACGTTGTTGTTGCTGTTCAGTCACCAAGTCATTCCAAATCTTTGTGAACCCATGGCCTGCAGCATGCCAGGCCTCCCTGTCCTTCACCATCTCCCAGAGTTTGCCCAAGTTCATGTCCATTGAATTTCCCATCATATATGAATGGCTTAGATGGTAAAGATCTGCCTGCCAGTGCAGGAGACATGGATTCAATTCCTGGATCTGGAATATCCTCCAGAGAAGGGAATGGCAACCTACTCCAGTATTCATGCCAGAATAATCCCATGGACAGAGGAGTGTGGTGGGCTACATTCCATGGGGTTGCAAAGAGTCAGACATGACTGAAGCAACTTAGCATGTACACAGAATGTGAAGCAAAATGAAAGAAAGAGGATTCAAACTTGATTACTGGTGCTGCACGCCTTTCAGTTCAGTTTGGTTCAGTTGCTCAGTCATGTCCGACTCTTTGAGACCCTGTGGACTGCAGCATGCCAGGCTTCCCTGTCCATCACCAACTTCTGGAGCCTCCTCAAACTCATGTCCATTGAGTCAGTGATGCCATCCAACCATCTCATTCTCTGTCACCCTCTTCTCCTTCTGCCTTCAATCTTTCCTAGCGTCAGGGTTTTTTTCCAATGAGTCAGCTCCTTGCATCAAGTAACCAAAGTATTGGAGCTTCAGCATCAGTCCTTCCAATAAGTATTCAGGGTTGATTTTCTTTAGGGTTGACTGGTTTGATCTCCTTGCATCCAAGGAACTCTCAAGAGTCATCCCCAGCACCACAGTTCAAAAGCATCAATTCTTCAGCACTCTGCCTTCTTTATGGTCCACCTCTCATGACTACATGACTACTGGACATTGTTTCCCTCTAATTCTTCCTCCTTCCTGCCTCCTTTCTTTTCTGCTATTGTTTATTGGGCTTACCATTTCATTAGACATTTTGCTAGCAATTTATGTACATCATTTCGTTTAATTTTCATACAAGCTTATGAGAGAAGTATGATTGTTATCTCCAGTTGACAAACAAGGAAATCAACGCTCATGAAAGTGAAGTCGCTTGGTCCAGACCAGTCACAAGTCCAGAGTGAAAGATAGAGCTAGAACTCAACCCCAGGGCTCTCCAGTCCAGACCTTGACCTCTCAACCCTCACATCATACTGCTTCCTCACTAAGCGTGTTCTGTTCTTTGTCTCCAGGGACAGAATGAGAACGTCTGTCAATGTTGTGGGTGACTCTTTTGGGGCTGGGATTGTCTATCACCTCTCCAAGTCTGAGCTGGACACCATTGACTCTCAGCACCGAGTGCATGAAGATATCGAAATGACCAAGACTCAGTCCATTTATGATGACTTGAAGAACCATAGGGAGAGCAACTCAAACCAGTGTGTCTATGCCGCACACAACTCAGTCATAGTAGATGAGTGCAAGGTACCTTTCCCATTCATGGATATCGAGACCTGTATATAATAGTGCATGCTCAGTTTCTTAAAGCAAACACAAAAGCCCTGCATGTATTATTGTCACATTTATTTTTCTAAAGAATCATGTAACTCAAGCTTCGATGAGTCCCAGATCATCTAACTCTGTATCTAACATGGCAGGAGATCAGTAAGTCTAACAGTGAAAGAGTCAGATGGTTGCTTGTTTCGTCTCCGTGATACAAAACAATCATTCTGATTCCCCTGTCCACCTACTCTGCAAATTTGATCAGTTTTGTCTGAATATTATGCTCAAGAATTTGTGGTTTCTAGGGCTTTGCTGACTTTCAGATATTCTGTTCCTCAAGTGAAACATCAAGAGAAATGCCCAGAATCACTTGATTTACATAGCACAAGTGTTCCTCCTTGCTGTATATCATGTATTGGTTAAAAAAAAAGAAAAAGAGAAACATGCCCACATAACTTTGCAAAGCTATCATTCTCTTAATTATTTTCGTGGGAGCATGAGTTTTGACCTAGAAGCCACTTTGCTCCAAGAATGGGGAAGCAATTGTCTCCTTCAAGACAATTATCCATAAATGTCTTTTAAAAAACACGACATGTCACACATTGCCTGGCAGCACCATTATTCCTGAAGTATGGATGTTCTGGACTCTTTTCCAAGCTGTTGGGTGCTAAGTCTTAAAGCTCAATGGGCTCTGTCTTGCCTTCATTGTAACTAACTTGACATTGTCAAAGACTGAGTGTCATGACCAGAGTGAAGCAAACTTGGAGAAACCCCGGCAGGTGAGCAAGGTCAACTCTGGAGGGTCTAGACAGCAGTTGAGGACAATCTGAACCCAACACAGATTTCTGAGACCTTTTTGACTCCTGTTGATCTCATTTAAAAATTAATTTCTCCCTATGTTTCTGGGTCATTCCAAATATATGCCAGACAAGTAAGGGTGACATAGAAGCAGTTCTCTTTATTGGACTATAACATAGTCCAGTGGCTCATCCCCTCTGTATCAGCTACATTGTGCATAAATTTTCTAATGAAAATTAGGGAGGGATCCCACTCATCAAGAGGCAATTGCATAAATCAATTAACTCTGTGAAAACAATTAAAACTGTTGGAAATTAAGATGGACCTAAATGGTAAACTCCATTCTCCTGGAAAGTCAGTGTTTTCCACATCTAAATGAATATGCTGGATTATTCTCCATCAAAATGTTAGTTTTGGTCAACAAGAGTCAGTATTTCATGGAACAGGTTTATGCTCTATTATATTTAACAAGTATTTATTGTGTGCCTTGTGGGGTTTAATTGAGCACCCCCATCTTATTCCTATGACTTCCTATATTTTGATTACTAATCACGTTTTACAGAGTGCCCATAACCTGCAAAGCCCTGAATTAGGCACTGGAGGACAGCAAATGAATGTACAATTACATAGCAAAGCTACAGCTTGATCCCAGTAGCTGCCATACAAGGAAATACATGAACCAAAATAAAATCACCATATGTATTTTTTAATTTTGCAGTTATATATTAGAAGGATCTTAGAGGTTAATTACCTTTGGAGTGACCCTTTTGGAGCATCTCAGCATACTTCTTAACAATATTGTACAGGACAAGTTTTGAGGAGGATTTGTAAACATGGGGATAGTTTTAGATTTCAGACTTCCCAGATTTTTTTTTCCCTTAAAGGACATCAAGCATATCAGGACAAATTCATTTCATTTTTTAGCAAACAATTCAACCCCCAAAGGAAAATGTTGGTCAGCTCTCCCTATCACTAGGAAATAAGCCCATGAGAAAAGAAACTGTGTTCCTATTTATCACTGCTGTGCCCTAAAGCAGTGCCAGGGATGCAACGGGCTCTGCAGAGATATTTACTGAGTGTATCCTTTTAGCATCCTGACTCTATGCTTTAATTCAGATAATTTTTTTTTTTTTTTTTGCTGGGCAGTTCCATAGAGATAGTGGCTTAGTCTCTCTAGGTAATTAACCACTGAACCAACCACTCATTGGTGAATTAGTGTTTAGATAATCAAGTAATGAAACTGAGCAGGTCATGAAAATAATGAAATGACCATATTGGTTTAATGATTATTCACTGTTTTCACTTTTTAGTTAAGTGATTGAGTTCAGCTCTGTGAAGATCGTGAGGTCAGGCAATTGACTCTTCTTGTTTTTGACCAGTCAGCTGGGTTGACACCCATGCACAAAGGAGGCAGCCAGAGCTACAGAGATGAATTCGCAGGCTTTACCCAGAATATCAGAGTTACATTTACTCCTGCCTTTGAAACTCTTTCTGGTCTGTTTTGTTCCACTGTTTTAAAATCTGAGTTGGGGACATCAATGCTTTCCACCAGTCCTCTACCCTTTTGGCTTTTCTATTACCCAGGTGTTGGGAAAGAGCCGGGTGGAATGGATGGGGGTAGTGGAGTCCCCACTTCCTTTAATCCAGTCAGAAAAAGGGAATGCCCCCAAAAAACTGCTGTCCCAGCTACTTTAGAGACAGAGGTCTTAATATTTGAAAACAATCCCCCCCCACCACCCAGGTTCTGTCTGGTTTTCCAAAGGCACCACACTGAGATTTATGATGCTGCACAGCTATTGATCTGGTTCATCGCTAAAAGCCAAATAGGCCTGTCCAAGGTCATGGTGAACAGGCAGCTTGCTCCAGGCAGGCAGTTGGTCCCTGGCAGTCTTTCCTGACAGTTCACTGAAGGGGAAACAAATTTGCTGCTGCTCTGGTCACAACTTTAACCATTTTAAGCATTGTGATGTCATGTTGGTCTCTCTAGTTTCAGACTCTTGCCTTGTAACCATAGTTTGAAATAATGCAATGTTTTTTATTTTAACCAGAATAACTGCATGTGATGCTTACATTTGCTTCTTGCATGGTCTTTTTTTTTTTTTTAAATGGAGGCTTCATGGGGACTGGTGGAAGGAGTAGTTTTTATTTTTGTTTGCTTGGTTCATGAAAGGCATTTGGTTTTCTGTCCCTAGCATGTTTTGTGTGTTCATAATGCATGTGTCTCCCTTCCACTTGGGTAAGAAGAAGGTCAGATTTTTTTCAATCATTGCTGCCGTTTGTCATGTCTCCATGTCCTAATGCTTCCATAAATCCAGTCTCTCCATTATGTGGAATATCAGTCGTGGGTTTAAGTTTGCACATGACGTTGAGGACAGACAGATGGAAGGTAAGCTAGGAAAACGATTTAGATGTGGAGGGGGAAACCTCCCATTTTGTGGAAGGGTTCCGTTTGCTTAGAGCCCGGGAAGCATAATCCAGACATTCTGGTGATTATAGTTGATTAATAAATGTCTGCATTGAAATAATTTAGATTTACTGATCCCCGGCTTTTAATTCCCTTCTTTTCTTCTTTCAACGTTTAAAGTCTGGACAGCTTATATGGTGGAGCCAGACCACCACGACTTCTGATTTTAAAATTGGACATGTATAAAATCCACCCGGGCTCATTGAAACTGAACCTTTCACGTGCATGAGTAGAACTAGATGCTGGTTCTGGATTTTTTTGTTTCTCTGCGGTTGTCTGGAGTAGCACGGGGTACTATGTTTTAAGGACTGCGTTATTGTGTGGTGAGTCTATGGCTAATTAGACCCCCTCACAACCCTAAAAGCATCATACAAGTTATTTATTCCCCAACTTGCAAAGTCGCTCTAGTGCTTCAGATACCTCCCCAAGGCAAATATGCATTTTTAAAGTGTGCAAATCATTGTTGAAAACCAAGACCAGCTTAAAATCAATTTGGAAAGAACAGTGTCTAACATTAATATTTAAGTTGCATAGTAGAATCTGGGTCTGGTGCTCCTCCACATAACCCCTGGGGTGGTTTTCTGGTTCATGACCTGTAAGTTGGATGTTGATGATAATTATTTTCAGGTTACTCTGGCAGCCAATGGAAAGTCAGCCGACTGCAGTGTTGAGGAAGAACCTTGGAAACATGAAAAATAAGGATATGACTCTCAGCAAATTCTTGAATAAACCCCCCAACGTATCTTATGGTAAAAGAGGATATAAACAAGCTTTCTTTAAAAAGAAAAAAAATACATCTATTTCTGTTTACTTAATCTATTAGCTGAGGCTTAGAGGATCTGTTGTGAGTCAGTGACAGGCACGGTGCTGTGTGTCATTGCCAAATAATGCTTCGTAAATGTCTCATTTTCTCACTTGTATTATTGTTTGGATGCTGCTGGAGGAATCAGTTTGAATTGAAGACGTATTCTTGCCAGCTTCCCTTTTCTCTCAAGATGCAGAAGCGTGGGTGCTCTCTTTTCCAGGAGACACAACTAAAGGCATGTGGCACATTCTGGGGATTTGGAATAATGAGCACACACTTGGTGTGTTACTCTTTGCAGTGTTCTCCAGCCTCACCTGGTAGCACACAAGAGATTCTCTTATAGCCTTTGTAAGAAATCCCCTTCAACGTCTTAGAGCGTTTGCCCTTGTGTTGGTGAAAAGAAAGTACCCATCTTAGGGAACTCTGACAGTTTCTCTTCTGTTGAATTTCTCTCTTTAAGTTGAATGACTAAATGTTTCAAAGAGAGTCACATTTGGAGCCATATCTTAAAAGCAGCCTATTACGGAACCCACTGAGTCTCTGCCCTACCCCACATAGTCTATGGGAATAATTGTTGAATTTCAAAGTGTGTTTCATAACTTGCTCTAAATTTGGTAATGGATTAGGGTGTAGCTTACATAGAATTGCTGTGTATATTGACAACACTTAGAGAGCACAGTCAACACAAATTTTAACCAGATTCAAATTTGTTTGTGTTTGGGTTACATCACCTTGTATAGTGAAATCAAGTGAGATTATTTGCTCTATGTTTCACTGTCTTTGTTTTGTCCATAAAATTTTTATTTGGGTTTCTACCTTAAAAAAAAGACATTCTTCATCTCCAAATTATTTCTGTCATATTCTCATCAGGCTAAAAGACTTAATCATTTTACTGTCCTCACAGATGGAAAACAGTTACGTTGGCTGTGGCTCTTCTAATACTAATCTCATGATAAAAGCAAAACCAAAACACGATTAGTCATCTAATATGTAGAAAGCTTTTTGTTATATTTTATCAAAGCACCTAAAACCAATTACAGGGCATAGTTGAAAGCAGAACCCGTCTTCCTCCCCAGTGTTCTCTGTGGAAAGAACCAGAAAACAAACATATGTGCGAAATCCTATAAAGGTGACATTTCTACAGCAAAGTCAAGGCAGCCTTGAACCATAGAGGAGGGGAAAAGGGTGGCTTTACGGAACTTCACAGACGGAATCTTTTCCAAGCTGTGGAAGTTTGCGGGGATACGTAATATAATACTGGAGTAACTCATCAGTGCCTTGCATGCTGGAGGCATCTCCAAGCTGCGTTTTCCAGTGTCTGTACTATCATTGTCTACTGAATAACCCACAGTATTTTCGTAAGGTGACTCTAAGGAATGTTGCAAACCTTGGTCCAATGTGGGAGCAGGGTGGTCATCTGAGGCCAGCAGATGTGTACTGAGATATTCATGGATAGTTGTAGAGTCCAAGTTTTCACAGGAGAAGGTGTGTATGGACATCACATGCCCTTCATTACCTACTCCTTGTGACCTTACTCTTTCATGTAGGGAAACTTTGAAACACACAAGAGACATGAGAGTCTAGTAGTTTTGTCTCTTAACCCTAGTTGGTTTCTTTTTTTTTTAATAACAATCAGTATTGACCAGTATTAAGTAGCTCTTTGCTTTAAAAAAAAATAATGCATTGGTCTTCATTTTCATTAGATGGACAGTTAAGAGGGTGGCCAAGGGCTTGCTGAAATGTAGTAGTGGCAAATGCATCCTTTATAGTAGACGTCATGGGTTGTAGGGATGGTTCCTGGATTTAACTGTGAAACTGTTAAGGAGTCTCTTTAAGTCGGGCTTCCGAGGGCATTTTTTATGGTGAGGAGAAGAATGTAGCTGTCCATCTAGGAACTGGTGGTTTTGTTGTTTAAGGCCAGCTTAGCGCTTGAACATACCGACAGGCTGCTCAAAGGAGTGGTCTCAAGATTGTCTTCCAAAGATTCTGCCTGAAAGTCTTCCATGACTGCTTGTCTTCAGTTTTTTCCTAGTTATTGAGTTAGCCTATATATATATATATAAGGGGACAGTGTATTCATAAGAAACTAGTTGCTCAGCTTAACAAAGCGGGTTTTTCTAGTTTGAAACTGTATGCAGTAAGTTTCATGAGAATATCCTTAGAAAATCGGTTTATTTGGAAGTTCAACAAATCAGTTAAAAATAAGCAATTTCTCAAATTCAGGAGTAGCTTGAAAACCCAAGGTGTATGTAGAACGGACATGTGACTGTGTCCTCTGGTTTTTTAGGCCTCTCTCATTCTTCTCATGCCATGCCCATTGGGGTTTCCTTGTCCAGCATATGTGCCATAAACAGGACAAGTAGATCCAGAATATACCTCTAGCAACCACTTTCTAAACAGGATATTATAACTTGTCAGTTGTATGCATAGATTTATTTTAACAAGTCAAACACAAATATGAATGCTTATAACACTCTATTCATGTTTGATCATGCATAAATGTTACATTTGTACACAGACATGGCAGGCTAGATATACACACTGTATCCTGTAAGTTCTGTTAAGTCAGGGCTTTGGCAACATCATTTTTTTATGGACTCATTTACTATATTTAGGAATCAGAATCATTTCAGGAGAAAAGCAAGTAGACTTTTATTCTCTCCTTCCTCCTTTATGTCCTTTGAAAAACCCAAGTGGCATCACCATTTGATTACCTACTACAATTCAATGAATCAAGTCCTATTCATGAAAAGAATGGAGTAGCTCTCAAGGCAGAGCTTTATCTTAGACCTTTGGGGATGTGCCTCCCATGAAAAGAGCATCAGAAATTGAAGGCAATTATCTAAATCACTTAGATCTTCGATATAAAACTTTAGATGGTAAGTTCTGAATCAAGTAGTTATCAGATTTGATTCTTATTGTTGGGAGTGGAAACACAACCTATAGCCTGCAGAATTACCATGTTCCATAAAATATAAATATTTACTTCTCTTTAACTACTCATCAGCTTGGATCTTCAGGAAAGTCTAAAGAAAAGTTGCCAAAATGCCTGGTTTTTGGATTTGAACTGGTGGATGCTAAGAAAGGCTTAGGGGAAATTCAGTTTATGGGGAGATGTACTCTTGGTCAGTAAGGTCAGGAATCCCAACAGCTGGTTAATTAGGAAGTCTCAGATCATTTCCACCTGTGCACAGAGACATATGTCATTTGCGAGTGTATATCTAGTCAAGAAGCCACTTTGGAGTCGGGTAGAAAATCCCATGGACACAAGGAGCCTGGCAGACTACAGTCCTTGGAGTTGCAAGAGAGTTAGACACAACTTAATGACTAAGTAACAATTCACCTACCGGATCTCCAGAGGGAAACCCAATCCTGCCGTGTTTTTGCAAATACCACACTTCCGTTTGTTCCCAATAGCAAAAGGTATGGTACCATATTTCACTTTTGTCTGAATCAAGGGTTCTGTTTGTGCTATGTTTTCCGTACAAAGAGTGTTAGAGAATTAAGGCAGTCATCTAGAGCATGCAGATCTTCATGATCTGAACCAAGTAGCTGTTAGAAATTCAGCAGTGAATTCAAATAGGTACCCACATGTTCAGAGAGAATTCTCTATCATTCAGACTCTTGATAAACAAGCCTCAGCAGCTCTTGCCTGGTGTGATGACTAAATGCTCAGAATTTATACCCAGTGGAGGCGGCCATTCCCACTTCATTACTCTTCAGTGCTTGGGGCCATACAGTCGCACGGGTTGCTGGTTGGGCTTTGCTTATTCTCCAAATAAATTCATTCCAAGCCAAGGAAAGGGACCAAGTGGGATTTTCCAATTATATAATACTTGCTCTTTGAATACAATATGATGATCCAGGAGCCTGAAAAAATTAAGGTTAAAAGCAAAAGGCCTGAAGGAATTTTGAAGTGAGAGTTTTATAAATCTAGTTGTCAAAGAAGATAAATGGTCTCAGTATCTGGTAATTTTGTCTAAAACCAAGAAGGGCCACTAAGCACCAACCCAGACAGGTTGCATTATTGGCAGGTTGGTCTCCTGGGATGAAGTGAGTGCAAAGCTATTCAGACATCAGTTGCTTTTGATTTTTTTCTGAAAAGAAAATTCAACTTCCGCTCTTCCTTTTCCTCTCTTCTTATTCCAGTGATCATTGTTGCTCAATTTAGTAAATGACCATCCAAGTTAGTGCAAAGGTTGCTTTTAGAACAGATGACAGGGAATCTTAACTGAGTAGTATCTAATTTCATAGCACAGCTAATTTAGGAAATAACAGAAATAACAGAGATGAGGAGAAATAATGCAGTTAGGAAGAGAAACATTTGAGACTCTGCCCATTTTTATTCATACAACTTACACTAATCACTTTACACATGAGCACCATTGGGGGAAAAAAAAAAAGACAGGCTAGATTTAATTATTAAAACGCCCATCCATTCCTAAGAAACCACCATATAATTATCTCTGCTTTAACTTCTTTTTCTTGAGAGGCTTACTACTATGAGTGCATGCTAAGTCACTTCAGTTGTGTCCGACTCTTTGCAACCCTATGGACCATAGCCCACTAGGCTGCTCTGTCCATGGGAGTCTCCAGGAAAGAATACTGGAGTGGGTTGCCATGCCCTGCTCCAGGGGATCTTCCCCACCCAGAGATTGAACCCACGTCTCTTATGTTTCCTGCATTGGCAGGCAGGTTCTTTACCACTGGCTCTGCCTGGGATACTTACTTACTGCCATAACACATTACTTATTTATATTGTAAGTCAGAGGAGCCCACAATAATGAATAATCAATTTGGATTTTTCTCATCCCCTTTGGGAGAAATTAAGTTCAAGCCTCTCTCTTCATTTGATGTCTTAGAACAAGCTTGGAAGATGGCCATGTTCATCTACAGTTTGGTGTTTGGGAATACAAACCAACCTCCTTTTACAAAACTGTCCTTTACTTAATGTGCTGTCCTAGTAGAAATAGCCATTCAGCTCAGGGAAAAATGCTGCCCCAGTCACCATGAGGGGCCAGGATGAATCTGTGGCCTCCCTCAAGGTCTTGCATCATTCCTGCTGTAGCAACAGAGCCCACACTGAATACCCAAAACACACAGTTTCCTCCAGACAGTCCTAATTGCCAACCCAGTATGGGAATTTGGGAGCCTTTGGCAAATCAACTTGAACACTCTTATGAAATTTGGTGCAAGGCTTACACAATAACAGCAGCTGTCTGTAAATACCTTCCTTTCCACCAGTACTCAGACACGCACATCCACATACAGGGTGGGATCGAGCCAAGTCCTTTCTCTGGAAAGGTTTGCAGGGATGTTTGATTGAGTTCATTTTCAAAATTTCCTCTTGGTTTGTTTTCACTGTGGTCATCCCATCACAGGTGGAGAAGGTCTATCTTACAAGAGTGGACTTGTATTGGTGATCCTAGATCTTCTTCTATGCCCAGAGTTTCTAAAGTGAATAAGATGCATGGTCTGTCTGCAGGGGGCGTGTGACCAGCCATGACCTTTGAACAATCTCTTGAATATTATCACTGCAATGGGCTGCTGTTTGCATCCTTGCTCTTTGTCCAAACTTCTGCTAAATACAGAATAGGATTTGTATTACTGTGCCACGAGCACTTTCATTAACACAGACCTCAGCTCTGTAAACGTGGGGCAGAGAGTGTACAGCTAGTACTGAAAGGATAGAGTTAGTTTCTGTTTGTTTAAATTTTTCATGCAGAAGACCTAACACCAGAGCATCAATAAAATATATTTCTTAACTGACCCATATAAGAGCATATGAAAAAGTAAGAGAAGCCCTCAAGTTCTTGTTTCATTCACTCTGAGTAACTACTGATCAGCTTGCCTATATCCAGCCTTGCCTCACTTTCTTACCTCTGGAGCATGTATCCATTTTGATATATTTTAAAGTCCTTCTGATTGTTATACAGGGCCCTTTGGGGCTGAGGATAAAGCCTGCTACTGAACAGATCCCTGTACCTTGAAGAGTCAGCACTTGACCTAGAGCCCAGGTAACAACAGGTCTCCAATTTCTCCAGAGACACCCCTCATCCCTGGGTGAGTGTTAGAACGTAACTTATGACCATGACCATTGTCATCTTTCCCCGTGGAGGTGGGGATGATGCAGTGGGAGCCTCACTCCTTCTGGGGTTCTGTTTCTTCTCATGGCAACCTTGTAAGCTGCCTAAAAACAGTCTGTTGCCTTTGGTAGGAGAGAAATGCACACATTAGCCTAGGAAGTTAGTTTAGCCTATCTCTGAGGTTTCACCCCATGGAGCGAGTTCTCTGAGATGTATAATCAGAAATCTGGTACTCTGGTTTCTTACTTCCCCAGGAGAGTTCTCCTTCTTACTCGGGTCTCATCCTTTGGCAGCCAAATCTTTCCATAAATGACCTTCACTCCTTCCCCCAGGAAATCTCAGCATTACATTTCCATGTTGCACAGGACAGACCAGGTTATTTGGTCACTCTAGAGATTTGTATATAAAAAGATACTTTTGTGAGGATTTTTGTATATTGTTTTTCTATTTGTTTTCTATGGCTCGAGGAGAGAGCTGGCAAACTGTGAATCTAATTTGATCTTGCTGCCAGCAGACATATTTTGGCTTCCTGGTAAAACTTTATGTTACCAAGGACAATATATTGCCTTCTGATCAGTATTGTACCCTCCAAAATTCACGGATTCCTCCAATCCAACCTTACATTCTTATTTAAACAAATCCCTGGGCTTCTTTGCTGTTATTTATAAAAAGCATGAGAAAACATATTTAGAGTCCTGGATAGTGTATATTTAATATTGATTTAGCCTTTAATAATGTTATATAGGTTTGTATCTATTCTTCATAAACCATAAAGAACTCAGTGTAGACTGAATGGATCTATTTAGTATCTGTAATTTTGCAGACAGATATTTTCTTACAGTATTTTCTATATAACCACATATGTAGAATTACAACTAATTCAAGCACAAGACATTTCTACAGCAATTTAGAGCTGTCATTGTTTCCTGAGCATACAGTCACATTTGAAAAATGTAAAAACCCAGTCCTTTGCGATGCAATGAACAAAATGACCATTAAAAACAAAGAGTCAGTTAAATCCTTTAGCTGGTTAGGATATGTATAATATTTAAACAATTAGGCTTTTTAACTCAAGGAATGGTGCTGACTCTTTATTTTTGATACCACATCTTGTTTTTCCACCTAAGCATTCTAATTTTGCTTTTCTCCAAGAACATGAAAAATAAGATGATAATAGTGGAATCGTCTCTATTCAGAATCTCCATGCCTTCCTAATAATTTATGTGAAAATTGGCTTAGGAAAACTTTGGATAGCAGAGATTGAGGGTGAGTGTGAGGAAGCCAATCAGTACAGATTTGTTGCAGTTCATTCTTGCCAAGCAAATTGGTAGTAAATGTCACATTGTTATGTGAATTGAGCACATATTTTTAAGGTTAAAAGAAAACACATTAGTACCAGCTGTGAAGCAATACTCTATCAATGGGGCTTAGAGTCTCACTGAAATTATTCAGAAGCAGCCCAGGTAGATTCTGTCCTCAGGTGAGTAGCAATCTATGTAAATTTCCCCCAAAGGCAAATCAATAATCACTGCAAAGACAAGGAAGGGTCTTCCTTCCGCCAAACACAGTTTCTGATAATATGATTGTAGGGCTAGTATTTTTGCTATGTTTTAGGAAATAGATACATAGAAAGTGTACTGGTGTGTATTTAAATCCACTCCTCATTAAGCAATCAGATTAGATGTGCCCTCAACTGGCAACAATTATATCTGTGATTTTCAAGTACAGATAGCTGTCAAGCATGAAGTTCTTGTGTATACACAGTAACACATGGTTCACGCATGAAGAAAAGTGCCTATGCACTTTGTGTAGCTATAATGTAGATATCTATGTGTAATTTCAGTGAAATGGTATATAGATGTATTGTAATTTAATTTAAATGTTATTTTTGGCTGTTTATCTAAGTGCAGTAGACATGTTGATTAATGTTTTGAAAATCCTTCTTTTCCTTCTTAGATAGCTAGTGGTAAATCATTCCTCCTCTTTCTTAAAGTGACTTGGGAATGTATATCAGTGAAGAACTTATCTGTGAATCCTTTGTACTGATGATTGGTTGAAAGTCTGTGTGTATCCAGTATCTTTGTAAATATGTGATTCAGGGCAAGGGGGTGTTGGATATGTGTCATGATTCTTAGTCAAAGGTCATCTGATGTCTATGTAGTGCCCAGTGAATACATCTGTGGAACTTTTGATTATCTAGGCCTAGGTAGATTTAGAACAAGGACATTTATCTGCAGCCAAGACATTTGTATTTGTTGATGAATTGAGCTCAAAGAGACGAAAGGTTCATCTGCTGAGCATAGGCATGTTAGCATTATGTCTATAGGTTAAAGGTCTGCTTCTTTGGTTGCCAAATACCGATCATCATGCTCATGACTTAAAGGTTGTGAAGAGCCTTGTCCCTCTTGGTTTCTTGAGTTGGGGTACAGGAAAGACATTCACTAACTGCCATGCAGGTAAAATCCCACGAAAGCACACTTCTGGTAGTAAATTGCACAGCTATCTCTAGAAAGAGCATGAGAAGCACAAGCATGGTCAGTATACTCTTGGGGGATTGCAAAAAAAACAGCTAGTGAAGCACAGATCCCGCATATGTGAAGGGAGTAGGACCTCTAGCTTCTAGGCTTTGTGTGTGTGTTTCAAGTGTTTGAAGAGAAGGTTAACTAATGCAATTATATACTTGCCTCCCAAACACACATTCTAATTATCACTGAGTTGAATGCTATGAGGTCTATAGCTCCTGTATCCCCCTTTTCCTTCTTTAAGGACAGAGAAAAATGACCATGTGCAGCTGGGAACACTGAGTGTTCCTCTCTTTTCACAAGAAATGTGAAGCTTAGGAGATCCTCTGAGGGCACAAATCATGTTAATTTTCAGTGTCTACTCCAGAGATTGGAGTGAAAGGATGTAAGTGTGAACAGGCACATTTTTTTTTTTCTTGAAAATGTGGCTTCTTCAACTTGTGTCATATTCAGGATGGAAACCTTACTGAAAGAAATCTAGCCTTTAGGTAGAATTCCCTTTGAAGATTCTTGTGTGTGTCCAGAATGAAAGATAAGAGTAATTGTTTCCCTCACATTCACAATCCTCATTGATCTAAAGTCATGTAACGTAGAGCATCTATAGCACATGGGTTTAATGAATGAAAAAAGATAAAAAATTTCAACTAATTTTGGGGTTGTTTCTTACATATGGTACTAGGAAATGCCTTGTTGGCAAAGCACATATTGGGTATTTGAAGTATTTTACTTTCACCTTTAGCTTTCTTACAATGTGGACTGATTACTGTAACATTACATGTGTAAAATAACTGGATATTCTTTATATACTGGAAATAATCTTTAAATCCAATATTTCACTAAGTGTTTTAACTTTTATGTATATATCTCTCATTAATAAATGTGGATTCCAATTTCTCTTGGCTGTTGACTCTCCTTCAATTCCAATTTTAAGCTAGTGTTTATTACATAGTAAGTGTCTCCAGTGTTCCTTTTAGAAAAATTTGTGAATTGAAACCTACAATGTCTAAATTAATATTTTCTAGGAAGCCTAAATATACAGTGGAGTTACATCTTATGCTATAAAGTTATGAGTTGGACAAAAATGGCATATAATCAAAATTAAGCTTGTGAATCAGACAGTATGGGTTATCTCCCACAACTCAGGAGCTTAAAGCAACCAAGGTTGATTTCTTACTCATATGATATGTCCATCACTGTTTGTCTGGGGGACTTTGGTCCACACCATCCTCACTGAGGGAGTCTGAGAGAGACTTTCTCCTTGTGCTTCTGCCCTTACCAAATGCAAGAAGAAAGGAACAGGGCAGATCTTACATTGACTCCTAAACCGCCCTTCCAAATGCTGTGTGCCTCAGTTCAGTTCAGTTCAATTCAGTCGCTCAGTCGTGTCTGACTCTTTGCGACCCCATGAATCACAGCATGCCAGGCCTCCCTGTCCATCACCAACTCCTGGAGTTCACTCAAACTCATGTCCATCGAGTCAGTGATGCCATCCAGCCATCTCATCCTCTGCCGTCCCCTTCTCCTCGTGCCCCCAATCCCTCCCAGCATCAGAGTCTTTTCCAATGAGTCAACTCTTCGCATGAGGTGGCCAAAGTACTGGAGTTTCAGCTTTAGCATCATTCCTTCCAAAGAAATCCCAGGGCTGATCTCCTTCAGAATGGACTGGTTGGATCTCCTTGCAGTCCAAGGGCCTCTCAAGAGTCTTCTCCAACACCACAGTTCAAAACCATCAATTCTTCAGCGCTCAGCTTTCTTCACAGTCCAACTCTCACATCCATACGTGACCACTGGAAAAACCATAGCCTCGACTAGATGGACCTTTGTTGGCAAAGTAATGTCTCTGCTTTTTAATATGTTATCTAGGTTGGTCATGATTTTTCTCCAAGGAGTAAGCGTCTTTTAATTTCATGGCTACAATCATCATCTGCAGTGATTTTGGAGCCCAGAAAAATAAAGTCTGACACTGTTTCCACTGTTTCCGCATCTATTTCCCATGAAGTGATGGGACCGGATGCCATGATCTTCGTTTTCTGAATGTTGAGCTTTAAGCCAACTTTTTCCCTTTCCTCTTTCACTTTCATCAAGAGGCTTTTTAGTTCCTCTTCACTTTCTGCCATAAGGGTGGTGTCATCTGCTTTTCTGAGATTATTGATAATGCCTCACTTCTGCTCATTTATCAATAGCCAGAACAAGTCACATGTCTCTACCTAACTTCAAGGAAACAGGAAAGGGCAACCTGACCTGGTGTCCAGGAATAAAACTGGAAAGAGCTGATGAACAGCTCTAATGGCCATTAGGCCATTAAAAATAAATACCCTTAAATTATTCATAAAGTATAGTATGCAAACATGTAGTCTTTCAGTAAATCCAACACAGTGGGTTTTTCTCTAGTACTGGAAAAACCAATGCTATGGAAGTAAGTGACTAGCATTTAATGTTACATTGTAGAAATAAAATGCATGGTCTTCAAGAGTAGGGTCACATTCAGCAGAATGAGATTCTTATCCAGTGAAAGGTAGACATATAGGAATGGACCCCCATTGAGAACAAGACATGTTTTCTTTTCACACCTCAGAGAACCCACAGATTTAATAGGATACTGTGGATTAGTTGAATTGTTGTCTCTCATTCTTTGGGGGGAGGATAAGGAGTACCTAAATGTGACACATCACACTTTTCACCAATGCTAGCGATTTATTTAGATTGTTGATGAAAATGGACACTTCCTTTGAAAAGACACTTTTCTTTATTCTCTCGGAGTCAAGTGTACATCACATTCATATTCAAATGTTATTAAAATCTTATTTACAGAAAATATGCTCATCAGTAAATTTCTGGGCTGCCGTTTTGTTTTAAAGTAGCACAGAGCCACCGATTAGAGTTAAGTTAGCTTAACACTTCAGTATGGATGCCATTTGATCATTATCAACCACGCCTTCCTAAGAAACATGACTTTGCTTGTTCAGGGACTATAATCCCCATGTTTTAATTGCTTGCCCTTTCTTCTGGAACAGAGGTGTTTAATCCACCCACAGTGGTTGTAAGGCCACTTATTATACTGGTTTCACTTATTGAAAGAAGAAGCAGCAGCAGAAGAAAAATAATAAGAATTCTTTGGAGGCTGAGAATGGAAGGAAGGATTATAGGCTAGGAACCAGCAGGCAGGAGTTCTGACCTTCGCACAGTCGCTAAAGGGTTGTGCAAATGTGGTCAAGTCCCTTAGCAATTTGGAAGTCATTTTGATGTATGTAAAATTAGGGGTTTGAAGTAGATACTTTCTAAACTTCTGAACTCTGAGATTTGAATTCTATCAGCTGGGTAAGTCATCATGACTACAGATAATTTTGTTTTTTAATCTGATTATTCTAGCATAATGTCTCATACATACAAAAGGACATGTGTAATCTATATCTAAGTTACAATGCAGCATGATATAGAATCCTATGACTCGGTAAGCCAGTGTAGGCCCTAAAGCATCACCAAGCATTTCGCTTGACCTTGGTACTCCTTCCTTATTCCATTCAGCTGCTTTACTCCCCAGGGGAAACTGCTACTGGAAACTTTGTTTATCATTCCTCTACTTTTAAAAATAGTTTGTTTTTTATAAATCTCACACATATGCATGATTCCACAAGCTCTGCTTATTTCTGAGCTTTATAAAAACGGTATTGCATTGCATGTAGTCTTTTCCAATATGTCTCTTTTCTTCTTAACATGCTTCTCAGTTTATTCATGCTGTTTCAAGTAGCTGTGGTTCATTTTCACTTCTGTATAATTACATAGTATGTGAAATGTGCCATATTTTGGCTACTCACTTTCCTGCCAGGGTATATTTGCCTCATTTCCAGTTGTTTTCTGATGTTAAATAATGCTGATATGAATGTTTCTGTATGTTTCCTGGGCGTACAACCTAAGGAGGCTTTGACACATGTGCTTCTAGAGATAATAAATAAAATAATGTGTGTTTTTGTGTGTCTCTGTGTGTCTGTGTATCTCTGTGTATGTGTGCACGCATGACTGAAAAGCTCCTCTTCAAATCTTCCATTTATTTGTCCATGGCTCCTTGAACGCACTCACTTGTGAACCACTGTTGGAACTCTTGGTGATTCATACACCGCTGGCTGTTTAATGGAGTCCATCTCACTGGCAGGAACACCAGACAAAACCAGAGTATTTTAATTTTTAAATTGTTGGCCACACGTGGAATCTTAATTCCTCAACCAGGGATGGGACCTCCATTCCCTGCACTGGAAGGCAGAGTCTTGACCACTGGACCACCAGGGAAGTCCCTTTTATATGGTGTGTGTGTGTGTGTGTGTGTGTGTGGCCACGCTGCACGGCATGTGGAACTTCCCTGACCAGAGATTGAACCTATGCCCCCTGAAGTGGAAGCACGGAGTCTTAACCTCTGGACAGCTGGTGAAGTCCAAAACAAGCATTTTTAAAAGGGGAATTTAAATTTAAAGCTGAAGCCTTCTTTCCTCAGGCTCACATGATACGTACGGTCAGAGAGCACAGCTCTGACGTAGCCAGAGAAGGCCCGCTCAGCCTTTGACCTCTTCTTTAAGCAATAATGTGTTACACCCGGCAACTCCACCCGACATCAGCAGGTTGCTTGCTATGATGCAAACAGTGGTTTGAAGGAAGAAGCTAGAGGAAGTCACAAGAAATATCTCTACCCACCCCAAGAACCACTAATAGCCCAATTAGCTGCACTCTGTACCCCCACAGTGGAAGATTGTGGAGCCATAAAGGGCTCTGCGGCTACCACCTACGGCCCTGAGCCTTCTGGGCATCTCTCCTTCCAGGCACGGTGACATAAACAGGAAGCCAGGACTTGGTACTTCAAAGAACCACAGGTAACGGAGGGTTCGGCACCTCCAAGGAAGCGCTCATGAGGTGCTCTCCCTGCTCGTCACCGCTCAGCCCAGACAGGAAGGCATGGGTGGAGATGCCCACACAGTTGATGTGGGCCTGCCAGAATAAAAGACTGTGGAGTCCCCAGCAAATAATACTTTCCTTCCTGGTAATTTTTAAAGTTCCGTTCATTCATCTTCTTACTGAGGCAGTGAGAGGCCATCTTTAATTCCCATGTCATGGTAAGAAAAACTGAGCCACAGAGGCTGAAATTCAGGAGTGTTAGTTGACCTCCACAGCCTGTTCAAGAACAGTCTAAAGAGAACAAAAGCCATCCAATAGAAATACTGCTCTTACCCTCAAACATTTAAAAGCAGTGATTTTAGGACTTCCCTGGTGGCCCAGTGGTTAAGTGCAGGGGACACAGGGTCAGTCCCTGGTCCGGGAAGATTCCACATGCCTGGGGGTGACTCAGCCCCTGCAGCACAGCTACTGAAGGGCATGCTCCCTAGAGCCCATGCTCCACGGCGAGAGAGGCCACTGCAGAGAGAAGCACTCACGCCACAACCAGAGGAAGCCCGCGCACAGCAACGAAGGCCCAGTGCAGCCAAAATAAATAAACGGATAAAATTTTAAAAATAAAAGCAGTGACTTTAAATTCTTCTGAATTCCATAAGCAGACAAATAAAACATTATTGCATTTCCCCTGTTGCTCTTGATTGGGTCAGAATGAATACGCAAAACCCCAACATCTATTTTTGTCTGTGATTTGGGGTGATCAGATTTCAGCCTTCCAAATACTGTCTGGAAAAATCTAGAGGCCACTAGTGAAGGAAAAAAGACAAATATAGAACTGCTGTCATCTACGGTACACTCCTTTTGTTGCATGAGCTGACTCTCCTGGAATTCTCCAACGGCTTCTGTCACTTCTCAGATGCTTTCCAGGCCTGGGTAATGTATTGCTCACAGAAGGAGGGGCCAAGGAATTTCCAAACTGCCTTCATCTGAGTGAAAAGTTCAACTGGAACCCAGCTTCTCTTTTCCAGTTGCTTACTCTCCTGATCTCAAACTTTCCTCACCTCTTAGTAAGGAGGACAGAAATCATTTCAAACTGTAAGGTTAGAAAGGACCTCAGGGGCAAATATTTGAAGTTTAGCCATGTCTTTTTGCAGACGCGGGGGTTCCCTGGTGTCTCAGATGGTAAAGAATCTGCCTGCAATGAGGGAGACCTGCGTTCTATCCCTGCGTCGGGAAGGTACCCTGGAGAAGGGAATGGCTACTCACTCCAGTATTCTTGCCTGGAGAATTCCATGGACAGAGGAACCTGGTGGGCTACAGTCCATGGGGTCACAAAGAGTCAGACATGACTGAGCAACTAACACTTTCATTTTCTTTTGCAGATGAGGAAATCAGTACCATAATTAAAATGAATTAGAGGTAATACAGTGGCAAACCAAGGTTAAATCCTGACTCTGTAACTTTTCCAACTATGGGCTATTGGAGAGTTTATGTAGCCTCACTTTCCTCATCTGTGAAATGGGGCTAATCATGCCTATGCTACATAAAGCAGTTAACACAGTACTTGGCACATATTAAGGGTTCAGTCAATGATAGTTATCATCAACATCACTGTTACCATCCTTAGCACTATCAGGCACAGCTTCTTAGTGACTAAGCTGGAAGAAGCCTGGCTTTCTCTTTCCCAGTTTGGCCTCTTTTTCAGCCATACCACACTAACACTAGCCTGTAAAACAGAGTTCAGCTGGTCTTCCAAAAATCTGGGCTTTATTGTTGGACCATGACCTCTCCTGACCCAGCCCAGGATAATCTCTACTCCTAGAGGAGCTTTGTGAACATCACGAGCCTTTCAGTCTCTTGTTCCTGGTGCCCCTCTACACTTTCTTCTGCTACTCGCCAAAGCTCTGATTCTTGACAACAAGGGAAGGCACTGGATTTCTTCAGGGACGGGAATTGAATCTCAGCCCTACCCAAGTGGCCTCTCACTGGGATGGAAGCCTGAGCTTGCTCTTCCAACAGAAAGGAGAACATGACATCCAGAAATGAAGCAATCCTTTTCCTCACATAGAAGGCCCTCAGGGAGTCCCAAGCTTGCAGCGTTGTGTGTAGTAGTAGAGACAAATGTCATGAGAAAAGCTGTTGCTGTGGAATGTGGCCAACCCAGCAGGTCCCTCAGAGCCCCTTGGCTGAGTCTATTCCCAGCAGTTTCCCTTCCCATCATCCTTTTCTCCATTGCCTTGTCTTCTTTCAAGAATGATGTTCGCTTTCTCCCCCAACAGTGTCAAGAACAGAACTTGGGAGAAACTTTGTGGAACCTTTTGGTTTGGGGAGCTCATCCATTGCTGTGTTAGAATCACCTCAAAATGGCACCCCTCTTCAGTCTGCAGCTGCTTCGGGGCATGGCCACACTCTGATGAAAGTGAAGTCGCTCAGTCGCATCTGACTCTTTGCGACCCCATGGACTGTAGCCCGCCAGGCTCCTCCATCCATGAGATTTTCCAGGCAAGAATACTGGAGTGGGTTGCCATTTCCTTCTCCAGGGGATCTTCCCAGCCCAGGGATTGAACCTGGGTCTCCCGCATTGTAGGCAGACGCTTTACCATCTGAGCCACCAGGAAATCAGTGAGGAGCCTGATAGTTATGATTAATAGTAGCTATTATCATAGGTGGTATCCCTAGAAGCAGAACCTGAGACAGGATTCAAGTTCACAGGGTGTGTCTGAGGGCGTACTTCTCGGGAAACCCTAAGAGACTAGGAAAGTAGTGGAAGAGGGAAAGGGAAGAACCGAGCAAGAAGATAGCTTCAGGGAGAGTCTAACTTTGTGTTGTCCCCACTTGAGGAAAGGAAACTTGTTTTTGGCACCGATATCAGTCAGTCAGTGACTGTGGGCCCCGTAGGGGAGGTGTGGGCAGAACCTGCAGGGTAGGCAGCTCTCATCTGCAGAAAACCATCCACTAGAGAAGAAGCAGCCGTGAGCTATTAGCTGTCAACACAGCAGTTACGAGATGGGTGGACGAACCTGAGAAGGGCATCTGGGCAGAATACCTATGGCATCTGCTACAGTTTCCCTTCCACACGTGGCAGCCTCTTGTAGACCTTGGGTGTTTGTCTTCTCGTAACAATTCTGTGAGGCAGGCGCTATCACCCTCCCTGTTTCACAGGTAACGTAAACAGAGATTGAGAAACTTACAGACCTAAGAAGAAGCTGGCTCGGGGCTTCCCTGATGGCTCAGTGATGAAGAATCACCTGCTAATGCAGGAGAGAAGGGTTCAATCCCTGATTCAGGAAATCCCACATGCCGTGGGGCAACTAAGCCCATGCGCCACAACTACTGAGCCTGTGCTCTAGAGCCCAGGAGCCTCAACTATTAATACTGAAGCCTGCCAGCCCTAGAGCCCATGCTCTACAACAAGAAAAGCCTCTGCAGTGAGAAGTCTGGGAACCGCAGCTAGAGAGTAGCCCCCGGTTGCTACAACTAGAGAAAAGCCCATGCAGCAACAAAGACTCAGCACAGCCAAAATTAATTAAAAATTAAAAAGCTGGCCTGGAGGTCTTTCTGGTTGCAATATCTCCCACTATACTGGCTCCATTTCCCCAAATAACCCAGCAGAGTACACTGCCACATTATTGATTGTTTTAATGGCATTTAAACCTCTGGGCTGAATGCAATAGTCCTCGATGTCTCATTTGGAAGTCCAACTATGCATAAGACTTTAGGGCATTCATTCAAAGAGGATTGGTCATGCTTATCATCACATAACATCCGCATCATCTACTTAACTGCTCCAAGGAACCATGAAACCCATGTTTGGTAAAGAGAAGATCTCAAAAGATACCTGTAGTCCTAAGGTATACCTGTCCTTAGCTGGCCCAGGTTGTTAGAACATTTTCTCTTCCTTAAAACATTTGCTAAGTCAACAGGCCAATGAGTGTCATCCAGAGTGTCAACTCTGATCAACTGAGAGTGAAGGGGATTCCCAGCTGCCATCTGTGCTCACTAGGGAAGAATCCTGTTTGATTATCAATGACTGCAAGTGAAGAGGTTGTGATTTATGTTTGTCTTATATCTGCCGTCTTTCATTGTAGCAGTCTGAGTTGCACAGCAGTGACAAAGACACCCAGGTCTTGGTGGCCTCAGCATGATAAGTTATTGGCTCAACCATAGTTAAGGTTACAGAGGTCTGCAGAGGTCACTCTGTTCACTGCAGTTACTCTCAATCCCTCAATGATCAACCAGCTACTATCTCATAACAGAGAGGAAAGAGCTCCAGGAAGGTCCTCAACATGAACAGTGAAATGTCACTTCGGCTTCCAACTTATAGGCCAGAAGGATCACAGGGTCCCACCCAGCCCCGAGGGAGAAGGCAATGCAGTCTCACTGCATTCTCAGGATGCGGGAGATGGAGAAACATTCGTTGACCAGCACTAACAAATTATTATGGCCCACTTCTCTTGTCATCTGATATCGGATGCACTTTGTTTTCCAAAGGCAAAATCTGTTTACCACTCGGCCAATGGAGACCATATCAAAGTCTCACCCAATTGTGGCACCATGCTCAAAGCCCAGGATCTTGGGGTGATGCGTGGACATTTCTGCATATGGTTCAGATGTGGCTCCTGTTGGCCTGAAAACCAATAAACAAACAAACAAAAATCCAAGTTTTCTGCAGCTCCTAATCTCTCTTCCATACCCCTCCTACCAACATAGTCCCATAGTGAAATAGGATCAATTTAGTCACCTTGAAAAATGAAAGTCAAAGTGTTAGTTGCTCTAACAACTAACATCTGACTCTCTGTGACTCCATAGACTGTAGCCCATCAGGGTCCTCTGTCCATGGAATTCTCCAGGCAAGAATACTGGAGTGGGTCTCCTTCCCTTCTCCAGGGGATATTCCTGACCCAGGGATCGAACCTGGGTCTTCTGCATTGCAGGCAGATTCTTTACCGTCTAAACAAGCAGGGAAGCCCCATAGTGAAGTCACTCAGTTGTGTCCGACTCTTTGTGACCCCATGGACTACTGCAGCCTCCCAGGCTCCTTTGTCCATGGGATTTTCCAGGCAAGAGTACTGGAGTGGGTTGCCACTTCCTTCTCCAGGGGATCTTCCCGACTCAGGGATTGAACCCAGGTCTCCCACATTGCAGGCGGACGCTTTACCCTCTAAGCCATGAGGGAAGCCCCTGGAAAGCCCCATAGTCACCCTAAATTATTCCGATCTGGACAGGAGACAAACAGAAGACCTGGAGCCACAGAATTTCAGAAATCCTGATGGGAAGACATTAGAGGCCCCCCAAGAAATTTCTTGATTAGGTTTTGATCTAGCTCCCTGGAAGCCAGTCCATTCCCCACCCCCCACCAATGACCCTTAATTCCACCTCCTAGTAAGCCCTTCTTTTTCCATTATACTTTTTTGATGCACATGAAGAGGATACTCAGAAACAATTTCTGCTGTAGCAACATTCTCTACCTTTTGTTCATAGAAAGACTATGTTGGATGCCACATTAGTTCCTGCAGAGGTTTTCACAATCGACATGATGACCATGTACTTGAATTGACTTTGTTTCTGAGGCTGAGCTGACCTGAGAGATGCACAAAGCATCTCTCTATTTTGTTTGGGGTTGAAAAGTGCTAACTTCTTCCAGCTCTACATGTTTTCACATTTCTAGAGTTTCTCCTTCCCTCTGGGGAAGTAATAAAAGTATTTGACTTAGTCACTGTGCCATTTGTCAGGGTCTCTCAGTGGCTCTGATGGCAGAGTCTGTCTGGGACCTGGAATGAGCATACAGCATACAGTGGGCAATACGGTTTGGTTTTCTGGGGCCACGGAGAATTTGCAGTTGTTTGTACTGCTAACGGCTGCCTGATATATTAGGCAAATTTATTTCCTGCTCTGGGTTTCAGCTTAAATGTTTCCTCTCTGAGGCAGCCTCATTTGGAAACAAAATCATTTATGATTCGGTAATGATCTGAAGATGATGTATGTCTAACTGTCCTGAAGAAAAGGGAACTCGATTTTTCCCTGTGGAAGCCAAAAAAGGCTTCCAAAGGCACAATGGAGGAGAGACAGCAGAGATAAAGGCAGTCTTGGCTGCATTAAAATAAGTTGTTTTTTGAAGATTGAGGCCAGAGTTTCACAATCACAAAAAATTATATTTTATATGCACCAACTTCAAATTAGAAATGAGATTTTTTTTAAAACCAGCTATGTTATTGGAAACAAAAATTATGAATTGGCTAATTAAAAATATTGTTAATTAACAATACTATTGTTATACCTTTATTTCTGCCCCAGTGGAATGGGTATCTCACTGTCCTCTGAATGATGGAAGTCAGAAGGAAAGTCTGTCCTTTCTCCAGCTGGATCCTTGCTTTGGGGAATGCTCCTGCTGCCTAGTGGGTCACATGGGCAGTTTCTTGTTTAACATGTATTGAGCCTGTATTAGGTGGCAGACACTGATCTGTGGAATGGATATCTTTATCTATATCCTCACAACAACCCTATGGCATAGATGCCTTCACTAACCCCATTTAACAGATGAAGAAACTGAGGCCCAAATATGTTAAATAAGGTGCTCTCAGGCATAATGTCCACTGGGCTTCCCAGGTGGCACAGTGGTAAAGAATCTGCCTGCCAAGGCAGGAGACGCAAGACACATGGGTTCAATCCCTGGGTCAGGAAGATCCCCTGGAGGAGGAAATGGCAATCTGCTCCAATATTCTTACCTGGAAAACTCCACGGACAGAGGAGCCTGGAGGGTTTCAGTCCAAGGGGTCACAGAGTCAGACATGACTGAGCACACTCACACATAATGTCCATTAGGAGGAAAGGCTACCCCTTTTCTGTTCTTGTCTTGGGTAGTTGGAGGCTGGAAGAAAGCTGCCACCATAACTTCCACCACCAGCTCTGCCACTGGCCATGGTTGCCACATTCCTCCAGCCTTCATTCTCTCTGTGTCTCTCTTGTCTGTGTGTCATTTACTCAAGATTCAAAGCCCAAGACAGGTGTGTCCTTTTAGCCAAGCTTTCCTAGCGCCAGTTTAAGTCACACTTTTGCATTTCTCACCCACACTCTGTCCACATGATGCCTCAAGACCTAGGGCTCTCCTGGGTTCTGCTGGACCTCTTCTCAGAGACACTTGCTCTGCACACACCTCGGGTTAGAGCTTCCTACACAGCCCGAATCAGGAATCCCTTACCATTTACTTTGAGTCTTCCATAATCTGTCGAAATCTCTTCTTCGGCTTAAGTGTCTTCTTTCAGTCTTTTTGTGTGGATTGGTCTAAACTTTTGATGCATTTGCTATCATTTGAGTAAGTTTTTTTTTGGCTGTGCTTGGTCTTTGTTGCTCTGCTGGGGCTTTTTCTAGTCGCTATGCTCCGGTTTCAGTGCCAGGGCTTCTCACTGCAGGCTTGTTTTGTTCCAGAGCACAGGCTCTAGGGCACGCGGGCTTCAGTAGTTACAGCACCTGGGCTCAGGAGTTGTGGTGCAAGGGCTTAACTGCTCAAAGGCACATGAAATCGTCCCAGACCAGGGATCAAAGCCATGTTGCTTCATTGTCAGATGGATTCTTAACCACAAAATGACCAGGAAAGTCCTTGTGTAAGCATTAAGAAAAACACTTAAGTGACTACATTCAATCTGCTGACTTTAACAGAAAGTCTGAGTTGGACTCTCCGTTCTCAAATGGGAACAATAGTGTGTGTCATGTCCCTTCCCAACTGGAAGTGCCTGGCTAGGACTTGGCCGCCCCCCCTCCGCCCATACCCACATCCCTTGTTTATATGCATCACTGTTAAAAGAAATTCTTCTATACACCGTCAGAGCGCTCGCTAGTTAGGTCCCCTTTGACAGCTGGGTGGCATTCTGCTAACTCTTTGGCAGCTGCCCTGGGGAATATATTCTCAGCTTAATTCTAAGTTATGACTTGGATTGGAAATAACCAGACTCCATATCCCCATTCAAATACCCTGGAAAAAACCTCCAATAGCAGCCAGTGAATTAGGTCCCTCCTTTTTTTGCCACGTAAGATGTGTCTCTTGCTATGCTTCTCCGGTGCATTTGATCAACACGCATGACTGAGTACCTACTGTGTGCCGGGCATTCCTGCAAGTGCAGAGGACACTTCAGGGAGCAGGAAGCTTATTGTGAAGGTTGTAATCCAGCTACTGTATTCAAAAAGCTTCCATATTTGCAGCAATACAGTAGGGGGAGGATGCCCAGGCACTGTGGACAGATTTAATTTTCATTTCGAGCTGGTGTGTGTGTGTGTGTTTCGGGGGGGTGGGGGGTGGTGTTTCCTCCTGGAGTGGGCAGTGTGAGATGTGCTTAATTCCCATCCATCATCTTATCTCCTCCATTAATGCCATCCATCTGTCATGTTTCCTCCCTTCCTCCTTGCATTTGTCATCCCTTCCCACAGACATAATCACATCTCTGTGATTTCAGCTCTCTTGGCTTCCCTCAGCTTTCCCAGCCTGCTGTGTTAAATGTCATTTACTTTTCTCCTACTTCAAGTTATAGCTTCTCCACAGACAATGGTAGGCTCTGTGTCTGCGTCCTTCGGGTTCCCTGGGGGTGAGCCCTGGGCGCTGGTTACTGAAGTGTTGGAGGAAAAGCCTGATGAAAGTTTGCCACCCTGGGTGGTGGCTGGGCTTCCCCTGGATTGTGCTGTTCGAAGTCACTTCATTCGTGTCCAACTCTGTGCGACTCTGTGGATCGTAGCCTGCCCGCCACGGCTCCTCTGTCCATGGTATTTTCCAAGCAAGAATACTGGAGTGGGTTGCCATTTCCTTCTCCAGAGCATCTTCCCAATCCAGGGATCAAACATGCCTTTCCTGCATTGGCAAGTGTGTTCTTGACCAGTAGCACCACCAATTAAGCATATTTCATCATCTCTAGGATTAATTTCTTTCAGAAACATCCTGTTCTGACCTAAATAACACATATTTTCTTCCATTCATTTTGACAATCCCCCTAGAAGAATTAATAGCTGGACTAAATATGCTTCTAGAGCATTCATACCCACCTGGCCTCTGAGGTCATTTTTCAGGCACCTTACTCTTACTGGATAGTTCAGTTCAGTTCAGTCACTCAGTCGAATCCGATTCTTTGCGACCCCATGAATCGCAGCACGCCAGGCCTCCCTGTCCATCACCAACTCCCGGATTTCACTCAGACTCACGTCCATCGAGTCGGTGATGCCATCCAGCCATCTCATCCTCTGTCATCCCCTTCTCCTCCTGCCCCCAATCCCTTCCAGCATCAGAGTCTTTTCCAATGAGTCAACTCTTTGCATGAGGTGGCCAAAGTACTGGAGTTTCAGCTTTAGCATCAGTCCTTCCAAAGAACACCCAGGACTACTGATCTCCTTTAGAATGGACTGGTTGGATCTCCTTGCAGACCAAGGGACTCTCAAGAGTCTTCTCCAACACACAGTTCAAAAGCATCAATTCTTCAGTGCTCAGCTTTCTTCACAGTCCAACTCTCACATCCATACATGACTACTGGAAAAACCATAGCCTTGACTAGACGGACCTTTGTTGGCAAAGTAATGTCTCTGCTTTTGAATATGCTATCTAGGTTGGTCATAACTTTCCTACTAAGGAGTAAGGGTCTTTTAATTTCATGGCTGCAATTACCATCTACAGTGATTTTGGAGCCCGCCAAAATAAAGTCTGACACTGTTTCCCCATCTATGTCCCATGAAATGATGGGACCAGATGCCATGATCTTTGTTTTCTGAATGTTGAGCTTTAAGCCAACTTTTTCACTCTCCTCTTTCACTTTCATCAAGAGGCTTTTTAGTTCCTCTTCAGTTTCTGCCATATTGGATAGTAGAGAATATCTTATCCAAATCATGTTACCCTAAATTCTGAAGGCATGAGGAAATGTCAGTTCATCTGGTCCCACTGATGTTGTTTGATATTTAACTCATTTGTGTAATTTGCTAATAAACTGGAGGATACTTTGGGGGACAGAAAATATTTCCAGCAAAAGAAAGACTTCTAGGAATAAAGAGTTTTCCAGAAAACAGATATTTTGTTGTCTATTTACCTTTCCATAGTAATGGAGTAGACCATTAATTTTGTATTTTAAAAAACTTTTTTTGGAAGGCTGCATTCCCATGGCACGTGGGATCTTCTTCCCCTGCTGGAGACCAAACCTTGGCCTCCTGCATTGGAAGGTGGATTCTTAACCACTGGACCACTGAGGCTGTTCCAAATTTGGGGTTTTTAATGTTAACTCTAAGAAACAAGACAAAACACCAAATGAGCCCGTCCCTTCTTTGAAGAAGTCTAGATTTTTTTGGCAAATTCATTTAGTCAAAAGAATAATTCCAAACCAAAATCAGGAGCCACAATTTGGTATGGGATTGACTTTTCCCTCAAACACCAAACTGACAAGTAATATGTGCTGCATTTAGAACCAACTAATAGGCACAGACTGTTTGAGTCCCAGATGATTCTGAAATTCATTTACTAGCTGGTCAATGCTGATGCCAGCATCTTTAAGAGATGTAATGAGAATCATTCCTGCTAAAAAGATGGATAGGTTCTCTCTGCTATATTTAAAATAGATAAGCAATAAGGTCCTACGGTATAACACGAGGAATTCTGCTCAGTGTTTTGTGGTAGCCTGGATGGGAGGGGAGTTTAGGGGAGAATGGATACAAGTATATGTATGGCTGAGTCCCTTTACTATCCACCTCAAACTATCACAATATCGTTCATCAGCTATACTCCAATATAAAATTAAAAGTTAAAAAAAAAGATGGTTCAGGCAGTATATGCAGGAGTTAAAGGAAATAGGGAATAGGGAAATATTGAGTTAAGGGAAATTGCCAACATCCATTGGACCATCGAAAAAGCAAGAGAGTTGCAGAAAAAACATCTACTTCAGCTTTATTGATTATGCCAAAGCCTTTGACTGTGTGGATCACAACAAACTGTGGAAAATTCTGAAAGAGATGGGAATTCCATACCACCAGACCTGCCTCCTGAGAAAACCTGTATTACAGGTCAAGAAGCAACAGTTAGAACTGGACATGGAACAACAGACTGGTTCCAAATTGGAAAAGGAGTACATCAAGGCTGTATATTGTCACCCTTCTTATTTAACTTATATGCAGAGTACCTCATGAGAAATGCTGGACTAGATGAAACACAAGCCGGAATCAAGATTGCCTAGAGAAATATCAATAACCTCAGATACACAGATGACATTACCCTTATGGCAGAAAGCAAAGAAGAACTAAAGAGCCTCTTGATGAAAGTGAAAGAAGAGAGTGAAGAAGTTGGCTTAAAATTCAACATTCAGAAAATTAAGATCATGGCATCTGGTCCCATCACTTCATGGCAAATAGACATGGAAACAGTGGAAAGAGTGGCAGATTTTATTTTTCTGGGCTATAAAATCACTGCAGATGGTGGCTGCAGCCATGCAATTAAAAGACGCTTGCTCCTTGGAAGAAAAGTTATGACCAACCTAAACAGCATATTATTAAAAATCAGACCTTTACCAACAAAAGTCCATCTAGTCAAAGCTATGGTTTTTTTAATAGTCATGTATGGTTGTGAGAGATGAACTATAAAGAAAGCTCAGCGCAAAACAATTGATGTTTTTGAACTGTGGTGTTGGAGAAGACTCTTGAGAGTCCCTTGGACTGCAAGAAGATCCAACCAGTCCATCTTAAAGGAAATCAGTCCTGAATATTCATTGGAAGGACTGATGCTAAAGCTGAAACTCCAGTACTTTGGCCACCTGATGTGAAGAACTGACTCATTGGGAAAGACCCTGATGCTGGGACAGATTGAATGTGGGAGGAGAAGGGGGCAACAGAGGGTGAAATGGTTGGATGGCATCACCGACTCAATGGACATGAGTTTGAGTGAGCTCCGGGAATTGGTGATGGACAGGGAGGCCTGGCGTGCTGCGGTCCATGGGGTTGCAAAGAGTCAGACACAACTGAGCAACTGAACTGAACTGAAGGGAAGTAGGCGCTGGCTCCAGGCTGCTCATGTTGGCATCCTGGCTCTGCCACTTACTGATTGAGCAACCATGCTCCCATGCCTTCGTTTCCCCATCTGCAGAGTGAGAATAATAAAGTACTAGATCTCACATGGCTGTGTGAGTCTTATTTCAGTTTTCTTATTTTAGCACACATTTGTGCTCTGTGCCAGACACTATTCTGAGACCTTCAAGATGCTAATTTGTTTAGTTCTGATAACACTGTAAGCTATATTCTAAGACCTATTTGGCCCCAAAGAGGTTAAATAACTTGAGTTAACGCATAAGTACACACATTTTTTCAATTCAATTAAAATTTCAAATTGAAACATTGTTGATTTACAATGTTAATTAGTTTTAGGTGTACAACAAAGTGATTTGATATTTTTATAGGCTTCGCTTCATTCAAAGTTATTATAAAATATTAGTTATATTCCTTTGGCTGTACATTATATATTTGTGTCTTACTTATTTTATTCCTAGTAATTTGTACTTCTTAGTCCTTCTCTTATTTGCCCCTCCTCCAACCCTTCCTCCCACTGATAACCATTAGCTTGTTCTCTGTATCTGTGAGTCTGTTTCTGGTTTGTTATAGTCAATCATTTATTTTATTTTTGAGAGTCCACATATCAATGAAAGTATACAGTATTTTTCTCTGCCTGACTTACTTCATTAAGCATAATACCCTCCATGTTGCTGCAAATGGTAAGATTTCATTCATTTTTATGGCTGAGTAACATTCACACACGTGCTTGTGCATGCGCACACACACACACACACACACCCCCCACATCTTTATCCTGCCATCTGTTGATGGATACTTAAGTTGCTCCCATCACTCCACATGTTTTAAATAGTGTGTCAGGTAGATGATAAAGAGTCAGTGCCAGCCTCTGTAGACAGATACCCTCCTATACAGCCCCCGTCACAGCAGCGGGTCTTCTGCCACAGTTCTCTGTGTACCACAGACAAAGACGTGAAGCCCAGCACACAGGACATGCCCAGTACACAGGAGGAGGTATTCAGTATTATGACTAAATGGCAATTAATTAATATTTCCTTCTCCTTTAAGCATCTTTGAATCCTTTCAAAACACAAGGGAGTGATTTAAAAGAAAATGCGGACCATCAGCTGTACTCTGACCCTTGGCCCCATCACCCAGGCAACCCAGTTTCATTTCCACTCCACACAGCCTTAGTGCACAGACTCCCACCTTCATCTTCTTCTTTCTGGTTTTACTTTCAAGTTTCAAGGACTGAAGTCAGGTGCTAGTGCTAAGTCACTTCAGTCGTGTCCGACTCTTTGCAACACCATGGACTGGTAGCCTGCCAGGCGTCTCTGTCCATGGTATTTTCCTGGCAAAGATACCAGAGTGGGTTGCCATTTCCTCTTCCAGGGGATCTTTCCAACCCAGGGAGAGAATCCACCTCTCTTAAGTCTCCCGCATTGGAAGGTGGGTTCTTTGCCAGGTTCAGTTCAGTTCAGTTCAGTCGCTCAGTCGTGTCTGACTCTTTGTGACCTCATGGACTACGGCACGTCAGGCATCCCTGTCCATCACCAACTCTCGGAGCTTGCTCAAACTCATGTCCATTGAGTCAGTAATGCCATCCAGCCATCTCATCCTCTGTTGTCCCCTTCTCCTCCCACATTCAATCTTTCTCAGCATCAGGGTCTTTCCCAATGAGTCAGTTCTTCACATCAGGTGACCAAAGTATTGGAGTTTCAGCTTCAGGATCATTCCTTCCAAAGAACACCCAGGGCTGATCTCCTTTAGAATGGACTGGTTGGATCTCCTTGCAGTCCAAGGGACTCTCAAGAGTCTTCTCCAACACCACAGTTCAAAGGAATCAATTCTTTGGCACTCAACTTTCTTTATAGTCCAACTCTCACATCCATACACAACTACTGAAAAAACTATAGCTTTGACTAGACAGATGTTTGTTGGTAATGTCTCTGCTTTTAAATATGCTATTTAGGTTTGTCATAGCTTTCCTCTAAGGAGCAAGCGTCTTTTAATTTCATGGTTGCAGTCACCATCGGCAGTGATTCTGTAGCCCAGAAAAATAAAGTCTGACACTGTTTCCACGTCTATTTCCCATGAAGTGATGGGACCAGATGCCATGATCTTGGTTTTCTGAATGTTGAGTTTTAAGCCAACTTCTTCACTCTCCTCTTTCACTTTCATCAAGAGGCTCTTTAGTTCTTCTTTGCTTTCTATCATAAGGGTAATGTCATCTGTGTATCTGAGGTTATTGATATTTCTCTCGGCAATCTTGATTCCAGCTTGTGCTTCATTAGCCTAGCATTTTTCATGATGTACTCTGCATATAAGTTAAATAAGAAGGGTGACAATATACAGCCTTGATGTACTCCTTTTCCTATTTGGAACCAGTCTGTTGTTCCATGTCCAGTTCTAACTGTTGCTTCTTGACCTGTATACAGATTTTCTCAGGAGGCAGGTCCGGTGGTCTGGTATTCCCATCTTTTTCAGAATTTTCCACAGTTTGTTGTGAACCACACAGTCAATGGCTTTGGCATAGTCAATAAAGCTGAAGTAGATGTTTTTTCTGCAACTCTCTTGCTTTTTCGATGATCCAGCAGATGTTGGCAATTTGATCTCTGGTTCCTCTGCCTTTTCTAAATCCAGCTTGAACATCTGGAAGTTCATGGTTCACATATTGTTGAAGCCTGGCTTGGAGAATTTTGAGCATTACTTTACTAACATGTCAGATGAGTGCAATTGTGCAATAGTTTGAACATTCTTTGGCATTGCCTTTCTTTGGGATTGGAATGAAAACTGACCTTTTCCAGTCCTGTGGAGACTGCTGAGTTTTCCAAATTTGCTGGCATACTGAGTGAAGCACTTTCACAGCATCATCTTTTAGGATTTGAAATAGCTCACCTGGAATTCCATCACCTCCACTAGCTTTGTTCATAGTGATGCTTCCTAAGGCCCACTTGACTTCGCATTTCAGGATTTCTGGCTCTAGGTGAGTGATCACACTATCGTGATTATCTGGGCCATGAAGATCTTTTTTGTATAGTTCTTCTGTGTATTCTTGCCACCTCTTCTTAATGTCTTCTGCTTCTGTTAGGTCCATACCATTTCTGTCCTGTATTGAGCCCATCTTTGCATGAAATGTTCCCTTGGTATCTCTAATTTTCTTGAAGAGATCTCTAGTCTTTCCCATTCTGTTCTTTTCCTCTATTTCTTTGCAGATCGCTGAGGAAAGCTTTCTTATCTCTCCTTGCTATTCTTTGGCACTCTGCATTCAAATGGGTATATCTTTCCTCTTCTCCTTTGCTTTTCACTTCTCTTCTTTTCTCAGCTATTTGTAAGGCCTCGTCAGACAGCCATTTAGTCATTTTCCATTTCTTTTTCTTGGGGATGGTCTTGATCACTGCCTCCTGTACAATGTCACGAACCTCCATCCATAGTTCTTCAGGCACTTTATCAGATCTAATCCCTGAACCTATTTCTCACTTCCACTGTATAACTGTAAGGGATTTGATTTAGGTCATATCTGAATGGTCTAGTGATTTTCCCTACTTTCTTCAATTTAAGTCTGAATTTGGCAATAAAAAGTTCATGATCTGAGCCACAGTCAGCTCCCAGTCTTGTTTTTGATAACTGTATAGAGCTTCTCCATCTTTGGCTGCAAAGAATATAATCAATCTGATATCGGTATTGACCATCTGGTGATGTCCATGTGTAGTCTTCTCTTGTGTTGTTGGAAGAGGGTGTTTGCTATGACCAGATGGCTGGATTCAATTTCCACGTAGATCACAGGGATGTTTAGAAGTGTCCACTAGGGGGCGCATGATCAACAGGTCAGGAAAGGCCGTCAAGGAGGTTGGAGTTAACAGGGAAAATACTCAGTTTCTGAGAAGACTGAAACTAGGTGGGAGAATTCACGTTGATCTCATCCTTGGTTTGCCAGATGAACACCCAGGATTTTTCTTAGCTTTTTCATGAATCTCTAAATTTTGCCAAAGAGAAAATAGGTGTAAAACACGGGGTCAGAAAGTCTGTCTGCTGAGAGAAGTCTCAGCCTGGTGCTGTCCTAAGACAGAGCCCCAGATCACGAACAACTCTGTAACCTGTCCAGACCTTCTGAAGGTGCCAGACCCCAGAGCCCAGTGAATGTGGCTTTGGGGGCGCAAGACAAGAGCAGCCAAGTGTGGTCTATTCAGTCTGTCCTGGGAGTGCAGCCGGCAAACCTCACTGAGAATGAGGGGGAGAGATACTGTCCTTCTTGAGACTTTTTGAGGCCAATTACACCTATTCTTGGGCTTCCCAGGTAACTCAGACTGTGAAGAATCTGCCTGCCAAAGCAGGAGACTTGAGTTCAATCCGTGGGTCAGGAAGATTCCCCTGGAGCAGGAAATGGCAACCCATTCCAGTATTTTTGCCTGGGAAATCCCATGGACAGAGGAACCTGGTGGGCTAGAGTCCACGGGGTCACAAAGACTTGGACGCGATTGAGCACACACACACACCTATTCTTTTTTCTATGATTGCTAAATGCCAACGGTCCTTAATAAATAGGTACTACCTTTTTTTTTCCAGAACAATTGTTCAAGTCTCGCTCTTCTTTGTCTTCTTCTAATTCTATTTTTATCCTTCTGGCTGCTTTTCCTGACATTTCTTTCTTCATTTCTTAATGAGATTTAAAGAAACTTGGGAGGAGTAGAAAATTAAAAGCGCAGCTCTTCCTGAACTCCAGTAACCTTGCCTGTGTTGGAATTGCCCTTAAGCCTTTACAGATGAAAACCTGTCTCCCCACTTCTGTGTGGAAGACTTCCCATGGTGAGGGCCTGTGATCTCTGGAGCTCGGTCCCTGGAATTTCAACCTGTCTCCTCTCTCTCCCCAGGAAAGAGCCACCCTGAAGCTTGGCTCTGGCAGGGCCTCTGTGTAGTAAGATTTGTCAATACTATGCTTTGATAATTCCACCCTTCCCTAGAAAACAGGAGGGGAACCTATTTTCTTCTCTATTTGGGCATCTCAGGGTGGGAGGTTCTTAGGACCCCAATTCCTAGAAGGGTTTGGGAGGGGCTGAAAAATTCTGGAATACCTCTGACTTCCCCTGCATCCTGGTTCACATTTTATCTGGGTCCTTACTGTGGATTCACACAATAAAAGCTTGGAAGATGTCAAGAAAGAGAAAGGAAATGCGTGTTCAACTACAATATCCCATGCATTTTACACGCATTATCTTATTTAATCCCCCAGCAGTCTTTCTGGTGGTAATTACTATTCCCAAGTTACAGATGAGGCAGTGAGGCACAGAGCCATTCAATGACTTGTGAAGGTCATAAAGGGAGTAAGTGGCAGGGGGTGGATTTGAACTCAGTTTTATTTTATTTTACTTTTTGGCTGCACTGTACGGCTTGCAGGATCTTAGTTTCCCAACCAGAGAATGGAACTCACATCCTCTGCAGTGAAATCATGGAATTCTAACCACAGGTGTGCATGCTGAGTCGCTTCAGTCGTGTCCGACTCTGTGAGGCCCTATGGACTGTAGCCCACCAGGTTTCTCTTGTCTGTGGGATTCTCCAGGCAAGAATACTGGAGTGGGTTGGCATGCCCTCCTCCAGGGGATCTTCCCCACCCAGGGACTGAATCCACTTCTCTTACGTCAACCTGCATTGACAGGTGGGTTCTTTATCACTAGTGCCACCTGGGAAGTTACCACCAGGAAATTCCCTGTTTCATTTTAAAGACCATCATTTTCTCACTAAACTTCAGCTGCCTTTCTTGAGATTTTTGCCACTCCTCTTCAAGGACTTAGGAAGAAGGAAGTGGTTTGGACTAGACTCTTGGAAAACAGTAGTCATCACATGATGAAGCAAGCAGTCTGGAAACCTGAGCGGGCGGGATTGAGGAGGCGGGTGATGGGGAGCCGTGATGGGCAAACTATTGGTGATGAAGACCAGATGTCAACACAGGCATGGGATGAGGCTGGAGGCTGATGCACAGTAACTGGGCAAGAAGGATGGCTCAGCCAGACTGCCCGCTCGCCTGGCCCTTTCCCCCAGGCGTCATGGGAAAAATCACCTTTACATGTGTCTGACTCCTTTACTTTTCAATAAAGACAGCTTCCATGAAGTTGTTTATGGTGTCCTAAATTAATTCTATTACCACTATGGCCAAAATGGTAAATGTATCTTCACTTAGTCATCCCCAAACCCTTCCTGTGGTTTCCAAACCCCTCCTTTGGCCCCAACAGGCACAGAGAGGGCGTGCTGACCTGGTTTGTGATACTTGGAGACCATCTCTTAACTTTGCCAAGTTCAGTTCACCGAAAGTCTGCCAACAGGCAATCAAGTAGGTTAAGTCAGAGTCTTTGGATGGAGTTGGGCTCCATTTCAGGCCCCACCACTTCCTACTTGTGTAGCTGGGGGACATCATTAACTTCTCAGTACCTGCCAGTGCCTCACTTGTTCAAATGGGGTAAGAATTCCCCTTCATGGGTAGTAGGGAAGACTCATGAGTGTATGGTCAGTCCCTAAGTTGTGTCTGACTCTTTACAAACCCATGGACTGTAGTTCCTATGTTCCTGTAGGTTCCTCTGTCCATGGGATTTCCCAGGCAATAATACTGGAGTGGGTTGCCATTTCCTTCTCCAGGGGATCTTCCCAACCCAGGGATCTAGCCCACATCTCCTGCATCGCAGGCGGATTGTCTACCACTGTGCCACCTGGGAAGCCCCACTGCAGGTGGTTTCTTTACCACTGAACCACCGGGGAAACCCAGGGAAGACTAACAGATGTGCAAACCCAGGTATCCATAAGTCAACAGCAGATGGTAACTTTTGAGGCTGTTATGAAGCTGGGCCTTCTGTTGTGTGTTGGAGATACAAAACCAAATCCTGCCCACAAGAGACTCACTTGTCTCATGAAAGAGAGGCCCACAGGCAAATGAAGAAAATGGCAGAGTAAGACCTGCTTCAGGGACATGTGGACAATGTGGAAAGGTGCTCTGAGGGGAAGAAAGATCTCCGTTCAGGTGGGGGTGGGTGAGACTACTTCCTGGAGGTCAGGATCAAAGCCGTGGGTGGGGCTCCAGCTCTGGTTAATTTGCAACCACAGCTTGAATAGCGAGATGTCTTCAAAGGGCAGCAGCTACCCTGCTTCCTGGACTGCTCTTCAGTCTTGCTTTAAAGAAGAGCCTTGGATTCTGAAATATTCTGGGTCCAGATACCCTCAGTTAATAGTCACTTACATTTAAAAACTGGCTGATTCATGTTGATGTATGGCAGAAACCATCACAATATTGTAATCATCATCCAATTAAAAATTAAAAAAAAAAAACTGGTTAGAGTTTGGAAAACTGGAGGGGGTGAGGAAGAAAGAGATTAAGTACCTAGAGTGTGTCTGTGGGAGATGAATCAATATTCAGATGAGAATTAATATTTTTAAGGACCTGATATATGCCAGCCACAGCCATGTACCGATTCTCTCCTTCAACCCTCATAGCAAGCCTGTGAAGGTTTGTGGTCTTTTTTTTTACAGATGAGAAAGCTAAGACTAAAAGCATTTAAGCTGTGTGAGCAGGGTTGAGCAGTGGTAGAGTGGTAGAGTGAATATTAAAACTCAGATTTGTCTAATTCTAGAGCTCATGTTCTTTCTACTGTCCTATCTCCCAAACTATATTTTACATAGGATCCGGCTCCTACCTTTTCCAGTGAATAGCAATTATGAAGTTGTTTATGGCTTTTTAAAAGAATGTTATTGCCAACACAGTCAAAATGGGGTGTGTATCTTATGCATAAACAGGAGAGGTGCCCTTGAGCACAAGAATCTTTCAACACATCTGTCATAGGTTGATTGTACTGATGGCCCTGGTCATTGGTCTCCTCAAAGCTACGTTTTTTGTCATAGGACTTTGCAGCAATCCCCATGAAGAGGTAGAATCTACTTCCCAGTGTCCAAATCTGGGCTCGTCTTGTGCCTTGCTTTGGTGAATAGTATAATAGTATTAGGGTAGAGGAGAAGTTCTTGGCCTCAAGAAGTGTTGTGGGCAACTGCCCTCACCTGGAACCCTGCCAGACCTTGGAGGTGTGTGAGGGACACACACGAAGAGCCTCCAATGGTGCCCCCCATCCTAGATGAAGCCATAGTAGATCAGCCAACTTCTAGCTGACCTGTTTGCTAAGTACAACCATGAGCAGTCCAGGCATGCTCAGCTGAGCCCTGGCCAGATCCCAGAAGCACCTGGTCAATGGGTGGACTCATGAGAAATAACCAATGTTTGTTATTTTAAATTGCTCTGCTTTGGAGAGCAATTGGTTTGGTTTTAAAATGCCTCAGTAGTTAGCTGCTATAACTGAAAAATAACCTTTTTAATTAGAGGTCAACAAAGCCAAGGCATTTATTGCTTCCTTTATTAATCAGTATATTCTAGTTTGGGTTGATTGTTCCTGAGACATGCTGTACAGCTGTCAGCTCAGGGTCTCCCTTTATTATCTCTTTAGGAATTCCTTTTACTTTGCTTTCTGAATCCCTTTATTATCTCTTTAGGAATTCCTTTTACTTTGCTTTCTGAATCTCATATTTTCCCCTTTCTTAGTAACTCCCTTGCTTTCATGGAGTATATCCTTCAGGAGTAGCCTGGGAATGGATGACTAGATTTGGAGATAATGCAGATATGAAATGTTTTCACTCTGCCCTTACAGTTAATTTGTGGTTTGGCTACATTCGAATTCTAGCTCGAAAACATTTCTCTTAGAATTTTTATGGCACTTGTTTCATAGTCCTCACTCAAGGTGGCTGTTGAGAAGTCTAAATCTATTCTTACTCTCAATCCTCTTTATGATATACACTTTCCTCCTCAGAAACTTGTAAGACAATCTCTTTGCCTTGACTATTATGAATTTTTTAAATGATATGTCTTATCATGTATCTGTTTTCATCCTTTGTGCTAAGCACTCAATCCTTTTAGTCTAGGTATTCATACTCTTTAATTCTGAGGAATTTTCTTGATCTACTTCTCAAATGATTACTTCTTCATATTCTCTGTTTCTCTTTGTGTAATTCCTATTATTTGTAAGTTAGATGTTCTAGAATTTTCTCTACTTTTCTTTTCTCCTCTGTTTCCATTGCTTTGTCCTCACACTGTTATCTGGGATATTTCTTCAATTTTATTTTCCAAACTTGCTGTTGAGTTTTTTTAATTTGTGCTTTCAATTTGAATTTTAAAAAGTTTCTTTTTTAGGGGTTCACTAAATGTTCCTTTTTTTACCATAGTTCTTCTTTCATAGATAGAATTATCTCTTATTTTCTTACTGAGACCATTACTGATATATATTTTTAAAGTTTCCTTCTCCATGAATTGTCTCATGGGTAGGAGGGAGCCACAGCAAGCTAAGAGCCCCATGTGCCTGGAAGGGTTTGAGATCTTCATAGATTGTTTTGCTGTGCTAATATATAGCCTTGAGAAGCTATCCTGTTGCTACCTTTTGGTTTGCTCTGAAGTTTATCAAATTCCCCAGGAAGACTGAGTTTTGCCTGGAGCATATTGTATATGCTTGTCTACCAGCATTCTGGGAGCCAAGTTGGAGGAAAGTGTCTAGGAAGGCTGACATTCCTTACATACAGTTTCACTTTACAGAATGATAGTTTTAATGTCAACTGTGTAAAAAGTTGGAGAAAGAACAGTCATTCAACTACTTAGTCATTTAGCCATCTCCCTAATTTGAGCCCTGCCCTCTCCACCAAGGTGGAGCCCTTCTCCACCAGGGCTTCCCTGGTGGCTTAGACGGTAAAGCGTCTGCCTGCAATGCGGGAAACCCAGGTACGATCCCTGGCTTGGGAAGATCCTCCGGAGAAGGGAACGGCAACCGACTCCAGTACTCTTGCCTGGAAAATTCCATGGACAAAGGAGCCTTGTAGGCTACAGTCTGTGGGGTCGGGTCACAAAGAGTCAGACACAACTGAGCGACTTCACTTCACTTTCTCCACCATGTCCAGAAACAGCTAATGCTGCCAAATCTTATGACTTTGAGAGTTCTTCTGCACAAATCTGGTTGCTTCTCAATTTCCCCCCTGCTGGCTTGGGATCCAGCTTTTCCAAATTTACTCAGTTATCAATGAACCATCACTTTCCAGCTTCAAATTTTTGCTGTTATTGACTCTTCCTCCATCCTTTTTGGCCCCATGGGTTTAAATCTTTTTGCAATATCTCTTCATTGTCTTTTTAGAGCCTTGCATGAGGGAAGGAAGGTGAGTATGTTTTCCCTCCTTTCTTTAACTAGAAGGCCAACGGTTGTTCTTGGCTCTCATTTAATTTGAAATGTGTGGACCACACACTTTTAATGGAAAATTATACTTTCTCCAAAAGAAGAGTTTTAAGTGTTAGAAATTAATTTAATGTTTCTTTTTAGAAAAAAATGAGTGTGAAGCTCTAGTCACCTCATAAACCTTTAGCTTTGTGCATCTGAATTACCCAAACAACCAAATCATCACAGCTCTGCCCCCCTACGCCTCCTACCCCTTTAAATCAGAGGCTCCTGAGTCCATTTCCCTTTTAACCCACTAACCCTTTTAATAGTAGCCTTTTAATATGTTCCAATAAGTGCTTCCAGCTAAGTAATATATATATCATGCTTTCCTCATTATTATTGGTCCATTAAAAAATATACAAAAATCAGAGTTGAGGGTGTGCTGCAAAAAATCAAAGTATTTAACAATGGCCATCATGCATGCATGAACAATGAGATATTCTTGGAAAAATTCAACACAAGTGGTTTATGAAGACATTCCTATCACAAAAGGATGAATGTTATTCTTAAGTACATTTTGCTTTCTAGAGAAATCAGTGATTTCTTTCTCCTACTCCCCTGCTGTGTACTGGTATATTGAGTGAATGGAGGCTATGAATTGATTCTAGTTGTCACGGTCTTGATGTAAAATTTCTTGAGAGGTTCTGCTAGAGAAATCTCTGCCAGGCTAGAATCTGCAAAATATGGATATGAAGGTATCTTTTGCCCCATCTTATTTTTCACCTAATGCTAATTTAAAGGCAGCCCTCGGGAGGCACAAAAGATTTGTAGTTTTTCAGGAAAAATTACACCTGAAGCCCTCAGCTTTGCAAAACTATCAGCTTTGCTGTCCTAAGCTCTGCAAAATAATAAAATGCTGGCCCCTTTCTTTTACAAATAATACTCAGTTTAAGACCCAGCCCAGGCCACCTGGCAAGCTACTGGTAGGAATGGCATGGAGCTACATCCTTATTTCAAGTGGCAGGGGGGTAGATTCTATTCCCTGAGCACAGGCAATGTTGCAGCGGTATTGTATCCTAGGATGAAAGTTTTAGACCTCCCCTTTCCCTTTCTTAAGAACACAGAGGTATAGCCAAGTGAGGGGTGACAACAATTATGAAAGGGAAGATCATATGTAATTCCAAAAGAGAGTAGAAAACAATCTCCTATTTCAGCCTACTTGATGGAAAAATCACTGCAGATGGTGACTGTAGCCATGAAATTAAAAGACGCTTGCTTCTCGGAAGAAAAGCAATGTCAAACCTAGACAGCGTATTAAAAACCAGAGATGTTACTTTGCCAACAAAGGTCTGTCTAGTCAAAGCTATGGTTTTTCTAGTAGTCATGTATGGATGTGAGAGCTGAATCATAAAGAAGGCTGAGTGCTGAGGAATTGATGCTTTTAAACTGTGGTGTTGGAGAAGACTCTTGTGAGTCCCTTGGACTGCAAGGAGATCCAACCAGTCCATCCTAAAGGAATTCAATCCTGAATATTCATTGGAAAGGCTGCTGCTGAAGCTGAATCACCAATACTTTGGCCACCTGATGCAAAGAGCCGACTCTTTAGAAAAGACCCTGATGCTGAGATAGATTGAGGGCAGGAAGAGAAGAGGACGGCAGAGGATGAGATGCTTGGATAGCATCACCGACTAAATGAACATGAGTTTGAGCAAGCTCCAGGAGATGGTGAAGAACAGCGAGGCCCAGCATGCTGCGGTCCATGGGGTCCAAAGAGTCGGACACTACTGAGTTACTGAACAAAATTTCAGCCTACTTGATGGGAATATACAGAAGGGGTGGAAAACCTTCCTGAGCTGTGAGACTTGTATGACTGTCCAGGACCCCAAAGAGAATCTGGGGTAGGTTGAGCTGGGTCTGGCTTCCTTGAATCTGCCCCTGTTGTGGTTTGTTGCATTTAAGTTAAAGAGCCTGCATGAGCCTGTCTGGGTCTGAAGCAGCCCAGAAGAGCTCTGGCTAGTGGGGTACTTGGACAACAGCAGCAGTAACAACAGTGTGGCTTGAAAATAAAAAGAATGCCAGACAGCTAACTATGGAGCTGACTGAGGATATCCCCAGGAGAGAAAGGAAATTTTCAAAGACCAGGATGGGGAGAGGGTTGTGAGCATGGATGGGGAAGAGTCGAGTTTCCGAATGAGCAGAAAGCTGGCAACTCTCCTTTAAATACTGATATACTCTTCAGAATCCACTCTTGGTGTAAGCCCAGCCCTGATTCACATGGGACTGTTTTTTTCCTTTTCTTCCTTCTCCTCCTCCTTCTTCATATTTGGGCTGGGAAACATTGTCAGTTGTAATCAGTGTAGGCAAATTACTTTTTCCGGGGACCTAAGGAAGCAGGTCCCAGTTTATGGAACCCCTTATTTTTATAGATTCAATTTCTTCTATTACCAGCAGCCTTTGGAAGTTTTAGGACCAAGGGAGTCTCCTGAACTTATATATAAAGACTGCTAAAGACTTGCCAAGCAGGAGATAAAGCCATTATTCTCTTATTGGCCATATAACTGCTTATCTGGTGATGAATCCAAAGTGGGAAGCCCTGTAACCTTTTGAGGGATTCTCCAGCCACTTAAGTTAACCCTGAGTAGTAACTGCTTTGAATGGAGACCACTGGCTTGAAAAAACATATACAAACACGGCCATAAAAATCCTCCAACAGGATCTGCACTGCTCGCTGCCCCACTTTCCCTACTTGTGCCAGGCTGTTGGCTACTGTCTGTCCTTCATTTCTATTGGCTTCTCCTTTTATTATAAAAGGTTAGAAGGCACTTCCGTATTGTTTTTGGACACCACCATGGAACATCACAATTGGTAGGTCACGCACATGTAATGTGACTTTTCACCACCTTTCAGGGGAAAGAATAGACAGCCATTAGTACATAAAAGCAGCCGAAGGTCGTCCTCTCACAATTTTGGTTGTAGGACAGGATAGAATGCCTTTGGCACCTCGGAAATAAAACAGTACTGTCTCCCCTGGTCCTCTGTGAGATTTGGGTGAGTGAGCCTGAGCGGGGGCTTTGTGGCTCTGAGATGAAGACTTGCAAGGAGGACCTCCTCGCCTCTTCCTGATGAGCTTTTGGGACCCAGGCTTTGCTGGTTAGGAAACTGAAAGATCACAGCACAAAGGGTTAAGGTGGAAGAAGTACAGGTGTTTATTATGAATCAGCATAAACCCCTTTATGCCTCTGACCAGGTAAGTAACCAAAAAAAAAAAAAAAAAAATTACTGATCAAAGGACCTCCAGGGTTTCATATTTCAAAAACACAGATAAATAGCTTACTATAGATAAATAGCTTCACCGTTTGGGTATTTCCCAGAAGCATCTGAAAATTTTCCAAGGAGTCTGTAGAAGGGGATGTGTAACCAGTACACCCCCACCCCCAACCCCACCAGAAAGAAATGCCCAGGGATTGGGCTGCTGGAAGGGCAATATGGACCCATTCAAATTTCCTCCCAGGTGCCAATCCCTCTTAGCCCTGGGGATGTCCTTAGCAGGGGCCTGTTCCCTGGCGGGTGGGGTGAAGGGGAAGGTTGAGGGTCAGGAAGATGGACGTGTGGCTTTTGTTAGAAGCTGCCCATCACACACCTCAGGGAGGTGAGACGCTTCTCGGTGGGGACTAGAACAGTCCAATTCTTGCTGATTATTAACTGGGCCCTCATTTCAGAAAGCAATGCTGTTTTTATCAACTGGATCTGACTTTAAAAAATGAAACACAAAAAACTCCCAAAAAAGGAATAGAAAATTTTATGCTAAAAAAAAAGATCCCCAATGAAACAATCAGTAGCACATTGCATCTGTGAAGTGTCCCAGCTCCCTGTAATAGTTGTGTCTCCAATGGTGGTTTATTTCCAAGGTCATGAAGTAGGTGTTACACCCCAATCTTCATATCCACATTCTGCAGGTTCCGCGTCTCGTCTGCCGTCATGAACTGGTCTGGGGTCTCTGACGACCCCTTGTTCACCAAATGCACCATCTCCTGAGACTTGCTAGCTTCTCCATTGAGTCCGCTGGGCTTTCTCTCCTCCATGGTTCCATTCCCATTGTTGATCACCAGTTTTTTCTTCTGCCCACACCTAAGAATTGAAAAAAAAATTGTAAGAGAAATGGGTATGATGATTCTGTCCTTGTCACAGTTAATACCACCGTCACTATGGTTTATGATAATCTGAGTATATTTCATCCTACTGACTTTTAACAATCAGCACTTTTCACAGCAAAGTCCTTGACCCAGTAGCCAAAGCATCACTTGCAAACTTGTTAGAAATGCAAATTCTCAGGCCTACCTCAGACATCCCGAATGGACCAGGGTCTGGGACTTAGCAAACCCTCACGGGCTACCTGAAGTGAGTCTGAGAATCAGTGGTCACAGCTATGGGAAGCCAATGCTCACTGTACTCCCCCATCACAGCTAAAGAAATCTTGGGCTCAGAAAATTCCATCACTTGCCCCAGTTTATTCAACAAGTACTAAGAGAATTGGGATTCAAACCCTGGTGTGTCTGACTCCCAAGTTCTAACTCTCCTTCCATCATATCATGTAAGGGAAACATTTGCCTCTGTTCCCTGGCTGTTTCTGCAGGCTTAGATAAACCATCAACGGGATGACTGTAAATCATTCTGATTTGTGTATTCAAGAAAGTCCCGTTACTTCCTCTCCCAGTCAACACTTTGTTGGCGTTGTCAGGGTTATTATTGCAAATACGAAGAAGAATGAGGCAACGCTTTTCTAGAAGTATAGTGTTACTGTTAGTTGCTCAGTCATGTCGGACTCTTTACGACTCCATGGACTCTAGCCCAACAGGCTCCTCTGTCCATGGATTTCTCCAGGCAAGAATGCTGGAGTGGGTTGCCATTCCCTTCTCCAAGGGATCTTCCCAACCCAGGGATTGAACCCTGCATTGCAGGCAGATTCTTTACCATCTGAGCCACCAGGGAAGATATAAGGCCACACTGATTTTTCCCTTATCCTTGGTTAATTGCCATGTAACCTTAGATATGGGAAGTTTAACTATATAGGACAAGTCGTTCACTATTTAAGATTTCTCAATAACATTACTCAAATGCAGAAGGTCTTCTATAGAACAGCATGACCTTGATCTTGTTGCTGGGTCAGGGCATTGCCTTACCCCCGCCCCAGCCTGAAGCAATGCTTCCTCTTTCCTGTAACATGATCACTGCCACACATCAAGAAGTCAGATGCTGCTTAAACAAAAGCAAAGGTGCAAACCCTCACAACTACAAGTAGAGTGGGAGTGAGCGGAAATGTGCATTTATTGGACACTTCCTGAATGTCAGGCACTTTACATGTAATTTCATGTAATCTTTACAATAATCTCACAAAGCAGCTGTTATTCCCATTATACAGCAATGGAAACTGAGGCTCAGGGAGGTTTAGTAACTAGCTTGAGGTCACACAGCCACTAAGAGGGACAGAGTCAATATTCAAATGTAGGCTTTTATGACCAAAAGTCTGGGCTCTGCCGCCCTTGCTTTATTCACGCTGCTAACCATCTGGAGATCTGGAACAAGTATGAAGTCGGAATTGTTCACTTTGCCGCTGGATATTTGGAGTTGTAGAGACAAAGCTTCTATTATTCATGATTGTGGGCCATTCCCTCTGGAACTGCCAAGGCCATAAACTTTAATCACTTGTTTGGGGAAGTGGAAATTATACCTCCTGAATATGAGGTTGATCCTGTATCCTCTGGCATGACTCTTGATGAGGGCAGGAGGAAGGCCACTTGACCTCTGCTGGTCCATGGGGCTGGGCATACGGATGCAATCCACATAGACAAGAGCAGGGGCTTGGGAGGCCTGGCTTGAGGGCCTTACCACTGTGTGACCTCGGGCAACTCACTTAACTTATCTGAGCCTCAGCTTTCTTATCTGCAACACCAGACTGTTAATAGCATCAGCGTCACAAGACTGTGGAAATTCCTTGAAACAGAGGCTGGCACTGGATACGTGAGTTTACCACCATTTTACCTGTTGCCTTTCTGAACAAGGTAGAGTAAGGCAATCGAGGCCTTGGATAAGCACTTACAACGGTATTGGAAACACAGTGAATGTTCAAGAAGCACTTGCTGTAATTGTTAGTGTGACCAGAGCCATGTTAAATGTTTGGTTTGTTTCTTCTGCTACCTCCACTCCCCTTGGTATATTTACGATGAAGATGTTGTAAAAGGCCAAAGGTGGGGGCTGCTTGTGTTTTTTTCAGATTACCAAGGGTTATCTCATTTGTCTTTGCTTTTGTAGTTTTTTGTTTAAATTTAATTTTTTTGTAGTACAGTTGATTTACAATGCTGTGTGACTTTCTGCTGTACAGCAAAGTGATTCAGTTATACACGTTCATGGGTACTAAGTCACTCCAGTCCTCTCTGACTCTTCAACCCCATGGACTGTAGCCCACCAGGCTCCTCGGCCCATGGGATTTTCCAGGCAAGAAAACTGGAGTGGGCTGCCATGCCCTCCTCCGGAGACCTTCCCAACCCACAGACTGAACCTGCATCGCTTACATCTACCTGCCTTGGCAGGTGGATTCTTTACGCCTAGCCCCACCTGGAAAACCCTCAGTTATACACACACCACCCTTATGGCAGAATGTGAAGAAGAACTAGAGAGCCTCTTAATGAAAGTGAAAAAGGAGAGTGAAAAAGTTGGCTTAAAGCTTAACATTCAGAAAACAAAGATCATGGTATCTGGTCCCATCGCTTCATGACAAATGGAGAAACAGTGGCAGACTTTATTTTTTTGGGCTCCAAAATCACTGCAGATGGTGCCTGCAGCCATGAAATTAAAAGACGCTTACTCCTCGGAAGAAAAGTTATGACCAACCTTGTGAAGTCATTTGTCAGTCATGTCGGGCTTTTTGTGACCCCATGGACTGTAGCCCATCACGCTCCTCTGTCCATGGGATTTTCCAGGCAAGAGTACTGGAGTGGGTTGCCATTTCCTTCTCCAGAGGATCTTCCCAACTCAGGGAAGATAACCAACCTAGATAGCACATTAAAAAGCAGAGACATTACTTTGCCAACAAAGGTCCATCTAGTTAAGGCTATGGTTTTTTCCAGTGGTCATTATGGATGTGAGAGTTGGACTATAAAGAAAGCTGAGCACCAAAGAATTGATGCTTTTGAACTGTGGTGTTGGAGAAGACTCTTGAGAGTCCCTTGGACTGCAAGGAGATTCAACCAGTCCATTCTGAAGGAGATCAGCCCTGGGATTTCTTTGGAGGGAATGATGCTGAAGCTGAAACTCCAACACTTTGGCCTCCTGATGCAAAGAACTGACTCGTTTGAAAAGACCCTGATGCTAGGAAAGATTGAAGGGGGGAGGAGAAGGGGACGACAGAGGATGAGATGGTTGGATGGCATCACCAACTCAATGGACATGAGTTTGAGTGAACTCTGGGAGTTGGTGATGAACAGGGAGGCCTGGGGTGCTACAGTCCATGGGGCTGCAGAGTTGGACACGACTGAGTGACTGAACTACTGAACTGAACTGATACATACATACATATATTCTTTTTCATGTTCTTTCCTATTATGATTTATCACAGGATATTTAATATAGTTGCCTATGCTATAAAGTAGGACCTTGTCATTTATCCATGTTATATATAATATGGGGTTGGCCAAAAAGTTTGTTTGTTTTTCCCATAACATCTTACAGAAAAGCCCGAATGACCTTTGTGGCCAACCCAATAGTTTGTATCAGATGGTCTTTGGAGAAAAGGTATCTTATTAAAGTAATTTCCATTCATCCACCAAACGGGTACTTGAGAAGTTGGATGAAACAGTGCGGGAAAGTGATTTATAATCATAAGATAAATGTTTGTGCAAGGGGCTGAGGTGGGGATTAACGTTATTACCCTAAATGAAGCTGATTTTGAAAGTGGGTAACATTAGACCTGCAGGGTGGAGGAATGTTGTGCTTGGATTTGGTCCTGCCCCCATTTCCCTCTGGATTTATGTGTCTCTGTTTTTTGTCTGAGTTCTTTTAGGAGGGCAGGGTGATGCTCATAAATAACTCAGCCCAATATTTGGTGCTCTGGGCAATTCATAAGTACTTTTAAAAAGCAAGCTCTCATTTTTTTCTTTCTTATTAGTTACAGGAATTTAAAAAGAAACATTAGAGCTGAAGGGACTTCAGAGGTGATCCAGCTTATCTCTTTTCTGAGTCCAAGAAGTCAAGCATATCACCCAAAGCTACCCCGCTAGTTATGGCAGGAACTACAGTCTAATATTTACAACTTAGACTTTTTGACTCTAAAGGTCAGAGATCTTTACTGAACCACATCTTGCCTGTATCTCCTTTCCTCTTCAATCTCAGGCATCAGCTGAGGACGCAAGTAACCTCACAACGAGGAAGCTGTCAGTCTGAAGCCTGGCCAGGAGTGGGTGGGCAGGCAGTGTGGGGTTTAGAAGCCAGGAAATATATTCTTTAGGGCATGGAGGAGTTTATCTTAAAAGTTAAGGGGTAAGGTAACTTAACAACTGATCTTGGGACTTCCCTGGTGGTCCAGTGGTTGGGACTCTGAGCTTCCAAAGCAGGGGTTGCAGGTACAATCCCTGGTTGGGGAACTAAGATCCCACATGTTGTTGTTTATTCGGTCAGTCGTGTCCAACTCTTTGTGACCCTGTGGACTGTAGTCCCCCAGGCTCCTCTGCTCACGGAATTTCCCAAGCAATAATACTGGAGTAGGTTGCCATTTCCAACTCCAGGGGATCTTCCCAACCCAGGAATCGAACCTGTGTTTTCAGTTTGGCAGGCGGATTCTTTACCACTGAGCCAACCAGGAAGCAAGATCCCACGTGCCATGGCCAAAAAGATAAAAATAAATAAATAATTCTATATGTAAACATCTGTATTAAGTTCATACTGATGTCATCAGTTCTAATCCATTACTACAGGGATCATTCTGGCCTCCTCCCCTTCCTTAAAAACAACATCAATGGCAAAAAAAAAAAAAAAAAAAAAAAACAGAAAACAAGACTGATCTTATGTCTCATCTACCTGACAGTCCCGAAAGACATTTAGAGATCTATTTTGCAGCGTGTTGGAGCTTTGCTTTTCCATCCAGTAGATACCAGCCATAGGATATAAACTAATTCAAATGAAATAAAATCAAAAATTCACTTCTTAAGTTGAACTAGCCACATTATGAGCCTCAGCAGCCGTAAGTGGTTAATGGTTGTATATAAGCAAAAACGTGGAACACTTTTGCCATCCCAGAAAGTTCTACCGGACAGCTCTGTTGTAGAGGGCAGAAGGAGTTTGGGTGAGCTTAGATTAGAGTGAACTAGGCTGCAGCTTAAAAGAAGGAAGACATTTCTAAGTCATGGGGATTTACGGAGGGGACACACCAGGCTGAGGGGGCATGACTGCCCTCTGGGGTGTACATTATTCCCATGACTGCAAGCAGGCAAAGGCCTTTTCTGCACAATCGCTACAGAAACATTCCTTAATCACTTCTCTTCTGTGAAGCTTTCTCTCTCCTCTTCACACAAATCCAATAAATTCTTTAAGGAGAAAGGCATCTAACTTCCTCTCTTCAGTCTCATCCAATATCTACCGATCCAACTGGTTCCTAAAAGAGCTGTCAGCTCTTACAGAGAGTGAACACAGTTCTGATTTCCACCGGAAAGGTGCAATTCAAGGACTCTGGTTATAAAAAGAACAGCAGGAAAGGTAATAATGTGGGCTATGATGGGGACTGGGAAAGCGAGAGAAATTACAGGACCCCTAAATCGGCATCTTTAAGACGATGGAACTCACAGATCACTCCTTCATGGAAGCCCATGTTTAACTCTTCAACCTCAACTTCAGTAGTTAATGATTTTCCACTTCTATCTTTTAACCCTAACTCATATAACACGGCCTGGCCCAGGGCATGTTGGCAATAAACAGTAGCTGACTCAAAGTGAACAGGCCAATGCTGCCATAAAACCTCAAGATTTTTGCAGAGATGGCATGGTACCCTTTTTGTTTTCATCTCTTCCTCCTCTGTAGTACTGACGTCACAGCCGCCCCTCAAAAGACACTTGCTGAATAAGTGAATGCCTGGTATAGGCCTCTTATTTTCAAACAGACTTTCTTTGATGAAAATAGGATTCTGTATCCCTCTAGAATACCACACTCCAAGTAGAAAGGCCTCTGCCTTTTGAGAGGATTAGAAATGGGCTGCTGGCTTTAGAATCACAGTGTATATCCCAGGGCCTCTGCAGCCATTAATCAGTCTTTAGCTCTGTGGCAAATCTGTTTTCGATTATCAAATCAGGACATGGTAATTCAGAGCATCCGAGCAGCTACTCTCCCGGTGAGACGCTTGCTCTACCGGATCCTATGTGTCCCTGTTTGCCCGTTGCCAGAGTGACCACTGGTATTGGGAGGAGGGAGTGGGGAAGCAAGGGGGTCTGCTTATGCTGCTGACATGATGGGAAGTGACACATGAGCTAACCAGTCACACTGCAGGGACTCCAGCTGCTCGGGGGACAGCTGAGACACTTCTCTGAGTTCTCCCCCACGTTGAGAGCATCTGAGGCCAACGTTTCTATGGCGACATGTACAGAGCTTATAGGCTGTATATGTGAGCAGAAGTGGTACATATTAGGGCCTGGAATAAAAGGACTGATTTCCAACAATAGGAAACTCATATTTAATTGAACAAAAGTCATCTACGAAAAAAGCACAGAGGCTGAAGGAAAGTATAAAGACTCTTTGTAAGGGCTCCCTAAGTCATATTATTTAAATTCAACTAAAAAAAGTCTCTTTCCATTTAGTCATGGGAGATTTTTAGGAGGTCTTTCAGATTTCTTTTCCTAGTTTTTGTTCCTTATGCAATTGGCTAAATTTCTTTTTGTTTTACAGATAGCAAAACATCTATTTAACTTTAAAAGCACTTTCATTAACTTGTATGAATATAAAAGGACATTATTTGATTTCCTCCAAAAAGGAAAAATACTGCATGAGCCATAAATGGCAATGGAATTAGCTGTTCCTTGGCTTTCCAAAAGCAAACAAGAAAGATTCTAGAATTTTCTCCAGGTCTTTTCCCAAATGTAGGGGGGATTTTCTGACCTGTTTGATGATCTAATGAAACAATAAATGTGGCCCACTTGGAAATAAGATTCTTTTTTGCTTTATAAGAAGAAACCTAAAGGGACATTTACAAAAAGTTTGATGTTCCTCTGCATTTTTTTTGGAGAAAAATTGTGCATCCTTGAGTATCTTGAAATTTAGAGCTATATTTCTAGAGTACTCCTGTGAAAGTTCATTTTCTCTGATGCTAGAATTACTGTTTTCCTTTGCTTAATTTTAAAGGCAGCGTTATTTCTAGAGGCTGGTCACAGCTCAATCAGGTATATGCAGGTATATCATTCCAAAACAACAGGCCTTGGTTGAGGAAGGGAGAGAAGAGATGTCTGATGATATGAAAACAACCCACATGCCAGTTCTAGAGAGGTGACTGTCTTTTTTCAGACTTTCCATGGAAAGTCTCAGGGAACTCTTCTTAGGCCATAACCTGAATCCTTTTGCTGACAGCTTTCAGAAAGCAGAAAATAGTGTCATTACAAAAAACCCCACAAAATCACAAACCCAATGCCTGCTTTACGTAAGGGTTCTAGAGGTTTCTAGGGGCCTCAGACAGGCTAAAGGGCCAATCCTTGAATCTCTATACAGCATTTTTGGGCACTGTGAAGACACTTGATAAATATTTGTTCAATGAATCAAAGTGAAAGTGTTAGTCTCTGAGTCCTGTTTGACTCTTTGTGACCAGATGGATTGTAACCCACCAGACTCCTCTATCCATGGGACTTTCCCAGTAAGAATAGTGGAGTGAGTTGCCATGCCCTCCTTCAGGGGATCTTCCGGACCCAGGGATTGAACCCAGGTCTCCTGCATTGCAGGCAGACTCTTCACCATCTCAGCCACCAGGGAAGCCCAATGAATCAATGAATGAATATACTATTTCATGTCTTACTGGTGAGATATCGCACAACTCTCATCACATACCCCAAATTAAGACCCACAAAAGACCCATTTAAAAGCACATGTCCAAAGAATCACAGTCTCCCTTCTCTAAAGAATATACCAGAGCAGAGCTTCTTAAACTGTACTGTCCACATGAGTCCCTGGGGTCTTATCAAAACACAGACTCTGATACAGGGGGCTGGGGTAGGGCTTGAGATGTAGCATTTCTGACAAGCTTCCAGGGTGCAGAGGCTGCTGGTTGCAGGGGCTACACTCTGAGTAGCAAGGACATATTGCCTATGGTTTTTTGTTTGTTTTTTTTTTTTTTTGATTGAAGTATAGTTGACTCACAATATTCTATTAGTCTCACAAATACAACATAGTAATTCAACATTTCTATAGATTTCACTCCATATAAAATTAATACAAAATACTGGCTATATTCCCTGTGTTGTGCAATGTATCCTTGTGGCTCGTATTTTACACTTAGTAGGTTTACAGCCTAAGTTTAAATGATGCCCTTTCAAAGTTAAGGCCCCGAGGAGCATCACCTTACCTTCTCCTACTGTTAACAGCAATGCAAACCGCGAGAATCAAAGCCAAGGCCAGGAGAGATGCCAAGATGATCAGCCATTCTGGTGGGAAGCCAAAGACATGCATGAGCTTGGGGAATGCACTTTATAAACTGACCTGGTCCAAACAAGAGCTAAAGTCAGCTCTACACATGGGTCCAACCAAAGGTCTAGCCAGCAGCCAGCTAATAGTAGAAGAACCATTTTGCTATAGGTCTTTGTCTAACAGGCCTGTTTATCATACCTTATGATCAGTCAAGATTTCCAAGTTGCCCCAGGAGAAACACATTTCCAAAAAGCATAGAATGAACTGTAAAACCTGTAGAAGCCTTTAGTGCAATATCATTAAATAAATTTAAAGAATGTTCCTTAAAAGTATCATTCCTTTTCTATGTGAGAGCATTCACATTACATTTTATTAAGGAACAAAAATGGAGGTCAAATACTCGTGGGTGGCAGAAATGACATCCCTGTGGAGAGGTCAGGAGGGTCATTTGGCAAAATTTGCCAAAATCCTTCAAAATGTACAGCCTTTGATCCATCAGTTATATTTCTAAGGATACAGGACCTCAGACTTGGCTATAAAGATGTTTCTTACTGTGCTATTTATAAAAGTTGGAAACCATCTACTATTCAGCAATAAGGGATTGGTTAAACGAATTAGGGTCCATTCATTGTACTATGTACTAAGGTACAGAGGAAGACTATTGAATGACATTGAAAAGCTGTGACCAGCCAGTTGGGAATGAGTTTACTAAACAGTGTGTCAAATTACATGTTTGTATAGAAATCAGATAGAAAAATAACAGAAAAGACACACATGAAAATGATTACCATGGTACTCTGGATGGTGAGGTAGATAACAAGGGAATTATATTTTTACCCTTTTGTTCAGCAGTATTTTCGAAAATGCCTCCAATAATTAGTGTATCACTTGTAAACCAATAAAATGTTACATACATGTTTTTAAAACCAAGCTGTAGTAGGATTAAAATATAACTTGACAATCTGAATAAATTCAATAGCAAAGTAGATTGTATATCCATGCAATGAACTGAAGCTGAAGGAACAAGAAAGACGGGAAGTCATTCACTGGCTATTCTTCCTGGAGAATCTTCATTTTCCTCTGATTTCCTGCTCGATACTGCCTCAGCCTGACCCCTCCCTGGTTAGATGAGTTTGGGAAGGGAGGTTGAGTCAGGAGATGTGGAGGCTGACAGAAAGGTATCCTTTCTGTTCTTTCCCCATGGGTCTAGCCCTAAGATGCTCCACACTCACTCTCACTAGAGCTGGGGAAAATCCTGCTGCCTGATTATAGCAACTGCATCCCATCCACCCCCTCAGTCCACTCCTCCGACTCTACATGCTCTGCTCAGGTAAGTCAAGGCAAGGGGACATAGGCCACACCACACTCTTCCCTCTTCCTAAGGGAGGCTCAGCTTGAGATCTCTGTAGAGCGTAGAATTAAAAGAATAATTTACAAGCCTAGGAAAAACTTTCCTTAATTGTAATCCCACTTTACAAATGTCCAGGTTGGAGCCTAAGTCAAAGAAAGCATTTGCCTCAAATGCCTTAAATCTTGATGCTCAAGGGAGCCAGGTGGCCCAGCCCTCTCATCATATTCTGAAACTTTCTTCTCTCTGAATCAGTAAAGATGGTCCCTCATGAAAAAGTAGTTTGGGGACCAGAAGAATATTCCTACTCCACCCAACACACATGACTCTTGTATTTCCCCATCGTCTGCAATGTGAGGAGAAAGTTACACATCCACCCTCAAACCCGGAAATATAGAGGGAACTGGCCTCAAGTTCCTGTCCCCTGGGACAGGACGATCACTCACTTGGGGAGGGAGCTTTAGTAACTAACAAGGCACTTCTTTGGGACAGACCAGGGACAGGTCCGAACATGAGCTCAGCCAATCTATGGGACCAAAGCAGAAGGAAAGGTTTCATTCTTTCTCAAGAGGCTGTGGTACGGTCATTCACCCTTTAGCTCACAAAGAGGAGCCATCAGGTTCAAGGGGAGACATGTAGGAGAATGTGCTTTCCAACTGGTCTATTCTTCCCTTCTATGACATTCAGAGAGACCTGCTTTTAGCATTTTTTTGCTTCACAGCTCAAAACTCACCTGGAATTTGAGGTTTCCGCATAGGACCTGAGGTTGTGTTTGCCCCATGTTCTTCACTCCCACTTGAGTGTCCTAAAGAGAAAAAACATCTCTCAACAAAGTCTGGAACGTGTAACCAGGAGTTTCTTACCGAGCAACACATAAGGCCAAGCTCTACACGCTACATCACTGCAAAGCTATAGATCCAACCCACAGATATCCATCTTGTGTTGTATGAAAGAAACATCCCTCCAGAAAAGCTCAGTTTGATTAAGGATAAGCTTTAGAAATGTTGTTTTTCAACAAGAGTATGAGAATTTTCAGCAGTACTACTATGCAGTGTTTAAGAGGCTATAAATAAATCAAGATAGCCCTGGATTCAAGTCCTACCTCTGTCTCTCCCCAGTAATATCTGCTGGGACAAGTCTCAGCAGATCCCTCGCCAGGTCTGTTTTCTCACTCATAAGATGGGGGTAATAATAGAATCTGCTTCGTCATCATTTTACAGAGGTTTAAAGAGGTGAACAAGAATGGTAATTGTGTGCAGTTGCTGTAATAGGGAAGAACCTTTGTTTATATTACCAGCTAATCATTAAAGAAATGCTATCTATAAGCTTAAATTATACATAGTGGCCCATCTCTGGGAACCCTGCCTTCCAGGGAATGAGCATTAAGCTAAAATATCTTGGTCTAGTCCATAGGAAGCATCCTGACAAGCCCCACCTGTGAATGACTGTAGGCAGGAAGAAATTAACAAGCCTGATGGGAACCAGGAAAAGTTTGATTTCACTTCTGTCCCTGTTAGTATAAAAGAAGCCTGAATTCTAACTCAAGCAAGATGGTTCTTTGGGACACCAGTCCACCACTTTGTCTGCTGGCTTTCTGAATAAAGTCACTAATCCTGGCTCCAACAACTCATCTCTCGATTTATCAGCCTGTTGTATAGCAAGCAGTACAATCTTGCACTCAGTAACATTACCATTCTCTATTTTTAATTTAAGACCTTGCTACCCTAGACCAGCAACATCACCATGGGAGCTTGCTGGTAATACACAGCCTCAGGTTTCATCCCAAACCTCAGAATCTTCATTTTAACAAGATCCCCAGGGGATTCAAATGCTTCAGGTAGTTCAAAGCAAATCTAAAAATTACGTCCAACATCTTCAATAGTCATAAATATTAAAAAAAAAAAAAAGGATTCAGGGTAGGGTGGGGTGGGCAATGTCCCCTTCTCTTTGTGAAAAATCACCCTAAGGAGAGCGCCTGCTAATATGTCTATATTCCCAAAACATGCACTTCTTAGAAGACAACATTCTCTGCTGCTACAAAATCAAATAAGGAGACAAAGAATCCAAACTGGAAGGAAGCAGGAAGAATCACAAGATAAAGAATTCACAAATCAGAACAGGAGGTTCATCACAATGAGGGAGGAATCATGTTTTAAATGAAACTTCTAAGGCATTGTGTGAAGAGACTCACCCAAATGAAAGCTTTGGTGTATGTGTGTGTGTGTGTGTGTGTTCTGCTTCCTCCACTGTTTCAAAACAAAATGTGAAAAATTCCTACTAAAATAAACTCTTTCCCCCTACCCAATGGGAACCCACTGCAGAATCCTGAAGGGTTCCCAGGGAAGGAAAAAAAAAATAGGAAGTCTGTTTGGCTAATCGATGAATGAAGATGTTGTTGTTGTTGTTGGTCAGTTGCTCAGTCGTGTCCGACTCTTTGTGACCCCATGAAGATGGGCAGAACTTAAATAGCCTTTTCTCAGAGTCAAATTTCTGACTGTACATGGTGAACTCTGAAATTTTGATGGCTGTGATTATTTTGAGTAGAATGTCTCCTGTTTATGCAATTCAATGTACTAGTTAAACTCAAAATGGAGCAAAACAAATTCTACTGGACATCTGGCTGTTTCAGCAGGCCACTTTGATAGTGTCTATCTGTCAATCAGAAGGAATCCAAGGGGCTTCCTCTAGCTGCCTCCCAGAGGCCTTGGTCATTATTGGCAGGTGTTTGCCTGAACAGGTCATGGGATACTAGCCGTCTAAACTAGAGATCTTTGCCTTGATAACCACCTAAGAGGTAAACCACTCTCGCTGGTCTGTCTCTGACTCACAGCAGCCTTTGATATTTGAAAGGGAGGCCATCAATGGGTCATCATCTCTTTATTTTGATTTTCATAAAATGCGCTCCCAGAAAGGAAAGATCTGGGTGTGTGTACAACCGATGAAACCTTCCATTTGAACAATGCACACCTGCTCAGGAGGCAAACATAAGAGACTAACCCCTGCCCACCTGATTCTTACTTCAAGAAAGAGCTGGAGAAGACAAATGAGACCCAGTAGGCCTGGTCTTGCACCCTAGGGCTCTGCGAATCCAGCCGGGCTAGGGCTGGTTGGGGAAGTAAGTAGTGCAAAGAGGGATGCTTGACAATGCAGTTGGGAGGTGAGATCCAATCTGAGACACGTGCACAGATGGCTCGCACTGTGAGGAAAAAGTCTAAACAGTGCTTCTCAAACTTGAAAGTACATACAAACTGCATAGTGAGGGCAGGGCGGGGTAGGCCTGGATAAAATGCAGTTCTTGATTCAGTGGTCTGGGGAGTCCGCATTTCCAGCCAGCTCTTAGGTGATGTCCCTGCCACTGGTCCAGGGACCATGCTTGGAGTGGCTGAAATCACTTGATTTTAAACAGCATCCCCCCAAAAAAACCCCAAAACTAAAGAGCACCTCCTTATAGTAATACCTCCATATAATTTTCAAAACACTTTCATATTTTTAATACAGCATGCTCTTCACAAGAGCTCTAGGAGGTAACAGAGGCCTGTGTCCTGATCTCCTTTTTTACTAACAAATTGAAACTGGAAAAGGTTAAATGCCCCACCCAAGGCCCCCAGAAAGCCTGGGACTTCTGTCTTTATTTTAGAAGCATTTCTACTGGGCCCCTACATCCCTGTGCTCTTACAGGATAGGTTATTACTGAAGCCACTATGTAAATATCCATTTCAATATTTGCTTTAAGTGTGTGAGCCTTCAAGCTTAGAGTCAACCCTACTCCCAGCTGGGAAGGAAGGGAAGGACAACAGTTCATATGGGGTTACTTGGCTGACATGGGGTCACCTGGGCTGGCAATAATCAGGGAGACCACAGTGAGACAGCACGGCAGAACCTTTCAGGAGCAACATTAGTGATCACAAGTCAACCTGCCTCATGGCAGACTTTTGCTGCCTGGAGTGATTTTTCTAGAGGCGTGATCATTACAGTAATTATGGCAGTAATGATGGTCACTACAGGGTATTTCTCCAGATCATGCTTCTGAGAGGCAACACAAGATCCCTGGGCTTAAAACCTGGCTTCACCATTCTACTCTACCAAGTCAACTCAGCCAAGTTGCTTAGCCTCTCTAAGCCTTAGTTTCCTCATTTGTAATACTAGGATAATACAATTACTGACATAATTAAATGAGAATATAAAAGATGAAATATAGGGAATCACCGATACCTGACTGTTGGTCTACAGAAATGGCAGTTTCAGATGGTCCAGCCTAACACGTGTATAGTGTTCAGAACGATGCCACCAGCACACAGTAAATTCTCAGGAAAGGCTAGTTACTATGCCCTGTGCGGTGGGCAGGGGAATTATGCTAAAGACTTTACAAGTATACATCATTTAGTCTTTAAAACAATGTGTGCATGGGTGTGCGTGCTCAGTCACTTCCGACTCTTTGTGACCCCATGGACTGTATCCATGGGATTTTCTTGGCAAAAATACTGGAGTGGATTGCCATTTCCTCCTCCAGGGGATCTTCTTGATCCAGGGATCAAACCTGAGTCTCCTGTGTCTCCTGCATTGCAGGCAGATTCTTTACCCACTGAGCCACTGGGAATGCCCCTTTAAAACAATGCCCTGTGACAATTATTATCTTCCCAATTTATTTGGTTAGGAAATCAAATCTCAGATCCTTTTAACAAGGTCCCTCATTGGCATGTGAAGGAGCTGGAATCAAACCCAGGCCATTCTTTCTCCAAAATCTATGTTCTTAATCACCCTGGTAAAATGCAGTATTAATCTGAGCACCTGCTTGAATTCTTCCTGATTTTTTCAGATGGAAGAACTTTCTCGAAAGCAGTCATCCTCAAAGTGGAGTCCGTGTCTGAGCAGAATCATCATCATCAGAGAAATTACTAGAAATACAAATGCTCAGGCTTCTTTCCACTCCTCCTGAAGCAGAAACATTTAAGGATGGGGCCCAGCAGTGTAGTTTAATAAGTTCTCCCCGTGATTGTGATGCATGCAAAGAATGTATAAAAACCACTTTTGGGGAGACACTGACTCATGCATCATTAATAATTAGCAGGTTCCATGATGGTAACAGTAAATGACAAAGCAGCTCAAACTCACCAGCTGATTCAGATGCGTGAGTTGTATAGGACCTTCCACTGGGGTCGCGGGACGCGCCGTAGTCTCCTGTAAGGAGCAATAGAGGGAAGTTCAATTCCATATGCTCAGTTACGTTACATCTGGGCTTCCTCACCTGTATATTTTCATACATCCCATCGCAAAGTCTTTTAAAGGTAACCAAAAATAATGACAAAGGAGTTCCGAATGGGTCCATGATATGAATTATTGTTCATTGCTTCCTTTACTGATGCGTGGGTTAGAGCGTCAATCAAAATTTTAAAAACTGGGACAGCACAGACCAGTAAGGATGACCATAGGAAGTGTGGCTTCAGTAGAAACCCCCAAATTGTAACTCTACCAAAAATACTATGATGTCTTGGCAAGTCTGAGATTGGGATTTGATGTGTCTTTGACATAACGATTATATGCTTTGAATTATGATAGATGTGATCATAGGGAATGCATGTACTCTGTGGCTTAGGGCATGGGACATTTAAAGAGATTTCTCTGAGGCAGGAAATTGAGAAATGTTTTGTTTGTTCAATAAAGTATCTTGGGGTTGAATCAGTAAGGATTCAGAAAGAAAATTCAATTCAATTTAGAGAAAATAAAGTCTGAAAATAAGTGAAAAAGAAATGGGGAGATAACTAACATGTGTCTAAGGTGGCTACCTGGTTATTAGAATATATTTCAAATCATATTTTCCAAAAACAAATCTGTATTTTCAATACCAAGAGTTAATATAACCCCATCTTCTCAAACATCCATCACCAGAAGGCTTTACATCGAAACAAGTTCATGAATTGCTAAAATTTGGATCCACAGGTCAAATCTCGGGTTCAGAATATGGAGACTCTGGTTCCTCCCCCTCCTGCCCGCACATTTCCTAAAATTATAATGGAATCTTGAAGCAAAACGAAACAGGTTCATAAAATGGCTATGGTCACCCATTATGAAAGATTCCTCTAAGGAATACACAGTAATCTGATCTTCACAATGTCCTTATTTAGAGAAAGTGGAGATAGGCGATCCGTAATCTCTTACACAATTGTATGGAGGAGATAGACTGTGTTGTTCCTTGGCTGATGGTTAGAAAAACTGAAAACAGCGTTTGCTGAAATGCTGACACCAAAGCGCCCAATACCACCGTCACCACCACCTCCGTCACCGTCTCTTTCACCTTGACCATCACCACCAAGACCACAGCCACCACAATCAAGGACGTTTTCAAAAGATGGAGAAAGAAATATATGGGAAGAAATTAGCCTTATCTGAGTGTTCTGGAAGAAAATCAAGGATGATAGATTGTTTAATCCATGGAGAACTATGGAAAATCTGTCTGCACCACTGCAGAATGCAGAAGGAATCAGGGTATGTAACTATCGATTTTGTAGAAAGCATTTTATTTACTAACAAATAGGCTATGTAATCCTTTGAGGCCACTGTAACTGTTAAAATTGCCATTTAAATTCACTCAGCTGCATAAAGGGCCCTATTTTGCCAAGAGAAACCAGGCAGTGCTCTAAAATTCATTTCTCCAGAAGAATATTGACACGGCTACTTGGAATTTTTAATAACTGAGGGCAGAACCATGCCGAATAAAGAACCAGCAGGTGTAAAGGGGCTTTGTCCTGCCAATACTGTTGAGGTCAGGATTTTTTAAAACTGTTTACCTTGAAGCCCTGAGATGGGCAGCCCAAGCATGTGGGCTCTAAGATACAGGCCAGGCACATGGCATTCTGTCCCACAACAGTCATGGCATCACACCTGTCATCTGCTTTATATATTGAGTTCCCATGAGATTTATTGTTCATTTGAGGGGGCATGGGGTAGGAAAAGACATGTGCTACTACATATATATATATGTATGTATATGTTTAAAATAATGGATCTTTAATATTCCTTAATGGTTAAATAGTAAGAACACTTAAATATCTGGCACCAGGAAGAGAGAGTTCAATTTTAGTTTCTTAGCCAGGGTAAGTATTTTGCAGTTCCCTTTTCTTCAATATTAGTTTCTTAATGCAAACAGAGAAACAAAAGTAGAAGTGGGAAGGATGCCTAGGTCCATGTGTAACTTAATTGAATAAGTCATTTTCGATCAACTCTTTGCTCTTACAAGAGAAAGGGTCAGTTCAGTTCAATTCAGTAGCTCAGTCATGTCCGACTCTTTGGGACCCCATGAACCGCAGCACGCCAGGCCTCTCTGTCTGAGAAAGGGTAGCTAGTCATAATGTAGATTAAATCATGAAATTTAAAGTGTACACCATAATTAGAAGAGGTATCCATCCATAAGCCCTTCACCAAAAATAAAATTCACCAATCTATCACCAATTAAAGAATAATTTCAGAGCAAAGATATTAGTATAGGGAAATTATTCACAAGTTGGATAAAACCTTACATAAGCAGCATATAATAGCTGAATCAAATGAAACTGACACTTGACTACTTTTACTTACAAAAATGTCGATTTCATATGGCTCAATTAAATATATCAGAAGGTCAGGAATAAGACAAAGAAAGAAATTCTACCATAACAACCAAGTCACAAAAAATAAATGGAAATTACACATGTAAATAAAAGCATTATTCATCTAAAGTAAATCTACTGCATTAGAATGATGACCTGTGATGAAAGCCATTCCCACGACACAAATCAATCTAATTACAGTCTACACAGAGAAGACGTTCTTTACTACATGAAAGCATATGTTGTTTCTTCCTATAGAGAAAGCAAACCAGATATCAAATGGCCAAATTACCTGGTAAAGTAAGATCAGCCTTAGAGGTGGAATCTCCAACAATAGTAACTTCAGTAACTCCAGGGGACCCAGTCTTAGTAGGGGTCACTGGGGTGAGGGTTGTGTATTCATTTGTGTCTGGAGAATGAGTGTAACCTTCCACTGAAGCAGTTGCATCTTCAGGAAGATTTCCACCTCTTCTGCCATCGTTCCTATCTGTGTGGAGGTGGAATCAACGGTAAACCCACATTGGTAAGATCACCACCCGAAACATGCTTGTCTTCAGCATGTGCAAATGCTGCAAAAACTTTTCACTTGTTATTTGTGAACATGGAGCAAAAGATGGTGTAGTCTGTCACCCTTTTGAACAGAATCAACATTTTGCAGTCAATACCATCTGGACATCATTCCGTGGAAGAGAGTGGCAGTCCTAATATCTAGAAGAGACATTCATTGCAACATCTGCCTGGCTTATTCAAATACAGTTTATGCCTCTAGAACTGTTACCTCGAAACTCGGGTACTACATAATCTTGAGTTCTTACTCAATTGAACCCACCGCTGATGAAGAGGAAAAAACATGTTACTGAATTGAAAGGTAAAATGAGGCTGTGCAGTTGGGATAGCAAATGCAAAGTTTCAAAGATGTGAGGCTTTGATTATTCTTTCCTTTCCTTGAACTGCTTCTTGGTCACCTGCACCAGGGGTTTGTGGTCCAGAGGATAAATGGCAAAATAATATTATTAATGCAAGGAAAATAGAGAGTGCTATAATTCAGATTTTTCCACCCAATCACACACCAGCAATCTGTTACTCTTAAACAAAGTCACTAACTCTAGGGTTTAAGAAACCCAGACTTGAAGATTAAGAAAATATAGTTTGCATTTAATAGACAATGGCTTCTAAGAGATCTACAAAGCAGAAAAGTCAGAGAACCATCACCAGCCACACCTTCTGATCAGGAGTAACAGCATGACAACAGCCAACTGATGTACCTCCACCAAAGACACTGCAAAAGCACCCATGGTTTATTGATTTTTCTCAATAGCTGAAGCCATGTGGGCTTTACAGTTCTTACTGATAGATGTTGGAGCAGCAGTCGTTGAGTGGCCTTGGTCTTCTTCTAAGCCGCCATGCGATGGAGAGAAGCTGTGAGTATCACTCTGCTCTGTTTCAATGAGGGATGAGTCCAGTATTAATTGGGGGCCATGAGACAAATCCTCCATTATCTGCTGACAGGGAGGATCTGATACAGTCAGATGGGTAGGTACATAGGAACACCAAGGTGTTTGCATGCCATTCTCCTCTGACTGAAAGAAATGCACAACAGAATTCTGCTTTGCCCCTTAGCTGGTTTTCTTTTTTCTGTATAATAAACAAGGTGAAGTGCCAAGATGAAATCTAAGCCAAAACCTTGTCCACCCTGGATCATCCTGGCCCAATTATAGCATTGCTTCCTGTCACTCAGGGAAAACCAGAAAACACAGAGACAAAGGAACGCTTGATCCCCAGTACTCCTATCAGCCACCAAGAGCAATGTCACTGTGTGTCAAGAAGTGTGACTACAGGGAAAGTAAACTCCAGCAGAGCAGATAGTGTACCTGAAACCACAAAAGAGGAAGAAGTCCATCTAGAATAACCTGCTCAAGGAACTCAGATCAAATTTACACAAGGAAACACTTAAGTCACTATTGCACTCCATGATTAGCTTTTTGATCTCATTTGTGGATGAGGATTCTCATCAATGCACTGAAAGGCCAGGAAACGCTTGTCTGGGCAAATACAGGGCCCTCACTGATACATATCAATTTCTGGTTGAACCATTGCCCATATCTGAAATGGTTTTCATTGTTCTGAGTTAATTTATTTTGTGTTCTTCTAAGAAAAGGACTGACCTCTGAGTTACAGGTGCAAGCACACCATAAAGCATACCACTAAACCATGTCCACTACCCAGTAAATATTACAACCAGGAGAAAGACAGCCAACAAATCCCAAACCCCACAACAGAACAAGTCAACAGGGGCATAAAGGAGGACTATAAGACCCTTCATTGGCAGGGACCAGTTTTAGGCTTATTTGCATCTCCTTTGAAGCCTGGTTGCTGGGTTATTTACATTCTTGGCAATGAACACATGCTTGTTGATTTTTTTCCCTTTGCTTGAAAGGGCTCACATGAAAAGACTCTGCCCAGTATGTCTAGCAAGCAGTGAAATGAGGCCCTCGTAATTCTGGATTTCTTTAATACTCTGCAAAGAAATTATGAATGACTTTATGTTGACCTCTGGGATAGCCCTGCACCTACGGTGGATGTTAAGGCCACTAGAAGTTTAGCATAGTTTCTGCCAGATGTTTTAGTGATAGGAAGAGATATGAGCAAATGTTCTTCTTTTATTCCCAGGGCCCTGCCACATTTTGACAATGTCAATTGTCAAAAAATTGTCTTCATCCTCCTCTACAGGCTAATGCTATTCCCCTACTCTCTGAGATTATCTAGCTCCAAACCATCTTTTTACAACCACTGAAAAATGCTACCCTTCTTCTGCCTGGATTGAAAGATGGGACAAACAAGGAACTGGTCAGTTAAAACAGAGAGATACCACTACCCTAGCTGTGGTCTTGAATTTCACTAACATAACTACTCAGAGCAGAAAAATCAAGTGGAATGGAGTCCCACATCCTTTTCCTTTTTAACATAAAGAGGAAACCACCACAAATGAAGGTATAATCAGATTTAAAGAACCACCCAGAAAATAAAGACAAGGAGGACAGATTTGATATTCTGAGTTGAGCTGAACCACTCAGCACTGAATGAGCTATACCACCACCAAGCCCTGTATCAGGGCCAAGGAGAGCAAGAGCTGAAGCAAGAATACAGGTCAAGAGGCTGAGTATCTTTATCCTTACGAGTTGTCACTGAGAGAGGTCCTGTCCTGTCCAAGTCTGCCACCGAACTCGTGTTTGGATCTGCAGAAGGCTGAAGCGTTGTACTAGGGCTGGTGTCTGTATATGAAGGAATTAAATCAGTGTTATTGCTTGATTTCCTAACTGCTATCTGAAGGTCATTTCTGGTCTAGAGATAAATAATGCTTACATTCAAACCTGCATGAGAGGAAAGAAAGCACATACTAATTCATGTCTCCAGAACTGAAATAAATGATCATTTCTCCAAAAGGGCCTCCCAAGAAGTAACTGGCTTTCATTTAAAGGCTGAGTGGTATGAAAGCTACAATCTTTGTTGTTTTTTGCTGAGTCTGGAAGAATGCTAAATGAGTACATGATGGGCCTCCTAAGCCTTGCAGAGAGACAGACATATAACCCATGTGTGACTTGTCCTGTTCTATACAAATGAGCTATGCATGCAGCATGCTCAGTTGCTTCAGTCTTGTGAGACCCCAAGGACTGCAGCCTACCAGGCTCCTCAGTCCATGGAATTCTCCAGGAAAGAATACTGGAGTGGGTTGCCATGCCCTCCTCCAGGGGATCGTCCTGACTCAGGGATCGAACCTGCCTCTCTTGTGTGTACTAAATCAGCAGGTGCATTGTGTACTGCTGAGACACGGGGTAAGCCAGCGATCTGACACGTGGATAAAAGACAAAGTGCACTGGTTCAGGCACAATTTTGTCACGCCCTTTTGACTTGGCAAAAAAAAAAAAATGTTGTTACAGTCCTCTTCCCTCATTTTCTCCTCTTTTGCTTCATGAACTCAAAGTACAAATCAAATCATCATCCCATACTATCTAGATGGAAGCCATGGGGATTTCTAGGGCAAAGAATAAGCAGCATTGGATATCAATGAATCCTTCTTCCCATACACATACGTAGGAGATGTCTTTGGAATGTAACATGTATAATGTTGAACTACATAGAAATTTCACTGAAATATTTATAGAAGCTGTTTCTAATAACTATCACAAATCAATTCTGCTGAAATAACAAGTCCCGAGTGAAACAGAGGCCACACAAGCCATAAACACCATCACTATGGCCGATTCTTGGATTCAAAGTCCACCCACTCTGCTGCCTCTGGGGAGATTTAATCTGTTCCAAATGGCTCCAGAGGGGAACACTGGAATATTAGGGACCCACATCTACACTGTAGCCTTTCCACTGCACATCAGGGTCTTCATATTACAAAATGTGGCTGACTCTATTATTCTAAAATAATAGTAGTAGTAGTAATCGCTAAAAAAGAGGAAAGTCTGGCTAATCCAAATAAAAACCCCAAATGGATATTCTCCCAGAAAATGCACAGCCTGCTGATGGTTCTAGACACTCTTGTTCATCTTTCCTTTTATAAGTAGAATCCTTTAAGAGGTGTGACACCATTCTATGGTTGAACTCAATTATAACGTTCTTGACATCATCAATTTGATGAAAACCCTTTCTGTTCATCAACATGAAGACAATATTGACTGTGAAGCTCTTTTACTGGCTTGGTTTTCCACAAGGGGTATCATCAGAGCCTCCAGCCACCGTGTGCATAAAATCCGTGTTTGGGTCTACACGTGGCACTTCAGCCGCACAACAGAATGGCCCCAACCTCACTATTCACACTCATCTTTCTTTGTGACATATGGATCCACTCACTCTGTCAAATTCATTTCCTTGGCTTTCTTTCCTTTAAACCTCTCCTTACATGTGTTTTTTTCCTAAAAAAAAAAAAAATTCCCCTACTTCCTTTCTCTGACTAACCAGATTTTTTTTTTTCCATTTTTCAAAAACCAGATCCAATCTACCTTTCTCTGAGGTTCTCCAAGGGATCCTCAGAATTTCTTTTGTGTTTATTGCTAGCAATGTTCATTTGACATCTATTACTTACTCTCTCATACTATTAGATCTATTTTGAAGCTGTTTTCCTAGCTAACTTTTAAGTTCCTTAAGAGCATGCATGTGACTGCTAAGTCGCTTCAGTCATGTCTGATTCTTTGCAACCCTATGGACTGTAGCCTACCAGACTCTTCTGTCCATGGGATTCTCAAGGCAAGAATACAAAGTGGGTTGCCACTTCCTCCTCCAGAGGATCTTTCTGACCCAGGGATCAAACTCACGTCTCTTATATCTCTCGCATGGGCAGGTGGGCTCTTTGCCACTAGCACCACCTGGGAAGCTCTACCTTAAGAACATGGACCATGAATAAACTTCACACTGTGTGTCTCCATAATGCACTGAACATAAAGCACAATTACATTAGCAGATATTTAATACAGTTATACTTTAAGGGATATATGATCACTAATATTTGGGTACAACATAGTTACGATGTTCTGGAGAAATGAGACCACAGAAACTACTGGATTCATTTTGGAGATAACTTTGCTTAACTCAATACTGAGAGACATTATGTTGCATTCTGAGAACTTGCTTCAATAAGTCCTGTGCAGTGCATACCCTTGGGAGTTTGGATCCAAAAAAAATATTTCAAACTATGACTGAAAATTCATTATCACCATATTTGTTCTCTTGGTTGATCTCCCTTTGTGGAATGTTCCATGTCTGTGAACAAGACATCTTGTTAAATTTTAAAAAATTAATAAAATTGCATAATTCTATCCATGGATTTAGAACAGAACATGGATTCTTCTCCTTGGCAAACACTGGGAAAAGAGGGGCACCACTTGCTACCAATTCTTACAGATTATCTCAGGAAAGTTGTCACCTGATTCTGATAAAGGAAACATTTCTTTTAAATTTAAAATTGTGTAAAATACAATAATAATCTTCCACTGTTGTCGAGCTCCAGCTAGTCTTTTTCTCACTCTCTCTTGTTTAATTCTGTTTTGAATTGCATATAGGTAAATTGCTGTTTACTCACTAAGTTGTGTCCGACTCACCACGACCCCCATGGACTGTAGCCCACCAGGTTCCTCTGCCCAAGGGATTTTCCAGGCAAGAATACTGGAGTGGGTTGCCATTTCCTTCTCCAATAGGTAAATAAGAATGCTAATTAAGAAAACAATGATTCTATCCTGTATAAAAGCTGTCCATGCTTTAAATTCACAAACATTTATGGAGGGCTTCCCTGGTGGCTCAGAGGTTAAAGTATATGCCCACAATGCGGGAGACCCGGGTTCAATCCCTGGGTTGGGAAGATCCCCGGAGAAGGAAATGGCAACCCACTCCAGTATTCTTGCTTGGGGAATCCCATGGATGGAGGAGCCTGGTGGGCTACAGTCCACGGGGTCATAAAGAGTTGGACATGACTGAGCGACTGAAGGAGGAGAAGGGTGGTGCAAATCCTAAGTCACTGAGTAGTGTATTTTATTTCTGAATTTCCAGGAGTAATTCACATAATTTTCTGGAGTCTTTTAGTTACTTGTTTAGAATTTTTGACCTCTAACACTTCTCTACCAAAGATAAGTTTTATCGTGGGTCTATAATGGAAATAGTCACTGGATCTATCACTTCATTCTTTTTAAAACCCTGCACTTGGAAGTACATGGAAAAGAAATCTTGAGACTACTCTTCAGAGAAAATGACTTCCATTCCCATCATTTTAGGACTAATCCTTCTTTACTCTCCTGCCAAATTCTCCGCTCTTGCCCAGGACTTCAGATTCAGATGTATATGCATATCAGTCTTACTAAGAAAACTGATTTTGGAAGAAACAAAGTTCTTCTGGAAAGCAGACTGGTCTAAAGCCAAAGGGATACTTCTAGGAAAACAGCCATTTGGCGGCTTTCTAAAACATAATATATAAAAGAGCTCAGAGATTATTACCCATCCTTCTTTTTGTTTGATGATCTCGCCCCATTGGATGCGAGACTGGGTCGAAGACATAAGTCCAGGAACTGTCCTCTTGGCTCTGCGTTGTCACTCTTTGATGTGGATGGCTGACGTGCGTTGAGGCTGTTGTGACTATGCAGTTTAAGCAATTATCAAAGTGTTAGTTGACATCTAGCCAGGGATACACTGATTTTTTTTTTTTAAGACTATATTCTCTACTCAAGACAACGAAACCGTCTTCTGGGTCTAGAGGGCCGGGAAGTTGCATAAATGCAGAAAGTTTTAGCAGGTACAGTTTCATTCATGCTCATTTTCCCTGGCAATCAGCATGTGAACTAGAGGATGCAAAAGCATAATAACTTCTCTAGTGGGTAGATGAGAAGTTATAGTAAAGATGGAGGAGAAATAGTTTTTCACCCACACCACATTGCCACCATCCCTGGAAGGAGGAACTGCAGGAGTCCAAACACACGAGATCATGCCTAGACAACGACATCCCGGTGAAACGCACGTGAGGCCGGTAGAGATGCAGGGAAGGAGTCAGGTAACAGCGTCCCCACCCCCAAGACAGACAGGAGAGTCAATGCCATTCATCTCAAAAGCATGAATGGACTCCATTAGAAGCAGTACCACCCAACAGTAAGATTATGGCACCAGTGACATAAGAATGCAGCACGTGCTTTGGCTTCATTCTGAGCCAATGAAGACGCAGAGGTAGAAAAGATGACAATCGTGACCCTTGGCAACAGCCACATCATACAGCCAGTCACTGAATTCATCCTCTGGCAGCTACGCATCCAGAAGCTGCCACACACCAGAAGAAAATCATGCATCATATCCTATTTTGCAAATGGAAACACAGGAATATTTCCCACTGCTATCAAGTAAGGATATGGAATTCACATTCTTTTACAAGATAGCATGCATTTCAAGGCTTCCATCACGCATGCATAGGAGCTGGCAGAGTGAAGTTATCAGGCAACACTTAGAAATGACAAGAGATGACAAGATTTGACTCCAATCTCCCCAGTTCCACAGTTCAAGTATAGAGGCGGGTTTTTTTTTTTTTTTTTTAATTTAAGAAGAAACTATTGTATATTCGAGGAGAAATCTCCAAATAGACATGACAAAAGGCCAAATGACACCAGACAGGCGTTTGTCTCAAAATGTCTGGCTCCATTTCTTCAACTACTGAGGGTTTTCTGACCAAAAGCCTTCTAACAAGCCCAGTATTTTACAGAACTGTGTTGTAAAGCCTGGACCCACATCATGGAGAAGATTCCCTTACAAAAGAAAAGGTAGTATTGTATACGATCAGAGTCTCTTCTACAGTCTCCCCAGGGGATGCCGACATTAGATCCGAAAGTGACACGCACAAGGACATATTCTCTGTGTCTCCTTTCTGTGTCTGTATCCATTTCTGTTCAGGGGATTTATTATGAGCAGTTAAGGGCTGGCTCTGTGACCATGTGACTGCATGGTCATTGATTAAGAGACTGTAACATCTTGTGACAATTATTTCCAATTTTTCTTGTTCACTGTCTTTAATGCCCGGCATTTAACACCCGAGGAAATTTTCACCCATGTCTGCCTGTGAAACCATGCATTACCAGTTGTCCCTGCTGTTGAATGAGAGTCTTCTTTTGGTGTGTGGGGAAATTCCCCAGGCCTTCCACTCTCAAACCACTGCTCTTTCTGGGTAGCTGTTTCTTCTGCTGTATTAGTAGTGGGTGCCTGGGCTGTGAGAAGAATGTCCATGGTGAGCTGTTATTGTTCAATTACTTTCCTTACCAACACATAGCTTTCTACCTATACATATCCATCAACACATATACAGGTGGGACAGGAGGCAGAAAGGGACAGCAAGAAAGAGAGAGACCACTGGTAACTCTGAAAGGGATATCAGAAATCAGATGGCCTTTAGTCTTTAGACTTTAGTCTAAATCCTTTAGTCTTTCAGGTGAGACAACTGGGGCCCAGAGAAGTTGTGATTTGCTCAAAATCACATAGCCAGATGGGCACAAAGTTATAACTAGATCACAGTCTATGAATTCCTAGTATTATTCTCATTTTACTAGAGTTGATGGCCTCACATACCCTGCCTGAAAGAACTGTTCATTCAAAAAACTAACCTCTTGTCTTCAGTGATTTGAGGGGGAGGAGTATATTATATAACAATCTATGATGAGATCAGCCTAGTAGGAAGCCTTCTCAAATAGTGGTCACATGACTCACATCGCACGCACTGGGAAATGTACCGGCAGCGCATTTGCCCAGCATGAAAGATGCTGGGAATGATTGAGATGTTATTCCACTGACATGTTACGAGGTTATGTCTATGGAGCCTCTAAACTTGTCAAAATCACGTTTTAACAAATTTAATTCAGTGGAAGAAAACTCTTCTAGCCAATGTTTGACATTATCTAAAACCTTTCTAACCAGTGTTTGTCTTTTTAAGAGTGTGTGACAGGCTTAAAATTTCAAGCACTCAATGTTGTAATTGTCTAGTTTTAAAAAGGACAAAATGAATGAAATAAAATTGTACCAGGGTGCCTTTGGGAAGAATCAGAAAGTCATTGACATTTTCATCCATTGTGACTAACACTGAAGTTCTGTTCATCAAGAAAATGAGAGTGTTAAATACTGTACATCAACTATACCTCAATAAAAAAAAGAAAAAGAGACTGTATAAACTTGCCAGGCTGAAGTACAGTTTGCAACTTGTAAAACTAGTTCATTTCATTATTTTAGAAAATAATGTGTGTGACTTGACAACAGAAAAGACATTTAAAAAAATAAAACTTACTGCCCTCATTTTACCCTTGCATTGGCCAAAACATTCCTGAAGTTAACAGGTTATCCAGAGGGAGAGGAAAAAAATAAAAATCTTAGGTTTTACCTCCCCTGATTAAAAAACTACCTCCTGACAAATAATGAAGATAGAAACAACACTGGATGTAATTACCAAAAAAAGAAAAAAAGAAAATTTAACCCAAATATAAACTGCTTAAAGTCAAAAAGAAAAGAAAAGAAAAAGAAAAAAATGCACACACTATTCTGTACTCTTTCTACCACTATCTTTATAAACAGAATGATCCTTTAAATAGCCAGTAACCCTCTGTTGTTTTCAATATATGGGTTAGCAGACTATAGGATTTCCATTGCAAATACAAAGATTGACTCTCTTCTAGAAGCTGTAGATGTTTTTTTGATAAAGCCTAGAAATCGCCAGCCAGAATCACTTGATGTTTTGCAAGTCCTCATAAAAGAATCGCTGAAGCAGCTGCCACTCTGTGTTAAGTTTTGTTATATCCTGTTTTTCAGCTACCCTCCAGTATTCATGCCCCTCCCCCACTACTTTTTGACAATAGGCTCATTAATTCCCAGCCTCTTAAATAGTACAAACTTAAATAATACAAACATTCAGGTACAAACTGTCTTAATAATTTCTAAGATAAACTATTAGGACCCAAAGGGACTGGTACAGAATCCCATTCTGAAGAAATTTCTGTTTCTTATTTATTTCTCTTGTGTCTGTTTCTTATTTCATTAGACTCTTTGTTAACTCAGTGCATAATCCTCATGTGTATATCAAATCTACTGTGGTCAATAATGAGACGCAGGCCTGTTGGGTGTATTCAGTACAATGCTCTGTGCTGAGCTTAGTAGCTTCCAGCTCTTTGCGACCCCCTGGACCGAAGCCCGCCAGGCTCCTCTGTCCATGGTGATTCTCCAGGAAACAATATCCGAGTACTGGAGTGGGTTGCCATTTCCTTCTTCAGGGAATCTTTCCAACTCAGGAATCAAACCCAGGTCTCCCGCATTGTGAGTAGATTCTTTACTGTCCAAGCCACCAGGGAAGGTCACAATGCTCAGGATGTTCAGTCCTAATCTATTCAGTCCTAGCTGATGTCTGAAAGTTTCTTTTTTGTCTGAAGACATCTTCAAACCATGGATTCCCAAACTCCTTTGGCTTTTAGTGATTGTTTCTTACATTTTTTGCTTTTGGAGTGTTTAAGGCTATAAGAACCATGGTTGAACCATAATTTCTATAATGCTACGAGCTGTTATCCTAAATTAAAGCTTCTTTTATACCAAATATAGGCATCTCTGAGAGAGAGACAAAAAAAGAAGAGAATATACTTACTTCTTTTTTGTCCTATCCTCATAGGCCAGTAGAAAGACTTGAAATTGCTTTAGGAAACCTGAGATGTTTGCATATAAGTAAAAATAACAGCATCAAAGCCTTCCCCAAATTACCCTGAGCTTAAAAACAGAAAAAGAACAGTCAAGGAATTCAAATATAGTCCATCTAAGTGACGGTCTTTCCTCCCAAGAGGACAAGGGAGGTGTTTCTACAATGGGGTGAGAAACAGAATGTGAAAAAGAAGCTGGATTTCTCAAAGATCTTTACAGAAAGCAAAGAGTTCCCAAGATCCTTGCACTTGTCACCCTTTCTTTTTACATGCCACTGCTAAGCACCGAAAGAACACACTCTCCTTCAGACATTTCCGTAAAAACACACAAACTCCCCAAATGGAGCCTCTGGGAATCTTTAACACAAAAAAACCGTATCTTAGATAGTTTTAAACATTTTGGCCTTTTGGGCAACTTGACAAGTTAGTATTTTTAATTCCCATTTCTAAGAAACCATGTGCAGATTTGGCAGCTTTTTATGCTCTGGGGATAAAAGAAATTACTGTGTGGAGATAGAAGATGTAGCCAATGTCTTTTCCCTACTCTCTGGAGTGACTTCACTACTCAACTAAACCAGAACTGCTGATTGCCATCCTTCTTACTTGTGCTTGTAGAATGCGAGGTCTCCTCTTCATCATGATACCCATGGTGACTGCTAGAGGAGTGTGGTTCCTGGGTCCAGCTTTCTCCGTAAGCACTGGTGCTACTTCTGTCCACATCTGTCATGATGATGGTTATATACATTGTGACTTTTTATCAACCGGTTTTTGATGGTTCTGTTTGGTTTTTTTTTTCATTAAAGTATGTGCCATCTAATGGTTCAATGTCTAAGTAGTACCTCGGAGCATCAACTCTTAATACTTTTGCATGATATCGCTAATCTCTCCCAAGAGAAAACCAAAGTCCATAGAATTTTGTCAAGGGCAGCCCCGCAAACTATTTTAATATGTTCAGTTTTATAATGAAGCAATGTAAAATATCTTATGCCCAGATGATATAATTGACAAATGACTCAAGCTGAATGGAAGTTCAAGCTTCAAGTTTCAAGTTTCAATCAAGTTTCAAGCTCATGAAAGTTCATTAAGAATTTGTGATGAAATATTAACTAAATTTCCCCACTGTGTCCTGATGATTGACATTTGCAGCACCAAAGACTTTGAGGGGGAAAAAAAAATCTTTAAGTATGCGTAACCCATTACCAGTCATCCTTGTGGTTGTCTGAAGTGATGCTTCTGGATTCGAATGGTCTGGGTTCCTTGGGATCCAATTCTGGTTCTCTTGTGGGCGGGTAAAAACCCGTGGTGTGGTTGAAACTGTGACAATGATGATTCAAGTAATTAGGAGAACGTTATTTCTTGAGCCTTCACCATTTGTTTTGTACATTTCTCCCTTCTGTAGTCTACAGAGTCATTCATCTATACCAGGCTGTATAGATGGTAGAGCAGAAACGAAGGGACAGTGGAGAGTGGCTTCAGCTTTGACTCAGCCATACTGTTAAGTATCTCAGTGTCCTTCGCATTCTGTCAGAGAACACGTGGAGGTCAGAACATGAGATCTCCTGGAGAAAGCAGCCAAAGAAGCTGCAGCAGGAGGAAGGACAGCTTTGAAAACACCAGCCCTCCACCGAGGAGAACCAAAGACATCAACGCATTGCACGTCCATGCAGTCTGTAACAACCCTCTGCACTTGAAAACCCAAGGAATCTCTAACACCGACAGGCGTGCTTACAGTAGATGCTCGAGCTGAAGAGTAGATGATTGAAAGTTATGCCGTGATGACCACTTTACTTCGTTAGTAGCACGATGGGGAAAGAAACACCCTAGGAGCCAGAGCTTTCCTACTGACGATTCAAAGGCAGAATATCTACCTAGAACAGCCATGTGATGAGCTATGTATTTCTGAATATTTATCAAACACCTCAGAAATTCTCATCAAATACAGAGCATTTCATGAGCAAGCCATTCATAGCCAATGAAAAGAAAACCAAGATGCGTACATTCAGTAGGAAAAACCATAGGTAGCCAACCACCATTGCAGGAGCACCCCTAAAATAAAAAGAAGCAGACATCCACCACTGCCCTGATATTATCACCCCCAAACATGACAGGGCTGGAAGAAGAGACGCACACGACAGAAGAATCATGACAAAATCAGAACCAACGTCTTTTGGAAAGGTTATTTGCAAATCCATCCTAATTTTTTCAAACTTTATTTTGATACCCAAATAATACAAAACTCTTTTCAGAATGATAATACTATTGGATTTTATTTCACAAGTTAATAAAATCAGGTAAAATCATGAACTACGTTCTCAATTAGTATGAAAAACTGGCAGTTATCATACCCCAATAGAAGGAAGTGGGCATTCAGCTCAATTAAGTGCATAGGTGCCAAGAAGAAAAGTGAGCTGAGATGGAAAACTATGCCACAGACATGAAACAATATCAAGGGAAGCTCCCCCCTGGAGCCTGAGCGTACACTTTATTTTCAGGTTGATCTGTCTGGCTTGCCATTTAAGAGGGTTTAGTTTCTCAAGTATCAAGACCACATCTTTCCCGATGCCCAACCTAGAAGATATGGCTATATCCTGAACCCAACAGACAGTATAATAGTAAAGCTACAGTGTTTTGAGGGTATTTGGTATTCTCTCTGAAGTTACTAAAGAGAGCTCCCTTGTTAGTTTCTAAGCTCTGCAGCGGTGTCCAGCTAAGGAATACAGCTTAGATATAAAGCATATAGTTCACCTCAAGTATTTGCTGTACTGATGTCATATACTCAAATGCCTTCAGGCCTAAGCTATTCTTCTGGACCCCTTCCTCCTGGGATGCTATACTTTTGGGGATGAAGTTCTCAGGTTCAAATAGGACAGACTGGAATTCGGTGCCCTGAGAGAACTCATTTAGCACACCAAAGGCACATCTTCTCTTTAAAAAAAAAAGGCAGAGCTGTGATGGAGTCAGTTTCAGCAATCTCATCGCATTCAGCAGTATCTTAGCTCATGAACAGGTAAGTATAGGAAACTCAGTTACTGACAGAGTATTAGACCAATTTTTGATTTTTTAAAGGAACTTTCAGCTCAATTTCCATCTCTATTCTCAAAAAAGTTTTATAACTGTCACAAACTTGGATACTATGATGCAATGGCTTTACTATTTGTCTTTAATAATTGGCACTGTCATGTTATAGCTCAGCTTTAACACCTAAATAAACAAAACAGGAAGGATTTACATGAGGCATTGAGAATTTTATAAAAGATTTCCCCCATGTCTCCTCCAAAGATATTTTGGCTTCCATTAAAAAAAAATCAGTTTCTTCCTTCATAATCTCATCAAGGCATAACTAACCTGTGATCACAGGCTTATGCTCATTTCTCATTTTAACTATTTCCCAAGAAAGATCCTATCGGGCATCACTCAGATTAATGGATAAGCCTGGCACAGATGGTTCTATAGGAATTGATTATTCTTACTGGTGCTGGAGATAAAATCTTCATCATCATCAATGCCTGATCCAGAATAACTGGGGTGTCTGTCTCTTTCATCTTCATTTTCTTCAGTTGGCTCCCAGCCTGCTGAGATGATACTTGAATCCGTACCTGTTGTGGTGACTTGCGTTAGTAGCTGAGCTGAATGCCAAGTGACCCATTTCACAAAGGAAGAAAAACAGGCACAGAACGTACATCGAATTCCCAAGATTATAAGAAAGAAGTGAGAGATTTGACTTCTATACTCCAAACTGTTATATTCTGGTCTCCAGCTAATGTATAGATCTAAAGACAATTGGGTATGATCTTTACAATGGAGTACTCTTTTCAAGGAAGTTAAAAGAATAAATATAGACATAACCTTGCCAAAGAAGTAAAAGACAAAAACGCCGATTAACTCCCCCATGCTTTCAGATGCATTTATTATTAAGCATACACCATGAAAGCTAGGCTGTCAAGAACAGAATAAAAAAGTTTCACATGTGCCTATTTGTTGGGTTAAGCCACCTTCAGTAATATCTTGGAATCTAAACACATGTCAGTCATTTCTAAAAATCCCTCAGTTGTATTCACAATGTGCTATTCATCCAGCTATTAGATTTGATCTTCTCTAGCATTTGATTTCTGTAACTCTGAACGCAAATGAAAGCTACAGTGCGTTCCCAACATTATTTTGGCGTACAACCAGAAAACTGATGAGAAGCCCTCACTCCGCAACCAAAAGTAGCCCCCGCTTGCCACAACTAGAGAAAGCCTGTGAGAAACAAGGAAGACTCTGTGCAGCTAAATAGATAAACACATAAATAGAAACAAAAAGGTGATAATCAGAACTATCCACCAATGAGCTTTTACAGAAAGTATTATATCCCTCACCATCAGAAAGATCTTTTTGCAGAGAAATTGTGTACGAGATTAGATGATTAGAAATGTTGACTGAACAAGACATTGATCCTCTCCACATACGACACTGATGCTGGGAAAGATTGAAGGCAGAAGGAGAAGAGGGCGTCCGAGGATGAGACGGCTGGATGGCAGCACCAGTGCGATGGACATGAACTTGGGCAAACTCTGGGAGATGGTGAGGGGCAGGGAGGCCTGGTGTGCTGCAGTCCATGGGCTCGCAAAGAGTCGGACACAACTGGGCAACTAACAAGTAACAGTCTGTGCTTCTAAAATCCAGCTCTTCGGAGTTCCAGCCTTCACCTTCTTCGCCTTCTACCCTCTATCTTGGTCAACCAATATCATCCTCCAAGAATCTAGGGTGTGATACATCTGCCCGCAGCCTCAGAGACATAGCCCCAACAATATCAGACATGTGGCAGACGGGCAGCTGAGGTGAAAGCCTGGAAGAGATGCCATTCCACTTTTCTCCAGTTAGAGTCCAAATTCCCAAACAGTGTTGCCCATGGTTACTTGTACATCAATGCTAGATTTTGCAAAGCAGAACAGAACATTTTGAGACTCAGTTTTTGAAAATAGAATACTCAATCAGGAAAGACAAACTGAAGTGACCCAATGATCTCACTAACAAGACTAGAAGCCAGAGTCTTGATTGGAAACTTCCAAAGACTGCCATTTCTGTAGCCATGATGTGTGTCAGAAGAATAGTAGAAAATAGTGCTATGTGCTAAGTCACTTCAGTAGTGTCCAGCTCTTTGAGACCCTATGGACTGTAGCACACCAAGCTCCTCTCTCCATGGGATTTCCCAGGTAAGAATACTGGACTGGGTTGACATTTCCTTCCCCAGGGGATCTTCCCAGCCCAGAGATCGAACCCACATCTCTTATGTCTCCAGCAATGGCAGGCAAATTCTTCACCACTAGTGCCAGAAAACAGTAGATACAAAAACTGAGCAAAGTTCAAGCAGAGAGGCTGAAACCATCATTAAATCCCCCAATACAATAGTAAGGCGAATTAGACTTCTTTTTTCTAGCTATCAAGAGAGCCCAGAAGTGGTCCAAGGAGAAGTACTGACAAGACCTTTTCCTTCACAACATTTGTCTGATGAAGATAAACCTTGTAAACATTTTAAAAATACCATTATTTAAATTGTGCATTCAATCTCTCCCCCACCCCTCCAACGTTATCTTAATCACTATCATATGCAATCATAACATAATATCAGTACTATTTTCCTTACAGGAATATTTGTCAAAATAAAAAATACAGTTTATTTAGTCTTATAAGCTAAGCAATTGTAAAGGATCTTTTTTATAACTCTTCTTCTGAATTAAAAAAGTTCTAATTATTTTGATATATGGTCATATCCTCCAACAACAAAAGTTAGTAAATGAAGATATGCTAACAACATCCCATTGTTACACACTTGGAATCTTTTCCCACAAAAACTCTTAAGTCAAAACACTTTACAGCTACTTAGAATGAACAGTCAAACATCCAGGGAGCTTGTTAGAAGCCTAGATTTTGACATCAAGCACAGGTCACTTCCTACACTTTACAGTTGAGGTAGCAGATGTCCAAACAATTGTCCGGGGCCTACACTTTCCATCTGTTAATCAGTATTTTCCTCTGTTATTATTATTGGCTGTGTTAATTAGATCAGCGGAAACTAGGAATATGCATTTTCTAATAGACTTCTTTTAAGAGGATGTGTTCTGATTGAATCTCTTAATCAAAGATCTGAAGGAAAAATAATTCTGATTCTAGGTGCATGTTGCCAGAAGGGAAACAAGAAGGGAAACATTGAGCAGAATCCAGTCGTGTCCCCAGATCCACTGGACTCTCTATTAAACCAAATGGTGCCAGATTCTGTTCTCCCTAAGGATGGTGACAGAGCATCAATAGGAAATTTTGACATAATAATGAGGTATTTTCCCTTAATACTGAAAGGCTTGGCATTCAAGACAACAGAGACGCAAGAGACGTAACAGTTTACCTGTCACTGCTGCTGTTTGATCCTGAGTCTTAGGCTGTGAATTACCAAACCAAGACCGTATCCAATGACATTGCTCCTGAGCTGCTGCATGGTGGTTTGAGTACAAAGTTGAAGAAACCGGATCAATTATGAAAACATCATTTAGTGAGGTCTTTCCAGAAAATCTTTACTCCCAGTCCTCTCTATATAAAATGTATGCATATATTATAGAATGAAGATTAGAGAAGATTGAGGCCTGATTTTATCTTTCCGGGCTCCCCAAATCTCTTAGAATCTTAGGACAACAATCAGAAATGCAAATTCAGTATGCTTATCCATACAGTGTTACTCATTCTTCAAAGGAAGCCCCCTGAATACAGGGTCAGAACAAAATCAAGTAGCAACTTAATAAGCCGTGAGGGAAAAGAGATTTTATATCTACTTGATTAGGTGACCCAGCCATGAACTGGAAGCCTTCTATGTAGCATTTCATAAAGCTGCTTTCATTCATTTATTTTTGGAGTATCTTTAGAAGTGCTTGCTTGTAACTTTTGGATCTTTTTGTCATTTTACCTGAGGAAGCTTGTAATGACAACTAGCATTTCCAAGTTCCGCCCACATTCATTAATCTCAAGTCAAGCTTTATACTTGAGCAGGAATTTTGCAAAGGGTGTATATTCCAAGTGTTGAAATCAGATAAAGATTTCTCAAGAATCCATTTATCACTTTCTGTCGCTTTTAATTCTCATACAGAATGCGTTTTCAGAAAGGAAACAAAAACTTCCCAAGTTAGAGAAATTCTGGATTCTTTTCAAATTAGAGGAAGGATAATTGCCATTTTGCAATTTTGAAATCTCCCACTTGATTCTCAAGTTGGACTTGAGTCCAGACTGTTTCCCTGAAGAATGGCAAAAATCATCAGGATAAACCTCTAAGCCAGTTGAGATTTTTAAAAATCATTTTGAGTCATATACTTCTTTGAAAATCTAATATAAGTTATGGCTGCTCTCCTCAAAAAAGGGAGCCTATACATACATGTTTTCAAAGTGTTGCATTTTTTTTTCTGGTGGCTCTTGAATACCTTACGGCTTATCATTGAGCCTACTGGCAGCCCATGAGCTCTAGATTAAAAGCTTTAACTCTATACACATTCAGTGTCAACTCCTTACACAGTATGTTCTGTGCTACAAAGAACTTATATGCATAAAAGGGACTAGAGAGATAGGAGCCAATTTCACACCAGATGTGCCAGCTAAACCTGGGTATCCTCCTGGAAAACCTGCAGACAGCCCATGCTTAGCTCAGAAACTTTATTAAAGGTACAGAACTCTGGCCACCCTCTCCCTCTAGTACATCCGGTAGAAACCAACAGGAAGTAAACATACAAGAGCAGGACAGAAATAGGCATTATTTCTGTCTTCTGAAAAAGAGGTGTATGAGAGTTGAAGAAACTGTAAACAGCTCTCGCCTAGCCAGCAGAGTTTTCAATCTTCCCCACACAAGTAGACCATGCTAGACCAAAAATAATAATAAATATATTATTATATGTTATTATACATATAATAAATATACATGTATATGTAATTATACCCAGAAGACAAGGAGATAAGAGTGTTCCAAGGCAAGAGTCTGCTTCCTGAATTAGTTTAAGTTTCTGGATTCCAAACTATTCCAGATCACCAACAGCAAAAAGGCTGACGACATACCTCCAGGAAGGCGCTTCCAAAAACAACATTTATAATAAAAGGCTTCCTGGAAGTCAAACGCTTCCCAGATGGTCGTTCTCACTGGCTCTCCCTATTGCCACCCACCAAGGACCCTTAAGGATGGAATCAACCACACAAGCCAAAGATGCACTTCTTGGTGCTCATCCAGCCTTCTTCTTGACCTCTGCCCTCCTCATCCATTAGGGAGGTTTTGTTATCACTCCCTCTCGCTAAGTCCCAACTCTCAGTCCAGTAGCTATGACGCTTGGGGATTCTCCTCACTCGGCTTCGAAAATACGGTCTGCTCAGGAACTTATCAGTGCTAATGTTCTCGAGTCTGCCACTTGAACAGGCTACGTTCAAGTTTCCACCTGCTTGTTTTCCTTGACACCGTTCTTTGTGTGAGCTGATTTATTCAGCATTGCCACATTGGATCCTACAACACTCTCGTGACCCTCAGGCTGGCTCTGGACTTACTCTGCTAGACATATAAGTCTCCTCCTACACTACTGAAACTTAGCTAAGTGTTCTGGAAAGAGAAGAGCACAATTCTTTTCTCAACCCAAATGCTAAACTATGTTTTAGTTAAGTAAACATACTTAACCAAATCATTCCCTTGATTTCTGTATAGGAAACAGGCTCCATGAAGGGAGGTCCACCTCTGAGTCCCCAGTAACAAGATCAATGTCTGACTCAGTTCAGTTCAGTCGCTCAGACCTCAAATTTTGGTTGAATGAAAGATGAGGTTACTAATCCTTACTTTTTCCTCAATGTTACCTTCTAATGGTGTTTACCACTGGGTCCCAAGCATTAGACTCGCTTGATACATAGTAGGACTTCAAAAATACGTTTGCTGACTAAGGCAGGAAAGCTATGGTCCTTAAAGGATGTGCCATGAATGTTTATAAAATGTCCTCATTGCCCTTCCTGAGGCACATGTGAAATACTATTTTCTATAGGCTGTTAGCAGCTTAAATGTTAGTTTCATCTGGTTCCCACAAGATACATTTTGTCTTGATTTTCTTCTTTGGAGGGAAATGGTACTTTAAGACTGCCTTGATCTGCTTCCTGCTGAGACCACTAATTGTTGCTTTTGCTAAAACTGCATTCCCTGAACACCTTCTAAGTGGTTACTTTAGAAAGGCAGGGAACTCAGGAAGGAGCAAGTAACTGGCAGCTCCACCTGCTTGGTTTGCAGAAGCTTCTCTCCAGAAGGGTTGTCCAAACCTGGAGGGATAGGGTGGGGAGGGAGGTAGGAGGGGGATTCAGGATGGAGGGCACATATGTTATACTTACGCCGATTCATGTTAATGTATGGCAAAAAAAAAATCACAATATTGTAAGGTAATTATCCTCCAATTAAAACAAATAAATTTTAAAAGCAGGATTGTTCATAGGATTACAGACAATACTGCAATGCAGTCTCCAGAGATCTGGGCAATCATGGGAAATTTGAAAATATCTGCCGTTCGAAATACTTCAAAGAATCTGTGGGGAATGACCGGATCCCAGCTTTATCTGTGCCCCTCCCTCGGCAAGCTGCTAACAGAAATTTAAAACACCATCAAGAAAGTGACCTTACGTTAACTCACAGTGCTCTGACAAATCACCCTGGCTTCTGAAGAATAGAAAAGGGCCCCGTCTTGAGCACTGGCAAACCAGGACATTTCTGCCACACTCTCTGGAGACCAGAATTTCACCCCCCGAGAGCCGCAGCCAGGAGAAAAGATCCACACCATACTAGGAAAGCTGCTCAGGAGGCAGAAGGCCTGTTTGGGTTTGAATAATCCTCCACAGAAGGAACACAGCCAATCTGGAAACCTGTTTTAAAACAAACCGTAGGGGGAAAAGCAAAGAAGGAAGCAGAGAAGACCAGAGGAAGATGTAAACACTTTCCAATGAAAGTGAAACACCTGGGCCAAACCCCAAAGAAACTGCATGTAGAGCCTGAATAGCTGCACTCCAGCAGTCCCAAAGATGAGTTACCACATAACCAAGCAAGTATGAAGAGCCTTCCCCAACCGGCTGGGATATAAAACCCGTAAGTAGATTTAATTTGATCAGATAACTCCTTCAGATACACTCCCTTAGGCCAAAAACAAAGGAATTGTTTAGCAAATCATGAGTGGAGAGTATGACTAATTATTACCCAGTTAACAATATGAATATAAATCAAGTTAAAACCTAAACATATAAAATGAACCTGAAAAAAAAGTAGCAGATGAAATGGTATGCATATTTTATGATCCCGACTTTATGGAAACAATTTTATCCATAAATGGGTAAGAACAAGAAGGGAATGTGCCAAAATGAAACTAGCTTGTGTTATCAGGTCTCAACTGTCAGCATTTCTCTGGGACAAGAGAACAAGGGACGTTCTTCTGAAAAATTTCCTGTACGGTACTTCTTAGAGATGGAAAAAAAAATTTTTTTTTTGTAAGCGGTAGCAGTCAATGATATAGCACACCAACAACTGCTGGAGGCCACCTCCCCAAAGCATGTCACCACCTTCTAGAGACAGACGCTATCCACACGAGTTCATGTCCCTCAGACAGACCAGAGACATCCCTGTGAACGAACTGCTACTGGAAAGCACAGTGACTCATTCTCCTTACTGGTATCCGAGGTATTCTCTGGCTTGCTGGAGACCCAGGGGCTGTCTTGGTCTGGGGACGGGTGCACAGTTGGGAGGTGCGTGTGGAAGATGCTGTAGCCTCCTGAAGTGCTTCTCTCACTGGGGGAGCCGCTGCTCATCTCATCGTCAGGAGGGCTGCTGGGGCTAACGACGCTGGGGTTGATGTCTTCTGGGTTAGTTCTGTATTCGCCTTTCTTGGTATAACGGGTGCCATCACGGTTTACAATAGCTGGAAGACAGGAGCCACTGTCAGAACCTGACAGCTGATGGATTCTGACTATAGGAAAGACGGTGGCTTATCTCATAGTGGCTTCAGAGCTATTCTTATTTTCTATTAAGCAAAACAGCAGCTAACTACGTCTCTAGTGGGGAAGACAAAGTGACTGATGCACTAAGACAGTGAACCCTCCCTGCCCACTCACACACTCTGGAAGTGGGAAAGCGGGGGAGAGGGTGTATTTAGACGTCCCCAGGTTTGAATCCCAGCTTTGTGTGGCTCTAGACAAGGTAGGCAACCCTCTGAGCTTCAGTTTCATCATCTGTAAAATGGGAATGAGACTACCTTCTGTTATAAGCGGTATATGATACATTGTATGGAAAGTACTTAGCCTAGTATTCAAAACAGAGCTGGTGCTCAATAAATGATAATTCTCCTGCCTGGTCCCTATCCTTCCTTCTCAGGTACATGTAATATTCGTTGCTATTAATTCCATCTATTTTGAGAAAGTAGGAGACAAAGAGGCAATCAGTCTCATCAGGGAATACAAGACATAACTTCTTTATTAGTACTTTAGTTTATCGAGCTTCACAGATACTGTGTTTTCCACACGGAAGTTTTGTGGAAACTCTTTGTTGTCAGATAATGGTGAGCATTTTTTAGCAATAAAATATTAATTAAGGCACGTACATTTGTTTTAAAAAAAGACAATGCTACTGCACACTTGGATTATAGTATAGTGTAAATGTAACTTCTACATGTGCTGGGAAACTCCCCCAAATTTATTGAAATGTTCGCTTCATTGCTGTGGTCTGGAACCATACCTCTGAGGTATGCAAATCCATGAAGAATTAGATTTTCTTTCTAAGCGGAAAATGTTTCCAGTTTCAATGAACCCCCAGTCCTGGCTAACAAAACAGCATGCTGAAATATTGACAGAGGCGCTGCCATCTGTGAAATTCAACTTGAAATGAGGACACAGGAGTGAATATAAAGATCAAAATCTTTGGTTTAAACAAGAAAATGACTAGAATGACATGAGGAGAAAGAGCGAGAAGGGCTTCCATTCATAGTTCTCTTCTAAATGTGTTGCCTTCAAGTATAAGTCACTCGCTGCACAAGTGTGCATTTAGCTGAAATGATTTTCTACTATGTGCCATGGGCAGGACTAAAGATTCCTTCTGTTTATCTATCTTGTCCAAGTGGAACTATTAATCAAATATAAATTTTAAAAAATCCAAAGTCTCCATCACCCTAATAATTTCACAGACGGAGATCTGATAAAGAAATAGGACCACACTTGAACGGGTCTTGATGTGGAGAGAAACATCTGTTGGGACCAAGGAAATGGGGCATTTATTGAGCATCTACTATGGGCCGGGCATGGATCACATTATCTTTTTTAAGTTTCATGACAAATCTTATATGTTGATTCATTACTCAAACGAGAAAACTGAGGCTCAGATCATCCAGACTGTAAAGAACTTGGATTTCACACCAGGCCCGACGCAGACAGAGCACGTCACAGTCGCCGGCCCCCTCTTCTTCCTGTCAGGTACAGGCCAGGGGCAACTTCCTGCCTGTGGGGAGCTGGAACTGCGCGGGCCAGGAATGATTTTCGTCCCCCTGTCACCACGAGCACTCCCGTCACCTTGCACATCGAGGGGTCTGGCTTTTAGGAGGCAGAAATCCAGCCTCCTCATCACTGTCATACTTCTCAAAACATGAGGCTCAGAGGCAATCAGATCAAGTTAACAAGTTAACCTGTTTGAAAGTTCTGGCTGAAATACTGTGTTTTCTGCAGTGTCAACTTCTCAGGATAATCAGGAAGATTTTAGGTCGATATAGTGTAAATAACGTTGAAACACATAAGAAGTTTGCACTCTTATTATCATTTTTAAATACTCCAATTGAATCAAACAGAAAATTTGGGAGGCCAGAATGTCCCTCCCCCTAACACCTATTAATCTCTGCCTCTGAGAAAGGGAACATGGCTCAGACTCGGAGCCTTCAACAGCTAGAATTTAAGAACATTATTTAATTTTTCTTACATTTATATTTATTTCTAAGGTTACCTTTTACTTACAACCAGAAGTGTTGGCTTTCCATTTGGAGTTATATTAATGCTTTTTAAGTAGAAAATAATGGGTTAAATAAAGGAAAAATATCAGGTAAATGACAGTGCTGTGTCCACAGAGATGCCAAAAAATGTGAAAGCAGCTCTCAGGTAACTGATGTTTCAGGAACAATGAATGCATTGGGGTAAACCATACAGCAATAAAGGGACAGTAAATTGCAGCCCTGTCGTTAGCCTTAGGGAAATGAGTGCTATTCCATTCAAATATGAAACATAAGAAATGCACCTGATCTTTTCCCCAAGAATGGGAAAACTCAGCCAAGGTGAGAAGAGATACATACTTATGGTAATTGGTCCTTCAAAGGCATTGGGCAGGTCCGTGACTGATGTACAGTCTTCTCCAGGTGGAGCTATGAAGTAGAAAACAAAAAAAGACATGAGAACGCTAAAAAACAGAAGCATAATTGATGTTCATTTCTCTTTGCTAGGATGACTTTTGCTATAACTTATCCCAGATCATTTTCTTAAACTTGACCAAGTCACCTAGGAACTTCTCTGACCTTGGTGATGCATTTTTTCACTTTTATTTTACTTCATACATCTTTGGAAGGTCCCCACACCAACATATCCATTCATTAACAAATGTATATGCTCTATACCAAGCATTATAGAAGGCTGGTTGATACAATGGTAGTAAGATACACATGGTCTTTCTTTACTGAGGCATACATTAGAAGTTATTTTTTAAATTTGTTATTATAAAAACAGGGGAAACACTGCAAAAAATGTTATCTGCAGAAACAATGGAAAAACATGGCTGACAAATGCAATCAAATACTTATCAACATGAACAGCATGAGACTCTAAAGACTATAATAATCCACATAGAACTTACTTGGTAGGAATGTTTTTTTAAAAAACCAATCTTTTGTCTTTTTGTTAATGTATTAGTTAATGCATTTAACTAATCGCCTAAGTGCCTACTCTGAATAAAATACTTCTAACTATACAGCTTCTGAGGTTGTTCACTTTTGGTCCAGGTGCCCAGAATATTTTCTGAGGCTTCTGTTTTAGCTTATTATCATCACAGACACTTCTGACTTCCTTTTCTTCTTCCTTCCATTTATCTTCTACTTCCTCCCTTCTTTGGGAATAATGATTTCTGACTGTACGTTGGGCCTACCTGATCACCCATAGATGTTATGAGAGCAGCTCTTTGAAAAGCACTGTCTAATGCCCTTTGAAAGCAAACTCTGACAGTTTCCCCCTGCCAGCCATCCCTTGAGTACTGTAGGAAGCCTGCAGAATGCTTTAACCAATGGTTCCATTCCTGTCCAAATGCTCTATTCCGTAACTGGACCTTGGTTAAGCTCTAAAAACTCAGAGAGCTTTGAGCTGGCTTCGCTGTTACAGGAAGGCTGGATTCAGTTGTGTATTACAGTTTTTATACTCATGTGTGTGTGTGTGCGCGCGCACGCGTGCTTTAACTGATGAAATGCAAAACTGACTTCTTAGGTTAGTTTTTCTAGAATTGCTTCTTGGCAAAGAGGACAAAGAAATGGATGGATGGTTGGTAGATGGACGGATGGATGGATGGATAAATGGATGGATGGGTGAACAGATGGATGGATGGAAGGAAGGATGGATGGACAGAGGGAGGCAGGCATGCAAACTGCTATTACAAAGGAGCCTATTATCACAAGTATTTTCAATGTCCTGCCATAAATCACTGGGTATTGATGACTTGGACAAACACACAAGTCTAATAAAGCAGGGTTTGCTTGCTCCCCAGTTCCTAGGAGCATCTTTTCCCACATATAAAGGGCACGATGCCCTTTACTGGCCTATCCTTTGCCATCATAATGGAAACACCTGGCAGCTTTATACACTCAACCAGAGAAAAGCAGGTTTTAAAAATAGCCATTCTTGTAAGGGCTGATTAAAAGATTTCTCAGAAGAGAGATTCTTCAAAGAGAAAGTCACCTCCTTGGAAAGGTCATTCCTCATAATCCAATCTAAGCTAGCCCCTCACCACGCCCAACACCCATCACCACTGCAGAGTTGTTCTCTCTCATGTCCTCTTCTGGCTCACCACTAGCTGAAATTGTCTTGTTCATTTTACTTGATAGCTGTGCATAGCACATCTCCTATCCCCTACCCTCTGCCACCTCCATAGAAATATGGAAACTCCACAAGATGAGCAATAACTTTATCTTTCTTGGCCAGAACATTTATGTGTGATGGGGCTGGCTAGAGAGGCACTAAAATATTTGTTGAATGAATGGGGGGGGGGGGAAACCAACCAATATAATTTTCTTATAGTCCATTCTTCCAGTAAACATATCTAAGATATTAACTCCCCTCCACAAATGGTCTGCGAATACAAACAAGTCAAGAAACATTCTTATCAAACCTGAATGGCAATGCCTAAGAATTAATGAAAGGAAGTTTTAGACCTATCAGTTCTTTTATTCATTTTAAGCATTAACTCAGCACATATGATGGATCACAGAATAAACAAGGAGCAAAAGATGAACGTTTCTGTCTGCTTTTGAGGAATCTGCAGGTCATGGGAGACAATAATAGTATTTCTTTAGACTTTTACTGTTTTCAAAAAATTCCCAGTGATTGTCTCATTTGAAAATCAGGACAAACAGCCAACCTGGGAGATCCTGCAAAGTAGATCTACAGGATCTATTTTGGGGACACCACCAGAAACTGACCTGACCCGTGAGATGTTTCTGATTTAACTGTTATATGACACAGTCCCAGAAGCAGGCCTTGGATTATGACTTCAACCAGTCCATTCTGAAGGAGACCAGCCCTGGGATTTCTTTGGAAGGAATGATGCTAAAACTGAAACTCCAGTACTTTGGCCACCTCATGCGAAGAGTTGACTCATTGGAAAAGACTCTGATGCTGGGAGGGATTGGGGGCAGGAGGAGAAGGGGACGACAGAGGATGAGATGGCTGGATGGCATCACTGACTCGATGGACCTGAGTCTAAGTGAACTCCGGGAGTTGGTGATGGACAGGGAGGCCTGGTGTCCTGCGATTCATGGGGTCGCAAAGAGTCGGACACGACTGAGCAACTGATCTGATCTGATCTGAATGTCAAGGATGGAATAACCTCCCCCAAATTCAAAGACAATTGCAGGTAACAGTAGTGCACTGGAAATTTCCAGGAATAAAGTTGCAGGAGAATGAAGCAGGATGTCAAAACCAATGAGGCAGTTTTGCAAATGATTAGTGCATTTGTTGGAATGGAGTCCCTTCATGCTCCAATTCACCCGAACTTTTATAAAGAATATCAAATCTGGCAAGCATACTAAGATGGATGGTGACCCAAATGTGCAATACATTCGTGTTCCCATGTCAGATACAGGGCCTCACTGGACAGCCTTTCATTCTGTTTAATGAGCATCACACTGCTGAAAGAATCAAGCCTGTGGAGTTTCCTTGAACTGAAGGATTTGTTAGAAAGACTCTGAGGTGAGCCTCCTGATACATTGCATCTCATAAACCTTGCCTCCACTACACCAAAATAGCCAAGAGAAATGTTAATTATTCAGTCTAGCCAATCACTCAGTGACAGACGGACAGACAGCTTCCTGAGTCCCCAGTGCATGCTTGTTGAATAAATGAGTGAATAAATAAACAGATGAATGTAGAATCTTCCCCTAAATTTCTCCTTTCCAAACAGAAATGGGCATTTTACTGAAAGTAAACTTCAAAAATGAACTAATTCAGGTCAGTTTTTTGTATTAACACAGAAGTCACCAGTGCTGGGCCTGACCTCTGAGAAAAGAGGCAACAAACACCATGAACCCTTTTCAGGGTCTGCCGTATTTTCATTTGTCAACCACAGGCCATGTTTTACAAAAAATACTGCTGACATTTTAAGCTTATAGAAGGCATCTGCTAAGATGGGGCTGGCTTTGGTCCCTGTGGCCAGTTTGCAAGGAGGATCACATCAGTGGGCACTGACCACCTGCTGAGCAGTCTCAGGCTAAAATGGATTCAAGGATCTTTTCCAATGTGATCCCTGGCACAGAGCAGAAGGTTATCAAGATCTGTTGCCCACTTAACACCCCCATCATCATCCAACGCTAATCCAAGATATTTAGAATGTATTTCTCCTTCAATAAACATTCTTCCCTATCGCCTTTATTTTTCATCTCATGACTTCGACAAGATTAACTCTGGAGACAAGAAAGATGGCCTCTGGTTCCTTCTCACTCTACTCTGCCCAGCACAATACTGAATGTGTGTCACTGATCACTAAATACTCTTCTTTAAAACATATAGAAAATTGATAAAAAGCACTCTAACATATTGAGTAAATTTGCATACGAGAAAATGAAACCCATCGCTTTGAACTTTACTGCAGCTACTTTGGCATGCAATACCCTCCAGGACTTCTCAAACTTTTCAGTGGAACTAACTTCCCCAAAGTAGAGGAAGGTTCATCAGTGCTGTTCACTCCCTTCTCTGAAGATGAGCCCAACCCTATGGGCAAAAAGAAAGGCAGGGAGAAAAGTCCCAGTGGTAACTGGCCTGTGCATGCCTGCTAAGTTGCTTTAGTCGTGTCCGACTCTTTGTGACTCTATAGACTGCAGACCCTATAGTCTTGCAGACCAGGCTCCTCTGTCCATGGAATTCTCCAGGCAAGAACACTGGAGTGGGTGGCCATGCCCTCCTCCAGGGGATCTTCCCCACCCAGGGATCGAACCTGCATCTCTCAGTCTCCTTGCCATTGTCAGCACATGCCCTGATGCTCCCACGGACCTGGCTATGTACTGCTGTCCACCACACCGTGGCTTCCTTCCCTCGCTCCCATCAGGGCTCTCCCACACCCACCTCCTCATGGGCACTCTTTCTGATTATCTTCTCAGAAAAAAAAGCACCCCTAGCACTCTGTAGTCCCTTGCTCTGCTTTCTTTTTTACAACACTTGTCACTGTCTGACTTCATGAAAGTGGTTTCATATGTATTTGCTTACTGTTGGCCTCTCCCACATAGCAGGTAAGCACCCTGGAGACAGGACTCTTTTTTACTACTTATGAAATATGCAGCAAGCATCAAGCATCTGTTATGTGAATGGAGGCTGCATGAATCCCCACTGAAGCTGAGACTGTCAGCCATGCTGCCGAAGGCAGGCCTGCCAAAAGCCACCCAGGACTTAAAGCTGACCCACTTGGGACCAACCTGAGGCATTGAAGCAGTACGTGTCATACTGGGAGGTGTTGGATGTGAGGATGTACACCCCCGTGTTGTTCGCAGCACAGATGGAATTGGGGTGGATCCGGGGAATCACCACATGCCCTTCTATGAACCCGTACCTGCAAAAGAAAACCAGAGGTCATCCACCTGCAACAGTGTAATTAGGGACTTCATAAAATCCCATCCGAGGCCTTTTCATGCAGTACAAAACTTCCTTCCGCTCACCCCTGGGCATGTCAGAGTTTTCAACAACTGAGTTACACAAAAGCCAAAACAACAGCAGAGGGACAGTGAAAGGGACCAACAAGGCTGATGGAGACAAAGTGATTTTCTTGGAGCTCTATAATTTTTTTTTTAATCGATCCATTGCCAATGAAATCTGTGATCAACAATCAGTTTGAATGAGCAGAGGGAAGCCAAAGTCATAGATAAAATGACCCCGTATTTACCATGTGAGATCCACTCTGGCCCGCCATTACATTCCTATTTGCCAGAAAATATGGAAAACTACTGGCTCCCATCAGATGGGAACTAGGTGGCTTTTCATCTCAGTTCATAAATCACAAACCCATATCTATCCTCCTCTTCTTTCCTGGTCTCACCTTTTTCTGCGATTCCTTCATTCCCAACTTCATTGCTCTAAACATGTAAAAGTCACTCAGTCGTGTCTGATTCTCTGCGACCCCATGGACTGTAACCCACCAGGCTCCTCTGTTCATGGAATTCTCCAAGCAAAAATACTGGAGTGGGTTGCCATTTCCTTCTCCAGGGGATTTTCCCAACCCAGGAATTGAATCTGGGTCTGCTGCATTGCAGGCAGATTCTTCACCAACTGGGCCATCTTATTAATATATGCCAGATACAATGCCTCTTGTCCCATGAACATCTCAGGCATGATTCCACTGCCAGTGGAAGTAAATTGATAGTCATTAAAATGCCAGTACTAATGATTAATGGGCTTCCCTCATAGCTCAGTTGGTAAAGAATCCACCTGCAATGCAGGAGACCCTAGTTCAATTCCTGGGTTAGGAAGATCCATTGGAGAAGGGATAGGCTACCCACTCCAGTATTCTTGGGCTTCCCTGGTGGCTCAGCTGGTAAAGAATTTGCCTGCAATTCGGGAGACCTGGGTTCGATCCCTGGGTTGGGAAGCTCCCTTGGAGAAGGGAAAGGCTACCTACTCCAGTATTCTAGCCTGGATAATTCCATGGACTGTATAGTCCATGGGGTTTCAAAGAGTCAGACATGACTGAGCAACTTTTACCACTAATGATTACGTATATAGCAAAGCCTCATTAGCTCAGGAATTTTCCAGAAGCAACAGAGAAGTGCTTAAACTCCTCCATCCCATCATGGCATTTCTGGGAGCATGCTGGAGAAACACGTGTATCCTTTTCAGATACAACATACAGTACCCAGCCTCTGACTAGCATCATGGTGGTTGAATACTTACCGCACGATTTCTCTCAAATCTAAAATGCTTCAAAAAATGAGGTGTGGGCTGAGAAAATACCATTTGCAAGGGAAAAGGAGAGCACTAAATCCAGCAGGTTTTTGAAAATGCAATGCCCAAATCCCTTCAATCTTTCCTGCCAGGGGCGACGTATGTACTGCGTTGCCCTGCAAGACCCACAGAAATGGCTGTGAGTCTGAAATTTCTAAGCACCTTGAACTCATCATGTCTAAATTGCAAAAGCTGACATGACTAATTCCTCATCTGCACGGCCAGACTGGTTTCTCCAAAGACTTCTGAGCTTGGTGGGGGGAGGGGCACAATTAAATATTAACGCGTTTCCATGTATCTGAGGATCCCAACTCATCAGGGTGGGGCAGACTGAAGAGAGTAGCTGCTAAGGTTTTCCCATCACCTGTGAGACTCTCCCACCTGTCCTAAGGCAGGTATCTGATTCATAGCTACCTGAGTGAAATTATGGAAATACATTTTGCAACACTTAGAACCAGCTATGGGTGGAACGGTAGATTTCTTTGGCACGTTTTTCTTTGCCTTTTTTAAATAGTAAAACTCCTGGCGAGCCCACTCCCCATTTTACTCCCATCACATTCTGCTAGTCCGTATAACACTGACATTCTAGAAGTTACAATCCCCTCTGTAAATTGTTGCTAAGTTTTTACCACATTGTGTTCACTGTAGGTTTTACGTGTCACCCTGTCCATCAGTTAGGGATATTAAAATTCTTACGTGTGTATACTACATGAGTCGACTTAGCAGACACGCACACGTACTACATGAGTAGGTTGCTGTTCCCAGGAAGAAAAAAAATACTCAGCAAATCCATCCATGCAGCAGACTTTCATCTCTCTTTTGCTCTCAGTTCTTCAGGAGGGCTGGGTCATTAAATCTTGCCCTGGGCTCAGAAACTGGCCTGGAGTCTAGACTCCTCCCCATGCAAGTGATGTGGCCCAGATAGGCTGCAGAACTAAGCCTCAGTTGCTTACTTTGCAAAGTGGAGTCACACAACCAACTCCTGGTGCAGTCTGAGGATTAAGAGAGGGATACACATGGATGAGCTGGGGTCTGTGCTGTGCTCAGTCAATAAGTCTTGTTCAATTCTTTGCAATCCATGGACTATAGCCTGCAGGCTCCTCTGTCCATTCTTGTCCAGGCAAGAATACTGGAGTGGGTTGCCATTTCTTCCTCTAGGGGATCTTCCCAATCCAGGGATCAAACTCATGTTTCCTATATTGGCAGGCATAGTCTCTACCACTGAATCACCTGAGAAGCCCTTTGTCCAGCGTCTAAGGGCTGGACGATTGGCCACTGGGCACAGTAAGAACTTCCCTTGTTCTCAGCATATAAGAACATTTCCGTATTTCATAAGTTTGCCTTGCCTGCATTTCACAATCAAAATTCAGCTTATGAAATCCACTTTCTTAGGCCACTGGCCTAGTCAGGGCCATATTTAAATAATTAGCCTTAGGAATAGAATAAATGGACCTGCTAATTAACTTTCCTGCACTGCAGCCTACACCTCAAGTTCAGAAGCTACCTGAGCTATCTGCTCCTTTTATATTCTCCCAGACCCTGCTGTGGAGAAGGCAATAGCACCCCACTCCAGTACTCTTGCCTGGAAAATCCCATGGATGGAGGAGCCTGGTAGGCTGCAGTCCATGGGGTCGCTGAGGGTCAGACATGACTGAGGGACTTCACTTTCACTTTTCACTTTCATGCATTGGAGAAGGAAATGGCAACCCACTCCAGAGTTCTTGCCTGGAGAATCCCAGGGACAGGGGAGCCTTGGTGGGCTGCCATCTATGGGGTTGCACAGAGTCGGACATGACTGAAGTGACTTAGCAGCAGACCCTGCTGGAACACACGCAGATATCTGCACACATCTGCTCTTCGCTTCAGAGCAAAGGTGCTCAACAGAACTTTCTGTGAAATACAAACATTCTATAATCTCAGTTGTCTGATAAAGTAGCTGCCAGGCATTTGTGGCTAATTAGGCACTTGAAACATAGTGCCACCAAGGGCCAAAGTTTTGATTTTATTTAATTTTAATTAGATGTCACTAGCCAAGCATGGCTAGGGGTCACCATATTATAAAAATTGAAAAGATGCTTCATTTTCCTCTTCAGCCTAAGAGTCTCAGTTCCTACCCAGACTACAGGTGCCTTACCCAAGGACAGGGGATAGATGCACTTAACTTACAATGAATGGTTTCCAAAAAGAGTTCTGCAGCTTGACTTTTTAAAAAGCAGCCTGTGTTTGTATGTGAGCATGTTAATGAGAAAAGAACCGTGTCACCTAACGTCACGTTGCAGAAGTGCAGAGGGGCGGCTGCAGGATAGGGCGGAAACCTTGGACCACAGTTGTCCAGATTCCCTAGGGTTCTTCACATGAAGACAAACCAAACCCAAACACCTCACCACGGCGGTCACCACTGCTCGCTCTTAATGTGCATCACTAACCACAGGGCCATTAAAAAAATTCAGAAAATAAGGGCCATGCCTGCTGTGAGGGCTGCCCAAGTGGCTCAGTGGTAGAGTCCACCTGCCAATGCAGGAGATGCAGGAGATGCAGGTTCAATCCCTGTGTGAGAAAATCCCCTGGGGCAGGAAATGGCACCCCACTCCAGTACTCTTGCCTGGAAAATTCCATGGACAGAGCAGCCTGGCAGCCCACAGTCCATGGGGTCGCAAAGAATCAGATACGACTGAGCAGCTGAGTGTGTACACACAGGCGAGCCTGCTGTGAACTGTTCGTGGAGCAGAAGGACCTGAGGACTGCTCCCTGAGCACTGCGAGGTCCGCTAGGAGGAGCTCAGGAGGCCTCCCTCAACCCCTCTCACTGCTTTGCAATCACTTATAATAATATACATCTTAATAATTTTCATGCCCTTTTCTCTCAAATCAGAGCAACACAGAAGAGAAACAAAATCAAAAGAGAGAAAAATAGTTTGAAAAACCTGCTTCAGCCAAGTCTGCAGGGTCAAGGCTCCACCAGGCACGTACTTATCTTAAACACTGTTATTTGGTTTTTCAATTTCTTGTGGTTCTGACAATGATATTGCCGGCTTCTTCAAAGCCCAGAGAGCGCGCTGTTGACAGCAGCTTCTAGCAAGCGGATTCCAACCTACGACCTTTAAAGCCTCCCCTGGGAAACCCCGCTGTGACTCACAAAGGTGTCTTTAGCTGGCCTTAAATTTTAGTAATCATACTGGTTCCAGATTGACTTGCAGAAATTCATGGGTGGGGCCGACTCTTCAGGCAACCAGCCATTCAGCTGTCAGAGAGGACGCTTCCGGGTCTAAGCGCCGCCCCCTGGACCCAGGCAGCTTGCCTTCCGCAGTGGGCTTAGTTGGGGCGTAGGCGGGTGCTGGTCCCTTACCTGCAGGTCTCAAACCCTATGCTCCGGGCCGCCTCCATCTGGGCCATGGTGGGCAGCGTGCTATTAAAGGCCTTGCAGAGGTCGGCAGCCTCAGTCTTGGAGATGCTATAGCGACCATTCTTCTCCACGTGGAATACCCCTGCATATCGGCAGGTTATATTCAGATCTGTGGGATGAAAAGAAACAGTTAGATTGTTCTGCATCCATAATTTGGAAAGGGTAAGAATTTTGTTTTAGAGCAGCCTCATTGCAAAGCCAGATAATCTTCCCTACTGGCCAGAGCCTTCCACCTTCGCTGCAGCATGTCAAAGCATCTCTGCCTCATGCTTAAATCTGAGATAAGATGTAGGAAAGTAGCATCACTTGTACATTCTGTCCAGGTGGCGCTAGTGATAAAGAACCCACCTGCCAACGCAGGAGACAAGAGACCTGAGTTCGATTGTTAGGTTGGGAAGATCTCCTGGAGGAGGAAATGGCAACCCACTCCAGTATTCTTGCCTGGGGAATACCATGGACAGAGGAGCCTGGCTGGCTACAGTCCATGGGACCACAGAGAGACACGACTGAGCGACTGAGCACATCATTGAGAAAACTGAGGCTCAGAAAAGTGAGCTGCCCAAGGAAGTGAGGATTGCTTTCCAGAGCCTGTAGCTGCCTTCCTGAATCCCAGCTGTTCTGTTTCAGCAATATGTTTCCAAGCTGATAGCCAGGGTGGGGATGCCTGTGACCGCAGTGTCCCTGGGTACCCAGTTTCTTTGGGGTTCTGTGTGGCATCATCTTTCAAGAACCCTGAGAGGTGACTTATAGGTAAGTTATATACATGTTATTCATAGGTGAAGAAACTGGAGCTGAGAAAAATGAAATGACTTCCCAAAGTCACCCAGCAATTAAGTGGCAGAGCTGGAATTCCATCTTAGGTCTGTTTAACACCAAAACCCACACTCTGATCCACTTATTCCCGTGTGCTCAGGAATCCTTTTATATCATTAGAGCAAGTCTTCACTCTGGAGGGATACGCCTAAAAACTGTGACCTAATGACAAAGAGGATCAGTGTTAATGGAACTGTAAGGACAACAACTGCTCTCTCCTTTCTGAGCAGGAAGTAGCTTCCAACCACGAGAAAACAGTGTCTGACAAAGAGCAAACCGAGATGATAAGAGAACTGTGAAACCTCTCCACAATCTTTCTCGATTCTGAACACAGTAAAAGAAGAAATGGAGCTTTGAAAAGACATAAGGCAGTATCAAGTGGTTTTCTTTTCTTTGTTTCATCAGCATGTAGGTGCTTTTAAAAAAGTGTCAGAACTAGGTGAGATGGAGCAAACGTGTTTGGGGGATTTCCTTTCTGGTCTAATGGTGTCCTTTGGAAGCCACTCACACAACGCTTGGCTGATGAGGCTAGAGGAGCACTGAGGAGGGAAACGGACAAGGCGCTTTTGAAATCCTGTTTGTTTTTACTGACATTTTCAGCTTTGGCTTCGGTTGGCCAATCTTTGCCAAGAGAAACTGTTGCGCTGAGTGACTGTCCTTCCGGAGGCCCTCTGTGTGTAGCTTACAAAAAAGAAACAAAGCCTCCCAATCAGCTTTTTGGATGTGAGACTGTTAGGACAGATCTCAGCAGATGCCAGGAGAGGCAGGGCGTGGCCGTCTGCACGCGGCCGGGTGGCTGCCGTCACTCCCAGGTTAAATATAAAGTCTGAGGCATGGACGGTGGCTTGGAGCTAAATGGCAGTTTCTGTGTTATTAACATGAATTTGAGTTTGCCACCTGGCATGTAGAATATGCAAATGAGAAAGGAACCATTCAGATTGATACTTGTGAATTAAATCTCTTGAGTTCCAGGAGGAGCAAACAATATCCCTTGATAGACAACACACACATGCAAGTGTGAGGGTGTCTCTACGTGTGCGTGAGAATAGTGTGTGTCGTGTGTGCTTATGGTCAGCCAAGACAGGAAAGCATGGATAAAATCTAGCTTCAGCCTTCCCAGAAACGCGAAGATTAAACAGGGCATGCAGTAGATCTCAGAAAAGAGGCTGCTGGATGAATGAAGAAATTCTATGCAATGTGAGGATTCCACAGCTTATATTAATCTTAGTCTCACACATAAAAAAGGTCCCATCCTAGCCCTGATGGCATTCAGCCATCTGGGAATTCCAAAGACGGTTCTAAAACCTTCATTTCAGGTCAAGAGTATTCACATTTCCTCCCCTCTGGGTCCCTCGTGCCTTAAAAAGGACCAAGCCTTTCAGGGTTGTGTATCCGTTAAGTCTTCAGAATGTATGAAGACTTTCCAACACTTCCTTAACACTTACACAAGCAGAAATTACTACCCCCAAAGGGTATCAGTAATACTAACAGCAATAATAGCTGTTGACACATATTGTGCACTTATGATGTATAGGCTAGACACTCTTCTACACATTTGACAAGTATTAACTCATTTTATCCGTAAAACCCCACTATATGGTAGGTAATATTATTGTCCCCACTTTCCAGATACAGAAACTGAGGTGCAGAGAAGGGAAGAAACATGACCAGGTTCACAGAACTCATAACAATGGAGCCAGGATTCAAACCCAGCCAGTCTGGGCACCAAGAGACCACAGGCCTAACCACCAGGCCACTACTTCTAAACCCAATTTACAAAACATTTTATGCATTCTCAACCTCTCCCATGTAGAGCCAGAAATATCCCCAAGGTTTAAGTTAGAGCAAGGCTGAGGCATGAGTAGCCATGGACCACAAATCAAAGGACAGCCACCCGTGTCCATGGCAATGGCCACACTGCCAACACCTGTAGAGAGGCAGAACTCCCCAGATATCTGGGCATCGCTCTGGATAAACAGAGATCTCTGTGATCCAGGAGCTGCCGTGACTCAAGGGCCTAATAGTAAATGGCCAAATGCATCTCTCCAATAAGCCTGTCCAGCTGGACATGAATCAGGAATGCTTTCTGCTGGGCCCTCTGGTCTCCAATAAATCATGAAATAAAGGAATGATCCCATGTTCCTCCCTCTGAGATCTGATGGGTAACAGTAATGGTTGGAGGCCACTTTCAGATTCAGGGTGGCGTCTGAAGGAGGAAGAGTGTTTGTTATGATGCGGTTGCCAGGAGGACAGAGGAACCATGGGCCTGGCACCCAGGGATCTCACTACCCATGTGAGAAGAACTCTATCAGTGGCCTGTTGGGAAGACCACAAAAAACGTGCTCACCAAGAGACCTGTGTAATCCACTCTCTGGCACCAACTCACATTGAAGCCTTGTAGTTCAACTTAGAGGAGATATACCCAAGATATACCCTGGCTTCAAGTCCTGACATTGCTACTAGCTCTGGGTTACACAGATAGATAGCTCCTTAACCTCTCTGACACTCAGCCTTCTCCTTGATGGGATGACAGTGCAGTCGGGGTTTGTGGGACTGTGAAATGAGACGAAGCATGTCAAACACTCTGTATGATGTTTGGCACTTAATTAGAGCCAATGGGTGTTTTATACTCATTAGGTGGGTGATCTACTTCAGCTAAATTAATTTTCACAAAAGGGCTATGGAATAGGCACTACTGCCAAGCCCATTTTAGAGAGAAAGAAACTGAGGCACAAACAAATTAAATAATGTGTCCAAAGTCACCCAAGTGGGGGAGTCAGGGTTCCAACTCCTGTGCTATGCCACCAGTTCCGCGGGGTTCTAGGTAAATTTGTTTTTGGATAAACCAAAGCTGACCCATACCACCATTAATCTTGCCTATATTTTTCACTAAGATTCACATCAAGAAAAATAGCTCTTTCTAGTAAAGTCACCCCAGCACATTTCAAAATCTTGCCTAGGGCCTGAGATGAGTAGCTTCTTGGTTTGCTCCAGTCGCTTCACAAGTGGAAGAAAATCGCAGCCTCTTCTGAGAGTACCACACTGTGTAATCTTTACCCAACTTGTCATTGTCTGAGGGTCTCCAGACTTTCCTAGGAGGTGAGTAGCGTGGGTGAGGGGATGTCATACAGCTGACCAGTAGGGCTGAGGGACAAGAAGTTTTCATGAGCGGGTTTTCAGGGCTCTATAAACCTGTGAAATTACTTATATGCAAGATTCTGTGTGTATGTACGTATCTATGTTGCAAGCGTGTACACGTGTATAGGTGTTTCGCTGGGGACAGCATCCCTGGGTTTCCATTAGCTTCTCAAAGATGTCTATGACAGAAACAGGTAAAGAATTATAAGAAATTATTATCTTTCAAGTGAAAGTGTTAGTCGCTCAGTTGTGTCCGACTCTTTACGACTCCATGGACGATAGCCCACCAAGCTTCCCTTTCCACGGGATTCTCCAGGCAAGAATACTGGAGTGGGTTGCCATGCCCTCTTCCAGGGGATCTTCCTTTAAGGTTTCTTCATTAATTAGAAATTCCAGGATTCTAAAATTCTGGAACTTCCTTGTGGGCTTCCTGAGAGCAGTGACTGCGTCTCTCCCCAGGACCTTGTGCAGTACCACAGAGGAAGGCACACGTGGAACAAATGAAGGAGGGAAGGAAATGCTCCCTACTCCCCCCAGGACAAACAGACTGTGTGAGGTACAAACAAAACACGTCTCAGGTCCACTCCCCGCATCGTGTCTAAGAGAATCAGCAGCTGGCTCTGGTTGAGAATTCCCCAGGAGGTATTTCAAATGTCTTGAAGCGTTTGCTTCTGAGAACTTATGCTGTTTTCCCCGAAAGCAAACGTTGCAGAGACCAACTTTCAGCTCTGTAACCAGTGTTGTCTGTCTGGACTTCACAGTCATCCTCTCCAAGATGAGCAAGGCCTTTCTGCATCCTGTCATAGGGCCCCTTCTGAGGCCAGATCTTCTGCGACCTCTCGAGCACACACACGGAGCACCCCACGTGCAGACCCCGGGAGACCATCTGCAGTCATGCTGTGCCCAGAGACTCAGTTCTCCGAGCCAGACTTCTCCAGATGGCCCCAAACGAATTAGTGTGTTTTCCAACAGGCGCCACCTAGATGGGCCTGGCCCCTTCCGTCATCTCCTCATTAAGGGTGAGGCAGCATTAAGGCAGAATGAGATTTCTTTTCCTGATTTGGTCCCACCAGAGTAGGCTGTGAGCCTGGGGAAGCTGGTCTTCTTGAAGACCGGGAGAAGGCCAGTTCATGTGACTGAGTGACTCGTGCACTTTCCAGGGCCATGATAATAACTGCAAACGTTCATCCAGCACCTAATTGGACCCATATGAAGTTTTTAATATTTTACACCTAAAAATTCATTTAATTCTCACAGCAGTGGTGGTATATGGCAGGCACTTTTATTATCCCCATTTGACACAGAAGGTAACTGATTCTTTGAGAAGACAGGAATGACCTGAGCCAGGGGCCAGCAGACCAGATTTCCGACTGGGCAGTCTGGCTGATCACATTGCAGTGTTAAGTGGCACCTCATGCGTGGGACAGATGCTAAGCTACAGGAAATCTACTTCTTCTTCACGTGGTTTTTAAGGTGCAGAGAGGTGAGAATTAAAAGAGGGCTCTGCAGAGAGGAATTTGAGCTAGTAAGCTCAAGTATTATTTTAAGATCACAGGTCTCTTGATTCAGGACCAAAGGCTTAAAAGGGTAGGGCCCTTCTCCTAAGAGCTTGGGAAGATGTCAGTGGGAAAACCTGCACTAATGGAACTTACACCCTCTCCCCGAGGCAAAGATGCCAAGGAGGTCCCTGTGTTTGCTGACTTTCCCCAACAGAAGGCTGGCTTCCTCTTTCTCACCCTACTTGTCCTCTTCCCATCGTCCCCTTGAAGATCAAAGACTCCAACCCCAGCTGCAGCCTCAGGCCTCTTCTGCCCTTTACAGTCTGAGGACTCTGGCGCAGGTCAGGCAGGACAGAATGAAGACAGGTTGGCCGAGGACTGGGATGCCAGACCACAGGCTGTCCCTGTGACATTTTGAGATATCTCATGACCAGCCTACAAATTTCAACAGACCAGGCCATTCCAGCTGGGGCATGACACTCCATTCACTCCATCAAACTCCTGGAGTCAATCACATGCAAGCCAAAAGCACCTGTGGGTTCTCCACATTTTCACCTTTATACTGTTTATCATGAGTTAGCCAGGATCCTCTTTCTATCGTCTGATTTGCTGAGCTCATGTCTGGAAAAGGTTATGCAACTCACAAATCTAATCGAACTGATTCTGATCAGAACTAGGAAGAGAAAAAGTCAATTTTTTAAAAAAAAAAGGCTTTATTGCTAATTGGATCACCCGTGCTTAAAGCCAGGCAGGATAATAGGGGGCAGCTAACCACATTCTCATGAGACACAAGAGGAAACAAAAATCCACAACGACTGAGCATGGCCCCCAGCCAGTTGTGAGAGAAGCAGGCCCTCTGGGGTCCATAATTGCTAGATTCTGGATCCCCTGTCCAGCGCTCTGACGACTGAACTTGCTTTTGTAAGAGGCCTGAGCAAGCCGTTCCAATAAAGGCCACAGTCCACAGTGTCAATGGGACACGAAGAAACCATTCTGTTCTTCACTGTGATTGTTTAATGTCTTAGGAGCCCAGAAGTTTCCATCTAGGAGTCTTCCTGGCAATTACAGCCCCTGCTGCCACCCAGGTCTGCCAGTCCAGAAGGCTGGCAGCATTCCTGCTGCCCCACATCTCTCGCCCCCATCCCCTGATGCCCATGTGATGGGCGCCTGATGAAAGGGTCTATTGTTCAGCATCCCCTTCTGAACCAGGCCAAAATCACGCTCAGTGGCCGAATCGCCTTTGGCTGCCCCGGGCAGACCATGAGTCTTGAGTGACTCAGTCTCTCCTGGAATTGCCCTGGAGGCGGGTGAGGATTTAATGAGCAGAGAAAATACTCATACACCATCATCCCCAGAGAATTTCCTCCAGAATGTTTCCTGGGTGGCTTTCAACTGAGCTATTCATCTCTTGGCGCTCAGAAGGGAAATGCACCCCAATTTCTTGGCGCCTGACTCTATCCCCTGGCCTCTCAGCCTCTTGTCCAAGGAGCCTGTCATGGCAGCCAACACTGAACCAACAAGGACCTATCACATCCGCTCTGTCAGAGGCGAGTCCAAGGGCTCTCAGCCACTACCCTGACACTTCAGTCTAGGCCTCCAAAGGACCAACCCCATGAAGCTCTTAGCTTGTTTGTACAGAGTCTAAAGAAAGAGCCCCCACCCCTGCCTCCTGGTGGAAGGATGGGAACTGGGGGAGAAGAGAGGGTGGGAAGGTCTGTTTAGGCCCCCACTCCTGATCCTGGATCCAACAGTCTTTCTGGCCAAGGAGAGTGTGTCCCAGAACTGTCACCTTGGTACCCAGTTCTGTGAGGCTCAGTGGTTTTGATGAACGAGTCTCCGGGAAGACAGCTGAGGGAGAGAAACCACAGCGTGTACCCCTACCTGTTGCCATGGTGACCAGAAATGCTCGGCTCTGGGCCTAAGACCTTTATTTTCTTCTGTTTTCTTCTTTTTTGGATCATATCTGTTTAACAGACTGACTAACACAAACCCAGGATGTGGTTAAAAACAAACGAGAAAGTATCTCGGGAGCCCACATGGGGTTTTTCCTGTTGCAAGTAGAAAAAAAAAAAAAAAAGAGGTTCTACTTTGTTTCATGCCTATATATACTTTGGTGGCGTGGGGAGCCAGTTCAAGTTATATCACCTATCTGGTTCAGGTACAGCTCTGGCTCAGGTCTGGAGCCAGATCTTTGAGGAACTGGCTGGTTTTATTTTGAGGGGAGTACTTCATGAGGGGCTTCCCTGGTAGCTCAGCTGGTAAAGAATCCGCCTACAATGCAGGAGACCCTGGTTTGATTCCTGGGTCAGGAAGATCCCCTGGAGAAGGGCTAGGCTATCCACTCCAGGATTCTTGGGCTTCCCTGATGGCTCACACAGTAAAGAATCGCCTGCAGTACGGGAGACCTGGGTTCAATCCCTTGGGTTGGGAAGATTCCCTTGGAGAAGGGCATGTCAACCCATGCCAGTATTCTTGCCTGGAGAACCCCATGGACAGATGTGCCTGGCGGGGTTCAGTCCATGGGGTCGCAAAGAGTCAGACATGACTGAGCAACTCAGCACAGCACAGCACACTTCATGAGAGCTGAGGTGGGCTGAGACCATCACTCACAGATAATAGCTGCTTTTCGGGGTGGTTAGTGAGTCACCAACACACAGATGACCCGTAGGGCCCCATCTGGGCGAGGGGCGAAGGGCTTCTACCTAAATCTTGTTCATTATGAGCTGTGTGACCTTGAATAAATCACTCTCGATCTCTGGTTCACGCCTAAACTTCCTGCCTCCCAGGATGAAGGGAGGAGTTAGGAAATGCTTGAGCTGGTAGGATAAAGCAGGGAGGAGCCAGATGCACACCTGGGATGATACAAACATCTCAACACTTTTCAAGAATCGAATATTAAGATGCATATAGACTCCAACCCCAGCAGAACAGGTGGATCAAAGCACAAGCAGGTGTCAGTAATATCACTATGGTGGGGTCTTTCCAGCTCCACTTACAAAGCATTTCTACATCCAAAAGCAGCCCTGTGAGGCCCATCAGGTAGGTACTATGGCCCCATTTTACAGATGAAGAAACTAAGGAGCAAGAGATTCAGAGACTCCTAAGTCTTACAGAATCCGAATAAAATCCAGACCTCAACTGATTTTCGAGGTATTCTGATTTTCCCGATTATCCGTGGTTCTGCCCTTTCCATCTTGGGCGTCAGCCAGCAAAGGGGGAAAGTGGCAGCATTCAGACAGAAGGGTGATGATTTTCATACTTTACCTTCCCTTCTCCTCCCAATGATGTCTTAGGTAGAACCACAATATTTAAGAATGGAGGAAAGCAGAGCTGCTTCCATGGGAGCTGGAGTGAGGATGAAGGGGCAGACCCAAGACCCTGGATCCAACAGCGGCTCATTCTTGCCCAGCCCCAACCCCACACCACCAAGGTCCTGATACCCTCCACAATGCTTTAAGAAGCTGCATGGAACACTCGGGAAACCACTGCAGTAGGGGCCCATATAGCAATGATAACCACTGCTTGGCAAGGCGTGCTATGTGCCGGGGGCTCCAAAGCATCCTAAGACGGATAGTCACCCCCATGACAGCTGTGAAAGCAGAGGGTCAGGGCGCTAAGTCACCAGTACAAGGCTCTGAAGCTTGAAGGCTGCAGCCCAAGTGAAATGCATTGTATAAAATGCTTTATAAGTGATCCAAGCTTAGTAATTTAAAAAAAAATGCTCTCATCAGTGTAATGTAAAGTTCTCCTTAAAGGTTGGCCCTGGTTCACCCTGTGGAGAGAAGATAGCTAAGTCTGCCTTTCCAAACCCAATCTACAGTGATGTTCCAAACCCAATCTACAGTGATGGGAGCTGATCAGCAAAGGACTCGAGAGGATTGCCAGATCCAGAAACTGAGGTGAAGCTGCTGCCCTCCAAGGTAGAGCCATCCAGGCTGAGGGGAACAGAAGGCCAGCACCAATTCCCACAGAGCCCAGCAGGACTGCCCAGTCTGGGGTATCTCCAACTTGGATTGGAATTCCTTGACGCTATCTCTTCCAGCATCCTTTCAAGGGATGAAGAGAAGATTCTGGAATCCATGGAGCTGCTTTTCAGTGTCAGACATTAATCTAGGTGTGGTAACAATGTCCTACCATGGGATCCTCAGAGCAGCTTTGAGAGGTCAAATCATCAACTCCGTTTTTGCAGATGAAACAAGTGAGGTTCAGAGCACAACTGACTCAACATTCGACTGTGGAAGTGGCATGGTCACAAGTCAAAGGCTGGAATTATCCCTGGTCTCTGACATGAGTTAGTTCAGATGTTTACCAAAGCCACGCGCCTCTGCTTGGGGCACAGAGACTCTCACACTGGGGGCTGGAAATGCAAGGACCCTGTTGGGTGTGGTTGGGACAGGTCCTACTGCTGGACCTCTGGCTGGGCTTCTCTGCCATATTACCAAGAATGGAGCTCCTACTGTGTGCTAAGTGCTTCACACTGATTGTCTCATTTAATTCCCACAACAAATGTATGATAAAAGGACTATTATTGATCAGACCTTATTACAGATACGAAAACTACAGTTTAGAGAGGTTAAGAAACTTGTTCTTTTCCTATTCATTTATTTGTATAATTAAATGTAAGTTGCCTCTATAAGTTAATTATGTCAAATTAAACATTTAATTAATTGGCATTTTAATATTTAATTGTTGACATTTTACCTGTTTTTCTTATTTCTGAATTTTGGTACTTGGAATACAGACTCTTATGATATCCAAAAAGAAGAAAATAATTTGTCCAAGTTTGCACTGTTAAGGGGTCAAGCAGCCTGGCACCTTTACATGGATTGAGATAGAACAAGAACCAGGCCTTTAGGTTGCCCCTTTTCTCTTCAAAACGACAGTAGTGAACTGATGCAGCAACAAAAGCACATGTTGGTAACAACAAGTATTACAGTGACCAAGGAGAATTCTAGATTTCCACCGATTTTGAATTAGGAGGGCTTGGAAATCATCAGGTCGTGTTTTTGTGACTCAGTCATTCTCTCTTCTCATAGATTATGTTTCTCTCTCTCTCCCTCTATCAGACGCTAAAGTGAAGAGCGGTGTGTGTGCACCCATGTGAATCACAATCTCCTTCGCAGTTCAAGAACCTGACCATTATTCATTCTCCAGATGCTTTTGGAATATTACTCAGCCATAAAAAGGAACAAAACTGAGTCCTTTGTAGAGATGTGGATGGACCTGGGATCCGTCATATAGAGTGAAGTAAGTCAGAAAGATAAAAACAAATATCATATATTAATACATGTATGTGGAATCTAGAAAGAAATGGTACCAATGAACCTATTTGCAAGGCAGGAATAGAGACGCAGACATAGAGAACGGATATATGGACACAGAGAAAGGAAGAGTAGGATGAACTGAGAGATTAGAATCGACATATATACACTGCTGCTGCTGCTGCTAAGTCGCTTCAGTCGTGTCTGACTCTGTGCGACCCCATAGACGGCAGCCCACCAGGCTCCCCCGTCCCTGGGATTCTCCAGGCAAGAACACTGGAGTGGGTTGCCATTTCCTTCTCCAATGCATGAAAGTGAAAAGTGAAAGTGAAGTCGCTCAGTCGTGTCCGACTCTTAGCGGCCCCATGGACTGCAGCCCACCAGGCTCCTCCATCCACGGGATTTTCCAGGCAAGAGTACTGGAGTGGGCTGCCATTGCCTTCTCCGCATATATACACTAATATGTGTAAAATAGATAGCTGTTGGGAAGCTTCTATATAACACAAGGAGCTCAGCTCTGTGCTCTGTGATGACCTAGATGGTTGGGATTGGCAGGGGGAGGGTAGAGGGAAGTCCAAGAGGGAGGGAATATATGTATACATGTAACTGATTCACTTAGTTGTACAACAGAAACTAACACAACATTGTAAAGAAATTACACTCCAATCAAAAAAAAGTTCGGGAAAAAGAATTTACAAAAAAAAAAAAAAGATTAATACAAATGTTTCAAAACAGAGACCCTACAAAGGGAGATGCTGGATCATGGGGATATTTTTAAAAATCTGGGCCAGAAGGTTTCTAGGATCAGTACAGTTCCAATTGCCCTGTGAGCTAAGAGCTTGTAATTCACACCTCTTCCTGAGCTTTCAATCTCTGAAATCTCATCTGTAACCACAGATGCCAGATGCAAATGCCAGGCTCCAGAGAAGTCATTCCTGACAAGCTTTTAAATCCGACTCAAGCCACAGAGTTTGGACCAAAATCTTTACCATTTCATGCGTCGCCGGAGTGGGCCAAACATAACTTCCTGCTCTTAAGGAACATGGCCCACACAAAAAAGCCAGGAGGCTTGGAAATAGAGAAGGTTACAAATGACCCTTCTGCCAAACTGTCAAAGAAAATGAGATCTGGATTTTCCTTTAAATAAGTGGTCACTGGACACGGAAAGAGACCACACCTGGGTGAAGGCCTAAACTCTTTTCACCATGGACATCTGAGGGGCATCCTAGAAGCTCTAGGATGAGGATGACAAGAACTCTTCCTATGAAATCTGTGCCTCTCAGGTCACTATTGGTCTCCCTAGGGCATGGTGCAAGGCATACATTCAAAGCCCCTTCTAGAAGATACGACCCTGGCAGCTGAGGACAGACAAGATCCCTGCCCTAAAAGAGCTTACGCACTAGCGTGGGGAAACAAGACAGTCATACAGGGAAATGCTGAGAATATAAATAAGGCAGTGTGGGGTAGTGATAGTACTACACAAAAATAAAAGATAAACAGGCTGCCTCTTCTGGCAGTCTGTGTGGTCTGAGGCCCACTCTTTTATGAAGCTGTTGGGTATATTTTCCTTATTTATTATGGGGCTCTTGGTGAGATCAGATACCTGACAAAAGAAAATACCTATACACAAACAGAGAGATTAAATCATATTTGGAATTCATCTTTGCCTTCCAGGGTCAATGACGAGATGTCCCTAGAATGCGGGCTTAGGATAAACATGGGAGACTTGGAAGGCAAAGGCCACGGCAACTGAATGAGCCCCCTTCGGTGTCCACTTCAGCCATAAGCTGGGTACAGAGTTGATGGAAGTGGGCTGCAGACACCCATTCTGGGTCTTTGCCTGAACTTGAAGGAGGCAAATCAGCATGACAGAGCAGCCCATCAGACTGCAACTGTGCTAAGTCCACGCACCAGCCCTGAAGGCTTTCAAGAATCTCCCAGCATCTTCAGCCTCTCGGAGTTTACAGTTACTAAGGTGATGGAGCAATCACCCCCATGGTGTTTGTAAGATGGTACAGCAGCCAAGCTCATAGTCTTTCACATTAGAGAGACTTGAGTCCAAAGCCCAGCTTGGGGTCCTGTGGAATGTTGGGCACACCGTGTTTTTTTAACCTCTTAGCCTCATTTCTTCCTTAGTAAAGAAAAGGCAGTAACTCCCTCATGGGTGCTTTTAAGTGTAAACGAAGACGTACACTCGAAACAGGTGGCAAAGTACCTGATGCTTAGTAAGGTGGCTGGGATTTGATTAATATTAGACAGTCATCTCAAGGATTAAAGCGTATTTAAGGCTAAGAGCCTCCTGCTCTGACAATTCTTGATAAACTGGCCAGCCATTCACTGTATCACCGGTAATAGCCACTCAAAACTCCCAGTTAGGAGTCAGGAGCTTAATTACTCAGATACACAAGCCCCCACTCTATACAGAATGTGCAATTGACAGATAGGAAGGAAAGGAAGAAGGAAGAGGGAAAAACAGAAAGGAAGGAAGAAATCGTCAGATAGATGAATGGATAGATGGATAGACAGACGCTATTTATAAAACACTATTCTTGGAAGAAGTCTGCCTCAAGTGATACTAACCCATAGGATCAAAATGGGTTCCATTAGGACCATTCCTTGTTCATCTTTGTATCTGCCATGTCTGATTCATAGTATGGTGGCCCAATAGATGTTTCTTTAGTTTTGTGGGAAATACATTAGAGTCCAGTGACCTGGGATCTGGAGTGTGACTTCTTACTAATAAGCCATCAGTACTCATCAGTAAGGCTTCAGTTTCTTTATCAGCCCCATGAAGAAGTTGGCTTTGGTAGTCTCTAGGTCCCTTGGCCAACCTAACGCTCTGCCTGTAGAAGGACAAGTCTGTGTTTCTTTTAAACTTGTTCTCTAAACCTGAGTGGCTCCCTCTTGCCTGCAGGGTTGTGGTATTTCCCTCTGGAATCAAGGCGGCGGTGGTGTGATGGCTGCGTCAAGCAGGCTGGAGAGGCCAACAAAAAGAAACAATAGACAAAACAACAGTGTTACCAGCATCCTGCTCTCCGATTACACCAACGAAACGCCTTCCAGCCCACAGAGACTAGAACCTGCCCCACTGAAGTCGGAGGGAGAGAATGGTTTCAATTAAGAGAAGCACAGCAGGATCGCGGATTCCCTTAGAGAGACTGCTCCTAAATTATTACAAACAGCCCCAGTGCTCCCTGTAGCAAATTTCAGCACCGCGGGCCAACTCAGGCCATTCTTCAGTTGTGAGACAATCCTCCAGTGAGATACTTTTGAGCAGATCCCACCTACACCCCTGGAAGTCGAGACGCCCACTCTTGATTGACTCCCTGATCTCTGGTGGTCTCACAGGTCCCGCTGCCAGTGCGGAGAGAGAAGAGGGAGGTTCGCTCCACCTGTTTTCCCAAAGATGACTCTCAGTAGTATGAAATTATTTCAAGACCGTTCATTTTCAAGGAGCCAGAAAAACCCAGATTCTCAGGAAAAGGAGACGCCTTGAAGCTTTAAGGCCTCCAGTTCTGGAGATGGGGAGGATAGGATGGGCCCCATAAGACTGAGTGGGAACGTTCGTGTGGTATTAGAGGGAGAAGATGGAATTCCAGCCCCACCACATGAGAGCAGAGACTTCTTGGGCAAGTTACTTCATCTTTATGAGTCTCAGTTTCTCAGTCTATAAAATGGCTCTGAGGAAATGCAGTCATTCATTTACTGAATGGATATTTGCTGCAAACCTCAAAGAGAGGTTTATGGGACTTAGATAATAAACTCACAGGAAAGCATCAGCGTTGAGTTTGGCTCATAATAAGTGTTCAGTAAATGTCAATCTTTTTCCTTCTCCCACAGGAAGATTAAAAAAAAAACATCTTGCCTGACCAGCCCCAGCTCTCCCAGATATCAAGGGGACCCCTGGGTTCTGATTTATAACGTATTTACACTAGGAACAATTGTTTGTGTTTTGATAGTCTTGTTTCAGCCCAAACAACTGCTGCACACTCTGCAACCACACTCTTAAGAAACTAAAAGCAAAATGAGAACGTGACACAAAGGCAGACACTCCTATTAAAAGAGGCAAAGTTTTAGTCACTTCTGAGGCGCGGCTGGGAGGGGCCGGATCTTCCTTTCTTTAGAGGCGAACAGAACTAAGCAGTTAAAGGTAATTAAAGTATTTGGGGGAGATAAGAGGATTGAACATCCCAATATGATTGAGGGGTGGGCACTTCCATGTATTCAAAAGCTGGTCACCCAGCCCCAGCCCCTCCACAACCAGGAAATTCCAAGCCTGGGCTTCTGGGGGAAGCAGTGGACCCTGAGGAACTTCAAAATTTCCAGAATGAGAAGGAGGCTACTGCATTAAATTACCCCTAAGGGTCTTTCTACACTCTGAGACCAGGAAATAGCACTGTAAAAGAGCGCTTCTCCCCAAGAGGGAGGGAAATACCATCTCCTCCTCCAGTCTCATGCCAACTGTCAGCACTGAAGGCAGGAAGAGGCAGATCCTGCTGAGACAAGCAGCCCTGGAGACTGCCTGTCATCAAGCAAGTAAAGACAGGCCTGGAGCGCGACGGCCGACTCGCTTTCACCAGCTTCTGCAATAGCCAAGCTTCCCGGAACATCCCCGGCTGCCGTGTCTGCCTGGCAACAGTTGTTCCAGTAAGCACGTGGGTGTCAGCACTTTGGTGTCCCCTCCCCACCAAATTAAATGAGATCTTATTGACTAATATTTGCCCAGAAATGGAATGAACATCTTCCAAAGGCAGCTGGAAGCATTTCTCAAGCGCAGCAGGAACAAAGTTTGGGCTGAATGAGGACGGGAGAGGCTCCGGGTCTATACTGCAGTTCTGACACTGAGGATGCTTGCTCCCTGTCGGTCACTCCACATACCATCTGGTAGTCCTTACACCATCCTGCACCTAGGTATTATTACTCTGCCTTAAAGATAAGAAAACTGAGCTTCAGAGTGTTGTCAATTGCCACATAATTGATGAGGGGCAGGACTCGAACCCAGGCTTCCGGGTGGCTCAGGGGTCAAGATTCTGCCTGCTATGCAGGAGCCACAGGAGATGCAGGTTTGATCCTGGGTTGGGAAGATCCCCTGGAAGAGGGCACGGCAACCCACTCCAGTATTCTCGCCTGGAGAACCCCTTGGACAGAGGAGCCTAGTGGGCTACAGTCCATAGGGTTGCAAAGAGTTGGAAACAACTAACGCAACTCGGCATGCATGCAGGACTCAAACCCAGAATGAACTCCAGGACCCACAGTTTCTGAGAGTGGGATACCAGACTCAGATCCCACTCATGAATCCCTGACCTCGGTGCTTAGCCCAGAGGCTGAGCTGACAGTCAATCCTACTAACTACAAGGATGATGAGTAAACATTCTCTAATGTAGCCTTTAGAAGAAGACAGAGAACCTGACTTTGAGAGACTATTTTCTGATGGCCTATTTGAAGAGATGCCTGTTTCTAAATGTCTTCCATAGAGTCTGGGAAGCTCATCTGGAGAAGAAACCAGATGAGTTTCCCAAAGGTTTTAACAATGCACACAATGCAGAATACAGAAGTAGATGTTGACTTTAGCTTTCCGGGCAATACAAATAACAGGAAGCTCAACAGATAATAGGGTACCTTTCCTCTACCCTGAGAAACAGTCTTTAAGGAAGGCTGGAGATTATCTGATGATGCTTTTATGTAAGGAACAGAGCTGCCCCTCAAACAAGTTTCAAAAGAGAGCCATGGGGAGCCCCACCCTCTGTCCCCAGTAAGAAGAATCTAGAATAGCCAAGGCTTGCCTCCCCAAACCTTCCTCCATCTATTCTCTCCCTCAGCAGAACATGTTTCCTCCTTGTCTTTCACAGCCATCCTGAACATTGCACATATTCAGCCTCTGCTTGGTGCCTTTGCAGAAAACCATGTAAGAGACTATATCTAGGTGATGACAGCCAAGAGGAATGGCAGTTGGGGTGATGCACAGTCACAGAGGGAGGAGAAAAGATGTGGTCTATTTGCTGACCCTCATTTGCTTTCTAAGCAAGTTTGTCTCTTACTCCAATAAATATAGATGATACATACATGGATAGATAGGTACATAGACCAACAGATAGATACAGATGATAGACATATGTGATAGATACATGGATGGACGAACGGACAGATACATAATAGACACATGGATACATACATACATAAAGTTTTTTTTTTAACTGAATTTGGACATCACAGACTGAATCCACCAGGGTAAGCCACAACTGCACAAATCCAACCAAACAATAAAGTGGATACAGGCCTTCAGAAAAGAGAAGACTAATTCCAAGTCTATTCATTCAACAAGGTTTTATCCAGTGCCCCCATGGGCACTGTGCTAGGCACTGAGAGACCAGGGCATTGAAAAAGGTCAGCAAGGTCATTGCCCCGACGTAGACTATGGTCCGGGGAAGAAAACACTCAACAGAGCAACAGCACAGCACAGTAAATGTTGTAACAGAAGTGCAGGGTGCTGAACGCTTGCACTTTAAAAGGAAGCCCTTCCTCCCAAGGCCTCTGCTGTCCCCAAGAGATGCCTCCCTGAGGCACTGTCGTTTCAGCTGAGAACTGAAGGATAGACAGGGAACCAGCGGGCCAGGCTCAGCAGGCCCCGCAGTCAGGAAATTCACCTCATAATAAAGCGTAAATCATTTCAGTTTGATAGAATCCATTTCGTCTCGCTCTTTCATCATCAGATTTTGAGAAGCAAGGCCCCCTTCCTATGTCAGAAACCATCACATTCTTGAGGTCCACATTAAACATCCCCTGGGTTTCTCTTCCCTGGATTCAGTCCTTATATATCCTTTAATGATACTTAAGTGATAAAAAGGAATGGAAAAAAAATTTTTAATTCTGAGTTTCCCTCCATGCTGTTAGATTCATGAGCACACTGCATGGAGGTAGGACACTGGCCCAGAAAACCCACCTGTCCATCTTTGGACTAATCAAAATGTTAAGATGTTGGGCCCTTGAGCTTTGGACTCAGAGAAACTATTAATCTTTGGAAGGAGTTTTTCCGCTTATGAAAGAGCAATTATTCATACAAAATTCAATAGTTAATTTAGATTCCCTGAAGCAAATCTGATCCATGGGGAGCCAACACAGCGTGGTTGCAGGAACATCAGCTCTGAGAGTGGAGAAGTTAGGCTTCAAATCCTGAATCTGCATTAATTCTGTGATCTTGGGAAAGTCATTAAATGCCTCTCCTCTACAGGAGTATAATAATGCTAACCGGGAAGTTGATGTGAGTGCTGGATTAGATAATGGAGCTGAACACACGTCACACACATTAAAACACTCCAGGAGTGTAGTTTTTGAAAAGGGAAGCCGGCCTTCTCCCTTGGGGGTCATCATCTCATAATTTACAGGAAGAGATGCTCTTCCAAGGTCGCAGTAATTCTTTTTAAATGGATCACTACAGACTCATGGTCCTCAGCAAAGTGCAGCTCCAGCAGCGCTGAGATGAGCTGCAATGATGAGTTTCTAATAATAAAGTGCTCAAGTGTGCAAAAGATGGACTATTTCTTGCAAATTAAAACAGATTTAAGGTTATTCCCTGATATGCTTTTACTGGAGAGAGAAAAAGATAAAGTTATAGCTATCGTGATTGAGTATAAACCCAGACCATCCAAGCCTCCAACTGCAATGTGTCCGCCATGTGAACTCTTGTCGGTGAGGTGTGTCTTCCCTGGAGAAGCATGAGGGAGAAAACACAAGAACTTGCCTTTTTTCTTTTGCCTACATAGAATTGCAAATCAAACTCTACCAGCTGTGTCGACTCGCTTAGAGCCTTATTGATTATAAGAGACATTGTTACCAATGCAATAAAATTCTTCTAATCAAAGACGAGGCCACCAACTCCTAACTCATTTGGGTGGATCATGACTGGTCTAAGTCGAGCACTGTGGTCAGAGTTCTCCTTGCCAGTGTTAGTGTGGATCTCCCAGGGAATGGCACCCCATTCTTCCAATGAGAAGTAAAGTGAAGTTGTTCAGTCATGTCCAACTCCTTGAGACTCCATGGTCTGTAGCCCACCAGGCTCCTCCATCCATGGGATTTTCCAGACAGGAGTACTGGAGTGGGGTGCCATTTCCTTCTCCAAGGGAAGTCAATTAAGGACTTCTGCAAAAGCCATCCTTCCATTTTTTTTAGAAGAGATATTTATGAATAAGTATTCCTTCTTCTGGTGGTAGACACTGCTTTTTGTTTTTCCATAGGATGCCTGGAACTGTGAGAGTCAACTTGGAACCATGAAGGAGGCTAAACTATAGGAAGACACTGTGAGGGGCAGAGTGGAAAGCTGGAAGAAAACTGGATCTTTGATAACATCATTGAGCTTCTGGAATTATCCTGTTTCCATACTTCTTGCTGTGCTAGATAACAATTTATGAGGGTTGGTCATTCTGTTACTTACAGTGATACCAGCTGACATGCACTGACGTGGGTATACCAAGAAACATGTGACAGATAGCAATTACATGGGACTGACACAACATGGTTTGATCCATAGATGGGCTGTGGCTTTTGTTCAATCATGATAGCTATAACTCCATCCTTATCTCTCCAACCCAAGAAAGCACATCTGAACAAAAGGAAAAGGATGCCATCACCATCACTGGGAGGGGGAATAACCTGAATGTGCTCTTGTTTAGAAGACACAGTTGTTTAGAACTGACCATCTGGATGGCTGGTGCCTATACTCTGCTAATCGATAAATACTATTAGCACTGTGCATGTGTGTGTGTGCACACATCCGACTCTTTGCAGCCCCATGGACTGTAACCCTCCAGACTCCGCTGTCCATGGAATTTTCCAGGCAAGAATACTGGAATGGGTTGCAATTTCCTACTGCAGGGTATCTTCCTGACCTATGGATTGAACCTGCATCTCCTGCATTGTCAAGCGGATTCTTTATCACTGTGCCACCTGGGCTTTTACCTGAAAGCATTCTCAGTGATGCTTTGTGGTGGGTTTTTTGTTTTTGTTTTTTCCTTACCACATCTATCTCACCCTCCTGATAGAGTCCACTCTGGTCATCTCCAAGTATTTACCACCAACAAAGAGATTTTAAAAAAGTGAGGCCTTTGTAGTCAAATAGTTGGACATCTGAGTCCTAGGGCTCTTGCCTGCTCCTCCTGCCTGGACCCAGTCAATGCACCTGCGTGGCTGCTGGAAGTCATCCTACAAACCACCCCCTAGGGACACATCAATCAGACCCTGGCCTCAAACTCTTGCCACCAAAGTGTTCAAAACAAGACCAAGAAACTTCCAATAAAATGGACCAAATTTGACCTTAAACCAAAGCTTAATGTTCAAGATACCTATGTAAATCATGAATTTTTCTCCCATGGAAAAATGATACTTTTTGCCTCCCAGAGTTTGTGTTCCTTCATTGACCCAATATGTGCTTCTAAAAGTTTGAGTCAACTTGGAGGTTCTCATGGTTCTCTTCCCACCACTGCCTATTGCAGGGCAGGTAGGACAAACCTATTGCTTTCAGAATTTTGAGGAATAAAACCTTGTGTTTTGGCCCTCTTATTCAGAGGACCCTATGTGAGGCAGCCAGAACAGGAGCTGCTGTGGCTAGAGTTGTGATGAGGAGCTCTGACCTCACCTACCAAAATGTCGCCTGGACTTGAGAGCTGGCGGGATTGAGGAGTCAAACAGGTGGCCCCACCCCCATGCCCCAACATGGAGCTGCAGGGATCCTGCAAACACACTCACTGCTATTCATCGAGAAGTCTTCTCTGATGCTGAAAATCAGGTGCAGTCTCCCTGTTACAAGCTCTCACAAGCTCCTGTACTTTTCCTTCTGAGCTCTGACCACAAGTGTAATTAAACAAGGGTGTAATGAGTTATTTACAGCGTCTTCCCAGCTCGAGCATAAGTCCCATCACAGCAGAAACTGTGCCTCTCTTGTTTAAGGTTGTATTCCTAGTGCCTGGCAGAGTGCCTGGCATATATTGGTATTCAGCAAATGCATGTTGAGTAAACAAATGCACCGTTTGAAATCCACTGACTGCTCAGAGAGGCTAGGTAGGAGCTAGGCCAGGCAATGCTGGGCCTTCTGGTTTCCAAAGGCTCATTGAGTCATAAAGGATCAAAACAAACACCAAGCATGCGTGCACAAGGTACTACATAGGAAACCAGATCCGAGAGCAGTGAGGGCCCAGCAGAGTATAAACACCTGCCCTATTTCCCACTGTGTCACACACACACACACACAAAACCCAAGCCCAGGCCTATTTCTCTTCCTCTCTGTCCCTCCAAATCTTCCGGCCCTGGTCAGCCACGTGTCCTCCTGTTTAGTGCCCTCTCCTATCATCTCAAAGGATGAAATGGAAAGGGTACTGGATGGAGGGTCAGAAACCAGAGTTTTGACTCTGACTGGCTGTGTGACCTTGGGCAAGTCATGTGCAGTCTTCGAGATGGCCTTTTCATCCAAAAGAAATAGGTGGACTCTATCTTCCAGCACCTTTCCCCATCCCGACATGCCATCATCATTGGCTTTGTGTCACCAGATCCTGAAAACTTCTCACTTAGGGCCCTTTCTCCGCTTTTCCATCTTTGGATCCATAATTCAGTGCTGCTATAGGATGCAGCTCAGCCTTGCACCTTCTAAGCCCTAGCAAAGACTCTGAAAACCCTCCCTCATTTGCCTCCAGCACTTTTATTGAGTCACTGCAGTAGGGGTATTGTGACACGACTTGGCAGGGCACCGCCATCCCCTGCAGGCTAGCTGTGTCTGCCCGCCTCCGGAAACGGCAGGATCAAGAACTTGAGCACATACCAAGGGCCCTAGATAAGCGCTGCCCTGGAGAGGAGGGCAGCACGTAGGAGAGCATTCCGAAGACTACAATTTCAATGACTGGGGTCAACCAGCAACAGGAGACAGAGATAAAGGTGAAAGTGACTTCAGGTAATAACAGAACCTTGTAGTTTCTATTCTTACATCACAAGTTTCTGCCTACCAGCACAAAACACTTTTACACCAGCAGGTAAAGGTAGAGAGGTCTAGGAGAGGCAGATGGATTATTACCCCCACGCCATTTCACACAGCGTACTGAAACATTAGACAGATAAAGCCCGCGGCCCAGGGTCACACAATTAGGCTTTGACATGGTGGGAATTAGAGCAGTGTCCTAATCTCACCCAGGGGCTATTTCCAATAGACTCCTGATGGAGCCTTTGTTTATCCCTTGGTTCTACCTTATTTTAGCTACCCAGACAGCGAGCTTGCTTTTTTCCCTTGGGCATAAACAGGGGAAAACTGGAGCCGCTCAGAGTGGGCTGACCAGCCAGAGTTCAGAATCCAGCCTTCTCGACTTGGATGCTCCAGCGGGGCCAGCCTATGGAATGTTACTACTGTTTGTACCTGGGAGGCAAGGAAGAGCCCCCCGTGGCAGCTGAGAATGCAGAGGCTCCAGGGCTGATAAAAGTTGTAATTAACATGCACATATAACCCTTTCATCTTCAAAGGCTTTAACTAACATGAGTTAGCTATGCCTCCTACCATCCCCATGGCTGAGGAATCATTTTCGTCTTCTCAGTTTACAAATGAAGAAGTTGATGCGAGAAGCTACCCTTGGCCACGAGGTCTGGGCCTTGTTCAGAGGAGATTCCTGGCTCCAAGCACCTTACTTCACTAGGGTTGATGGGAAAACAGAATGTGAATGAATCAGGAGAGAAGGCTCAGGGGACCAAACTCCTCTGGGAAAGAGGCTGCATTTATACCATTCTGGAAGGAGACTCAGTCTATGGTATGGCTATTTAACCAGATTAAGTGGGCTAAACTCCCAGCGTTACACACACTATCGGAAAGGTACACCAGAAAAGCCTGCTGCTCTACTGTGGTGATGTCTGTGTGATACAGGAGGGTCAAATCCTCCGTACTGCGCCTATAACAGACATCATTAATTGACCACAGCACTCTCTGTGGACTTCCCAGGTGGCACTAGTGGTAAAGAACCCACGGGTCAATGCAGGAGACATAAGAGACGTGGGTTCAATCTCTGTGCTGGGAAGGTAGAGTCTACCTGCAATGCAGGAAACCCAGGTTCGATCCCTGGGTCGGGAAGATCCCCTGGAGAAGGAAACGGCAACCCACTCCAGGATTCTTGCTGAGGAAATCCCATGGACAGAGGAGCCTGGCAGGCTACAGTCCATGGGGTTGCAAGAGTCGGGCCTGACTTAGCGACTAAACCACCACCACCAATATTCTTGCCTGGAAAATTCCATGGAGAGAGGAGCCTGGTGGACTGCAGTCCATAGGGTTGCAAAGAGAGTCGGACATGACTGAGGCGACTTAGCACACACGCATGCAATCTTTATGGCTGAGCCAAGGTCTGACTTCTTAGCACAGCCTCTCAGGCAGCCTTGAGTAGTCAATGGGAAACGATACAGGAGCTGAAATCTGTTTGCTATTGCTGCCCTGCTGTAGAGCCTGTTTGCGATTCTCTTTAATTGCCAGAAGTTGCCAAAGTTTTTATTTCAACCAATGTTGGAGCTGACCTTTTTCTGAACTCTGTCTAGCACTGTCTAAAGAGGGTGTCATGAGAACTTCTAAGTCTCTGGAATGGAATCTCATAGATGGTGCCACTTGATCACTTGGAATCTGTCCAACCTCATCCTTCACTGTTCTTCAACATGGTGTCTCTTAATTAAAGGGCATGGAGCCCCTTACTGACCCCAATCAAGTCATACTTATTTCCCCAACTTTAAACTTTCAGTTTATTCTTTATGCTTTCCTGAGTCGCTCTCCTTTCTCTGTTCATCTTACTCACGCTCAATTCATCCTCAAATTTTACTGCTTCCATAAACCATCCTACACAATTGCCACACACAGAAATGTCTGCTCTCTTACATACTTTCTTCACTCTTTTAGTTCTTCTTTCACCAAACAGTAAATTCTCTGAGGACAGAAACTAGATCTACTTCCCTCACTTCTTTCCACAAAGACAATCACATAATAGTTTTTCATGCATTTCTTGAATCTGTGGGTTTATCCCCATTTTACACCCAGAGAAACAGAGGCAACTAATAAAAAGCCTTGCCCACAGTCATCCTGTAACTAAGATGGAAAAATGCCGAGCCTCCGCTGGCCGCATGTGGTTCTCACTTCTCCTAGAACGCAGTGTCTGGGGGATTGACTGGAGATACAGATGACTAGACCGTACCCAGCAATTACCGAGAACAATGCCAACGATAGGAGAACTGAATCCATTCAGAAGTATTTCAACTTCTGGTCAGTGGATTCTAGATGGATATGATACAGGACACACCCAGGATGCACTCTGATCTGACTAGGGTTTTCAGTGACCGATAGAAGAGCAGAATCCCAACAGAGCATTTAGTCTTTGACTTACCACCTTGAAGTGAAGGGTTAGTCGCTCAGTCATGTCTGACTCTCTGAGACCCCATAGACTGTAGCCTGCCAGGCTCCTCCATCCATGGAATTCTCCATGCAAGAATACTGGAGCGGGCTGCCATTTCCTTCTCCAGGGGATCTTCCCGACCCAGGGATCGAACCTGGGTCTCCTGCATTGCAGGCAGATTCTTTACCAACTAAGACACCAGGAAAACCCAACTTATCACCTGGACAAACTCCTAAGTAATGTAGTCTTTCTAACTTCCTTTCCCACATCCTGCCCTCACTGAGCAGGAAGAGTTTCTCTGGTTCCACAGAAAAGAAATAAATATCTTAGTAGGAGTCTGGAAGTTTCTCCATAGAAGAAGCAACTCACCATCTCAAAAGACTATCTGTACCACCTTGGTGTATATATATATATATATATATATATATATATATTTCTTTGTTTTGTTTTCAGATTCCCATGGCAATCCTAGTTCTTTTACCTAGGATGCTACAGCTCATCCTCTAAGCACTGCTTTGGCTGAATTCTGTGGTTCATTTTGCACCAACATGTTACAGGGATCCCTTGAGGAAAGATGAGAAATCCAGTGTGTTCATGGAGCTTTGAGAGTGAAGGACACAATCTTTTCTCTTCTTCAGGGGTTGACTTCTCTAGCCTCTTGAAGCAATGTTTGTTCAAAGAATATTGCATCTGGAAGTGAAGTGAAAGTCGCTCAGTTGTGTCCAATTCTTTGAGACCCCATGGACTATACAGTCCATGGAATTCTCCAGGCCAGAATATCGGAGTAAGTAGCCGTTCCTTTCTCCAGGGAATCTTCCCAACCCAGGGATTGAACCCATGTCTCCTGCAGGCGGGTTCCTTACCAGCTGAGCCACAAGGGAAGCCCTATTGCATCTGGATCCTGTGGCTAATCCCAGGACTGACTTTGGGCAGTTTTAGCCGTGGGACTGACATCTGTTGCTAACTTCTCTGGCTTAGACTTCATCTGCTCACCCGCAGGGGGCCAGAAGGATCTGGAGGAGTCCTCTGAGCAGAACACCTTGGCCCAGGAGTCCATCCGGCCAACTGGCGTTTAGTGTAACTCGGTCCATATGCTTGTTGTTTCTGGTATGGATTAATAATTCACTTCTGATATTTAACACAGACCAGGCATCACTTTTGTGTGTTGGGGGGCGGTTGTGGGCGGGGGGGACTGCACCATAGTGTGTTATTCCTTGCATTAACTTTCATGAGGCTTAGGTGTTCATGGGCCTGCAGAATGGTGGGTTTACAGAATGTGAGGCTGAGGAAGGACTGCACAGATCAACTAGAATTCTGTCTCATCTGACACATGGAAAATTGGAGGCAAATTGGCGTAAAATGATTGGCTCTGAATCACACAGTCAATCAGTTACAGAGAGGTGCTGAAGAATTATAGGCATTTCTATACTCGAGGCGCCTTCTGTGTGCTAGACCCGAGCTCCAGACACTGGGTGCTGAACATTGTTCTAGACACTTAACGTGTGCAGCCACTGGGGCTCACGCTGCTCTAATGGGGCTGGGAGGAGAATCAACCTGTTCCACAGCCCTTCTTCCTTCCCCACAGCCCTCCTCCAAAGCCAACCTTCTCATTCCCATCCCACCGCATGGAACAGCTGGTTCGGTACAGAAGGTCTTTAAATCATTGAAAGAAAGAACTCCTCCCTTTTTTCCTTTTAACACAGTGACCAAAAAGCCCACCTCTTTTCTCTAAGTGTCACTGGAATATGATTTTGAAGCTTGGGTTCTGCGTGAGGTTAGATTTGGCAGTGCTGGGGCTGAGAGGTAGATAGACCTCTAGGAAATTAAGATCCTTGGTCTATGGACAAAACCCAGTGAGCTCTAAACTTCTCCTGGCTTGCCTGATACGTCAAACACGAAGAAAGACACACTCAAATTAGAGCGAATGCAGAGTAAAGTGATGTCAAGGAGATGTGAGGATCAGTATAGGAAGCACGAGAAAAAACAATAACAGGTTTCTATAGATCAGAAAGATTTAAAAAGATGAAAAAACATTAGCCAGAACCTATGAAAATCACAAAAGGTAAATGATGAAGATGGCTTTGCTAGCCAAATCTAGAATTTTCATTCATCCAGTCCAACATTTATTGAACATCTACTATAACTGAGAAACTGACAGATGGGAACCTCAAAGATACAAAATTGTATATAATGTACATAAAACAGAAGCTTTTCCCTAAGGAGCTTATAGACTCACCTGTGAAAGAGAACAGAGGCCATAATATAGCTCAGCAGTATCCTTTGAATTTTTTAGATAGAAATATGCTCGTGGGCTTTTCATGAATCATCAGGGAGAAACAACTAGTAGACAAAAGGGCAAAGCAAAAGTCACTTGAGGACGTCTAGAGCAAAGGTCTCCAACCCCCGGGCCACGGACCAGTTTCCGTCTGCAACCTGTTAGGAACCGGGCTGCACAGCAGGAGGTGAGCAGTGGGTAAAACTAAAACCATCTCCCTGCCCTGTCCATGGAAAAACTGCTGCCCATAAGACTGGCTCCTGGTGCCCAAAAGGTTGGGGACTGCTGGTCTAGAGGGATGAGTCTGACCTCTAAGGTTGACCTTGGGAAGATAACTAATTCTATCACAGAGAATCCACTACAAAGATGAAGTTCTGGCAGGAGATTTCTATGGCAGTATTACTTGTCTCTCCAAACTCTGCTTTATGTCTATGTGACCAGCTTTCTTGTGGGTACCTATACCCTTGTCCTCCCCTTGTAGGGAAGTGTGGCCCTGAAACTCACTGATGGCTGAGGGGCTGATTCAGTGACGTCAGCTGGTCTGCTATAGACTATAAGATGATGCTCAGCTCTGTTGGAATCTGCTTCATGAACTGGACACATGCAACAATGGCAACATTTGTAACTGGCATACAGTATTTATGCCATTTGATACTTTTGGAGCCAGGGGCCTGGATAGAAATGATCTTCCAAGCCAGAGGCAAGAGACCAGGTCTAAGCTGCATGGAATTGTTCCTTTCTCCCTGGCATCTTGAGTTCCATAATGGTGAACACTTGTGAAGAGGCCTTATCATCCCCACTCTAATATCCTGGTGGGTTCTCTCTGAGAGAGGAAGTAGAAGATGCTGCCTAGATCCACTACTGATGTGTGGTTTCTTCTAGAAGGCACTGCAGACCTACTCAAGTGCAAAAAGATGTACTGAAATTGAAACAGATGGGGTTCTGTGAGGAGTCACTGCTCCCAGGCCAAAGGCCCAGCTGCCTACCTGCAGGCTGAGTTGGAGGTCTCAGGGGCCTTTGCTTCCCCCTTTCTGGGAGAGCACCCAGAAGAAATGCTACCTGCCCTCTCCCATGCAAAGGCCACCTGCTGGGCCAAACAGCAGCCAAGCCACAGGTTTGCACTGGAGCTGGGAAGAAGGGCAGAGTAAATGTCTAGTTTTGGCCCGATTTCATGTGCCCAGGGTGAGCACGGCCTGTTGCCTGACACTCTTCGCTCTCAGAGTCTATCCTTCTGTCTCCAATTCGAGCTGGTAGAGAGAAGGTCCTGGCATTAAGGACCCTTAAGCTGAGGGCAAACATTTTCACTGCTGTTCGACTGGCTCCTCTCCCAACTTTATCCTGTCATGAGCCAAGGTCCTAGACGATGGAGCCATCAGTCAGCAGCGTTCATCCACCATCCAGGGGACAAGTATGAAGTGATACTGAACAAATGACTCAGTTCACCATCCCCCAAATCCTACTCCTTCCTCAACTCCCCCGACTCCACATCCCATATGGAAGTAAGCAGACCTTCTATCCAGGAACTGGAATGAATGAGCCGCACAGAGTAGGAATGGGAAGATGTTTCCATGACAACTTCTTTCTCCTTCATATTTGCAGCTCCAGCCCCCTCCTCTGACATCATGCACATAAATGGAGAGCAAATCCAGCTCTGTGGATGTTATGATCCTGCCCAGCAGTGTACGAGCAGCTATGAAGACAACCAGTAAGCATACTAGCAGGTATCACTGTTTGGGTTTCTGGACACCCTGATGTCTTGATATACTAAGGAAGGCAGAGCAATGCAGTCAGCAAGGACATGAACCCTGTAGCTAGACCACCTGGACTTGAAACCCAGCTCTACTACTTACCAGCTCTGTGGCCTTGGGGAAGTTATTCAAATTCTCTATGCCTCTGTTTTCTCATATGTAAATGAGGGATAATACGAGCACGCCTTCCTAAGGTTAGTGCATGGATTAAACATGTTAGTAGAGGGAACAACAGGATGATGTCAGCATGTGGTCAGGACTCAGTGTTTGCTATTATTACCAACAGTAGTGACAGTATCTCCAATATATACAACTGACTGCAAAGAAACAAACACGAAATGTACAAGAGCTCTAACTCTCCAGAAAGTTGAGGGTTAGAAAGATGAACTTTCAGGCACAGCTCAAGGAGACTCACCATTGACACCATGGCAAAGTCTCAAAATTACTGGTCTCTGTGAATTCTCTCTCTCCCTAGAATTTTGCACTTAACATTCACTCTCAAAAGCTGAAGACTCAGGAAAGATTTTGGGGACCTAGGTTTTGCAAATCACCTCCTTGGTGACTCAGCCCCTCCCCACCCACCTGGGACCTATCTGCCCACACTTGTTCTTAGGAGAGACTCTTGCCTCAAGAGGACACACCCAGGCAGCCGATGCACCCCCAAACTCAGGGAGATCTGGGTTTGTGAGGTTCTGGACCCCCCTGACACTCACCCCTCATCCTGCCCCAAGTTTCACGGGGTGGATGAGCCATGGGTAGGCAGGACCTGCCCCATTTGTGGTCAGCATCACACGTGGCAAGCTCCATGGAGACAAAGCACCGTTGGCCTCCATATCAGACGTCAGGCTTTGCTGAAGACCTTTAGTAGCTGCAGGAGTCCCACAGAGGAGGCAAGGATCTTCTGGGAAGTTCTTCCACTTCTCTGCCAGTTGCTAACACCTTCCAGAAATTGGAAGGGGGCAGTGTTGGAGGGGTTGGAAGGGAGAGTGTGAGTCTCTCACCCAAGAAGTCCAGCGTCAGATTAGCATCTCCAAAATAAGCCAGCGTTCCAAGTGGGCCACTGCCCAAGAGTGTTTTATTTTGAGGTTTCAATGTGGGACTGGGTGTCATCATCCGGCCTAACTCCCACTCCCTCCTTGGCCCAAGAAGTGAGTCATCCTGTCCTTAGACAGACGTCCCCAGTCACGGCAAGCAGCCACCAAAGCCACAAACAGATGGGTGATCTCCCTACTTGGGCAGACCAAAAACGAGTCCTGTGGTGGGCCGCTGTCCAGCCAAGCGCTCATCTCAGCCTTGTCCTGGAGGCAGTCCCCATCACCACTATCATGTACAGATAGAGGCCTCCGCATCTTAGGTAGACTGTGCAGCATGTCTTCATATACCTGGATGTAGTAATTTCTATATTCTAATTTTCATTTCAGTTCAACAGTAACAGATAACAAATATGGGCCAGGACTGGGTTCTGAGACTACAAAAATGAATGTGATTCCATCCCTGATGTCAGGGGGGTCCCCCACAACACTGTAGAAGAGAGATAAGAGAAGATCTATCTGGTCTGGGGTTTTCCGCCAATGAGAAGTGTGAAAGTCATGAGCACCTCTTGGCCCCAGAAAATAAATATGCTTATTGATCTTAATTTCCCTGTGCAGTTTTTAGGCTAATTCACTGGGGACCTATGGGGACCAGATATCTCCTCGTCAGAGACGAGGTTGGCCACCATTCAGTGACACCAGGGATTCTCAGCTGGGGGTGACTTTATCACCACCCCCCCACCCCCATTTGGCCATGTCTGGAGGCTATATAGGCTGTCACACCTGGCCGGGGGCGGGGCGGGGGCGGTGGCAGGCGTGCACTTTCAGAATCTAGAGTGTGAACATACCAGAGATGCACCATCAGCTGTTATCCAGGAAACCCTCCACTTGACCACAAGCTACTTGAGAGCGAAGACTGTGCCCTGTAGACCATGAGCTCTCAAGACTGCTTGGTGCACCAAATGGGCAGCAAGTGTGTGAGCTTTTGCTGGATATATTGTCCAGTTAATGAACTTGCTCAAGAGCGAGTAAATGAACGGCAGGGCAACAGAAATACACACAACCCGGGCTTATTACCGCTTCATCAGATGCTCAAACTTTCTCTTGTGCACACGGCCCCCTCTTCTTCCCCATCACTGAGTCCCCCAGGCCTCCTGGCTGTGCCTCAGCTCGGCAAGGCTGTCAGTCTTGTGGTCCTAGTTGGGCAGGCTGTCACTCCTTGGTACGGTGTTCCCCATGTAGAACCTTAAGGTTCTTGGATAGAGTCCCGCTCTCTCACATTTAATTCCCCTGTGATACCCAGTACGGTGTGGGACCCACAGAAGACACCTTATACAAGCTTAATGACTGACCAGCAATACCACATTATGGGTAGACACATGCGTTCAGATACTTACACACCTATGGGCACACCCACCATGTATATGTCCACACCTAGCAACCAAAAACCCAGTATGTCATTTTTCTTGGGGCTTCACATATTGGGATGATCAAGAAAGAGAGAGCAGAGGGGCACAAATGTTCCCCTCCAAAGTATAAATTTTCTGAACCAGATAGCAATTTAATTGGATAGTAATTTAATTAGGCTGATTCATGAGCTGTGGAGATGTGATTTTCACTTATGCGAAAATCCATGCAAGTTTCTGACTTCTAATCACACAAAGTCATGCAGTTATTTGTAGAAAAAAATCTATATTAAGTCAAAATATACACTGAACTTCAACTGGTAGAATATATGCATGTTTGAAATCCTGACCCTCCTGGAAAATCCGGAGTTCCCAACCGCTGTGTCCATGCCAAGCCAGATCCCACAACCACACACTTAAGAAAACACTCTGGCAGATCAGGCTGGCTTCCCAAATCCTTGCTGGGCAGCTTCGAGGGAGCACACTTTTTAAGAAAAAATATCAACTTGCTAAAGGATTAAGAGTGGCCTTCCAATTTAAGGTTGGAGGCATCAGCCTCCCCTGGTGAGTCTAGAGAACACTGGTGTGTTTCCCACTGAAGCAAAGACACAAAGGAAATTGAGTCATCAGCATCTGGCTGTGCAACCCCTCAGATATTATCTCTGAAGCAGAAAAGATCCCCTTTGAGAACTCCACTTGGTCTGGCGGGATTTGCCACCTGCTTCAGTTCATTCTTTCATAAGACCCACTTCCCTTTCAGTCTCTTGGTGGAGTCAACTAAAATGGAGGGAAAGACAAGGGTAGCCTGTAACTCAGCCTCCATCCCAGCCAGGACGGGTGGCCAGGGGAGGCCCGCTTCCCTCCCACAACCTCCTCTTCACCTGGAACCGTCTGACACTCAAGGCCAAACTGAAATCTCACTTGAGTGGCCACATGTCACCTCACACCCCACACCGACGTTCCGTTCAAGGTCCTTGCCTTTTCTAGAGAACCGTATCAGCCCATCACCGGGGTCCTTGACACTCCCCCTCACTGGGGCACCCACAACCTGCTAACCGCTGAGGGTTCCACTGAGCATGTAACAAGGGGGCTTCCTGGGTCATTGTACCTAGAATGCTTGCAGGGTCAGAGCCTCTGCAAGCCCCCCCCCTTTTTTTTTTTGTTTCCAGGCAGAAAGCCTTGCCCTGACTTGTCTCTTAGACAAGGAACAGCCTCTCCCTTTTTTCCAAGCCTGCAAATGAGAGCATGTCTAGAAGGGCAGCTGGACTCTGATAAGGGAATTGACTTATTTTAGTAACAAATAGCTAGGTTGGCATCTCTCGACAGCTGTGGCCAGGACTGGAGAGAGACAGGCCAGGGCAGAGCAGGGCAGCCAAGAGTTCTCAGCCTGCCGGGGAAGAGGAAAGCCACTCATCCCAGGCTTCACGTTTGCTGGCCTCACACAATTTCCAGAGTCCTCCAGAGGGAAATAACGAATCAAAGGAACACAGGCGCTGGAGGCTAACACAGAGGATGTGGGACAACAGAGGACCCCAACTCCATCACTCATACTAGCTGTGTGTCCTCGGGCAAGTCATTCCATCTCCCTGAGCCTCTCAACTTCTTTATCTGGGAAATGGAATGAAAAGATTGCTAAACATACACAGGGCTGTTGCGAAGCTTATATTGGATAACCTGTTCAAAGCCCATGGCTGAATGCCTCGTATGAAGTTGTGTGCGTGTGCGCTCAGTTGCGTCCGACTCTTTGTGACCCCATGAACTGTGAAGCCCTCCAGGCTCCTCTGTCCATGGGATTTTCCAGGCAACAATACTGGAGTGGGTTGCCATTTCCCCCTCCAGGGGATCTTTCTGAGCCAGAGATTGAACCCACATCTCCTGCGTCTCCGGCCTTGCTGGCGGATTCTTTACAACTGAGCCACCAGGGACAGTGCTCAGTAAATGGTATTTCCTGCAGATTTAGGACCCTACTTCGTAGAGGAACCGAGTGTCAGGCTTTTCAAGCTGGGATGCTGCTAACTGAGAGGGATCCAGCAACACTCCAGGAGACACTGGACAGTACAGAGGCTCGATAAAAAGAAATTTATCATCTTTATTCTTACATTAAACTCAAACTGGATATATTGTCGAGGAAAATATAAAATTGTATTGAGTGTTTAAAGACAGCAATTTAAGGTGTGTTGCTACCTCTGTAGACCACACACTCCCCACCCACTGTAAGTAGTGGAGGTGGGGCTCAGTCCTGGAGGATTAAGGTATTTCAGAGACCTGAGGTTTGGAAAGTGTCCTGTGCTAACACTCGGCCTGAGAAAGGGGAAGTCATCTTTCTCTCTTTGGGGGATCTGTTTCCTCCTTGGGAAAAAGAAAGGGTTTTTCTAAATGGTTCTTGGAGTCCCCATCTCTGAGTCTACAATAGTGAGTCAAGAAATATTTCTTGAATGAGTGGAAAGGGATCTGTCATAAACTAAGAATTTCACACTGCCCAGCAGCCTCTCCAAATTGCGTGGGCCAAACTGGAAAAAGAACGGAAACTTTTTCTACTGGCTGCAAGACTCAAACACACCTATTTGGCACTGTGCCTTAGCAGGAAGGAAGATGTCCATTGTGTATTTGGGGAGCAACTGAATTAACTGATGCTAACCGACCTCAGGGGTAATGGAGGTTGGCTTTGTTGCTGCTTCACCCAGGAAAACACAGCCAAAAGTTTAACTCCCAGAAAGAGGGGTCTCTAATGCTCAGAGGGATCAGAGCGGTGCCAGCCAGCCCCAAAGCTCCAGAGCTCTTAGCTGCACCCCTCTTTCTAAACACCAGGGGCACAATTCTCTAGCAAGGACCTCTCACCCACAGAGGACAGGAGGCAGACAGGTACAGAAGGCTCGCTTCACTGCTCTTTACCCAGGGCTACTTTCTTCCTTCCACGTGTGAAGCCTAGTTCAACATATCTGTTCTCCAACTTAGAGTTTGGGTCTAATGCTGCTTAACTGTATTTGGCCATGTCTCTACTTCTTGCTTTTCAGTATGAAGATCAAACCCTTTCTTCCTCCCCAAATCCTTGCCACTTGCCGAAATGTCCACATTGTCCTCCGGAGCCCACCGCCTTCGCTGGTGGGGCACCAGAAGAGTCTCCCCGCCTCCTCTTTGTCCTTCCTCTCTCTGCCGGCCCAGCCCGAGCCCACTGTTAAGTCATATCTCCTTTCCAAGCCTCAGTTCCTTCCAAATAGCTTGATAAGCGCATGAAAGCCTGGGCCCAGACAGCTATTGCTACTGGCATTTTTTTGCGCTTCCTCCAAATGACGCTGCCCAAAGGGACCACGGAAACCCAGACCAGAAGTAAGCCTGCCCATCTAGGGGGAAGGCAGGAACTTCAAGGGTCAGGACAGTGCCAAATATTGGGGGATGGGGCCCTTTAGAAGAATTTGGGCTACAGGATGGAAGGAGTCAGGAGTCAGAATCCTCAGAAGCAAAGCAGAAGATGCCCCAGGGAGGTAACATATAAATGGACTTCCCTATAGGCGAGAGAGAGAGAGAGAGAGAGAGAGAGAGAGAGAGACACCAGCCTGGTTCCTCTTCCCTGAGGCCAGGCTCACAGCTCTCCCTGAAATCTTTCCCTCCTTTCTCCCATACCAAGTCTTTCTGCCTTTCAAGAGATCCTTGGAGCTCCAGTTCCCCTTTGAAAGCCTCCTCTAAAGCCTCTGGTCCACCACCTCCTTCCACAAAATCCTTTCTGAGTTTGTCCATGTCATACATGCCGCTTAACCAGTGCTAACTAAGCAACAGGCAAAGAAGCTTGGTTCACAGAAACAGCAGTCTTCTGACTGTGTGAACACAGACAAGTCACTTAACCTCTCTGAGCTTCGGTTTGTTGCCCTCCTGCAAAACAGGGCTAACAACAGGACACTTCTCACTGGGCCATGGTTGAGGGTAAAACGAGATAACGCATGTAAAGAATTTAGCACAGTGCCTGGCCCAGCCCAAATGTATAGTAAATGGTGGCTGGTGCTGCCATTGTGATTACTGTTAATTATTATTATTAATTATTAGTTTTCTGATTCAGGAATCTAAATCCTAGACCCTCACTTATCCTCAGTCTAAAGTATCCTGGTAGGACTGTGTCTCTTACTTTCCTGGTACCCCCAGAGCTGGGTTTAATAAACACTTGCTGAGTAGAATTAACCATAGGTTGAGCTGTCTTAATGACCCATCTGGCACTTCTTAAAAGAAAAATTAATTTTGCCAGCGATAAGCAAATCAGCCATGTAATTATCTGTACATATAAAGACAAAGAAAAGGAATGCTGGGAGTTCAGCCTTGCCAGAATACCTCACACGCAGCCACCCCCTCGACAGCCCCTAAGAGGCACCGACTCTGTGGGGATGGGATACCGGCTCAGGGATCCCTGATGCCACCCAGGAGCCTGCTTCCCTGTCCTGCTCCGAGGCTGCCAGGCACCCATTGGGAGCCACATGACTGTCTGGATTTCCCCTAACTGATTGGCAGCCTGCAGGAGGTTGCCAGGATGGAGCAGCTGGCCGAGTCACTGCCTATCCTACTCACACTCCCTGCCCCAGGCTGGCACCTCGTGGCGACCCAGAACCTTGCCACAGAGAAGGTTCAAGTTCCCACAAGCGTTAAAATTGTTCGTGACTGGAGCGAACTGTAAGAGCTTTAGAACCTAGGTGAAAAGGGAGAGCCACAGGAACGCGGGACCCCCTTCTGGGAAGCTTGTTGCCACCAACCCTCACACATGGCAACAGTGCCCACCTCTATGGCCACCTCTCCAACACCCCTGTCCCTACCCCAGCCCCTGTCCCTGCCCTGCGCAGCCTGGCTTCAAGCGCCCTTGGGCACAGGAGTCTGTTAGTCCAGACACAGGCTGCACGCACCCAGGAGTACAGTTCCTTTCCGCCTTGTGCTCCACCGGCTCCAACCACCCCACCCCAAACCGCGCGCCAACAGCCTGCTGCCCAAACAGCGCCAACTTTTCTGCGCTCTTTCTCTTTGCCGTTCCACAAAACGGTGCTTCCCACCGACAGGCTCTCCAAGAGCTTAGCGCAAATCCTCGCCCAGTCCTCCTTCGCCAAATCCCAGCCGCTCACCGCCCATTTGACCCCGACCCCCCAGGGCCAACGGAGCCCCCACGGCTGGGTCCGGGCCACTCCCTCCCGTCCGGGCGGGCACTCACCGATCTGCGCCAGGCTCAGCTGCACGAGGCAGAGTCCCCAAGCTGCGCGCCACCAAAACGTGTCCATGGCGTCGGAGCGACCGACCGAGCGAGCGGAGTGGAGCCGGAGGGGCCGGGCGCTGGGCGGGGGCCGGCGGAGCACGGGGCAAGCAGGGCGCCCGAACCTGTCGGAGGCTGGGGTCCGGCTGGCAATGAGGGCGCCTCGGAAGTTGGGTGCAGTTTTTATTCGAGGGTTGAGAGAGTGACCTAAGAGGGAGGGAGGGAGGGAGCGAGGGAGGACACACCCAAGCAAGGGGGCTGTGACTAAGTAGCCGGCAGAAGTTTAAAGACGTACCAGCTCTCCTTAGCCCTGGCCCCTCCGCCCCCGCCCCGTTCTCCCCCGAGACAATAAAGCGGGGTGCCTGGGCGCGCACCCCGGAGGGCCGAGGGGTCCCCATGCACCCAGGACGCACCGACTTTTCTCTCCTGGCGGCTGGGAGCGCAGCCTCTGGACGCAGGAGGGAATGACTGAGTCCTGAAACCTCGCCCCTTTGGGTTCAGCTTCTGGCCTCTCCCCTCCGCGAAGTTTCTCTTTTGACTTAGGCTGGGGAACTCTTCTCTGTGGGTTTCACAGGCAGCTGGATATTCTGGGAGAGGGGCTGGGACAGTGGAAGTGTGGTTTTTCCCTGCCCATGGTCGGGAGCTTGCGATTCTTCCAGGGGAGGAAGAGCTCATCGACCTTCCCTTGAAAGAGAAGGGAGTTCATTAACACGCTTCGGGTGGACTTTTGATTCTTACCAGGACTGCTTAGGGAAAGCTAATGGTAGCCAGCCACGGGCTGGTATTTGGCTCTACCGACCTGTGCATCATCTTCCGGTCCCCGGCTGGCACCTGGTTCCATCCATCCATTCCTCCTTGGCTTACTCACACTCTCACTCATCCTCCTGAACACCCAAGGATTCCTCTATCTACCCATTTTATCTTATGTCTCTCCAGGGCTCACACATCTGTCTACCCTCCTGTCCATCAGTCAGTATGCACTCACATGCACCCAGCCTCCTGTCCAGCCATTTATCCAGCTACATATCCTTTCGTCTACCTATCCATCAACCACATTTTCTTCCAACCACCCTCCCATACAACTTCTCATCCATCTATTCTTAATCTTTTCACATTTCTTTGTAAATTCACATCCATCTATATACTATTCTCCCCTCTATCCATCCATACCCACATATCTGTTCATACATGTACTCACACATCATCTATCCACCCATTCATCCATCATCTACATATCCATTCATCATTTTACCCCTCCTCTCACCCACCCACACATCGATCCCTTCTTTCTTGCTCCCATTTATATTCCTATCTACATGAATGTTAATCCACTTTCTATTCTAATCTGTTCTACTCAGCAAATCTCAGAAAAGGGAGGAGATTGTCATATTCCTCATTTTGAGTTTGAAAAATCATACTTTGCATTATAATTCCATATCTGTCTGTAGCATTGTGATGCAATATTTGAAAAGCAAATGCAGCATTTATTGCTAACTTGGACTACTGAAAGTAAATCTGAATGGAATTCTTGCCTGTGAGACACACAGAATATGATAGAGGTTACCTGAAACTGTGACAAGACCCTGAAAGAGCCTTGCCAGCATTTTTAAGGCAAAGTAATCACTTTTTTATTTCGGAGAGCAATTGGAACATTTGATCAGATAAAAAGGTTGAAGGAGGACAGCAAGATATGAGGCTAGGGGGTAAGCAGGGGCCAGTTTGTAAATTATACTAGGAAGTTTGAGCTTGATCCCTAAGAAACAGGAAGTCAATGAAAGTTTACTTTGCTGTTGCTGTTTTTGTACTAAAATACACCTAATAGAAAATTTAACATTTTAGCCATTAAGTAGCTTTTCATGCACTCACGAAATTGTGCAGCCATCCCCACTGCTTTAGTTCAGGCTGCCATAACAAAGTACTATGGACTGGGTGGCTTAAACCACCGATTTATTTCTCACAGTTCTGGAGGCTGAGAAGTCCACCATCAGGGTGCCAGTACGATCCGGTTCTGGTGAGAACACTCTTCTGGTTTGCAGAGAGTCATCTTCTCTGTCCTGTCCTGTCCTCACAAGAGGGAGAGAAGGGGATGGAGGGGGAGAGAGAGGACAAGCTCTCTTATGTGCATCTACTTAAAAAGGCACTAATCCCATTCACGGGAGCTCCACTCACATGACCTGAACTACCTCTCAAAAGCCCCACCTCCTAATAGCCTCACAGTGGGAGTTAAGATTTCAACATGTGAACTTGCAGGGAGACAAACATTTAGAACAAATGCTATGTAGTTCAGTGTGAGTTTTGAGTTGGGAAGAGCCTGCTTGACTAGGGGCTGTTCTTGCATTTTCAGGGAGAGTATTTGGAGCTGAAAGATCGCTGGACTTACTGTTCTTCAGCTGCTCAGTGGCTGACATTCCACGTCTCAAGGGGTGGCCCGTCTGAAACAAAGAGCCCCACTTGACCAACAGGTACGCTGATAAACGCTACAGTAGTAGCTGACTTGGCCGAGCCATCTGTGACCAAGAGGACACTTTCCTTCAGCAACTGGGGGCAAACTGGCTTCCAGGCAGATCTTCAGGCTCTAATCACGTGAGACACCAGCCCTGGTGAGTTTCATTGGACAAGGAATGACCTTGGCTGTCTTGTGTCACCTCCAGGGTTTTCTGCTTTCTTCCTTGTTTGTTTTGTTTTGGAGAAGAGGGGGAAAGTGGAATGGGTATTTGTAGTCACTAGAAACATGTTTGTCTTTCTGTTCCATGGAACTAGGTATTTCCTTGGAGACTTCGCAGAAACATACACAGGGATCAAAGCAAAGGCTTAGGTGTGGGCTATGCCTCCCCCACGGGAGAAGGAAATGGCAACCCACTCCAGTATTCTTGCTGGAGAATCCCTGGGACAGAGGAGGCTGGTGGGCTGCTGTCCATAGGGTCGCACAGAGTTGGACATGACTAAAGCGACTTAGCATGCATGCATGCATTGGAGAAGGAAATGGCGACCCACTCCAGAATTCTTGCCTGGAGAATCCCTGGGACAGAGGAGCCTGGTGGGCTGCCATCTATGGGGTCTCACAGAGTCGAACACGACTGAAGTGACTTAGCAGCAGCAGCAGCATGCCTCCCCCAACTAGAGTCCCCATCCCAGCCACAGAGCTCCCTCTGGCATCAGTGTTATACACTAGACTGCTGAGTGAGATTTCATTTTGACAAAGAATTTTACTTCACGCAAATATTAAAAACCACTAGACTGGGTCGTCTTGAACCCTGGTCCCCTCTGCACTTGTGCAGTAAACAATCAGCAAAGGAAGAAACGGGTATGAAAGTGTTTTGCAAACTGTAGAGGGGCATGCAAATTCTTGGGCATCGTAATTAGGATTCTTCTCCCAGGGGAGATCTTTTGCCAGCCTGCTTCCCGATAATTCAGTGCTGGACTGAGGTTGTTTGCCCCCATGCCACAAATGACTCATTTCAAACTGACCTGGTGACTTACTGAGTCAGGGCCACCCCTTGGGAATTCCTGGAACACCTTTCAGAGCAAACCCCACTCCCTTTCCACCCCCGACTCTCCTCCTCTACTCTGCCCACACTACTGGCCTCACCAGGACTTTCCCCGCTCTTCTCTGAGCCTCTGTAAAGCTTAAATCCTCAAAATTGCTATTTTTAGGTGGTCAGTGTCTACTGCAGGGGATACTTTTCTAAGCCAAACTATGAGACATGGGAAAGTGACAAAGAGAGCTTGAATTGATCTGGGTTGACGTGAGATTACACTATTTGGGAAGAATCCAGGATGCAATCAGCAGCCTTGGATGAGGAAACCCCAGTCTGAGCCTCGGCTCTCCTGCTTATCAGGCGGTGACTTTATTCGGGTCTCTTAACCTCTGGGAGTTTTGGTTATCCTGTCCACAAATAACACACATTCTCATCCCGTTGACGTTAATAAGAATGTAATCACAGTTATGAGAAGTAACTGAAATAAGACATCAGGACTCTTCCCTGGGATCCCTGCCTCATGGTGGGAAACTATGGCCCACCAACCTCTAAGCTATCTAGGGAGAGGACCATGTCTTGCCTTGGGTCCCAGGACTAACTCAGTTCCGATGCCTGGTAATTGCTGTCTCTAGCGTTGGTGCTGCTCTCAGTAAAAAACACGACATAAATGCAAAAATACTATCGTTCTTTTCCCTCCCAACACACTTTATAGGGTGACTTCAGGAATCACATGATCCAACAGGTAGAAGCATGTAAACAACCTGACACTTTTGAGACATAGGCAGGCAGCAGTGTCTTTCTGGACGACCACTTTCAGCAGACCCAGGACAGCCGGAGCATAGTTCCCTCTGGCAGACTAGACTTTGTTTATTTTCCTTCCTAAAATATTGGGGCCTGCTGGCTGTTATTACTGACTAATAATAAATCGTGGTGTTCTTGAGCAAAGAAAAGTCAGATCTAAACCAAATGTTAGCAGGCCTGTGTGGAGTAAGGCTGGGAGATGGAAACTGAATCATGGGATTTGAGGATTATGAACATAGGAGGCCACTGGGCTCTTTTAAAGGGATAACAGCCAGTTCTTTTCTCCCAGAGATGGAGCAATTTGGCAAAGTAAAGAAAAAGTGCCATTCTGGTTCAGCTTTCACTCAAAAAATAAATCCATTCTTAGATCCCCCTCCCAGTGTGAATTCCACACATTCCCATGAACAGCAATGAAAAAGCTCTTGTGAAATAATTACTAGTGAAGTCCCAGTATACTGGTCATTTGGGATGCAATCTTCAAGATAAATAGATGAAGTTGCATGACTAACTGGTCTTGAGTTAACCGAGTGTGACTATGGAGCTGAGCCTTTAGAATTACTAAGGCTTTCAAAGTATGGCAACCAAAGTAGCCAGTGCATCCTGAAAATGAAGGGGACAGGGTGCCTCTGGAGTCTAGGTAGGTCCATGTCAGTTGCAAAATGAGATTTACACATGCCTTTGGAAGTTAAAAGGGTGTGCCATTGAACCAAATCCCTCAGCTGGATAGAAACTAATTTAGAAATGTTAATTGTCAAAAATGAGATTTGAATGAATGGTATGTGACCTCATGTAGTAGCCTAATTAGGAGGAAGACAAGTGAGAATGTATACTGTATGCACAATTATTTAAAAGAAATATAATTATATTCCTTTTAAGTATGGAATAAGTAAAATTCTTACCTATTCATCTTCTCTCCACATCATGCGGATTGTTAGTTAAACATCTCTGGAAAGTCTTTAAGGGGATCTTCATCAATGGACATTTAAGCATGATGTATGTTGGTCATACCTGTAATTGAAATGCAATGGTGGCTGATATCCTTGGGGTAATCTGAAAATTGTTCTCTTCATCCCTTTGCTATGTGACCATGTGACTATTAGGTGCAGAGCAAAATTCAAACTTTTTTGATTCTATCATAATTAGTCATCACCACCAATCACCACTCATGTCACTACCACTCCCCCCACAATTACGTAACCACCGCCACCTACATCAGCATTATCTCTACCTACCCGTACCGCCATCATCCGTGCCGCTGCTGCCTCAGCACAGACCTCGCAGCTAGACACCAGCGCTTAGCGTATCCTAAACTGTATGCCATTTAGTTATCCCGACAGCCCTGTGAAAAGTTCGTTCCTATTTTACAGAGAAGGAAGCCAAGGTTCAGGAATGTTAGGTGACTAATCCAAGGCCTAATCCTCATTTTACTTAAAAGAAGCCTCTTTTGCCATTAAGAGATATAGAGATAGGAAAGTTTTATCTCATTCTGATTCTCGATCTATTGATAGCAAAAACACTAAGACTAAACTAGTGGAGTCTTAATTATTTTTCACTCAATTTTATTCCAGTCAGTCTCTTTTAGGAAGGAAGGTTTCCTTCAGAAGCTTTTGTGAGAATTGGGGAGGTAGAGAGGAGTTTCAGTTCAGTTCAGTTCAGTCGCTCAGTCGTGTCCGACTCTTTGCGACCCCATGAACCGCAGCACGCCAGCCTCCCTGTCCATCACCAACTCCTGGAGTTTACCCAAACTCATGTCCATTGAGTTGGAGAGGAGTTTACTAAAGTAAAATATAGAGAATATTGATTCTCACAGCTCACTGAAAATTAGGCTCTTAGAATGAGACAATTTTATTAATTTTAAACTTTATTGAAGTATAGTGGATTTACAATATTGTGGTTAATTTCTGCTGTATAGCAAAATGACTCAGCTATTCATAAACACATTTTTCATCTTCTTTTCCATTATAGTACATCACAGGATAATGAATATAGTTCCCTGTGGCGTGCAGTAGAACCTTATAGTTTAAGAATGAGGCAACTTAAGTACATAAACTAAAGTTTTGCTTACTTACTAGAAAATCCTAGATTTGCGTAGGACTTCCAGATGTACAAGCTGGGTTTCAAAGGGGCAGAGGAACCAGAGATCAAATTGCCAACATTCATTGGATCATGGAGAAAGCAAGGGAGTTCCAGAAAAACCATCTACCGCCTATAATGGAGGAGCCACAGGAGACTTGGGTTCGATCCCTGGGTCGGGAAGGTCCCCTGGAGGAAGGCATGGCAACCCACTGTAGTATTCTTGCTGGGAAAATCCCATGGATAGGGGAGCCTGGTGGGCTACAGTCCGTGGGGTCGCAGAGAGTCAGGCACAACTGAATCAACTGAGCACCCATGCACTGCTTCATTGATTGCACTAAAGCCTTTGACTGTGTGGATCACAACAAACTGTGGAAAATTCTTAAAGAGATAAGAGTACCAGACGATCTTCTCTCTCTCCTGAGAAAACAGTAAGTGGGTCAAGAAGCAAGTTAGAACTAGACATGGAACAACAGACTGGTTCAAAACTGGGAAAGGAGTACATCAAAGCTGTATATTGTCACCCTGCCTATTTAACTTATATGCAGAGTACATCATGCAAAATGCCAGGCTGGATGAAGCACAAGCTGGAACCAAGATTGCCAGCAGAAATGTCAACAACCTCAGTTGTGCAGAAAGTGAAGAGGAACTAAAGAGCTTCTTGATGAGGGTGAAACAGGAGAGTAAAAAAGCTGGCTTAAAATACAACATTCAAAAAACTAAGATCATGGCAACTGGCCCCATCACTTACTGGCAAATAGAATGGGAAAAAGTGAAAACAGTGACAGATTTCACTTTCTTGGGCTCCAAAATCACTGTGGACAGTGACTGCTGCCATGAAATTAAATTGTCCTTCCATGTTCCTTGGAAGCAAAGCTATGACAAAGCTAGACAGAATATTAAAAAGTAGAGATATCACTTTGCCAACAAAGGTCCATATAGTCAAAGCTATGGTTTATCCAGTGTTCATGTATGGATGTGAGAGTTAAACCATAAAGAAGACTGAATGCTGAAGAATTGATGCTTTTGAATTGTGGTGCTGGAGCAGAATTTTGAGAATCCCTTGGACAGCAAGAAGATCAAACCAGTCAATCCTAAAGGAAATCAGTCCTGAATATTCACTGGAAGGACTGTTGCTGAAACTGAAGCTCCAATACTTTGGGCATCTGAATCAAAGAGCTGACTCATTGGAAAAGACCTTGAGGCTGGGAAAGGCTGAAGTCAAAAGAAGGGGTGGCAGAGGATGAGATGGTTAGTTAGCATTACCGACTCAATGTACATGAATTTGAGCAAACTCCGGGAGATAGTGGAGGAGAGAAGAGCCTGTGTGCTGCAGTCCATGGGGTCACAATGAGTCAGATACAACTTAGCAACTGAACAACAACAAATGCCTTCATTCATTAGAATATCATTATGAGATAGCTGTCTGTCCTTCCTAGAAATAAGCACCATTCTCTGTTTATAGCACCTGGAGGTTTATTCAGTGATCATACTCCTCATAAGACACTTTTTGGTTTGCTGGCCCAACTCACAAGTCACAATTCTTTCTCTCAATGTTGTATCTAGACCCTTAAAGGCAGCCTCCCACGGCAGCCATAATCTTACTATGTGACCCCTACCTGCCATGCCCATGACTGACTGGATCAGTTGCCAGACACCTGATGCAAGTTGAGCCAGTCATGGTCTCTCTTCTAGAAACTTGGGATTGGAGTAGGGCTGAACCTGTAAACACATACTTGGAAGCTGTAGGGTAGCCACGTACCTCCATGTGGATGGAGAAATGAAAGGAGAAGCAGGCAAAAGCTGGGAGAAAGGCAGAAAAACCTCAGTTCTGACACTTTTTCTTCCTTGTTCTAGTCCATTCTTGACATCTGACTGCATTCTTACCCATGACTTGTGTGATGTGTCCTGATATCCTTTCAGAAATCCCCTTTCTTGTGTTTGTGTTAGTGCTAGCTGGCTTCTGTTGCAACCAAGAATACTTGATGAATATAGGAGGGTAGCTGTCTGTTTTACAAAAGACTAAACAGGGGTTTTTGATCAAACTGGTCAATCCTGAAGGAAATCAACCCTGAATGTTCCTTGGGAGGACCGATGTTAAAGCTCAAGCTCCAATACTTTGGCCACCTGGAGGGAAGAACTGACTCATTGGAAAAGACCCTGATGCTGGCAAAGATTGAGGGCAAGAGAAGAAGGGGGACAACAGAGGACGAGATATTTGGATGGTATCACCACCTCAATGGGCATGAGTTTGAGCAAATTCTGGGAGATAGTAAAGGGCAAGGAAACCTGTGTGCTGCAGTCCATGGGGCTGCAAAGTGTTGGACACAACGTAGCAACTGAACAACAATAACAAAACAGGGGCTTAAATGGCTGAGATGTGCCCCCTATTGGGCCTTCAGGACTTATGACTCTAAATTCTGATTCTAAATTCCATGCCCTTTTCATAATCTGGCCTTACCTACACCGCCCCCCACCAAAACCCCCATCATCCAATTATCCTGAGAGAGTACAACGAATTCTTCTCACTGTTAGAGACTCTAGAATCGCTGATGAGTTGCCCACAGTTGCACAGAACTCCAAATGAGTGGCAGGTCTTCTGAGTCCTGTTTTCCCAGACCTTCTCCCAAAAGCCCCTTTCTGCCTGAACATGCCTCACAGTCTATTTCAAAGGCAAAACATTTCAGCTGGCAGATGATAACAGCTGTTTCTCTTCAAAACACCCAAAGGGTAAAACTGGGCTACAATGCACAGGAGTGAAGCTCCAGCCAAGTCTCAGCCAGGCTCCTATAGAAAAGAGAATAGGGGCTTCCCTGGAGGCTCAGGGGTAAAGAATCCACCTGCCAATGCAGGAGATGGAGGTTTGATCTCTGGGTCAAGAAGATCCCCTGGAGAAGGAAATGGCAATCCACTCCACTATTCTTGCCTGGGAAACCCCACAGACTGAGGAGCCTGGCGGGTTACAGTCCAAGGGGTTGCAAAAAGAGTCAGACAAGACTTAGCAACTAAACAACAACAACAAGTAGCTTGGAAACATGAGGTCAGGCCCAAACCCATCTTATTGCCTGCTGCTGCTCCTCTGCCACAGGAGGCTGCTTCTTTGGAAGGCACTACGTGGGTGAGAAAGAGACTCGAGCTTAATTTCGTTGGGAGAGGATGTAGTGGAGGGGGGTAGGTAGGAGAGAGAAAAGAGCAGGAATCTTAAGTGTGTGTATGTGAGGTGGAAGGGAAAAAAAGGCACAGATATGAATCCACCAGGATATGGAGGGAAATGCAAGCCTTCTAACTCTCAATCAATCGGAAATTTAAGAGATTTCTACTGGAGGCATTAGATGGACTAAACATGGAGGAAAAACTCAAAATGAACCAGACCTAGTCTCTCCCATCAAAAAGATTATAGTCCATGTTGGGGTTGGCAAATTAACTGCCTGCCTTACTTTCAGAAATGTTTACTAAGTACCTCCATGTACCAGGAACTGCTCAGGACTAGAAATACAACAGGATTTTCTTTCTTTTTTTTTTTTTTTTTTTTGGATTTTCTTATCATTGAGGAGGTGAGTGGAGAATGCAAGGTAAGTTCAACAGGTGAATAGGAAGTTCTCCTTGAAGAGGTGACATACGACCCAAACTTGCAAAAATATGAGAAAAAAGTTTTCAAAAAAGCAGGCACAGAAAATATAAAGGTTTGAGATGAGAATATTCTCAGTGTGTTTGAGGAACAGAAAGACCAGTGTGGCTGGAGTGGAGTGAATGACAAATAAGTGGTTAGGAAATGAGATTCTAGAGGGAGGTAATTTCTAACTTATATGTGACCTGGCAAGCTATGGTAAAAAAAATTTTGGATTTTATGCTGATTGTAGTAGGATGATTTTTGGTGGATTTCCCTTCATTTTTTCTGCTCCAATAACTAGTAATGATGGCTTAAATCACCGTGATGAGAAAGAATCTGAGGTCTTACAGATCAATGGGTCAGTGATGCGTTAATAGTATTTATCAAGTCTCTAGGAGGGGGCAAAGGTAATGCTAATAAGTATTTGTCATCTCTGATGAGGATGGAATACTAAGTTGTATTAGGATAGTGTGGGTTCAGTTCAGTTCAGTTGCTCAGTCGTGTCCGACTCGTTGTGACCCCATGAATTGCAGCACACCAGGCCTCCCTGTCCATCACCAACTCCCGGAGTTCACTCAAACTCAACGTCCATTGAGTTGGTGATGCCATCCAGCCATCTCATCCTCTGTCGTCCCCTTCTCCTCCTGCCCCCAATCCCTCCCAGCATCAGAGTCTTTTCCAATGAGTCAACTCTTCGCATGAGGTGGCCAAAGTACTGGAGTTTCAGCTTCAGCATCATTCCTTCCAAAGAAATCCCAGGGCTGATCTCCTTTAGAATGGACTGGTTGGATTTCCTTGCAGTCCAAGGGACTCTCAAGAGTCTTCTCCAACACCACAGTGCAAAAGCATCAATTCTTCGGCACTCAGCCTTCTTCACAGTCCAACTCTCACATCCATACATGACCACAGGAAAAACCATAGCCTTGTCTAGACAGACCTCTGTTGGTAAAGGGAAATGCAAATCAAAACTACAATGAGGTACCATCTCACACTTTCAGAATGGTCATCGATTTCTGGGGAGTGTGGAAAAAAGGGAACCCTCCTACACTGTTGGTAGAAATGTAAATTTGTGCAGTCACCATGATAAACAGTATGGAAGCTCATCAAAAGGTAAAAATAGAATCACCATATGCCCAATTAGACATACCAAGGGAACATATCATGCAAAGATGGGCACAATAAAGGACAAAAATGGTATAGACCTAACAGAAGCAGAAGATATTAAGAAGAGATGGCAAGAATACACAGAAGAACCATACAAAAAAAATGTTAAAGACCCAGATATCCACAGTGGTGTGATCACTCACCTAGAGCCAGGCATCCTGGAGTGCAAAGTCAAATGGGCCTTTGGAAGAATCACTATGAACAAAGCTAGTGGAGATGATAGAATTCCAGCTGAGCTATTTCAAATCCTAAAAGATGATGCTGTGAAAGTACTGCACTCAATATACCAGCAAATTTGGAAAACTCAGCAGTGGCCACAGGACTGGAAAAGGTCAGTTTTCATTCCAATCCCAAAGAAAGGCAATGCCAAAGAATGCTCAAACTACCGCACAATTGCACTCATCTCACACGCTAGTAAAGTAATGCTCAAAATTCTCCAAGCTAGGCTTCAACAGTATGTAAGCCAAGGACTTCCTGATGTTCAAGCTGGATTTAGAAAAGGTAGAGAAACCAGAGATCAAATTGTCAACATCCGTTTGATCATGGAAAAAGCAAGAAAATTCCAGAAAAACATCTACTTTTATTTTATTTACTATGTTAAAACCTTTGACTGTGTGGACCACAACAAACTAGAAAATTCTTAAAGAGATGGGAATACTAGACCACCTTACCTGCCTCCTAAGAAATCTGTATGCATGTCAAGAAGCAACAGTTAGAACTGGACATGGGACAACAGACTGGTTCCAAATTGGGAAAGCAGTATGTCAAGGCTGTATAGTGTCACGTTGCTTATTTAACTTATATGCAGAGTACATCATGAGAAATGCTGGTCTGTATGAAGCACAAGCTGGAATCAAGATTGCTGGGAGATATAGCAATAACTTCAGATATGCAGATGACACCACCCTTGTGCCAGAAAGCAAAGAGGAACTAAAGAACCTCTTGATGAAAGTGAAAGGGGAGAGTGAAAAGGCTGGCTTAAAACTCAACCTTCAGAAAACTAAGATTATAGCATCCGGTCCCATCACTTCATGGCAAATAGATGGGGAAACAATGGAAACAGTGAGAGACTTTATTTTGGGGGGTTCCCAAATCACTGCAGATGGTGACTGCAGCCATGAAATTAAAAGATGCTAGCTCCTTGGAAGAAAAGCTATGACCAACCTAGACAGCATATTAAAAGGCAGAGATGCTACTTTGCTGACAAAGGTCTGTCTAGTCAAAGCTATGGTTTTACCAGTAGTCACATATGGATGTGAGAGTTGGACCATAAAGAAGGCTGAGTGATAAAGAATTGATGCTTTTGAACCATGGCGTTGGAGAAGACTCTTGAGAGTCCTTTGGGCTGCAAGGCGTCCAACCAGTTTGACATCCAACCAGTCCATCCTAAAGGAAATCAGTCCTGAATATTCACTGGAAGGACTTATGCTGAAGCTGAAGCTCCAATACTTAGGCCACCTGATGCGAAGCACTGACTCACTGGAAGACACTGATGCTGGGAAAGATTGACAGCAGAAGGAGAAGGGATAACAGCGGACGAGATGGTTGGATGGCATCACCAACTCGATGGACCTGTGTTTGAGCAAGCACCAGGAGTTGGTGATGGATGGGGAAGCCTGGCATGCTGCAGTCCATGGGGTTGCAAAAAGTCAACTGCTACTGCTACTGCTAAGTCACTTCAGTCGTGTCCGACTTTGTGTGACCCCATAGACGGCAGCCCACCAGGCTCCCCCGTCCCTGGGATTCTCCAGGCAAGAACACTGATATGATCAAAAGTTCCTAGTCTCAATTTTGGGCATATATTTGCAGAAAACTATAATTCAAAAAGATATACACACCCCAATCTTCATAGCAGTATTATTTGCAATATCCAGGCCATGGAAGCAACCTAAAAGTCCATCTGAAGATGAATGGATAAAGATGGATAAAGAATTCTGAAGGACAATTTAAAATTGTCTCCACCACATGTTTGTATATGCATTATAAAATATATACACACAATGGAGTACTACTTGGTCATAAAAGAGAATGAAATTATGTCATTTGCAGCAACATGAATGGACCTAGAGATTATCATAGTAAGTGAACTAAGTCAGAAAGGGAAATACAAATACCATATGATAATCACTTATATGTAGAATCTAAAATATGACACAAATGAACTTACTTACAAAACAGAAACAGACCCACAGACGGAGAAAAGAAACTGATGGTTACCAAAGGGGAAAAGGGTTGCAGGAGGGATCTATTAGGAGTTTGGGATTAGCAGATACAAACTACTACATATAAAGCAGGTAATGTGTTTATACATATACATATGTAACTGAATCACTTTGCTGTACCCCAGAAACTAACATAATATTATAAATCAACTATACTTCAATTAAAAAGTAAGTACAGTGTACAAGTATTAATATTTACCAAATAAATAAGGTCTTATTTTCAACACATTTGTTACACATCCCCAAAGAGTATACTTTCTCTCTGTGTATATCTTTGTATTAAAAGAGGACTAGAAGTATATGGGGTGAGATTATTGGTGACCTTTTTCCAAATAAGGCAATGAGAGTTTAATGGAAGGATATATATGGCACAAAAGGAAGATGGAAATCTTAAAAAAAAAAACAACTTTTAATTATGAAGAATTTCAATTATAAAAATAGATAAACAGGTAGTGAGAAAAGTACCAATCACCCAGCTTCAGCAATTGTCAACTCGTGGTTCATTTTATCTGTCTGCACTTCCTACTTCCTTCCTCACCACTGGAGTATTTTGAAGCAAATCCCAGACATCATGTCTTTTTATCTGTAAATATTTCAATATGTGACTCTAAAAAATAAGAGCTCTTTAAAATAACATAACCACAATACTATTATTACATTATGAGTTGTTTAAAATTGTCTCCACTACATGTTTGTATATGCATTATAAAATATATACATTACTTTGGAATCAAACAACAGTCATACTTTAAAAACATATTTCTGTGATGACCTAAGTGTTTGTGAAAGTGTTAGTTGCTCAGTCATGTCAGACTCTGCGACCCCATGGACTGTAGCCCGCCAGGCTCCTCTGTCCATGGAATTCTCCAGGCAAGAAGACTGGAGTGGGTTGCCATTTCCTTTGCCAGGGGATCTTCCCAACCCAGGGATAGAACCCAGGTCTCGAACCCAGGTCTCCCACATTGCAGGCAGATTCTTTACCATCTGAGCCACCAGGGAAGTCCCATAAATGGGAAGGAAATCCAAAAAAGAAGGGATATATGTATACCTATAGCTGATTCACTTTGCTGTACAGTAGAAACTGACACAACAGTGTAAAGCAATCATACGCCAATAAAAGTTAATTTAAAAACATATTAAGATGCATTAAACATAACTGGTGTCTTCAAAGGTGCACACACACAAACACACACATATACACACAAACATACAGAGTGGCTTCCCCTCATCTAGGAAATGCCTGGTCCTGAGGGCAGTCTACCACATGCTGGGTGATCTGTTCTGCCTGCAGTAGAGTACCTGCCCATCCCCATCCCAGTCTGTGGGATGGGGCTGTGGCGGGGATCTGGCTCAGGCTTATAACTGCTGAGTGGTCCAGACAGGTGGCCTCTGGAAAGGGATGCAGGTGAGGGTATCGAACCTGAGAAGCAAGAGGCAGGACCACCAGGTGACATCCTTGGGGAAGGTCCAGGCAGCCCCTCTGGTGCCAGCCAGCTGATGCCCCAGCATCTACCACCTAAACTTTTACAGCCTTATTGGTCACTCTTGTGACCTGTGTCAATGAATTGAGAAGATCATTCTTCCTGGCCAATTTGGCCAGGTGGATGTGGACGAGAGCATGAGAACTCTGAATACTCAAGAAAAACCAGAGGGAAAATCCGGAAAGAGACTGTACCTAAGACATGGTTGGCTTTTGTTCCAGTTGTACCGAATCTGACTTCTCAGTAGCAACCAGTTCCCCTTTTCCAGGCCAGATGGGGCCATGCCAATCAGTGATGGCTGGCACTAGCAAGACCTGGCTTGCCCTTATTCAGGGTGGAAAACTTTCTTTATTCTGGCTTAGCCTTGTGGAGGAGGGGGATCCCCAGGACAGGGGATCATGTATCTCCACCAACAAATCAACAAACAGTGGCATTTCCATTGCCTCATCTCGTGGAGACACTCCCCAGGACTGTGATCCCCTCCACACTGTATTCACGGAGCCCCTGTGCTGGGCACAGGTGGGTGACATCTCTGGGATGCACATGGAGGGTGAGCATTCTATCAGTTTATCAGCTGCGTTTCATATTTCTCACTCTTGCTCTGTCTTTCAAGCTCTCTTTTCCTCTGACTTGTTTCCCTTTCACTCTCCCCCTGCCCTCCTCACATCCTCACTGTTCATCCTCTCCCTTGTCTCCCTTCATTCCTGCCTCTTGACTGGCTCCCCCTCCTACCAACCACATTTATGTCTTGTCTTAAAACTCAGCACAGTTTGAGAACCTATGTTAATTCCTGTTCACTATTAAAAAATAAATGGTTTACTGAAGTTTGTCCAAAAGACCTAGAGCCCTGATATCTAATATGAAGTGGATGCAAGAAATGTAAATTTTATAACAGCATTATTTATCCTGGTTCAGCCTAATGGGATGTCATGTCAGTTTCATATGATTAATAAAAGCATTTTCTTCTTCAAAAAAAAAAACACAAAAAACCAAAAAAAAACTTCTCCCTTGCTCTCACCACTTTGGTCTGCCCATCTGCCAGTGCCTCAGCTGGGTTTTGTCCCTTTATCTCTCCCCACCCACAGAGTGTCAGCCCCTGGCTGCCTGATTTAGATCTTTCGTGTGTTTCCATTCTCATCACACGCAATCTGGAAACTCACCTTCAGAGCAGAGCGTGGCTCTGGGGTGCAGCCCTCAGGACATCCCTGTTTTACACCTCTCTCTCCCCTCAGGAGGCAGGGATGGGTTTCTCTGGTCCTTTGCTGGGGAGAAAGAATGGCAGGGTGTTAGCTCGTAGGATAAACGTGGGGGGCACAAAAAATGCTACTCCGTCCCCATCTCCTTAGGGAGAGAGATGGAGGACCAAGAAAGTTCCATCTATGTTATAGGGTAGGCACTGGGACAAGGGAGACCTCAGAATGTCTCACTGAATTCTGTGTTGTAGGAATGACATTGCCACTTAAAGAACCTGAGGATCAGAGAGGTTAAGTAACTTGCCTCTGGTCACACAGCAGTGGAGCCAGTGATAGAACCTGGTCTAATGTCAAAGCCCTTGTTCATTCCATCACAATAAAGGCCTCTGTTGACTGAGGAAACTGGGTAACTAGACTGCCTTTTTCTGTTTCAACATTCAAGAAAGTCTCTTACCATCCAATACCTCATCATTCGTTTCTCTGCTTCCTGCCCTCTACTCATCTGCATCTCATTTCCTCTAGAAAAGTTATGGTTGTAAACGTCTTCACCTCCTCTCCCGTCCTGCGCCATGCCTTTCTCCACCCATGTTTCGGTGATATCACCAGTACTCTAGGCAAGTTTGCAAAACCTCCCCACCGGTGGAGCTTGGAGATTCTAGTTGTCTGGAGCCAGGGCCAAAGTTGTCCTTCCCTGTGGGATGCTTACAGAGAAATTGTGCTCAGGATTTCAGCATCTGCCTTAAGTTCAAAGGACACTTGGAAGCAGGCTAATACATACAGGTTGGCTGGGGGCTCATGAAGAGCCACATCAAGCTCTCCCCAGAATTCCCAGGGACCCTTCTCCCCATCAACAAACTGGCTGATGCACGAGCCCGCCTGCAGTGCCCCACGCAGCTCTGTTCTGCTCTTACTGACAGGTAGTGCTTCTGCAACGTTGAAAATAATTTTGGAATTGGAAAAAAGATTCAATTACACTTGGTATTAAAAGTTATTTTTGTTTTTGATACATCTTTTCAGTTTTGATTACATGTGCTCAGATTTTTTTTTTCCCTATACTGTTTGTCATCGTGGCGTTCACACTGTTTGATTTTCTGCTTTGTTCCCTTAGCACTGTCTTCTTTAGTGTTTTTTTAGACTTTTTATTGGAGTATATCCAATTAACAGTGTTGTGATTAGATTCAAGTGAACTGTGAAGGGACTCAGCCGTACATATACGTGTATCCGTTCTCCCCCAACACCCTTCTCCCATCCAGGCTGCCACATAACATTGAGCAGAGTTCCTAATGCTCATTTTTTAATACAAGTTCCAGAATTACTATTTCCTAGCATTCCACTTGGAGAAGGCAATGGAAACCCACTTCAGTACTCTTGCCTGGAGAATCCCAGGGACAGGGGAGCCTGGTGGGCTGCCGTCTATGGGGTCGCACAGAGTTGGACACGACTGACATGACTTAGCAGCAGCAGTAGCAGCAGCATTCCATTGATTAGATGTAGCATAATTTATTAAACTATTACCCTAGTGATGTACATGTAAGTTGCTTCCTCTGGTTGTAATTATATAAAGCATTCTAGTAGAGATTTTATGCCTGTTGCTTTTTGCTTCCATCAAATTATTTCCTCAGAAAATTTATCAGGAATGGGAATTAGTAGCAGTAGCAGCAGCAGCCATGTGACCGTGGGCAAACTACTTAATTTCTCTAAGCCTCAATTTCCTCAAATGTAAAACAAAGCTAATATAGTGCTTAATCCATAGGGTTGTGGTGAAGACTGAATAAAATGAAGTAACATATATTCCATACACCTTAGCTAGTACTGGGCTTCCCAGGTGGCTCAGATGGTAAAGAATCTGCGTGCAATGCAGGAGATCCTGGTTTGATCCCTGGGTTGGAAAGGTTTCCTGGAGAAGGGCATGGCAACCCACTCCAGTATCCTTGCCTGGAGAATTCCATGGTCAGAGGGGCCTAAAGGGCTACAGTCCACGGGGTCGCAAAGAGCTGGACACGACTGAGCGACTAACCCCAGCTAGTCCTGGCGTCACTGCCGCTGTAGCTTTTGACACTATTTTTTTCTGTACTTTTAGACTCAGCTGACTCAGTATCATGTGGTTGAAACCTAGAACATTTTCTTAGAGGAAAACACAGCAGGGTTTGCAATCATCCAACAGGTCAAATCATTTTAGAACTTCTTACTTCATACATACATCTCAACTCTGCTACCTACTCCTTACCCACATCTCCTGTCTGTTCTGAATCTGAGACTTTAGTCACATCTCAGTGCTTACTTAATTTCTTTTAAGGCCTTCGTAGGCTTCCCAGGTGGTGCTAGTGGCATCTGCCTGCCAATGCAAGAGACAGAAGGGAAGCAGGTTCGATCCCTGGGTTGGGAACATCCCCCTGGAGGAGGGCATGGCAACCCACTCCAGTGTTCTGGCCTGGAGAATCCCATGGACAGAGGAGCCTGGTGGGCTATGCTCCATAGGGTCTCAAAGATTTGGACATGACTGAAGCGACCTAGCTGCAGCAGCAAAGGCCTTTGTGGGCCCTTGACCCTCTTAATTTTGGAAACCATCCTGCAGATCACATCAGGCATCACCTGTCCCTCCATATCCAGCAGGAAATATAAAACAGGAGCAGTAGCCATGATGTGAAGTTTTGTATTAAATTAAATACTTGATAATTTTGATTTTGTGCTTTAGGGTTAAGGTTTAGTGGTCCAATGAATAATGCCTTTCACTCACAGACTTAGAAAATGAATTTATGGTTGACAAGAGGGAAGAATGAGGGGAAGGGATAGTTAGGGAGTTTGGAGTGGACATGTATACTCTGCTACATTTAAAATGAATAACCAACAAGGTCCTCCTTTATAGCACGTGGAACTCTGCTCAATGTTATGTGGCAGCCTGGATGGGAGGGGAGTTTGGGGAAGAATAAACACGTATATATGTATGACTGAGTCCCTTTGCTGTCCACCTGAAACTATCACAACATTGCTGGTTGGCCATACTCCAATATGAAATAAAGATTTCAAAAAAAAAAAAATCATCTTCCTTCCTGAGTTCAGAACCAAAGAAAAAATACATTCAGTCGACAGATGGAGATCAAGTCAACAGCTTTATTACTAGGAAAAGCTGAAGAAACAAAAATGTTCTAAATATGTGGCCAGAGAGAGCTTTCTAATACTGCTGCCTGAAAAGAACTTGTAACATCCCTCCAAAAAACCTTCAGGCTTCCCCCATTTGCCACAGAGCGGATGAAAGCCCAGAATGGCCCCTCCCCGCAGGGTCTGAAAGAAGAGAAGAGGGAGGAGCTGAGTGGAGAATATTCAGGTTTTCTCCAAACTCACTGGCAAAAGAGAGAGAGGGTAAACGATGGTCAGAGAGGCCAGGAGTATTTTTAGCTGGCATTCCTCCACGTGAAAATATTGAACAACTTGCAGCAACACGGGTGGACCTGGAGACTAGTTGACTAGGCAGCCAGCCGTGTCTGCTGTGCTTTGTTTTGGTGGTTATGATTTTAAAGAACTGATTCCCTTCTATTTTTCTGTTCTCATCTCTGAACCTCAATTTCCTCATCTGCCCTCTGCACCCACAAGGCTGCAAAGCTGCTGTGATGATCCAGTGAGATATGGTGTAAACTACAAAGCGCTGTGTAAATGTTGCGTCTGATGAGCGTGACAATCACGGGTGTGAACGTTTCCTACCACCACTGAGGGGCAATTCATCACAGACTTGAGCGGTTGTTTGCAAAGTTAGGGTAGTCCTTATAAGTCTGGAGAGTGGGAACATCTCACCATTGGGATGAAAGTTCCTCTTTGGTCTCCAAATAGAATGAAAAAAAAAATGGAAATAAAAAGTTAAAGCAAAGTAAAGCAATGAACATACGAAAGGATGCTCAGTGTCACTAATCACTAGGGAAATGCAAATCAAAATAACAGTGAGACGTCACCTTAAACCCACTAAGATGGTTACCATAACAAGTGTTGGCAAGGATGTGGAGGCATTGCAATCCTGACACCCTGTTGATGGGAAGGAAAAATAATGCAGCCATTATGGAAAATGGTGTGGTGGTTCTTCAAAGAATTTAAAGTAGAATTACTGTATGAACTAGAGATTCTACTCCTGGTTTGTATAAACAGAAGAACTGAAAGCAAGATCTGGAAGAGATGTTTGCACACCCGTGTTCATAGCAGCATCATTTACAATAGCTGAAAAGTGGAAGTAGTCCAAAAAGTCCACGTGATGAAAGGAGATGCAAAATGGGGTATGTACATATAATGAGACGTTTTTTCAGTCTTAAGAAGAAAGGCAGGCTGTCATATGCTATGATATGAATGAATTCTGAAGACATTATGCTGAGTGAAATAAACCAGTCACAGAAGGACAAATACTGTGTGATTCCGCTTATTCTGTGAGGTAACTAGAGTAGTCAAATTGATAGAAACAGAGCAGAACGGTGGTTGCCCGGGGCTGGAGGGAGGGGAAAAGGGGCAGTTGTTGTTTAGTAGGTAAAGAGTTGAAGTTCTGCAAGATGGAAAAAGTTCTGGAGACTGGTTATTTAACAATGTAAAGGCACTTCTTGCCTGGGAAATCCCATGGACATGGGAGCCTGACAGGCTACAGTCCATGGGGGTCACAAGAGTCAGACATGACTTAGCAACTAACAACAACAACAAAAGCACTAAATGCCATTGAGCTGAACATTTTTAAACCATTAAGATGATAAAATTTATGTTAAACATTTTTTTCCAAAATCACTGCAGATGGTGATTGCAGCCATGAAATTAAGAGACACTTACTCCTTGGAAGGAAAGTTATGACCAACCTAGACAGCATATTGAAAAGCAGAGACATTACTTTGTCAACAAAGGTCTGTCTAGTCAAGGCTATGGTTTTTCCAGTGGTCATGTATGGATGTGAGAGTTGGACTGTGAAGAAAGCTGAGCGCCGAAGAATTGATGCTTTTGAACTGTGGTGTTGGAGAAGACTCTTGAGAGTCCCTTGGACTGCAAGGAGATCCAACCAGTCCATCCTAAAGGAAATCAGTCCTGAATATTCATTGGAAGGACTGATGCTGAAGCTGAAACTCCAGTACTTTGGCCACCTGATATGAAGAGCTGACTCATTTGAAAAGACCTTGATGCTGGGAAAGATTGAGGCAGGTGGAGAAGGGGATGACAGAGGATGAGATGGTTGGATGGCATCACTGACTCAATGTACATGGGTTTGGGTGAACTCCAGGAGTTGGTGATGGACAGGGAGGCCTGGTGTGCTACGGTTCATGGGGTTGTAAAGAGTTGGACACGACTAAGCAACTGAACTACTGACTGGCCATGATAAAATTTTTTAAATTAAAGTTTGCAGTGCTGGATAGTACAGAGTAAAATAGGCATTCACCCTCACCACATGAACAGTTGATGGGACTTCAAAAGGACTTACTTTTTGTGGGATGCTGATTTGGTAACATCTATCAAAATGAATGGCAGAAGAGGGAGGAGGGTCAGAGGAACATCATCAGGGAGGTGGTCTTTGGGACCTAAAAGAAGGGCCGTTATAGAATAGAACCAGGTGGGACCCCAAAAACAGTAGTAGAGTCAGTGTTCAGAGACTGCCCACCCGCTGCCTAGTGGGTGATTTTTGCAGCCAACGTTAGGAAATGGAGTTAACCATCACTCTCAGTTGGGTGACCCATTCCCCTGTAAAGTCCTCTACTTGCTGTCCTCCTGGTCATCAGGTAAAGGTTTTCTTACCTTCTGATCATTTTGATAGAAGTGTCATCTACCTATGCCCAAGATTTTATTAAGCCCATCCGTATCGACTTCCCTTGTGGCTCAGTTGGTTAAGACTCTGCCTGCAATGCAAGAGACCCAGATTCAGTTCCTGGGGTGGGAAGATCCCCTGGAGAAGGAAATGGCAACCCACTCCAGGATTCTTGCCCAAGAAATCCTATGGACAGAGCAGCCTGGCAGGCTACAGTCCATGGGGTCACAAGAGTTAGACATGAGTTAGCGACTAAACCACCAACCATCCATTTCAAGCATGGCTGGTTAACCAGCAAATAATCTCAACATTTTAGTGGCTTAACACAATAAAACAATATCTTTCTTATACAAGCTTCAGTGCAGATGTCCTTGGTGGGATAGCATTCCTGGGCAGTTCTCCTCCAAATGGTGACCCAGAGATCCAGGTTTCTTGTATCTGGTGGCTTTGCTATGCCTTGAGGCAGTAGTCTCCAACATTTTTTGGCCCCAGGGACTGGTTCTTCATGGGAGACAGTTTTTTCACAGACCAGGAGGGTCAGGGTGAAGGGCCTGGTTTCAGGATGATTCTTGTAAGAAGAATGCAACCTAGATCCCTTGCATATGCAGTTCACAGTAGGGTTTGCACTCCTGTGAGACTCCAGTGCTTCCGCTGATCAGACAGGAGGAGCTCAGGCAGTAAAGCAAGCGAAGGGGAGCGGCTGTAAATACAGATGAAGTTTTGGTCTCTTGCCTGCTTGCCGCTCACCTCTTGCTGTACAGTCTAGTTCCTAAGAGGTCTGTGGCCCAGGGATTATGGAACCCTGCCTTAAGGCCCCTGCAGGGTCTTCCAGTGGAGCCTCTGCATTCAACCAGACAGCAAGATATGAGAGAGGGCAAGGAAATTGCATGGGTCATTTTAGGGGCCAGGCTTGGAAGTAGCAAACATCATTGCCACTTTCTGCCGAGAGGCAGGAAGTTCAAGGTAGGGCAACTCCAGAAATAGTTTGACCAGGGCTCCATGACTGTTTCTCAGTTCTTTTCTTTTCTCCTCTGCTCTGTGTTGACGCTGCCCTCAAGGTGGCCATCCTCATGGCTACAAGATGGCTGCCAGCTGAATCCAGGGACTAGGTTGTTCATGTTGAAGAGGAGAGAGGGAGAAGATATTTCTCTTTTCCACGAAGCCCTGAGCAAATCTCTCCTCACATCTCAGTGATATGAAGTGGCTTCAGTTCAGTTCAGTCACTCAGTCATGTCTGACTCTTTGTGACCCCATGAATCGTAGCACGCCAGGCCTCCCTGTCCATCACCAAATCCCGGGGTTCACTCAAACTCACGTCCATTGAGTCGGTGATGCCATCCAGCCATCTCATCCTCTGTCGTCCCCTTCTCCTTCTGCCCCCAATCCCTCCCAGCATCAGAGTCTTTTCCAATGAGTCAACTCTTCGCATGAGGTGGCCAAAGTACTGGAGTTTCAGCTTTAGCACCATTCCTTCCAAAGAACACCCAGGGCTGATCTCCTTTAGGATGGACTGGTTGGATCTCCTTGCAGTCCAAGGGACTCTCAAGCGTCTTCTCCAACACCACAGTTCAAAAGCATCAATTCTTCGGTGCTCAGCTTTGTTTATAGTCCAACTTTCACATCCATACATGACCACTGGAAAAACCATAGCCTTGACTAGACGTGGCTTAGGACTGCACAATCCTGAAACAGTCAATGACAGAGGAACTTCTATGAATGGGTGTTAAGTCATTGCATAATCAACACTCAAGGTAGACAGTCAACAACAGTGACTCCTGGCGGGTTTGGACCAGACTGTGGAAAATCTTCAATCTCAGCCTTAGGAATCTGTATGTAAAATAAAAGACATGGGGAATCATTGACTGTTCTTCCAGCAAGGGAGTAGTCAGATCTAAGTTCAGGGCCTGATTATGTGGGTGTATTGATTGGAAATAGCCAAGCAGAGGGGAGTGGATGAGGAAGAACCATGTGCCCATTGCCACCATGGCCGTCTTCTCCCTGCATCAAAAGTGGCTCCCAGGAGAGCAGTAGCTCGACTCATTCACAGCAGGTGGAGATGACTGATGAGGTATGAAGCCAGTGGGAGTGGAAAGGAGAGTTTTGATGGAAGAAACATTCCATGAAGAACCAACAGGATGACAGTAAGCAGGGAAAGAAAACTTTTCAATGATTCTGCAGTTGTAAATTTGGATGATTTTAATGTGTAGGGCCATGAACAGAAATATGGTCATCCAGGACAGTCAGTGAGGGGATTTTGAGTCTGTAAATCACATGGATGATTTATGTAAAACTATCTATTATAAAACAAAATAATGTTAATATAAAAACAAAATAAATATAAAATATAAAACAAAAAATATAAAAACAAAACAATGTTAACTTGTTTGCTGCTGTTGCTGCTGCTAAGTAGCTTCAGTCGTGTCCGACTCTGTACAACCCCATAGACGGCAGCCCACCAGGCTCCCCCGTCCCTGGGATTCTCAAGGCAAGAACACTGGAGTAGGTTGCCATTTCCTTCTCCAATGCATGAAAGTGAAAAGTGAAAGTGAAGTCACTCAGTCATGTCCAACCCTTAGCAACCCCATGGACTGCAGCCCTCCAGGCAACTTGTTTAACACAATATAAAAACAAAACAAATATGTTAATATAACAAAATAATGTTAATATTTTATATAAATATAAAAACAAAATAAATACAAAATATAAATATTAAACAAAATAATGTTAATAATAAAGCAAGAATAATTAATAAAATTAGCATGTATTGAGCAAGTTAATATGTGTCAATATTTCCTAATGTACTTAGTTAATATTTGCTAAGATGCCATTTGTTGTTCTGATACATATGTATGCATTCATTTATTCCTTACAACAGTCCTATTTTTATCCCCATTCAGTAGAGGAAGAACCTGGGGACCATAGTGGTAAAAATACACAATTGAAGGTCATGTAACTGGTAAGCAGATAAGGTAGGATAAAACCCAGGCCATCTGACTCCAGACACTCTTCTTTCAGTCATTACAAGAGCTAATACTTAAGCATCTACTATGTGATGGTAGATGAGAATAGAGAATACCCATGGACAGAGGAATCTGGCAGGCTGCAGTCCATGGGGTCGCAGAGTCGGACATGACTGAGCAACACTGCACACATGTGATGGTACTCTACCTACAGTCTCTTTAATCCTTGAGAGTCAACCTATGAATTGGATTTCATAGATGAGGATGCTGAGGCACAGAAAGCATAAGAGACTTGCCCAGAGCAACACAGCTAGTAAGTGGCAGAGGTGAGATTCAAACTGCATCTGGCATATCTCTAAAACATGGGTTCTTTCCATGATGCCATGAAAAAGAGAAATGTATCCTGGGACTGGGTTTTCCTGGTAGCTCAGCTGGTAAAGAATCTGCCTGCTATGTGGGACACCCGGATTCAATCCCTCAGTCAAAAAGATCCTCCAGAGAAGGGGATGGCTACCAAATCCAGCATTTTTGCCTGAAGAATCCAAGGACAGAGGAGCCTGGTAGGCTATAATCCATGGGGTTGCAAAGAGTTGGACACGACTAAAGCAACTTAACACATAACACACAGCACATATCCTAGGTCCGCCCCTATCTTATTAATGACATTTTAAACTTCTACATTGGGGACCAAATATCACGCACCTAGGGTACACCCTGGAGAAGGCAATGGCACCCCACTCCAATACTCCTGCCTGGAAAATCCCACAGATGGAGGAGCCTGGTAGGCTGCAGTCCATGGGGTCGAGAAGAGTCAGACACAACTGAGCGACTTCTGTTTCACTTTTCACTTTCATGCATTGGAGAAGGAAATGGCAGCCCACTCCAGTGTTCTTGCCTGGAGAATTCCAGGGACGGGGAATCTGGTGGGCTGTCGTCTATGGGGTCGCACAGAGTCGGACACGACTGAAGCGACTTAGCAGCAGCAGCAGCAGCAGCAGGGTACACCCTTGTGAGTACAGGACCTGGTACACGGATGTCCAAGACCAATAGAATTGTGAAGTCTCTGGAAATCTCTGCATAGAAAGAAAATCCTGAAGCTATGCTGGGAGGATCCTGACCAATGGAGGCAGGAAGTTCAAGGAAGTTGAAGGGTGGGGTCAGACAGTCCTGAGTCCCATTGCATTTGCTGGGCAGCCTTGGGCAAATTGCTTAATTTCTGAGTTTTAATGTCCTCATCTGTAAAATGGGGATAATAATAGTAGAACCTCACTCTGGAAAACTATATCTAATGAGGACTTCCTATTATAAGAGGAAGCAAGTAAACATTTGGCTCCCAGCCGGGAGAAGCAAACACTCATTACCTAGTAGCAATGTTGCTATGATTGTTTTTACTGCTATTATTTCTACAAGAGAATGTGGAAGGCAAACAGCCCAGGCCTCGGGGAGAAGGATTCTACAGCTTATCTTTTACAATATTCCTGCCCCTTTGAAGCCTCCATGAAGCAGCTGCCTTGGCCTTCAAGTTTCACAGGCAGGATCTCCACAAACCTAATTGACCAAGGCCAGCTGCTGCTCCAGGAAGAAAGGAAGAGAGGAGGAGGAGGGTGGGAAAGAGGAGGTGGGAGGGCCTGCCTACCCAAGAACCCTTCCCTAGGCCCTTCCCAGATCCCACCAGCTCTGCAGCGTGGCCCCAGCACCAGCTTGGGCCATACTTCCTGCCCAGTCACATGGTTTATATTTCAAAATGTAACCAGCAGCTGTTGGCAGCTGGTTCCAGCTATGAATACCATGACCAAGAAAGGAGGGAGCTGTGAGGTCAGTGCTGGCCCTGGAGCAGCTGCTTCCCTCTCCACATGGGTGGGGAGTGAGCAGATGGAGGGAACCCAGCCGAGAACCACCGCACAGGGCGCTGGCTACCCCAGGGCGGGGGTTCTCAGATCCTCCAGATGGAGACCCCCCAGTTCAGCCCGTCAGGGCTCAGACTCTGGCTTACCCACCAAGAAGCAGCAGCTTCCCCTCAGCAGCCATTGCTTCCAGAGAGTTCTGGAGTCTGGGGAGTCTCCAGGTGCTTAGTCATGGAACATTAGAACTGGCAAAGCCCTTAATCCAACCGTCCCGTTTTATAGGCAAAGAAACTGAGGCCCAGAGGGGTGAACTGACGAGTCTAAGATGGCCCGATGAGTCAGTGCAGGGCTAGGGCAGGAACTCTTGCTGAAAAGAACGAGCCTGGGGCTTTTCCATTACTCAGAACCACAGAGCCTGCCCCGGCACCCTTACCTAAAAAGGGCCAGATCCTGGGGTCCAGTCGGGATCTGCGACCCCAACCCAAGTGCCCCACACCTTTGAAAAAAAGGCTTGCTGAACAGAGATGGTGGGCAAATGTACTGGCAAAGAAAAATGTATTTGGACAGGGAAACGCGCTCACCTCCAGTGTAAAAATGAAGAAGAATCGAATTCCCCAAGCAGAACTCCTCCTACGGTCTCATTTGGATGAGCAACACCTGCGCACACATGTGGACGCACAGAAAAAAGACTGGAAGGAAAAGTAAAACAGACTTACCTCTGGGAGGCAGGGTTGTGAATGTTTTTCATTTGTCTCTTGTCTTATCCATATTTTTCTATTTTCTTACTGTAAGAGTGTTTATTTCTATTACAACAATATTAAAAGGATACACAATAAACAGCCCAGTGCCCAGGTCCCCATGACTGGGGACCACACTCAGTCAGGCTTGGCTTGTGGAAGATTCCAGAACAGGCTGTACCTATTGCACAAGGTGGGGCCGTTTTCTTCTCTGGGGAAGACTAAGCAAGCTCGGGCCTGAGGGCAACAGGCATGGTGAGGCTCTGCTCAGCTGGAGCAGCAGCTCCGGCTCAGGGCACCCTCAGGGTCCTCCGGTGTGCACCGGGGAGGAAGGGCCGGCTCCAGACCCCAGCCTCTCAGCTGGCTCCGCAGCGCACGTGCCCAAGGCCTCATGTGTGGAAAATGATCTGGCCTTTGTCTGGCTCTTCCCCGCTCTCCAGAGCCAGACAAAGGCCAGATGGCCTCTGGGAAACCCTCCCAGTCTCAGCCACACCTTCCAGGAAACCTCATGGCAGTTTTGTCTTGTAGACATGCATCTCTCACTCATGTTCTGTTGCCACTTGCACACTACAATGCCGATGTCCTGAAGACCAAGCCACCTTTCTGGGTTAGCCCATGAGGGCTACCTGCCAGGGAGCCCTCCCAACCTCCATCTTGCTGAGTACAGCTCCGGAAGCGGTGGGTCTCGTCACAAGTGCCACGGAGCTCAGAGACCGTTTTGTTTAGATAGAACACTGTCCCTGTGCCGCATGCCAAGTCAGGACTATGGTGCTCGCCCAGGGCCCTGGCTGGGGCCCCCTACCTCCTTGTTGCTGCTGTTGTTCAGTCCCTAAGTCATGTCCGATCATTTGAGACCCCACGGACTGCAGCAAGCCAGGCTTCCCCATCCTTCACTTTCTCCCAGAGTTTGCTCAAATTCATGTGCATTGGGTCGGTGATGCCATCCAACCATCTCATCCTCTGTCGCCCCCTTCTCCTCCTGCCCTCAATGTTTCCCTGCATCAGAGTCTTTTCCAACGAGTCAGCTCTTCGCATCAGGTGGCCAAAGTATTGGAGCTTCAGCTTCAGCATCAGTCCTTAGATACCAGCTAATTGGCGCTTTCTCAAAGGGCCCAAGTACCAGAGGAAATGCCTTCATACACCGAAGCGGCACCTCCACGAGGACACCTTCTCTTGTCCCGTAAAGGGTGGGTCTCACGACGTCTCCACACAGTGTTGACAAACGCAGAGGGGACCCAAACAACCAAGTCTGAGAGTGTGGGCTCAGCCTGTTTCCTGGGCCTGTTAGGAAGTTCCCAGAGTCTCAGCTTCCTCTTTTGTAAAATGAGTCTCAGCGGTACTGACAGCATTCACTCACTCTCAGCCTCTCTACCTCTGTGGTCAGCACACTACCCTCGGGTACCTGGCACACCGCTTGTTTTTGTGTGGCCCTCAAGCCAAGAATGGTTTCTACATCTTCAAATGGCTGGAAAAAATAAAAAGAAGAGTACTATTTCATAATAGATGAAAATTATATGAAATTCAAATTGCAGTGTTCATAAATAAAGCTTTATGGGAACACAGCCATGCACTTTTATTTGCGTCTTTCCTGTGGCTGCTTTTGAGCTCCGACAGCAGAGATTGAGTAGTTATAGCAGAGAACAGATGGCCCACAAAGACTGTTTACTATCTGACCCTGACCCTGGAAAGAAAAAGGTTTGCCAATCCCCGATCTGAACAGTGTGGTACACAGAAGAATGTGAACAAGTATTCCTCTCTCTTCCCATCATCTTTTTAATACTCCCCACCGGGTACCTCTGGTCTTGTCCCAAAGACAAGGAATATTGCTGTTTTGGCAGGATGATGGAGGGGGTACCCTCCTCACTGTGGATCGTCAGGCTTGAAGTTGGAAGATCAAGTTACAGAGACTGGATCTTCATTCTGCCACCAACTGGCTCTGTGACCCGGGGAAAGTCACTTCACCTCTCTGAGCCTCACTTTCCCTCACCCGTAAAATGGGATAATGATAACAGCTGATGCTTACATTACTGCTTGCCGTGTGTCAGAGGCCGCTGCGTGGTGCCAATCACATAGGTCACTTATTTAATTCTGACAGTTCTATGAATAGGTACAATCGTCACCCCATTTGCAGGCAGAGAGCTGAGGCAGTGGGAGGGTAGGTGAGCGACCCAGGTTCTGCAGCCAATCAGAAGTGGGACCCAGAGACTCTGTGTGGGAGACAAACAGCTGCATCACTTGGGTGCTCCAATAACTCTCATAAGCCTTCAGGCTTCACACCCATCCTGGGAGATGCAACTGAGATAAGGAACCTGTATGCTTTTCTCAACAAGTTCTAAGATGACATAAACATTTATCTTGAAAGGAAACGAAGGGAAAAACATTTCCAAATCTCTCGCCAATGGTGGCATGTCAGAGACTGTGGGAGCACCTTGGATGGAAGGAGATGTTCACGCCTGCCTGGGTGGTTCTAGTTCCTACCTCCACTGGGAGGAAGCAACTGGCTCTGCTCCCCAAGCCAGAGCGCTGAGCCATTGAGACCTGTTCCCAGCCCAGCCTTGATTGATAAACAGGAGTCACCTTTCTCCTCAGGTGATGGGGACGCTGCGGCACCTTTCTCACCCTGCTTGGGTCTCCACCCAGCCACTGCTCCCCGCCCCGATCTGGTGGGATCTCGGAGGAGGAACAGCCCCGGTTTCTCAGCCGTGAGTGCTGCGGAGGACGCAGCTATTCTTTGGAAGTCTCCCCAGCTCTCCTTCCCACCCGGGCCCCAGCCCTCCCTCCGACCTCTCACTCCCGCATTAGCACTGGAGCAGGGAGGAGTGGCAAGGGCTGGGCAGGCTATGTCTTGCCTTTTTGTCTAATTGATCCATGTGAAGGCTCTGGCTTGGCTGGGAGGGTGGGGAACTGGCACTAAAAATGCAGCACATGTGCTAAAGGGTTAATCACTTGAGCTCCACAGTTGAAATACCTCCACCACTTCCTGGCTGTGGGACCTTGAGCAACTTACTAAACCTTTCTATGCCTCTGTTTTCTGAGGAGCAAAAGGGAAGATTCGATGACCTGCAAAGAGCTTGTGACAGTGCCTGGCATATACGAAGTGCTCAACAAACATGGGCTGTGGTTCTTTCTTTCTCTCTCAGCAACTTCTTCAGGATAAGGCACCTCAAGGATGTGACAAAGGTTTTTTCCACATGCTTTCAGAATGGGCTGTACCATAATGCATCCTTGATTCATCCAGTATATGTAGAGGACTTAAGTTGCCAGGCACCATTTAGATCTGGAGAATGCAAGGGGCTTCCCTTGTGGCTCAGATGGTAAAGAATCCATCTGCAATGCAGAAGACCTGGGTTCGATCCCTAGGTCAGGAAGATCCCCTGGAGAAGGGGATGGCAACCCACTCTAGTATTCTTGCCATGGACAGAGGAACTTGGCAGGCTGCAGTCCATGGGGTCGCAAAGAGTCAGACATGACTGAATGACTAAGCACACGCACAATGTGAGGGGAGGGAGGAGGAAGACATGCATGGGTAGTACACTGTAGCGGGGGTTGATGCTTTGAGACCCATGGGCCCTGGAGAGGGATCCTCTAAGTCTGGTGAACCTGAGACAGGGGAGGAGACACTGAGTCCAGAGTCATGAGAAGGCCTCGCAGGAGCCAGGTGAGGATTGCAGACCAGGGAACACAGCTCAGCACGCTCCATCTGCAGCTATCTCCGTGAGCCTCTGTGGAGACCCAGCTTAGAGCGTGATCTTAAGGATCAGGCATGCTCCAGGTGGAAGTGTGAAAGTTCCTCTCAGCGACTAACAGTAAGGCCATGGCTGCCAGGTGTGGACAGGACAGAGGAGACACCCAGAGCCATGGCTGGGAGAGAAGGGAGGAAAAGGGAAAGTGCCAGGGGACCACCAGGGCTGTTCCATCCCAAGGCTGCTCCGAGCGGCTCCCCCCAAACCCTGCTCACAGCCTTGGAGGCTCAGCAGGAATTGAGAGCAAAAAGGGACCGAAGAGAAGACGGTCAACTTTCTCAGGCCCCATGTGAAGGGAAGAGAACCAGCTGGGTTGATGGGGAGAAGGGAGAACTTGTCCAAGGAGGAGCCATCCTGGCAGGCTGGGGCCAGGAAAGCCATCCTGGAGCCTCTGCCTGTGGGCTGTCTCAACCCTATCAACCCTCCTGGTGGACACCATGACTGACTGTGGCCCCAGGGCATCTGTCCTCCTTTTCCGATCCTCCGGCTCACATGAGCCAGGCTTTCAGCTCAGCCCCGCTCAACACGGGCACTCATGGGCATCCACACCTGACCTGGATAGGAGAGAAGCAGACACTCTGCACCTTAGGCCAGTGTCTGCTGCTAACCTGCAGTGTGGCCCTGGGCAAGTGCCCACCCTCTCTGCTTTCTGTTTCCTTATCCTTATGTTGGGACCACACATTTTCTTTTCCTCCAGGTTTGCTGGGAGGAATTTGTATGATGTGAAAAAACACTCAAATGCTTTACGTGGGAATGGTTGTGTTTCTGAGGTCTTCTCTGAAGATGAGCGTGAGGGAGGGCAATGCAGTTCCCTGTTGCATCCAATGCAGAGCATGTCAGGCCTGTTGGCAGGTGGTTCTGCCCCAGATGGGGAGAAGTGGGGGAGAATTCAGCCTTCAGCAGGTCTCCTTACCTGCTCAGGCCTTGTGGTCACCTGAAACTGCCAGAGTGCTAAGAGATCCAAAAACAAACACAAAACCCATCAAGGCCACGACATGGCGCCTGCTTCCTTCACCTACTCCAGCCCCCAGCACAGGTTGCTGGAATCACCTCCCCTGTAGCTACTTTGGCTTCTTCCTGATGAACACAAGTCCACTTCAGCCTTATGAGGCAGAGTTTTGAGCCAAAAGCTACATTTCTCATGACTCTAGCATCTAGAGTAGCTACGGGACACAGCTTTGGCCAAAAAGATAAGAAGGTGCTGGACCGAGACTCTGGAAACCTCCCAACAGGTTCCTCTGGCATTTTGCCATCTGATCTTCCTCCACATACTGCCTGGAATGGGGAACCACCGCCTAGAATTTTAAAAGCCATTTTGCAACTACGAGGACACAATCCATATGCTGAGAATGACTGAGCAAAAGCCCTGATGTCATCTTTGAGCTGTCATGTAACTCTGGACCACCTGCTTCTGGAAATAATAAGTTCTTAACTGTTAAAGCCACCATTTCCCCCCTTCCTGGGAAGAGGTTAAGGTGAGGAGAAGGAGTCAGTTATTTACAGTCAAGCACAATTATAAATATAAATATTATAAAAAGCACAAGCTTTCCTCCAAAGACTAGGTCATTACTACCTTGAGCATCCTCTAGGATCCCACAAAAGACTTATCACACGGCACTGTGAAAGTCAGTTATTCATACACTGTCCCTATCAAGTGCAAGCTCAGAGAAGGCAGAGTGCACATTCTGTGCTGATCACAGCTGCATCCCCAGGGCATGACAGTTTCTGGCAAACATTAGCTTCTCCATGTGCCTTTCTTGAATCAATGAATAGAAGCACACTTCAAAAATCTAATTCCAGGAGATGTAGTTAACTTGCCCTAGACCCAAGAACCATCATCTCTGGCCAATTTTGAAACCTCTGTTGGCGCATGTTTGAAAAAGTCAGGTTTTAGTGTGGTTTGCCTAAAATACCCCAAGTGTTGTAAATAACTCTCTCAGCTCCCAAAGAACCACTGCCTTTTCCTAACCACTCACAGCTCATCGTGGCTGCCCTTAACTTGCCACTACATGACCCAGAAGGCAGCTCATGCAACCTCTCCAGCATATTCCGATGCCAAGTGCTTATCATAACTGAGAAAGGGCACACCCCACAACATATGGAGAGCTTGCTTGAATATACATAACGTGTGTAGGGAAACAGTCACAGGCACAGTTGTCTGGTCATCTTCCTATCCTAAACATCTCAGATATATTTAGACTTGTAAAATTACTTTCTTCAAGACCTCCAGAAGGTTCCAACAGTCTCCTCCTCCTCTTTCCTTTATTGTGACTTTCTCCTCAAAACCTGCTATTTTCACTGTGTCCTCAAAATGTTCATGCTTTTTCTGTATTCAAGTTATCCAACTAGGGGATCCAGCTATATAACTTCTTTATTTGCCTTTTTTTGGAAAAGCATGGGAAGTCCATATATAACTAATGGGAATGCAAAGTTCATATGTTTCCTACAAACTTGCAATTCATTTGTTCAAGATATTTGATGACAGTCCCTTGCAGAAAATCACAATGATGCCACTGGACTGCCTGCTAAAGCCCTCTCAGGTTCTTCTTTCTGGGTTCACACCCTCCCATGAAGTTTGAAGAGGGCCACACAACCTGAGATCCTTACTCTTCTTCCTCATCCACCTGCTGAATGGGATGGACTCTAAGGACCTAGAGGAGGATGGAGCCACAAGATGGAAGGAGCTGGGTCTCTTGAGTGGCTGCATGAATCAGAGACCTGCAGATCTTGCACTAGGCTGTAGCAAGAATAAGAAATATATGTTATGGCACCAGTGCTTTGGAAGTGTATCTGCTATAGCATCCAGCATTATTTCAGGTTACTCTTTACTTATCTATAGCGTTTTTTAGTCTCTTTATTCTAAAATGCTATCCCAGTTTGATTTGCATTCATTATTTACAATTCATGACTATACTGAATGTGGGCCTTTAGATCAAAGGTTCCCAAACTTGGCTGCTCAACAGAAGTAACTGAGAAGCTTTAAAAATCTTCCAGGGCTCAGGTCTCACCCCCAGAGGTTGTGATTCAACTGGTCAGTGGTGGAACCTGTCTTTGCTATTTTGAAAGAGCATCCCAGGTGATAATGAGGGCAACCAGAATTAAACGCCATCATTCTAGAGCAAATGTTCTCCACATTGAGCATGCACCAGAACACGTGAGAAACTTGTTCAAATACATATTTCTGGTTCCCATCCCCAGAGTTTCTGATTCAGTTGGGTCCCAGGTACAGTCTGGCAATTTTCATTTGTAATACATCCCTAAATGAGGCTGCTGCTGCTGCTTCTGGGACCACACTCTGAGAACTCTTGGTCCAGACTTTTTATATTCCCTCAATAACAACAATCACTGGTGTCATCCCTGGAAAATGCTAACCACTCAATAATTGAGTATATAACTGAGTTGAAATGAAGATGTTTGTGCTTTGCTTTGTCACTCAGTCGTGTCTGACTCTTTGTGACCCCATGGAGCCCGTCAGGCTCCTCTGTCCATGGGGATTCTCCAGGCAAGAATACTGAAGTGGGTTGCCACACCCTCCTCCAGGGGATCTTCCCAACCCAGGGAGCGAACCCAGGTCTCCTGCATTGCAGGCAGATTCTTTACCATCTGAGCCACCAGGGAAGCCCATCAATACTGAAGTGGGTAGCCTAGCCTATCCCTTCTCCAGGGGATCTTCCCAACCCAGGAATTGAACCAGGGTCTCCTGCATTGCAGGAGAATTTTTTACCAGCTGATCTACCAGGGAAGCCCAAAGTTGTGTAGGCCTTTATACTTGATGACTCTTCTTTGTTTTTCAATAGATTCAGATGGAGTTTGCTTAGTTATGCAATTCAACCAAGACACTCTGTAGGAACAGGAAGTGGGGAGATTGTTTGGGTGAGAAGGAATTGAATACTTGGCTTTGAGCTGGCATGTGGAAGCAAATATTTATCTAGTATCATGTATAATCATGGCACTGTGTTGACCTCTCCCTCTTTTATCTTCAGGGAAGGGAGATTTTCAAGAGAGAAAGGGACTTCTAGACTGACTGTAAGCAGTAGAGCTCAATGAGATGGAGGCAGGAGGGTCTCTCAGTGAGCTAAAATAATACACACAAGCACGCACACACATTGGATTTATAGGGAAAGTGGGAGAATTGGATTTGATATCTCAAGGAGGCACAAAATAAATGATGGCATGAAGTCATAAAGTCCTTGTTTCCAGGTATTGATGCCCCTGTATATTTTCCTCCTGTTGAATGTGAGCTGGACTTAGTCACTTGCTTCAGTGAATAGAATGTAGTAAAAGTGAGGGCTGCCATGTCTAAGATTAGATTACAAAGATTCTGGCTTCTGTCTTGCAGGCTTTATCTCGCTGTCTGTCTGCTTGTCCTGATGGAGTCCAGCTGCTGAGTTGTGAGCCGCTCTCTGATGAGGTCCACATGGCAAGACACTGATGTCCCTGGCCAACAGCCAGACAGGACCTGAAGCCTGCCAGCAGTCGTGTGAGTGAGTGACTCCTCCTCTAGTCAAGACTTGAGAAGACGACATCCCTGGCTTTATCTTGACTGCACCTTGTGAGCAACCCTCAGTCGGAGGTACCCCGCTAAGCCATGCTTATATTCTGGACCCATCGAGAAACTGGGATATAATGTTTGTTGTTTTAAAATAAGTATAGGGATAACTTGTAATAGATAGCTAATTTGTAATAGACAGCTAATAATTTGTAATAGATACCCAGTCAGCTCTTTCTGGACGATAGGGTATATGGAAACACTAGTGAATTCTGTATTTGAGCCCCAGGTTATATGTTTGTTCTTATACAATGAGTTCCATATTGGAATCAATATTGTGTGAAACACCATGGTAATAGCTAAAGCTCTTTACATAGTCCTAAATGATAGTGATGGCAAAACCATTGTGGGTACAGAAAGCGAATTCTATAAATGAAATGGGTATCTTTTCCCCATGAGGACAAAACCTGACCTTCTCCATAATAAAAGGGGTCCAACGTAATTATCCTGCAGCCAGGTAGCTGTCAGTCCCGTAAGGAATGGTCCCACTTTAGAGGCTTATATCGGCTCCCTTTGTCTTGGCAGGGTGGTCTTAGCAATGGTGAGAGCTCAAGCAGCTTTGGTAAGGGAACATCTATATTGGACCCGTTATGCCAGCTACCCCTGCTGCCATGACCACTCTGCCTATGGAGCAAACACAGGGTCATCTGGAAAAAGGACTCACATTCCTCAGACAGACTGTCTTGTCTGTTTGCTTGTTTGGAACTTTGTCTGCAGTAAATGCCCTTGGTGAGTATATTCACAGGACACAGATGGCTTTACCCTTTGTACCCATTCCCAGAGATCCACCTCTCCCCACACCCCCTTGTCACCAGTCTTCTAATCTGGCAAGAGCCAAAGTCTTTGCACTGCCAAAAGTTATAACTACTTCGATTTTCCATCCCCACTATCTTTTAGGGCCACCCCTGAGCAGGTCTATAAGGAGTGCCATCTGCTTCTTGTTGGTGCCAGGATGCCGTGTAGATCCACCTATACGTCTGGCCCGTCATCATCTTTTCTTCTTTAGCTGTGAGAACCTTCTGTGGAGCCGTAAGTATGGCTGCAAGGAGAAAGCGTAAGGGCCATGGGGGTCTGAGCCATTTGCTTAGACAAGGCATTGTGTCTTCCAGACCACTGAGGCCTGCTGCTTTTCTTTCTGCATTCTCAGTGGGATGGTCAAATTTGTCAGTGGGATGTTTTAATTTACTTTTTCTGTGAACACACTTTAGGGTCTCCAGAGGTAGCCAGCCTGTACTAGAGTCCAAACAATCGCCATTGTCACCAGAGCAGCTAAGAAGGACAGCCACTGACCTCAAATCATAACTTCCTCCCTGTGTGTTCCAGTCCATCCCCTGCCACGACTGGTAATGATTTAAGAAATTGTGATAACACTGCAAGCCACAATAATCAGTCCCCCAGCCTCAGCACACGCACACACACCTGATACTTACATGTGTGCTTAATAAATGTGTCAGCAGCCCAGTCCCAGAATCTCATTTTGAGGGGCTGTTTCTGGTACCATTTACTAGAAGAGTCCTGGCAGGAAACAAAGGTCACTCTAACAAAGGGGATTGAAGAGAATGGAATGAAGGCACTATAGACAAATGTGTGGCTGGGGTAATGAAGCTCTCTGGGGTTGGCAAGTAAAGAAGCGGCCACCACCCCTAGGTCTAAAGAGGAGAAGAATGGAATAGTTCCCAGACCCCATTGGGGTCTCTCTGGCTGTAAGGGGGAGCTGGCTTCTGCTGGGAGCACAGCCATTGGCAATGCCTGAGGCCTGGCAGGGAGGTAGCTGGGGAAGTAATCACCCTGGCCACTCTTTCCTTGAACTTGTCTGCCATTGGCCACTGATGAGAAGTCAGAAGGCAAGAGAGACAAGGATGAAGCTTGTACATATCAGCCTCCAGGGTCACAGGGCATGGGGAGAAGGGTGGCCGTGGACCTGGAAGGGCACGCAAAGACCACTCGGCACACGTCTCATCCCACCGCAGATGATCTATTCCTCCCAAGAAGGTAGGAAGGGAGCTGGCTTAAAGGTTAGGAGGCTCCCGCCATCTCTGCCAAGTCCTCAGTTTCCTCATCTGTTAAAGGATACATCAGATTCGTTTCCATACCTACCAAGCTACATACTTATCAGTACCTGCAGGGCTGAGGGCACAGACCAGGGAGTATTAGGGATGAATAAAGCCATGGGGTGATGTGGGTCAGGATTTTTGCTTGAAGATTTCAAAATAATCCTTTCTTTAAAAATCCAGCATGAAACAGAATACAGTGTCCCAATAAGTTGTTGAAATAAAATGAATTTTGGGAGGTTACATTGACGTGACACCTCCATTCCTTGCTGGGAGACATGCATCACTCTTAGTGGCCACTGAGTGGGGTTTGGTGGAGAAACTTGGGAAGCGCCAGATGATTCCAGAAAGCTCCTCCACACCTGACATCCAGAGCTTCTTGGATTAAACTTCTCTGGGCTCCCAAGTTTCATTCCCTGAGAACCTGGATTCATTTTTCAAATAGCCCTGAATAGTAAAGCTCTCCTTGGTATGAAGGTACGAAGTGCTCTCAAAAGTGTGCCTGAGTCTCTGAGACACCTCAAAACATCACCCCTCACAGCCGCACCCAGAACTATCTGGGAGGAATGCGGTGTTGACCTCCTCACAATGGGCTGTACCCTGAAGGGCTGCTGGGTTCCCAGAGGATTGAGGTCTAGGCTAAAATGCACGCAGAGTGAAAAGCAAAAGGATGCTGGCAGCTGGGAGTATCAAAGAGGGATTAAGAAAGGGAAGAAGTAGGGATAAGAGGTGGGAGCAGAGGAGAGCTTGGCAGTGGGTAGAGGGGTGTGAAAGTAACCACGAAGGTGCGGGAGACTTATCTTAGGATTCGTACTGAATTTCACTGTTGTGGCAATAAAGCAAAAGCAAATAGACCCAGCTCCATCTGGGCTGCCATTATTCATTGGCTCTGCGTCAGGCACTGTGCTAAGAAATAATGAAGACACTCAGATCAAGACAGATGAGTCTGTGGACTTGGATGGCACATACATTCTAGGTGCAGGGAGAAAAAAGGAAAAGCAAGGAAGCAGACTGATTCATTGATTCAGGTACTGATGGGTGCTGAGGGTGAAGGAGGCTACAGGAACAGCAGGACCTGGCAAGCTCTTCCTGACAAGGGCCAGATGGTACACAGCTTCAGCCTTATGGACCGTGTGTCCTCTGTTGCTGCCACACACATAGTCCTCAACTCTGGTGATGCAACACAAAGGCAGCCGTAGGCAACCTGTGTATAAACAGGTGTGGACAGATTTGACCTTTGGACTATAAGTTGCCAAGCCCTGGGATGGGGACAAGCTTGGCGAGGGGGCCAGGTGGGAGGCAGATAGAGGATGTTAAGCCAGGCACCCTGAGAACCTGAGCGATGAGAAGGGACCAGTCATGGGTGGCCTGGGAGAAGAGCATTCCAGATAGAAAGATTATCATGTGTGAACACCTTGGAATAAAGGACACAGAATATCTCAAGGGTGAAATGAAGGCCACTGCATCTGGAGTATATTAAACAAGAGTGGGAAAAAGTATGAGGTGATGTCACCAACATAGGGTGCCATCAAGTCTGGAGTTTTTCTACTTATGACAGGAAGCTACTGGAAGGTTTTAAACAGCGTGATGAGTAGAAAGTCCTGTTTGTTGTCAGATAGAGGAAGGAAAAGAGAAATTCCTTATTACAAAGCACCTGGCCATGGATTGACTCATAAAGGGAGCTAATACCTTCTTGGAGTTGGTTGCTAAAGCACTGTGCCTCTAAAGGGTCATCAAATCCTAAAATAGAAAGGATTTTAGGTTTCCCTATAGTTCATACGGTAAAGAATCTGCTTTCAATGCAGGAGACCCAGGGTTGATCCCTGGGTCAGGAAGATCCTCTGGAGAAGGAAATGGCAATCCACTCCAGTATTCTTGCCTGGAGAATCTCGCGAAGAGAGGAGCCTTGTGGGCTACAGTCCATGGGGTTGCAAAGAGTTGGACACTATGTTCAGAGCAACTAACACACACATAGACACAAGCTGGCATATCTCCCAGGTTTTACAGGTAAGTGTATTGAAACCCAGAGAGATTAGTTGCTTTGCTCAAGATCACTCAGTAAGTTGGCTGCAGAGCTGGGACTGGAACCTGGAGAGAGAAGCTTGGCCTGATAATAAAGCAGTTATCGCGGCAATGGCAACATGATTCTGGATCCAGTAAGGTGATGTCACTTGGCCACATCGGCGCACCCAGCCTCCCAGGGACTCAGTGCGAGGGTTCCAGGGAGAAAAGCCTGGGAAGAAAAGAGTTCCAGGGGCAAGGGACCGAGCAGTGGCCTTGAGTGGATGGAGGAAATCTTGGGCATGTCCATTCTCACAGTAGCTGTTGGCTGAAGAATCATGAGCGTGGGACTCCACTGGAAGAGGCCAGAGGCGGATAGGAGGACAATGGCAGGCACCAAACGGAAACGAGGGCTTCTTTCTGAGAACATCTGATAGAGCCCCAAGAAAGGTGAGGAACACTCAGCGACACTTCAAGGAAAGCTGGAGCCTGTAACCGCAGGTGAGACCAGTGAAGTGCGATTTATTGCTGTCAGCAGCATCCCATTTTTGCCACCATGCCTGGTGTGCTCTAGGAAACACAAGTCACATTGCAGAGTTCCCTGAGAATATATGGACCCGTATCCTAGTCCATTCAGCAAATATACCAGCACCAAATTCAGTATCTACCTACTGCCTCCAACACATTGGTTTTTCTTGGAGCTGGTACACCTACTATCGATGACCCCAGATCCATGCCAAAGGCAAGCTTTGGCAACCTAGTACATGGCTCTGGGCATGATGCTGAGAGATGGAAGGTCACACCTCTCGTGTGGAATACAGCACAGCTGGGGAGCAGTGGGTGGAGGGTGTGGGTTCAGGATTTTGAAGTCAAATCTCAGGATATGGGGCTCCTCCCCAAGCAGGGAAGCGGGTCTCATCGGGTCAAGACAGGGCAGCATTCATCCTTCCTGGGCGAGGGCCTCTGTCCCGCCTCCTGCAGAGCAAAGTTACTTTTCTATTTTTAGGAGATTAAAAAGTGCTATGAAATGTACTTTCCAATTTTAGGGCTCTCGCCCAGGCTCTATTTCTAGTGACCAACTGGAAAAATACCTCTCATTCTGCATGTACATATTTGAAATCTGGCCAGTAGCTTCTGAGTCCACTCCTTGCAGAGGGTTTTTCAAGAGAGAATCGGTTCCAAACGTCTTCGGGAGAATGTCAGCCTGCATTTTGCAGAGACGACGTGAACCTCCATGGCATCACCCTGCTACCTTCAGCCATGGGGAAATTTGAAAAGTGTTTTGTTTCAAAGATTCATCAACAGCCTTGTGGCTTTCTGCTGAGGAAGATACTGAGATTTAGGGATGTATAAGTAAGAAAAGTCAAAGTTCCAAAGGAAAAAAGCCACAGTCCTCTCACCACTTTCTCTCAATGAGTTCCATTTCCAACAGGAATTATGGACCAGGATCAGGGAGGGGCTTGGTGCTTTACTGTGAATAAAACTGCACATGAGGTGAGCTGAGTGGGCCTGAATTAGCTTCACCAGATAGGAGCTAAGTGCAGAAGAGAACCACGGAAATCAACATCAATTGAAACATCAGGTGATCCTCACAGTGGGACTGTGACCAGTGCAGTGAAAGGGGATCAGCTCCATTGGTCCAATATGATAGTAACGAAGCTGGCTGCATTTGACGTGGCTGGGGAACGCTTTTGGAAGGTCTAAGGCCTGACATTTTAAACTGGAACACCTATGCTTGCTCCTTGGAAGAAAAGCAATGACAAGCATAGACAGCATATTAAAAGCAGAGACATCACTTTGCCGACAAAGGTCTATATGGTCAAAGCTGTGGTTTTTCCAGTAGTCATGTATGGATGTGAGAGTTGGACCATAAAGAAGGCTGAGTGTCAAAGAAATTATGCTTTTGAACTGTGGTGTCGGAGAAGACTCTTGAAAGTACCTTGGGCTGCAAGGAGATCAAATCAGTCAATCCTAAAGGAAATCAACCCTGAATAGTCATTGGAAGGACTGATGCTAAAGCTGAAGCTCCAAAACTTTGGCCACCTGATTTGAAGAGCTGACTCATTAGAAAAGACCCTGAGGCCGGGAAATATTGATGGCAGGAGGAGAAGAGGACAGCAGAGGATGAGATGTTTGGATGGCATCACCGACTCAATGGACATGAGTTTGAGCAAGCTCTGGGAGATGGTGAAGGACAGGGAAGCCTGACATGCTGCAGTCCATGGGGTCGCAGAGTCGGACACAGTTGAGCACCTGAACCACAACTCTTTTGCAATCCCATGGACTATATAGCCTGCCAGGCTTCATTGTCCATGGGATTTTCCAGGCAAGAATACTGGAGTGGGTTGCCATTTCTTTCTCCAGAGGATCTTCCTAACCCAAGGGATTGAAACAGCATCTCTTGCATTGCAGGCAGATTCTTTACTACTGAGCCACCAGGGAAGCTCAGACACTCATGCATGCACGTGTGCTAAGTTGCTTCAGTTCATGTCGGACTCTGCGACCCTCTGGACTGTAGCCAGCCAGGCTCCTGTGCCCATGGGATTCTTCAGGCAAGAATACTGGAGTGGGTTGCCATGCCCTCCTCCAGGGGATCTTCCAGACCCAGGGATTGAACCCCCATCTCTTACATCTCCTACATTGGCAGGCAGGATCTTTCCATTGCCACCTGGAAAGCCCACAGACACTCATACAAGACCTTAACTTGGCAGAAAGCCTCTGAGGATGAGGACTCAAGCCAAATTTTGGCAGCGTTCTAACAGAGACACCCATTTCCGTACACAGCAGTGGTGGAGCCTCGGTACCCAGTTCCCCATGTACTCAGAGCGAGCAGCTCTGTCTGGCAGCTGCGATGTCTGTGTTTAAGGTTGATGCTACTTGGGGATTCACTGGGGCAGCCCCAGAGAGGTGGTTTGGGCATATTTCCTCTACGGGGAGAACTCGACTCTCTGTTTTGCCTACAAAATCCACAGTTGCTCTTCACTTCCTATTATTCTGCCTGAGCTACTAAGAACCGGCTCTGTGTTTCCAGCCAAGAACCGTAACTGCTCCACATGGAGCCAAACACGAGAGCCACAGCACTCTTAGAAATAAACAGGAGATGCCAAAGAAATTTCACACCATATTGAGTACTTCAGGCTAAATCTTTTTTTGCCCTTTTTGGTTGTTAGGGGCATTTTGGTGGAAATGTTTGAAAACCCCTGGCCTCAGGAATAAGCCTGGATAAAAAAAGAAAGAAATGAAGATAGAAAGGAGGCAGGACAGAAAAAAAAAAAAAAGGCACAGAAAGACACGCCAAAGAAATATTTGTGCACGTAACTGCCTGCCTGAAAAAGGCTGCGACAGGGCCTCCCTGGTGGCCAGTGGGTAAGAATCCACCTGCCAGTGCAGGCGACAGATTCAATCCCTGGTCCAGGAAGATCCTGCATGCCACGGAACAAATAAGCCCCTGCACCACAACTACTGAGCCAGCTTTCTAGAGCCCGTGAGCTGCAACCAGGGAGTCAAAGCACTGCAGCTCCTGAAGCCTGCCTGCCTAGAGCCTGCACACCTCAACAAAGAGTAGCCCCCACTTGCCACAACTAGAGAAAGCCTGTGTGCAGCAGTGAAGACCCAGTACAGTCACAAATAAATAAATCCTTATTTAAAAAAAAAAAAAGACTGAGACATGGATCATCTCACGTGACCCTTGTGTCAACTTTGTGACAGTCCCATCTTACAGATAGGAAAGTTGAGGCTGCAGCAGAGATGACGGGACTTGTGCAAGCATATGCAGTGGAAGGCAGTGTTGAAGCTAAGCTGTCTCTCCAAGTCCTGTGCTCCTCCAACTCGTCCCACAGTGGGTACCTTCTCTGTGTTCCTGTTGAGTAAAGAGGGGGAAGCTCAGAAAGCAAGAACCAGAGGGCGTCTTTCCCACCTCCCTATCGAACTACCCAGTATCCCTTCCCCCTAAAACTTATTCCCACCACCCCATCCAGGCCAGGGGACCCAGCGGGGCAGTATTACAGGGGGTTTCGGCTAGGCCTGCAGCTTCTGGTGTTGCAACCCTCCCACTGGGCGGCAGGCACTGTCCACAGCCGGGTGAACGCAACCAGGAGCACTGTTGGCTTGGGTTCAGCAGCTTCTTGTCCTCCTCCCTTGCCCAGCCCTCTCATTACTCAGTGTCACAATGGCCAGAGCCTCACAAACACACTGGGCTTTGTTTGCAGAGACAAGTCAATGGAGCCTAGAAATGGGAGTGGAGCTGCTGAGAAAACAGCACCTCCTTTGGGGATCATGTGAACCCCACATGGCCTGTGTTTTCAGGGCAACTTGAGGCCAGGATGGGGGACAGCTGACGGGAAATCCAAGCTTATGGGGGGTCTGCACTCAGAGCTTCTGTCCACGGGGAGTTAGAGCCCAATACTGCTTGTGAGTAGAAACAAGAAGACAGAAAGGGGATGATGGTGGGTGATGCTCCCAAAGAGTCCAGAACTTAATTGCTAATAATCATAACTGTCATTTATTGAGCACTAACTATATGCCAGGCATTCCTGAGTGCTTTACAAACTTGTTCTATCTTCACTAAACCCCCCAAGATAAGTACTACTCTTATCCCTGTTTTTCAAATGAAGACCCTGAGGGTTAAGGCATTTGACCAAAGTCACACCAGTAGAGAAGGCAGAACACAGATGTGAGAACAGGTCCTGCAGAAGACAAAAGCCAAATTTCATCAAGTCTTTGTTAAATACTCAGCCTTTTGAGTTCTACATGGTTCACAAAATGAACAGACCTTCAGGAACAGAGCAAGTGGTGAATTTGAAATCGTTTGTCTCTCTATAGTTGTCCAGTATGGGCTCCAATTCAGCCTGGATTCCCCAGGGGAGCTACTGACAAGTCTCCACGGTGTTCATTAAATGCCCATTGGGAGCACTGCCCAGCCCTGTCCAGGACCTGCAGGCTTGCCAAGCCTGTCAGCAGATTAACCGCATTCAAAGTACATAAATACAAGAAACCTGACTGTTTGGATTGTCTTTATTTCCTTGTCCCTATGATGCCAAGTCAGGATGGGTTAGTACTAGATCAGTGCTTCTTTTCAAAGTTGGGTCATGGTCTCCTCATCCCCCAAACCCTTTATCACTCTGCTGGAGATGGTGGAGTCTTTTTGTCACTGTACATGAATTTCCCTCCATACTCTGTTCTACCCCACCCCTTTCCTGAGGATTATGTTTCTCACTTACAGAGGAGAACTAAAAGAGATACAAAGAAAATATCCCGCTCCTTTGTTAAAAAAGAATGCCAACTCAGAACCACGTTCTTTAATATCAGTACAGCTCTTTGTCACTCAGCCAAGGCAGGAAGAGGCAGTGAGAGATGAATTTCACATATAATACATGCAAGAAGCCTAGTTTATGGATCTTTGAGTAAATATGAAGCCAGGACTTAAAATTAGTTCACTGGGGTTACAACTATGTGGCCAAAGAAGACATTGCTAGTCAATCACAGCACTCCTCTGAATCAGGATCTGGACTCTCAAATGCCTCAAGAGTGTGTTCCAGGCAGCCATTACCAATCACAGCACATAAGATAAAACCTATTTTTAAATGTGGACCAGTCTGTGGGCTCTTCATGGGTAGGACCCCACCTTATAAAAGCATTTGTCTCTCTGCAGATGACACCACCCTTATGGCAGAAAGTGAAGAGGAACTCAAAAGCCTCTTGGTGAAAGTGAAAGAGGAGAAGGAAAAGGTTGGCTTAAAGCTCAACATTCAGAAAACTAAGATCATGGCATCTGGTCCCATCACTTCATGGCAAATAGACGGGGAAACAGTGGATATAGTGTCAGACTTTATTTTGGGGGGCTCCAAAATCATTGCAGATGGTGACTGCAGCCATGAAATTAAAAGACGCTTACTCCTTGGAAGGAAAGTTATGACCAACCTAGATAGCATATAGAAAAGCAGATATATTACTTTGCCAACAAAGGTCCATCTAGTCAAGGCTATGGTTTTTCCTGTGGTCATGTATGGATGTGAGAGTTGGACTGTGAAGAAAGCTGAGCACAGAAGAATTGATGCTTTTGAACTGTGGTGTTGGAGAAGACTCTTGAGAGTCCCTTGGACTGCAAGGAGATCCAGAACCAGTCCACCCTAAAGGAGATCAGTCCTGGGTGTTCACTGGAAGGGCTGATGCTGAAGCTGAAACTCCAGTTCTTTGGCCACCTAATGCAAAGAGCTGACTCATTGGAAAAGACCCTGATGCTGGGAGGGATTGGAGGCAGGAGGAAAAGGGATGAGATGGCTGGATGGCATCACCGACTCGACGGACATGAGTTTGAGTGAACTCCGGGAGTTGGTGATGGACGGGGAGGCCTGGTGTGCTGCAATTCATGGGGTCGCAAAGAGTTGGACACGACTGAGCAACTGAACTGAACTGAATATAACCTAACACAGTGTGATCCAGATAGTAGCCCTCAACATTTGTTGAACACATAGTGAATGAAATAATGGATTAATGTAACTATTTAGACAGATGTGACTCAATCATCTTCTGGGTACCCTATCTTTGCTCTTATCTTTTACTAAGGAGCTGGAATCTCCTGGGTACCAAATTTGTGCTTTGTTCACATGTTCTTCCCAGGTTGCTTTAGCTTTATAAGTTTCTACACTGATCCCAAAGCTGGGAAGCTGTACCCTCAACCAAAAAGGTCAAACAAGAATTCATTGACCCTAAGTCAGAAGACCCATTAGAATAACAGAACCTGGTGGATTTTCTCAGCCTCTGATGACTAACGTCATTGTTTCCAGACCAAGTTTCTCTGCCTGACTTGTTCATCCCTCCAGATGAATTCTCTTCTGGGAGGTATCTTATGCAAATAGCCTTCTAATGGACCTGCCTCATCAGCTTCCCAGTTTCCTAGTCACAGTTGAATTCCCACAGTGGACACAGCTTATGCCTAGTCTATCAACCTCCCTCTTTGCCCCTAAATATGGGAAACGGTGTGTAGCAGCTAGTTGTTGCTATGTAACAGAACCCTTCAATGTTTAACGGCTTAAAAAAACAAACAGTCCTTGTTTCTCACAAGCCTACAGGTCAGCTGGGTGGTTTTGCTGGTCTGTGTTGGGCTTGGTTAATGTTGGCTGGACTCACTTATGTGCCTCTGACCAGTTTGCTAGGTGACTGGGATAGTTCAACTCGGATGGCCGTGGCTGGAAGATCCAGCTCCCTTTCAGGTGTCTCTGACTTACTTCCAACAGACTTGCCTGGCATAGTCTCATGATAAGGGCCGTGGTCAAATAGGGACAAACAGAAATGTAGCATTTGGACAAGAAGAGGATGTACCTTTCACTACTACTACCACCACCACCACCAAGTCGCTTCAGTCGTGTCTGACTCTGTGCAACCCCACAGACGGCAGCCCACCAGGCTTCCCCGTCCCTGGGATTCTCCAGGCAAGAACACTGGAGTGGGTTGCCATTTCCTTCTCCAATGCATGAAAGTGAAAAGTGAAAGTGAAGTCGCTCAGTCATGTCCAACTCTTCGTGACCCCATGGACTGCAGCCTTCCAGGCTCCTCTGTCCATGGGATTTTCCAGGCAAGAGTACTGGAGTGGGTTGCCATTGACTTCTCCACTTTTCACTAGTGGGATACATCTGAAACAGTGCCTGGTGTGTGATCCTGACCCCTTATACGAGGGGAAAAGTTTCAAATCAGTGGCACTAATACTTCAAATGAATATCTTAAATACAAAGCCCTCCATCAAAATATTTTCTGGTGGTGAACAGGCTTTGGCCTTGCCCAGTCTCCCAAGTTTTCATCAAGGAACTCAGCAGTTGAAACAAAAATGAAGGCTTCCCTGGCTAGTCCAAGCTGCTTTTAAGGTCCACAGAAGGTCTCCTTTTCGTCTTGAAAGGCCTTCTTTTGTGGCCACGCTGACGCAGACACTGGCTTCCTGTCATTGCCCACCTTTTGGCTCCTGTGCCGAGCTTGTAGCTCAAGGCAGGCGTTCCCACACTTGCTTAGACTTCTTCAGCAGCCGCTGTCATCTGCTGGTTCTGATGCTATAGGCGTCAAGAGTGGGAGTGAGGCTTCGTTTTTGGTTCTTCCGATCTGGTTTCAGAAAACATTCAGAAAGTCCAGACGGATCATGTCTTCCTAAAAGTTTAATTCCCTTCACTCTCATTATGGAATAGTTGAGTCCTGTTGATGATTAAATCATCTTCATGGGCTGGGCTGAAAGGCCCTGAGAGGATGATTAAATGCAGCAAGATTTCAAGTGGGCAATCTCTCTTTGAATATCATCTCAAGTGGAGAGATCTGAAAAAAAAAGCAGTTCTTGTCTTGACTTTTTGGTGAGGTCTTTGCTTCAGGGATGAGCAACAAGATGTTTAAATCTTCTACTCCTTGTGTGAGCAGGCACATGCCAAAACCCTATTCCTTATATCCTCTACCCATAAAAAGAATCTGAGCTAGTTCTCGTCACCTTTCCCATTAATCCTGGATGTCAATTCATAATTCTTCTCTACTCAACATTTCAGGTAATCACTCCAACTGACTGATCAGAGCTGATAACCAAGATGAAAAAGATTTACCACCTGAATAAGGATGGACCAAAGATTTCAAGGTAGAAATGAATATAACAGGCTTTTATGAGTTGAATTTTGTCTAACCCCCCTCCCACAATTCATACACTGAATTCCTACCCCTCAGAATGCCACTTCCTTTGGAAACAGGGTTATTGCAGATGTAATTAGCTAACATGAGATGATACAGTTAAAAATGAGGCTATGCTGAGGTATATGACCCAAGCCAATAAGACTGGTGTCCTTACAAAAAAGAAATTTGGACATAGATGCACTTGGGAGAACACCAGAAGATCATGAAGACAGAACTGTATAAGCCAAGGAATGTCAAAAATTTCCAGCAAACCTCCAGAAACTAAGGAAGAGGCATGAAACAGATTATTCCAGTTTTCAGAAAGAACCATCTTGCTAACCCCTTGATCTCAGACCCCAGTCTCCAGAACCGTGAGACAACACATTTGTGTTACTTAGACAACTCAGTCTGTGGTGCTCTGTTACAGAAGACTTAGAAAATCAGTACAAGAGAGAATCTTGCCTATGGAGCACAGATTATTTCTAGGAGGTTCAAAGAGACAGGAAATTTTAAAACAGAAAGGCAACTTGGAGACCAAACAGACAATTTTTCTTGTCTTAGCCACAAATCTCTTTTGCAAATAAAGAAACCAAAGCCCAGAGAAATGACAGGATGTGACTAAAGTCACAGAGTCAGCTGGTCAGAGCCAAGATTTCATATTAGGTCTTTTGATTGTCACTTTCCCAGGTGGCTCAGTGGATAGCCACCTGCAATGCAGGAGATGCAGGAGACACAGGTTAAATCCCTGGGTTGGGAAGATGCCCTGAAGAAGGAGATGGCAACCCACTCCAGTATTCTTGCCTGGAGAATCCCACGAACAGAGGAGCCTGGTTGGCTACAGTCCATGGGGTTGCAAAGAGTCAGACACGACTGAAGCAACTAAGTATATCCCCAAGCCCAATTTCCAGGCACGCTTTGGTCATTTGCGCTCATCTGTATCTTTTCTAATCTACCATGAGACCTTGAAAGCAGGATCTAGACGCCTGGAATCTGGTGTGTTTTCTCACATAAAACAAACCCTCAATAATATTTGTCAGTAATAGGTCACATACCCAGGGTCTTCCACAGGGTAATCTCCATGTTGACCCAAGAAATGGTGCTTTTCCAAAAGCAATTCCTGTGCTAGAGAGAGAACACAAAGGCTCAAATGTGTCCAGGCTCAAAATGTGTCAAGCTGTGGACAGCAACTCCCAATGGCCTGTGAGTCATCAAGCCTTGTTCACAAGTAGACCAAGGTGCCACTTGTTCAGTCTGGGCCAAGTAGCCTTCTCCTGACAAAATGGTGCTCTGAGTGGAGTGAGCCATGAAGACCTTCCAGCTGCCCATGAGCTCTTAGCCAGCTCCCTTCAGCAGCTACAGATTTCTCTCTCTTCCCTAGCTGAAGGTCTCACATGCTTTGTAGAGGCAGAGACCATCTTATTTTTTCTCTACATCTTCCATGTTGCCCAGGGCCCAGGGTTCAGCTCACATCATAGCAGATACCCAATGAATGGTGTCAGCATGGACCAGCCAGCCTCCTATGCCATCAGCTTCCTGTTGAGCCCAAGAAAAGGAAAATTTACAAGATCTTATTTTGCTAAAAATATACCTCTAAGGGGAATCTCCTTTCCAAAGCTGGAAAAGCATTGAAAGAAATCATCAGCATGACACTTTTCAACACTTAACATGTCTGTCTAAATTTAGAGAACAAAAATTCAGTCAGTTTAGTCTCTGTAGGAAAATCTCCCACAAGGCACATTTATAATGTAAATTTTACTTTGTGCTTATTTCACCATAATAAACAAATGCTTGCAAAAACTAAATTTAGTCGATTCTAAAAATCATGATTATTTTGAGTATATTAAGTTCATCAAATATGTTAGATACATTTAGGAGGTGACTTCATATTTCTCACATCTCACTTCCACAATTCTGGTATTTTTATGGTTAACATGGGTTCTGAGGAACAGAATATAATTTGTTTTTCATTGAACTGATGGGAAATCAGATTCAGTTCAATTCAGTCATTCAGTTGTGTCTGACTCTTTGTGACCCCATGAACCGCAGCACGCCAGGCCTCCCTGTCCATCACCAACTCCCAGAGTCCACCCAAACCCATGTCCATTGAGTCAGTGATGCCATCCAACCATCTCATCCTCTGTCGTCCCCTTCTCCTCCTGCCTTCAATCTTTCCCAGCATCAGGGTCTTTTCAAATGAGTCAACTCTTCACACGAGGTGACCAAAGTATTGGAGTTTTGGCTTTAACATCAGTCCTTCCAATGAACACCCAGGACTGAGCTCCTTTAGGATGGACCGATTGGATCTCCTTGCAGTCCAAGGGACTCTCAAGAGTCTTCTCCAGCACCACAGTTCAAAAGCATCAATTCTTCTGTACTCAGCTTTCTTTATAGTCCAACTCTCACATCCATACAATCAGGATTGGCTTATACGAGCTTTGTTCATGACAGCTGTTCAGGACCTGCTTGGATCAAAAGGAGGGAGTTGCTAAAGTTCATTTGGTCTGGCTACATAAACTGTGGGGCTCAAGTATGAAAGGAGAAGGCAGCAGGGCAGTCAGTCTTCAATTCCCACTGCCTGCCACCTCAACCCACAGCGCCCCCCTCAAAGGATTATAACCCCCAGCACACACTGGGTAGACAGATGCGAATGACTGAGAGGCCCCCACCCAAATGCACTGTGGCACTGCCAGCCTCGGGAAGGGACAGCACTGCCATGCTCCCCCCCAAGATGCCATGGGGTGCTGCCCAGCCACCATCTTTCCTGCATCTGCTTCTACAGGAAGCAGACAGTGAGCTGGGATAGTGAGCTGAGCTCCATTGTCCCAACAGACTTCACTCAGAAAATGCAATCTCAAAGACAAATTAAGACTTGTAAGATGGCCGTGTTAGGATATTAAACCCCAAGCAAGTCCTTCTGAGCATCAATCTTGGTGGATGGCACCAGTCACTCAGCCATGAATCCAGCCCCACCAGGGACAATTGCACAGGGGCTCAGCTTTTCCTATGGGCCTTAATAGATGTGCTGGTCTCATGTTGAGAGTGTAATGCTGGGTTGAATGCTACTTAAGAGCTAAACTAGACTGTAAGATCTTTGAAGGTCAGAGATTCTCTGATTGCTCTTTCTCCCAAAGCACTTAGAAGGTTTTGACACACGATGCACTAACCAAGAGCACATAAATCACATAGTATAAGTCACAAACTGAAACGCTGGAGATAAAATATTCTGGGGCACATGCTGGGAGTTGAATTACAATTTTCATCACAGCAAGGTGACTGCGGAGCCCACTTTCCTGAATAAGCAGCCCATGAGCATGGGAGGTAGAAGGGTGGAAGCTATCACTTAAAGGTGCAACATGGGAAAGGGGGTTGGGGAGGAAGGTTTCTGAGAAAGACACTGTTTGCTGGCTCTGAGCCTTAGCTCACATCACTGATACATATACATCACAAAGCAATTTCGATTCTCTGGGGAGAATTAGGCAATGATGTGCACTTGGAAACTATAAGGAAAATGGAGTCACGCCTTAAATGTTGTGGTTAAAAGCTGGAAACCACAACCTCTCAGCTCCTTATTATTGAGACTTCTTAATAGCAAAATTCCTTACTGACTCCGTACATAATTGCCTGCAAGAGGGAGCAGGAGATGAGGTCCCTCTATCCTGAAAGGCTCAAATGCTGATTGGATTGATTCACAGACTCCCTGCTGTTTGAAACTGTCCTGCCAAGTGGCTGCTGGGAGAAGTCACGAAGCCAGGGGATGGAAATAGCCCTGCCTGCTAGGAGAAAGAGGATCTCCAGCGCTGTCTTCTCACCCTGTAACAAATACTGACGAAGCATTTTTGCATCTCTGCCAGTTGCTATGGAGACCGTGAGGGGAACACATGTAAATAGTCAGCCTGTGAGAGACATGCTAAGGTCTCCAATGCAATGTGCTTTCTCTACTCGAGTTTTCTCTTTCTGGCTGAGAGATGCAGTTTGCAGCTACATCAGTAAGCTCTGTGGTTTCAGGCCTCAGACTCGTGAGACTCCTGTTTAAGGAACTCGTCTACCAGGAGCGAGAGGGAAACACCCCATGTCTGGGGTGAGATCTTCATTTGAAACACTTTCCTGCTACATTTATGTTAGCAGAAACTTCCTCCACCTTCTCATATGTAAAGTGGGAGAAATAAAGCCCCCCTCGTGGGTGGAAGACTGAGAATGGACACAAGCTTTGTAAAGATGAAAGCACCAGGTACGTCTGGTGCTGCTGCTACTAAGTCGCTTCAGTCGTGTCCGACTCTGTGCAACCCCATAGACGTACGTCTAGCAGCATGAATTACGGAATTACCGTAATTACCGGATATTCCTAAAGACTTGTCAAATCCAAACAAGGTCTCATTTAGGCATTGGCATGTACAAACGGGGCCGGCTCATCATCAGAACTAGCGGTTAGAAGGCATTGTTCCTTCTCAAAACTTGGTGTGGATGTCCCCATGCTATCACTTAGTCGTGCTGAAGACAGGCTAGTTCAGAGGCAGAATCTAGGTCTCGGGGCCTGGCTCCTGGCACGTCTCCGTGCAGCTGTCCCAGGGCCTCCGTGGTGATCAACAGCCTCATCTCACAGCCTTTCATCCACGCGAGAGCAGAATAGCTCAGCCGCCAATTTCTTCCGCCCCTTGAGAAAACCCAGGTGTTTTCTTACAACACAAATACACGCCCAGGGCTCAGAAGAGCCAGCAGATCCAGCAGCAGGATCCAAGCCTGCAGATCCTCCTCCTCAGAGAGGCACGGAGGACCAGAGAGTAGGTGTGGGCAAGCTCTGGTTTGAATTCCCAAAGCAGCCCCTCGAATTCCAGCTCCTGCGTGGGAGGGGGGCGGGGCCTAGGACGAGGGCGTTGTCCTCAGTGACCGTCTGCTGCCGCCCACGGCCCCGCGGCCCCGCGTCTCAGCCGGGTCTGTTCTCTGCTATCTCCTTGGTAACCCCACGAGGTGCTGTGGTGACGAGAGGAAACAGCGCAAACAGAACCAGCCAGCGGTGGGGAACTAGGCTTGCTGCTTCTTCCACCCAGCTCGCTCTCCATTCCGGAGTTCTAGATGCCGGTTCCTGATTCAAGTCACACGCCAGTGCTGGCCTTCAAAAGCAGCAGTCTGGTGCACGTGTGTCTTGTGCTCCCCAGTCTATGAGGATCCCGGACAGGCTGAACCTGGGCGCTCCAACCGTCTCAGCCCGCTGGGGAGCAGAACTCACCAGGCGGGACTCTGAGGGGAGGGTGGCTGGCCAGGGCCAGAGGGGAGCATAGACGGGGAGCTGGGAGCAGGCCAGAGGTCAGCCGGCTGAAGAATTCCCCAAATTCTTTTCCCTTGGCACTCCACACCCCAAATCTCCCATCTTAAAGAAAAATATAATGTGTGTGTAGATAGATAAAATATAAATACATATAAAATTATGTATTATATATGTGTGTGTATATAAAATATATATACATGATTATTAGAACTTCCATGAAGTTGAGGAGGCGGCATTAATAGTATCTTGTGGGGGGTTTTATTGTTGTGTTTGTGTTTGTGTTTGTGTTTGCTTTGCTAGGAAAGGGAGGAGAATTAAAAGGAAGGTGTGACAAAAGGAAATTATGATAGTGATGATATCAAATAGGAATGAGCCAAAAATTCATTTATTCATTCAGGAAATATTGAGTGACTGTCCACTACATACCAGGTCCTGTTTTAGATGTTGCGGATAGGGCAGTAAATAAAACAGGCAGAAATTCCAGACTTCATGGAGTTTACATTCAAGTGGGAGAGGCAGGAAATAAAAATGACAGATTTGCTTTTTCAAATGACAAAATTACAACAAAACATGATGAATATGTAAAACGTATCACACACACACACAGACATAAAGCAGGGTGAGGACCAGGAACCTGGATGGAAGCTGCAATTCAGGAGGGAAAACCGAGGGAGTCCTCACTACAGAATCAGTTCTGAGTCAAGTCGTGGCAGGCAAGGACTTGAGCTGGGCTGGTATCTGGGCAAAGAGCATCCTGAGCCCAATCAGGAGGCTGCCCTTGGCTGGAGCCAAGTGAGGGTGGTGGGGTGGGGGGGGAGGAGAGGGCGTGAGGCTGGAGTGTGATGTGTCAGATCAGGTGGGGCTTTGGGGGCTGCTGGAAAAGGTTTAGGCTTTTTCTCCAAGTGAAATGAGGAGACATGGGAAGGTCTTCAGCAGAGAAGTGGTATGATTTGCTTTCTGTTAAGGATCGCTGTGGCTGCTTCATGGGGAATTAGATGGAGGGTGGAGAAGGGCTGGTACTCTGAATCTGAAATCTGGTCTCTATTAAAAAGTGGAACTGGCAAATGTTGGGGAGGTTCGAGATAAGTGCCCAAACTTCCTCTTAAGTGATCAGGAGGATGGAGGAAAGCTGGAAATGGGATGCTTTGTGTGTGATTCAGAGTTAATGAAAGGTATTCCCACACAACCTAAAATCATCTTGGCTATCACCAGTAGATTATCTCCCATCCCTTGGAAAATGTGATCTAGAGAGAAACCAACGTTCCCCATATGTGGATGCTGTAATTTATCCAGCCCCTGGGGGTTCTTGGCAGGAAGCTGCTATTCAGATAATGACTTAGAGATACTAAGTCTGACACGGGCCCCCCTCCTTCCCCTTTAACTCCATATCTTGGACTAAAATTCAAAAAGTAAAATACTGTAGTCAAGTGCAGTGGGGTCACTGAGTGATTCACACACACTCAGCCTGCCAATGCATGCAGCTCCTTTGTTTTCCATAACTCATCAAATCTTCCTTGTATCTCCATGACCCCATGTAATGTGGAGGAAGAGACTAGACTTACATGGTCAGCAGGAATATCTTGGCCTCTCTGAAATCCCTGAGGTTAGCACCTGGGTCTTTGGTTGATGGCGGTATCACTACCATGTGACCATGGGTGTGGGAGTCAGCATGTGACCGCTGGTCTCGAGGGGCATGCCTTCGTTTAGGTGTTGGGCCCTGTGCTAGTGCCCCCTAGGTGTTCCCAGTCTAGCTTGTTTGTTGACAAGCAATGGACACACTTACCCATGGGACATTGACACTACCATTGCCTCCTTAAATCAAATCACTTGATCTCAAGGGCCCCCGCTTTCCAACTTCAGGTCTCTTGAGTTTCCAGTGACCCATCTTGAACCTCGCTGACCTTCACCAGGGCACCTGGGCATGCAGGGATATAGCACATTGCTGTTTACCAAGGCCCCTTCATTCGCTGATAATACACTGTCCCACTCCAGCCAGTGAGTAGTGGTGCCAGACCCATGATGGGATTCTCCTGGTTGCATTCAGCCTCTTCTACTCTGTGTGTGGGAAAGTAGGTCACTTGCTGTAAGATTTTTTAGTCCCTGCATACCTTTCTGAATGTTTTCATAGTTCTTTCCCCATAAAAGCGTTGACCCCAAGGAAGAGGCAAGCAAGACTCTGATGTGTGAGGGTCTTATCTTGTCTCCACTTCTCTTCTCACTCCTGTGCTCTGCGGGACAGGAATGAGTATGCCCTTTCCCCCTCTTCTTTTTGGGTAAGAATGTACCATAGCGATATCTTTTTCCTTGCTAAAGTGGTGTCAGTTCCACCCACTTTCCTGGGGCCAGGATGGTTGGGTCAAGAGCACCCTCAATCAATTCAGTCACTCAGTCATGTCCAACTCTTTGTGACCCCATGAACTGCAGCACACCAGGCTTCCCTGTCCATCCCCAACTCCCGGAGCTTGCTCAAACTCGGGAAGCCAATACTGAGACAGAATTAAGATTGCAAGAGTTTTGAGTGACACTTGTGAAGATAAAAGAGAGAGAAACTGGGGTTGGACAGGGACAGCCTCAGACCATGATGTAGATCTGAGTCATTTTGGCCAACCCAATGAGGGATTTCAGAGCAAAGGTTGCTCATCAGAGGAGTCCCATGTTGAAGAGAATCAGCCAGGTCTGGTACCTACTCCGGGCTCAATCATTGGCTAGGGAACTGCCCCAGGAAGAGCATGACCCTGGCTGTAAAGGTGTGGTGGATCTTAAGGCATCGATAGCTGGAGGCTGTAAGCTAACAGCATCTTTTACAGTGAACACAAGTTCTTTCTGGAAGGGAGACCCAGATGAACACCTCTAATACTGCCACAGCAGAGGAAAGGTTGCTAGAGAAATGATTGATGGGGCAAATAATGAAATTCATATCAGATTGATATTTTCTATATGTTTTACATATTACCCAAGTCAGCACTGAGCACAATCTTAGCCCACATCCTCTTCGCTGCAGGTGAGGTTTAATCCACTGTGACCACAGCATGAAGCAAATCACACAGATTTGACTATTCTCAAACCTTTCCTAAGAACCTCTTCACACAACATGGGGCTGGCCTAATGCTTGAAAACCATGAGCTTGGCCCTTACAGGGGCCTCTGCTTTTAATCTAAGAGGCTTTGTGTAAATTTTAAAAACACATCCATTTTAACTCAGCAGTTGGTACCAGCACGTGCCAAGTCGTTCTGGTAAACCCAAGTCCTCTGCTAAGACAACGATCTGCGTGCTGCCAGGGAAATTTCAGTGGTTTGTTGATAGCAAACTAACAGTGATAGAGAGCTGCAAATCTCTAACAAGGAAAGCTCCTATGAGTCAGAAGCCAATCACCTAACTGTCTCTTCACCAGATTTCCTTCCTGTAAGTCACTTTAAAAAACTTGACTTCTTCTTTCTCAGTTTTCAGCCCTTGTTTAATCAATGAGAGTTGAATCCATGTTAGAATTATTGGAAGTGCTGAGATGCAATTGGCCCTCTCTCCTAGACAGTCTGTGGAAAGGAAGTGGTAGAGAGGAGATGGAAAGATGTGGGAAAGAAGTCTAAGTGTGACCAGAGTGGGGAGGCAAAAAAGACTGGAGGAGAAACAAAAAGACTAGAAATTCTTGCTATCCCAGGAGTCAAAATATTGCTTGGTTTAGTCATAATTTATCACAATGACGGCCAGTTTCCTGGAAGTAATGTTGTTGGGAAAACTGTACCACTTGAGTTGAATTTGAATTTCAAATAATGAGTCAATTTTTAGCATAAACATGTCCAGTGAAATAATTCAGACATGCTTATATTGTATTTATTTCTTTGTCTGAAATTCAAATTGAACTCAGCATCCTGTACTTTTATTTGCTAAATCTGGCAACCCAATCCAGGAGACATTTCTGTCTCATCAGGTTGGGTTGATGAGGGTGATAGCTCCTTGTTGAAGGGGAAATGGAGAGTACAGACCATGGTCCTACTTTCTAGCAGAAAGGTTCAGATGATCTGGACTTGAGATCCTTCCCTCTGGGTTAGCCTCTGCCTTCCCAGCTCTGCTCAACACTGAGTACTTGAAACTGACCACTGGTTCAAAGCCACCTGCAGGTCACTGAAACTGCAGTTACTGTTCTTGACTTGGTATCTTCTATGGCTAAAGGTAAGCTTGGATCCCACAGCCTATTGAACCTTATTCTTGCCTTAATCACCACCATGTCTGTCTGGTCAATAGGATTGAGCTTTTGCCTTGGCTTCTGCCTGTACCTAAGGTCCTGAACTTCAAACTATTCAGTTGTGGTTTTGACATCCTGCCTAGACCATGGGTTACTCTAAGCCCATGCCTCGGGTGTGTCTTCAAGCCAAACACATCACCTGGGATCACAGTGCTGACTCCAAGCCTCGCCCTCTTGTAGTACAGGGATTGCCAAACATTTCCTGTACAGGGCCAAATAGAACATATTTTTACTTTGTAAACCTCGAGTCTCTTTCATTACTCAATTCTGCTATTGTAGCAGCAGCAGCATGAACAAATATGTGTTCCCATAAAGTTTTGTTTATCAAGACAGGTCCATGGGGCAGATTTGGCATATGGATCATAGTTTGCTGACCCCTGTTCTAGAAAATCCTGTAATCTTGCTCTTCCTGGCCCCAGAGTCTCCACTTACATATATGGATGCTGACCTATTAGCTCATGGGAGCCTTTTCTACCAGACAGGACTGTGAACGATGCTCCAGACTCCATCCTGTTTTATAGTCTTGGTGCCCTAGTCTTGGGCCTGGCAGGCCCCAGCTTTGTTCTCTTTCCCTCTGTCAGCCTCTGGGGTCCCAGCATGTCTAGAGAACGAGTGCACATAAGTGAGCCAACGTGTGCTTTTGTTTCCACACGGCAGCCAGGATCCACTTTCCTTTTTTCCATAAACACTATCTTAGTTCAAGATTTTGTTGCCAATGCCTTAGATGGGTTCTATCTTCTCTTTGGACGTCGGCCTCCCAAACCGTCATTGCACATCACTGCTGTACGAAAGGCAGCGAGATGGCCTGCCAGTGCTAGGGAAGGTTTTGTCATGGATTCAGAGAAAACCCTTCTCTTCTTAGATGATTAAAAAATCCTGGCAGAACCAAGCAAAGTAATCCTGAACCAGTGCATAGTTTCAGGACTACACATTTGGTGCTTCAGAGTGAAGAAAAGTCAACATTATGAATAATATTGATGCTGTTATTAACAGTGACAATATGGCTTTACTATGGAATGATACCACAAAACAAACATTACAGAAACTCCAAGCATGTATGACCAAATCCACTTCTTCACAAGGGGAGAACTTTGGGACCTAATTCATAAATTTCCAAAATAAGACTTTTAAATTAGGAAAAGACAATTTTGAAAGAAGAGCATTATTTTCAAATAATGCCAATTGACACCCTGAACCGCTGCTCTGGGTGAGTTTGACCACCTTGTTCTACATTTTTTTTTTTTTTTTACTTCATGGGATAAGTATTTCTCTCAAAAGTTGAGTGCAATTGAAGATTTTGTAAGCCAAATCCTATTTAAAATAGAGCTTATTCTTTAATTTTGGAGTCTTCCTTCCCTCTTAAAAAAAAATTGTTTTCTGTTTATTGTCCTTTATCATAATAAATCATCAATAACCATTATATCCCAAAATTGAAGCTCTCTGTACTTGCTTGAGAAGAGTATTTTTTGAGTTATCTGAACTCCTTCAAACCAGTCAATTGTTTTAATTGTTAGGACTTTGGAATAAATCTAAAACTATCATATCTTTATATTACTGCTAGGTTTTGGTTTGATTATAACTGATTACACGAGATGGGTGCTCAAGAAATACTAATTGAGGTAAATGTTTCTGTAATAATTGTAATCAATCGTCAAAACTTTATTAACATGAACTTTTAAATAGATATATCTTTGTATAGTTGTTATGCAAACTGTACCTCTTTAAAGCATAGAATTTGATGAATTTTGACATATGAATAAATTTGCCATGAAATTTCACTACCATCAAAATAATGAACATGTTCATTACTTTTAAATATTTCCTCATGCCTCTTTTAAATCTCTTTTTCCTGTTCCTCCCTATATGTTCCCCACCTCCAATTCACTGATCTATTTTATGTGTTTTCTAGAATGTTATATAAATGGAACCACTCACTATGCACTCTTTCTTGTCTGACTTCTTTCATTCACCAAAATTGTTTTGTATATTCCTTCATGTTGAAATATGTATCAACAATTCACTTATTTTCATCACTGAATGATATTTCAGTTTGTCTGAAAATAATTTGTTTATCCATTTACCTGTTGATGGACATCTGGGTTGTTTCCAGTTTGGGGCTATAAAAAATAAAGCTGTGATGGACATCCATAGATAGGTCTTTATATGATTATATGGGCTTCCAGGCAGCACAATGGTAAAGAATGCACTTGAGGGCAGGAGTTGCTGGTTCGATCCCTGAGTCGGGATATCCTCTGGAGTAGGAAATGGCAACCCATTCCAGTATTCTTGCCTGGAGAATTCCATGGACAGAGGAGCAAAGAGTTGGACTGGGTTTGTAAAGAGATGGATGCGACTGAGCACAACAGCGTATGATTATAGGCTTTCACTTACCATGCACAAATACTTAGAAATAAAATGGCTGATCATATGTCAGATCTGTCTAAACTTTTAAAAAACAGTTCCACTTCTTTCCAAAGTATTTTGGAAACCCCCACCAGTCATATATAAGAGTTCCAGTTTTCTATATTCTTACCAACACTTGGTATAGTCATTAAAAAAAAAAGTTAGCCATTCTCATATGAATGTGGTAGTGTTTCATTTTGATTCAATTTGCATTGTCCTAATGACTAATGGGGCTTCCCTAGTAGCTCAGTCAGTAAAGAATCTGCCTGTAGTGCCGGAGATGGGGGTTCGATCCCTGGGTTGGGAAGATCCCTGGAGAAAGAAATGGCAACGCGGTCCAGGATTCTTGTCTGAAAAATCCTACAGACAGAGGAGTCTGGTGGGCTACAGCCCATGGGGTCGCAAGAGTCGGACATGATTTAGTGACTAAACCACCACCGATGACTAATGATGCTGAGAATCTTTTCATGTTATTATCTGACATTTGATATTATTCAGATTGATGGGCTTTGACATCTGATTTTTTTTTTTTTTTTGGTGAAAAGTCTGTTCAGAGAGTTTGCCCATTTTTAAAATTGGGTTTTTTTGTTTGTTTGTTTGTTTCCTTATAATGAGTTGAGGATTCTTTAAATATTTTGGATCCAAATCTTATTACAAATATATAATTTACAAATAATTTCTTCCAGTCTTCATCTTTTTTATCAAGGCTTTTAATGAAGAAAAAGGTTTATTTTTTATAAAGTGCAATTTCTCAATTTTTCCTTTTATGTATAATGCATTTGGTGTCATCTAAGAACTCTGCCTGGAAAATCCCATGGATGGAGGAGCCTGGTAGGCTGCAGTCCAGGGGGCGCGAAGAGTTGGACACAACTGAGCGACTTCACTTTCACTTTTCACTTTCCTGCATTGGAGAAGGAAATGGCAACCCACTCCAGTGTTCTTGCCTGGAGAATCCCAGGGACGGGGGAGCCTTGTGGGCTGCCGTCTATGGGGTCGCACAGAGTCGGACACGACTGAAGCAACTTAGCAGCAGCAGCAGCAGCAAGAACTCTGCCTAGGGTTAGATCCAAAAAGATTTATATTTTTCCTAAAAAGTTTTATACTTTTATGTTTTACATTAAAAATTCACAATCCATTTATCCATTTTCAGTAAATTGTCAGATAAATTATGAGACTTAAGTCAAGATTTCTTTCTTTTGCTTGTGAATGTCCAACTGTTCCTTCCTACCTGATAAAAGAAAAACTACCCTTGCTTCATTGAACTGCTTTGTATCTTTGTCAAAAGTCAGCTGAGCCTATCTGTGCAGATCTATTTATGGGCTCTGTATTCTGTCTCATTCATCTGTTTGCCTGTCCTTCCAGCAATATCACAGTCTTCATTACCGTAGCCAGATAATAACTCTTGAAATGGAGTAGAACAACTCTTGCCACTTATTTTTCTTTTTAAAAAGTTATTTTAAACTACTTTAGTTCCTTTGCCCTTCCATATAAATTTTAGAATAATCTTGTCTATATTTACAAAAATTTGGGAGGAATTTTGACAGAAAATATGTTAAACCTTAATATCAGTTTGGAGAGAAGTAACATCTTAACTATTGAATTTTCCAGTCCACAAATACAGCATCCATGTCTATTTAGGTTTCCTTTGATTCATTTCATCAGCATTTTGTGCTTTTCAGCATACAAGTCTTGTACATGATTTGTTAAGTTTACATCCAAGTGCTTAATTTTTTTGAACAATTGTAAATATTTTAAATTTTGCTATCAACATATTCATTGTTAGTATTTAGAAATATGGGCTTCCCTGATAGCTCAGTTGGTAAAGAATCCGCCTGCAGTGAAGGAGACCCTGGTTCAATTCCTGGGTTGGGAGGATCCGCTGGAGAAGGGATAGGCTACCCACTCCAATATTCTTGGGCTTCCCTTGTGGCTCAGCTGGTAAAGAATCTGCCTGCAGTACAAGAGAGCTGGGTTTGATCCCTGGGTTGGGAAGATCCCTGGAGAAGAGAAAGGCTACCCACTCCAGTATTCTGGCCTGGAGAATTCCGTGGACTTAAACGTTAATATCAGTTTGGAGAGAATTAACATCTTAACTATGTTGAATTTTCCAGTCCACAAATACAACATCCATGTCTATTTATTTAGGTCTCCTTTGATTCCTTTCATTTTCATTTTGTGCTTTTCAGCATACAAGTTTTGTACATGGCTTTTTAAGTTTACATCCAAGTGCTTAGTTTTTTTTGAACAATTGTAAATGGTTTTATATTTAAAAGTTTGATATCGACATCTTCATTGTTAGTATATAGAAATACAATTGACTTTTATATGCTTATTTGGTATCCAATGATCTTGCTGAACATAATTCTTGATTCTAGGAGGTTTTTGTGTATTTCCTGGGATCTTCTGCATAGACATGTCCAACCTAGCTTTTTTAAAACATCGCCCTGGTGGTGAGGTGTGGCGGAGATAGGGTTGCAGTATTGGGGTAGCTGTAAGCCTGGTGGAGGTGGAATTTATGTTCCCCACCAGGTCTTTGCTGGAATGAGTATAGATGGGGCCATAGCTTTTTCTGTGCTGTTCAGCTAGAGGAAAGATGTTACTATCTAAAAGTTCTTAATCTTACTAGGCTACCTGTTTCCTACAGCTCTGGCTACAGAGAGCAGACTTTTTGGTTTGGGGGCGGGAGGAGGTATACTGGGTCTCCATTGGAAGGACTGATGCTGAGGCTGAAACTCCAATACTTTGGCAACCTCATGAGAAGAGTTGACTCATTAGAAAAGACACTAATGCTGGGAGGGATTGGGGATAGGAGGAGAAGGGGACAACAGAGGATGAGATGGCTGGATGGCATCACCGACTCGATGCACGTGAGTTTGGGGGAACTCTGGGAGTTGGTGATGGACAGGGAGGCCTGGCGTGCTGCGATTCATGGGGACTCAAAGAGTCGGACCCGACTGAGCGACTGAACTGAACTGATACTGGATCTACCCTGCTGTGCGTGAACTTTGCTCTAGTAGCAGAGGCAGCTGTCCAGCTGTGGTGTGCAGGCTTCTCCTGTTGTGGAGCACTGGGTCTAGAGTGTGCAAGTTTCAGTAGTTGTGGCGCATGGGCTTAGTTGCCCTGTGAAAAGTGGAATCTTCCCAGACCAGGGATTGAACTCATGTGCCCTGCACTAGCAAGCAGATTCTTAACCACTGAGCCACCAGGGAAGTCTGAGAGCAGACTTTAATTGTGACTTTTTTTTAGTGCTTATTGGCATTCACAATTTGCTGGCTTATATATCAACTCCAAGGATATATTTCAAATCCTGAAAGATGATGCTGTGAGAGTGCTGCACTCAATATGCCAGCAAATTTGGAAAACTCAGCAGTGGCCATAGGACTGGAAAAGGTCAGTTTTCATTCCAATCCCAAAGAAAGGCAATGCCAAAGAATGCTCAAACTACCGCACAATTGCACTCATCTCACATGCTAGTAAAGTAATGCTCAAAATTCTCCAAGCCAGGCTTCAGCAATATGTGAACTATGAACTTCCTGATGTTCAAGCTGGTTTTAGAAAAGGCAGAGGAACCAGAGACCAAATTGCCAACATCCGCTGGATCATCGAAAAACCAAGAGAGTTCCAGAAAAACATCTATTTCTGCTTTATTGACTATGCCAAAGCCTTTGACTGTGTGGATCACAATAAACTGTGGGAAATTCTGAAAGAGATGGGAATACCAGACCACCTGACCTGCCTCTTGAGAAGGTCAGGAAGCAATAGTTATATGCAGGTCAGAAAGCAACAGTTATATGCAGGTCAGGAAGCAAAAGTTAGAACTGGACATGGCACAACATACTGGTTCCAAATAGGAAAAGGAGTACATCAAGGCTGTATATTGTCACCCTGATTATTTAACTTATATGCAGAGTACATCATGAGAAATGCTGGACTGGAAGAAGCACAAGCTGGAATCAAGATTGCCAGGAGAAATATCAATAACCTCAGATATGCAGATGATACCACCCTTATGGCAGAAAGTGAAGCGGAACTAAAGAGCCTCTTGATGAAAGTGAAAGAGGAGAGTGAAATGGCTTAAAGCTCAACATTCAGAAAACTAAGATCATGGCATCCGGTGCCATCACTTCATGGCAAATAGATGGGGAAACAGTGGAAACAGTGGCTGACTTTATTTTTCTGGGCTCCAAAATCACTGCAGATGGTGACTGCAGCCATGAAATTAAAAGACGCTTGCTCGTTGGAAGGAAAGTTATGACCAACCTAGATAGCATATTAAAAAGCAAAGATATTACTTTGCCAACAAAGGTCTGTCTAGTCAAGGCTATGGTTTTTCCTGTGGTCATGTATGGATGTGAGAGTTGGACTGTGAAGAAAGCTGAGCGCCGAAGAATTGATGCTTTTGAACTGTGGTGTTGGAGAAGACTCTTGACAGTCCATTGGACTGCAAGGAGATCCATCCTAAAGGAGACTAGTCCTGGGTGCTCATTGGAAGGACTGATGCTGAGGCTGAAACTCCAATACTTTGGCCACCTCATGAGACGAGTTGACTCATTGGAAAAGACCCTGATTCTGGGAGGGATTGGGGGCAGGAGGAGAAGGGGACGACAGAGGATGAGATGGCTGGATGGCATCACTGATTCGATGCACATGAGTTTGGGTGAACTCCGGGAGTTGGTGATGGACAGGGAGGCCTGGCGTGTTGCAGTCCATGGGGTCGCAAAGAATCGGACATGACTGAGCGACTGATCTGAACTGAACTGAACTGAAGAATAAAAATCACATGATCATTTCAATGCATGTGTAAAAATTTTTGACAAAATTCAGCACCTATTTATCATTAAAGAAAACTCTCAACAAAGTGGTTATAGAGGAAATATACCTCAACATAATATAAGCCATATATGACAAGCCCAGCTAACATTATGTTCTATGGTGAAAAGCTAAAAGCATTTCCTTTAAAGATCAGGACAAAGACAACAATGCCCATTCTCATCACTTTTATTCAACATATTATTGGAAGTCCTAGATATGGCAATCAACAAAGAAAAAGAAATAAAAGGTGTCCAAATTGGAAAGGATTAAGTAAACTGTCATTCTTTGCAGATGACATGATACCATACCATAAAAGCCTAAAAATATCACCAAAATACTACTAGAACTCATCAATGAAATCAGTAAAGTTGCAGGATACAAAAGTAATATGCAGAAATCTGTTGCATTTCTATACACTAACAATAAAACATAAGGAAACAATCCCATTTCTCATCACATCAAAAAGAATAAAAAAGGAAATAAAAGACTTGTACTTGGAAAGCACTGATGAAAGAAATAGCAGATGACAGAAACAGATGGAAAGATATACCATGCCCATGGGTTTAAAGAATTAATTTTATTAAAGTGATCATACTACCCAAAGCAATCACAGATTCAATGCTGCTGCTGCTGTTGCTGCTGCTGCTAAGTCACTTCAGTCGTGTCCGACTCTGTGTGACCCCATAGACGGCAGCCCGCCAGGCTCCCCAATCCTTATCAAAATACCAATGGCTTTTTTCATAGAACTGGAACAAACAATTCTAAAATTTGTATGGAAATACAAAAGACCCCAAATAATCAAAATGATCTTGAGAAAGAAGAAAGTGGGAGGCATCATGCTCCCTGATTTCAGACTATACTATGAGCAAGGTCCGGGAGATGGTGAAGGACAGGGAAGCCTGGTGTGCTGCAGTCCATGGGGTCGCAAAGAGTCAGATATGACTGAGTGACTGAATAACAACAACAAACGAAACTAGAATAATCAAAATAGCATTGTGTTGGCATACAAACAGAAAATGGACACATAGATCAATGGGACATAATAGCAAGTCCAGAAATGAATCTACACTTCTATGGGCAATTAATCTATGACAAAGGAAGTAAAAATATACAATGGGGGAAAGGCAGCCTCTTCAATTAAAGGTGTTCAGAGAGCTGGACAGCTCCATGCAAAAAAAATCCAAATTGGATAACTTTCTCAAACCACACACAAAAATAAATTCAAAATGGACTGAAGACTTAAATGTAAGACCTAAAATCACAAAAATTCTAGGAAAAAATATAGACAGTGTGCTATTTGAGCAATATTGGTTTTGTAATATATTTTTGAATCTGTTTCCTCAAGCAAGCAAAATAAAGGAAAAATAAACAAATGGCACTGTGCATGGGTGCTAAGTCGCTTCAGTCATGTCCGACTCTTTGTGACCCTATGGACTGCAGCCCACCAGACTCCTCTGTCCATGGGATTCTCCAGGCGAGAATACTGGAGTGATGGTATGGGGAGGGAGGTGGGGGGGGCGGTTCAGGATGGGGAACACGTGTATTCCCGTGGCGGATTCCTGTTGATGTATGGCAAAACCAATACAATATTGTAAAGTAATTAACCTCCAATTAAAATAAATAAATTAAAAAAGAATACTGGAGTGCCATACCCTCCTCCAGGGGATCTTCCTGATCCAGGTATCGAACCCATGTATCTTAAGGCTCCTGCATTGGCAGGTGGGTTCTTCACCACTTTCGCCACCTGGGAAGCCCAAACAAACAGCACGACATCAAACTAAAAAGCTTTTGCACCGTGAAGGAAATGATCAACAAATTGAAAAAGGCATCTACTGAATAGGATAAGATATTTGCAAATGATGTATCAAATAAGGAGTTAATATCCAAAATATACAAAGAACTCACACAACTCAACATGAAAAAAACCAAACAACCTGATTTAAAAAGTGGGCAAAAGATCTCAATAGACATTTTTCCAAAGAAGACAGAGAGATGGCCAATAGGCACATGAAAAAGTGCTCAATATCACTAACCATCAGGGAATGCAAATCTTAACCACAATGAGATATCACCTCGAACTTGTCAGAATGACTCTTATCAAAAAAACAACAAATAACAGGTATTGGCAAGGATGTAGAGAAAAGGGAACACTTTTACCCTGTTGGTGGAAATATAAATTAGTGCAAGCACTATAGAGAACAGTATGAAAATTCCTTAAAATATTAAAAATAGAACTATCATTTGATCCAGCAATTCCACTCCTGGATATATAGCTAATGAAGATGAAAACTTTAATTAGAAAAGATACACTCATTCTAATTAAAGATACATCTTTAATTAAAGATACATGTATCTAATATATGCATTCATTGCAGCATTATTTACAATTGCTAAGATATGGAAGCAACCTAAGTGCTCACTGATAGGTGAATGGGTTAAGAAAATGTGGTGTATGTACATACAATGGAATATTATCTAGTGATAAAAAATAATGAAATCTTTCCACTTGTGAAAACACAGATAGACCTAGAGGGTATTAGGCAAATAAATCAGACAAAGATATGGTATGATTTCACTTATCCGTGGAATCTAAAAACCAAAACAAATGAGCAAACATAACAAAACAGAAACAGTCATCCATGCAGAGAACAAATAGGTAGTCACCAGAGGGGAGGGGTTTGCGGGAGAAGAGAAATAGGTGAGGGGGATTAAGAACTGCAAACTCCCTCTTGAAGAATAAATGACTCACTAGTATGAAGTGTATGGTGTGGGAAATATAGTCAGTAATTAGGTAATATCTTTGTATGGTGACAGATTGTAACTAGACATCATGGTAATTATTTTGAAAGGAGAATTTAGAAATATTGAATCACTATATCATGTAACAGGAACTAATACAGTGTTGGAGGACAATTATACTTCAAAACCAAACAAACAAAATCATAGAAAAAGAGATCTGACTTCTAGTTACCAGAGGCAGGAGTTGGGGAGAAGCGAATTTGGATGAAGGTAGTCACGATTAATATAATTAACATTGCCATATGTTACATATGAAAGTTGAGAGTAAATCCCAGGAGTTCTCATCAAAAAGAAGGAATTTTTTTTTCATTTCTTTAATTTTGTATCTGTATGAGATGATGGATGCTCACTAGATTTATTGTGACGATTGTTTAGAGATGTATGTCATTCCAATCATTATGCCCTACATCTTGACTTTTTATGTGTTGCATGTCAGTTACACGTCAATAAACCTGGAAGAAAAAAAGTTTTACTTACCCATGTCCAGAAAAAATTTCCTTCAATTATTTTGCAGTGTATTCTATGAGGTAGTTTGCTGTTGTTCAGTTGCTAAGTCATGTCCAACTCTTTGCGACCCCATGGACTGCAGCACACCAGGCTTCCTTGTCCTTCACCATCTCCCAGAGTTCACTTAAACTCATGTCCATTGAGTCGGTGATGCCATCCAACTATCTCATCCTATGTCGCCCCCTTCTCCTCTTGCCTTCAATCTTTCCAAGCATCAGGGTCATTTCCAATGAGTCAGCTCTTTGCCTCAGGTGGCCCAAGTATTGGAGCTTCAGTGTCAGTTGAAGCTGAAGCATCAGTCCTTGCAATGAGTATTTCATAACTGCATAATCACTCCCCAGAGATGATTCTTCATAAGACAGTTGTTCAGATGGTAACTTATCCCTAGAAGTATTGTGATTCAGCAGCAGGTTCTAGATGAAGTTATAGTTGAGAAGGAAAGAGAAAGAGGTGCTTCTATCCAAACACAAAGTTAACTCCATAGTGGAGAACCAGCCCCAGTGGCCTTTCCAGGTGAACCAGCCATGGCTGCTGTATCATCTACAGTACTTAGTGGGCTCTTTCTCATTTATTTCAACCACAGAGCTTATCAGCCCAACCCTACTCCAACCATTTTGACCCAGTTTTCACCAATAGAGGCAGACTTGTACTGGTCAAATTCTGAAGTCAGAGAGATTCATATTTGAATCGTACAATTGTTCTCCTCCTCTTGCGACTAAAGTTGGACAAGACCCCTGTTACTAAGCATCAATAGGGAGAGAGATAAGAGACAGAGGGGAAAAGAAGAGAGGAGTGTTTTCTCTCTAACAAAGGATGCTGAGCACAAAAGCCCACCACACAAGGTCAGGAAGGAAAGTGTTAGGTTGCATCTGAGATGCAGAGCTTGCAGGTTAAGGAGCAAGTTAGCTGGTAGGGGGGGCATTCCCCAGGACTGGACTAGTAAGCAGCCTACATAACAAGGAGACCATTGAGATGAGGGGAGAAGTAGAAAGCCTGCAAACACATTCAGGAAAAAACTTTACAAGCAGGACCCAACCACAGCAACATCCCTCTTGTGCTCAGCTTGGTGTGTGTTGTCAGAGAAAGCACCACCCATGTAAGTTCACACCTGGTGGTGCTGATGTATTAATAGAATAAACAAAAAGAGCTGGGGTAGGACTGGACTGATGGGCTTTGTGTCAAGTGAGGTCAGGTATAGAGCTCTGGCTAGAATGAAAGCAGGGGGTTGGTGTTCAAACATAAAGGTAAGCAGGTAAACAGAGTCATGGAAGAATAACACATTCTCTGGAGGAGCCAGATAAAGGCTACAGACTGAACTTGTAGAATCAGGTTGGATGGAATTCAAATAGAAGCAGGTTTAGAACAGCAAGGTAGGGTCATAGTGAAATTGTTCAAATATCAGGGGGTACTATTTATTAGGATCTGAGGGCTAGAGTGAGTAGAGATGTGGTTTGAGCTGGTGGGACAGTTTTAAGGACAAGGAAAAGGGTAGAAAAATGATACATCTTTTTGGATGGAGATAGAGGCCATTGCCCTACTCTAACGGAGGAAAACTTTAGGTTGGCTTTCTTACTCTGACTTACCACAGAATCATCTCCCTACTCTTTTCAGAAATAAAAAGACTTGGGGAAGGCAATCAGATTTATGGGTTTCTGGAAAATAGGATTACTCATCCCCATCAACCAGGCAAAACATTGCAAGCTCTCAAAGAATATGAAAATAGGAAAATGGTTACCTGGCCAGGTTGCCATGGAGAGAAGTGGTGGCTCGGGTCCTTATAAGAGGAACTGAGATAGCAGAAGTCTATAGTATTGATTTCATTCTCTAGGTCCAGAAAAGCAAGATGAGAAGAAAAAGTGTCAACCCACATCACTTCCTTGGGACCTTCATATCATCTCTATCATGAAGATGGCATGATACATGTTTCATCCAAGTAGGGGCCCAGGAGTGAGCCACCTTCCTTGGTGGCTCAGACAGTAGAGAATCTGCCTGCAATGCAGGAGATCTGGGTTCAATCCCTGAGTCAGGAAGATCCCTGGAGAAAGGAATGGCAACCCACTCCACTATTCTTGCCTGGAAAATTCCATGTAGCCTGACAGGCTACTGTCCACAGGGTCACAAAAAATTGAACACAGCTGATCAACGAACACTTGTAGTGAGTTTAGACCTCAGGGGCAAGGTCACAAAGACCTCTTCAGATATTACATCAGATGATGGATGAGGGGACAGGCAAGTTGAGAACAGCTGTTGGGTAGATGACTAGCAGTGTCTGTGGCTGAGGCAGTTGGGTTGTTCCTTTGGTTGTCTCTCTCATAGAGGCAAAGCCACATCATTTGAAAGGCATTTTAGGAGATACGATCTGCCTTCATGAGATCATGGGTATTGCTGCTGTCCTAGTTCCCGGGGAAGCAATTCCATTTGAAAATTCTGCTGTGACTCTCCAAAGAATATTTCCTAAGTTGCATGTAAAAGTAAGTCATTAGGAAATGCAACTTGCTTTTATTTTTGTTTAACCTGTAGTTCTTCAAACCTCACCCTCTGGGCTAGTAGCCCACAAAGATCTCCTAGCGCTTATTAAAATTCATAATGATTTGGATGTATCTGTTTATTTATCTGCCTCTCCCATCACTTTTACTGTAAGAGTCATCTGCCTTATTTTCAATTCTTTCTGGGACACAGTAGTAAGACTGGGACACAGGAGTCATTCAGTAAAAGTATATTGAATAAATAAAGGAGCAAAGGAAAATTTTGGATGAAGGAACTATGAGGGACATCTTTAGAGTGGGAAAGGTACCTAGTCCTATCAATGTCTTTCCTAATTTTTGTTGAGCACAAAAGGTTATTTTAAATGCTTGCCTGATATCTTATACTGAACACTATGGGAAGAAGTTCAAGAAAGGTACCCCCTTTCTGTCGACTTAGTGTTTGTATGTGGAGCTTAGCTAGGACTTCCCAGGTGGTGCTAGTGGTAAAGAATTCGCCTGCCAATGCAAGAGACAAAAGAGACACCAGTTCAATCCCTGGGTCAGGCAACACACTTGCCTGGTCAGTATTCTTGCCCAGAGAGTCCCAAGGACAGAGGAGCCTGTCAAGAGTCAGACATGACTGAAGCAACTGAGCATGCGTGCATGTGGAGTTTAACTACACCAAACAGCTACAACAGACAGAAAGTGAATTATAATTCAAGTTTTGTGTTCTAGCATCTTGGCTAAGGGTAAGAGAGGGTCTGTCTTTTCATTTCTCCAGAGATCTCAAATTCCCTCACTTTCACTGCCATGTGCCAAGTTCCCAGAGCTGACTGAGAGGGAAGTAGGTGGGCATCCAGCTGCATAAACACCACCCTCATTTTTCAGGTAATGAGCTCCTTGGACCACTTTCCCTCTCAGGTCAAAAAACAGACAGTAGTGACTGTGCGAGCCAGGAGAGGAGGATGAGAGGTCTTCAGAGAGGCGCCAGCTGGAGGAGACCTCAGGAGAGCATGGGATAGCTGTGTCTGTCCATTGCTGCTTTCCCACAAAGAGGAAAAGAGAAGACAAACAAAAGATCAAGCTGTGAGTGGGAGGGAGTGGGTAGGGAAGTCAAGTTTATGTTAGAATCATTGAAAAGAAGGGCCGCTCAAGTGAGGAAAGGCTGGAAGACTCTGGAAAGTGAGACGGGCAGTGGAAAGTTGAGGTCAATAAACACCACCCCTGCTGCTATTGTTTTTCCGATTTTCCTCCTCTCAGGAGGTGCTTTTCTTGGCTGGGACTCCCTCAGACGAGTCCTAAGGAGCCAGGATGGTGACAGTAAAGCCAAGGAGGAGAGAAAACTGGAAAGCATTTCAAAAGCTTCCTCCCCGATACTCTTCTTCATTTCCCTTGTAAACTAGTTTTAGAAATCATGACCATCTAGGCAAAGAGGTTCTGACTGGAGCCTGCCATGGCCCCAGACAGCTATTTCTTCTCTTTGTTCAAACTTTCAAATCCTGTAAGCTTTTTTGTAAACTTTCTACCAGGGGCCCTGCTCCTCTGACAATTCATTATAAGGAGAATGGAAGACATGGAAGACTTTCAGCTAATGGGTAAAACATGCAGGACAACTCCTCTCCCAGCTCCTGCTGCCTCGGAGGCCACCTTGCTCCCAGCCCCCAGGGTATGGCTCAGCGTGAAAGGTTGCTCTGCTTGTCCAGGGGACCAGGCACTCTTCTGGGAGAGCAGAGTGTCCTGGGCTGGGCTAGCAGACAGTTGAGGAGAACACCAGAGGAGAAGACCATGGGCACTTGGCAAACCAGGACGAGGATGGAGAAGCTTGGCCTCCAGGCTGCTATTAATATTTTAAATCCCCAACTGAACTAGGAGCACAGAGCAAAGGGATGCTAAAGGTGTTTCCTTGTTTCCTTCGGGTGATGTTTGGTCTCCACTGAGGACCTATTTCCAGGACACAGTGTTACCCCCTCTATCCTCACACCTGTAACACATCACCCATGGGGCACCAGGTGAAAGGGGACCAATTCCTCCAACACGAGACTCTTGCCTTCCTGCAGCAGAAGCAGAGACTGGGCAGGGCTGACCTAAGAGGGCCATTCCTCGGACTGTGACTTCTCTTTTCTGGCAATACCCTCTCCGTAGGTGACCTCATCCAGTCTCATGGCTTTAAGCACGAACACCCACATTTACACCTCTAGTCCCAGCTTCCCCCTTGGGCTCTGGCTTCGTTATCTCCGAGTACCTCCTTTCAATCTCTACTGGGATGTCTAACTGACATCTCCAACTAGACATATGCAAACAGCGTTTCGGAACCTTCCACCCACACCCGTTCCACCCAAGTGTCAGTTGACAGAAACTCTGTTCTTCCAGCTGCAGAGGCCAAAAACCCTGACTTCTCTCTCTCTCAACCCGCTTCCAAATGCTGAACCCTGTCTGTCTCGACCATGAAATACACCTAGTTGTCACTGCCTCCACTGGCACTCCAAGGCACAGGGTCTCCCGCCTTTATCATTGTCATGACTTCCTGGTCTCCTTGTTTTTTCTGTTACCCGCTTCCGTCTGTTCTCTGTCTACAGCCTGAGTGATTCTTAAGTTGTAAGTCAGACCATGTGACTCTTTCCACTCCAAACCCTCCAGTGGCTTCATCTCGCTCGGAAGAAAAACCAAAACCCTCACAATGGCCTAATGTTCTCTGACTCTGTCTCTTGCTGCCCTGGTCCGTGTTCACTCCCCTCTGCTGCACTGGCCTCCCGACTGTCCCTCAAACACAGAAACTATTCCCACCTCAGTCTCCCCCAGCCTAAAGCACTCTCCTCCCCATCACCTGCATGGCCACCTCTCCTCTTTTTCAGATATCTCTCTCCTTTGGTGTGAGGCCTTGGATGTGACTTTCTCTGACCACCCTCTGCTGCTGCTAAGTCACGTCAGTCGTGTCCGACTCTGTGCGACCCCATGGACAGCAGCCCACTAGGCTCCTCTGTCCATGGGATTCTCTGGGCAAGAGCCCTGGAGTGGGTTGCCATTTCCTTCCCCACCCATTATAGGACAGCAAACGTTACCCTGGCCCCTTGTCCCATATCCCCTGCCTTGTCTTTCTTCATGGCATTTTCTCATTTGGGGGTATATTTTAAGTTGCACAAGAACCAAGATCTTTTCTCTCATGTTGACTGCTATATCTGCTGTGCTGAGAATAATGCCTGATGTTTAGCAGTTGCTTAATAAATGTCAAGTGAACTTTGGATCCACTTTCACTCTCTGGCCACAGAAGGACTATTGTTCTTGGATACAGCATTTCAGTTTTCTTCACCATAAAAGGAAGGAGGATGAGGTGTGATGCCTTCATTGAAGGGTAGAGTTTTTTTTTTAAAGAGTTTACAAGAAGATCATTAAAAAAAAATCTTCAGATATACATTAAATTTGTTCCATTGTGACTGATTCATTTGATGAGAACAAGTTTCCATGCAGTGGGGGAACTGGGATGGGGTAGTGGTTTCAGAAACAAAGTGAGGAGAAATGTTTTTATTATTTATTAAGATGAAGTTCACCCCTCTCATTTCATTTTTTTAGATTAAATGTTTTCTGAGTAGAACATATCAGAAAAATTCACAAGCCTTAAATAAGTTAGTGATGACTTTTACAAAGTAAACACATCCATGGACTCACCTCCCAGGTCAAGAAGTAGAACGTTACCCAGACCTGAGTCCTCCTTACACCTCTCTACACGATTACTTCCTTCTTGCTCCTTAAAGGGACCGTTCTCCTGCCTTGTAACATTGCAGGTGAATTTTGCTTCATTTCAAACCTCATATAAATGGAATCAGACAGTATGCATTCTTTTGCAACTAGCTTCTTTCATTCTACCTTATATTTGTGAGTCATCAATGTCATGTGTAGCAATGATTATTTTCACTGTGTACCATATTCCACTCTATGAATATGTCACAGTATATTTATCTGTTCTACTCTTAATGGGCATGTTGGTTTTTTCTCTTGAGGCTAGTATGAATAACGTTTCAATGAACATTTCTGTGCCTATCTCTGATCAACATAAGCCTTCATTTCCCTCAGATGTATACCGAGGAATAGACTTGACAAGTTTTGAACATGTTATATTTAGGTTTAGTAGATCTGCCAAACTTTCCCTGGTGGCTGTATCACTCTAAATTCCTGTTGGTAATATGTGTGTCCTAGTTGCTCACATCCTCACTAATCACTTGGCATTCTTCTTTTAATTATTTTCACTCTTGTGGGTAGTTAGTGATATTTCAGTATGATTTTTTAGTATATTTCCTTGATGACTAGCTGAACACCTCTTCATATGTTCATTGGCCATTCTATTGTTGTGAAATGCTTGTTCAGTTCTTTCGCTCATTTATTTTCAATTGAGTAGTATTCCCCTTCTATTGTAAGTGTTCTTTATATATTCTGAATTGAGCCCTTTATCAGTTACATGTATTGTGAATATCTTTTCTCACTCTGTGTTTAGACTCTTTTTTAAAACCTTCTTAATGGTATCTTTTGATGAATCAGTTTTTAATTTTTTTGATGAATCAATGCTTTTAACTTTAACAAACTTCAATATATAAATATTCTTCCTTATGGTTAGTGCTTTTTGTTTCCTGTTTAAGCATATTTGCCTACCTCAAGGTCAAGAACCTATTCTTGACCTGTGTTATCTTCTAAAAGCTTTCATATTGAAGTCTATAGACCACATAGAATTGATTTTTTTTTTTTTTTTTGCTCTAGTATAAAGCAAACCTAGATATTTTAAAAAGCAGAGACGTTACTTTGCTGACAAACGTCCATCTAGTCAAAACTATGGTTTTTCCAGTAGTCATGTATGGGTTTGAGAGTTGGACCCTAAAGAAAGTTGAGGGCTGAAGAATTGATGCTTTCGAACTGTGGTGTTGGAGAACACTCTTGAGAGCTCCTTGGACTGCAAGGTGATCAAACCGGGCAATCCTAAAGGAAATCAATCCTAGATATTCATTGGAAGGACTGATGCTGAAGCTGAAGTTCCAATACTTTGACCACCTGATGCAAAGAACTAACTCATTTGGGAAAGACCCTGATGCTGGGAAAGATTGAAGGCAGGCGGAGAAGGGGATGACAGAGGATGAGATAGTTGGATGGCATCACCAACTCAATGGACATGAGTTTGAGCAGGCTCCAGGAGTTAGTGATGGACAGGGAAGCCTGGTGTGTTGTAGTCCATGGGGTCACAAAGAATCAGGCATGACTGAGTGACTGAACCACAACATAAAACTGGGGCTGGGTTTTATTTTTGTTTTTCCATTCAGCTATCTGTTTGATCCAGCACCATTTATTGATAAGGTTGTTTTTGATAAGTTTGTACCAATGCCCTGAAGTGCCACCTTTTTCACAAATCAAGTGCCTGTATACGCGTGGATCTGTTTCTAGAGTCTACTCTGTTCTACTGGTTTATTTGCCTATTGTTGTGCTAATGCTACACTGTCTTAATTACTGTCACTTTCTAATAAATCTGTGTATCTGGTCCAGTAAGCCCTCCAGCTTTGTTTTTCTTTGAGGTGGTCTTTGCTATTCTTCACTCTTGGCATCCCTACTTTACTTTTATATGGACTAGAAAACATCTTTAAAAGTAAAATATCTTCCCATTTTGGTGGACCCTCATATCATCCAAGCACCAGCTTTGAGTTATGTCATAAAGTCCATAGTGTTGTGTGTTAGTCACTCAGTTGTGTCTGACTCTTTTTGATCCCATGGACTGTAGCATGCCAGGCTCCTCTGTCCATGGGATTCTTCAGGCAAGAATACTGGAGTGGGTAGCCATTCCTTCCTCCAGGGGATCTTCCCAACCCAGGGATCAAACCCAGGTCTCCTGGATTGCAAGCAGATTCTTTACCATCTGAGGCTCCAGGGCAGCCTTACCAGACCTCAGTCCATGGGTTGCCTCCAGCCTGGTGCTCTAAATGGTACTTTTGCATGTGTGCAGCAGCAATATGCCCAGTCCCCTGCTAGTTGCTGCTACCTATACAACCTCTATTATTTATAGCAATAAATTATATTGTGTTCTTACTGTTATGTCAGGAATCGTAAGTGCTTTGGACACATTATCTATTTAATCCTTCCTACCACCCAAGGAGGTAAGTACCCTTTTACTGCCCCCTAAAGAGTTATGCTTTTGAACTGTGGTGTTGGAGAGGACTCTTGAGAGTCCCTTGGACTACAAGGAGATCCAACCAGTCCTTTCTAAAGGAGATCAGCCCTGGGTGTTCTTTGGAAGGAAAGATGCTAAAGCTGAAACTCCAGTACTTTGGCCACCTCATGCAAAGAGTTGACTCATTGGAAAAGACTCTGATGCTGGGAGGGATTGGGGGCAGGAGGAAAAGGGGATGACAGAGGATGACATGGCTGGATGGCATCACTGACTCGATGGATGTGAGTCTGAGTGAACTCCGGGAGTTGGTGATGGACAGGGAGGCCTGGCGTGCTGCGATTCATGGGGTCGCAAAGAGTCGGAGACGACTGTGCGACTGAACTGAACTGAAAGAGTTATACCAACCTTTCAAAGATCCTTCTTTCCCCACTCACAGTTCCTTCTCTGTCAGCTTCAATGCCGCCATAGAACCTAGCTTTTCTGAGCTTGAAGGATCTGAGAGATATTTGCTATGACAAATGAGGAAATTCATGCCCAGAGAGGGAACTGATTTACACAGGGCTTCCTTAGCTGGTTAATGGCAGAAAAAGAATCAGAACACAGGTCTCTTGACTCTCAGACAGTTCACAGTCCCACCGCCATTTCCCAGTTATTGTGTCTGCAACCAGACTTCCTTGCTGTTACCCAATTTATTTCCTCTCCATTTCTGCTTAAATTTCTGTAAAGACTTGTCTATGATGTTGGCTGTTTCTACTTCCTCATCTCCCTTTTTCTCCTTGACCCACTTTGAAACTACTGAAACTGCTCACATCAAGACCATTGCTACTTTTATGTTGTCCAGCCTGTGGTTTCTTCTGTCTCTCATGTTACTAGACCTCCTAGCTAGCGTCCACCCACCTGATTATTCTTATCTTTCTGTGACATTCCCTTCTTTCACCTGTATCACTACATTCCCTCAGATTTTCTTCTAACTCATTGGCTATTAATTCTTAATTCCCCTCAGCTGGATCCACCCCCTCTCGACCTAAATTTCATATTTTAAAGTACCCAGGTTTGCTCCTTGGCATATATTTCCATCCACACTCTTTCTGTAAGTGACTGCACCAGCCCTACAGTCCTAAATACAATTTATCTCCTAAAGTTTGTCAAGCTAGTTGTTCCAACCTTGACTTCTCTCCCGAGTTCTAGACTTTAACCTCTTGCTTGACATCTCCATTTGGATGTTGTCTTAATTGGGTCCTCTATAAAACAGAGCCCAAGGCAAGGATTAGCATAGTAACAGTTTAATTGGGAGATGTGAGTCCAGGGTATTGGGTGTAGGAGAAAAAGGGAAAGAAGGCCAAGGAAGGTGTGGATAGAATGCAATGAGCTGCTCTTCCAACCTGGCTTTCACCTCCCACAGAGCTGCCAAGAGACCAGCAGTCGCTCAGAAGCTGTGTTCACTCAGTCCATGGCACTTCTCTGGGAGAGTTGCTTGAAGATATTGTACCTTAGAGTAGCCCGTGGGAGAAGGGAAAAGGAAGACTTCAATCTGTCTGCCTCCCTTTTGGCTCCCATTTCCCCCTTGTTCAAAGTTCACCCTTAGGGAAATAATTCTACACTTCCAGTGTGCAGAGTCCAAACCATCATTGCTGTGCAGACAGCCAACTCATGGTGTGATATTCCATTCATGTTTGAACATGGAAGAGTGACCCAGAGTTGCTGGAGCCCTGGCAGGGGGAGACAGAAGCTGAACAATGTTTGTGGCCCAGAGCAGATGTCTACTAGACATATCAAAATGAACATGGCTCACCATTCAGAAAACTAAGATCATGGTATCCGGTCCCATCACTTCATGGCAAATAGATGGGGAAACAATGAAAGCAGTGAGAGATTTTATTTTTGGGGGCTCCAAAATCACTGCAGATGCTGACTGCAGTCATGAAATTAAAAACACTTGTTCCTTGGAAGAAAAGCTATGACCAACCTAGCTGCTGCTGCTAAATTGCTTCAGTTGTGTCCAATTCTGTGTGACCCCATAGATGGCAGCCCACCAGGCTTCTCTGTTCCTGGGATTCCCCAGGCAAGCATACTGGAGTGGGTTGCCATTTCCTTCTCCAATGCAGGCATGTATGCTAAGTCACTTCAGTCGTGTCCGACTCTGTGCAACCCTATGGACAGCACCCCACCAGGCTCCTCCATCCACAGGATTCTCTAGGCAATAATATTGAAATGAGTTGAAATTCCTTCTCTGATGACCAACTTAGAAAGCATATTAAAAAGCAGAGACATTACTTTACCAACAAAGGTTTGTCTAGTCAAAGCTATGGTTTTTCCAGTAGTCATGTATGCATGTGAGAGTTAGACTATAAAGAAAGCTGAGCATTGAAGAATTGGTGCTTTTGAACTGTGGTGTTGGAGAAGACTCTTGAGAATCTCTTGAACTGCAAGGAGATCCAACCAGTCCATCCTAAAGGAAATCAGTCCTGTGTGTTCATTGGAAAGACTGATGCTGAAGCTGGAACTCCAATACTTTGGCCACCTGATGCAAAGAACTGACTCATTTGAAAAGACCCTAATGCTGGGAAAGATTGACGGCGGGAGGAGAAGGGGACGACAGAGGATGAGATGGTTGGATGGCATCAGCGACATGCTGGACATGAGTTTGAGTAAACTCTGGGAGTTGGTAATGGACAGGGAGGCCTGGCGAGCTGCAGTCCATGGGGTTGCAAAGAGTCGGACATGACTGAGCGACTGAACTGAACTGAACTGAACTGAAACAGAACTCTCGATTTCTTTCTGCCAACCAACTTGATTCCCTCTTCTCTCACAGTCTTGTTCATCTTGGAAAATGGCACCATTGACTCCACTGCTAAACTTTAGTCGAGGATGCCATCACCTCATGCATAGACCACTGAAATGGCCTGTGAACTGGTCCCCTCACTCTCACCTTCATTTCCTTTCAGTGTATCACAAGAGTGATATCATATCACAAGAGTGGTTTTTATAAATGTAATGCAGCAATGTTCTTCTCAGCTCTGGAGCTCTGTTCCATCACTTACTCTCAGATCAGAGGCCTCCCTTCACTGCCCTATTGAAAGGGGCTGTCTATATCACCTTGCTTTATGGCAACCTTAGTTCTTACCACTTTCTGAAATCATCTCGCTGGATATGTGTTATATATTGCCTGTCTTCCCACTATAATATAAGTTCCATTCAGGCACAGAGCCTGCTGTCTGTCTCCCCGTATCCGTAGTGCCTAGAATAGTCTTTGATACATGAAGGGGCACCGTAAATGTTTGTTGAGTGAATGAGTGACAGAATGAACAGCAGCTGAGCTGAGAGACTAACTCTGTGTGGCAAGCATGTATCTGTCTGCCTGACTTTGCATCTCGTTAGGTCTTCCTACAACTAAAAATTCTAGAACAAGGAATGTAGTAAGGTTGAAGGGCATTACTTCGGTCCTAAAAGAGTTCAGGATGAATTTAGGAATCAGTTAACAGATTTTATCCTGTCTCTATTTATTAAAATTAAACTTGTGAGATCATCGTAGATGCACATCCAGTTTTAAGAAACAATGCAGATACTATTACCTGTTTTCCCCATGGTACATTGTAAAAATCATGGTACAATATCACAACCAGGATACTGACAGATGTGGTCAACATACAGAAGATTTCTGTCACCTTAAGGATTCCTTAAGGTATATTTTTATAGCCTCAGCTGCTTCTTTCATGCTTCCACCTCCTAAACCCCTAGAAGCTCCTAACTTGTTCTCCATTTTTGACTCTTTGATCATTTTAGGAATATCATACAAAGGGAATGATAAAGTATATAATCTTTTGGGATTGGCATTTTTCACTCAGCATAATTCTTTGGAGATTCATCCAGGTTGTTGCCTGTACAAATAATTCATAGCTTACTCTTTTTTCTTGCTGGGTGCTATTCCATGGTGTGGATGGGCCTTAGTTTGTTTAACCAGTCACCCCCTGAAGAACACTTGGATTGTTTCCAGTCTGGGACTACTACCAATAAAGTCGCTAAATTTGAGTACAAGTTTTTGTGTGAACATGAACTTTTCATTTGGATAAATGGCCAAGAATGCAATCTCTGGATGGCAGTTGCTAGCAGCATCTAAAGAATGTCCCTCAAAAAAAAAAAAGAAAGAAAGAAAGAAAGAATGTCCCTCTATTTTTCCAAGTGTGGTGAGGATGCAGAGAAACTAGATCACTCACACATTGCTGATAGGAATACAAAAATGGTACCACCACTCTGGAAAGCAGTTTGACAGTTTCTTTTAAAAAAATAAGCAACCACCACACCACCCAGAGACTGAATTACGGGAGATATGGATGCACCAGCACCTTTCCACTGCCTCATTCTTCAAAAAGGCTGACACTCAGTCCCTGGTTTGGCTCAGGCGGGGATTAATGACAAAAACCAACTGCCATCTAGATGCGGCAGCTCATGAAGCATTGAAGAAATGATAAGAAGAAAGGAAACTCACATTTTCTGGACTCCCCAGTCCATTTAAATTAATGCCAAAAATGATGAACTGTTCCCTGAGTCTCTGGGGGAGCAGTCTGTGGCCGGATTTCAGTTGAGACCTTGATAAGCCATAGGAAACTGCATACATAGGCCAAATCAGACGGGGGCGGTGGGGGGGGGGGCGGGACACCTTGACACAACCTTTATGAAGGCTAGTGGAGAGAGGCTGCAGCAGAAATGTTTGTTTCTGTGCGTGTTACCTTGCCTGAGCCCAACATGGATTAAGGCTGCTTCTAAGAGAGGAAAAGTTCGATCTAATATTTAGGATTGGGGCCATTCTGGAATTTTCTTTCTTTGGGGGCTTGACAAGCCAAAACCATACAGCAGAGAGAGAAGCCTGTGTTTAGTTCTTCTCAGGATTACCTCCCCCCTCCCCTTATTGACCCTTCTTCCTCTGGAGGCCTGGCCTCTCTTCTTCCCTCTCTCTCCTCCTCGACATCATCCTTGTCTTCTCACCTTCTCAAAGCCATGCTTTCTAACACCTTAACTGTTTGTATTTTGTTTAACACATCCTTACACTGTGGTTACTATTTCCCATGCGTTGTTTTACGACTTTATGTGAATTGGCTCTTTCAAAACTCATAGCAAACCTATGAGATAGGGATCAGTAACGTCCCAGTTGCACAGATGAGGGAACTGAGCCATAGAGGAGTCGGGTAACTTGCCCAAAGTCACACAGCTAAGTGCAGAGATACGCTTCAGACCCACAGAGTCTGGCTCCAGAATCAATGCTCTTAATACATTAGGATGACTTTCTAGCAATGCAATACATGCCTTAAACTATTCTCTTTTCAAGGCCACTTGGTATTTCAGTAAAAGAAGAAGCCTTCTGCTGAAGGAATAAAGCATTAAAATGTGGGATTTTGGATAGAGAGTAACAGGGATCTAGCCTGTCGCCCAGGCTACTGTGCCTACCGGCCCCTCACAAGGCAGGGGGCGGTTTATTGCATGTGTCAGCTCTGCCTTGTGTAAGTTATTTCTAAGAATTGCTACTGACGTTTAGGAAATGGAATTACTATGTGCCAGAGACTGGGTGAGGAGCAGCCTATATACTATGTCAACAAAAGTGCAGGACAGTCAATATTAATTCTCCTTTAACAATTAGGAAGCTAAAGCCACCAGTGGCAGATGGTTAAGTAAGTGAAGATGAACAATTTGAAACAGTCATTCTAGGCCTGTCTGGTCTCCTTTTACTACACAAAAATGATTAAAGCATTAAGTTTCTAGTTTTGCTTTTATCTTTGGTCAGCATGTCCATTTTGGCAAATGACAAGGTATGAATAGAAAGTTCCATCTTCCCCCCATGAATCAGTTACTCCCCCAGATTTCATGTCATAAGACTGTGGCACCAACCACTGCCTAGGTGCTCAGATAAAAAAATGCAGGGCTTGGTCTGTATGCTTCTCTCACCCTGACTCCTCTTTACAATTTACCAGCGAGTTCTGTCAATTCCATCTCCAAAATGCATCCCAAGTCCATATGCTTGTGTCCGGTTCCACCAGAGCCTCAAGTCCAGGCCACCACCACCCGCTGCCCCAACAACATCCACAGTGCCTTCCTGGACACAGCCCTCTTCCTCTGAAATCTATCTCCATAGAGATGTGTATATTCTTAAAATGTGAACTGTATCTTGTCCCTTTCTTAATAGGGGCTTCCCTGATAGCTTAGTTGGTAAAGAATCTGCCTGCAATGCAGGAGACCCCAGTTTGATTCCTGGGTCAGGAAGATCCGCTGGAGAAGGGATAGGCTACTCACTCCAGTATTCTTGGGCTTCCCTTGTGGCTCAGCTGGTAAAGAATCTCCCTGCAATGCAGGAGACCTAGGTTCAATCCCTGGGTTGGGAAGATCCCCTGGAGAAGGAAACAGCTACCCACGCGAGTATTCTGGCCTGGAGAATTCCATGGACTGTATAGTCCATGGAGTCGCAAAGAGTCGGACACGACTGAGAGACTTTCACTTTCATTCATATTAAATATTCTTCCAGCTATATTTGAGGCCACCTTCCAGTCCTCTCACTAATCTCCATCCAGAATAGATTAAGCTCTTCCACACTTCACCCACAGCAGCATCCTATCCCCCCACTCTTCCTGTGGCTCTCATCTCCTCAAATAGCTCCACTGAATCTGCAGTACACATCTTCCCTCTGTTAAATCTCCCTCTCAAAGTCTTAGAGTGGTGTCTGGCATACAGCAAGCACTCAATTAGTGATAGGTCTTGTTTCTGTTTTGATCATTGTTGTTCTAGTAGATACTCTAAAGATGCATGCCTAGGTGACTAGATCACCAGAGTAGGAAAGATGAACGCCATTAATATCTGAGGCCCTCAGAGCTGCTAAGAGAGGAAGATTATATACTTCTAGAGGAAAAAATATATATATATATATGAGCTTGTAAATCCTCTTCTCTGCCTTAAAAAAATATCATTAACTATTCTTGTCATAAACGTAATAACCAAGTGCCTAATGATAGCATGTTTTACAACAGCGATGTAAAACATATTTTGAAAAAATAGAAGAACACTTCTGATATTTTTTTAAAGCAGTGTCTAGATTTGTCCGATGAATTTTCCTAAGTAAGTTTCACTCTGGCTCTTATAGTCCCCCAGCATGTTCTTTTTCTACAAACTTAGCAGTAAGTACTTACAACAAAATTTTCCTCTTTTTAATTTTCCCATACCCTTGCTAACAATCTTGGAAATGACTTTCAGAGACATAAAAGGAAAGAGAAGAGTGGGAATAATTAGGGTCGAATCACCTATGAACTGGATGATTAGACTCTGTCCAATGTAGAGCTGCTTTTGAAGAAAGAAAAAGCAACAGTATGAAGAACTCACACGCAAGAAGTGGTGAGGCTGGACTTTCCTTGGACAAATGGTGCCTCCAGTTTAGGCACGAAAATTCCCGTTACATGTAATATTTTATGTGCAGTGCCAAAGGCCTGCTTCAGTAATGGACCAGCCATTTGACAGAATATTATAAAGCTATTCAACTAACACTGGGGAATAAATTTTCAAACATGGGGAAAACCTTGTTATATTAAGTGGTTAAAGGAAGCCCCCCACCAGTGTCCTAGCTACACTGACTAAACGTTTACTTTACTCCAGGCTTCATTCCCAAGTGATAGCAAATAGGACAGGAATGGAAGCAAGTTGACTCCTAAACTCAACCCGATCTAAAACCCAGAATTGGAAACACACCTAATTATTAATCCTGTATGTCGTTGCAGGCTTTTCTTTGTTCCTCTGTACTTGGCAAATGTTATAACACTTTTTATTTATTTTCTTTCTTTTTAGGTTATACTTTATTGGAGTATAGTTGCTTTATAATGTGTTAGTTTCTACTGTACAGCAAAATGAATCGGCCATACATATATCCCCTCCCTTTTGGATTTCCTTCCCATTCAGGTCACCACAGAGCACTGAGTAGAGTTCCCTGTGCTATACAATAGGTTCTCATTCTTTATCTATTTCACGCGTAGTATCAATAGTATATATGTGTCAATCCCAGTTCCTCCTTGGTAACCATACATTTGTTCTCTACATTTGTGACTCTATTTCTGCTTTGTAAATAAGATCATAGGGAACTCTTTCTAACACTTTCTAAAACACACTCTGTTCTCTTTTAAAGTTTCCCTGGAAACTTCCAAAGGGCAGCTGCTGTGGGCTCACATCATCTCCCCCTTAACCCCACAAATGTTCAAATAAAGAACCACCTCTGTGTCTTTAATTTATAACAGGCTAAACTTTCCCCTGTAAACTGATACTTTGACCAGAAGTCTGTGGGTGGGATGGGTGCTGTGTTTTTTTGGTCCTAGCTTCTTTTGGCTGATAAACTAGCACTTAAGTGTTTCCCTTTTCCAAACCCCCAAATGAAAAGTGTGTTTGTGGTGAGGTGGCAGCCCAACCGTCATTGCCAACGTGAACGGTCCTGGGGACACTTATTTTAGTTTGCTGCCTAAGCAAGATCTAGGCTGGGTAACCAGGGCCCTTGGGGGTGCAAACTCCCAGAATCCAGAGCATGGGGCTTTTAAAGAGAAGCCAGGTGAAGTAAAAGACAGTTTCAGGAAGGCCTAAGCACCTGTTCTCCAAGTGGGTCACAGAGACATGCCAGAGATCTTGTCTTGGGTGATGTTTAGATGGTTTAATTTTATCAAGGTTGCTGTAAAACAGAAACACATTGACTCCATTTAGATGAATGTAAATCCAGGCAGCCCCGGGAACTAATTATAGCAGCAAGGCTGAGGATGAAAAGCAAGGTAGACATCTGCTCTATGGCCTGCTTAGCGTCCTGTCCTCCCTTCTAACAGAGCCTGAAGCAAGTGTCTCACCTTCAGCGGGTGGAGCAGTTGCCATGTCACCGAGCAAGGCCAGTTTACTCTCCAGGGAGCAAAAATCAATCCTAGTGAGGGGTCACAGGGACCCAAAACTGATGGAGAGTTTTTTAGTCTCTCCCACCTAAATCACCTAGTTTCCTGTCGTGTACAAAGCCAGATTCTTTAGATTTTTGTTTCATTCTGTGAGCTACTCTGTGGCCTTCTAATATGTATGAGGGTGTGGCATGATGTATATATGTGTGTATTTTCTTTCTTTTTTTTTTCTTAAAGGAGCAAAAGTTGGTTTCTTTTGCTTGGAACCAAAGAACTGTCCCCTTCCCCCCAAATGAGAGACCTGACATATTTCACTGTATATGCAAATCCCTGGCTGGCTCTGGACAGAAGGGCAAGTCCTCCCCCTATCTCTTACTCCCCTCCCCATCTTGGCTCAAGTATTTTCAATTTAGGTAAAAATGAGTCCTCCTCCTTAAACAGGAACTGTGGCAGTCTGGGTTTTATGAAAGCATTGGTGACTGTTTTTTCCTTCCCTTTTCCACGAATGCAAGCTTCTTACTATTTCCTAACCAGGGGCAGCCAAGCAAATGCAGTCTCAAAAAGACTCTTTAGGCAAGAAAGGGAGCGAGGCCCTGTCCACCATCAGAGTCTGGTGTGTTACTGGTTCAGAACCTGGTTTTGCTCATCCTGTGGTTTTCTAAACTGGAAACCAGGCTCTGGCATTGACCTCTCAGAGACTAAATACTCCTGGCAGAAGCACCTCTGACTCCATGGATAGAAATATTGAGGGCATCAGAAAATAATGCCCTGAGACTCATGCAAAGCCAGAGGGGTGGGATGAGGTATGGTGGGGGGACCTTCCTTAGGAGGTAGGGCTCCATATACTCAGAAAGTAGACGAGGAGAAGGAAAGTTGTGATAAACATTTAGTGAGGTAAAAAATGCTCCTGACATGCCATTCATTGACAAGAGCCTATAAAACTGTACTACCACTTTAATACACAATGCCTATGTGTGTGTGTGTGTGTGTGTGTGTGTGTGTGTAGGTGTGCACACATGCATATGTGTATATGCATAGAGAACCAGAGACAGGAGGGGAGGGTAGAGTGAGAAAGACAGCACAAAGTCATCTGGTCTCTTAGTAATAGGATTACAGGTGATTTTAATTCCCTTCTTAAAGCCTCTACACATTTAAAAAATTTTCAATAATGATTATGTGTTACTTTCAAATTGGAAAAAATCCATAAATATAACTTGGAAAAAAAGGAAAGCAATGCCCTCATTAGCACGAGGCTCTGTCTAAGCAGTGCAGGAGCCCCACCCACCCCAATGAAATCTGGCTCCTCAGAGTCACATGCGGAGATTGTATCAACCTCAGTGGCCACAGGATAGACACTCTACAACTACCACTGCTATCGCTGCTATTCCTTTGCCCAGCACGAATAAGATCTCCCATCTCCATAGTATGTGTTTATTTTTCAAGGTATCTCTTACCTCATTTGATGCACCACATAATCTATTAAGGTAGGAAGGTAACATTGGTCCATTTTATGGATGAGGGAACTGAAGTACCTGCCAGTATGTCATGTTAGATCGTATAGTATTATTACTGATAAAAAACAATAGTGGTCTTAGATGTCAAATTATCAGACCTCTGTCCCCAAATCTCTTCAGAGCACAACAAAAACCATAATAGTTCATACTTATTTTGTGCCCCTGGGCTTCCCTGGTGGCTCAGATGTAAAGAATCAGCCTGAAATACAGGAGATCCAGGTTTGATCCCTGAGTTGGGAAGATCCCCTGGAAAAGGGATTGGCTACCCACTCCAGCATTCTTGCCTGGAGAATTCCATGGACAGAGGAGCCTGGCGGGCGACAGTCCATGGGGTCTCAAAGAGTCAGACATGACTGAGTAACTAACACTTTCACTTTATTGAGTGCCCCTAATGGCTTCAAATTTATTGAAGTAGATGCAGTTGTTCTTATTTTAAAGTTAAAGAAAACCTGGGGCCCAGAAAGATTAAGTAATCTGTCTATAAACACATAATTAGTAAATGGTTGAGTCAGCCTGTGAACTCAAGCAGTCTGACTCCAAGATCACGAACTGGACTAGAAAGTCACATGTCTACTATTCCATCTTTGAAGAAAATTTCCATTAGAGTAAATTGGGCAAACCCTTCAACTTCGTTCTGTTCTAATCTGACCCCCATTTGGAATGCGTCTTAGTCTGAAAGTAAACATCTCATATCCACTGGGGCAGAAGTGGCTCTTCACTAATATTTTCAGCTCGGAGTGAAAATGTGGAAGAGCTCAAAAGAGATGGTATCCAAGTCCATTTCATAGGCCAAGATGGCTTAAAGAACGTGGATAAACACTCAGATCAAAAACTAACAAAGCTCCCAGCAGTGATGGGTGACCTCCAACAGAAGTAGTAGCCTGGAAAATGGGAAGGATCAGTTCACACTGAAATCAAGCTGGGCTTCCTTCTGCAGTGTCTCTCTGCCATTTTGGTCTCCATAGCACTGCAGACACCAAAACGTGGCAGGAAACCCAGGAGTCTAGGCTAGCAAAATGTCATTTCAAAGCAGTATCTGGCAGTTGGGGAGGGAAAGCAGACTAGAGACAAACACAAGATCAAAAGTCTGGTAAGATTTGGTATCATTCAAATACACCCACGGACATTTGAAAGTTGTTTTGCTCACTAGGGCAGCCTGGGGCAAAGTGATGAACTCCAGGAAGCTGGTCACGGCCAGCCTCTGCCATCTTTCAGTGCTCTTTCTGCCCTTAGAATGTCTTCTCCTTCATATACTCACTGTCCTCAGCCACTATCCGTCGCCAGACCTGGGGCCTCCCAGTTGTCTCCCGCACGACTCTGTCCTTCCAGGAAAACCCTGACTGTCTTTTATTAAGAGGAGATCTTAAAGTATATTCCCACTATAGCTGTTCAGTTCTTCAAAGTATTACTGACTAAACCAAAATGATAAACTAATTCATGATTTATGCCGAGTGATAATGACTTAATAAGTTAGTATGCTTAGAGAACTTGTGAAATTTACCCTAACAATAACTAATGAAATTTGGCTGGCATTCTGGGAGGCTGGTGTGGTAAGCTAGGATCAGATTTGACTGCTCAGTCGTGTCCAACTCTTTGTGACCCCATGGACTGTAGCCCACCAGGCTCCTTTGTCCACGGAATTTTCCAGGCAAGAATACTGGAGTGGGTAACCATTTCCTACTCCGGTGCATCTTCCTGACCCAGGGATCAAACCCACATCTCTTATATCTCCTGCATTGGCAAGTGGGTTCTTTACTATTAGCGCCATCTGGGAAGCCCGTGGTAGGGATGTTGAGTGCTTATTTTTATTCAACTCTCCTCTCCTTTTAAATAGGACCTATCACCTGTGTTTGATGATGGACCAAGGTGTTTAACTGGCAATGAATGATCTCACAGCAGACTCTTTCTCTGTGGTGGCAACTCTGATGTCATTTGTTGAAATGGAAGTGTCCTAAATTCAAAGCATCCTGGATCCCTGGGGCACAGATGTTCTAGAGAATCATCCAGACCTACAATGGACTTTGGGACTTTGGATGAAACTTTGGGTGACTTCCTTTATATTAGTCTACTAACCTTTTGGTGTTATTTGTTATAGCAGCATAGTTCAGCACATCCTGACTATTATAGCTAGTGACTTTTACACCTCAAATCATAACCTATAATCTGGTTCCTCTCTACTGTTGAGAGAGATATGTGCCACTTATTAGCTATAGCTTTGGACAAGCTATTACACTTCCCCAGAAGGAGTCTCAGTATTCTCCTCTGCAGGACAGGATGGCTGGTCTCTTTCAGATATGAGTCTACCTAAATGGTAATCCCAAATTATATGGTGCCTGCTCCCTATATTATACGCTAAGACAAGGCAATTTATCCCCAAACAAATAGAGGTGCTAAACCTGTCAAACACTTTCCTAGTCATATCTCTGAACAGGAAGGTCAAGACCCCAGGTTGCCCGTACATAAGCATGTTTAGGGCTTCCTAGGTGGCGCTAGTGGAAAAGAACCTGCCTGCAATGCAGGTAGATTTGAGACTCGGGTTTGATCCCTGGGTTGGAAAGATACCCTGGAGTAGGAAATGGCAACTCACTCCAGCATTCTTGCCTGGAGAATCTCATGGACAGAAGAGGCTGGTGGGCTACAGTCCTAGATCACACAGAGTCAGACACAACTGAAGCGACTTAGCACGCACAAGCACATTTTAGGAGGTTTGAGAGTGTAGCAAGAAGCCATACAATGTCTCATTACTCTTTGAAATTGGCCATTTTAATACCCCTCAGCTAGCAACATTTGTCATATTAGAGCTGGTGCCATCTGAGAATTATATAACTTTCCCCAAAGTTTATCTGGAAATTAAGTTGGAAATTCCCAGTTCATGTCTGAAGATCAGAGGCCACATCGTCGAACACAGTGGTTCTGTCCTTTTAACACAACAACACCTCTTCAATGCAAAAAATTTCCCTGGATGTGCATATATGTATAACTATTAGAGCCTGTTGAACTAAAAATGCACTATTTTAAAACTGTTTTAGTCTATTGTTCATATATTTTGAAAATAGCACATATATTATTTAAAATATTTGGACATACTATACATTCAGCCTATAGGCCATGTTGGGCACATGGGTATGTTTGCAGGCTCCTTGCAGTAACTCTGAGGTTCCCCAGGGGCTATTCATACCCACAGGTTGGGAATAATAAATTAAAGGAATCTAGGATAATATTGCAACCTATATTTGATTCTTGCTTCCTCCCTTTCCCCCTCAAACTCTTAAGTCTCTGGGAAGCAGATGCTAACACAGAATCAGGGGGCATGAGGTTTTGTGACATCTGTCAAAGGGAAGGTGAGATAGCAGGATGGTCATGAGGAAGCTGCTTGACTGTGGTCCAGGCTCTGTTAGCCCCAAACGTTGCTCCAAAGCAAGATTGTCTGTTGGAGCTTATCCCTATCAGATGGAAATGGCCATAACTTTATACCTTGACCTTGCTCTGTTATGAGCTGTGGCCACTTTGAGTAGAGTGTGACTTGAGTTTAAAAGTTGCTAACAGGTGAGGTTGTCACCTAGTTATCCTCCTGGCAACTGGGCAGCGAATCCTTTCTGGGAAGGGGGATCTGAGTAGTTTATCTCCATTTGCCACACCCTAAATCTCCCCCATTTCTATAGGCAATTTTGTCCCTCAAGGTTAAATGTGAGGAAAATATAACTTTATAAATGACAATGTGAATTACCCTCGGGACATGAGCCATCTCTAAACAAATTCAGAAGGAAAATTATAACTGCATTAGCTAAAGGGTGAGGTGTTCCCAGGATTGGGGGTTTCATTTAGTTTAAGCAGAATCTCCTTTTGCCGAGGAAGTTAATTGCAAGTCTGAAATAAGATTAGAGAAGTCTTTGCTGCAAGAGTCTGATCATACTCTGCATTGAACATGACTCTTCATGAATACATTGGCTGTTTACTGTGGGGAAGAGACTGTGTTGGGAAAAATGAAGCAGTAATTGCAAGGCAGGAAATTACCAGGGAAGGCGCCTTCTCTTAGGAGGAAGAAGAAGTCTATTACAATGTCAGTTCCTTCACTTAGCCTGGGCTGTGAGGGAGTGATTACCATGTGCCCTGAAAAACAGACTGGGATGGATCCAGCTAGTAGGAAATATTTACAAGATCAAACCTGAACACAGGAACCATGTCCTGTTAATCCGGTTTGAAACAGGGAGCCAGTCAATCTCCAAAGATGCATCTTGCAGAAGCTGTTAAGGTGGTTTCCAAGTGGGAGTTTACACAGACCAAGGAGAGCAGAGGGGAGAACAAATGAAAGGGAAACTTGGGAGGCTGGGACCCTCTCCTACCCTTGCCTCCAGTCCTACCTCAAAAGAGGGATCCCATCTGTATCCCTGACATGTTAGGCTTTTGTGTAAGGTTACCTTTAAGACAAAGTTCCTTAATGAAAATAAATGAATCAGATAATCACAGTTTCCTAGGTCTCACATGAAGCCTACTGAAATAGACTCTCACATGAATTTGCCTTTCCAAAAATGCTGCTCAATTAACTTTATGATAAAAAATGGAGAGACAGATGACTAATGAGATAGATAGATATTATTAATAGATGATAGATAAAGGCTTGATAGATAATATACATTTATCAATATACTAATATGCAATGCATATTATAACATATACACAAAAATAAAAAAATATAAAGGGGTAAGATAAAACTAAAGATAATAGAGGCTCTAGTATCTTCTTGCCGGAGAAGGCAATGGCACTCCACTCCAGTACTCCTGCCTGGAGAATCCCATGGACAGAGAAGCCTGGAAGGCTGCAGTCCATGGGGTCACTGAGGGTCAGACACGACTGAGCGACTTCACTTTCACTTTTCACTTTCATGCATTGGAGAAGGAAATGGCAACCCATTCCAGTGTTCTTTCCTGGAGAATCCCAGGGACGGGGGAGCCTGGTGGGCTGTCGTCTATGGGGTTGCACAGAGTCGGACACAACTGAAGTGACTTAGCAGCAGTATCATTTTGCACCCAGGGGATTGTCTTGATTTCCCCTGATGTAGGCAAATCTTACATGGGAGCATTCTTACAGTCTTACCTGTGATAGAAATGTTTGGAAAACAATCAGATAACCTACCACGACTTACAGATATAAATCCATCCCAGTTTTTTTTAATGGAGTCTGAGCCACTGAGTTAGTGGCACCCTCCATCCCAGTCTATTCCTTCTTCTGTATCAGCGCTAGGGACTCAGGGAAGTGGACAATGATTGTAGGTGATTACAACGAAGTAGGGAAAGGGCACACATCTTTTTCCAAACCAGATGGATTCTTCCTCCCTCTTCCCTTCAAGCACAGATGAAATCCAACTTAAGCAAAGTTGAGATTTCAAAACAGTTCTATTCTATCACCCATGTTTAGAACAGCGAGTGGAATTGGTGACGCTTGTGTTGATCAAAGGTCCTATAGCTCAACTCTGAAAGTCAACCGTAAATATATAGTCACTGATGTCTGGGAGAATAACTCAAGAAGAACCAGTGTGAGGGGGATCATTCCTGAACCAGATGGGTGGATATTAACAGAGAGGCGATTTGAAGACCCTTGCAAGCGAAGGCCAAGCTCAGCAGCAGCCCGGGGATTCAGGAAGGCCTGAGACAGGTACCAGATGTGTTTGTGTCACTTCTGTGACTCAGCTTCTATTTCAGCCACTGGTAAATAAAGGACTGTTTCCAGGTATGCTATATTTGGTTAAAATCTAAAGTTGGACATTAAGTATAGCCCTAAGGTGGCCAAGGCAACAATGCTCTACACCACAACTATTTCACACACGTTGGATTGAAAAGAAATTAAAATTAGAAGCATTAAAAAAATGAAATTAAGCCTGTGGGTTTCCCATACAACCTGCAAATCTCCCTTCACTGTCAGCACGGCACCAGAGTTCTGCTTCTGTTTTGACAGCTCTTTCCGCTTGGAGTCCCGCTTTCGGTACTATTTCCCCAATGTGCTTTCCCACCTGTTGTTCATTCACAGTCTGTTTCCCCTCCACTCCTTTCCCTCCAAATTTCCACCTGCCAATCTGCCTCTCCTACCCCACCCTCAGACGCATGTACAGGCTTTGCCCCAAAGCCTCCCCAGTGAGCAATATCTTTTTCTGGGGATAGTAAGCACTGACTCATCGACTCCTTCTTACCACAGTTTCCAAAACACAGTCTTACTTCACCCTTGTCTCTACCCAGATCTCCGTAGGTCTGGGCCACCATGTGCGTAAACAGACTCTTAATAGTGGGGTTCCCTCGTCATCTTCCCCACCCCCTCTCACTCTCTATCCATTTTCTGATGCGTATCCCCCAAAATTTCTGAAGAAAGCAGAGTCCTTCTGCTCTAGTTCAGTTCTAGCCTGAACTAGAACCCTTCAGGCTCCATTGTTTGCTGCATCTCAGACTATTTTTACTCTTGGTCAACAAAGGAAAATACTTTTCTGTTGTTAAAATAAGACTCAGAGATCCTTAGAGAAATGGCACAGTAAAAATAGGAGAGACCACAGTCAATTCCATTTTAGCTTCACCACCTGGGCAGGAACAATAGAACCTAAAGACAAGCCAAGATTTTCTGTGAATTGGGTAGGCAAGTGCATTTGACTCTATTCTCCCAGCCCCAGTGAGAAGCAACAAAGCAGCAGAGATTTCCATGTGGCTAGCTGAAGATGAAAGTTCTCACGTTTTTCTGTTAACTGTATGTGTCCCTTTATCAGATCCATACAAGGCAGCACCTTTAAGACATGGATTTGAGGGTGACATGTGATAAGATGAGAAAGATACTCTTCAGCAAAATCAATCAGATTGTCCTCTTCACTATTCCCAAGTTCTTAGCAAACCAACTTGAGTGTCCCTACCTCCTGACACTCCCTTTCCTCTGAATCTATTCTTTAGATCCCTCCCCAGCTGACAAATCAGCCTGCTGGTGACTCAGAATTAGTTCAGAATATTCCCTCACACCCCTACCTCTCTGATCAAGACCAAGCCTGTTCCCTACTGATTCTAACACTGACCCCAGCATGCCCTCGGGTTTCAACTCTCCCAGGTTGTGCCTGGCTCTTTGATTTGGGAAGTGGCGGGAAGCTTGTACAGCAGCCTGTGCCTTTACAACTCCCCAGAACCGATGGAGTAGCTGTGCGGCAGCCTTCGTGGAGGAATGCTTTGAGAAACTATTCAGTCTACCACACCTTCATATTCCAGAAAAGGAACTGCCTTCTTAGATTCTGGAATTTCTTCAGCTCTTGGCTTAGATTTTAGAGAAAATGCCACCTATCGCCTTTAGTAAGGGATTCCTCTGCCTGTCCATGATGAGACCACTGAAATAAGACAAACCAAACAAAAAAAGAAGTGTGTGTGAAACTGTCCCCTATAAATGAAACGAGATATTTCACCAGAAATGATGCTGGTGGGACTATTGTTGGGGTACAGCCCCTAGAGGTGGCCTGCTTGCCTAGTTACCAGGTCTCAAAGAAGAATTCACATTCCGTGTGGCTTCCACATGGTACACTGCACGTCATCTAATGTCCTTTGTGAAACCTTTGTGAAACATGTTCAATCGTATTTAGGAATTGGCTTCCAACTTGGGAGAGTTTCCCAGGATTGCAGAAGCCTGTTTTAGGGTTGATCTATGAATATGTCATAAGCCCATTGTTAGATAATCAATTAAAGATTTGAATTAAATGATTCAAATAACCATAGGCAGCTCAGTCCCTCTTCTGATGGCTTCCTTCCAGAACATATGAAGGAAGCAGAGTTTAAGGAATCAAGGCTTCTGGGATCCAATTGCCCTCTGCATCTCAAGACATTTGTCAGATAAAGAGTATTTTTGCTGTTAAATAAGTCTCTAAGCTATGAAAAACCTAGACAGGGTATTAAAAAGCAGAGATATCACTTTGCCAACAAAGGTCCATATAGTCAAAGCCAGGTACAGATGTGCGAGTTGGACCACAAAGAAAGCTGAGCAACGAAGAGTGGATGCTTTCAAACTGTGGTTCTGGAGAAGACTCTAGAAAGTCCCTTGTACAGCAAGGAGATCAAACCAGTCAGTGATAAAGGAAATCAACCCTGAATATTCACTGAAACGACTGATGCTAAAGTTGAAGCTCCAATACTTTGGCCACCTGATGTGAAGAGCAGACTCATTGGAAAAGACCCTCATGCTGGGAAAGACTGAGGGCAGGCGGAGAAGGGGGCAACAAAGGATGAGATGATGGCATTATTGACTCAATGGACATGAATTTGAGCAAACTCCGGGAGATAGTGAAGGACAGAGAAGCCTGGTGTGATGTAGTCCATGGGATCACAAAAAGTTAGATGACTGAACAACTAAATAACAACAACAAATATGTGCTCAGGATAAGCAAGAACCAAGCCAGATGAGGGGGCTGGAGTGATGGCAGGGCTGGGCCAGGTGGTGAAGGCAGGACCACAGGCGACAGGCTGGAGGAAGAACCCCCACAGGCTGGCTGGTGGTTGATAAGTCACAACTGAAACCAAAGAAACTAACAAAGTAGGAGTTCAAGGGTTGGGCTGAGGTCAGAGGGCAAGGCTGGGACTTCACCTAGAGACAGGCTCCTGCTGACAATGGCCTTCCCCGAGTGCCACCGCTTCGAAGGGAAGCTGGAGATGATCCACTAAGGGTCAGCTGAATCCAGAGCACTTGGCATCTTCCTCTTTGTGTTACTTCATGATCAATCAGGAAAAAAAAGCAAACATTATGTTCTGAAGTGAACCTTTCAGACAGTGAGATATGGGGGAAGAAGGCCTGACTTTTGTTTGACTCCAGTTTTTTCATTAACTAGGTATAGAACATTAGACATGTCAAATTTCCCGAGGCCTCAATTTTTTTATTTTATTTGAGTGTGGAGTGAATGTTGCTCAGTCATGTCCAACTCTGCGACCCCATGGACTATACAGTCCATGGAATTCTTCAGGCCAGAATAATGGAGTGGGTAGCTTTTTTTCGTCTCCAGGGGATCTTCCCAACCCAGGGATCAAACCTAGGTCTCCTGCATCACAGGTGGATTCTTTGAGGCCTCAATTTCTCTCCATCAAATGAGCAGATTATACTAAACACTGCCTAAAGATTCTCCCAGGTTTAGAAATGACGAGGCCACTTCCAGTATATATGTATGCACATGTGCACAGGCACGCACACACACATGTGGTGGTGGGGTGATGCAATTCTCCAAGAAGGTCAGAATACTGTCCTTGCTGTGGGTCTCCTCTCTCCTGAGTCTGGCTCTGGGAGGAGCAAACTTCCTCAAAAACCACAGCTGTTAACATGGCTCCAAAGGAGTTATACTTGATTCCTGTTTCCTAACATCCTGAATGTGAGGCCCAACAGAACTGATAACGGGGCACCTCCCCTGAGTTACAAACCACAAACTGAAAGGGAAAAAACCATGCTACCCAAGGACTTAGCCAGTAGTGGATAACTGGGGCCAGAAAAAAACAAGCCTGACCTGGGACAGGCCAGTTCACCACCAGGGAATACGCAGTGGTGGTCCAGCTAGGATTTCCTTTTTTCCAAGACAAACCAAGTTGGCTCTGATGAAACTAGTTGTGGCTAAATTCCCCTCCTTTACTCATATCATTATTCCCAAATTGCAGTGTGCTCCATCATCGAGGGACTTGGGGAAATCTTTGAAATTATTCAATCATCCTAAGTGCTATGCATTTATCTGCCTCTCCATCAAGTGACCAGTGCCTGTACATGACAGACCCTGTGCCAGGCATCAGGAACACCACAGTCAACAGGACGGACATGCCCTGTGCCTGCATGGGACTTACAGTCTGATGTGGGAGATGCAAGCACACAAATAATATCTAACTACAATGAGTGATGGAACAAAAGAAGCAGAGTGCAATGATGGAGACTCATGAGAGGGGCAATGGGAGTATATTTGCAGAGAGTAAGTAGAGAAGGTCTCTCCATGAAGGGGACAACAAAAGCAGAGACCAGTCCTATCACCATCTTTCTTTCTCAAGTTTGCTTTGGCTATTCGGGCTTTTTTGTATTTCCATGCTCAGCCATAAAAAGGAATGATATTGGGTCACGTATAGAGACGTGGATGGACCTAGAGTCTGTCATTAGAGTGAAGTAAGTCAGAAAGAGAAAAACAAATATCATATATTAACACATACATGTGGAATCTAGAAAAATGGTACAGATGAATCTATTTGCAGGCAGGGATAGAGACACAGATGTAGAGAACCAATGGGTGGACACAGAGCCAGGGAGGAGAGTGGGATGAACTGGGAGTTTGGGATTGATGTATGTGCACTGCCATGTGTAAAACAGATAGCTTGTGGGAACCTGCTGTGTAGGCGCTCAGCTCGGTGCTCTGTGGTGACCTAGATGGGTGGGATGGCAAGGGGATAGTGGGAGAGAGGTAGATCCAGAAGGCTGGGAGTGTATGTAATACACATAGTGGATTCACATCATTGCACTGCAGAAAATGCTGCTGAGTAGGGCCAGAGTGATGGGGGATAAGTAGGTTTTATCTCTGAGATAAAGTATGATATCTCTGGTCGAACAGGTAAGATAGAAGGTCAGAGGTGATAATCAGTAAGAGTGGTGTTGATAGATTCCAAAGGCTGTATTCCCTCTGGTGATGAGAGTGAAAAGAAAAGTGGGTGACTGAGGTGGGGTGGGAGGGTGGCCATTGGTCATGAGGGAGTCGAGGAACCTAGAACTAGGAACAGACAGCTGGCCATCTGAGAGTTGAGTCGCTGAGACTAATAACTGGATTTGACTTAGAGAGGAAGACAGAGGTTTAAATCCTCAGAAAACAAGGTATGACCAGCATTGAAGGCAGAAATACTGAGAGACAGGAAAAGAGAGAAAGAGATAGACAAAGAAAGAGAAAGAGAAAATAGCAAGACAGCATACATTTTAAAGGGACAGACGGGAACAAAAGAACACTTCTTCCCCTCTTCAATGTAAAGTATGGGGCACATGAGTGAACAAAGGCTCTGGTTGAGAGACTTGGAGCGAGTGGTGGACTCCCAGGCTCTTTGTGGACTCACAGGCTGCCAGTCCCAGTAGGATAACAAGTGTTCAGAGAAGAGGTCATGCCACCCTCAACCCCCACCTGCACGCACTAAAGCCTGTTACACTATCTGAGGTTCAACCCTGCATGGTCAAAGCTTCTTCACTCCCATCTCCCCATCTCCCAATTCCAGGGCAGAGGAAGGGTGTTCAAAAGTTTGGAGACTAAAAATAACCAGAGAGCAAAACAATTAAATGTCCTAAACAAAAGCCCCCAGTTAGTGCCAACGTGGATTAGGTGGAAGCTAATGAAATCCACATTATTTTGAGAGCATCCCCTTAGCCCCCTGGAGAAGGAAGTGACAACCCACTCCAGTATTTTTGCCTGGAGAATCCCAGGAACGGAGGAGCCTGGTGGGCTGCTGTCTATGGGGTCGCACAGAGTCAGACACGACTGAAGCGACTTAGCAGCGGCAGCAGCCTCAGCCCCCCAGCATTCATGGTTCAAAACAGATTTCTGTCTGCTGAAAGTGAAAGGAAATCTCTCTGCTGTTCCCTCCATTGACCCTTCTCCTTTGCTAGCCCCTATTTCCTTGAACTTTGTCTCCACTCTGCCCCCAAGTTTGGGTCCACTTATTTTTTTTTTTTTAATATAAGAAGCCTGTTCTATTTAAAATTTTTTAATTTTGGTTGTACCACACAGCATATGGTATCTTAGTTCCTCGACCAGGGAGGAAACCTGTGCCCCTGCGGTGGAAGTGCAGAGTTTTAACCACTGGACCGCCAAGGAAGTCCCAGTTTGGGTCTACTTTGACCTTTGCCCTTTCAACTTGGCATGTGGTCTTGGTCTCTTTCAAATCTGACTCAGACTGAGACTTGCCCTCAGGTCCCTGTTGCCCTTTTTCTGGTCCCTCTTCATCCCCACCCAATCATGGACTGTCTCAGCAGTCTGGTCAGGGTTGATGAGGCATCCGAAGTGCAGAAGTAAAGCAGGGGCAACACCATTGTCAGCAAAAGAAAACTCTCAGTGTTGATTCATCCTCCAAATCCAGAGCTCTGAGCATTCTAGAACAGTTTCTGAGTGAACTGTATAATACAGAGCTTGACACATCGCATCATATTCTGAAGATCCTACAGTTGAAAATGTGCAATTGAATTACACTGTCCATGTTTTATTAAATGATACCAACCCCTATCCTAGTTTTAGTCAACTGGATCATAAACATAAAATTTTTAATTTTTGAGGAAAAACTTAGATATTTGTTGTGCATCAAAAATGCAATTGGGGGATTGAAAAGGGTTCTAAGAAGCTGTGTAATGCTGGAAAATAACAGTCTTTCTGTGCTGTGGTTGGCCTGTAAAGTGTGCCAGTTAAATGCTGGAGCTCTTGGGTCCCCTTCAAGCTCAGCGTTGTGGGTCATTGTAGCCTGTGTTTCAGAGGCTGTTGTCATCTGCTTTTCAGGGCCACGAACAGCAGGCAGTGTCTCCCCAGTTACTCTCAAAAGTCATGAGGAAGTTTCCCACAAGTATAGGTTCTGTCAGCTTCCACAGGTCAGATGACACTTTTTTCTTTCCTTTTCTGGGCCTCCCTTCCATTCACCCTGTCTACTGGTATTCCCCGAGTTGCTGGTTCTTTGGGGTGTAAAGTTCACTACCCATCACCACTATTACAGCCATGGTGTATGAATGTCCTCGTGATGCCAAAACTCGTACACCCCTGTGTTGAGACCTGAAGCAAGACTGCCAAACTCCACCTCTGACATCTGAACCCTGGGAGCACTTGGTGAGAGGCAACATCAAGTTCCTGTGAAAACTTCAGAGGCACCACTCAAATTGTGGACAGTGTCAGTCTCTTCTCTATTTCCACAAAGAATAACACTAGTTGGCTGAACACCCAAGACCCACAAAATATAGGGCTGATCTAATCTGTCTTTGGAAATCATTGAGACAAACCCATTATCTGAGAAGCCATGACAAGTTATAATTAGAAGCCCAATGAGTCACAGCTCATGGGAGTCAGCTCAGGAGCTCTCATAAAATGACACACCAGTTTGACGTCTGCTGAGACTCATTCCAGGCATCAGAATTCAGCCTCATACAAGGACTGAGGGAATATATTAGGGACAAGTAATATACATGGAGCACAAGGACTTCATGCAGGGCCCAGCCTGACCGTGAAGACAGAGCATCAGGCACAGGAAGTACAAAGGAAGTGATAAAAACTGTTACTAGAAAAAAAAAAATTCCCTTCACCACACAGAGTTTCTCTTTAATTTTTCTTAAGGTGGTAAGGTTGCTGATTTAAGCCCTTCACATACTTTCCTAGCAGTGAATTGACTAGTCAACTAAATCAAACATGCCTGTGCAACCTTCCAGGCCAAGTGGATTCAGAAAGAATATGAACTTTAAAGTCCCAGCTACCTTACCTACTTGCTGCCTAAGTGACCATGAACAAGACTCCAACTTTGTAAACCTGAGACCCCTTATTTATCAAATGAAGTTTTAATGAGGATTAAAAAACAGTAATATCTTCTAATGCAAAGCATCTGGCTCAGGATCCCACATACAATGGATGTTCAATCTATTATGTCAATTTCTTTCCTTCCCAGTAGAAGTCATCAGATGACACGAGCTTCAGGTCTTCTTCCAGACACAGAACACATCCTTCAAAGTGTTAATGCCATTTCAGCTCATCAGACACCTCGTCTCAGCAAAGCCATTAGAAACCCCCAAAGTACTATATTTTTCTCCTGGTAAGTAGCTCACTTCCCACAACTTCCCATCACGTTATATTAAGTGAGCCCAACAAATGAGTCACACTACTTACAGAAGCAAATTTGGGAGCCACACCCAAAACACAGGCATTTTGACTTTTCACAAGAAGCTGGCAAAAAGAAGGCTCAGGGGACCCACAGTTAGGAAACCCCCAATTCCCAGGCTACCTCTGAATTCATATGCAAACACAAATCCTTAGTTCATTTTTTTGTGGAGAGTGTGAATTTCTAACTACAGTATTCAACAACAGCTGAGAGTCACTGAACACCATTCAGATGTCTGCTGAATTTTCTGCTTTGTAGGTGGGTGGTGTGAGGGGTACAGGGGAATATATCAAGATGGCCTAATCACTTTTTAAATGGGCAATACCAAATTAAACTTAAAACAACATCCTAGTCATTGGGTCCTTGTACACTATATTTGGTAGGTTAGAAGGTGATTGCTTACTTTTTGAAAACATCTAGCACTGCCGTCTATGGGGTCGCACAGAGTCGGACACGACTGAAGCGACTTAGCAGCAGCAGCAGCATTGCATTTAAAGTATGATTTTGATATTCAACAAAAATTTCAAGAACTTATCCACTGTGTGACAGTACAATAATTTGTATAAAAGTATAAAGAAAAGAAAGGAAGCTTATGCTTTGCCAAGGTCATAGGTGATGAATAAATTTGCACTTGGGATATAAATACTCCAAGCTTATAGAAAACATGGTGATGGTGATTGGATTTAAACTACTGGCCTTAATTTCTATCCAAGGAATTATCATCAAATTGGTGCAGAACTATTGAAAGCCCTCCCAAAATACAGAGCACATGGGCCTCCGGCTGAAGACAACCTCACAACATCAAAAGCAGTAAACTGAAGAACTATGTGAGTAAATAAGCTACTACAGGAGTCATAAGGCACCATAAACAAAAAAGTTATCCCCCTAGCAGCTGGACCTACTAGAATAATCTAAGGGACAATAAAATAAATATTTTCAAAAAATTAAGGCTTTTAAGAAATGGGAGGAAGAAACGATCCATAATGAAAGACAAGGATAATAAAATAAGACATGCTTGACAAAGAACAGAAAGGAAATGAAGTCATGAAAATAGACTACATTTTAGTAGTCTAAACAGAAGAAACAGAACACTATAGAAAGCTGCTGAGAAGAATTCTGCTGTGGTTCAGTCACTCAGTCGTGTCTGCTTCTTTGAGACCCCATGGACTGCAACACACCAGGCTTCCCTGTCCTTCACTATCTCCCAGAGTTTGCTCAAACTCATGTCCATTGAGTCAATGATGCCATCCAACCATCTCATCCTCTGTTGCCCGCTTCTGCTCCTGCCCTCAATCTTTGCCAGTATCAGGGTCTTCTCCAACGAGTTAGCTCTTTGCATCAGGCCAAAGTATTGGAGCTTCAGCTTCAGCATCAGTCCTTCCAATGAATATCTAGGGTTAATTTCCTTTAGTACTAAGTGGTTTGATCTCCTTGCTGTCCAAGGGACTCTTGAGCCTCTTCTCCAGCATCACAGTTCAAAAACATCAATTCTTTAGCACTCAGCCTTCTTTACAGTCCAACTGTCACATCCATACATGACTACTGGAAAAACCATTGCTTTGACTAGATGGACCTTTGTCGGCAAAGTGATGTCTCTGCTTTTAATGTGCTGTCTAGGTTGGTCATTGCTTTTCTTACAAGAAGCAAGTGTCTTTTAATTTCATGGCTGTAGTCACCATCTGCACTGATTTGGGGGGTCCAAGAAAACAAAGTCTGTCATTGTTTCCATTTTTCCCTCATCTATTTGCCATGAAGTGATGGGACTGGATGCCAAGATCTTAGTTTTTTGAATGTTGAGTTTTAAGCCAGTTTTTTCACTCTCCTCTTTCACCTTCATCAAGAGGCTGTTTAGTTCCTCTTAACTTTCTGCCATTAGGGTGGTGTCATCTGCATATCTCAGGTTATTGACACGTCTCCCGACAATCTTTATTTCAACTTGTGCTTCACCCAGCCTGGCGTTTCACATGATGTATCCTGAATATAAGTTAAATAAGCAGGGTGACAATATACAGCCTTGACATACCCCTTTCCCAATTTTGAACCAGTCTGTTGTTTCATGTCCAGTTCTAACTGTTGTTTCTTGACCTGCATACAGATTTCTTAGGAGACAGGTAAGGTGGTCTGGTATTCCCATCTCTTTAAGAATTGTCCTCAGTTTATTGTGATCCACACAGTCACAGGCTTTAGCGTACTCAATGAAGAATTAGTGAAATGTAAAATAAAACTGAGGAAACTACTTAGACTATATCACAGAGAACAGATGGCAAATACAAATGTATAGAAAATATGGAGGCTAGATTGAAAAAAGCCAGCAGATATAAAATCAGGCTGCTATTTATATAGTTCTAAAGATTACTACTCATAAGACATCTGATACAGATGGTGTTGCTTGGACTTTTACAACATGTCATACTTTATAATAGAATTCAGAAAGCAAGACTAGAGAATATGGGATGAAATGATCATTTGAAAAAGGATAAGAGATAAGAAATTTCCACAGTTGAAGAAAGACTCAAGTTCTCAGTTTTCAGACAGAACAAGTTCAGAAGAGTCCTAGACAATATAAATGAAAATAAATAAGAAATTTCTGAGGAAAATGAAAAACACCAAAGTCAATGAAAAACAACCAGAAAGAGAAAAGATTGTTGTTATGTTGTGGTTGTTGTTTAGTTGCTAAGTCATGTCTGACGCTTTTGTGATCCCAGGGACTGTAGCCCACCAGGCTCCTCTGTCCATGAGATTTCCCAGGCAAGAATACTGGAGTGTACTGCCATTTCCTTCTCCAGGGGATCTTCTATCTTCCTGACCTGGGCATTGAACCTGCATCTCCTGCATTGGCAGCAGATTCTTTAGTACTGAGTCACCAGGAAGGCCCTGAAGAAAAAGATCACCTGAAAAATAATGGGAAATAAAAATGACTGAATACTTTTTATCAACAACAATACATGCCATAGAACAATGAAATCATTATCTACATGCCATAGAACAATGAAATCATTATCTCTGATGTACTGAGGCAACAGTTTTGTCATTTTAATATTCTAAACCAAGATATGTTTTAATTCAATAACAATATATAGTTTATTCACACAAAGAAAGTTCACAATGGAGAGAACCTCATAATACATTCTTAATAGAAAACAAACAAAAACAAAAGATGTTTTTGTTTCAGAAAGGAGGAAAAATATATACTTCAATTCATAGTAATAGTATATAAAACACTGGACATTACCCAGGGAATAAATACAATTGGTTATCTGTGGAGGAAGGAAGGAACTAAATTGATGAGGATAAAAGTGAGAGCAAAATTTCTCACTGATTATACCATTGATTACCCTGTTTAACATTTTTGTTTAATGGGCAAATTACTAAACACAAAACCTACCAAGACTGAATCATGAAGAAACAGAAAATCTGAACAGATCTGTTACTAGGAAGGAGATTGAATTATTAACTAAAACCTTTTGAACCAAAAGAAGTTCAGGACCAGATGGTTTCATTGGTAAATTCTACCAAACACAGAAAGAAGAATTAACGTTAATTTTTCTCAAACTCTTCCCCAAAAAATGGAAAAGGAAGAAACACTTCCAAACTCATTCTTTGTGGCCAGCATTAGTCTGTATCAAAGCTAGACAAAATACTATAAGAAAAGAAAGCTGCAAAATTCTCCACAAAACATGAGGAAACAGAATTCAACATTATGTTTTAAGGATTTTACACTAGGATCAAATAGGGTTTATTTCCGGAGACAAGGATGGTGTAGCACACGAAAAGTAATCACTATCACAACAACAGAATGAATTAAAAAGTCACACATGATCATCTCAAATGATGTAGAAAAAAGCCTTTGACAAAACTCAGCACTCATTCATGATAAAGAAAAATTCTCAACCCAGTAGGAATAGAAAAAAAACTGCTTCAACATAAGAGCTGCATATAAAAATTCCACAGCTAACATATTAAATGGTGAAAGATTAAGTTTTTCTTGTAGAGTCAGTAACAAGACAAGGATGCCCACTTTTGCCACTTCTATTCAACTTAATACTAGAAATCCTAGCTAGAGCAATTGGACAAGAAAAAGAAATAAAAGGCACCCAAAATGGGAAGGAAGAAGTAAATTTATCTCTATTTGCAGATGACATGATCTTTTATGTAAAAATCCTAAAAATCACACACACACACACACACACACACACACACAACTGTTAAAACTAACAACAAATTCAGCAAAGTTGCAGGATATAGAATCAACATACATCGCTGGTTGCCAAGATGGCACAGTATGAAGACACTGAGCTCACCTAATCCCGTGGGCCCACCAAGTTACAGCTGTTTACAGAGCAACTATCAGTGAAAATGACCTGGGGAAAAAGACTAGCAGAAAAGATCTTCCACAACTAAAAATATAAAGGAATCACAGTGAGATGAGTAGGAGGGGTAGAGACACTGTATAGTCAAGACCCATACTCCCAGGCAGGCAACCCACAAACCGGAGGATAATTACAATTGCAGGGGTTCTCCTCAAGGAGTGAAGGGTCTGAGTCCCATATTGAACTCCCTGGTCCAGGGTTCCCGCACCAGGAAGATAAGGCTTTGAAAGCCAGTAGAGCCACAGGGATGTGAGAAACAGACTGTACTCTTAAAGGGCACACACAAAATCTCACATGCTCTGAGACCAAGGGCAGAAGTGATTTGAAAGGGGCCTGGGTTAGACCCCCTTGCTGATCTTGGAGAGCCCCAAGAAGAGGTAGGGGCAACTGGGACTTGCACAGCTGACACAGATATTGGCAGCAGCCATTTTTCAGAGTTCATTCTAACACAAGGACACTTGTGCTGGTAAGCACCATTTTGGAATACTTTCTCTAGCTTGTTAACACTAGGACCTGGCTCTGCCCACCAGCTAATAGGCACCAGTCCTGGGACACCTCAGGCAAAGCAGTTAGCCAGGTAGGGACAGACTTATCCATCACAGACCAGCTGCATAGGACCCCCCTGAACCTCCAACTACCCTGGGGACATGGATCACTAACCAGTGAGCTGACCCCAGCTCTAGGACACCCTGAACCCCATAGTCAGCCATGTCAGAAATTGGTCCTGCATACCAGCAAGCTGATACTAGCTTCAAAACACCCACCTTGGCAGTCAGTGACCCCAGGACCTGCCTTTGCATACCAGTGGGCCAGAACTAGCCCCAAGATGACTAGAGCTTCACAGTCCTGCCCACCAATGGACTAGCACCAGGACCAGGACTCCCCAGGTCATGCAGCCAGCTATGCCAGGACCTGGCCCCACCCATTAGAAGCAGGTAGCCTCACATCAGGCAGGGACTAGTAACCAGCCAGACCAGAAGCCAGTCAAACCTATACCAGCATGCTCACAGTAGTCAGTCCTCCTCAACAGAAGGGCTATGCAGCCCACAGGGAGGACTCTCAGTGTGTATAGCTTTGGTGACCAAAAGAGAGTATGCCAATGGGCCCCATAAAACATCTTCTACATAAAGTCACTTCTCCAAGATTATGAGGTATAACCAACCTACCAAATATTAATGCATAGAAATAAAAACAGAATTAGGCAAAATGAGGCAACAGAGGCCTATGTTCCAAATCAAGGAACAAGATAAAATTTCAGAAGAACTAAATGAAGTGGAGATAAGCAATCTACCCAACAGAGTTCAAGGTAATAATAATAAAGATGCTTTATAAACTTGGGAGAAGAATGGAAGAACCCAGCGACAAGTTTAACAACAAGTAAATATAAAAAAGAACCAAACACAGCTGAAGCACACAGCCATAACATAAAAACAGACTAGAAAGAATTAACAGCAGATTATATACTATAGAGGCACAAATCAGCAAACTAGAAGCAAAAGTAGTGGAAATCACTCAAACTGAATAGAAATATGAAAAAAGAATTTTTAAAATTTGAACAGGAAAAAAACATATTTGAACAGTTTAATAGACCTTTGGGACAACATCAAGCATACTAACATTCACATTATAGGAGTCCCAGAAGGAGAAGAGAGAAAAGGGGCAGAGAATAAATTTGAAGACATAAAATAGCTGAAAACTTCCCTAACCTGGAAAGGAAACAAGTACCTAGGTCCAGGAAGCACAGAGAGTCCCAAACAGTATAAACCCAAAGAGTACCATACCGAGACACATTGTAGTTAAAATGACAAAAATTAAAGATAATCTTAAAAGCAGTAAGGGAAAAGCAACTAATTATGCACAAGGGAACTCCCTCAAGTCTATCATTAGACTTTTCAGCAGAAACTCTGCAGGCCAGAAGGGAGTGCTACAATATATTTAAAGTGATGAAAGAAAAAAACCTACAACTAAAATTACTCTACCCGGCAAAGCTATTATTCATACTTTATGGAAAGACGGAGTTTTACAGTCAAGCAAAATCTAAAAGAGTTCAGCACCAAGTCAGCTTTACAAGAAGGGTTGAAGGGATTTCTCTAGGCAGAAAAGAAAAGTCACAACTGGATATATAAAAATTACAAAAGAAAAAATCTCATTGGTAAAGGCAAATATACAGTAAAGGTAGTAGAAGAGCCACTTATAAAGCTAGCAGGCAGGTTAAAAAGCAAAAGTAGTAAATATCATCCATATCCACAATAAGTAGTTAAGGAATACACACACACACACACATACACACACACACACACACACACACACACACACACACACACACAAAGTATGTAAAATATGACATCAGAAACATTAAATGTGGGGATGAGGGGAGTGAAAATGCAAGGTTGTTGAAATGTATTGAAACTTAAGAGATCAGAAACTTAACACACACACACACCTCATGATAACACAAACTAGAAATCTACCATAGATACACAGATAAAAAAGAGAAAGGAATCCAAATACAACACTAAAGACAGTAGTAAAATCACAAGCGAAAAGAGCAAAAGAAGAAACAGAAAAGAACTACAAAAACCATTCCAAAACAATTAACAAAATGGCAAGATTATATACCTATCAATAATAAATTTAAATGTAAATGAATTAAATGCTACTATCAAAAGGGATAGAGTGGCTGAGTAAGACCCATCTATACAGTGTCTACAAGAAAGTCACTTCAGATCTAGAGATACACAAAGACTGAAAGTGATGGGGTGGAAAAAGGTATCCCATGCAAATGGAAACAAAAAGAAAGAGGGGATGGCAAACTTATATCAGACAAAATAGACTTTAAAATAAAAACTGTAACAAGAGACAAAGAAAGACATTACATAATTATCAAGGGATCAATCCAAGAAGATAAAACAATGAAAAATATATACGCACACAAGATAGAACCTTCTAAATACATGAAGCAAATATTTAGACATAAAAGAAGAAATTGACATTAACACAATAATAATATGGGACTTTAACAGCCCACTGATATCAATGGACAGATCATCCAGACATAAAATCACTGACCTTAAACAACATATTAGACCAATGAACTTAGTAGACATAGATCATTCCATCCCCAAACAGCAGAATATACATTCAAGTGCACGTGGAACATTCCCTGTCCTTCACTGTCTCCTGGACTTTGCTCAGACTCATGTCCATTGAGTCAATAATGCCATCCAACCATCTCATCCTCTGTCTTCCCCTTCTCGTCCTGCCTTCTATCTTTCCCAGCATCAGGGTCTTTTCCTAGCAGTCAGCTCTTTACATCAGGTAGCCAAAGTGTTGGAGCTTCAGCTTCAGTCCTTCTAATGAGTATTCAGTGTTGATTTCCTTTAGAATTGACTGATTTGATCTCCTTGCTGTCCAGGGAACTCTCAAGAGTCTTCTCCAACACCACAGTTCAAAATCATCAATTCTTTGGCACTCTACCTTCTTTATGGTCCAACTCTCACATCCATACCTGACTACTGGATATACCATAGCCTTGACTGTACAGACCTTTGTTGGCAAAGTGATGTCTTTGCTTTTTAATACACTGTTTAGGTTTGTCATAGCTTTCCTGCCAAGAGGCAATCATCTTCTAATTTCATGGCTGCAGTCACCATCCGCAGTGATTTTAGAGCCCAAGAAGAGGACATCTGTCACTGCTTCCAACACTCCCCCCCACCCCCTCATTTGCCATGAAGTGATGGGACTGGATGCCATGATCTTATTTTTTAATACTGAGTTTTAAACCGACTTTTTCACTCTCCTCTTCCACCCTCATCAAGAAGCTCTTTAGTTCCTCTCCACTTTCTGCCATTAGGGTGGTGTCATTTGCATATCTGAGGTTGTTGATATTTCTCCTGGCAATCTTGATTCCAGCTTGTAACTCATCTAGCCTGGCATTTCCCATAATGTGTTCTGCATATAAGCTAAATAAACAGGGTGACAGTATACCACCTTGCTATACTCCTTTCCGGAGAAGACAATGGCACCCCACTCTAGTACTCTTGCCTGGAAAATCCCACGGATGGAGGAGCCTGGTGGGCTGCCGTCTATGGGGTCGCACAGAGTCAGACACGACTGAGCGACTTCACTTTCACTTTTCACTTTCATGCACTGGAGAAGGAAATGGCAACCCACTCCAGTTCTTGCCTTCAGAATCCCAGGGACGGGGAGCCTGGTGGGCTGCCGTCTATGGGGTTGCACAGAGTCAGACACGACTGAAGCAACTTAGCAGCAGCAGCAGCAGCAGCAGCAGCATACTCCTTTCTCAATTTTGAACTGTCTGTTGTTCCATGTAAGGTTCTAACTGTTGCTTCTTGATCCACATACAGGTTTCTCAGGAGTGCTAAGTCACATGTGTTAGGCCACAAAACAACTCTCAGTAAATTTAAGAAAATTGAAACCATATCAAGCATCTTTTCTGACCACAAAACTGTGAGAGTAGGAATCAACTATAGGAAAAAAAAAAAACTTCAAAAAAACACATAGAAGGCAAACAAAATGCTACTAAACAATTAAAGTGTCATTGAACAAATTAAAGAAGAAATTTAGAAAAATACCTAGAGAGGAAAATAAAAACACAATGATACAAAATCTGTGGGGCACAACAAAAATTCTAAAAGGAAACTTTATAGTGATGCAAGCTTGCCTCAGGAAACAAGAAAATGTTCAAATAAAAGAAATGAGTGGAAGAACAAGTGGAAAAAATTAAGCGGGAATCAGTGATTTAAGACAAATCATGATCGTGACACATCTGAGATCCAGCTGTAGGAGGTGCTGCCAACACGTGGAGGTCAGAGAGGCTTTGTGCCAGTAGAAGCGTGACCTGGAGCAAGAGGCTGAGGAGAATGGTCCAGGTAACAATTCCACTGGCTCAGAAAATGACTAACAGCCCATGCCCATCGGCAGACTTGTCTGAGCAACACTTGAGGCTACGTGGAGAGGGTTTTGCTTTTCTCTCTCTTTTTTTTTTCTAAGAAAACATAATCTTAAGGAAAATATTCTTCTGATAACTTTCATCACTGAGCTTAATAAATTGACCTTAAAATTTCAAATAGAAAAGACATTTTGATATTTGGCAAAACTAATACAATTATGTAAAGTTTAAAAATAAAATAAAATTAAAAAAAAAAAAGAAAAGTAATGAGGATTTCAAGATTTGGGAAGAGAACCCATAATGTGAACTTCTCATTATAATAAGCATGAAGAGAATAATACCCAGCAATTTCAGATTGGAGGTTACTTCGGATGGGATAGAGTGCTAAAGAACCTGTCTACACTTAAGACTTCAGCTGGCTTGGTTTTTAAAGTGTTCTGTGGAAGGATAATCCTACACAATTATTTTGATGTTTGGAACATATCATAATAAATTTCCATTTGTTTAGGATTAATTTACATGCAGAAAAGCACAAAAATCTTAGCTGGCCAGATTGGTGAATTTTTATATAGGTGAAACTCCAGTACTTTGGCCACCTCATGCGAAGAGTTGATTCATTGGAAAAGACTGATCCTGGGAGGGATTGGGGGCAGGAGGAGAAGGGGACGACGACAGAGAATGAGATGGTTGGATGGCATCACTGACTTGATGGACGTGAGTCTGAGTGAACTCCGGGAGTTTGTGATGGACAGGGAGGCCTGGCGTGCTGTGATTCATGGGGTCAAAAAGAGTCGGACACAACTGAGTGACTGAATTGAACTGAACTGAACTGACCCCAGTGTAATCCACTCATATCAAAATATAGAACATATTCAACTCCAAAAAAGGAGGAAAATACCTGCAAATCACTCACAAAAACAGTTTCATTTCTATACACTAAAAAAAATTCAAAAGAAAATTATTTCATTTACAATAGCACTGAAAACAATAAAATACTTAGAAATAAACTTAACCAAAGAGGTCAAAGATTTATACACTGAAAATTACAAAATGTTACTGAAAGAAATTAAAGACACAAGTAAGTAAAAAGACTGTGTTCACAGATTAGAAGACTTAACATTGTTAAGATGTCAATACTATCCAAACTAATCTATAGATGCAATGAAATCACTCTTAAAACCCCAATGCTGTATTTTCCAAAAGTAGAAAAATCCATCTTAAAATTCCTATGGAAATCTCAAAGGACCCTAGGGAGCTGAAACAAATTTGGAAAAGAACAATGCTAGAGGCCTCACAATTCCTGATTTCAAACTCAGTAATCAACAGCGTGGTTCAGGCATACAGACAGTTGGCCAATTTAATAGAATAGGAATATGTCAAATGACTTTTGACAAAGGTGCCCAGACCATATAGGGGAGAACAGTGTTTTCAATACACATTACTGGGAAAACTAGGATTCCACATGCAAAAGAATGAAGTTGCACCTTCTATCACCTATTAAAAAAAAACTCAAAATGATATATGATCTAAATATAATACATGTAAGAGCAAACTATAAAGCTCTTTGAACAAAACATAGAAGAAAAGCTTCATGACATTGGGTTTGGCAATGATTTCTTAGACACAACACTAAAGGCACAGACAACAAAGATAAAAAATAAATTGGACTACATCCAAATTTAAAACTTCTGTGTGTCAAAGTACACAGAGTGAGAAGGCGACTGCAGAATGGTGAACAATATTTGTAAATCATATACCAGATAAGGGGTTAAGATGCAGAATATAGAAAAAATGCCTACAACTGACTAACAACCAACCCAATTAAAAGAATAGGCAGAGGACTTGAATAGATATTTCTCTAAAGAAGATACAAAAATGGCCAATAAGTACATGAAAAGATGTTCAAAATCGCTAGTGTCATTGGGCAAATGCAAATGAAAACCACAATGAGATACCACTTCACATCCATTAGGATGCTACCACAAAATTAAAACAAAATAGAAAATAACAGCTGTTGGCAAGGATGTGGAGACATTGCAACCCTGTGGGTGGGAATGTAAGATGGTGCAGCCCCTCTGGAATCCATCATGGCAGTTCCTCAAAAAGTTAAACACAGAATTACCATATAATCTAGTGATTTCACTTCTGGGGACATACCTACAACAATTGAAAGCAGAGGCTCAAGAAGATATTTGTACGCCCATGTTCATAGCAACGTTATTATCAACAGTCAAAAGATGGAAGCATTGTGTTCATGGATGCTGCTGCTGCTGCTGCTGCTAAGTCACTTCAGTCGTGTCCGACTCTGTGCAACCCCATAGACCGCAGCCCACCAGGCTCCCCCGTCCCTGGGATTCTCCAGGCAAGAACACTGGAGTGGGTTGCCATTTCCTTCTCCAATGCATGAAAGTGAAAAGTGAAAGTGAAGTCACTCAGTCGTGTCCGACTCTTAGCGACCCCACGGACCACAGCCTACCAGGCTCCTCCATCTGTGGGATTTTCCAGGCAAGAGTACTGGAGTGGGGTGCCATTGCCTTCTCCGGTTCATGGATGAATCAACTGGTAATAAAAAAAGTGATATAACGTGCAAGAGAATGCTATTCAGTCTTACAAAGGAAGGAAATTCTGACACACGCTACAACATAGATGAACCTTGGAGACATTATGCTGAGTGAAATAAGTCAGTCACAAAAGGACAAATACTATATGAATCTATTTAAATGAGATATTTTGAGTATTCAAAATGCACAGAGACATAAAGCAGAATGATGGCTGCAAAAAGCTGGAGAAAGGGGAACAGGGAGTTGTTTAATCAGTATAGAGTTTCAGTTTTGCACAATGAAAAGCATTCTGAAGATGGATGATGGTGATGGCTGCACAATAATGAAAATGTACTTAATATCATTGAACAGTACACTTAAAATGGTTAAAATGGTAATTTTTATGTTATGTGTATTTTACCATCATTTGAAAAAATGTCCAAGTATACTCCACAGAAACGTAATTCAAGAGGTGATTAATTAAAAGGTCAAAATATTTATATCCATATGAAAAAATTTTGTTTGCTTTTATTTATTATTGCATTTAATAAAGAACATCTTTGAAAACTTATAGCTTGGCACAAGAAATAGATGATCATTGGAGGAAATTTTTTAAATTATGGGCAAAATTTTAAAAATATGGGCAAAATAAGAAAATATATTTAAAAATCACCCATAATTTACCATCCAAAGATAACTATGGCTAACTTTTTGGTGTATATCCTTTAAATACATATATCATATGCATATGTATATGCTTGAGATATATATATGTTTATTTATATATGTGTTACACAGAGAGAACAAAAATTTTATTTATCATAAGATATTCATTTACAAAATGAAAAGATATCACAGGATCTACCAATACTGGTCCTGACACTCTACTTGTAATCACAGTAAAGTAATACTGCCTACATTTATACTGACATCCACACATATTCATAAACAACATTACCAGTGAGAATTATTGTCTGTGAATACTGATAGGATTGACCAGATGAAAGTGACCCTTTCTACCACTGTACACAGGGAAGCTGTTTTATCCCCCATTTTACTATGAACACTTTCAAACAAACAGTAAAGTTGAAATAATTTCCTAGTGAACACTGCGTATCTACCACCTAGGTTCTAACACTGACACGTTGTTATGCTTAGCTTATCCCATCCATCTATTCTTTCCATCCATCAATCTATCTTATTTTGTAAATTGCAGATGCCAAAACATTGTTGTTCAGTCACCCAGTCGTGTCTGACTCTTTGCGACCCCACGGACTGCAGCACGCCAGGCTCCCTGTCCCTCACCACCTCCCAGAGTTTGCCCAAGTTCATGTTTATTGCATTGGTGATCCAATCTCATCCTCTGAAGCCCTCTTCTCCTTTCCCAGCATCAGGGACTTTTCCAATGAGTTGTCTGTTAGCATTGGATGACCAAAATACTGCAGTTTCAGTTTCAACATCAGTCCTTCCAATGAATATTCAGGGTTGATTTCCCTTAAGACTGATTGGTTTGATCTCCTTTGCTGTCCAAGGGACTTTCAGGAGTCTTCTCCAACACCACAGTTTGAAGGCATCAATTCTTTGGTGTTCTGCCTTCTTTACAGTCCAGCTCTCACCCTAAATATTTCATCATGCATATTTTTAACTTGTTACTTTAAGATGAAATTTATACACAATGAAATGCACAAATCTAACACAGACATTTATTGAGATCTGACAAATGCATACAACTGTTTAATCCAAACCTACCAGGCTGTAGTATATTAACATCACCACAGAAAATTTCCTCATGCCTTGTCCCAATCACCTCTGTCCACACTCCCTGGGGGCAACAAATGCTCTGATCTTTTTACATGAAATTTGTAGAATTTCATGCAAGTGGGATCATGCTTCCACTCAGCATAATTAAGCCTCTTACTCATGAGCACAGACAGAAGAATTTGGGAATAATTGACTTCCTTCTGGTCTCCAGTGTGATGAGTCACTCATTTGCTGGTGCCCCATCCCGCTGGCCACTTGATGTAGCCACTTGATGTAGCGATCCCTTCTTTAATTGCCGTCACCTTCCTCTCCTGCAGGTTATTTCCCTTCTGGCCTCAGACTTCCCCAGATAGGGGCTCATTTGCATTTGTTATGCAGTTCATGCTAGTGGACACACAAAGGTGAATCTGGGGGCAAATTTAACAAACTGGCAGGAGAATCTATTCCAGATTCTTCTGGAGTAGCCTGGTAGAGTAGGGTATTTTATTCGCTGCTAAATTCGTGCAAACACTAGCAGCTGGTTTTGTATGGTCTTGCCACAGTCTGTGAAATTGATAATGCCAGGCCACCATTCACTGGGGTCAGAGGAAAATGGAAATCATAGGTTACATATTTATGAAATACATGCAGAAAACAGACACTGCCCAATCCTACTGGACAGTACACAGGTGCCGGGGTCCAGCCCCGGCTGATCCAGGGTATTCGAAGCGGGGACGGCGTCGGCGACTTATTTAATTATTTATTCATCAAAGATATAAAGAGTAATAGAATAAGGATAGCTCAGTGAGGAAATTCAGTGGAGAAAAGCGGCTGAAATAAGGATAGCTCAGTAGGAAAATTCAGTGGAGAAAAGAAGCTGAGTGGCTTGGTTTACGCGGAAAATCAATATAACCCGTGACACCAGGTTAGCTCTGACCACGGAGGCCGCAGGCGCCCTCTCGAATAGCGGAAGGTGCCCCACCTTAGACACCTTCTCGAGTGGGTCTTAGAAGCCCAGGCAAATAAATGGTCGCAGAGGACATCCACGCTCCAGATGGACGCTCAGCCGGAAGTTAAAGGGAAGAATGACATGGGGAGACCAAGTTTCAGTGAACAAGGCCCACACTTTATTTTCCAAAGTAGTTTTTATACCTTAAGGTATGCATAGAGGATAATGGGGGAAGGGGTAGAGCCATGCAGCAAGCCAGGCTTTCTTCCTTATCATATGCAAAAGTTCAGGTGATTGACATCATCTTCTGGCCAGGAGGCCTGTTAACATTTTAAGAAACTTATCTTTCTCTAAAGGTGATTATTCCAAAGTCAGGCGCCAGCCTTCCAAAAAGCATTGGACAAAGCTGCATTTTACATTTCTATACACCCATTATATCAATCAATACACTGCCAAGAACACAGTAGGTAAGGAGTATGGAGACTTAGCAGCAAACATTGGCCCAACAAGTGAAAAACCCTTCACCAATACAATTTCTAATCAATCTTTTAACTACTCAAAGGAATCTGTGTTTAGGCAGTTTAGAACATCTCCTGCCTCTCACAGTTGGGAGGCTCTGAACAATCACATGTGGCTGGAAAAACCTATTCAGGCAGGCTAGAGGATTTCCAAAGGAGTTTGTAGGTTAAACACTGTCACACCCAGGAATTATTAACTGGAGCTGTAAGCTAACTCTTTTTCCAGAGAGAGGCAGTGGGAGACAGCCCCCCGTAAAGTCAGAGGTGTAGGTGAAAGCACAAAGTAGAAAGTAGGCAGACTCTGGTTTTGGGGGTAGATGCTCGAGAATTTCCAGGGGGACTCCTGAGGCTCGATCCCGCCTTTGCGTATGCCGAGCCTCCTTCCTCATGACCTTTGTCATGGGCGGAGTTCCTCACGCTGGCTCCCAGCAGTGATAGAATTCCAGTTGAGCTATTACAGATCCTCACTCAATATGCAATATGCACTCAATATGCAATATGCCGGCTCCCAGCATCTCCCCCTTTTTTATTTCTTAAAACAGCCAGATGCAGCTCAGTCGCGAGCTTCTGAATGTTCTGCCGAAGAATCCTGACAATACAAGGAAGAATGAATATGAGAAGCAAAATTAAAGCACCAGCAGCGATGTATCCAAGGATATTAGACAGAATGTTTTTTCCTGAAATAAAAGTTAGAGAAGGTGTGAAAAAAGTCATTAGCTGTTCCAGCGACGGTAAAATCCAGTCGAGAGTGTTTCAGGGTCTAGATTTGATTATGAAGTTTCCCTAAGTCCAGGCCAATGTCAGAGCTGTTCCAAACACCTGAGATATGATTTTTGATTTTTTCCCATTTATAATCTGTCTCATGTACCTTTAAAGATGTCACGCATATCCACCGGTAATCAGCGTGGCAAGACAGAGCCATTTTCACTTTTAAAGCCTGTAAATCAGTCCCAATATGCATTATTGTCTCTTTTAAGGCGTCTACTCTCATCTCTAATTTCTTATCTATAGCTTCCTGTGTTGCTAGAGTTAAAGAAACATTTTTAGACATGGTATCAACATATTGGGCAGTATGCACTTGTTGAGTCAATGATATTGCTGCCACAGTAACAGAAGTAATTGCGGTTATTAAAGTTGATATTCCTAAAATAAGTAAGCCCACAAATCGTCGCAATCGCATTAAATCCTGAAGTTGTTGTAATACAGCAAGACTATAGTTATATCAATAAGTGTTTACATTATAAGATAAGGTGGACGTTGTAACACTACAAAGGAGCAAACATTATATTGAGGGTTTAAACAAGATGAGAGCATACATTATTCACAGATCACTACATTGGGTCCACCAGTTTAAAGTCACATGTACATTAAGTTTTCCAGAATCATTGGTAAAGAGAAAAACATAAGGAGAGGGTAGACAAGCCAAATCAGAATAAGTAGAATTATTTTCTGGTTGGAGTTCGCGCTGCAGCAGCCTCGTCAGTCTCGCCGGGACCTCGATGTTTATCTTGCCTCCCCTTCTGGCGGCTCCTCTTTTGTGATCGAAGCAATGGGTGAACTGGATGTCTGGGGGTCTGCAACATGGTGAATCAGCCTGTCTAAATTGGAGAATCTGCATCCTGTGGAAAAATACAAGCACATCCTCGACCGATAGTTAATAATGGGTCAGGACCCTTCCATTGTCCTGAGAGGGCCTTCCATTGACTAATGGTTTTGCATTTAATTGCTCTGGGCACCAATGAGGAAGCATTGCAGTAGTTCCAGCCAGATCAGTATTTAGAATATTTATTATGAAAAGAGCATATTGCAAGATTTGATGGGGAGAGCTATACTTAAACTCCCCTTCTTTTAATTTTTGAATTTGGATTTTTAATGTTTGATGTGTTTTTTTCACAATGGCTTGTCCCTGTGGATAATAAGGGATGCCTGTATTATGTTTAATTTGAAACTTTATACAAAATTTCTGAAAAGACTTAGAAGTGTAAGCAGGAGCACTGTCAGTTTTCAAAACTTTTGGCAGGCCCAAATATGAAAAACAAGTAAAGAGATGTTGTATTACATCTTTACCTGTCTCTCCAGTACGAGCAGTTGTAATAATAACGTGATAAAAGGTATCTACAGTTACATGAACAAAGGACAGTTTTTCAAATGAAGAGACATGAGTTACATCTGTCTGCCAGAGTACGTTAGGTTTGAGACCATGAGGATTAACTCCCATAGGTATATTATTATAAACAGTGGGGCAGTGTAGGCAAGAACGCACAATCTCTCGAGCAGTCTCTCTGGGAATTGTTTTGGAATTGTTATCTCTCTTTGGAATTGTTATCTTAAGGCAGTAGCATATTGATGATGAAGTGAGTGAGAGGCTCTGGCCTCCTCAATCACAGTAGCCACTGTATTTTTGGTTAACAAGTCAGCCAAATCATTAAAGGCATTTAAAGGGCCAGGCAATCCGGAATGAGCCCGAATGTGTCCAATGAAAAATATTTTATTCTTTTTCTAAATTTGTTGTTGTAATTTAGTTAACAAATGAAATATGGTAGTTTTATTTTCAGGCAAAACCGCAGTTTCAATGTGTGGAATCAGCCTGACCACATACTGAGAATCAGAGTAAAGATTAAATTTCTCATCTGTAAACATAGCAAAAGCCTCTATGACTGCTGTTATTTCAGCTCTTTTAGCTGAAGTTTTTTGTGTTTTTAAAACTTTTTGGTGATTTTTAGTAACTATGAAGGCTTTACCATTTGCTGACTCATCAGTAAAAACTATTTGAACATTTGGAATAGGAGATTGTTTATATCTGACAGGAAAATTAACTGGATGTCTGGATATAAAATTTAGCAAAACATGTGAAGGTAAATGATGCAAAAATTTTGACCAAAATAGTTTCTTATAGCAATCTGCCAATTTTCAAACATTAGAAGAGCATCAAATTGTTTTTTATTATATGGAATTACAATTTCTGATGGCTCTTTACCAAATAATTCAATGTTCCGCTTTTTTCCTTTAATATCAAAGTAGCTATCAATCCTGGATAAGAAGCCACTACTTTTTTAGTTTGAGCGGGAAGATGGACCCACTCTAGGGGGCCGTTTTGCCATAAATCCAATTTTTTGTCTGGCTTCCCCAATTACACCTATGGGGGTTTTATGGCAAAGGAATTGTCAAGCAGTTGTCAATTTAATTTTTAAAATTTACATTTTAACAACATAAATTTAGAGATATGTTAATTTAGGTCTAATGTTTAGTTTAGGTCTCTATAAATTTAAATAATAAATGTATAACCTCCTTATCTCATTTTAGTATACAGATATACCTAAATGCAAAATGTATTTATATAGTTTATACTTGTTACCATATAATATATATAAATCGATATACTTGAATTAATCTTTATAATTAATATATTAATATATATATTACAGCAATACAACACGTACACAGCTAATACCAACCAACACAAACCAATGCACTGCAATAATACATGTCACACATATATATAATAATACAGTATATAGAACATATATCACAGTACATCAATCCATACCAATTAATATCAGCCATTCACACATTATATTACTGCAATATATATTCAATTATACAGTATATATATAATATGCATATATAGTATACATATTAATTTATATACAAATTAATTAAGTATAGATCTATAAATAGAATTAGGTATACCTTCATTATATTTTATTTATACCCATACCTAACTAGGCAAACTGTAATTATGTAAATATATTTATATTATGTATTTATAACAACATATAAAGTATTGTTAATTGTACCTCCTGTTGATAACTAAGAAATTGAGAAAACTCTTTCTCTGAGTATCTCCTATTTGAGACAGCACGTCCCTCTCCCATAGGGTAAAGGGGAGCGTAGGAACTACATAGGGTTGGAAAGTTCTACACGTATCCTCAAACTTCCAATCTAACATTTTTGAACTTTTAACTACTGTGGGGGCTTGAGGGCAAATGAAACAAAATTTGACTCCTGAAATCTATCAGGGCAACTTGCCAATCATCACTATTTTGTAAAAGACTTGTAGTTGATCCTTATTAAGTGAAATTATTATATTTGTTACTTTTTTTTTAAAAAGTTTTACACTTCTTTTTTCCTCCTTTTATAATTAATTGCGTCACCAAGCTGGGAAAAGATAAAACTATTTTTCTTGGGGTCACTGGTAGATGGAACCAATGGGCCTTTTTGTCACAAGCGCCTTGTAGGTGTATGTTTTGTGGCAAGAATAGTTTAATCTCATCTTTTGGTAATATTAATCCTAATTAACTGATCATTTAAAGTCTCATCTACTTTAACAAGAGCGGTCTGTCTCATTTAGTCAACTTTTTTTTAGAACTGGAATTAGGATTGCTTTTTAAGTAATCAAACAAAGGCTTTAAATCTGCAGTAGTCAGTTTTAAATGTGGGCGTATCCAGTTAATGTCTCTTAATAATTTTTGGAAATCATTTAAAGTTAGTAAACAATCTTCAAATGGGCATTATCAATTTTCAAAACTTTTGGCACCTAAATATGAGAAGCAAGTAAAGAGGTGTTGCACATCTTTATAAGCTTTTCCAATTATCGTTTTGTAAAGTAAATCTGGTCTATAGCTTTTTATATGACAAGTAACCATCTAACTTTGTTTGAATACTTCCAGCAATGGGGAACTCACTACTCTTCAAGGTTTTAAACTCTCTCTCACCTTTTTTTTTACAGCATTCTCACCCTGCATACCACTTTCTCTAATCTCACCAACTCATTTTCAGTAGTATGTGTTGGCCAGGAGCTGGGTCAGTCTTTTTCAGCAATGTTAAGAGACGTCTGTTCCTGCTTCTAATAGCCCTGACATTTTACTTTTTTGAATTAAAAGATCTTTTAAAGGCCTTGGAGCTGTAATTTCTTGCACCCAAAAGGCTAGATCACTAGATCTAAACGTTCTGTGGCTCTTAGCTTGAGAAGTCAAGTTTTTTTCTGTCTGATAAGGTAAAAGCAAAAACTGTGTTATTCTTTGACCTTTATTAATTTGCACAGTTTTGGTAGGCGGCGAGATCAAAACTTTAATTTCTCCAATATAATCAGAATCTACCACACCATACACCACCAAAATTTCTTGAAAAGAAAGCGAGCTACACCCTAGCACAAGTCCTACAATGCCCTCAGGCAGGGGGCCAGCCACTCCCATTGGAATTGGAGTAACCAGTTAGTCAAGGGTTAATATTGTTGCTAAATCCCCTTACCGTTTTTCTCTTAGCCTGGGTGAGAGCCCCCCTGAGGGGGTTTTTCCTAGGAGCATGCTCCGCATATTGTGCAGTCTGTTTTAAAAGCTCCACTGTTTAAAAACTTTTTATCTTCTTCAGGCTTAGGTAACACTTTGAGAGGCTTTGGGGGCAAAGCGGGGAACTCTTGGGCCCTAGAAGGCGCAAACGGAGGCGGCGGCGATGGCCTTAAATCAGAAAGTGGTGGATAAGTTTTTTGTTTTTTAAAGGTTTGCGTAGAGCGGGAGGGAGCTCGCCAGGGCACCTGGTCAAAGCGTCTCTTACTGTCTTTCTCTCTCTCTTCCTGTCTTTCTCACTTTTCTCTCACCCTTCCTTTTTCGCTACCCTTCTTTCCTTCGTTTCTTTTTCTTTACCCTCTTTTCTTCCTTAATTTTTTTTTTTTTTTATCTTTTTCTTTGTATCTCCTTTTTTAACTTCTTTTCTCTATCTTGATGCGTTCTCTGATTCCTTCTTTTTCCGTTCCTCTCCTTTTCACTCTTTAGCTCTTTTTCTAGATCTTTTTCTATTTTTTTTCCTTTTTTTTTTTTTTTTTTTTTTTTTTTCACTTTTTTTTTTTTTCTCTCTCTTTTTTTTTTTTTTTGATTGGGTGAGGCCCCCCTGAGGGGGTTTTTCTGCAATGAGCAGGCTCTGTATATTGTGTATTCTTTAAAAGCTCCTTTGTTTTAAAAAAAAAATCTTTTTTATCTTTTTCAGCTTTAGGCAATGTTCTGGGAGACTTTGGATGTAAACTGGGGAATTTTTAGGCCCTGGGAGGTGCAAGCGGAGGTGGGGTAGTTGCCTTAAATCAGAAATTGTTGGATAAATTTTTAAAGGTTTGTGTAGAGGGGGAGGGGGCTCGCCAGGGCGCCCGGCCGCAGCGTCCTGTAAGCCCTCTCCTTTTTCGGGAGGTAGAGCACAGTCTCCCTCCTTTCCTTCGTCAATGGCAGAAAATATGATCTGTGTAGAAGGTGGAGACCCACTACCATCTACCGCTATAGCCTCTCCCATAGGCTATCCCACAGCCTCATGACGAGGGTCTAGAACATTTTTAATCATATTTATAGGATAAGTTTTTAGTTGTTTTTTACCTTCACCCAAGTATCTAAATTAACAGTAGCCTCTTTATCAGTTTCAAGATGTTGTATAAAGAGTTGCCATTCTTAGTTTCAGTGTTACCCATGTCAGAAAATTAAGTATAATAGAAGATAAAGCTTTTAGCTTTTAAAAGATCAGGCTTTTCTTTGGCCTTTTAACTTCAGAAACCTTTTTTTGTCTCTAACTAACTCTTTAACACTTTCAAAACTTCTAGAAGATAAAGCTTTTAGCTTTTAAAAGATTAGGCTTTTCTTTGGCCTTTTAACTTCAGAAACCGTTTTTTCTCTCTAACTCTTTAACACTTTCAACACTTCCCACTCCTACTCGCCCTGTCTATCCTACAGGGGGGTCCGCGGCACCCTGAGTGGGGTCCTATCCGTCCCTAAAATTCAACACTGGGGGAAAGGGTTGGGGACCTACCTTCGAATGTCCCTGTTCGGGCGCCACCTGCCGGGGTCCAGCCCCGGCTGATCCAGGGTATTCGAAGCGGGGACGGCGTCGGCGACTTATTTAATTATTTATTCATCAAAGATATAAAGAGTAATAGAATAAGGATAGCTCAGTGAGGAAATTCAGTGGAGAAAAGCGGCTGAAATAAGGATAGCTCAGTAGGAAAATTCAGTGGAGAAAAGAAGCTGAGTGGCTTGGTTTACGCGGAAAATCAATATAACCCGTGACACCAGGTTAGCTCTGACCACGGAGGCCGCAGGCGCCCTCTCGAATAGCGGAAGGTGCCCCACCTTAGACACCTTCTCGAGTGGGTCTTAGAAGCCCAGGCAAATAAATGGTCGCAGAGGACATCCACGCTCCAGATGGACGCTCAGCCGGAAGTTAAAGGGAAGAATGACATGGGGAGACCAAGTTTCAGTGAACAAGGCCCACACTTTATTTTCCAAAGTAGTTTTTATACCTTAAGGTATGCATAGAGGATAATGGGGGAAGGGGTAGAGCCATGCAGCAAGCCAGGCTTTCTTCCTTATCATATGCAAAAGTTCAGGTGATTGACATCATCTTCTGGCCAGGAGGCCTGTTAACATTTTAAGAAACTTATCTTTCTCTAAAGGTGATTATTCCAAAGTCAGGCGCCAGCCTTCCAAAAAGCATTGGACAAAGCTGCATTTTACATTTCTATACACCCATTATATCAATCAATACACTGCCAAGAACACAGTAGGTAAAGAGTATGGAGACTTAGCAGCAAACATTGGCCCAACAAGTGAAAAACCCTTCACCAATACAATTTCTAATCAATCTTTTAACTACTCAAAGGAATCTGTGTTTAGGCAGTTTAGAACATCTCCTGCCTCTCACAGTTGGGAGGCTCTGAACAATCACATGTGGCTGGAAAAACCTATTCAGGCAGGCTAGAGGATTTCCAAAGGAGTTTGTAGGTTAAACACTGTCACACCCAGGAATTATTAACTGGAGCTGTAAGCTAACTCTTTTTCCAGAGAGAGGCAGTGGGAGACAGCCCCCCGTAAAGTCAGAGGTGTAGGTGAAAGCACAAAGTAGAAAGTAGGCAGACTCTGGTTTTGGGGGTAGATGCTCGAGAATTTCCAGGGGGACTCCTGAGGCTCGATCCCGCCTTTGCGTATGCCGAGCCTCCTTCCTCATGACCTTTGTCATGGGCGGAGTTCCTCACGCTGGCTCCCAGCAGTGATAGAATTCCAGTTGAGCTATTACAGATCCTCACTCAATATGCAATATGCACTCAATATGCAATATGCCGGCTCCCAGCACACAGGGAGAAGTCAAAATAGTCTTGCACTGTGGTTTTTGTCATCACTCAGTATAAACCTATGACCATCTTATTTTGCACTTATTTTACAATAAATCTTGTAGGCAACAATGAGCCATTTTTTTTTCAAAACTAAACTGAAAGTATACATTTAGTGAACAATTAAATACTATGCTTCTGTGTCTCAAGAGAATTGATAAGTGTAATGTACACAAATATGTTTGGCATTTACTATCAAATCCCTCATTCAGTTCAGTTCAGTCGCTCAGTCGTGTCCGACTCTTTGCAACCCCATGAACCGCAGCACGCCAGGCCTCCCTGTCCATCACCAACTCCCGGAGTCCACCCAAACTCATGTCCATTGAGTCAGTGATGCCATCCAACCATCTCATCCTCTGTTGTCTCCTTCTCCTCCTGCTCTCAATCTTTCCCAGCATTAGGGTCTTTTCAAATGAGTCAGCTCTTCACATTAGGTGGCCAAAGTATTGCAGTTTCAGCTTCAACATCAGACCTTCCAATGAACATTCAGGACTGATTTCCTTTAGGATGCACTGGTTGGATCTCCTTGCAGTCCAAGGGACTCTCTTAAGAGTCTTCTCTAACACCACAGTTCAAAAGCATCAATTCTTCGGTGCTCAGCTTTCTTCACAGTCCAACTCTCACATCCATACATGACTCCTGGAAAAATCATAGCCTTGATTAGATGGACCTTTGTTGACAATCCTCACTACTAAGGGTAATATCCCTTTTAATTAGGGTGTCATAGTGATATCACAATTACTTGAAAACCAGAAGGTACAAATCTGCTGCAGAAGAAGCATCATCACCTACTTAATCATAAGTGGATATTTTTAAAATTTTTAATGGGAAGATAATTGCTTTACAATGCTGAGTTGGTTTCTGCCATACAACAATGTGACTCAGTTATAACTATATATTCCCTCCCTCTTGAGCTAAGTGGATATTTAAACAACGTGTCTGTAGATAATGACTACAGCTACAGAATATACATTTATACATCACTTTATGAAGTATGTCTTTTCCACTTAAATTGAATATTTTTCTAAATTAATTTCACTTATTTTTACTTTCAGACTTCTTGTACACATTTAAAATCAGTGTTTTGAAACTGAAAGGGGAAAAGTGGGAACTTTGCAAATAGTTAAATAATTCCAATTTTACCCACCACTGTCACTTGATACTTCATATAGAAAATCAGTTGTTTTCTGATATTAATTTGCTTTTTGAAATCCAAATTTCCTGGTGGCTCAGCTGGTAAAGAATCCGCCTGCAATGCTGGAGACCTGGGTTCAACCCCTGGGTTGGGAAGATCCCCTGGAGAAGGGAATGGGTACCCACTCCAGTATTCTGGCCTGGAGAATTCCATGGACTGTATAGTCAATGGGGTTGCAAAGAGTTGGACATGACTGAGTGACTTTCACTTTCAAGGAAAGTTTTGGAAGTTTATCCTGTTCATAGTGAAACACTTGAGGTTTTTTTGAATGTTTCTATAAATTCAAGTGAAATGTTTACCAGTGATGACAAATTTATCTGCTTTTCCATTAAAATAAAAGCAAATTTTGGTGAAGCATTGTCATATAGTAAAAACAGTGTTCTTATTAAATAAAAACAGCCTATAGGGTCAAATCACAGCTTATGGGTAAACACATAAGCCATAATTTTATATAAACAAATCACAGTATTTTACCAATTAAAAAAAAAGAAGCTAGAGCTATCAAACTATATGTACACAGATACAAAAACTAAACTACCAAATTTTGTGACAAGTTTAATGTTGAAAATGAAAAAAACCCTCAAACATTGGCACAGTAATATGAGCTTTACTTCCTTGCTGTTCATAATGAATCAGATGTAAAACATTTTTTAGGTCTTTCAATTTTTATTTTGTTTATCAACCTGTGTGTGCTGTGTGCGCTCAGTCGCTAAGTCATGTCTGATTCCTTGCGACCCTATGGACTGTAGCCTGCCAGGTTCCTCTATCCATGGGATTTTCCAGGCAAGAATACTGGAGTGGGATGCCATTTCCTCTTCTGGGGGATCTTCTCCATCCATGGATTGAACCCATGTTGCCTGCCTGCATGTCCTGCATGACATTGGCAGACAGATTCTTTATCACTTGAGCCACCTGGGAAGCCTAAAAAAGAGCAGTATTTAGCTCTTTTTCAAAGAGCTATTAATATTGGAAAGCAAATGGAATGAGTCCTCCAAAATTTGGATGTTGAAACCAAACCCCCTAATATTACAGAATTAAGAAGTAGGATCTTTTGATAGTGATTAAGACTAGTGTCCAAAAATATATCAAACTTCTGTTTATTTATTGAGAAATGAGAGCTCTAAAACTTGGTTGAATTTCATTTAAAATCAGTTGGAAATCTTTAAAGTATGCAATAAATGGAAAGCCCTCAAAGTGCAGCATTTGGAATTTTGGGGGAACTGCCATGAATAAGGGAAAGCTTGCCAACGAGGAGACATTGAAATATCTTCTTATTAAAAGAAAGATGGAAGTAAACAAGTAAAATAATGAGCATTCAAACAATATATGAGATTTGATTTGGAAAACTGGTAATTGAGTTTGGAGTATCTCAACATGTAGGAAGAATAATTTGATGGAGCATCTATTTTTTATTAGATAATTTGATAATGTCTGCTGGAGTGAAGTAAAAGTAAAAACCATATGATTTTTCACCATTTAAATTTGATGAAGCATTAAAAATAATAATAAATACAGGCAAAGTTTTTTTAAAAAATATTTTTTATTTACTTATATATTTATTTGGCTGCACCAGGTCTTAGCTGCGGTCCTGACCAGAGATTGAACTCGGGCCCCCTGTATTGGGAGTGAGGAGTCTTAGCTACTGGACCATCAGCGAAGTCCTAATACAAGCAATCTTTATGGTAAATTCTGTCTTTAAAAATATTTGTCAAAAAAGTTACTTCAAACTGAAGCTGAAACGTAGTATCTAAAGTATTCAAGCTGAAATATTTAGCTATTTCAATATAGAAAAATAGTTTTGAGAATATCCTTCATCTAACATAAATCATCCTGATCTTACCAGCATCTGTAACTTATTTTCTCAATTAAAAATATATATTTTTTTTACTACAAATAAGAGTCAACTGAATATGTCAAGAATTTTAAATTAGCCAGAAATTACAATTTGACTATCTAAGAAATTTTAAGGAAAAAAATCCACACAAAAATAGAAATACACTAAAAAAATTCTTTGGAAAAATACTAGTGACACTGTTTTAGAGTTAAAAACGGCTAATGACTAGGTGGAGCATAGACGATTTTTAGGGCAGTGGAAATACTCTGCCTGATACTATAATGATGAATACATGTCATTACACAGTTGTCCAAACACATATAATGTACATGACCAAGAATGAACCCGAATATAAACTATAGACTCGGTGGTAATGGTGTGTCAGTTCAATAAACGCACCACGCTGGTGGGAGATGTTGTCAACGGGGGAATGTGTGCATGTGTGGGGGCAGGAGGGGTAAGGACAATCTCTACACTTTCTGCTCAGTTTTGCTGTGAATATCACTCAGTCATGAAAAAGAATGAAATCCACTACAACATAATACCCTCCAGGTTCATCCTGAGGGTGAACCTGGAGGGTATTATGCTGAAGTCAGAGAAAGACAAATCCTCCGTGTTTTCGCTTACGTGTGAAATCTAAAAAGTTAAAACAAATGAATGAATAAAACAAAACAGAAATACTCACAGACAGAGAACAAAGTAGTGGTTACAGAAGGGAGAGGAGTGAGGGGGAGGGGCAAGACAGAGGAAGTGGGTCAAGAGGTACAAACTATTAGGTATAAAATAAATAAAACACAAAGATATAATGTGCAGTACAGGGAATATAACCAATAGTTTATAATAATTTTAAATGGAGTGTAATCTATAAAAGTATCAAATCACTACATCACACACTTGAGAGTAATATAATGATATAAATCAAATATACTTCAACAAAAATTTATATTTTAAAGGATAAAAACTATTGAGAAACTGAAGAACAAGGATGAGTACCAGGATTAACTATTCTAATTGCTATTTTTTAATGGTCATATAATCAACATCTAGACATTTAAAGTTTCTGCATATATATATGTTACATTCAGTTTATTAGAAATAATTTTTGAAAATGTTTTTGAATAAAACAGGAGTTTTTGTCATTCTGTCAATGTAACAAAACCTTTCTCAATCAATAAATACTTCAAAAATATATAACAAATTACTTTAGCACTCCTTTCTCCTCTGTAAAGTGTGTTGCCACCATACTTTTGAGGGTGGTTAAAAAAATGCCTTGTGTTCTGAAAGCAGTTCTAAAAAGTGAGTCACAGCGATGTTTTCAGCGAAGGCAATGGGATAGCCATGGCACTTCTGAAGGAAGACACTTGATGAAGGACAACGGTCATGTAGAATACCCAGCATAAAAAAAGAAAAACTCAGTTCCATTGACTCATTTCTCCTGTCTGTAAAAGTTTGTCTTACAGTAGATCCTACAAACCAGAGTGTAGGAATCAGCTGGCATGCTTTAAACACTGAGCCCAAATCTCCCTGAGTGACGAAGAAAATGCAGAAAGCTGCATTTTCAAAGGCTCCCAGGAGATGCTGAACTGGCTGCCTATTACATCTCTTAGTGGCTGTCTGTGAATCCATAAATATCTGCTCTACAGTGTCTTGGAAGAGCCAGGACGTCACTGCCATTCAACTCTGCTGAGCCCCTGCTCTGTGTGAGATGTTTTACCAGCTATACTTTGTCCTGCCCTTATGCTGCTCGAGGTAAGGTGGTAGGAGACTTGCTTGTGGATGGCTGCCCTTTCCTCCCGAAGCTTCCACTCCTCAAAGCCTTCCTTGGGGAGGAAGATTTGTCTAGACTCTTCACTGCAGAAGCTGCAGGACAGCCAGAAGTCACTCCTGGTCACCTCCATGGCTGTTCTCACAGAGGTGTTGTGTTCCTCATTTGCAAATGGAGCAATGAAACCTAAGGCATTCCATCACTAGAAATGGTCCAGCTGTCGCATGTAGGTGCATATTCATTTTTCTTTTTTTCTTGACCCTTAAACATTGGTGTATATTCATTTTTTTTCTCTTGATCCTGAAAAATTTATTGTATTTTCTTCTCCTGGCAGTCTAGGGATTAAGACTTCACCTTCTAACATAAGGGGTGTGGGTCCGATCCCTGGTTGAGGAGCAAAGATCCCACACGTCTGTAGCCAAAGAAAACAAAACAAGGGCTTCCCTTGTGGCTCAGCTGGTAAAGAATCCGCCTGCAATGCGGAAGACCTGGTTTTGATGTGTGGGTTGGGAAGATCCCAGAGGAGCCTGGCGGGCTATAGTCCATGGAGTCACAGAGTCAGACATAACTGAGCAACTTTCACTTCTCATTCTAAACTGGTTGTATAGGCTTGACACAGAGAAGTGAGAAAATATGGAAAAGTAAAATCCAATAAAAATAATCTAAAATATTATCTAAAAGAGAAAATTAGTCATTATGAATATTCTGGTTTGTATATTCTTCTAGTGTTAATTGCATTTATACATTTTGTTTTAGATAAAAGTGGAATTATATTACAGTGCTGATTTTATAAAAATAAACATTGTGAATGTGTACAAGGAGTGTTTCTTCAACTGCCCTTTCTGTTGCCACTTCTCCTGGAGATTAAAGTCTCAAAGTAGATGTATTAATTTAGCAGGAGAGTTAAGCTGTCTCATTAAAACGTGGATGAACTCCCTCTGTCATAGCTTATTTATATAAGTAGCTTTCTTAAATGGAGAAGGAAATGGTAACCGCTCCAGTATTCTTGCCTGGAGAATCCCATGGACAGAGGAGCCTAGCAGGCCACGGTCCATGGGGTCACAAGAGTCGGACACAACTTAAAGAATAAACGACAATGATGAGCTTTCTTAAAATCAAATCAACGGCTCTGACTAACAAGACATCCACATTAATGTCCTATAGCCATTGAAATAGCTACTCCTTCCTTATGTGTGTGTGTGTGTATATATATAATATTTTCCCTAATATTGGTAATTTGTGTGGGTTTTTTCCCCTTGATAAATCTTGCTAGGGGATTACAAATGTTATTAATCTTTTAAAAAACCAATTTATTTTATTCATTTTCCCTACTATTTTATTGGTTTCTGTTCTCAAGTATTTCCTTTCTGTTACTCCTTTTGGCTTTAATTGACTCCTCCCTTCCATATATTTTGCACATACAACAAACATTGGCTGAGATGTGTCAGCTGCTCTGAAGGGCAAGATTAAAAAATTAAACTTCACTTATGATTTCCATGAACCCCAAAAAAGAAAAAAAAATCAAAGCACAACCATCCGTGTCACATTGAACTTGGAAGGAAGTATAAACAAAATATGCTTTGAACAAAAGCTGCTGGACTATGGAAAAATCTTTCCTAGCCAAGGCTCGCCTTTGAGGTTCACTCCAAAACCAGGCAACCACTAGAGATAGTTGGTCCATAATTTTGAGTGTCTAAAGTGCAGCAATTCCAGTGCATGAGCACTAATATAATTTGTGAAAACAATGCATGCATCACTGGCATCAAACTCAAAGCTTAACAAGATCTCTCTTCTCCCAGAGTGTATAGTTGGCTGATTGCTCTGAGTCATTAAGTTGGAAGAGACAAGCAGGGAGGATGTGTTGGAGGAGCACACCGAACCAGGTGATTTAATTATTTCTCACATTTCTCTCTTCTTGGTAGCTAATTAGCAAACCTTCCTTTCGCTCCCTTATCTCTTTTGAGGTCCTATCTGCAATTATCGCCCTCCAGTTTATGCAAAAACTACCTGAATAACTCACAATGCAGAACTTATCTGCTTTCTTCCATTTCCTTTTGCCTAAGAATGATTAATAATGAAATATTTCAAACATACAGCAAAATAGAGAGGTCAATAAAACCACCCAGATTTAACAGATGGTAATGCTCCACTGCACATACTTAATACATGCTTAATAAAGCTCTTCAGTCATCCCTGCCACTTTTACAAGAATATTTGGCCTTTTGCTATAACATAGCTTAGGCACACATCTTTGTGCACAGGTCTCTACATCTCTCTCTGAGGCAGCTGCAGAGTTGTCAGCCCCACGCTCTTTATTGCTGCAGTATGGCCAACTCCACGGGGCAGGGCTGAAACTGTGTGTGGTGCTTGCAGCACGGCTTGGGGGCCGTACAGATCGGAGTTCCAAACCCTGTCAACTAGCCGAGTGAATGTGGACAAATGTCTGTATGTAGTTTCTCATTTGTAAAACAGGAATAACGATACCTCCTTGTAGAGATGCTGGAAGGTGATATAGATAAAGCATTAGAAGAGTACGCAGCACATGGTTAAATGGTTGTTATCAGCTTATCTGTTGTATATGTACTGAACAATCCTTATAAAGCTTGTGTCCATATCCAACTGAGACTATATTTACCAGGAACGAGCCAACCACTATCCAGATAGTTAACAATTCCTTACCTGCAGACTAATACATATCACCTTGGTATGTGAGGCCAGATAGAGCCCAGTGAAATGGCACTCTTTTCCTATAATAGTTGGAGGTGGCTTTTTCCCATGCTTTTGATTTCAATAACAAAATTGAATTTTATACTTTTACAGCACTTACTTTGATGTAAAGCCAAATTAGCCCACGAGATAAGGCAGCAGATTATAAAAGCAAGGTGCCTTATGATCATGGACATTATTTAGTTGTCTTTTTTTTAAATTTATTTTCTTTTTTAATTGAACGGCAATTGCTTTACATTTGGTTGTTTCTATTTCCATAAGCATCTCCTTTTTGTATCCTTAGGTTTCTTTATTATTTGTCATTAAAACAAATTACCCTTAAAAAAAAAAAACAACTACATTTTTAAACTCAGTTTCTCAACCGTGGCTGAGGCTTAAAGGCACCTGTTATCCACCCCAAGGTCCCCACCCAAGACACACTGGACTCTCTGGGAGTGATGGGGATGGGGAGAATAAGATGGATGGGATTAACGTTCCATTCAAGTGAGGCTGTTGTAGACCCAGAATTGAGAATCGCACTTGAAATGGTACTTGAAATGGTACCTATCTGAAAGGCAGTATTAGATTTGGGAATTAATCAGAAAAATCCTATTTTTTTTCCTTCAATAGCTTAGCAAGGATGCTGCTATCCCAAGTCTTCTGTTGCAACTTGCATCCTCCATAGGAATGAAGGGTATGCATGGTCCATCCAGGCACAGTGTAAATCAAAACACATGTCAACCTCTGGAACAAAAGTGTTTGGACCATCTAACTGGATTCCACTAGAATGAGTCTGTGCAACACCATCCTGAAGTAATTGAAAACCAATCCCTCTTTAGGATAGCCAAAACACACAAAAAATTGGATTTAACTCAATTTTCAAAAAGAAATTGCTTCTAATTGCATAATGCATATATCATATCCTTCTGCAAACAAAAACACACCAAATGTCAGAACCTGGCCTGAGAGTACACTGGTTCCCACCCCTGAATGTGTTGCCTATTCCTGCCAAAGCTCACCTTTCCTCTCCCGCTTCTTTATTCCCATGAGCTGCATGCTCTGAGGTAATCGGGCAGAAAAGTACATCTGAAGATGGAGACCATTAAGAAATCACGCTTCTCTTTATTTATTACAGTCTCCATGGCAAGAGCAAAATAAAAGAAAACTGTGTTTCAAAGCAACAACAATAAAGGAAGTAGCGTCTCTCTCAGGCAGGCAAATCTCAGAAACTATACTGCTCGGAGTCAGACGATGCCATGTGCCCTGCCCCACACGGAAATGCATGACTCCCCATGGGGCTTGCCTTATGCAGGCACACAAACTCCAGAGACCCAGAACCAACTGCTAGAAGGTGCTGACTTTTATACTGTCTCTGGGGATGGGATTGCTAAGCTTCTCTTTCAACTGACTTCCAGATATCAGATGTGAAATCTCTGGGGCTTTCCAGGCCACCTAATTCAAAGTAATCAGGAACCTGAGTAGGGTCAGAATGCTGGCTGACCTCTTTCAACAAACAGGGACCTAGACTTTGGGCTGCTGAGACAGCCAGCTCTATAGCTCTGGACAAGAGTCAGCAGATTACATGTTTTCTAATGCTTGAGGCAGGCAACTCCAAAGCTTGGCCCTCTCCCTCTAAGAAATTGGGGTCTCCAGACTTTTTAGTAACATAGTAGTATATCCCCTCAGGAGAAGGCAATGGCACCCCACTCCAGTACTGCTGCCTGGAAAATCCCATGGATGGAGGAGCCTGGTAGGCTGTAGTCCATGGCATCACACAGAATCGGACACGACTGAAGCGACTTAGCAGCAGCAGCAGCAGTATATCCCCTCAGGGTAGTCTCATCCTTATTGTGTCACTTTGGCCGTGTAATCAAGTCCTTTGACCCATATCAATTGCAGCAAGTTGCTTCCCCTTTAATAAAGGCTCTGAGTATCTAATCATAAATTTCCTGAACCATCTAACCCAATGACAGTATTCTCCCTGGTTAGCTTCCAAGAGTCCCCACCCCTTCTCCACTTTACCCCAGAAGTGGAAAAATAGGCATAGAGAGAATGGTGAAAGCAGTAGTTTTTCTAATAGTTCGCTTGCTTTTTTTTTTTTAAAGGGAGGAAATTCCCTTTGTGGATTTACTTAGAGCAAAAATGCTATCTCGGCTTTGGACTTGCCCCTATATTCATTAATGTTGGTACTTTTTATTTAGTTTTGTAGGTTCCCTTTGCTTAAAAACCCAGGGGAAAAAACCCAACTCTTTAATTTACTCACATCCTGCTGGGCTTTCTCAGGCTAATCATTTTCACACCAGCATTAACTGCAACATCCTAGTTAGAAGCAAATGGGGAGACAGGTCTACTGGAGGTAGCCAGACCTCAGAGGGAAGGAGATCCATGCCTCTTGCCGGAAGCCAACACCAGGGCCACCCTCAGCTATTTCAAAGGTCAGTAGGCGCAGTCCTAAAAGAAAACACTACACTTAACTTTCCAACCTGCAGAGCTCAGGGAGGCATAAAGATTCAATTAAGTAATTAACTGACAACATGTGGTAACTGCCAGTTCCTGAGAACCCAAGAGATAAACAGTAAGTTATCCTCACCCTTCAGGTGATTGAAGAATCTATCTTGATGCAACAAAAATTACTTTACAATATTGTGATGGTTTTTGCCATACATCAATATGAATCAGCCATAGGTGTACATGTGTCCACCCATTCTGAACCCCCCTGCCACCTCCCTCCCCACCCGATCTCTCCAGGTTATCACAGAGCTCTGGCTTTGGGTGCCCTGCATCATACAGCAAACTCGCACTGGTCATCTGTTTCACATATGGTAATGTATATGTTCAATGCTATTCACTCAAATAATCCCACCCTCTCCGTCTCCCACTGAGTCCAAAAGTCTGTTTTAAATAAATAAATATTTTTAAAAAGAATAGGAAAAAATAAAGCAAGCGTGTGCTCTGCAGACTTGGAGAGGAGCTCTCCTCCTCATCCTGGGGGTGACCCTGTGTCCCTGGCTCTGGGAGACCACTTGACCAGCAAGGTTGACAGCTGCCCCCCTCCCCTCCTCTCCCTCCACAAAAGCATAACCTTTGTAACCATGGCAACTTAAGCCTGTGGACTAATGTAATCCAAAGGGTGACTTTTCTTTCTTTCCTATCATGGCAGTTCACACTGCTTCATCCTGATCTTTAGACTGAGGTTCAGTCACAATGAAATGGACGTTAAGGGTGATCAAGAAGGAGCCAATGAGGGGAGGAGGCAGAAGAGGCAGTCAAGAGGGGCCCTACTCTGTCTGGTTGATAAGGACAGTCAGGATCTTGGGGGAGGGATGGTGAGAATATTGTTGGTACTGTGTGAGAGAGGATTATATAATAAAAGATGCCCATTTTACTGCCTGGGTGCCCAACTGAATAGGTTTATGAACCACAGGTCTCTTTTCTAAGTCCTGGCTGGCAAATCCACTTCCCCCTCCTCCTGTGCAGCCCCGCTTGGTCACCATAAAGTCATCAGTTCCCACCAGAGTCCCAGGGCCCTCTAAATAGGGGCATTCTGGCCCCTGGCTATTTGTAATTTCGTCCTCTGAAATCCTTGTGTCTCCTGAGTTTGCACACTGACTTGGGCATTATGTTCTTAAACTATAAAGTCATCCCCTTTATGCCCATTCAGAAAGCCTAAGCAGATAAGACTAGTTCATCTGAGAAATAGCCAGCTTGCTATATGGAAATCTGATCCTCTCACTGCCCACAAACCACGGACCACTAAAAAGATGCCTCAATTGGCAGAGCTCAAATGCTTGACCTCCCTCTATCCCTAACAGCCATGTGACTTTGGGAAAAGTTCTGTCTTTTCTTTGGATTTAAGTTTTCTCCTTTATTAAAAAAGGGGAACAACCAGACCTACCTCTTGCAGCTATAAGTTCTATGTGTGGAATTGCAAGGGTGAAGATCTGAGAATCTGCATGCCAAAGGGGCTTAAAAATAACAGTACCTAACACTCAAGTACTTCACAAATATTAAGTCATTTAATCTTCTCCAGAACCCTATGAGGAAGGTATAATGATGACCCCGGGTTTTTCAGATGGGAGCAAGTCAGAGAGGTTGAGCAGCTTACCCTGTGTCACACAGCAGCAGTGGAGTTGGGGTAGGCACTCAGGCAGTCTGGCTCTAAGGTAAGTGCTTGTAACCACCATGGATACAGGATGACAGGCAGATCAGAGGTCTCAACTTCCTTTTCACATGCTTAGGTGAGAGAAGAAGTGTGAAGATGACAGTTTACCTGAAAGTCAACAGCATGAACCAAGAGCCAGCAGGTAAGGTAGCCAGTGCCTGCTCTCTCTACCTACCACCTGCCAGATTTCCCTGCATTATTTAGTGCACACATCACCATAGACAAATAAGCACTTCATGGCAATGGTGTAAATTGGGATGATCCTGGCAGTAAAGCCTAAAATCATTAAAAAAAACAAAAAACAAACATCGATCAGCTTGGGATCTCTTTGCCACCTATCAGTGCATTGAAATAGTCAAATGATAGTGGATGAGGGAACACAAGAGCCCAGACCAAAGACAGCCAGTTTCAAGACTACTTTAGAAAAATAAGCCCCACTCCAGTGTTCTTGACTGGAGAATCCCAGGGACAGAGGAGCCTGGTAGGAGGCCGTCTATGGGGTGGCACACAGTCGGACACGACTGAAGAGACTTAGCAGCAGCAGCAGCAGCAGCAGCAGCGGTCTTTCAAACAAAGCCACTGAGGTTCTGACTGCCCTGGACTCCCAGCTTTAGGTTCCTCAAAAGCAAGTGTCTTGCACTGAGCCCAACACCAGTCCAGCAAGATCTTTGCAGAGGAAAAGATAACATGCTTGACCATTTTTAAAAACAGGTTCAGTAAGAACCCCAAACCCTACAAGACTCTCTACCAGGAAAGTTCTTGCCAATTCACTGCAGAATGATACTGATGAAATTTGTAATACTATCTTGATTCTATAGAACTATATATAGCACTATGGCCCGAGAGATCCTGAATTCAGCCTCTCTTCAATGCTTAATGACTACAGAACAGTTTCATTAAAATGAGTGTTGTTTGCTTCTGTGCCCTTCAGGTTTTTTCCATCATTAATCCTCTTGGAGCAGGGTGGGGCTGGGCTGGGAACGACACATAAGTCTGGTTGCAGCTGTCCTTATGCAACATAGCACATCCATGAGTTACACATGACCTTTTGGGGGAAACCAACACAACTACGCTGTTTTATGCAGCTTTAGGCTGTTAAGTGGTCACTGATAAGTACTACCATCAACTTGGAAAGTATATAGATACTTTCTTTGACCTTATCAACCAAATGGCTGTGTGGCATACATGCTGTCAAGCTGAATGAAACACCTCTCTTCCCCTGAGCCAAAAGCACTCTGTATTAAGCAGCTGTAGATTCTTTACTACCATGTCACTGATTTACCTGCTGGACTTTGTTAACCCAGGAGAGCTATGAATCACCCCTCTTACCTTTCCATTTAATAAAATAGGTTTCCTTTTGATACAATCTCTTCTTTATCTAGATTTATTTGTTCTGAATCCTGAGGCATTCTTATGGCATTATTTCTTACCAAAGACAGCTCTCCCTCAGTGTTTGTTTAACGATAATTTTTATTTCAAGCTCTTCCTGACTGGTATGTTTGCCCTCTCTCAAGGCTTTATATTCCTAGGAATACTTGAGTCACATGTTGTCAGACTGCCAGCCCGCATCAATCACAGACGGGGGTCACTCGCACAGGTCACAGGATGGTGTTAGAATTCTTTAAGAGTTGAGCTCAGAGACAATCTTTTTTCTTTCTTTCCTCTCTTCATATTCATTCATTTTAATTCCCAGGCATGCAACAGGTCATTCATTCATTCAACCACTAGTTGAAGAATTACTATGTGTCAGGCATTTTTCTTGGGTGCGGGAGATAAGAGTTGAACAAACATGGTCTGCTTTTAGGAAGCTCACAATATGACAAATAAGAAAGGTCATGATTAGATAAAGCTAGAAGTGTCGTAAGACAAGATCCACAAGGCATTTATAGGTGTGCAGAGGGCTGTTTGACTCTTATCTAGAAGATTCCAGAATACATCCCAAAGCCAAGAAGTGATGCTTGATCTGAACCTTATTTTAAAAGGCAAGTAGTGGTCATTTTGGGAGAGGCCAAACAACAGATGGATCCACGTGGATGCAGCAGAGGGACATGATTAAGGGAGAGGCTAGAGAGTCATGGGCAGGTCAGGAAGGGCTCTGTTTCTTGAAGTCAGATTCTGTGCCCATTAGCTCCATCTGGCATTGCTTCTTGGCCCCAGGGACAGCATACAGAGTATGCAGAGGCTAGTCAGGGGTTAGTGCCAGTTCAGGGCATCAGCCTACCCCTCCAAGAGACCTACAGCAGTGACCTTAGGCTCAGCCGTGCTTGTTCTGTAGTCTGGTCTGCAGAGGGCTACAGGGTGGTGATCATCCTGGAAGCCTCCCTGGAACAGGATCTCTTTGCATAAGGTCATGACATGAGGGATCCAGGTGGCAAAGAGCAATGTAAATGGCACTTGTAGATAGGAAGATAGTGGGTGCCCAGAGGCAGAGACATGAGTCAGTAAGCCTCACATGCGACCTGTCAGATAGACAAGAGGTGTGTGCATGCTGTGTGCTAAGTCGCTTCAGTCATGTCCGACTCCACAACCCCATGGACTGTAGCCCACCAGGCTCCTCTGTCCATTCGATTGTCCAGACAAGCATACTGGAGCAGGTTGCCGTGCCTTGCTCCGGATATCTTCCCAACCCAGGGATGGAACCTGGGTCTCTTGCATCTCCTGCATTGGTGGGTTCTCTACCACTAGCGCCGCCTGGGAAGCCCAGGGGAGGAGGTAGGGGACAGGAAAGGGGTCAGATCTGCTGGTTCCCTTTGTGTCATGAGCATGCTGCTGCACAGACTATTACAGGTTTCCAGGTCAGAGCAGCTAAGGTAGAAGACAGTAAGAGTAAATGGTCTCGGCACAGATGTGAAGCACTACTAGAAAATTAGTAAAACAAACCTCATGCTTTGCTTGCTTCTCTTTCCAACCTCTGTTCTCCACGTCCAACAGCAGCCTGCCTGTCATATCAAGTTAGACATTCTCCCTTTGAAATTATACATTCACAGAGTTTAAGGAAGCTTTTAGATAGCAATGTCATTACTTAAAAAAAAAAAAAAAAAAAAAAACGCAAGCCCTAATCATCTCCTATTTTTGCTTCCATCTGTAGCATAGCTCATATGCACTAATGTACTTAATGCTCGTCAGAAGACTTGGAAATTGCTCAGGAAAACGATCTGACTTCTAATGAACCCTGAAAGATCCCCTCCTCCATCCCGGGGAACTGGCTTTTTAAATTTTCCATGAGAAATTCTGGGTAAAGTGGTTAAATAAACAACAGAATTTTATGAGTCTATGCAACTTTAGGTTTATCTGATTTCATGCATTGGCCTCTCTGCTCCACAACCCATAGATTTTCCCCCTATATATATGCTTTATGATGGATATTTCAAGAATTTAAAACTTTCACTCAAGCGAAGGTTCCTTAATTCTCATGAGTAATTTCATTGGCCAGGATGTGTTACAGGGACAAAAGCAGTTTCAAAATTGCTGGCTCACGCCTGTTGCCTGCAAATTACTCTCAGTCTAGCAAAGAAAAAGGTTTTACTGTTTTGACTGTTGCCAAAGACACTTAGGATAGTATGTAATTCCCCAATTCTCTCCCCAACTCTGTCCCAATTGGCCCGTATTTTCTATTGCACAATTATAACAAGATAGGGGCTTCCCAGGTGGTGTTAGTGGTAAAAGGATCCACCTGCCAGTGTAGGGAGACATGACAGGCAGGTTGGATCCCTGGGTTGGGAAGATCCCCTGGAGTAGGAAATGGCAACCCACTTCCAGACAAGTATTCTTGTCTGGAAAATTTCATGGACAGAAGAGCCTGGAGAGCTCATGGGATTGCAAAGAGTTGTACACGACTGAACGTGCACACACACATACACACACACAAGAACACAGGTTCTGGGTACTGCACAATGAATATAGGTTTAGTCTGTTTAATGCAATAGGAGTATTTCTACAATACAATGTATCAGGATTTTGCAAGCACCATTTAAAATTATCTGAAGGGTATTTTTTAGGTGACTTTCTGCTTTTCATAGAGCAAAAGTCCTTTTGAAAAGATGACATCATTCCCCACTTCCTGTGTTCTAATTTCAGGTTTTCATGAATTAATTTCAAAAAAGGATGGAAGCTACTATTCTCTTACATTTGTTGAACAGCCTACACACCAACACAAGAGCCAATCGAGCTTTGCTGCTACGGTTTACTAAACAAAGACATGAAAATATGGACTATAGGCGATAGAACTTACCCATGAGTCAGTTCCAACTAATTAGCCCACAGCTTTTCATATCTAGTTCTGCTTTTCCAGTATTTTCTAAGAGTCTTGATTTCTAGTCAGGAACTGAGAAAGTGGGGTAGATTCTACTTCTGTATGATCCACAGGGGTGCTAGCCAAGATTCCCTGTGTTAACAGTAGTAGGAAAAGTGGCTGAGCCCCAGGATCCTAAACACAAGAACTCATTCTCCTCGGCCTCCATGCTTTCTCCTCTCTCCACCAGAAGATTCTAAAGGGACATAATGAATGAGCAGAGAACAAGGCGAGGCAAAGGCAGACATGACTGTTAATGGGACTCCTGCTGCAAACCCTGACATGATGGATCCTGGTGAGCTGGCTTGAACTGTAGGGACTCTTGCCAGAGGAATGGTTCTTAAATCTGGTCACACATCACAATCACCCGGGGAGGTATGGTTTCGTTCTATAGTTTCAAGTCTCATCTCAGACTTATGTCCAGGGGTGGGGCCCTGGACTCTCTACTTTAAAAAGCATGGCGTACCGGCATGTCTTCTCCTGTCCCCAGCATTCTTGGTATTAGGGAACCACGGATTCGAGTTGGAAAGTGTAAGGTCAGTGGTGTGCTGAAGATGGCTTGTACCAGCTTGCCAAAGCCGACTGTTTATAATTTTCAGGCACTTTTGCAAACATTTATCAAAGTTAGATTATATAAGGTTACTACTATTAAATGTGTGTGTGCTCAGTCATATCTAACTCTTTGTGACCCCATGAATGCCATGGGACTTCCCAGGCAAGAATACTGGAGTGAGTTACCATTTCACACACCAGGGGATCTTCCCGACCCACAGAGTGAATCAATGTCTCTTGGGTCTCCTGCATTGGCAGGTGGACTTTTTTTAACACCAAGCCACTAGTAAATTATACCAAAACCATAGCTAATATGTAAAGTTCATTATGTCCTAATCACTTACTACATTTAACTGTTCCCTATGTTCTTGAGGTTTTTACATCTGTCGTCTATACACTGGTGGGAAATGCAGTAAAATGGCACAGAGCCATGCATTTCTTCCCAACTCCACTGTCAGTGACAACACATTGGTAGCTTGAGATTAGAACATTTTATCGCGGAGATCAGCAAATGCTAAAAAACTGGAAATTGATATACTGCTATCTCTAGACTTAAGAAAGTGATGGAAAAACGCAAATAATGCAGATTAAACTTAAAAATATGTCATGCTTGTAGCTGGTACATTGTGAATAGCACAAAATTTGAGGAAATGCTAATAAGTATTTAAAAATTGTCTGATTTTAGAAAACATGTTACTCTCTTTATTGACAAATTCCAAAATATGACATCTTTGTTGTTTTAACTATCACCTTGTGGTTTTTTTTTTTTTTTGGCCATGCCATGCGGCATGTGAGATCACACATACCCGCTGCAGTGGAAGCATGGAGTTTTAACCACTGGACCACAAGGGAAGTCCTTCACCTTACTCTTTCATGTTAAGAAAAACATCAACCAACATTCATGTTGGGAACCACTTATTCATCAACTGCATTCAACGGAAGCATTCGTTGAGAATCACTGAGCTATATAAAATTCATAATAAAGAGTACTGTATGTTGTGTGTGTGAACTGTATACTTTTATTGAATTCTTACTGTATTTATACATGTACTGTATTTGAAGCACAAGCTGGAATCAAGATTGCCAGGAGATATATCAATAACCTCAGATATGCAGATGACACCACCCTTAAGGCAGAAAGCAAAGAGGAACTCAAGAGCCTCTTGATGAAAGTGAAAGAGGAGAGTGAAAAAGCTGGCTTAAAGCTCAACATTCAAAAAATGAAGATCATGGCATCTGGTCCCATCACTTCATGGCAAATAGATGGGGAAACAATGCAAACAGTGACAGACTTCATTTTTGTGAGCTCCAAAATCACTACAGATGGTGACTGCAGCCATGAAATTAAGACACTTGCTCCTTGGAATAAAAGCTATGACCCACCTAGACAGCACATTAAAAAGCAAAGACATTACTTTGCCAACAAAGGTCCACCTAGTCAAAGCTATGGTTTTTCCAGTAGTCATGTATGGATGTGAGAGCTGGACCATAAAGAAAGCTGAGCAATGAAGAACTGATGCTTTTGAACTGTGGTGTTGGAGAAGACTCTTGAGATTCTCTTGGACTGCAAGGAGATCAAACCAGTCAATCCTAAAGGAAATCAGTCCTGAATGTTCATTGGAAGGACTGATGCTGAAACTCCAATACTTTGGCCACCTGATGTGAAAAACTGACTCATTAGAAAAGACCCTTATGCTGGGAAAGCTTGAAGCCAGGAGAAAGGAACAACAGAGAATGAGATGGTTGGATAGCATCACTGACTCGATGGGCATGAATTTGAGCAAGCTCCGGGAGTTGGTGATGGATAGGGAGGCCTGGCATGCTGCATTCCATGCTGCATTTGCAAAGAGTCAGACACGACTGAGCAACTGAACTGAACTGCATTTGTATTTAATGACATTGTATATTCTATTAAATCTGCAAAGTGTTTATATTATCTTTTATGTATCAGTAAAATTTCTAATAGACTCACTCTTTATTATATATGTATATACATATTTTCCAGAGAGCTGGCTGTTCAAACATTTACCAGCGCACTGTGGCCTAAGCCGAGAACAAAAACAGGTTGAACGGCTTCTGCGCCTTCTATCCTATAGGTCCACGCCCATATCTCAGCCCTTCAGTTTACCATTCCCCAGTCAAGAAGTACACAGTGAACTGTACAAGACCATTAATTCAAAAGGAAAAGAGATTTTCCCAAAGATGCAAAGCAAATAACTGAAATCTGCCTAATTCGGCCCTTCCTAAGGAGGCTGTCTTCCAAGTAGGGACAGCTTTAGGCTGACCTGACCACACCTGCCATGTGGAAAAATAAGGGAGAATTCTAACTGATGGCAGGCAGTCTGGACACCATGGCCTAACAAATGTTCTTCCCCTTGAATCCACATTAATGTCTCCTTGGGAGCAGAGGACAGGTGGGTAGAGGTGTCAAAGTAGTAAACCAGGAGTTTGATCTTTTTGTCAAATTTGGAACATATTTGGTACACAAGGGTCAGTGAGCATCTCCACCTTTCACCAAGCAAAGTGTACACAAACATCATGACTTCTTTGTCACTGCTTCATGGGAAATAGATGGGGAAACAGTGGAAACAGTGTCAGACTTTATTTTTCTGGGCTCCAAAATCACTGCAGATGGTGACTGCAGCCATGAAATTAAAAGATGCTTACTCCTTGTAAGCAAAGTTATGACCAACCTTGATAGCACTTGCTATTGGAAGGAAAGTTATGACCAACCTAGATAGCACTTGCTATAGCACAGTTCAAAAGCAGAGACATTACTTTGCCAACAAAGGTTCGTCTAGTCAAGGCTATGGTTTTTCCTGTGGTCATGTGTGGATGTGAGAGTTGGACTGTGAAGAAGGCTGAGCACAGAAGAACTGATGCTTTTGAACGGTGGTGTTGGAGAAGACTCTTGAGAGTCCCTTGGACTGCAAGGAGATCCAACCAGTCCATTCTGAAGGAGATCAGCCCTGGGATTTCTTTGGAAGGAATGATGCTAAAGCTGAAACTCCAGTACTTTGGCCACCTCATGCAGAGCTGACTCATTGGAAAAGACTCTGATGCTGGGAGGGATTGGGGGCAGGAGGATAAGGGGACGACAGAGGATGAAATGGCTGGATGGCATCACTGACTCGATGGACGTGGGTCTCAGTGAACTCCGGGAGTTGGTGTTGGACAGGGAGGCCTGCTGGCATGCTGTGATTCATGGGGTCACAAAGAGTCGGACACGACTGAGCGAGTGATCTGATCTGATGGTTTAAACATATCTTTCTAAAGGTGAAATAAAATGCAATTATCAAACCAACCTGGTGCTAGTGGTAAAGAACCCGCCTGCTAATGCAGGAGATGTAAGAGATGTGGGGCTCCATCCCTGGGTCGGGAAGATCCCCTGGAGTAGGGAGTGGCAAGATCCGGTATTCTTGCTTGGAGAATCCCCATGAACAGAGGATTGTAACTGGAGGGTTACAGTCCATGGGGTCACAAAGAGTCGTACACAACTAAAGCGACTTAGCATGCAGCACTCATGCATCAAAAAGATGTATAGAAATTTTAAAAATTCTGTTGCTTGGTAATCTTATTGTTTTGAAACTTCAGGCCAATGCCAATAGCTAACACTCACCACTAAGGAGTTTCCTTCAGTGCTGGGGCAAACTGCAATGAAATTTAAAGCTTTCTTTTAACAAAATGTGTCCCTAATCAAATCAGATTTCTGATTGTCCATGCTGCTTGAGTGTCCTAGTCCATGAATCTATTCAATACACGAGTACTTTTCCATTTGTCACAATCTTATTCCCCCCTCTAATTTGTTAATTTTTCTTTAAATACAAAGAAGCAGAAGTCCACCAAATATCCATTCTTTTTATCTGAGTACCAGGTGGCAGAAACTTCTGCTCAAGAGTCATCCAATTAAAGTGTAATTTTTCAATTATGAAAAAAACACAACTGATGCAGACAAGGGGTCTTCAGGTAAACTGCTTTTGAATGTCTTGCAATACTGAAAATATAAAAAGCACAAAAAGATCTTTCTGACCTCCTAATAAAAGATGAGTCAATGCTACCATCACAAAAATGCTCACATATTTACCCACCATAAAAGGGAAACTGGCCTCAGAACATCTTAGAGAAAACACAATATTATAGGTTAGTCCTGACAAATGGTAATGCTTTTACTTAATCGGTATGTTCTTGAAACCTAGGTACAGAACTGCTCCAACAAGATTCCCCAGGTCCTTAAAATAGGAATGTGTTTGGTAGGTAAAGGTCAGACTGACACAGAGGGATGGAGAGTGGGAGAAACTCAATCAGCCTGACACCCTACAAGATACGAGCCTTGTGTTATATTTTACAAATTAATAACTGCATTGGTGATGGTAAGGATGAAGGGTGGAGAGGCGATACACTTCAAGGAAAAACACATTCAAGATATGCTTGCAAAACAAGCTGGGGAAAATCAAGGAGCTATTTCTATGTACCAAGCTCTGCACAGAAAGAACCTGTACTTTCAACCACAAAGACATTTATTAAGTTAAAAAAATTATTAGACATTTCTTTTTCCATAGCTTGCTATCTCATAGCAAAACTAAAGAACTTTTTTGATCCTCAGCTAATAACTTGCCCTCTAATTAAGAACCCGAGGTGTTTTTCTGGTGGACCCTTAATTATTAATCCATCTACCATCTACCACCACTCATGAATCAGAAGGTTAAAAGAATATATCATTCATTACTGTTAAAATCCAGAGGACAGTAAGATTGCTATGGCTTTAGCTACAGATTTATTTTGGTAATATTCTTATTTCTATAGTCCTGTGGCAGGTGCTACCGAGAAGTCCGTTTTCACTACGCTAACAGGCATTTTCCCAACTCCTAAGTCTTTAATGTGCTAACCTCCAGGATTTATTACTAAATTGATATTTTTTGACAGAGGAATCTCTTATGAGGCTCTAGGACCAAGCTGCCTGTCTTGAATCCGGTCACTGAAGTTACTCAACATGTCTTTAGTGAAATGCTGATAATATGAATATTGACTTTACGAGATTGTGATGAAACTTGAGTTAACAGTATTTACATTTAAAAACTGAGAACAATGACTGAAACACAATAAGCTAGCTATTACAATAGCTCAGGGTGAGCATATGTATAGTTTGAAGAAAATGGTCTGTATCTTAACGGGAATGAAATTAACTAGGTAATTAGAAAATTATATTGAAGTATCTACCTAGAAAATGGGCTTCCCCTGTGGCTCTGCTGGTAAAGAATTTGCCTGCAATGCGGGAGAGCTGGGTTCGATCCCTGAGTTGGGAAGATCCCCTGGAGAAGGGAACGGCTACGCACTCCAGTATTCTGGCCTGGAGAATCCCATGGACTGTATTGTCCATGGAGTCACAAAGAGTCGGACACAACTGAGAGACGTTCAGTTCACTTCACTTCGCCTAGAAAATAAGAGTCCTGTAGAGAATTTCTCAAATGATATTTTTAAAACATTTATTTTTACCAGTTTTTCCATTTTTAAGGCTTTTTAGGAAGCCATTCCTCCTAATACTTTCCAAAGTTGTGATGACTCACGCCGGAAACAAGAAAATACACAAAAGACCTGTAGGCACTGAATACTAAGTTTCCAGTTTTGCCCCATTCACAGGCTCATATACTCTCAGCTGAAAGGAATTAATGACTCCAAGTTTTCTCTAAAAAAATGACTAAAATTGAAAAATTTTTAAAGAGTTTGCTCTCAAGAGCAGCTACATTTATAAATCTTAGCATCCATTTCCATTCCAAAGTTGCACGAAAGTATAGTATAAAGAGAATACTTTGGAACTCTTATTTTGATTAGTATTTAATTAACAGTTGAGATCAAGTATATTCTTGCTCATTCATCAATAATAGATAATAATTTAATTTTGGTGTCAAAATGAAATACCCACAAATAGTATGTTATTTAATAAGTAATGAAACCTAGTTAACTGTGAGAGCTGTGTAACATGGGAAGAGCTACATGGTGCTGGAAGATGAAGACAGTTGGCCTCAACTTTGCTAACATTCATTTTGAATTAATACATTGAAAGAACAAACTAACTTGATATTTAACATTAGAAATACCAAACTGTAAAGCTTGATTTTTACCTGCTGCTATAGTTTTGCTGTCTGCTGGAGAACAACTATTGCAAATGTAAAGTGGAATCTGAATATGGAACTATCCCGGCTGCAATAGCACAACCTGGAAGGTCACACACTGCAGTGTGGGGAGCGTGAGCTTGGGCACTGCAAAGACCTAGGTTCAGATCCCAGCTGCGGCACTTCTGAGCTGTATGCCACTCAAGTAATCCCTGAGTTTGTTTCCCTAGTCTGCCTTGTGATGATGGTCATAAAGTAAAGTAGCATATACCAACCTCATAAAACTGAGAAGATTAAAGAAGATAAATAACCATAAATGTGATTCATTTTCCCTCTTATCTCTTCACTTTATAGATTAAGAGAATACTGAGGCACAGAAATGAGGTTTTTCACCAACAGCACAGTAATTTACAGATAAAATTGAAACGAGGCTTAAAATATTCTTGATTTAAGGATGCAAATGTGGGAAATGATATATTAAAGACCAGTAGCTCCACCGAGAAGGATGGTAATTTATTAAGTACCACCTTCCCTGGTGTCTCAAACGGTAAAGAATCCGCCTGCAATGCGGGAGACCTGGGTTGGATCCCTGGGTTGGGAAGATCCCCTGGAGAAGGAAATGGCAACTCACTGCAGTATTCTTGCCTGGAGAATCCCCATGGACAGAGGAGCCTGGCGGGCTGCAGTCCATGGGGTCACAGAGAGTCCAACACGACTGAGCGACTAAGCACACACACACACCTTACAGCTAAAATGCCAGTAGAAGTGTAGAACAAGTGTAATTCATGTGATTAAAAATTTAACATATTTATATAATACTTCATGCTTTATAAAGTGCTATGACTAATATAACTTAATCTGACCACAATAGCCTTGTCTTTTAAAGACCCATTTTTTTTTATTTATAGGAGTAATAATTTCATAAACTAAGAAATCTCAGAAAAAATAAATTACTCTAAGTGTGAATAAAGAAAAATCAGGAATAAGCAATGATTTTGCTAATAGTTTCTCAACTTTTAATAAAAGCCCAAGTTTCTCTTAACTGTATATACCACACACATGTTAAATTAGAGATTTAAAAAGTAGCTATTAACACTTTGCTAGGAAGGAAAAGGCTGCTTGGATTGGTTGCAAAAAATATAGGTAAGGAACTTCCCTGGTTGTCCAGTGGCTAAAACTCCAAGCTCCCAGTTCAGGGTTCAAACCCTGGCCAGGGAACTAGATCCCACCTGCCGCAATTGAGAGTTTGCGTGCTGCGACTACAGATACTGCCTGCTGCAGTGAAGATCGAGGATCCCACGGCTGCACCTAACACTGACACTGACAAATAAATTAAAAAAAAAAACAAACTGGTAAGTGATAAAATGTCAAAGTAAATGGTATGTGATCAAAGAAGTAAAAGACTGCTACTAATAGAAGCTAATGGTTTTTCAAAATACATCTTTATACCTTACATTTCAATTAAACAGTATCTTCAATATTACAAGTAGCCAAACCACACTTTCCTTAAAACCCAGCATTTCCCTTCTCTTGAAATCAATACAGATGCTAGAAAACAAATTTTAAAAATCCATCAAAGTATTTTAAATGATTTTAATAGAAGATTGTTGCATTTCCCATTTATAAAGCCAAAATGTCTCCTGATATATAGCATTTGCTGTACGTAACTTATCAGAATCTTAACCATTTGTACACTGGTGATGAGGGCCATGAAAGGTTCTGTTTTGGACTGGGAAACTGCATCATTGTTACTGCATTACCTGATAGCACACACCTACCCCACATATTCATAATGCTGTTATTGTTTAGTCACTAAGTCATGTCCAACTTTGTGACCCCATGGACTACAGCACATCAGGCTTCCCTGTCTCCTAGAGCTTGCTCAAACTCATGTCCATTGAGTCGGTGATGCCATCCAACTATCTCATCCTCTGTCAGCCCCTTCTCCTCTTGCCCTCAATTCTTCCTAGCATCAGGGTCTTTTCCAATGAGTTGGTTCTTGCATCAGGTAGCCAAAGTATTGGAGCTTTAGCATCAGCTCTTAAAATGAATATTCAGCGTTGATTTCCTTTAGGAAATATTCTTAACATCCCACTGCAAATGAACATGTTGAATATTCTTAAGTTTTCCGTTCGTTAAAGCCCCTGACCTGGCAGAGACCCTAATCAATGGATCTTATATATTGTGGCCAAATTAACTTGAAAGTGACTATACACTGTTACTTCCTTTTCCAAAAGTCAACAAGTCAACAAGTTTCCGCGTCACATTTAAAATAATGGTTAATTCTTACCTGCAACACACTTCATTCTTTTATTTCATCACTTCACTTGACCATGATGCAATGTGTAATGAGGATAAATTTTCCTTGAAAACTAAGAATTGTTATTTTTATTTTTCTCCCATACTCTCAGTACAATATATTAACTCACAGCACCACCTATCTTTGAATAAAGGTTAGGAAACTAGTTTTACTATTAGCATAATGCCCAAATATCTAGCCTTTACAATTTAGTGTGAAATTAAGTTCAAAATGCCAAAAGGAAAAAAAAAAAAAATCTGAAAGCATAAGTTCCATTTGATATGTACACTCAGACCAGTACATATCAATTTCTTAACAATGTTTCAAAAGAGTCTGGCCAGCAGCATACTAAAGATTTTAATCTGCCAGAAAATAGTCAGTGAGCAAACTGTGCCTGAAAATGTTAAGTACAAGCTGCAGTCAGGGAGACTGCATTTTGACTTATCAATTCTAATATTCACTGATATTTTCATGCCCAAGTGTTAACTGGAATATGTGTTGCCTTTCCTTTAGCAGTCTTCTCAACATTTTGGTCATTTCCCTTATTTAAATTAGAAAGGATAAAAAAAAATAGGTATAAAGTTTCATTTTCACATCCTGTCAGTACTATAAATAAATATAAATTTAAAATGTGGAAGATAGCCTGCTCATATAGCACATAGTTCATTCTCTGTAACCATCCCAATCAAGGACACCATGCTGCTGCTGCTGCTGCTAAGTCGCTTCAGTCGTGTTCAACTCTGTGTGACCCCATAGATGGCAGCCCACCAGGCTCCCCTGTCCCTGGGATTCTCCAGGCAAGAACACTGGAGTGGGTTGCCATTTCCTTCTCCAATGCATAAAAGTGAAAAGTGAAAGTGAAGTCGCTCAGTCGCGTCCGACTCCTTGTGACCCCATGGACTGCAGCCTACCAGGCTCCTCCGTCCATGGGATTTTCCAGGCAAGAACACTGGAGTGGGGTGCCATTGCCTTCTCTGCAAGGACACCATACCTCTTTCTCAAATCAGTGCTATTTCTCTGACCCTTCCATACACCTAGGCAGTATAGATATATTAGGGAAAACACTGTTAGTCAGAATGAACGAGCATCTGTATCAACAGCTGAGAACTCAAGCCATGAGAAGCCAAGTGATTATAGGAAAAGCTTGGCTGTGATGTCCATGAAGAATTAAAATGTCTTGAATTAATGGAGCATCTCTCCTGTGGAAGGCAGGACAGCTCTGAAAGGCAGGCGGGGCCAAGTATCATCACCCACTTCACCTACCAGGAAACAGATGTGACTACAGATCAGTGTAGTGACTACTGATCAGACGTGCCTACAGAAGAGTGTTAGTCCATTGCAAAGCAAAACTCCAGGCCAAGGGTGACTTATGGCTGCTTTGTGCTCTATTCCTCAGATATAAAAATTAGAAGAAAAAAATTTTTTTTCAGTTAAAATAAACTGAAAATAATGTGACTTATGAAAGTTATTTTGAAAATGGCATTTGGTTACAATTTTTAGTATAACTGTTAACATGACAAAAGTTTTGAAGACTATTTTTAAAGAATGGCTGAGTAACTGGATTAAGCATCTTAGCAATTGATACACCGGGGCTCTAATTATTTTAGAAAGCTCTTTTGTTATAGCATAAGTAGTTCATCACGTCATAGCATACAACTTATACCACAAGTAACTGGTAGTCACTGGTAAATTAAATCCATCCAATTCCAGTTATAGTTAGTCTGTCAACTGTAGCAGAGTTGTTAAAAGAAGTTCTTCTAACCTTTACAAGTAGTATACTGTCAAACTTTCATATTACCAATGGAATAAAAAGGATAGTTCTCACCTGCTTGACAGGTCTTCTCTTCTACTCCTTCTGAAGTTTTACATTCTATATCCATTATTTTCCTAATGTCATATTACAGGTGACCCCGGAACAACATGAGTTTGAACTGTGCACGTCCACTTAACACATGGAATTTTTTCATTAAGTACCTACTATAACCCAATCCCCATTTGGTTGAATTCCCGGATGCAGAATCAGGGATATGAGGATCAACTGTAAACTTAAACACAGATTTTCAACTACATGGGCCACCATTACCTACCTTGAGTTGTTCAAGGGTTAACTGTAATCTTAAATTCCTTCTCTCCTTCTGTAGGATCTCATTGAAGCTGTTCCAGGGAAATTACTAATCTATTTCAAGGTACTAAACTTCTGTGCCCTAATGTTTAAAATACAATAGAAATTTTTATATTTTCTTATAGTTTATTGCACAATATAAACTTGATTAAAATGTATTAACAATACATTGTGTTCAAATCAACACTAAATTAAGATGTTTGGCAGGAAATTGCATGATTTATTTTAATATATTCCAACTCAGTATGAAGGTAAGCGAGCAGTTTATTTCTGAAGTTTTAGATATTTTAACTATAATTCATTATCAAAACAAATATTTTGGTCTCTTTTTTCTTCTTTAATTTTTTAAAAAATTCTTCTTCTTTAAGTTCACAGTGTCATGGAAGTGTAAAATAAGACTGATAAAAACCACTTTAAAACATATGGCTTTATATACATAAAAAATTCAATAATGTTGCCACAACCCCTAATGCAGTGTGATTCTTATTTATTTACTAGTATCCAGAATAAACTTCTGTACATATTAAACTCTTCAAGTATATCTAGAGCAGTGCTTGTAAAAGTGAGGTCCCACTGCTACAATAACGGGTATCTCTTTGAAGACCACTTCTAATTCCAACACAATTAAGGTAGAGTTCTAAAATTTTTTGATTTTACAGTTTATCATACATCCTCGAATATCCTAAAATACTCCACTGAGTCAAACATCTAATTTAATTTACATCTAGTTTAACATCCTTTAGTACAGCACCAGTGGTTAAACTAAAAATGCATCTGACTAACCAAACGTTTTCATTCTTCTATTAGCTACAGTTTATTATCTACTTCTACAACATCAAACCCAAATGAAAAGGAAGACAACTCAGGTCAAACTCTTTCACCTTAAATAAATACACATTTCACCCACTTCATACTTAAATACCTAATTGTTCTCCTATAGTGTATGTTTCTCAGTAACAGCAATACAATTAACTAATCAAAGACCAACTTCTTATCTTTGAGGATCAGGCAAGTCGGAGAGGATTCTCCAGGTTTGCTTTAAAACTTTCCAGAAACCTGGTGGCCAGTTCATGGTCTACCACCCGGCTGTCACTGGACATGGTGACCGTTATGAGCTGACGCTGCTGCAGCTGGGCATTCCCCTCTTCATCCTGAGTGAGCTTCAGCACAGGTCGGAATCTCCCTACCGCCAAAATGCAGGCCTGAGGAGGGTTGATCACGGCAGTAAATTCATCGATGCCAAACATCCCCAAGTTGGAAATACTAGGGGAAAACAAAAAGCTCTGTAGGTGGTATGTCTTTAACCAAAGAACCCTTTCCCTGAGTCATACATTTTTACTTTACTGAAAAACTGTGCCTAGTTACTCAAAGACCAAAGACAAAGAATACCATTTACTATAGAATCAAAAAGAAACCAAGTAACAACACACAAATACTGTATCTAATATAAACATATATTCAGCATTGAACTGTAAACCCCAGGCAGAGAAATATGGCAAGAAAAAGAAACAGAAAAAAAAAAAAGAACTAGAAGAGTATAAGGGTTAGAAAAAAGAAATAAAACTTTGTTTGAACATGAACTGACTGTGTACAAAGAAAATTTAAGCATCTACAGATAAACAAGTAACATAAGTGAATTTAGCTAAACCATTAGATAAGTCAATGTAAAAATGTGTATCTATATACAAGTTGCTTTCATTAGAAAAAATTAAAATAATACCATTTATAATAGTATAAAAAAATCTAAATCTAATAAAACTTATTATCTGATCCCTAAACAAAAAATTACAAAATACAGCTGAAAGAAATCAAAGAACTAAGTAAACACTGGTTTATACCATGTTCATTCACTAGAAGACTCAATGCTATAAGGATGTCAATTCTCCTTAACCTTAAATCAATCAAACAATTCAATGTAATCCCAACAAAAATCCCAGCAAGATCACTGCATGTGTGTATGAAAAAGACAAGCTGATTTAAAATTTTATTTGGAAATACAAAGCCAGGAAAGACAAGCTTGATGGTGAACAAAACTGGAAGACTTTCACTGTCACAGATCGAAAATTACGGTTAGCTTGTATTAAGCAAGCAAAGGACAAACAGACCAACTGAAAAGGAGAGAGAAATCAGAAAAGAACCAAACATGGTTACCTTCTCAATGCTACAGAGTAGTAATGGTTTCAATAACTGACATTTTGTCAATTAATTATCCACAAGGGCAAAAAAAGAGAACTTTGACCTTTACCTCCATATCACAGACAAAATCTGATTTCAGATAGATAGTAATCTAAATGCGAGAAATTATAAAGCTCACATAGAAGAATAAAACTTCATGACTCTGGGATAGACAATAATTCCTAGCAGGGGAAAAAAAAAAAAAAAGAGTACTAACAACAAAGAAAAATACTGATAAACAGGATTTTATTAACTCAGAACTTGTGTTCATTAAAAAACTCCATCAGGAAAGTTTCAAAGGCAAGGTACAAAGTAGGAAAAGTATTTGAAATAATATATATCCTAAAAAGTCTGTGTATCGGGAAAAAGAAACTCCTATAAAACATTTTAAAAAACAGACACAAACTTTAGCAGGCGTTTTACCTGATAAGTAACCAGATACCCAAATGGCTGACAGATAAATGAAGACAGTATTCAACATCATTAATTTTCATTTCCCTTGGGCTTCCCAGGTGGTATCAGTGGTAAAGAACTTGCCTGCCAAAGCAGGAGATGTATGAGACACAGGTTTGATCCCTGGGTCGAGAAGATTCCCTGGAGGAGGGCATGGCAACCCACTCCAGTATTCTTGCCTGGAGAATGCCTTGGACAGAGGAGCCTGGTGAGCTACAACCCCAAGACTCACTAAAACCTAATAATACCAAGAGTTAACAAGACTATGAAGCAACAGAAATTCTCATACACTGTTGATGGAAGCAAAAAATGGTAGAACCATTTTGAAAAGCTATCTGGCAGAATCTATTAAAGATATAAACCCAGCAATTCTACTTTCAGGTTTATACAAAAAAAATACATACATATAGTCACCATAAGGCACTGACAAGAATGTTCATGGCATCAGCATTTGTAAGAGCACTAATTGTAAACAACACAAATGCCCACCAATAGTGAAATGGACACTAGCATATTTATACAGAATACTACAAAATGCTACAGTGCAATAATAAATGACTTTCACACAACATAGTTCATCTCACAGACATTAATGCTGAATGACAGAAGTCAGACACTGAAGAATATGTATTTATATAAAGATCAGAGTTGGCAAAACAAAAACGTTGGTAATAACTTTCAGAATTGTGGTTACCCTCTAGGGGGTCAGAATTAGGAGGGATAAAGGGAGGCTTATGACATGGAGGTAATGTTCATAATCTTGCTTTGGTCGGTTATACAGATTTCTTCACTTTGTAAAACATTCCAGCTACATTCAGTATACTTTACTGTATGTAAGTTACACTTAAACAAGAATAGAGCTGATGATAACTCAAGAGTCAGTGTTAATATTTTACCCCAAGGGACCTAACCCCAAGGAACCTTAAAATAAATCACAAGTAGAAAAAAAATAGTTGAGATTTATAAACCTACTTACTATATGTCAGAACCCGAATGTCATTCTATGAACATCTGAATGGGCTAACCAGCTAACCCTAATGGCTTTCTACTAGCTTTGATACGAAAGCCTAACTAGTCTGAAGAACATTTGCACACATTCTCTTGCCTAAAGTAAGATATTTAGCTTAAATTTTAAAAAAAGTTTCAGAAAATAAAACAGGTTGACAAGTACATTATAAATCTTATGTCTGTTTCATGCTACCAATAATTAAGAGTTTAAATTTTACCTAAAAGATCCTCCTTGATATTCTTCAGGTAACAATTTTCCATCTCTGGCTTTCTTTGATAGAGCCTGAGAAAAATATAAACAGAGCGTGATAACCAACATTACATTATATAGCTGATTTTGTCACTTTAAATATTTTTATAGGGTACACTCTCATCTTTGATAGGCCTTGACTTTATAAGAGAGTATACATACATATGCATGTACATATACATTTTAAAATTATATATATAATTTTCTCTAACACACTTAAAAATGAGTAAGTTAGAACACAGTTAATCCAAGAAGCTATAAATCTGTGAATCAAAACTCTAGAAAAACCATTTCCCTTTAAAAACTGTTCAAATATTGGAATTATCTTATATACTATGCAGAATGTTTCAGTGTTCTTTATATATACAATGCAATTTTCTGCTTTGCCTATAAACTTTTTTTCTTGCAAGACAAAGTATGAGAAGAGCCCTTTTTGTTAATCGAGTACCTTTTAAATAAATTATTCAATGGCAACAATCTCACAACCAGCACATCAATTTTCATCTTTCAGCATTTGCTTCTCTTACCCATAACAGACTAATTTCAAATAGTTGTTAAAAAAAACAAAATTTTATATTTACTTCACAATATTATAAGCAGCTTCAGTGTAGTCACTCTTTATAACTGATTTTTTTAATGTCTGTTTAACATTCTAAAGATTGCATCTGCCACAATTCAGTCATTTTCCTAGTGGTGTACTTTGGTTAATTTGTTTCTTTTGAATTATTTCACATGATTTCTCAGAAGTGGAATTACAAAGCCCTAGAAAATGGACTTTTTGTTGTTGTTTTTGGTCCTATAGCTAAAGCATTTCCTGAATGAGCTAGTCTACGCTGCTACAAGGGATGTAAAAATGTAGTCATTTCATATCACCCTAAAGCTGACGTCTAAAAACTTACAGAGGGAAAGACAGATAATAGTCTGAAAGCAAAAAGCAGTTGAATTTTTCTCTACTTGTACTTGCAATTAACCATACTTCTCTTAATTTTTATTTTTCAATGCTTCAAAAGCAAGGGAACAGAGATTGAATCATTACATATGAATAATAAAGAATTATTTTAGAGAGTAGGGATAAATGAAGCTATTGTCATTGGGTAGATGATACAAATCTAAGACTTATTCAATATGATGTGTTATATAGATAATAAAGATACATTTACAATTACCACTGGTAGCTATTTAATTTTAAATCATAGATGATTCAATTTTTGAAAAATAAAACATTCTTTAAAAATCTAAAAATGATCTCAACACATCATTGTGATTTACTGCCAAATGCATCAATTACAGATTTATATTATTAGTATACAGTTACTTAAAAAACTATATAGATCCGGAATGAAAAATTAAGAGATGAATTTAGACTTGTACTTGGAATATCACAAATAGAACAATCAACAAATGCATTTTTTTCCTGCCTTAAGCAATATAACTTCACATGATCTGAACAACAAGCACATATCATATGAACTTTAAAAGCTTTTCTCTAAAGGCAGATGATCACAACACATCCTGCTAAGTTACCAGGCTAAAAGAAATAAAAAACATTTATTATTAAAAAAAAAAACCAACAGACTGCAAGCATACATAATATACTTTTTAAAAATCTCTATAAATCCAAAACATATCAGTAGGATATTCACGTCAATGAACTCAAGAGAGCATAGAGTAAGGATAGATTTTGATGAGTATCACTGCTTCTAAAAGTAACTAATCCTCATTGGTATTTCCTGGTAATGTGAACTTAAAAATCAAAGCACGTGTTCCTTGAACCATCCAGTTGACAGGACGTAATACAAGCTAACTAGCAACTATTTCTAAAATTACCTCGTGCGCGCATGCTAATTTGCTTCAGTCATGTCCGATTCTTTGTGACCCTATGGATCGTAGACCACCAGGCTCCTCTGTCCATGCGGATTCTCCTGGCAAGCATACTGGAATGGGTTGCCATGCCCTCCTTCAGGGGATCTTCCCAACTCAGGGATTGAGCCCGTGTCTCCTGCATTGCAGGTGGATTCTTTACTGCTAAGCCACCAGGGAAGCCCAAAATATATCACATGCCTTACTAATTCATTCAAAAAATTTACTGGCTATTAATGAGGTAAACTTTGCTTCAGTCTCTTAAAACCTACTGTAATTAATGAAGAATAGCATGGAATTTAAAGCTTGTTACTGTATTACTTTATTTAGGAAATATAAACCTGAACTTTGCTGAGGCACGCCTTTAGTCCCACACACTGACAACCTTGTGATTCTTAAGCGTCAAGAAGTACTCAGAGCAGGCGTTCTTAACTTGGAGTCCATAGATAGATACTCACAGTCTAACAAATTCCTTGAAAAACTACTTCCAACAGAATAGTTTTTATTGAAACCTTTCTTTTAAATAAATTCAACTATTTGAATATAGTTTAATTAAATAAATTCAACTAGTTGAATATATAAATTCAACTATTCAACTGAGCAACTATTATCTTCTAAGCACCATCCAGAATTAGATATATGGCAATGAACAAGACAGTCAACATCAGAGTGTCAGAAACATAGAGGGGTCGACAAATAAATAAACAAGGTAAATTCAAAGACTTATAAACCATACGAAGACAATAAACAGGGTAATTGTTTATTCAGGAACTACTTTAGCTATGGAAGCCACAGAAGGCCTAAGAAAGTGGCATTTGAACTGAGAAATGCCTGGGTTTAAACAAATAACTTCTAGTGCTTTCTAGATGCAACACTGTGGCAAATTTCTTAAAAGTGCTAAATCTCAGTTTCTTCAATTTGAAGTTAAGGTTCCAACTATGATATAAAGCTATTAAGATTGAGTGAAGCGCTTAGCCTACTGCCTGGTACATTATAAGATAAGATAAGGAAGCGAAAGTCGCTCAGTTGTGTCCAACTCTTAGAGACCCCACAGACTATACAGTCCATGGAATTCTCCAGGCCAGAATACTGGAGTGGGTAGCCTATCCCTTCTCCAGGGGATATTCCCAACCCAGGTATCAAACCAGGGTCTCCTGCACTGCAGGCGGATTCTTTACCAACGGAGCTATGAGGGAAGCCCTGCTGCTGCTGCTGCTATGTCGCTTCAGTCGTGTCCGACTCTGTACGACCCCATAGACGGCAGCCCTGCTGCTGCTGCTGCTATGTCGCTTCAGTCCTGTCCGACTCTGTGCGACCCCATAGACGGCAGCCCTAGTGGAATGTTAATCACCAATCTTGAAGCGGGAGAGAGGCAGGCAGAATGGGAAGCTCAGACAAGTAGCCAGAGCGAACAGACCCAGGAGCTGCTGGGAGTTACAGGAAATGCTCAAGGACCACCAGAGGCCCTGGGACATTACCAAGGGCTGGGAGGGCCCTTCCCACTGCTGGCAGGCGGGTGACACTGCTTCCTCACCACCTCAACTTAGGTTCTTTTAGGATAAGGAACAGCGAATGCTGACATAGCTGCCTTAAGAATCATTTTATAGGACTAAAATGGATAAACTGGTTAGAATCAAAGAAATCTCCCTGTAACAGTTAATTTTTAACTCTATAGTTAAAGGAAATTCTAGCGCTACTGTTTAATCTAATCTCATATGAATGTCATAAAAACACTAAAATTACATGCATTTTTCACTGCTGCTGAAAACTGTTCATGAAAAAAAGGTGTGCAGCATCTGAGTAATCCAACCTTTATTACTTTAACTTTTGAATACCACCCTTCAATTTTAAAAAAGCTCCTTTTTTATATATAAAAACACTCTGCAAACCTTTCCAAAGAGGAGGGAAGAAAGATCTACGTACGCAAATTCCACTAAGGTCACTTTAATTATATTTAACTTTAAGATCCAAGACTACGCATTTTAAATTAAATTACCTTCCATTCACTGGAGCTTCACTGGTAGCTCAACTGGTCAAGAATCCACCTGCAATGCAGGAGACCCTCGTTCAAGTCCTGGGTTGGGACGATCTTCTAGAGACGGGATAGGCTACCCACTCCAGTATTCTTGGGCTTCCCTGGTGGCTCAGCTGGTAAAGAATCTGTCTGCAGTGCAGGAGACCTGGGTTCCATCCCTGGGTTGGGAAGATCCCCTGGATAAGGGAAAGGCTACCCACTCTGGCCTGTATTCTGGCCTGGAGAATTCCATGGACTGTATAGTCCATGGGGTTGCAAAGAGTTGGACATGACTGAGCAACTTACACTTTCCATTCATTTATTTATCTGGGGTAAGTAGGTCTACATATTTATACAGCTCCATAAAGAAGTCTTATATTCTACTTTTTAATCCCCCTTATAACTTGTTTTACACACACACAGAGACACACACACACACATATATATATATGTATCTCAGGTCATTGATAAATGGAAAAAAAATCACTTATCTAAATGAATCTGAAATTTTCAAAGGTAACACTTCAAAACCTGGGATACTTCTGCCAAAAATTACCCTTGGATATTAATCGAGGCTGTCAAAGCTGACCTATTGTGTATGTTCCTTGCCTATCAATGCAGTAATTTTGGTGAGAGCTGATTCTTCCATATTAGAGCCCAGGGTAAAAAACAAAAATTTTGCTTCTGGAATACTAAGGACTTTCAGTGGTCTCAACCCTAGAGAAGAAATGAATAAACTTTTAACAATAAAGTCCTGTGAAAAGTGAGCACTTTAATAAAAATATAGTTTCAGCTTTAACTTTAAAATCTGTCTAAAATATTATATTTAGGGTCAAATTATGGACTTTGGGAAATAAAGCAGTCATCTGTAGCTTGAATGCAGCTAGCCCTAAATATGCATGTTATTTCTGAAAGTTTGAATGCAAAATAATCTTAGAATGGGTTGTACCTGGATCAAAACGTAAAACTATGTATATATAATTGATAATCATTTCAAAATACCAAAAATCTCTCTCTTTCTCTCTCTCTCTCTCTCTCTCACACACACACACACACACACACACACACACACCTATCTCACAGTGTGACTGGATCATGTCAAGTCTCCACACACACATCTATCTCACAGTGTGACCAGATCATGTCAAGTCTTTCCCAGAAAGTAAATTTCAACATTTTGCAAGTATAGTATTGCTTAAGACCTACCTTTACAGAGTCAGCAATCTCCTGCAGACCCTTAGCAGCAGCATCTTTTATGACTGGTGTAATTAGACCTCTATCTGTTGCCACAGCCACTGAAATGTCAATAGAGGGCAGTTGCTTTGCACCCTCTCCGTCCCAGCTTGCATTAACATTAGGCATTTGCTAGAAAGCACAAGTAGGAAAAAACATGTTATTAGAGAAGGAGCTTTAGACTAAGGTTATTAGAGAAAAATAATTAATGTCATGCATTTTTGAAAGTGAATATAGCTAGAATAAAGGAAAGAAAAATTTGATTTGAAAAAAGTGGTTTGTACCTCTATATTAAATAACTTTTATGTTTGGGAAGAATAAACACACTATCTTTTTTGAAGCAAGCTTAAGGAAATTCTGATGATACATACATGTTTTGATCTCTTTATATCATGGTTAAGAAAAAGGCTTTTTTCCTTAAATCTAATTGCTAGGGAATATTTAATGTTTGTGAGCCTTCTTGCCTCATATGATGATTGACATGACTTTGAGGAGAAGAGAAGAGAAGAGGGTAGAGGGGTATTGACATTCAACCACATTATTCCTGTGGCATAAGGGAACCTGACTTCTTAGTGTAGCCCCTGGGAGATATTAGCAGACCCTTAATAAATGACTTCCCTATTTAAGAGAGATTTCCTAGGCTTCATTAACATATGCTATATACTATATATGGGGCTTCGCTGGTGGCTCAGTGGTAAAGAATCTGCTTGCTAATGCAGGAGACATGGGTTTGATCCCTGGGTTGGGAAGATCCCCTGGAGAAGGAAATGGTAATGTGGCAACCCACTCCAGAATTCTTGCCTGGGAAATCCCATGGACAGAGGAGTCTGGCAGGCTACAGTCCATTGGGTCGCAAAGAGCCAGACATGACTTAGCAACTAAAACAGCAACATATACTACATATGAGCATGTACATATTTAATATACATACAACTACACTGAGGATGAAAAAAATGGAAGAAATTACCAAATGCCTGGAAACAGTGTGTATTGATAATGTTGTCAACTATCACAAGAGAAAATGATGCTGAAAAATGGAAATCAACAACTAATTTCTTTTCAAAAAATTCATTGCTTTCTGCCAAGTTAGATCCAGGCCTCCTAGCATGTCATTTAAGCACAGCAATCCACAATTTGATTCCACCCAATCTCTCTAATTTTACTCCTGACCACTCTCTTAAGATGAATTTTCACTTGGGTTTCTCACAGTTATGCTACACTGATTTCCATTTCATCACTGTTCAACTACTCATTTCACTTCTCCATCTTTCAAGGCTCAACTCTTTTATTCAATGATGCCACTATGTCCAAATAATAAAGCCCCAACCTCCAGAGGATTTTAAATTCTTCATAGAGAATAATGAAATGAAAGAAGAAAATAAATCAAAACAAATCCTCACAAATGAAGAATGTCTGGCCCAAAAAATTAGAGACTACTTTAGAAGCCAAAATTATCTGGGCTTTACTACTTACTTTAAGTGTAACAGCTGCTGCCTTGATGATAAAATCGTTTACTGATACTTTAATGTCATCTGAAAGAAAAATAAGCATATGATGGTTAATATTCAAAATAAAATTTTAAAATGAACAATTATGATTTCAAACTTAAACTATGAACTGTACTGACAAACAATGGTAAAAAAAATATACAGGTCTTTGTTTGCTTAGTCATAAGATTTCCTTGAGTAGAAAAATTTGCGTTATATGAGGTCTTGGATAAATAATATTAACCGTGAATGTAAATGTTTACTCCTAGTCCTGATTACAATTTTTTTAAATTGCTCAGATATCATACACAAGTACTTGAAAGATACATGACAACCATAATCAGAAAAAAAAAAGAATCAAGTCCTGTGTCTCTAAAAAGACAAATGGTCTGTCCACAGCATGTATAGTCAGGAAGTTTACAAGACGATTCATTTTCTTCCAAATCCTTTTCAAGTCCATATCCTGTGTACTCTTTATAATACACTGATTATATTAGAACAATCACCTTAAAAAAACAAGCATATATATACATACACATATACACACACACAAACACACGTGGGTGGGGGGGCAGGATTTTCAGAAATTTCTTTTTACTAACAAGGCATGCAATGAAAAAATTTTAAATTACTACATTAAATATGAGCTGGTTTTTAACTTAACCAAACAGGATATAGTAAATGCCAAAGATGAAGCAATGTTGGCATGGATCCTAATGCAATGAATGATATGAGGTCTCTCACTAGTTTTATGGAGAATTCAATTAAATCAATGTTCTTCCAGTATTCATAATGATTTTAAGATAAAGCTGGGGTCCCCTCCCTTCCCAAAGGGCTGATCATAACAAAAGCATTGGGTTTATACCTCTGCTTTACCAGTGCATATGAAAGTGTTGGAAAATGGAAACTATATTTGATTCTTTATTGCATGGGCTTCTAGAAAAAAGACTTTAAGATCAATATCTAGTCATGGTATGTGGAGGATACACAAATTCAGTTACTATAGTCTCATGGAATTTTACAGGAACAACAGTTCATTCCAAAGGCATGCTAAGATTGCAGAAAGGGATTAAATGCATTACCATAAACCGAAATACTGCCAAACGGTCACAGTAACTGTCAGCTGCTTTTCTAATACACAGCTCTTATAATTCAGATTTCCAGAAAAACAGACATCTTTGTTTAAAACTCCTTTAGGAGCAGAAAAATAAATGGATTTCCAGTGCTGAGAGACTTTTATCAACTCACTGTGCTTATCTCTCATGTATCTATCTCAGCATCCTTCTCACTTTACCTACTATTCATAGGTGTCCCCAGAGAAGGCAGTGGCACCTCACTCCAGTACTTTTGCCTGGAAAATCCTATGGATGGAGGAGCCTGGTAGGCTGCAGTCCATGGGGTCGCGAAGAGTCAGACATGACAGAGCAACTTCACTTTCACTTTTCACTTTCATGCATTGGAGAAGGAAATGGCAACCCACTCCAGTATTCTTGCCTGGAGAATCCCAGGGACAGGGGAGCCTAGTGGGCTGCTGTCTATGGGGTCGCAGAGTCGGACACAACTGAAGCGACTTAGCAGCAGCAGCAGCAGCATAGGTGTCCTGAGTGAAGACTTCCCAAATCACCTACCAGCTGATGATTTCCAAATCGAGGGCCCTAGTGGGCAGTCCTCACCTGATTTCCCACCCTCATCATACTCCTATATTTGACTACTTTCTTCATCTTGAAACACATTCTCTTTCTGCTATCTGTGTTACAGACTCTCCTCGTTTTATTCCACAATCTGCTCACTCTTTCAGTCAGATACCATTTATATGACAATGATTCCTTCAAATTCTATCGTAAATTCTTCTGTATCTGGAGTTTCAGTCTCAAACACACACTTTCTCACATGACATTTTCACTTATATTTCTGATAGGCATCCCAAATCTATGTGGAAAGAAGATGTTTTCCCCAAATTCCTTTCAAACATATAGAAAGGATACCATTGCTAACATTTTATTAAGAACAGAGTAGGACCTAACTGTGGAAAATTCTTAGAGAGATGGCAATATCACACCACCTGACCTGCCTCTTGAGAAATCTGTACGCAGGTCAAGAAACAACAGTTAGAACTGGACATGGAACAACAGACTGGTTCCAAATTGGGAAAGGAGTATGTCAATGCTGTATACTGTCACCCAGCTTATTTAACTTGTTTGCTGAGTACATCATGTGAAATGCCAGATGTTTGAAACAAAATGGAATCAAGATTGCCAGGAGAAATATCAATAACCTCAGATATGCAGATGACACCACCCTTAGGGCAGAAAGTGAAGAACTAAAGAGCCTCTTGATGAAAGTGCAAGAAGAGAGTGAAAAAGTTGGCTTAAAACTCAACATTCAGAAAACGAAGATCATGGAATCTGGTCCCATCACTTCATGGCAAATAGATAAGGCAAAAATGGAAACAGCGAGAGACTTCATTTTGGGGGGGCTCCAAAATCACTGCAGATGGTGACTGCAGCCATGAAATTAAGACACTTGCTTCTTGGAAGAAAAGCTATGACCAACCTAAACAGCATATTAAAAAGCAGAGCCATTACTTTGCCAATAAACATCCGTCTAGTCAAAGCTATGGTTTTTCCAGTAATCATGTATGGATGTGAGAGTTGGACTATAAAGAAAGCTGAGCACCAAAGAAATGACGCTTTTGAACTGCAGTGTTGGAGAAGACTCTTGAGAGTCCCTTGGACTGCGAGGAGATCGAACCAGTCCATTCTAAAAGAAATCAGTCCTGAATATTCATTGGAAGGACTGATGCTGAAGCTGAAACTCCAATACTTTGGCCACCTGATGTGAAGAACTGACGCATTGGAAAAGACCCTGATGCTGGGAAAGACTGAAGGCAGGAGAAGGGGAAGACAGAGGATGAGATGGTTGGATGGCATCACCGACTCAATGAACATGAGTTTGCGTAAACTCCGGGAGGTGGTGATGGACAGGGAAGCCTGATGTGCTGTGGTTCATGGGGTCACAAAGAGTCGGATCCTACTGAGCAACTGAACTGAACTGAACTGAGTAGGACATACACTGTGCTGCTAAGTCACTTCAGTCGTGTCCGACTCTGTGCGACCCCATAGACGGCAGCCCACTAGGCTCCTCTGTCCCTGGGATTCTCCAGGCAAGAACACTGGAGTGGATTGCCATTTCCTTCTCCAATGCATGAAAGTGAAAAGTGAAAGTGAAGACGCTCAGTCGTGTCCGACTCTTAGCGACCCCATGGACTGGAGCCTACCAGGCTCCTCCGTCCATGGGATTTTCCAGGCAAGAGTACTGGAGTGGGGTGCCATTGCTTTCTCTGAGGACATACACTGTGAGGGAATATCAAATACTCTCATTTGCATACTGTTACAAAACAAAGTGTGAAACTTGCTTACAGAATGTTATAGATTATAACCTCATATAAGAAAGAGGAGTGGAGATGCATGGATAATGTGGGCTCTTTGAAGACTCAACAGAAAATCCCTAATTAAAAGGACAAGCCAAATCTGGGCAATGCAGATGCTATATGAATCCATACCTCCACTGAAACAGTACTGCTTCCTGTCTCATGAGAGGAAGGAACTAGGAAAATTATTTCCAGAATAACCTCTACGTCATACAAAACTAAGCAAGTTTGATTTGAGACCAAGGGGAGCTTCCAGGGTTAACTTTCTGACTATTGATCACTCTGTCTAAAATACCTTTCCATTTGGTTCCTTGGACTGTTAGAATCTGTCAGGTTTGAAAGTCTATACCTAAACTTATTTACCAGGCCTGCTTTCCTTTAGGATGTAGAAAGCCATAAGAGAAAGCTGTGCCTATCTGAATAGGGTGAGAGGAAAAGCAAGATAAACTATAAAATCGCAACTTTCTTGAGCCCATTAGTGAACTGAGGTTATATCTAAGCTTTAGAATTATGTCTAATATTTATAATTAGAGCTCAAAGGAGAAAAAAATACAAAGCAGAAGATATAGTTATAAATAAGTGTATCTAGAAGTTTTCAAAATTAATTAAAGACACAAATCACAAAACAGATAAGCTAAGAGAAACCCAGACAGGATAAATGCAAAAGGTCAAAAAACAAAAAGGGAAATAAAAAGCTTTAAGCACATAACAGTCATACTGCTAAAACATCATAGGAGAACAAAGAAAAAGAATGGCAGCCAATATTCTGTAAGTCAGAAGATAATGGAATGAAACCTTTAAAATTACTGAAAAAACAAAATTAAAAAAAAAACCATACCTGTTTACTTAAAATTCTACACCAAGCAAAAATATCTTTCAAAAAGAAGGAGATACACCCATGAGAATGACTGCTATCAAAAACACAGAAAATAACATTAGTTTATACTAAAAAGTTTATGTCTTTCAGCAACCTTAGTTTTAGTTGATTGGGGAGAGGAACGATACAAATTTAATACCATGAAAGTACATTTTAAATATGAACTAATAATTAACATGTATAAAGAAGAGTGATATCTTAAGATATCTTTAAAATATTAAATCAGTTTTGGATATTTTTATGTTCTAAAATGTTAAGAATTGCTTCTTCAGATATCGTTCCAAAAAGTATGATGTATTCAATACTATGGAATCAATTTATTTCTTATAGGAAAAGAGAATTCTTTTCTAATACTAAAATACGCCCAGATGATGAAACCGAACTAAGAAGATACACAATGTACATTTTATAAGCAAAGGATACCGTAACCGTTTAGCATGTGTATGACATTAAATGAACTCAGTTCACTCACCTCTGACCAGATCCTGTCTAGCCATTAGGACAGCTCCAAGGTCACAGTCAGTAGTCGCGTACGCATGAGGTATGGTGCTTTTAGATTCGGTCAATCTCTTGGCAATAACCCTTCTAATATTGCTAGCTGGGATTTCAGTGAATGTGCCCTGCAAAGAATGATAACGTGTCCATTAAATCATAAACAGAACTGAAAAAAACAAGCAAATCAACTGTATAACTGAAATCCGGTCTCAATGACCTCACTTAAGAAAATAAAGTTTAATACAGGAAAGCCGGTGCGCCACAACAGAGAGCCCTTGAGCTGCGGTGAAGTCACAGCACAGCCAAAAGTGGCTGTCAGGAATAAAGGCCACACTTTCTTACAAAAAAAAAAAGGAAACATACCAAATCATAAATAATCCCCTAATGGGTGTGTTTACTGAGATATTACCTATAAGTCTGTAAGTAGCTTTTGTTACAAACGTCACTTCTTAAAACTCAACGCAATCAACACACATATCAACAGCACAACTACAGGGAATTCTTACTTATTAAAATGGCATACATGAGAAAAAGATAATCCAAAATACTAGATAATCTCCCAAATTATTTCTATTTTGGTTTGTAATTAAGAATAAAACAAATCACATGAGATCTTATTTTCATAAACTCATAAAGTATGAATGAGATAAGAAGGTCTTCCTTTAACTTTACTGTTACTTTTCAATTCTGTTCCTTGAACCTCTAATGAAAACAGGATGGACCCTAAATTATGGCTAATTCCTTTTTTGTCCTTCATTCAGGGGCAGGATTACAATCACTTAGAATAATAAAAAAAAGTCAAAAGTATAGCTGACTTTTTTTTTACAAATGCTTTCTAAGAGAATCAAACATTTTATGCTAGCAAAACACTTGATAAAATAAATGATGTTTATATACTGAAAGAATTTTCAAGTTTATCTGCCAAATTTGAATAACTTATTTTTTAAAGAAATAAGATCTGATTACTCATAAACTGTTTTGTATGTAGACATGAATCATTAACATACATTTCAAAAATCTGTTTCTCATGAAACTTGTAATGTTTTTAATTTTTTCACAATATATTGTGAAATATATTCCTCTTTGAATATGTTTCTCCATCAGAAAAGACACTGTAGCTTTATTTTTTTTAGTGCCCATTCAACTTGAAACAAACATGATTATCCTGCATTTCTTCTGATGGGAAGCAAATGACATAAAAAGTACTAAGAAAGGGAGACAGAGAGGTAAAACGGAGTAATTTGAAAACAAAAAAGGGCATGTATCCAAGAGGGAGAGAATGATTAGCTATACAATCTCTACAGGTTTTTCACTGAAAGACTATCAACACTGTTAGTCAAAAATAAAACATATCCACAAAAGGGAGCTGGTGTCAGCTATTAATAACTAGTAGCACACCCAAGGAAAAAAGACATGGAAAGTATCATTATTATAGGGCAGATACATGGCACGTACACTGTGGAACCTGTGGCAAATTTAAATTGAATCATAATTCTATTTGGAAGTTAGCACTATATAAACAAATTTTGTTTGCTGAAATGTGCAAAACAGAGTATTTCTGTCTTGATCACTGAGCTACCACTAGCAGCTCATAATGGACTAGTAAAAGAGCCCATAAAACCTAAGAGTGATGCTTCTTTTTTTTTCTCTCAGTTAAATCTGAAAAATAAAAATCTGTTCAGATGACAGACATTACCTCTACATTAGGTTGTCCGGGAGTGGATACAGGAGGGATCATTGGCCTGGGATAAGATGGTGTGGCTGCAGCCTGTGGGGGCAAAGGTGCTGCGGGGGTGGTTGGCAGGGCTGGGGTGGGTCTGGGTTCAGTGATCTTGCCCGTCTGTTTCAACTGGACCAGTTTGAGAGCATCCCTGGAGATAAGGGAGTCAGATAACCATGATTAGCAACCAGGAATCCAAGAAAGTTCAGAAAATGGAGGCTACATGTGAAGGGAAGATAAAGGAAATGAGTATTTTTTTCAGGAGGGAGGTGTCTTTTGGCAGATAAGCAATTCATAAAGTAAGCCATACCCTCGTTCTTAGTACTTGTGAAATAATTTTCACATAGCATTCACAGAGTGTTAAGCTTACTGTACGTATGACTTTCATTAGGATATTTACTAAAGCACTGGAGCAAATTTGACTGTTTACGGCCAGGAAATCATACCACTTAAAATTATGCCCAAATGTTATCAGCACAATCTAATGTAATAAGCCTAACCCATACAAGCATTTAGAATGAAAAATAACTAAACAAGTAACAGACTTGCTTTTGTATTATTCTGTAAAACAAAGGTGTCTTTGTTTATTAAAAGATTATATAATTAGACTACCATGTCAAGCTCTCAATCCATTCTACATTATAGTGGCATAAAGTCATGTATTTCCTTATACAAAACAGCTTTTTTGAAAATTTTAATCTGACAATTCAATAGTACTTAAAAATGTCTTACATTAAAAATGTTTTAAACCTAATTTTTTTAAATAAAAAAGATTTTACATAATCTAAAAATGACTTCAGGGTGACACAAATCCAAAGGCAAATTGTATTTCTGAAATTTCTTAAATGCAGTTAGTGATCTGGTATTATCACATGGTAGGAAGAGTGTTAACTCTGAGACAGCCCAATATTGCTGTTCCTGGTGTATACCCCACATCATCTCTGAGTGTAGCTGGGCCTGTGAACATGATGGATGTCACTCCCATAATTAGGCTGCCTTTGAGGACAAAGTGATGGATTTTGTAGACATATCCATTAAGGCCCTCAATCAGTGACATTGAGTTAATCAAAAGGCAACCTATCCACGGTTCAGACATTATCAGGTAAATTCTTTAAAAGGAAGAGAAAATTCCTAAAAGAAGAAATCTGAATGGAGAAAAATTCTTTTACTTGCCTTGGAGAAACAAATAGGCATTTTAGGAACTGTCTATGGAGATGACCACATGGAAAAGATCTGAAGCAGGCCTCCAGGAGGTGAGAGCAATCTCTGGATGAGAGCTAGCAAATAAACAAGGGTAAGAGTTCTACTACTCAAGGACCTGAATCCTGCTAACCATGTGAGCCTGGAAGAGGGCTCCAACCTGCAGATGAGACCCTACGCCTGGCTGACACCTTGATTTCAGTCTTGTGAGACCATGGGTCAGAACTCCAGCCATGCTGGGCCAGGATTTCTGATCCACAGCACCGTCAGACAGTAAGTGGGTGTTGTTTTAAACAGCTATTATGTTTGTTGCAATCTGCCATGCAGCAATAGAAAAGTGACACAGACAGGAATGCTCCAGCCTGCGGGACATCACGGGAGGGATCTCCCAAAGTGTACACGCACATTTTTAAGGAAGGAGAATCCATGCTTTTTATATCAGGTCCAGAAAGGGGTACATGAACTTAATATTAAGTGCAAGTAACTTACTTGCTTCAAAGTTAAAGAGTTGACATTTAAGATAAGAGGTCAGACTGATAAAGAAGTTTCAAATCATCCTGGACCTTTAGGTTAGGAAAGAGGGAATCAAAGCGGAAAAATGAGACTCCTGTGTACATATTGTGGTTATGTTAATTACGTAATCTTACACCACCCATGTGAGAGGATATTACTCCCTCCCTTATTTATAAATAAGTAAGTAGGTTCAAAGAGAACAGGGAACTCTACTGTAATGGACTACGTGGGAGAGGAGTCTCAACAAGATTAGATATATGTATATGTCTAACTGATTCACCCTGCTGCACACCCGAAACTAACACAACGTTGTAAATCCACTATACTCCAATAAAAGCTAAAATAAAAGAACAAACAGGTTCCATTCCATTTCTAAGTTAGTACTTGTCAAGCACCTACTATTATCCTAGGTGTTGAAAATACATGGACACGTCCCATCAAGGAGTGTTATTCTATAGGAGAGTCAGCACATTAATCAAGTAAACAAATGAACAGATAGCAAGTGAAGAAAATAAAGCCGAGTAATGAGGTTGAAAGTCATGGGTGAGAAGAGATGTTATTTTAAAACAGGGTGGTCAGGGAAGGCCTGAAGACATATTATTTCTGTGAAGGACGTGAAGAGAGTCTCAAGAATAGCTGGGAAAAGCATGTTAGGAGGCAGAGAACAGCCAAGTGCAAAGGCAGGGAAATTAGGGCAGAAGAACAGACAAAGCCCAGTGTAGAAGGAGTGCAACGGACACAGCAGAGAGGCTTTACAGATGAAGCTGAAGAGGCAGGCAGCTAGAAGCTGCCAGGGCTGGGACCAAACCTTGGTTTGACCAACTCCAAAGCCTCCATCTTTTCTACTACTTTTCTAATACCTATGCAGAGTATGTCAACTAAACTAAGGCAGAGTCAGAACAAATTCTTCTCATAAGAAAAGACTAGAATAAAATGAAATAAGCCTACCTCAGACTGACAGCAATTCTGGAACTGAGGAGCCTGCAGGCTACAGACCATAGGGTTGTAAACAGTCACACGACTGAGTGACTGAGCATGCATGTGTGCTGGGACTGAATGAAGAAATGTTTTATCTACCTCATCTGTATATGGAGCTAAAAGTAGGACCTCCTGACAAAGGCCCTCATCCGTCACACAAAATTAACAGGAACATAACTGGAGGCAATGCTGGTGCTCTGAGGCTGAGCCACACCATGGTGGTGATGACAGAAAGACTGAGTGTCCCAGGGAATGAGCTTATGTCATGTACTCTTAGGGCTTTTGACCACAAGCTTACTCCTGTTTAGAAGTTAACTGTTCATTTACCCTGATAGTTCAGTTGGTAAAGAATCCGCCTGCAATGCAGGAGACCCTGGGTCAGGAAGATCCACTGGAGAAGGGATAGGCTACCCACTCTAGTATTCTTGGGCTGCCCTCATGGCTCAGCTGGTAAAGAATCTGCCTGCAATGTGGGAGACCTGGGATCCATCCCTGGGTTGGGAAGATCCCCTGGAGAAGGAAACAGCTACCCACTCCAGTATTCTGGCCTGGAAAATTCCACAGACTGTATAGTCCATGGGGTCGCAAAGAGTCGGACACGACTAAACGACTTTCACTCATTTTAACTTACTTATGGTATTTATAACCAGAAGTGCCATTTTTCCAGTTAATTGTGACAATTTATATATGAAATAAATGACTGCCCTATATTCGCTAGGGATATGTCGTGAGTCAAAACTTTGGCCACATAGATACAAGTGTGGGCACTGATATAAAATAAGACCTTTTATTGATTTAAAAAAATGCCTTTAACAAAAGATATTTTGCTTTTAAGAGTTCTTACAAGTCACAGTCTAACATTACTAGTCCCCTTTCATCACCTAAGGTAATTAAATATGTCTAACAAAATCTATTAATCTGGGTATTAAACTAAAGTTCAGCATCAGAACAGCACATACAAAACACGTTGATTTTCTCGTTCAGGGATCACTAGTGCACCCTCGGTAATCGGTTAAAAACAAACAAAGCAACAACAACAACAACAACAAAAATGAATACTCGAGGAAACAAAAAAAAATCTAAAATAACGCCTAAATACATCTACTTAAAAAAAAAAGTTGGTCAGACTAAATAGACATACTTTTATTTCACTATTGGCATAACTATTACTATTTTCATCAAGAAAAGGCAGTTTAGGTTCATCTCTAAGAGTCATTAATCATAAACAAGTAGCAGAAAATCAATTCTGGCCACAGGCTCACAGTAAACTTTTGTTGCTAAGTTTATACTTATATACCTCATAAAGTATGAATGTTAATCATTGGTTAATAACAGCCAATAATTCAGTTTCTGCCATGCAGAGAATTACTTTAATGCTTTCTGTCCATTAAATAATCAGTCTAAGCTTGAAGAATTAGGTGGACATTAAAAAAATTAAGAGAAAAACTGATACATCACCCACTTCTGCAGAAAGGCAGAGGAAGCTTTGGGCATTCACTTAGGGTAGAACCTTCTCTACCAGATCCCTTCATTCATCTGGGTGTGCTAAGAATTAGTTCTAAAAAGAAATATTATTGAAACCATACGACATGACTGTCATGCCTACTATACTGTATGTGTGACACTGTGACATGAATACAAGCATTAGCTACAACTATGATTTAAGACACAGATACACCAAAGAAGCTAGGCTGCAGGCCAAGAATGTACGTGTGTTCTGCCTCCAACAGCGTCCTTGGCACTTGTTTTGTTAAAATGATGGTACACGAACAGGCAAAGTCAAGTCTGTGTGCTTGTGCACAATATATATTCCGAGCAATATGTCTGCTTAATGCAACATTAAAATAGCAACCATGACACTTTGATTTTCTTCATAAACACAATGGATCAGAAGTAACTCCCTCTTTTCTCTTCTACTTGAATTTTTAGTTGACAACGTAAGGAGAAAGGATGAGCCTCACTATTTCAACAATGTGTACTATGGTATTTGGGGGCAGCTTATGCCAAAGCCTGCAATTTCTCAGTCTTACCAGAAGTAAACCTTTCTGTAGATGACATGAAGACAAAATTTTTTCCAAAGCTCACCTCAGTGTTTAACTCAAAACATAGGCATCGTTAGTGGTATACAAGCATGCTTTAAGGATCCATTTTTCTCATAAAATCTTTTGTAATATGTCACAGTTTGAAGACTGAAGGTTTTGACTCTCTTATGGTAGAGATTTAAAGAATAAGGGCAGGGAAAGGATCAGGTAACAAGACAAAGATGGCAAAAATATCAAAAACATAACTCTGGAATAGTGCTTCCTCTAGGGTACCCAATAAGATAACACCATTCTTTCCTCCTTAGGAAATGTCAGACCTACTATGATGACTTTCAACTTGGGTTTAAAAAAGATCTTTATTCATCATTTATGTATTAAGCACATATGGAGAGAAGGGAAAGAGGAAGAAAATTCGAATTCTTTATCCCATTGCTCTCACACCACTGATCTGCCCTCTAAAAGGTCACTAATCACCAACTTCAAGAGCCTTTTTTCAGATCCCTTCCTCCTTGACTCACATACATCTCCTAGGTATCCTCCAACACAGAAATTTGTGCCTTTTAAAATGTTTCCCTATTTATTATCTCGGTCATAACTTTATCACTTTATTATCAAACTTACATCTCTAGTTCTGAACTGTCTCCCGAGACACATCCTCACCTCAATGACCCTGATATCTGCAATCTGGCTTGTCGGCACTGACAATAAGCTTCAAACCAAACACATTATTCATCAGTTACCCCATCAAGACAAGTGGTTCCGCCAATCCCTTATTTCAATTTATGGGGCCAAGACATCACCTGGCCCAGGATCCTAAGCACACACCTTGAGCCGCTGCTCTCCTGCTCCATTTCTCAACAGATTTCTGGCTTTTCTCCTTATAATGCTGTCTCCATCATTTACATTCTCATCCGTGTTCAGGTACTCATTCTCTCCTACCTGGACTACTTTATAAGCCTCTTAACTTATCTCCTTACCTCAAATCTCCATCTGCTCCAATGTATCTTTTACAAACTTGCAAAATCTATTTTTCTATGGTACACCTATTATTATTTGGCATTTCATCAAATCTTCAACAATTAATGAATTACATATAGACTCTTTATCTTCTTCAGATATACAAGTAAGTGTATCATGTTATAAAGAAAGCTGTTTTGACCCATTTTTACAGAGACTTTTTACTAAGGTACAGGTTGGTAGAAGATTAACAAAATTAACATACAAGTAGTAGATATTAAATAAGGATTGATGTGGGCAAAAACCTAGGCTTAACTACCTATCAGGATTCTTTATTTTAATTTTTAATGGTTAAGTGAAACTTGTAAGTTGTTTAACTACTGATTGACTGTTGCCTTTCAGCCAGGGGTCAGAATAGCTGATTTCCAACTCATGTGAGTATGGCACAAACTTCACATTATGTGCTTAAGAAACAAGTCAGTAAGGCTGAAGTACAGATAACAGGATATCTGAAAATTAAAGCTATACTGCTTTCATTAAAAGAAATATTCATCAATAAACCAACACTTTAATGAAGAGTAAAATAATCCAATGAAAAGAAAGAAAAGTCACCTGGTCAGGCATTGCCACTTAATAATGTAATACCTTTGCTCTATCTCAACTTGTAAAAATTTTAGCCAACATTACTGATCACGTCTTATCAACATTAGATAAACTGGGAAGAGTTTATTGCTTCAAAATGCTAACTCAATTTGAAAATTTAACATTACTCTAATAGGAATGTGCATACACTACTACAGCAATTTCACATTAGTTCATATGCCTATTTGATTAATCTCTGTCTGCCTCACTAGACTAACTTTTGGTAGAGCAGGTGCCATCTATTTTAATATGTTCTTGAAAGACACAAAACTTAAAATTAATTTAAAATATGATATAGTCCCAATAAAAATATCATAGTCTTCCTGCCTAACCCCACCAGTGGGGCTAGATAAATTATTTAAAAACCATTTGGAAGAAAAAAAAACAAGAAAACTGGTTTATTGAAAAGTAAGAGAAAAGATAGCGCTATCAGATTTTATTTAACTTATATGCAGAGTACATCATGTGAAATGCTGTGCTGGATGAAGCACAAGCTGGAATCAAGACTGCCGGGAGAAATATTAATAATCTCAGATATGCAGATGACACCACCCTTATGGCAGAAAGTGAAGAAGAACTAAAGAGCCTCTTGATGAAAGTGAAAGAGTGAAAAAGTTGGCTTAAAACTTAACATTCAGAAAATGAAGATCATGGCATCCGGTCCCATCACTTCATGGCAAATAGAATGGGGAAACAATGGAAACAGTGAAAGACTTTATTTTGGGGGGCTCCAAAATCACTGCATACATATGGTGACTACAGCCATGAAATTAAAAAGACACTTGCTCCTTGGGAAAAAAGCTATGACCAACCTAGATAGCATATTAAAAAGCAGACATGACGTTACCAACAAAGGTGTGTCTAGTCAAAGTTATGGTTTTTCTAGTAGTCATGTATGGATGTGAGAGTTCGACTATAAAGAAAGCTGGATGCCAAAGAATTGATGCTTTTGAACCATGGTGCTGGAGAAGACTCTTGAGAGTCCCTTGGACAGCAAGGAGATCCAACCAGTCCATCCTAAAGGAAATCAGTCCTGAATATTCATCGGAAGGACTGATGCTGAAGCTGAAACTCCAATACTTTGGCTACCTGATGCAAAGAACTGACTCCTTGGAAAAGATCTCGAAGCTAGGAAAGATTGAAGGCAGGAGGAGAAGGGGACGACAGAGGATGAGATGGTTGGATGGCATCACCAACTCAATGGACATGAGTTTGAGCAAGCTCCAGGAGTTGGTAATGGACAGGGAAGCCTGGTGTGCTGCAGTCCTTGGGGTCACAAAGAGTCAGAGACAACTGAACTGATCAGATTTTAAAGCTTACTGTAAAATATTTCTAATTAGGAGTGTGATTAAAAGAAATATATGAGGTACTAATTCATGGATAGACTGATTGATGGAATAGAAAAGAAAACCTAAAATGAGATGGAAATTGCTTTGATCATACACATGTGATTGCATCATTAGCTCATATGAACTTAAAACAATGCAAAGATTCACCACTCTGCACACTAATTTTATCCATTTATCATCATTTCTAAGGTTCTGGCTTAGTTATCAAATTAGAACTATTCTTCAGTAATGCTGCAATTATTCAAAAAACAACCCTTGCATAAAATACAATTTTATGCTGACAAAAGCAATTAAAAGTACAAAAGAGCAGTGAATTTCCTTTTAAATCTTACACTGAATAAGTCCTTCTTTAAACACTTTCAGAAATAGATGGTCGTGATAAACACTGGATCTGGGTATTACAAAAAGCACACACATACTCTTTAGTGAATATCCCCCGAGGGCCAGTGGCTGTGCCCTGGTTAGCATCCAGCGCGTGCTTTTCCAGAATATTGCGGGCAGCTGGACTTAAACGGAACCTAAGAAGGAAATATAAAATTAAAGAAACCAATTAACACTTACATTTGATTCTAAATGTCAACAGTTTTGCTGATAATTAGAAAAATAAAAATGTATAATGAAGCTAAAACAACTCCTACAGATAGTGACAGTCAAATAAGTTAATCTGTACTAATCTGGTTTATTTTACTAAGACATTTTCATACAAATTTAATTACTATTCTAAAATATTATAAGAAACTATATTGTTCCTTCATGTAGTTTTTATTACAGTAAGGTATGTGTAAAATTTACCATTTGAAGCATTTTTAGGCGTTTTTATTGAGTGGATTAAGTACAGTAACAATGCTCTGCAGCCATCACCACCATCCACCTCCAGAACTTTATCATCCTCCCAAAATGAAACTCCACACCAATTAATAACTCTCCATTCCTTCCTCCCACCAGCCCCTGGCAACCATCACGTTACTCTCTGTCTTTACTAATTTGACTACTCTAGGTAACTTGTAAGTGAAATCATTCATTATTTGTCTTTTTGTGATTGGTTTATTTTACCTACATATCTTCAAGATTCATCCATATTATGTGTCATATTATGTTTCTTCCCTTGTTAAGACTAACATTCCATTGTGTGTATATATATGTGTGTACTATATATATACACATATATATTGTATATCGAGCTCTAATACTTGTCAGAAACTCAAATGCAGGGTAGTTAGAAATGTGTGTTAAAATTCTAATTCCATTTTATATCAGTTATACATTTGAAATTGGAATTCACATTACAGTTATTAGGATTCCATAAATAGGAACACAATATGAAGTTTGGTACACTGAATTCCATTCTGGAATCTTAAAACCTAACAGGAATTCAATGCAGACACTAAATATTTGCTTTGCTCTCCACAGGATGTATAGGGCCTTCACAGTACTTGGAATATTAAGGTATTCAATACTATTTGTCTGTGGAATAAACGATGATGGTAAAATAATCATTCCTAGACTTCAGTTTCCTAAGAGAAGAAAGGGAAGGTCAGCAACTTCTTACTTAATCCACAAAGATGTTTTAAATAGGATAATGGTTAAAATATTCCAAAAGTTGCACAGTCTTTAAAAAAAAAACCAAACACAAACATTATTCAAATAAGTGTCCCTTGTGGCTCAGATGGTAAAGAATCTACCTGCAACGTAGGAGACCTGGGTTCAATCCCTGAGTCAGGAAGATTCCGTGGAGAAGGAAATGGCTACTCACTCCAGTATTCTTACCTGGAGAATTCCATAGACAGAGAAGCCTGGTGGGCTACAGTCCAGGTGTCACAGAGTCAGACACGACTGAGCAACTAATACTTACCATGTTCACATTTAGATCCGAAAATAGATTTAAGAATGTGCCATTTTGGAGAAGAGCATGGCAAACCACTCCAGTATTCTTGCCTGGAGAATTCCATGGACAGAGCATGGCAGGCTACAGTCTACGGGGTCTCAAAGAGTTGGACACGACTGAGTGAATTTCACTGTCAATTATTCAAATAAACATACTCACTGTACTTTTCCTGGTGGGTGTTCCTTCTTGACAGGGGTAGCAATCTGTGGTTCTGCTGAGGGGGGAGGCACTGATGGTTTTGCAGCTGGTGGTGGAGGACCTGTATCTTTAGGAATTTCAACATGTTTCCAATCTTCTCCTTCTTCAACTAGCAAACCAATCAGTGAACCCAACCGTATATTTTTAGATCCTTCTGCCACCTATATTTAAAACAGAAAATAATTGCAGAGAAAGATTCATGATTTCGTGAAGCAGTTTATTCTTTGGATAATTCTGTACCTGTTAGAAATCTCTCTTAAAATGAGCTAAAATCTACATCTGAGCTAGCCTACCTCCTCCCTTCCACTCACCATGTTCCTTGCCTAAGTTCCCTCACTTATCCCTTCCTTCACCACTCTCCTCCTTCGTTACTAATGCTAACTCCTGAAATTAAAAAAAAGAGAATCTCTCCTCTTTCTGACAGGCTTCAAATACGTAAGAGCTACCATTACCATCTTCCTTTTGATGTCATTCAGTACAAATCTAAAATAAGAGTTGTAGTACATATCTTAACTATTTGTCCTTCCCAGATAGTTTCCACAATGGCTTAGGAATTCCAACACCTCATAAGGGATTAACTCCTTCAAGTAAGTCATATGCAGTAAAATTAAAGTAAAATCTTTTCAGTAAACTTAGTCTCTGGAAAAAAATGTCCCATTGCATGGATGGAATTGGTTAATTACTTTGGTTAACAATAAGTGTGTGTGTGTGTGTGTGTGTGTGTGTGTGCGTGTGTGTGTGCGTGTGCGCTTAGTCTCTCAGTTGAGCCCAAGTCTCTGCGACCCCGTGGACTGTAGCCCATCAGGCTTCTCTGTCCATGGGATTCTCCAGGCCAGAATACTGGAGTGGGTAGCCATTCCCTCTCCAGCGGATCTTCCCAACCCAGGGATCGAACCTAGGTCTCCTGCATTGCAGGCAGATTCTTTATCATCTGAGCCACCAGGGAAGTCCATAGTAAGTGTCCTTTCCACATTTCTTTTTCCCTTGTATGTATAATTACAAAATCTAAGACATAAAGTAAAACCTCATGAATTTTCTGTCAGTATATGAGAAACATGGTAGTGTCTTAGCTAACCATTCTTTCATAGATAATGTCAATTAAATGCATAAAGGCAAGATGATTTTTTAATGCAAATATATTTTAAGCATTTTGGCAGGGTTAATTTACAAAGAAAAGGTTGATTCTTATTTAATTATTAAAAGAAGTCCCTGGAGAACCTTCAGATGATATTATAAGTTCAGTACTGGAAGAAAATGTCATTCCTTTAAAATTTTCTATTATTCTCTTTCAATTACTTTAAATAAGGTTCATTAGAGACATACTTTAATGAATAATATACTGTAGGATGTTCACTAATTCAGTAATTATAAGTAAAAGTGTGACAGAATGGGGTTGACATTTCTAAGTAACACTAATTTTCATGCTTATTAGTATGTGCACTATTAAAATAATAAGTTTTGAGAGTTAGGAAGCTTTCTAAATTTACTAATTACTGATGGAGCAAAATACATATAAAAAACTGGTATATAAAACTAAATAAAGATGTTTAATGAATAGCAGCTGAGGAAAAACGACAAACAATCCAAGAACAATTTGTCTGTCGCTTACTAAAAAAGTTTTACTTCTTTGGACTGCTCATTTTTTTTTAACTATGTCAAAAAGATGAGTTAAGATTATTAATAGGTTAACATTTTTTTCTTCTTTTAAAATGTCTATTTGCTTGCTTATGAACTGCTAACTCAAAATCACAAAGTAAAATGACCAATTTTCTTAAAAAATTGATAGAAGAAAGTATTAAGTGATATGAAGTCCATTCGACATTAATCTATCAAAACTGAACCAGAAACAGGATCAATATCCAAGTTCAAAGAACAGCACTCAAATAAAAAGCATGTTTAAAAAAAAGGAAGGTTTATCCTAGAGATATCAACAGGTTTCTGAAATCAGATATTATACTGAATCTGAAACTGACACCTCACCTTCTGTTTCATTTATTGCAATAAATCGTATAAATGATTCCGTATATACCCTACCTATTGATATCTTCAGAAGTAGGCAATAATGAGCATTTAGTATCATTTTCCTTTTCACCATATCTAAGTATTAAGTAAATTTTATTTTTAACTATTCATATTTTTCCATTAAAAAAATGACACGATGGAACATGAAACCCAAATGCAATGAACAGTGGTATACTACCACACAACTTGAATATATTAATGGAAAATAAAATAAAACAATGTCCATTATAGTTCCATTTCAAGCCACACTAAAGTCACTATACAAACTTAAAGATCACTTCTCTTTTTCTATTCCCTTAGTGCCGTAAGAGATGTTTTAAGGTGTGCTGGTTTCCTGTAGATATTTGCTTATGTTGTAGTCAGCAAATATTTAACATTGATGAAGACTTAGTAACAACAGAATAAATTATGCTCTTTTCAAAGCTGTGTTGAGAAACCAAACGGGCCTCTGTTACTGCTCCGAGTTAGGACTGTGGATGCGCTCTGCTCTGTGACAGTATCTGGAGCTTAACGACGCTTCAGAGGCCCAGGTCTTTTCCCAGGCACTTGACTTACTTGATCAAAACTCTCCTTCTCTTGTGTCACTGATTTCTTAATACTAAAAGAAAGAGTTTTACACTTAGTTCTGCTAAAACAGCTCAATAATGCTCAAACATTGGATCTAGACTCTGTCATTTAAATTAACAGGCTCCCCTCCCAATTTTTTACAGGGTCTTTGGGTTTTGGTGCAGGCTCTGCTACTGACTAGTTATGTGACCTTGGTGAGGTTTATCTCACCCTGCCTGCTTCTTCATCTGTAAAATGGAAATAATAATAGTAACTACTTCATAGAGTTATTATATGAAATAAATGAGTTATAAGACACTTAGAATAGTACCAGACATCTAGGAAATGCTACATAGATGGGAAAGATGCTATCATTATGATTACAGTGGTGTCTTTCTCCAAGTTATTATTTTTTTTGTATGACATATATATACATATGTATTTATTTAAATTCATACCTTATGTACATATAGATGGACGTATTTATTTATTTCTCTCCTTCATTTTTTTTTTCAACTTTTTGCCCTCAAGGTCTATCTGTGTTGTTACAAATGGCAAGATTTCATTCTTAGTATTCCACTGTGTATTTATACTCCAAGTGTCTTTATCCATTCACTCACTGATGGACACTTGGGTAGTTTCTGTATCTTGGCTGTTGTAAATACTCCTGGAGTAAACATGGGAGTGCAGATACCTTTTTGAGTTAGTGTTTCCTTTTTCTTTGGGTAAATATCAGAAGTGGAATTGCTGGATCATATGGGAACCTCCATACTGCTTCCCACAGTGGCTGCACCACCAACAGCTTACATTCCCACCAAGAGTATACAGGAGTTCTCTTTTCTCCACATCCTCACCAACACTTGCTTCTTATCTTTTTGGTAACAGCTATTCTAACAGTTGTGAGGTAATACCTCATTGTGGTTAGGTTTGCATTTCTCTGATGATTAATGATGTTGAGCATCTTTTCATGTAACTGTTGGCCATCTGCATGTCTTCTCTGGAAAAATGTCTATCCAGATCTTCTGCCCATTTTTAAATTGGATTGCTTTTTTTTTTTTCTATTGAGTTGTATGACTTTTTTATGTATTTTGGATATCAGCCCCTTATCAGATATATGACTTACATATATTTTCTCCCATTCTGTAGGTTGCCTTTGCATTTTGCTGATGGTTTCCTTTGCTGTAGAGACCTTTTCTGTTTGATGAAGTCCCACTTGTTTATTTTTGTGTCAAAAAATCATAGCTGAGACTTATATTAAGGACCTTACCAAGTTAGGGTTAGGATTAGGGTTATTTTTAAAACAAAAAATATACTCAACGTGGATCAAGCAGGAACTACAAGGAAGTGCCCCTCATTGCTAAAGGTTGACAATTCATACAAAAAGGCCCAGCCACGAGGCTGGCAGCACTAGAGTGTAAATAGCAGCATGCGAGACACTGAGGTGGTGCGGCCTACGACAAACTATTTCTCGATATACACATACACACAGAGTCTGACTTCTATCCGTAGGCCCAGACCCTTAGTATTAGTTCTCTTTACAAGAGACATCCCCACAAGCTGAAATATATTATCTGCAAAAGTGCTAAAAGACAGCCCCTCTAATAAGCTCACCAGTCTACCCAAGGATATGAGATACTGAAGACACGAAATGTCTACAGCAGTACTTCCTAGGAGAGAAACTGTTTGAGGGGGTTCATTCCATTAAAGGTGCTCATAAATACTGTCTGTTTTGATTCTGACATTAAAAAATAATCAGTAAGTTAAGAAATTATTTAAATAGTTTTCTTCTTTAAAACAGAACAGCTTGAGAGTTGCTAAGTGAGGACTGAAGGAGCACACACAATGGTTAGTGGCAATGAGCTGAGTCACACGACTGACTTAAAAGCTGGTTCAAAACCAGTCCAGATTTTCCCATCATAGTTTGAAATTTTTGTTCTTTAATGTATATATATTTAACTTATATGCACATGGAAAAGTGGTTTAAAAGGAAGATACGTAAGAAGCAATGAAGCAGAAAACAAATCAAGGACAAGCTAAAATGCAAAGGGGAGAAGAAACACTTAGGTCCTTGAATACCGGTTTGCCTTCCACTCAAGTGCTGGGCACTGTTCCTGCACAGTATTAACTCATTTAATTCTCTTAAAAACCTTTTGAAGTGCTATTATTATTCCCACATATAGAAAAGGAAACTGAGGCTGAGAAGGAAAGGCTAAATAACTTGCTCAAAATCACAGGGCTAGTAAGTCAGGAGTCAAACGCAGTGTGACACTAGAGACAACATTCAGTATCATCAGTACTGTGTCCGTAAATTATATTGACATGATCAAAACGATCACACAGCACCTCAAGACACTGCTATTTTTACAAGGAAGCTTAAAAAGGAAGAGCAGATGATAAATGATTTAGTTTTTAGTTCATGGGAAACACAGACTCATTTACTACTTTAATGTCATTTATCTATTTCAGTATTAAAAAATTTAGAACTGAGACTATTTCCCACTTAGTAGAATTTGCTCTGAGCTTTGAGAGGATATTTTCTCAATTAAAAATACCGTCTATGAAGAAGAATCAACTGCAAGGTTTCACAACTTCAAATTTCAACCGATGATTTTCAAACTACAAAAGGTAATTTTGAAGAAGACTGCAAGCAATTTAATGAAAAATAAGGGAGGGTAAGAGGGAACCTAACAATAAAATAAAACCACAGTGAAAAAATCCATTCTTTAGAAAACACCAGTGACACAGTACTGGAGTGAGATATAGTGCAGTAATTGATTGAATCAGAGGAACACTACCAAAAATAATTATGATCTGTTGCTTTTGTAATAGGTTTCTCAGGTGGTTCGAGTGTAAAGAATCCACCTGCCAATGCAGGAGATGCAAGAGACACAGGTTCAGTCTCTGGGTCGGGAAGATCCCCTGCAGCAGGAAATGGCAACCTGCTCCAGTACTCTTGCCTGGGAAATGCCATGGACAAGAGAAGCCTGGCAGGCCACACAGTCCATAGGGCCACAGAGAGTTGGACACGACTGAGCACTACTTTTTGCAATATTCAGATGATCAATAAAGGAATTTTTAAAATCTGTTTTAATATATATAGATGTTAAAATTTAGAAAAACTTCTATTTTTGAAAATTGTTTTGAAGAGTAACAGCCTACCCCAAAATAAAAATCAATGACTGTATTGCCAGTCAATAAACTAAAATTTTAAAAAATTATGTTTAAATATATCCTAACAGCTTACATTCTCTTCACCCTCAAAAGCATCCTGACTTGTATGACAAATTATATAGTAACCCTAAATATATTTGAAGCCAATCTTAAACTCTTCAGAAAAAGTCATCTTAATATTCTATTTTATTCTTATTTAATCACTAAGTCATGTTCAACTCTTCGCGACCCCATAGACTGTAGCCCTCCAGGCTCCTCTGTCCATGGGATTTCCTAGGCAAGAATACTGGAGTGGGTTGCCATTTCCTTCTCCAGGGAAACTTTCCAACCCAGGAATCGAACCTGTGTCTCCTGCATTAGCAGGCAGATTCTTTACCAATGAGCCACCAGGGAATCCCCTCCATTTTATTACCTTATCACTTAAAACATGCTGGAGAAGGAAATAGCAACCCACTCCAGTACTCCATTTCCTTCTCCAGGATGTTTTAAGTGGTAAGGTAATAAAATGGAGGGGATTCCCTGGTGGCTCATTGGTCTTGCTTGGAAAATCCCATGGACGGAGGAGCCTGGTGGGCTACAGTCCATGGGATCGCAAAGAGTCGGACACGACGGAGCGACTTCACTTCACTTAAAACATCTGCTATCTAATTTGCTGAATAATAAATTTAAGACTAAACTTATGAACTGATACATGTGTAACAGTTTAATGTTTTTACATGACAATTTACTAGTGTGATTAAATGAGACTTTAACAACTCTCCCATTAACTTAATTGGAAATAAATCATAAAATTATCTATACTGGCAGCAGTTATTCTTTATTAATATTATTAAGAATGTCTAAGCTTTTTTTCTGGCTCTAAATGAGCCACCAGGACTTCCCTGGTGTCTCAGACAGTAAAGCATCTGCTTACAATGCAGGAGACCTGGGTTCAATCCCTGGGTTGGGAAGATCTCCTGGAGAAGGAAATGGCAACCCATTTCCCATCAAGAATAAGAACCCAGTATTCTTGCCTGGAAAATCCCATGGACGAAGGAGCCTAGTAGGCTACAGTCCATGGGGTTGCAAAGAGTTGGACACAACTGAGCAACTTCACTTTTCTTTTCAAGTTTTTTTCCTGCCTCTAAATGAAATACAATAATTAATATTTTATATTTAAAATGGAACTCAGATGTAAAAATTATGATTACTAAGAAAGGAATAAAATCAGGGTGGGGGAGAAAATAAAAAACTCTATAAGACTATGGAAATAAATCCCTATGAAGAGCAAAACAGGTTATAATTCTTAATCTTTCAAACATGGGCAAACTAAAAACTGGAGTTTTATATCATCACCTACCTTTTAATAAGCTCAATTAACCAACTCCTTGATTCTGAGAGTAAGATTCTCTTACATGTATTCCTATAAAAATCATTTTATTATGGGTGTTAATATGAGAATTATTCCAGAATGAAAGACAAAGGTGTAACTTGCGAATGGGAAGGTTAAGAATGGAGGAGGGGTAAAAGGCTTTAAAAATATCAGTGAGTGAGTGAGTGAAGTAGCTCAGTCGTGTCCAACTCATTGCGACCCCATGGACTGTAGCCTACAAGGCTCCTCTGTCCATGGAATTTTCCAGGCAAGAGTACTGGAGTGGGTTGCCATTTCCTTCTCCAGGGGATCTTCCAGACCCAGGGATCGAACCCAAGTCTCCCACATTGCAGGCAGACGCTCCTTAATCTCCCCTCCATTTTCCCCCTATAAAATTGCACACACTGTGATATGAATATACTCCCATTCCTATTATCCAAAATGCATGTGGAATAATAATAAAGCCACAGGGCTCTAAAGCACATACATACAGCCTTTGGCAAGGAAATAGCTATTTGTACAACTAAAGCTGTTATCAATCATACCACCTCACACCACCTTTTCAGAGCTTTGGGGCCCAGATGAATAGGTACTCCTGACCTAAGACATCATTATTAATTTGAAATGTATTACTAAGCACCTGAGTGAAAAATGCTATCAATTCTGGAAGACTTTCATAGCCAAACAATCCAGAACTGAGGCCAAAGACACAGCCTGCCAAAAGCACACACAGTGGGCTTATTACATGTGCTAATTCAAACAACGTTTCTCCTTTTCAAAATGCTGCATAAATTAGTAAAAGAAACTATTTTTGGTAAGAACATTTACTTTTTTCTAGTTATAAAGGTACAGAACTTTTAGTCTTCCATTCATATTTCCTCCTAGGAAGTATTTTCAACAATGTGTTTTAACATGGCTATCAATAGGGAAGATGACAATTGAAAGGAATTTTGACAAATTAGAATGCAAAAAATAAAATACTAAGTATGACATTCCAAAGTACAGTCTCTGGATAGAATGTACAAAAGAAGGCATTATATCCATGGTCAAAGTGGAGGTGAGCTGGTGGCTCAGGAGTGAGACCACATCAAGTGACTACTAAGAGATGTGCAGCATGTCTGTACAAATCACGCTACAGAGGCCTGAATGGACACTTAATGTCTAGTCACAAAAACCAACACAAATTACGAGATAAACATGCAGGCTGAAATAGGGGTATGGTCACCAAGACTGAATGAATAAGTATAATAATAATGGGAACAGTGATGTTTACCAACACTTGGTGGGTGATAGACCTTGTAATGAGCATATATGCATTATCTCAATCTCTACTATTACCCCATAACCTAGGGTATTACAGCTACCTCCACTTTACTAGGAACACTAAAGAATTTGCCAATCATGGCATAACTAATAACTGGCAGAATTGATCATCTATATGAATCAGGTAACAGTGTGATTCCAGAGCCTACAATCTTAGCTGCTATACCACATTATCCAATAACTGTCCTAGAAGGTAAGAAACAAACACACTCTATCAGTGAGTATACCATGTAACGGCAGACAGGCTTCATGCATTTTATTTCACTTACTTTTCATATAAACTCTAATATTCCATTATAAAAAAATGCCTATTATAGAAAATTAAGAATATAGAGAAAAACAGAAAAAAAGAGCAGAATCATTTAGTTCTACTACCCAAAGACAAACCTCAAATTTTTATAACACTTCATTCTAATCTTGTCTATATTTATATTTTTATTTAAAGTTCTGTAAGACTGTAATCCGGAGAAGGCGATGGCACCCCACTCCAGTACTTTTGCCTAGAAAATCCCATGGACGGAGGAGCCTGGTAGGCTGCAGTCCATGGGGTCGCTAGAGTCGGACACGACTGAGCAACTTCATTTTCACTTTTCACTTTCATGCATTGGAGAAGGAAATGGCAACCCACTCCAGTGTTCTTGCCTGGAGAATGCCAGGGATGGGGAAGCCTGGTGGGCTGCTGTCTATGGGGTCGGACATGACTGGAGCTACTTAGCAAGACTGTAATCACCATCTATATATAATTATAAAAGCGTTTTCCTAAATTTTTTGAATTTTTGTTAACTTATAATGAAATCACATTTTTTCCTAGGAATTACTTTTTATTGGCTACATGATATTTCCTTCTGTTAATTAAGTAACCTCTCTTGTATTGCTACACATTTTTGTTGAAGGGTTACACTAACTTCAGCATATAATAATACAACTAAAGTTTTCCAAGTAACAGCTTCATATTTTTAATTAGTTATAAAGCAAAGACTGTTGAGAGAAGTTTTCAAAACTACTACAGTATATTAAAACTTAGATCTAAAAGGAAATGACTTTGGTTTTACTAGACCCACAGCATATTTTCTTTTGCTCATGTAACAGAAAAATATGCTATCAAAAGATATGACTGTCAACAACATGCAAGAATGTGAAATATTCCATATAAATATCTTTTTAGGGCTTCCCAGGTAGCGCAGTGGTAAAGAATCTACCTGCCCATGCAGGAGAGACATGGGTTTGATCCCTAGGTCAGGGAAATCCCCTGGAAGAGGAAATGCCAACCCACTCCAGTATTCTTGCCTGGGAAATCCCATGGACAGAGGAGCCTGGCAGATTATAGTCCATGGGGTCACAAAGAGTCAGACACGACTGAGCACATAATCACAGATACATTTTTATGCAATTATATTTTAAATAATTGTAAAAATATAAAGGATGAATAAAACTGTAAGGATGAGGAAGTATCAGGAAACTTAGTGTAGCTATGAAACCCACATGCAAGACTCTGCACAGGACAACTTCAAATAATCTTGTCTACTGAAAGGAGGTGAGCTGACTTTATACACCTTTCAGGCCTGGGAGTCCTGAGGATAGATGAAGATAAGATTTCTCGTTTTCATGAGATTACAGTGAAACATTTCTTTAAAAAAAAAATTTACCAACTACAAACTTGGAAACTGCAAGCTCAAGCTTTAACTATTGTTCTCTTTGTCTTTAAATTTCACGTTGAATACTTTTCTCCTCCCTCAATTCAGAATGCTTCTCATTTTCCACTGCTGCTGCTGCTGCTGCTGCTACCTCGCTTCAGTCGTGTCCGACTCTGTGTGACCCCATAGACGGCAGCCCACCAGACTTCCCCGTCCCTGGGATTCTCCAGGCAAGAACACTGGAGTGGGTTGCCATTTCCTTCTCCAATGCATGAAAGTGAAAAGTGAAAGGGAAGTCGCTCAGTCGTGTCCGACTCTTAGCGACCCCATGGACTGCAGCCTACCAGGCTCCTCCATCCATGGGATTTTCCAGGCGAGAGTACTAGAGTGGGTTGCCACTGCCTTCTCTGCATTTTCCACTAGAGAACCCAAAATACTGAGCATCTTTATCACAGTTGAAATAGTTCTATGTTGTCTGATCATCACTGATTATTATTAGACCTAACACTGAAATATTTTAAACATCTGAATTTAAAATGTATTATGTAGATATAATACAGTACACAACCACAACAACACAAAGAGGTACAAATAAACACTAACTCAATTTTAAAGAACTTGACAGTTAAGAAACCTTCATCCTGTTGAAGATAATCAAAATAAAAACTTACCACTATTTTGGCCAAGATGCCATCATCACTCGCATCTAAGGTAACCACAGCTTTGTCAGTCTCTATTTCACATAAGGCATCTCCAGCACTCACAGCTTCACCTACAAAACAAGACTGGGTTTGTTTTGTTTTTTAAATATGAATATTAGTTATGTGAGTTGGTGGGTATAAAGTGTTTAAACATGATATTAAGTATCAAAATACTCAACAGCTGTTTCTGGGCTGTGGAATGACAAGTAATTCTCATACTGTGTGTATGTTTCTGTGTGTTTCTGTTTATGTGTATATGTATGCTTTGTCACATTTTCCAAAAGCCCAATAATGACATAAGTTATATCTCTTATAATAAAGAAGTGATTACAGAGATTGTTGAGCAAATATTAAATCACATTTTATGGAGAATAGTAGGGGATGCATATCCTCCTCTGAACAAATCAATTCCAGACTCCACAGTCCTTTCTTTTGAATATATTTTGACTATTATTCCTTAAGAAAACAGTTTTACAATAAATACCACCTCTTTAACATCTTAAGCGAGTTCAGAAACCCTGCTGGCACAGAGCAAAAATGAATAAAAACATATGAAGCATGATGAGAGAAAATCAAAGACACAGCTAAGGTCAAATAAGAAATGTTTCTGTGCAACAGAAATGGTATGGATATTCAAAAATGCAGAGCAGAACCTGACCTGCTGGCTTCTGGATCTAAAAGCAGGTGGTACACAGGAAGGGTGATGCATAGTGGTTTTCTCTGGCGCAAAGGGAACTAAAAGCAGGGAACTACTCACATCGATTCTCTCCTTAAGGTTAGGGCTGGATCATGGCTCTACTTATAACAGGAGACTGATAAAACAAGGAACCCAAACCTCTGACTAGGACTATGACTTTAAATCAGAAGTGTGGGTGTAATAAGGTACTAATAAGGGAGCAAAAACTACCTGAAGACCAGGAACAGAGCCAAGCCACCCTCTGGTTCCATTAGTGCATCTGCCAGTATACCAAGTATCAACAAGCTCTAGCAACATCCCTAGACTGAGGGGTGGGGAAGGGGAGACTCAGGAACAGGTGGGAAGACATTGAAACTAAAACAAAAACATTCCCCTCAAAAGTAAATGGCAAAACAAAGTTCCAAAACATTAAGAAATTTAATGCCAAGAAAGAAAACCACAGAAATCAGGAATCGACTCAGAAATTCATTTCAGATGCAACTTGTTTAATGCAACCCACCAAAGATTTTAAAATAAGTATCTTAAGGATGTTCAGGAACAAACAAAGATAAAAGATCCATCACAAGAACAAGAGATTGAAAAAGAAAAATAATGTACAGAAACAAAACATTATCAAGTTGAAAGGGAAAAAAAAAACTAAACTGGAAATTTTAGAAATGAAAAATACAGTGAATGAAATTTTATAAAAAAAAAGTCAATGGATATGTTCTACAGGTGAGGTAGTGAAAGAATGATTTAGTAAATTAAAGATAGCTTCAGTGAACTACCTGGAACTTAATATGAGCAGACAAAAAGTTAAGTAGAAAAGAGCAGCTAGGACATAAATTGAGGCTGCAACATTTGTCCAAAGGAGTTCCAAGGGAAGAGATGGGAGAGAATAGTGGAGAAACAGTAACTGAAGAGATAATTGCTGAGAATTTCCTAGAGCTGAAAAGAGATATGTATCTTCAAAATGAAAGAGTACTAAATGAGTTTACAGTGTGGTGATCTATGATGTATCGACTAGGAGGGGATATAGGGAGTCTTGGAACTTGCTGGAAATATTCTGCATTGTGACATGGTGTTGGTAACCTGGATACATGTGCATAAAAAAATTAACTGAGCTTACACTTTGTGCAGGTAATATCTTGATAAAAAGAATTACTGCATACACGTGACTCCACATTGTAGATACACCGTATAGAAGTTGCATACAGTCAACAACAGAAACACAATCTTAAAAGCTATCAGAGGGAAAAAAAATAGATTACCTCACTGGAATGACAGACTGAGAGCACACTTCTCAGCAGCTGCAATAGAGTCAGAAGACAATGCAGTAGTATCTTCAAAAAGCTGGGGAAAAATAACTGTCTAGAATTTTATATGCAGCCAAACCACCATTCAAGAATGAAGGAAAAGTATTCTTTAAATACATAAAAGCTAAGAAAATGTACCACTTATTGATGAGCTACTACAAAATGCAGTTTATTAAACAGAAAAGCAGACAGAGGGGCCGCATGGCCGACGCAACACAAGCTAGCACAGGAAACAAGGACGCGGTAACTAGTGATCATTTACAAGGAAATGTCCGAGGGGCTAAAAAAGTTTACAACACAAACACTAAAAAAATAGCAAGATGGGCAAAGTTATTTTTGGCTTGATAAAACATACAGAACTTTGATATAGACAGGAGAAAAAAAATACTGGATACTTCTACATTCCACTGGCAAAATATAATTAAATATGCATCCTAAAAACTTAATGGTATATGCCAAAAAATATAAAAATGGAAATACAACCTACAGCATTCATAAAAGCAGGAAATATAGAAAATAACAAAATGTATTATCTAATTAAAGGCAGATGCATGAAAAGAAAAAAGCAAAGAATAAAAACAGAAAACACAAAAATGGCAGAAGTTCAAACATACCAGTAACTGCAATTAATATAAATGGATTAAAACCACCTACTATAAGAGATTATCAAAACAAATAAAAAAAATAAAATCTGGGTAAATGTTGCTTATAAGAAACAGACCAAAAACAAAACTAGAATAAAAAGAGAAAGAAAAATACAAAACACAGAAACACACCCCCTTGCATACCCACCAAAAATAGCTGGCATAGCAATATGAATAGACATACTCAATAAAAGAACATACAGGAAAATCTAAAATGCAGAAATAACAAATATGCTCTAGAAGTTCACTGTACTAAAACTCCTTCACTGAATACCAAGATTTTCACATAGATGGCTATAATATACCTCAGTTAAAATAGTTCAGAACAACCAATACAAACTATTTTAATGAAATAAAGTATCTGTTAGATATTTACTGAACACCTAATAGGCTCTCTCTGTCTAACCCCAGAGAGATTTTCCTACTTAACCAATATTTATTGAAAATATATTATGGCACTGAGTATTCAACAGTGAGGGAAAAACAAAAAACAAAACAGTTAAGATTTCTGACCTTATGAAACTTCATTACTATCTTGTGACAAATTAAGTGGAAATTACAGTGGGATTAGGTGAAATCAGGATACTATGGCAACATTCAAGAGGGGCATCTAATTCAGTTTTTGGTAGATGAGAGAAGGCTTTCTTAAAAAAAAGAAAAATCTGAACCTGAAAAGATGAGGAGGAGGCAATCTAGTAAAGGGGCAAGTGATCCAGGCAGAAAGCACAGCATACCCAAAGCCCCCCGAGGCAAAAGAGGAACAGGGACCTTCAAAGGATCTGGCCAATAGTACCTGAGAGAAGCTATGAGAGATTAGGCTAGTGAAGTAAGCACGAATCAGACCCAAAAAGGAATCCTGTCTGTCACTCAGAGAAAGCTGCTGTGCCAGAGTACACAATCTCACATTACTTCTTTATCTGACACATTTCAGGGTAGTTAGGACAGGCTACATTACAAATGGAAAGGAATCACATCCTAATACGTTTCTGTTGTAACCGTGGAAAAAATAACTGAAAGAGGCAACCTGGCACTTAAATCCTTCTTTTAGACACCCAGGAAAGAAATTCTGCCCAAAGGAAAACTGTAAAATAGTGTTTTGTCATTTGTGCTTGCCTGTTTCAAATTCCAAACACCCTTTGAAAATCGTTCACAAATTGTATCTCAGCCATAGATCAACCTAGATCATTTTGCTCCTATTCCTAAATCCCTAGAGTAGTTGTAATTAATCACAAGTTGCACTATGAAATGTTACACTCCTGCTATTAATTATTTTTTAAAAATGGGTTTTCCTCTATTTACCAAACTATGAACTTCACAATAGGAATAGGACGCACCTCAGGTGTTTCATACTCTGCCTCATTCCCCAGGACTCCAGGCAGTGCCTCATACATAATGAGTGTGAGATGAAAACATTTCAGGGAAAAACTGAAGTAATATCACAACTCCTCATTTCCTTATAAGGTATACATCAAACTGTCCTTTAAACAAAGGTTCAGTTCTACATTTGATTTGTAGCATGTTTCTGACATTTAAAAACTCATGTATCCTGTCTCCTTTTTATTTTAATTAAATGTACACCCATTCACAAAAAACAGACATATATATTAGCTATATGAGAGTCCTGAGAGGGAGATAAAATGTAAAGAAACAGAGAGAGGCGTCTAATTATGTGGTGAACTTTGCCCAGGAACCACAGCAAGGTTTAAAACATTGTATTATTATGTAAGGCACATTACCCCTAATATCACACAACTAAGGTTCTACATACACATCAATAATCAAAGATAAAGTGAACGCCAAAGAAGAATTTTGAGCCATGAGGATTCCAAATATACTCAGTTTCAGCCTTGGTCTACAATTTAGTGCTATAACTTGGAGAGCCTGCAAGGCACAGGAGTTACAAAGAGCTCTTCCAACACAGACACAGGTTTATTCCAAGCCCTGACACTTACTGGTTGGTAATTTTGACCAAGTTACTTATTAATCTCTCTCTGACTCTAAGGAAGATTTTGAATGTACAGCCATTAGGAAAAAAAAAGTCATGAAACTGCCAATGTTAACTCTTCACATACCTCTTCAAAAAGCACAACATCTTTAGATTAAGAAGTTAGATATGTTATGAATGACCACTGAGAACCAAGATTCATTCTAGTTCCCTACTGCGTGCGTACTCATCATTTCAGACAGATCATTCAACACTCGTTTAGTACATAAGGCATTCATCAGTAAGCACGGGTGTAGACCCAACAGTAAGATGTGGCTCTGTGCACAACGAGTTCAGTCTAGAGGAGAAGCCCGAGAGGCTGGTACAGAGCACCAGGGCCGGCGCGAGGCGACAGACGGCTCCTCCGCGGCCGCGAGGAGGAGGGCTGACTGGCTGTAGAAGGAGCCGGCGGCCTCGCCGTGTTCCTGTGCCATCGCCTCGCGGTGCGGGTCAGCAGCCGAGGTGGAGCGGGCCCGGAGCGAGAGTGCGGGCCCCAGGAGGGGCCAGAGCAGAGGCCCGCCCGGGGGCCGCTCCCCAGCACCGAAGCCAGCATCGTCATCATGCTGAGCCTTTGTCCCGGTGGGCGGCTGAGGACTGGAGTACGCGCAGGCAGGCGTCCCTTTCTCATTCAGATTCTGGGTGTTGTCCAGACCAGACAGTTAGTGGTGATCTGTATCAACTAAGCACATTCTATGACTTTGGCAAAATAATTCTGTTCTGCCGAATGTGAAGAATCCAAGTCTTTACTTAAAAGGTGTGTGTGGTGGTAGCGGCGGGAGACCAAGCAAGTCACCTCTACATGAACATTAAAGAAAACACCTCGTCTTAGTGTTAAATTGAACCATGATGACAACTATGATGAGAGACAAAAATAACTGTTTATCAACACAAATATTTACTAGCTGCCCCTATGTGAATGACACTGCGCAAGGCCCGATGGTAAATAATAATAAAATAGACCTGCTTCAAGAAGTTTCTAGTCTGACTGAGGAAGAAGACTAACAAGCAGGCCAAGAAGTCCCATCCAGTCAGTGCCCAGGCAGCCGTAGGATAGAAAAGGGGCCCCTAGTCAGGATTTGCCAACTCTTTCCACCACACATGAAAAGATACCATTTGTACGCCCCACGGCCCAGGCAACTCAACTCCTAGGCCATCTGAAGTCCTACTCTGAGGGCTGAAGGCATGAGTAGTTGTTTGAGAAGGAAGCTGCTAGGCAAAGTTAACCTCCCTACATCCCTCTGCTCTTACATTTTATTACTGCAATGCCCATCACACGTGTGGCTAATGCCTATTACACTGGACACTGCAGACACAGAACACTTCCATCACCACAGAAAGCTCTGCTGAATAACATAATCTATAATTCCACTCACCAACTCTAGAATCCTGACATAATACAAATATTAACAATAAATCTGAAATGCTATTCATAGTGATGAAATGTGATTCAGCAATAAAAGGAATGAATTGCTGATACATGCTACAACATGGATGAACTGCAAGATCACGCTAAATCAAAGAAGCCAGTCACAAAAGGCTTCATAAAACATGATTCTATTTACATTAAATGCCCAGAGAAGTCAAATTTTTAGAGACAAAAGCAGATCAAGATAGTGATAAGAGAAAGAAGTGACTGTTATCAAGCATTAGGGATTTTTTGGAGGGTGATAGAAATGTTCTAAAACTGGATTTTGATGACGGTTTCAGAACTCTATATATTCACTAAAAAATCACTGAATTGTGCATTTAAAATAGGTGAAGACTACAGTGTGTATATTATACCTCAAAAGCTGTTAAAATAGTAGTATACTGAAACAACATTGAAGTTATGTGTGAAACACACATTTAAAAATTTTTCCATTTTAGCATCCAAACATGTATACAAATCCCCAGAAAAAAACAGTAACCGAAGCCATCTACAATAAAAGCCAGAGACCCATTTAACTTTCCAGTAGCACCTGGTTAGAACAATTCAGTGATCAACTCATCCAAGACAGTTTTATTTCTGAATTCTATACACTATATTAGTTAGGTATAGTCTAAGGTTTGCTCAAAAATTGTTTGAAATATTCAAGATTCCCAGTCACATGACAGAAGCAAAGCCCACATGAAATGACAGTTTCTGACAGATAAAAAACACCAAGTGCGGCAGCAGTAACATGGCTGTAAAGCAAGTTCTACGTGGGTTCCAGATGTGGCCAAGTATCACACAAAACTGTTAGTATCTCAGCCTAGACTTGTTCCAGTGTTTCAGGATATGCTCTTAAATAGCTCAAGAAAGAAAACAATGTTTTTCATACTCTTAAATATGCTCTCACAATACGAGGGAACAAAAATATTTTCTTCCTTTTTGTTGTTTTAACAGATTTGACCTTCCAGTTTAGTTCCATTCAGTCACTCAGTCATGTCCAACTCTTTGCGACCCCATGATTTGACCTTTAAATTGATGAAAAAATAATCTATATACACTTTAAATAAAAATATCTGATGCACACTTCCCCCATCAAATAACAAACTTGAAATAAAAATGTGGAATTGCAGTACAATTCACCTTTCAACAGATTTGGAAATTGTACATTTTTGAACTGTTTCCTCTACTAACTTAATGATGCATATTCTTTACTTAATCCTCAGACTGAAATTAAGTATCGTAATATTCATTATGAAACTACTTTTCTAACACTCATTAGATCAACAAAGATGGGAATAATTTATATGCGGTATCATTACATGTTTCCATGTGATGATAATGGTTATCAGGAGGCTGTGACCACTTGGCTGTACAAGAGCGAATGGAAGTCCCTCACCCACTCCCTGTCTGTGAAATGTGCACTCTGCTTGCCTTCCCAGCCCTAGAAGCTGTCCATGAACATAGCCATGAGATAGAATTCTGGTGCTGAGATCACCTGGACAGTGTATGTGACTGAGCCCAGTGTAGGCCTCTGTATACTTTTAAGATTCTTGCTGGTGGTGTGCGGTTCAACCCAGCCTGTGGCCTCTCATGAAAGTCCCCTTGCTTATTAAACTTGGCACATTATCAAACTGGAGCCTCCTTCTTCCATTTCTCCCTACCCTCCATGAATGAGGCAGATTTCATATGACACTCATGAGACTCCTGAGGAGGTTATGAAACACTATGACTTCAAAAAAGAGAAGGAAACTGAGTTATCACAGAATTCTGAAGTCAAGGATTTATCTTATATATCATCTAGTTAAACTCACTTCCAGATATTTCATGGCAGAGTGGGAACCCCAAAGGACAAATCCAGGCCAGAGTTTTTTACACAGCACTCTTAGTGCCTTGGCTTACCACACACACACGTAACAGTTGTGAATTACAGTCTCCCATTTTCAAGAAATGTTAGTTTGTAAGACCCAACCGCCATCCACCATCAGATCATTAGCCTTAGCTTAAAAATAAATTAGATTCAAAATTAGACACATTATTCTTTTTCATGAAAAAAATTTCAATCCTCTTAAATGTCTGAAAGTTTAAACTCAGTGTTTTAAACAGTAACCATACAATAAAGATCTCAAGATAAAAATTTTTTTAAAATGTAGCTAGTGAGATAAAAATTATATAAAAAGTTTTCTTACAGAATATAAATGTTTTTAACACATAATGATAGAACCAAGTTGTGTATCAAGCACTAAACACACTAAGCCATATATAATCCTACCCATGTGTACAATACATAAAGAACTAAATTATGCTCACACACACCAAAAAAAATTCATAAAGGTGATGAACTTAAAAAAAGAAGCCAGTGAATTATGGAGAATCAAGGATTTAGACTTCTCTCTATTACTTATGTGTACTGGTAAACATTTCTCCTCAGCTGGTAGAACACAGAATTTTAAAAGCAACCATCAAGGAAACAGCCTCCAAGGGCTTCAAGTACATCCTGGCTTGTCCTATATGAAAACAGCACATGTAATCAAAATTAAAAAAGAACAGAATAATGAAACCGTTTGTCTCCTGGCTCTTCATCATACTCACCATATTCTAATGGCTGTGAATAACTTATCAGACTGCCAGTGAGCTGAAAGATCAAGAGATAAATGTGGTCCAAAGAACCCTCTTATCTATTAATACTTGCCCCTCAGGTCTCAAAGTGTGAAGAAATTTAACCTTTTTATAATAATCTTAAAAGGCTGGTCTGTGTCTGAATCATTATTTAATGACACCAACACTCTGTCATGCTGAATATGGAAACAGCCAAAGCTCTGTAATTCATCAGGAAAAAAGAAACTTAAAAATAGATTCCAACTGACTGCATTATTAATAAAGGTGGAACTTTCTTAGATAGTGATAATTACTTTAAAAGGTGGCAGCAACCCTGCAGAGTCAATGGCTCAAAATGCTTCCTAATGAAGCACTGTTTCTTTCATTTACATGACATTTGTCTTTCTCAAATTCTAGAAAAGTCTCTGTCAGGTTTTTTTTTTTGGTTATTACCTCTTCCTCATTCTTTCTTTTTGTCCTTGTGGAATTCTTCCTATTGGATTAGTAGAGGATTCTCATTCTATTCTCCATGTCTCAGCTTCTCTTTTATATTTTCTACTGCTTTATCTCACTGCTGCATGCAGACTAATCTCAGGTTGGACTTCACAAAAACTTTGTCAGTCACGTCTACACTTTAACCCAAACCTGAGTTTTACATTTTCTAATTTTGGAGACAATATTTTTCATTCCTAGAAGTTCTACTTGTCCTTTTCAAATCTGTCTGGATTGTGTTTGTCTTTTTTCATAGTTTCAATTCCTTCTCTTACAAGTTTTATCATTTCAAACATATGTTTTGATATATGCAGTAATTCCAATTAACTGTAGTTTTTGGAGGTCTAATTCTGCTGCTTGTTATGTCTAATGACTTTGGCTCCTAAAAGGGAGCTTCTATGTCAATTACTAAATTTGGAATTGTGAATTTGTGGTTAAAGTGGGACTTTATCTGGGAATCTTGTGTGAACTGGCTTAGAGACTATGTTTTCCAGAACAATGGCATCTGCCAAGTAATCCAGGAAGATTATCAGCCCAGGACTGCTTCACCTCTACTTGTGGGTTTCCAGAAAAGGCAACTACTACAAATCTGAACCCCCAAAGCCTCATAAGAAGAGGCCTATGAGAGAACATTTTCAACAGAGTAGGCATTTTAAATTCCAAGTCAAACAAATATATTTGTCTGTTAGCATATGGCTTTAGAGAGCTCCCCAGGTGGCTCGGTGGTAAGGATTTTGCCTGCAATGCAGGAGACCTGGGTTCTATTGCTGGGCTGGGAAGATGCCCTCAAGAAGGAACTGGCAATCCACTCCAGTAGGCTTGCATGGGAAATCTCACAGACAGTGGAGCCTAGCAGGCTACAGTCCACGGGGTCACAAAAGAGCCTTCTTGTGTCATTCCTCTCATCTCCTGTACTGGCCCAGCCCACAGATCCAAACTCCCGCTGCAAGGCCCATTCTATCATTTGTCTCATTGCCTTTCGAGCACCCCAGTCCTGCCCCTTACCCACAAGAACTGGGCACTTTTCTCTCGTACTTCCAAGCTTGTACTTCCACTTGCAGCCTTCTTCCCAGCCCCAACACTTTTGTCACTGCCATGAATGGCTCATTTCCTAGAACCACAGCACAGCCCTGTCATACTCTGAACTCCTGCCCACTGCCTAAACCCTCTCTATACCACTTCATAAGCACTAGAGTGGACCATTCAATACCAGCATTTGTCTGGATGACATCTGTGCCCACTGAATCACACAGAGACCCCAGAAGTCCTTTCAGGGCTACCCGCTGGGGTCAGTCCTCCCAGACCATGTCCTTCATTCTCAGCTCACTCTTCCCTCTTCCCTTTACATGTTTAATGCCTGGTTTATCATTTCTCAATCTGAGGCATAATAATGGCTACGGGGAACTCATATGGTCAATATCGCTATACATCTGTTCAACAAACCCTAATGGAAATTCAACTGTCCAAAAGTTTAATATGTTGTAGGAGGAGTAAAGTACAGGGAGATGGCTAAAGAAGCCATCCCACAGCCAATACCTGGTACATGGCAATGACAACAGAAACAAAAGAGGAAAAGAAACCAGCTGCCAGAAAAATAAAACGTCTCCTTCTCCAGCTTCCTCCACAGTAATTTTTCCTCTGTTCTTTTGTACCATGAGCACTGTAGCATCCTCATCTCTTTGGCCTCCATATACTTAGTCTTATTTTTTTAAGCACCATACTAAGTATTTAAAATCTGGCAAAATAATTATTTACAAGAATTACTGTAATACTTAAGTTGTATAAAAACAACTTACGTGATCATCAACAGATAAATGGATAATGATGTGAAATATATACATAAATACATTATTTAATGGAATACTACTCAGTCATAAAAAAGATGAAATTTTTGCCATTTGTAACAGCATGGATGGACCTTGAGGGTATTATGCTAAATGAAATAATGCAAAGAAAGATAAATATGATTTCACTCATACAAAGAATATAACAAACAAAACAAATAAATCAAACAAACACAGAGCCACAGACAACAGAATAGTGGTTACCTAGTAATCAGGGGAAAGGGGAGGGGAAGGCAGAGGACAAAATGGGTAAAGAGGATCAGCCACATGGTGATAGATGGAGACTTAAGGTTTTGGTGGTGAGCATACTGCAGCATAGAGAGAAGAAATATGAGTCTGTACACATGAAATACACAATGCTATAAACCAATGTTACTTCAGTAAACACATTCTAAAAAATCTGGTAAAATGGTTTCTATATAAGTAAGAGACGAATACAGCTTAGGTACTATTATAACAAATATTCTCTTACTAACAAGATTCAAAATTCACATTGAGCTTATAAAAAGCTGAGGAAAGAGTAGTTTCTCACTCCAAGTTATATCCCAAAGGCTACAGACTGTACAACTTTAGAAAAGATTAGCAGAAAAATCTCAGAAGTGATGACGAGAGTTAATAAACCAACTCAGAAACTTTTACAACTGCCAGCTGACTCATGAACAACTTTGCTCATCCTCCCACCAGAGGTATTTTGAAGTTTATGCCAGACATACTGTCATTTCATACGTAAGTATTTCAACTCATATCTCTTAGAGATAAAATTTTTAAAATGATTATCACAGTACCATTAAACCTCTAAAATGATTAATGCCTTAATCTCATTAAACATGTAATTTTCAAATGTGCCCAAATGTTTTAGTTACTTGAATCATAAACAAAATAAGGTCCCTACACTGGAACTGGATTATGCTGATATACTCCTCATGGTGTCACTGAATACATCCTCTATATCTCCTGGAAACTGGTGTTAGAACTATAAGCTTGACCACATTTGGCTCAAGTTTCTGGCAAGACAATCTTATAGCTGGTGGGGTGTGCTAGCTGGTTTTCTCTCTTTTTGTGATAATAGCACACCACTGATGATCACTGGCAATATCCCCTAATTCATCAGCGTCTGCAAAATTGCGACACAGTGCCATTCCATCATTCCTCCATCTTTTACGAATTGGGAAATATGCCACTAATTAGAAATTTCTTTGCACGTGGTTATTCTGAGCTACAATTCGTAGAAGAAAGGCAAGGACAATACTTGAGTCTTTCCACTTATCGTCAGTTTTCAAAATGAGTTACTTTACTGACATTCCCTAAAGGAGAATTTTTGAAAGCTCTGAATTCAAATATATTTAATGGTTTCAAAATACACCATAGATACCACTCTTACTGATCCTCAAATTGGCCCATTTTTGAGTCCTGAGTCCATTAAGATGCCCTCAGGAGTTTTGGGGGAACTTAGCTTGAAAGGTTTTTCCAGTGGCTCAGACAGTAAAGAGTCTGTCTGCAGTGTAGGAGAACCAGGTTCGATCCCTGGTCGGGAAGATCCTCTGAAGAAGGAAATTGCAACCCACTCCAGTATTCTTCCCTGAAAATCCCATGGACAGAGGAGCCTGGTAGGTTACAGTCCATGGGGTCGCAAAGAGTCAGAGACGACTGAGTGACTTCACTTTCAGGAGTTTTTGATAACTGCTTTGCTTTCTAAATTGACAATATGTTCAAGCAGGAAACCCCAGTTCGATTCCTGGGTAGGGAAGATTCACTGGAGAAGGGATAGGCTACCCACTCCAGCATTCCTGGGCTTTCCTGGTAGCTCAGCTGGTAAAGAATCTGTCTGCCACGCGGGAGACCTGGGTTCAATTCCTGGGTTGGGAAGATCCCCTGGAGAACAGAACTCTAGTATTCTGGCCTGGAGAATTCCATGGACTGTACAGTCCATGGGGGTCACAAGAGTCAGATATGACTGAGCGACTTTCACGTTCCATCTTGTACACTGCCTGCCACAGACCTGGAAGCAGCTATTTTCCAAGAAGCTCTGGTTAACTTCAGCAGGAAATGGCATTTAGCGAGTATAGTCTCATTGTTAGGGATGCTCATCGCTAGCAGGCTTGGCGTTTTCCCAGGCCCTGCCACGGAAAAGAGCTAGAAAATTAATCAGCACAGGATCTTTCCTTAACCGTAGCCATCTTTCATATGTTTTCCTTTAAAACACACCCAAAGGCTGGGTTCCCAATAATATCAGCTTAATCACTCATCTGCTTTATCCCATAAAACACATTTTAAAAAAATCTTAGAGTAACAAAGACAACCAACATAACCACTATAATACAATTACTCTAAACAGTTTATATTTTTAGAGATGTCACTGTCTTTCAGTTACAATTTAGCAGGTATATACAGTCAAGTTTACTGACATTTGAAATAGCCCCTCTCTGCATGGTTGTTGTATCAGTTAGTCAGCATACAATTAGGCCCTTCTGCTGCATCTGGTTTCCACGGTTAGGAGTCTTTTAAAATTAAATTGTGTTAAAATTATGCAAAATATGTATATGTTCTAAAGTTAAGGAGACAAACAAGATACATTCAGAGAAATCTAGCGTCTACTCACTCCACTCACCACACTGTTTCCTCAACTGCACTACAGATAACCACTTTTTTTTGTTTTAAAATTTCCATATATTAGTACTCCTATCTCTTTTTTTCGTGAATGATACATACTGTATCTACCAGTTTCCACCTTGGTTTTCTGCCCTGAAGGTCAGGCTACAATAGTATACAGAGTTACTCTTCATTCCTTTTATAGCTGTGGGTATAGTCTATGCTATTCATCAAACTCTGCTGACCACAGCTGGACTGTTTCTACCTTTTGCTATTACAAACACTGCTGTAATAAATAGCCTCACATGTGTATCTTTTCTTATTTTTGCCTTGAGATAGGATCCCTAGAAATAGAACTGCCTGGCCAAAGGGTAAATATAAATGTAATTTTTCTAGGTATTGACAAATTTTCTTCCCTAGCATCATCGACTTAATGGACATGAGTTTGAGCAAACTCCAGGAGACACAGAAGGACAGGAAAGCCTGGTGTGCTGCAGTCCATGGGGGTTGCATAGAGTCAGATATGACTGAGCAACTGAACAAGGGCTTACACCATTTTGCATTTCCCCCAGCAGTGTTTGAGAGTGTCTGTTTCCTCCCATTCCCTCTAGTCTCATCAACAGGATAACTTATCAAACTTTTAAATTTCTATTAAAGTGATTGGTAAGAAATAATAAATCAGTGTAGTATTAGTTTGTGTATTTATTAGTACAAAATATTACTTTTCATGTGTTTAAAGGCAATTTGTAGTTCTTTTTCTGCAAATCTTCTACTCCTATATCTTGCCCAGCTGATAGTTTTCTTATTCTGTACTTTTTAGAAATATTAACCCTCTGTGGTTAAAAACTGCAACACCCTTCTCCAATTTGTCACTTTTTTACTCTATTTATTATGTTTTCAGCTATACTCAAGTTATTATTTTTACTATCAAATTATCTGTAGCTCCTTTATTGCATCTGGAGTTTGAGTTGTAGTTAGGGTAATTATCTACTTCCAGAGGAATTCACCAGCTTTTTTTCCCTAGTACTTGTCCGGTTTCATTTTTGTACATTACGTGACTGAGTCATTTGTAATTTATCCCTGGCACAGCACAAGGACTAAATCTAGTATCATCTTCCTTCACTATTTAAACTCTAAATAATGGTGTGCATCTGTGTCTATTGCCTCATTTTCTACTCAGTTCTAGTAGTATGTCTTTCTATGCACCAATACCACAGTTTTAATTACAAAGGCTTAATAACATGTTTCAACATCTTAGTAACATGTTTCTACAACTCTCCTTCGCTGCTCTTCTATAAGTTTTTTTAGTATTTTTTTATGTGTTCTTTCCAGTGAAGTTTATAATCAGATTGCCTAGTTACAGGAAAACACACATACACAGAGTCATTATAAAGTAACAAACTAACTTTAGGGAACTGACAGTTTTATGATGCTGAAACTAAAGGAAGTGTTAAGAACTAAAACTTGCAAAAAAACCTTAAAATAGCTGATCATTCTCTGCTTGTGAAAGCAGAGATACAGGCTAACCCCATAAAACCTTTGCTACATTACCACAAGAAATTTTTATTTAAACAATAAACGTTAACAAGCATAAGAACCGATCATTTCATGTATATCATGTATTGTGTAAACCAGCAGATTAGGAAAAAACAAAAATGATCAAATAACACAGGTGTTAGTAATGCACTACTCACCCTCCTTTTTCAGCCATTTCACAATGTTCCCTTCTTCCATTGTAGGAGACAGTGATGGCATTAGTATCTTAATAGGATCAGCTGAAATTGGAAAAAGGCAAGATTAAACACAATAAGTAATACATCTCACAAGGCATCAACAAAAAGTTCAAGTAAATTAATATGAAATTCAATCTGAGGAAAAAAATATTCCAGTCTGAAAGACAGCCAACTGGTCAAACTAAGTGTTCAGTAATCTTTTTCAGAATATTTTCAATTCCTTTTTCATCATTCCCCCAAGTCCTCTATGCATATTTTCAAGCCAGGTGCTTACAAGATTAAAAAAAAAAAAAAAAAAGTTGACTTATGTTTCATCTTTTTCTCCTTCCCCTTTTGTCACTAGAAAAAAAATATTTACAGGTAAAACAACCAAAGGAAAAGGCAAATAAAAAGAAAATAAACTGGTTTCTGATAACCTACAACACAATAATTAAGATTAGATTTACAACAGAATAATCAAGATTAAACCTCAAGAAACTGGTTGTGTTTTTACTTTCATCTAATATTACATACTATTCAAGAATCATGGGTTATTGCTGCTAAGCGTGAAAAGGAGAGGTCTGCCTTGTTGCGGATGATCTGGCAAGAGAACTTATGTAATTAAATTAATCTGAGATTGTGTTCCATACCAGAATTCGATTAAGGATCCAAAAAGACAGACTCAAGTCAGCGTGACCTCTCAATAAAGCAGGGCTACTTTTCTGTCAAGTATCAAAAAAGAAGACACTTCATATATTTGCCAGATGTGCTTCCAAGAGTTCCACCTTCCAGGACCAGAGCACACAGTTGTTACATGACAATTTACGGGAAGGTTATACTAATAAATATTAGCCACTCCGGTGCTGCTTTAGCAGCAGCCACAGTAACAAACTACATTCCCTGAAATCCTCTACAAAACTTATTCTCTTCTTAGATTATTCAACTCTCTGACATAAAAAAGCAAAACATATCACATCTAGCATATTTCAAATGTGGAAAAGAGTAGAACAGGACTTTTTCTCCCCATCGATGTTTTGGGGTTGGAAATAAGGAAATTTAATACTAATGTTAAATAAAGTTAAACATTTCCTTTGGGAAACAAATAATTTTTATGTAATTTCAAATGGGGAGTTCCTATGGCTTCATGGTAAAGAAGTTCCATCTCTGAAATACCTGGAAGGAAGCTTCTGTCCTCCCTGCACTTTTCATTCACTCCCCTCTAAAGGACTGGGAAAAGGACCCGAACAAATACACCTGCCTCAGTCTTCTCCTCATTGTAAGACCTGTCTGCCTATAGGGAGCCTGCATTTTCCCTTCCCTTCTTCTATGCAGTAGGCATAAATGGACCCGCCCTTCACAGCAGAGAGCAAGTCCAACTCTCTCTGTTCCTGCCAGCAGGCCCCAGTGGGTGCTGGGAAGTTACTCAGGATGTGTAGTTTATATACACAAACTCTCTCTCTCAAACAAAAGGCCAAAGTCTACATAGGGGTTGTACTCAGGAGTCCAACTGTAGAAGGCCACAGACTTAAGTCACATTTTCCAACTGAACAAAATCATCAGCGTTAAAACTGTTACTCTGATTTCTACCCGACTAACTTTTTGCCTCTTTCTCAACTGGTACTAAACTATAAGGATACAAATGTAGAATCATCACTCTCAATAATACCCCAACAATGATAGAGCCCAAGCCAAATTCTAAGTCAACACACCCATTTCATATATGAGAAAAATATAGCCCCTGATCGAGGGATCTGAATTCTGCCTAACTCCCAAGGCTGTACTCTCCTACACTCTATTACCACTCATCAATAATTGATAATCCTTACCAATATGGACCATCAATTAATTAGTCATTGGTTATTTATAGCCTATTCACTCAGAAATTCAAATGTGAGTATTCTTCATGTGTCTAATCAAATAGCCCAACAATCCCTCTCTATTAATAAAGTTCAAGCCTGACATTATGAGATGGAATACTTCACAACCACGTACGTAAAGTTTCAATACAAGGAGGCAAACTAAATGAGCAGCAATGATTCTACGTCCAGATTCTGATGTATGACAAACACAGATTCGATTTTCTCAAAACAAAGTCTCTCTTCAATATTTTTATACCTTGGATCTAGGTGCCATGATACAACTAATATTTATTTTATGATTCTCTCCTATTATAATCTTTCACCTATGAGACTATCACATTTTCCATTATTTCTGACATTAAGTACTTTATTATGAAAATTTCACATTATTTTATGAATTCCCACATCAAGAACCACAAAAATTTTCATATTTTAAAAATAAAAACGTCATTCCTCATATAGCCACCCTTCATGGGTGAACTGGAATTGCTTCTCTGAATAATGACAATAAAACATAAAAATTCTGTAATAGATCATTATCCTTCTCTGAAATGAAGGTGACAAAAAAACAAAGACGTTCTGGACATTTCCATTATTCAGTACTATCTCCTGACTGATTATACTGACTTATGGAGAGTAAAATGTGGAATGTGTTTTCTGATTAATCTGACCAATCTATCCTCAGACTCTCATGCTAGAAAATCATTTTTAAAAGGAAGTATTAATTTATTAATGAAAATGAATATTTCATTCTAGTATATCCTCATTCTCCCTGAATACTATACACATCTTTTCCAAATATATTTTTTTCAGTGGGAAGGTAATTACATAATCATAATACCAGTTTTGAATGAAGGGCTGCACATAACTAATATCTGATGGCTGCCATCAATTCTTTTGAAGATAGTATGGGCTTTTCTAGACTCCTTGAATTTTAACCTGTACATAACACTGCTTAATTCCATTAGAAGTTATATAGCACTTCCCTTCTCATTTCAATAAGCAGTACATTCTATCTTTCTCCTAGCAAACTGAGGAGGCCTTGAAATGGGCACCAACTATAGTTCCGATTCATATTCATATCACTATAATAAAGGAAATGTGGTTTTTTATTCCCCCAGTCATACAGGTTATTTCATTTAGTACTCAAAAATACCCCATACTGTGTTAAGACTTTAACCCTCTTGTAGTCATTTTAGTGTTTCTTTTTATCAAGCTAAAAAGTATATCTATTGGCTGATAAGTCTGTCCTGCTGTAGCAGTTAAAGACAATATTTAAAATATTTTAAGGTAACTAAAGTAATGTACATTTCCAGCTTACATTTAAATATACTGATTTTAGAGTCTCATCAATCCATCACAACTGTTTTAACCTCATTTTCTGCCTCAACAGAATGGCACTGTCATTTTTTAGTATATATTTTATATTTTTAGAACACGTTTTTCCTTAGTGTATTGCTGCTTTACCTTCTTCATCAGTCATTTGAGCATATGAGCAATCAATCACTCACTGAATCTATAGCAGTTTTTCTAAACAATTCCTAATTTCTTCACATCTGATGTTCCGATCTTTCTAAAGCATAATTCAGTTTTCAACTGCAAATATAGTGCATTAATCTAATTTCTTATTCTCTAAAGCATGTCTTTAATTTTAAAACACTCATAGATCAGCAAAACCTATTAAAAAAGTTTTAAATTGAAGATCTACACAACAATTCTAAAAGGTCTCTAGATTTTTTTTTTTTTTTTTAAAGATTAATATAAGCAAACTCTTAAAATACAAAGGCAGAACAAGTAGCTTGGTGGCTAATATGAAGCAGATCTAAGCTCCATTACTCTAACAATTAAGGACATTCCACAATTTACATAGGGTCATGCTCTGTTCCATAATGCGACTATAATCCAAACACAGAAATCATGAAGTGAGGATAGACAAATCGAAGAAATAAATTACCCAGAACTTTTATTAGCACAGCTCTCTGTTCTTTAATTTGCTTATTTCCTAATAGAGAGAAAGCTTTTCATTTAATCACTTCTCTTTCTAATACAAGAACTCATTAAATAAAATTGACCTTTAAAATCTCTGCTTAGATAAAGCAATTCTGCCACCTGCAGGCTGGATGAAAAAAGGCCATATGAAGTACAAGGAATTTCAAAATCAGTACCAGGGCACAAAGTAATATTAACACTGCAGTACTGAATAAAGAAAGGTAAAGATGTCACACCGGTCTTTGTTCAAATACTTATTTTGATATAAGAATAGATTGAAAATGTCAATGAGCAACAACAGAAAACATATGCATAATAGTTTGTCTGAATATAGTATTTAAAGTAACAAACATCAAGAAAGATGTCCCTCAAACAGTATACATGACCTAAGTAAAGGACAGGGAAGCAGCGTGGCAGCCCATGGGGTTGCAAAGAGTCGGACACAACTTAGTGCCGCACACACACCCACACACCCACACGGCATAATCCAATTTCTACCTATTTAGCTTGTATGTACACAAAGACCAAAAGGATTTACTCCAAAATGACAACAGTACCTGTCTCTAGTTGATGGCTTTATTATATATGCTTTTTGTTTCCTGTTACTTTTAGACATAAACTCACAAGAACAGGGAGAAAAGAAAGAACAATAGAACAACACTTCTGGAAGCAGAAAAGTGAATAACGTAGATAGTAAGACAAATGATTGACTAAGAAAGTCTAAGAAAGCTGAATGCTAAACCAGAAGTGGAAAAACCTGAGATAATCAATCTGGTTTATTTGAGAATTTCCCAAAGGTCCAAGAACTGGCAGTACTGAGACCTTTGGAAATACTGGCCCTTTGAAGACTTGGGTGAATGCTATTTAAGTGCTGAGTAACACCACCATCCTTCAACAGAAGACTGGAGGTTGTCTCCTCTGTAGAGGTAAAAGACAAGACCTTTGGGAGACAGGTTGAACCTACACATCTAGAGAAATACAGAGACTACAAAAGTACATTAACTGAGAAATCGGCTGATGTGACTGACAATACCAGAAACTGTGCTAAGTAAGTATTAGATGGTGTGGGACAAATAGGCAAGTTAAACACAAAAACTAAAGAAAAAAGTTTAAAGGGAAAGATATTTTAAAAAAGCAGAAAAACTCAGCTCAGTTCAGTAGCTCAGTAGTGTCCAACTCTTTGTGACCCCATGGAATGCAGCACGCCAGGCCTCCCTGTCCATCACCAACTCCCAGAGCTCACGCAAACTCATATCCATCGAGTTAGTGATGCCATCTAACCATCTCATCCTCTATTGTCCCCTTCTCTTCCTGCCTTCAATTTTTCCCAGCATCAAGGTCTTTTCAAATGAGTCAGTTCTTCGCATCAGGTGGCCAAAGTATTGGAGTTTCAGCTTCAGCATCAACCCTTCCAATGAATATTCAGGACTGACTTCCTTTAGGATTGACTGGTTGGATCTCCTTGCAGTCCAAGGGACTCTCAAGAGTCTTCTCCAACACCACAGTTCAAAAGCATCAATTCTTCAGTGTTCAGCTTTCTTTATAGTCCAATTCTCACATCCACACATGACTACTGGAAAAACCACAGCTTTGACTAGACAGACCTTTGTCGGCAAAGTAATGTCTCTGCTTTTTAATATGCTGTCTAGGTTGGTCATAGCTTTTCTTCCAAGGAACAAGGATCTTTAAGTTTCAGGGCTGCAGTCACCATCTGCAGTGATTTTGGAGCCCAAGAAAGTAAAATCTCTCACTATTTCCACTGTTTCCCCATCTATTTCCCATGAAGTGATGGGACTGGATGCCATGATCTTAGTTTTCTGAATATTGAGTTTTAAGCCAACTTTTTCACTCTTCTCTTTCACATTCATCAAGAGGTTCTTTAGTTCCTCTTCACTTTCTGCCATAAGGGTGGTGTCATCTACATATCTGAGGTTATTGATATTTCTCCCAGCAACCTTGATTCCAGCTTGTGCTTTATCCGGCCCAGCATTTTGCATGATGTACTCTGCATATAAGTTAAATAAGCAGGGTGACAATATACAGCCTTTATGTACTCCTTCCCTGATTTGGAACCAGTCTGTTCTTCCATGTCCAGTTCTAGCTGTTGTTTCTGGACCTGCATACAAATTTCTCAGGAGGCAGGTCAGATGGTCTAATATTCCCATCTCTTTAAGAATTTTCCAGTTTGTTGTGATCCACTCAGCCAAAGGCTTTGGCATAGTCAATAAACCAGAAGTAGATGTTTTTCTGGAACTCTTGCTTTTTCGATGACCCAACGGATGTTGGGAATTTGATCTCTGGTTCCCCTGCCTTTTCTAAATCCAGCTTGAACATCTGGAAGGTCACAGTTCATGTACTGTTGAAGCCTGGCTTGGAGAATTTTGAGCATTACTTTGCTAGCTCAATAGCTTTGAAACAGCTCAACAGCTATTGAATAGCATTGCAATAACTCCAACCAGGAATGCAAGAAGCTGAAGTTGAACAGTTCTATGAAGACCTACAAGACCTTCTAGAACTAACACCCAAAAAAGATGCCCTTTTCATTATAGGGGAGTCAAATGCAAAAGCAGGAGGTCAAAAGATACCTGGAGTAACAGGTAAATCTGGCCTTGGAGTACAAAACGAAGCAGCTCGAAGGCTAACAGTTTTGCCAAGAGAACGCACTGGTCATAGCAAACACCTTCTTCCAACAACACAAGAGAAGTCTCCATACATGGACATCACCAGATGGTCAATACTGAAATCAGATTGATTATATTCCGTGCAGCCAAAGATGGTGAAGATCTATATAGTGAGCAAAAACAAGACTGGGAGCTGACTGTGGCTCAGATCATGAACTCCGTATTGCCAAATTCAGACTTATATTGAACAAAGTAGAGAAAACCACTAGACCATTCAGGTATGACCTAAATCAAATCCCTATGATTATACAGTGGAAATGGCAAATAGATTCAAGGGATTAGATCTGACAGACAAGAGTGCCTGAAGAACTATGGAAGGAGGAGTTTCATGACCTTGTACAAGAGGCAGTGATCAAGAACAGCCCCAAGAAAAAGAAATGCAAAAAGGCAAACCGGTCTGAGGAGACCTTACAAATAGCTGAGAAAAGAAGAGAAGCTAAAGGCAAAGGAGAAAAGGAAAGATACACCCATTTGAAAGGAGAGTTCCAAAGAATAGCAAGGAGAGATAAGAAAGCCTTCCTCAGAGATCAAGGCAAAGAAATAGAGGAAAACCAATAGAATGGGAAAGACTAGAGATCTCTTCAAGAAAATTAGAGATACCAAGGGAACATTTCATGCACAGAGGGGCACAATAAAGGACAGAAATGGTATGGACCTAACAAAAGCAGAAGATATTAAGAAGAGGTGGCAAGAATACACAGAAGAACTATACAAAAAAGATCTTCATGACCCAGATAACCACGATGATGTGATCACTCACCTAGAGCCAGACATCCTGGAATGCGAAGCCAAGTGGGCCTTAGGAAGCATCACTACAAACAAAGTTAGTGGAGGTGATGGAATTCCAGTTGAGCTATTTCAAATCCTAAAAGATGATGCTGTGAAAGTGCTGTACTCAATATGGAAGCAAATTTGGAAAACTCAGCAGTGATCACAGGGCTGGAAAAGGTTAGTTTTCATTCCAATCCCAAAGAAAAGCAATGCCAAAGAATGGTCAAACTACCACACAATTGCACTCATCTCACACGCTAGCCAAGTAAGAAAGGTAACAGTCATAATATGGGCTGATACATGACAATTCTCAGTTAAGCATACTTGGTTTGTGTCAACACTAAATATAGATTTAATTAAGAATTGAAAAATAACTACACTGGGAGAACAGGAGAGAGAAAACAGGGGGATGACTGATCAGAAGTCATCCATAGATAATATATAACATAGAGAGATGAGCAAATGCCACAGGACAGTTAGGAGACAAAACCTGTTGCTTCTGAGGAGGAAGATGGCTGCGAGAGTAGGAAAAGATGGGTCAGAGATCCACTGTGTTGCCATAAGCCTTTTAGTACCATTTGCCTATTTAAACTATACACATGCACTACTGTGTTAAAATAAGCTATTATTTAATAAAATAGGTCTAAATGAGGTTACACATGTCAACTCACTACAGTGAGGCCTGGCAAAAAGTTAAGTCTCAAAAAATGTTAGCAGTTAATAGGCAGCACAGAGATGGTTAAGAGGATGAACTCTGAAGGCATGCAGTTGGCTAGATATATGATGATGTCCTGGGCTTCATAGTTGGTTAGTGGTAAAGAATCTGCCTGCCAATGCAGAGACACAAGAGCCATGGGTTTGATCTCTGGGTTGGGAAGATCCTCTGGAGGAGGGCATGGCAACCCACTCCAGTATTCTTGCCTGGAGAGTCCCATGGACAGAGGAGCCTGGTGGTCTACAGTCCATAGGGTCGTAAAGAGTTGGACATTGACTGAAGTGACCCCCGCCCACCCACACACACATGACAATATCTTACTTCACAATTCAGGTAAGGAGAGACAGATTCACAGGTTCCTCTCACCTTCCCAACCTAAACTTGAAGGTTCCCTTTCTACTCTTTACTTTAGCCAGCCTTGTCCTCATTGCTAAAGTACACTAACTCGAACTCTTTAATTGTACTGCACATTTGAAAACCTAATTCTCATTAATGCCACTGGCAAATGTTGTGCCTCCTGTGGTGCTGTCATAATGCTGCTGCTGCTCAGTCGCTTCAGTCGTGTCCGACTCTGTGCGACCCCACAGACGGCAGCCCCCCAGGCTCCCCTGTCCCTGGGATTCTCCAGGCAAGAACACTCGAGTGGGTTGCCATTTCCTTCTCCAATGCATGAAAGTGAAAAGTCAAAGTGAAGTTGCCCAGTCATGCCCGACTCTTAGTGACCTCATGGACTGCAGCCCACCAGGCTCCTCCGTCCATGGGATTTTCCAGGCAAGAGTACTGGAGTGGGTGCCATTGCCTTCTCCCATAGTAGCCTGTCATAATACTGCCTACTAAAGCGAAAGGACAAACGAGGCACTCAACAAACGCTTACAGAGCTCCTGCTGTCCTAGCCCTCAACCCATAGACCAGAATCCTAACCTCAAAGGATTATAGTTTAAATGGGATGTCAAGACAAACATGCAAGCGCTAGAGGGTAGTAGGTAACCGTGCTGTCAGAATGCCAAAGGGCTGAGACGAGACTCTAGCTGATCAGGAAAGGAAATCTTGATTTGTGTGCTAGTACCGCTTCCTCTTCATTAAAATGGCTATTATCAAAAACGCAGAAAACAAGTGTTGGCAAGATGTGGAGAAATTAAGAGCCCTTGTGCACTACCGGAGGGAAAGCAAAACAAGTAAAACAATGCAGCTTCTGTGTAAACACCACCCAATGATTCCTCAAAGCATTAAACATTGAATGATCATTTATTTGATGAGGCAATCTCACTTCTGGCGATATACCCAAAAGCAAGCGAGGACTATTTTCCTGGTTCATCAGAGAAGCCTTCCTCTGACAAAGTGAGCAGAACTGAATGGAGGAAGCCATGCAAATCTCTGATGGAAGGGCCTTCTGAACAGAGGAAAGCGCAAGCACGAGAATGAGCTGAGAGCATACTTGGTATGTTCAGAGTTCACCAAGGATGCCGGGGTGCTAGAGTGGACTCAGTGTGAGGAGAGGCACGGTCAGAGCTCAAGTCATAGAGGTGGAGGGTTTGTATCATACTGGGCCTTGTAAGCCACAGTCAGGACTTCAGATTTTCTTCTGAGATTAATGATAAGCTCTTGGAGGGTTTTCAGCAGAAGAGTAACATGATCTGGTTTATAATTTAAAAGTGACACTCTGAAAGCTGCAGGGAGAACAGTCTGTACCGGGCCAAGGGTGTGGCAGGGACATCTACTGGGACGCCCCTGCAATAAACTGGAATAGAGGTGGTGGTAGCCTGGCCAGGCTCGTTGGTAGAACAAGTGGTGAGGAGTGGGCAGATTACATTTAAAAGGTGGAGCCAATGAGAATTTCTGGTAGTTGAGATGTGGCATGGGAAAGTCAGGAATCAAGGATGACTTGATTTAGGAGTACCAGTTTAAAAACAAAACAAAACAGAAATCCAAATTAAATGCCTCTGCTCCAAAAACAACATTCTTCTTCCTATAAAAAGTGCCCTAAAAGCCTACATAGCCTTGATTCCTATTCAGCTATTCAAATGTAGACAGAAAAATCCTATTAAAAATCAGGTCAGTTATGAAGAGCCTGTGCTTGCTTTTGGCAAAGCATTGGCCCAGGGAAACAGGTCCAAGGAAACCTCGTTTGGTTCTTCCAAGTGTAAAATCTACACTCACTCTCTTCCCCTCTTAGCATGAGAACTGCCATACACATACACATGAGCCAGTACTTGATGGCATCAGTGTTAAACCTGAGGTGTAAAGCGTAATGACTAACGGGTTAAGTCAGGTGGGCCTGCAAGGTGCCTCCCATCTGCCCTTACAGATCTACTCGTCAACCCTCCCCAACACTACTAAACAGGCTACACTAACAGGCTTCCTTGCTTTGGCCTCCAGTTGGGTTCCACCAATAGGCAGCATAAAGAGACTGAAAAGGAGAGAGGAGAGTGAGGTCAGGTTATTTCCTCAGCTCCCTCCTTGTGGGGTTGCCTGACCTGGCTGGATCCTTTAACTGAAAGGCACAGCTCCATCAGAGATCACAAAGGCTCCCCACTTCCCAGTTCAGGAAGTGCTCCTTTGTCCATGCCTCTTCAAGCCGAGGGTGATCACAGCACCTTACTCAAAAAGCCCTTTAGTACCTTGCCATCTCTATACCCTAAGTTCACAAAAATGGTCACTTATTAAACTCCACTCAAATTACCCATTTTTGTAGTGTCATCCATTCCCTGACAGGACTGTATAAGAAGCTTTAGGAGGGTGGGGCATTAAGTAACAAGTAAAATTTCAAACCACAGGCAGGTCACTCCATTTGAACGAACAGTATGAGCAGAGAGGGGCTTTCCTGGTAGCTCAGCTGGTAAAGAATCTGCCTGCAATGCAGGAGACCGCGGTTTGATTCCTGGATTGGGAAGATGCCCCGGAGAAGGGATAGGCTACCCACTCCAATGTTCTTGGGTTTCCATGGGGGCTCAGTCAGTAAATAATCAGCATGCAATGCCGGGGACCTGGGTTCCATCACTGGGTCATGAAGATGTCCAGGAGGAGGGCATGGCAACCAACTCCAATATTCTTGCCTGCCACCTTTCTTGTTCTCAGATATGGCAAATACCCTTGCAAAGCAGCACAATTATTTTCTATAGGAAATAACCAAAATGTTCATGGTAACAGGTTGGAGACCAGGTGGCATTATAGATAAATTACAGGGAGATCTACAAGTTCCCTGGAATCACATACAAAATTTTGCATTTTTCTGAAGAAGTGATAAGAGTTTTTCAGTTTTCAAATAGATTTATGCCCCTCTAAAAAAATCAATGCCAACAGATTCCCAAGGAAATGCTCCTGAATTATAAATTCACCAACCTTAATTCTTCCCTAGAAATGTTTTGCTAATACAAGAAAGACCGTGATTTCAGGAAAATATCCAATAGACCACCAGCCACAGTAAATGGACTGCTTACCAAGTACAAAAAATAAAGAGGCATGATACATTCCACTTTGTTTACAGAACCTGTTGATTCCTTCATACACTTAGTACCCACCCAATGATTTGAAGGTATGTCAGCATGGCTGAAGAACCATTTCCTGAGTGAAATAAACCAAACACTTCAGAAGAGGTTTCAGCTTGCAGCGCTGGTCTCCTGGTATTAAACTAGAAAATTTAAATTCTACATGAATCCTAGTTAATTTTCAATCTTGGAACAAAGGCAAAAAGAAATCACCACTCCAGAGTGTAGTGGAAGAATGAACATATGACTAATAATTTGGGGATTTACACATTTTGTCATAAAGGCAAATTGATGCTCAAGACAACAATAAGGTATATATTCAACAGTGCGTCATCTTCGAAACTTACAGAGAGGACACTGACATATACTTTTTAACTCTTGAATGGTCCTAATATCCTTTATACACAGTCTAGAATGTTAGTATCTTAAGTTATTTAAAATAACTTAAGACATCACAACTGTTGCTGACATAACATTTCACAATGTAGATACTACTCAAATGCCTCACTTATAAAAAAAAAAAAAAAGCAGGTGTTCGCTAAAACATAGAGTGAACAAAACTTCAGCATGTTGACACTGTTCTGCTGACATCTACAGTCATTACTTGGCACTGAAGAAGGCTGTGGTTAGGGAAAGAACCAGCTTCGGTGTCAGGCAGCCTGTGTTGAAACTAGATTTCTATCACCAGAGCACAGCATTAGCTGTCATAAGTACTGAGTGAATTCACATAAAGGGCTGAGAAAGGGGAATGGTACATGGTAAGAACAACAGACTGGTTCCAAATAGGAAAAGGAGTACGTCAAGGCTATATACTGTCACCCTGCTTATTTAACTTAGATGCAGAGTACATCATGAGAAACACTGGGCTGGAAGAAGCACAAGCTGGAATCAAGATTGCCAGGATAAATATCAAGAACCTCAGATATGCAGATGACACCACCCTTATGGCAGAAAGTGCTGTTGCTGCTAAGTCGCTTCAGTCGTGTCCGACTCTGTGCGACCCCATAGACAGCAGCCCACCAGGCTTCCCCATCCCTGGGATTCTCCAGGCAAGAACACTCGAGTGGGTTGCCATTTCCTTCTCCAATGCATGAAAGTGAAAAGTCAAAGTGAAGTTGCTCAGTCGTGTCCGACTCTTAGCGACCCCATGGACTGTAGCCCACCAGGCTCCTCCATCCATGGGATTTTCCAGGCAAGAGTACTGGAGTGGGGTGCCATTGCCTTCTCTGATGGCAGAAAGTGAAGAGGAACTAAAAAGCCTCTTGATGAAGGTGAAAGAGGAGAGTGAAAAAGTTGGCTTAAAACTCAACATTCAGAAAACGAAGATCATGGCATCTGGTCCCATCACTTCATAGGAAATAGATGGGGAAACAGTGGAAACAGTGTCAGACTTTAATTTTTTGGGCTCCAAAATCACTGCAGATGGTGACTGCAGCCATGAAATTAGAAGACGCTTACTCCTTGGAAGTAAAGTTATGACCAACCTAGATAGCATATTCAAAAGCAGAGACATTACTTTGCCAACAAAGGTCCGTCTAGTCAAGGCTATGGTTTTTCCAGTAGTCATGTATGGATGTGAGAGTTGGACTGTAAAGAAAGATGAGTGCCGAAGAATTGATGCTTTTGAACTGTGGTGTTGGAGGAGATGCTTGAGAGTCCCTTGGACTGCAAGGAGAGCCAACCAGTTCATTCTAAAGGAGATCAGTCCTGGGTGTTCTTTGGAAGGAATGATGCTGAAGCTGAAACTCCAATACTTTGGCCACCTCATGTGAAGTTGAATCAGTGGAAAAGACTCTGATGCTGGGAGGGGTTGGGGGCAGGAGGAGAAGGGGACAACAGAGGATGAGATGGCTGGATAGCATCACCATGTGTTTGAGTGAACTCCGGGAGTTAGTGATGGACAGGGAGGCCTGGCGTGCTGTAATTTATGGGGTTGCAAAGAGTCGGACACGACTAAGCGACTGAACTGAACTGAATTGAAGCTCTCGATAAATGCTACGTATTATTCCCAAACCCACTTTTCCAACTCTTTTCTGGCTGGCAGAGACCCGATTCTGTTCAACTGTAACCCTTTCTTATGAACACATGCCCTGAGTTGATGAGCCCACTGCCCTGTGCCCTAGTCCATTCGGACTGCTATGAGAAAATACCTGAGGCTGGTGGCTTATAAACAACATTTATTTCTCACGATTCTGGAGACTCCAAGATCATGATGCTGGCCATTTTGGTATGGTGGCTGATGAGGACCCACTTTCTGGTTCACAGAGAGCATCTTCTTGTGGTGTCTTCACATGGTGGAAGGGGTGAGGCAGCTCTTTGGAGTCTCTTTGATAAGGGCACTAAATCCCATTCATGAGGGCTCCTCTCACTTTGACCCAGGCCCCTGCCAAAGGCCCCCACCTCCTAATACCCTCTCATTGCCCATTAGGTTACAATGTATGAATTTGGGGAAGACACAAATATTCAGTTCCCAACTTCATGATTAGTCAGTCTACTCCAAGATATCCAAAAGCAAGGACCTCTTTTCTTCCTCTGTATATTATCACGTGCATAGTTCCAAAGCAGTCATTCACTTACTAACCTTGGACAAACCACTAAACCTCACAGACTATCTCTTCACCCATAAAACACAACTAACCTTTGCATGGGTCGGTAAAGAATCTTTTTTTTTTTCAGGCCGCACTGTGTGGCCTGTAGGATCCTAGTTCTCCAACCAGGGATCGAACCTGTGCTCCCTGCATTGGTGTGCAGAGTGTTAACCACCAAACCACCAGGGAAGTTCGAAAGAGTCTAAAATGAAGCCCGGCAAATAGTGCATGTTCAGTATGTAATGGCTCCTTGGAATATCCCACTTTAATATCGTGAACTGAAAGTTTTAAAGCAATGCGTACTAAGTACTTTCTGATAATCCAAATCTTACCAGATTCTCCTGCTGCTGCCTCTACTAAGATCTCATTCATCCCCTTTCTATTTCCCTTAGATGACCACAGATCTCAACTACTGAGTAGCCTATTCTGCCTTGTTTAATTGATCATCCATTTTCTCTAGTCAATACTTAACCCCAAAACAATTAAAATGAAGGACTTCACTACTCTACTCTAATCACGTGGTCAGAATAACAGACATCATTGATTCCCAACTCACACTTCCCATTTAAAGGAAATGTCCGAACTGCAGTCTTTGATGGAATCAACCCTGTGTTCTATACTACAACTGACCTACATTGGGTCATCAGCTTCTCTGCCCAGGGAATCTGGAATTAGATCACAAAAATGGTGGTGTGTGCTTGAACTAAACTGAAAGAGCAACGGATGTAAGGACCTGCATCAGCATTAAGGCAAGGCAAGCTGACATGCTAGAATAAGAAAAACCACAAGTAAGTAGATTGGGAACTCTGAGGAGAAAACCAACGTAAATCAGAGAAAGAGAGCAGACAATGGGAGCCCTACAAGAAACGGATATGGCCCAGCCACTCTGGTGGTGTACCCTTCTAAGAAATCCTATCTTTATTTCAGCAAGTTTGTATGTGTCTGTTTCCATGCTTAAAGAACTCAAAGAACAGTAACAGTCTCATCAATATCAGTGCAGAAAGATTTCATTAGAGCCAGGCCTAAAACAGTATTTATGCTTTGGCAAAAATAACTGTAAAAATTAATAAACAGAAACTTCAGTGAAATAGAGCTGGGAGACCAGAAGGGGGACGTCTCACACCCTGTGATAACTGCAAAGCCCAAAAGGAAGAAGACTGATTCCTCTTCTTTCCTGGCAAGGACTCAGCCAATTAAAAGCCGTGGACTCTTTGCTTACTGTAGCCTCCCACCTTCCTCTGCCCCTCTGTATTAAGTGTTCTTCTTCCTGAGCTTGTGGGGATTAGCATGTGGCTCCCCATGGTTGCAGACTCCAAACTGCTCTTCTCCACAGATCCCAAATAAACCCATCTTTGCTCAAGAAATGTCTGGTAGTCTATTATAGGTCAACATGCCACACCACTGACTCTTAACAAAGAAGTCCTCTCCTTGTTATAGAACCACCATCAAAAACTCAGATGCTTAGAGGAAACAGAAGAAAGAAGTGGGTTATCAGTACCTTGGGCTTCCCTCAGCTCAGTTGGTAAAGAATCTGCCTGCAACGCAGGAGACCCGGGTTCGATTCCTGGGTTGGGAAGATCCCCTGGAGAAGGAAATGGCAACCCATTCCAGTATTCATGCCTGGAGAATCCCACGGACAGAGGAGCCTGGCAGTCTACAGTCCACGGGGTCGCAAGAGTCGGACACGACTTAGCGACTAAACTACTACTAGCTTTTTCAGCTCCAGTCATGCTTCATTTTCATATTAAATCTATAATAAATTTCCTTCTTTATACACATCCACACACACACTGCTCTCTCCCATTTTCCTAACCTATCTCTCGTTCTCTGCTTTCCATAGAGATAAGAGTACAAGAAAAGAACAACAACTGGAGGTGATGACAAATTTCAAAGGACATTCAGTCTTGCCGGCTGAGAGGTAACGGAGAAGAGAAAATGGTCAACTAGAAAGTATGCAATTTCCTACCTGAAGAGGACAGTCATTACTCAGTCTCAATCGTCTGTCACCATATAGGTCCTAACTTTAAATTTTCAAAGGAAGACAAAAATTTAGAATGTTTATCTGAAGTTCCTAGTTTTTAAATGTTGTCAATAAATTTAATTTTCTCCTAAAATGACACGGACTGGTTCACTAGCTGCAAATGTGCAATACGGTAGAGCCGTTTTTTTTTTAATATAACTTCCAAGATTTTTAGCTTCCCCAGATATGTTTATTTAACATCTATATATGCAAGGCCTATAGTCAGATATTGGGCAAAGCACTACAAAGACTGAAGCTCATTTATTTTCCTCCTCTCATGTTATTTTACATTCAACATATTATTCCTCAGAGACAACTTAAAACCAACAATATTAACATCTTATTATTAATTAATTCCAAACTAAGCCATTTTCTCTGAAAGGGCAGCAATGGAAACTCTTCAAAGTTAAATGCCTAGGGTGTGATGAAAAATGGTTTACAAATGCTTTGCCACGTCTGTAAATATCACAGCTAGCCTTTGGGCCTTTATGTCTGCTACTCTTTCAGCCTGGAAGGGCTGACACCTCCAGGAAGCCTTCTTATGTTCTCCCTTATCATCCTGAACTTTAGCCCCTCTAGGCTCACTACACACACTACTGAAACCATGCCGCTGTTGTTTACCTCCCCATACTTTAAGGATAAAGCCTATACAGAACACAGGATTCCATCTCCAGAAGCATGACTAGATGGGCCATGTGCCTGAATACACAGAAGCTGTTCCTTCAGCAGGGCAACTACTTTCTTAGCAGCTACCTTGCAACTAGGGCTCATTTCTGCACTCAATAATAGTATGGTGAGTAAGTCTCTGCCCTCTCAGTACACACTGCAGTTCAGAGAATGAAACAGTTAAGGATTTGTTAAACACAGAGTAAAAAAATACATGGCTCCTTTTCAGGTCATCGCCAGTACAGGTGCGTGGCTTTGGGAGTACCACTGAATTTCTCTGAGCCTTAGTCTCTTCTGCCCAATAAAAATGCAAATAATGCCAACTTTACTAGGTGGTTGTGAGAAGTGAATAAGGAATTCTAAGAAGGGCTAAGCACACCGCATATGCTATAGTTCATAAATATGCTACCAACAAACACCTTTTAAAGAAACCAAAACTCCAAGTGACTTCGCAACCAACTGATTTTTAAATCCTTGACAGTTAAGTGAAAGAGGAAATAATTCAATAATTGCTATACAGACTACCAAATAGTCGTTTAGTTTTACGAAACTATAATTTCTACCAAGCTCGAGAAAAACCAACAAACACCTCATAATCCATGTTCTGTAAAACAAATAGTTCAAGGATTGTCATGTATATTTATCGTGGCAAAACAAAAACCTGTATGTGAAAAGTCAGGAGACAAATTCTGACTTAGCATTAGGAAAAAAATCTAAGATTTCCAAATAACCTACAGCTATCCAATAACATACAGTAATCAGCTTTCGTGCCTGTGCCCCACCACCCCCAAGATGTCCTAACCCCAGAACCTGTGAATATGTTATGTTACATGGCAAGTGGGAATTAAGGTTGAAAAAGAGACTAGAATTGCTAAACAGCTGACCTTTTTTCAAAAAAATTTAAATGACTTTGGCATATTTTTTTATTCATTTTTTGGCCACACTGCACAGCATGTGGGATCTTAGTTCCCTGACCAGGGATCGAACCCATGCCCAGTGCAGTGGAAGCATGGTCTAAACCACTGGTGAGTGTGTGTGTGTGGATGCTAAGTTGCTTCAGTCGTGTCCAACTCTTTGTGACCCTATGGACTGTAGCCCACTAGGCTCCTCTATCCATGGGATTCTCCAGGCAAGAATACTGGAATGGGTTGCCATGACCTCTTCCAGAGGATCTTCCAGACCCAGGGATCGAATCTGTCTTCTGCAGCTCCTGACTGCAGGTGGATTCTTTACCGCTGAGCCATGGGGAAGTCCTTTAACCACTGGCTCAGCAGGTGAACACCTAAGGACCACCACTGAACAGCTGATCTTGAAATAGGGAAAGAATCCTAGATCACTGAGGTGGGCCCTGTATACATCAAAGAGGGAGGCACCAGGAAGCTAACACAGCTTTCCTAGGATTCTTTACAGATGAAGTTCAAGTAGATAGACAAGTTGTTCGCAGTGTGTTGCGGGGTAGGTAAAATGTCATGATGCCTCAGATAAGGACTGTCAAGTTGGGTCTAAGCAAAATCCCTGAAACGGCATGCACATTTTTGAGTATGCAACACTTGCCCCCTTTCTCAGTAGAGAGTTTAAAATGTTCAAAGATTCTCAAAACGATCTGTTTAATAAGAACATTCTTTCTCAGTTATTTCCTAACAGTGAGCTTTTAACGTTCCACGGTTTTCTAAGAGAGCAAATCTCAAAGTGTAGCCCATCAAACACCAAACGTTGATGTTTTGTACATGAAAATTCACCAAAGGTTGTTTGTAAAATGTAGATTGCTGATTTCCACCCCAGAAAGAATCTCTGGCAGCTGTAGGAAAGTTCATTATTTAACAAACTGGAGGGAGAGAAGACAGGGAATGCTAAAACACAGTTTAAAAAAGCCACTGCTACAAGAGGGATTTTATGAAACACTAAGCTGAAGTTTAATTGTTCCCTTAAATCTTAAAGTCTCAGTACACTCACCATGCCATTAACTTCATGTAACATTTTTTTTTTTTTCTGGGCCTCAAGTAGCTCAGAATATGCAGGCAAATGCCTACGCCAAATTTTTTATATTACAATTCATGGTATGGAGGGACTGAATGATCGGCAGGTAATAATCATACATCAGGCTCAATATGCACTAGCCCCTTTTGTAAAGAAAAATAATGCCTGGCACACTACATTGCAAACTATTAAATACCAGGAGAATTGTGTTTTGTTTAATGACAACTTTCTATAATAAATTTAAGGAATTTCAACGACTACCCAGTTCCACAAGGGTTAATTCACAACTCACTGCAGTTGCCCAGCAACAGTGAGACCTGAGAGGAATTCAAGATGAAGCACTCTGCTTTGGATAAACAGGCTCTAGGATAGTTCAAAGCACATCTCAGGAAGAATTTAAATAATCCTAGATTCTTACATCTCCCCATCCATAGAAAAACACTAAGATAATAAATATTAAAATCATTAACATGACATATCTGTTATGATCGGCAGTAATCTTTGCTAAGCTATACGCTTGACTGCATGCATTTCCTAGCCAAAAAAATTAATATGCAATCTGGCTTACCCGCCTCCCGCGCCCCCCCCCCTCCCCCCTCCCTGCAGAGTAGTTCCTCAGAGCTGAGTGGCTGTCTCCGGGGCTATAAAACTCAGTAAGACCTCGAATAAAACTTAAACTCACAACTCTTACGTTCTGTCTTTAAGTCGACACCTTCGTAAGATTCCCCTCCTAAATTTTCACTCTTTCTAGCTCATGTTTTGCTTAAAACATTCTTCCGGACCTATGTCTGATGATGTCTAGACATTTACAAACAGCGTCCTTCACCAGTGCTGGCGTAGAGCAATCCCAGGGGCCTCGAAGGTCTCCTAACTGAGACGGGTCAGGAGAATGAATAAAGGCAGCTAACGATGACGTCTGAATGTCAGCAAACTTGGGCAATTAGCCAACTCTAAAGACACCTGAAATATGACTGGGAAGGGGCCTGAGACAGGCCTCAGAACCCAAATTCCAAGGCAAGGTCACGAAGAAGCCAGGCGGCCAGGGATGGAGTCAAGTTCTCCTAGCTTCCAAAAAAGCCCTTTGCGGCATGCACTAGACCACGTCAGCAGACCCTCTCCCAGAAAAAACGATTAGGGAACGGTGAGCTCCGGGTGCCTCCACACCCAGTGCAGGCCCTCGATCAAAAAGCCACTGCCCCAGGCCCACTGCTCAGGTACAGAGAAGCTGAGCAAGCCCCGGCCACTCACCCCGCAGCCACTGCGTACTGTGAAACCATCTCCAACTAGCTCCACGGCCGACAGACCACCTAGCAGCCCCCTTAACCAGCTCTGGGCTTCTGCGACTGCCAAAGCCCAGAAGGCAACGCAGCAGCGGGTCACAGCCTAGCCTCCAGGAGGCCGCCATCTTCCCGGCCTTCTCCTGGGCTGCCCTCAGCACAGCCTGATCGCCCAGTCATCAAGGCCCGCCCATGCCCCGCCTCCCACCCGGGGACACGACCCCCCAGAGGCCAGCGCGCCTCTGAGTCGAGTTCTAGCCCCGCCTCCAACCTGGTTGGCCCCCGCCTCCCGGCAAGGCGGCTGCGCGGTTGGGTCAGAGAGGCCCTCTCAGACCCGCCTTTCATCTTGTCCGCCCCGCCCCCAGGCTGCCCTCAGAGCCGCCTGATTTTAGTTCGGGCCTCGTTGCGTTGGCCCAGGCGAAGCGCCAGGAGCAGAGCCGTGCGAAGGTGGCGAGGCGCGGGTACTGCTAGTCCCGGCCATGTCTGGCTCTCACGCTCCAGAGGGAGACTGTTGCTTACGGCAGTGCCGCGCGCAGGTAGGGGCGGGGCCGTCGGTGCCCTCTATTCCCAGGAGGCGAGGCGGCGGCGGAAGCGAGGCGCCGGGCGGGTGGGGCTTTGCGCCGGACCGGACGCGACCACCGTGTGCCGCCGCCTGCTCCCCGCGTGTGGACTTGAGGCCCCGGCCTACGCGGCGAGCTGTGCTTTCAGCCCTGGGATTTTTCGGCCGCGAGGGCTGGGCACCAAACGTTGAAAAGGGAAAAATAACTGAGGGGGAGCATTGGGCGTCTTTAATGTGCGTCTCAAAACCATTTAACATAAAGACAGACCTTCGGGGAAACTCGAAGCTCTGGAGTGGAATGGGAGCTAAGACTGTGCTCTGCAGCTGTTTTCCTGCGCCCTTCGTTTGCTGCTCAGCAGGCAGTGGGAAAACGTCCGCAGAGCCATCTCTTCGGACTGTTGCCAGCACTTTTACTCTGCGCAGTTGCTCTTTGACTACCTCGGTTTAGATTGATTATGGAATGATCTTAAAAAGGATTTTTCCTTAAGCAGAAGAGGAAAATCCACCCTTAGGCTGCGCATACCTTTTCATTCTGGAACACCCACGTGCTCAGGGTGATGATTAAGGGCTAGGCCTTGGGTATGGAGGAAATCTAGAGGAATAAACAAGACGTGAGAAGCCTTGCTTAATTAAGAGGCAGGGAGGGAAAGCGCCCCCCCACCCCACCCCGAAACTCGCTTCTTTATTTCTCCTGTTATTATCTCTTGGGGCTGAAGGTCCCAATTAAAAAGTAGTAACGTGGGTCACAGCCTAGCAGGTTTTATTGGTAAATTCTTGGCAACCACTATTCTTGTGTGAATAAGTAACTAACACAGATTAGCAAAATCTCTTATTTGTTTTCTTCTTCCCACGTACTACAGTTTGTTTATTCTTCATTTCACTGCCATTTAAAAAGTCGTCCACTGTCTGCTTCTACAAGGGTTAGGTCAGTACCTGCTGGAGTTACCTGACTTTCAACACACCCTGAAAGGAGTAGAGAAATGAGATCAGGAATGAGATACTCTAGGAAAACCTGGCAGAGCAGGCTGTCAGACAGTTGTTTTCAAGAGAGCATTTTATAAGTATTAATTTCTTGCATTTTTATCTTATCTAGAAAAGCACTAAAATAATTGAGACATCTGTTCCTCGTGACTAGCGTCAATCTTCTGGTGATTAACATCAACCCTTGGCCAAAATGTGGGCTTGATTCCGTGTAACTCCCCTTCACTAAAATAATCTTTCAACTGACCTCCCTTCTCACCACTTTGGATCAGTTCCTCAGAACTGAGAGGCTGTCTCCCTGCCTATAGTCCTCATTTTACCCCCAATTAAACTTAACTTTATGCTAAGCTGGGAAGGATTGAGGGCAGGAGGAGAAGGGGACGACAGAGGATGAGATGGTTGGTGGATGGCATCACCGACTCAATGGACATGGGTTTGGGTAGACTCCGGCAGTTGGTGATGGATAGGGAGGTCTGGCGTGCTATGGTTCATGGGGTCGCAAACAGGACTGAGTGGCTGAACTGAACTGAAACTTAACTTGGAGGTTGTACCTTTTTTTTTTTTTTTTTCAGCCAACATAGCTTTTTAAAAACTATCCCCTGGAGTATAAATTCCATTAATGCAGAGACTCTGTTTTGTTCAGGGCTGAATTCCCAGAAGTGCTACCTGTGTGGTACTTAAGGAACACTTAAAACTGGTATCACTATCCACTTAGCAACTTGGCCAACTGAAAACTTAGACTTCCTTGAAGCCTTTTTTTTTTTAGGTTTTCTTACCCAAAGCCTATCCTTTTTAACTTCTTTATCTTCCAAATCCATCTCCACCATCACACATTAAAATTTCTTTTTGAAACTATTTTGCACAGCCTTCTGGTCTGGTCTGGTCTTTTGCTTCCTTGGTCATCCTTCAGCCTTTCTTCTGTACTACCCCTATAGAAATGTTTCAAAAACAAGATGTGATCCAATCATCTTCTACTTAAAATGACTCAGCAGCTATCAGCCATCTGTAACATAAAGTCCAAACCCCAGTGCATGGCATGAAAGATCCTTACAGTCTTTATCCCTACCTGCCTCCATCCCACAGAACCTAATTCTGGTTGCAGGTGCTTAAGAGTTCTCTCTGACTGAAATGCTCTTTCTCCTCTTCACATACCTGCGTACTCCGCCACATCCTTTATTAAAACTTAGCTCAGCATCCCTTCCTCTCTGGTCTTTCCCAACTCCTGCTTCCTCCCAGAAGTAGCTTCTACTCTGATAATGCCCTGGACCATCTTGTTTTATATGTTGTTTTGTGATTTTACAACTTTTACTAGAGTTTGAGCCCTCAAGGGTAAGGATTTCATCTTACTCATATTTATTTCTTTGGGGCCTTCAGTAAAGTTTTGTTAAGTAAATGAATGAGAGGGCTATTCAATAGGTACACAAAAAAGGTACAAAGGGCAATTGCCATGACACAGAGTTTGAGGAAGGATCACTTCTGCCTGAGAAGATGAGAGAAGGAATCATAGGGGAAGTGGGTATGAAGGCTGATAATTTGACAGCTAGAGTTGGGATAATTGGAGATCCAGCATGAGCAATAACAGTGGAAAGAGAAAACGATGTATTCTTGGCTGTCAAGATAATGTGTCTTAAGTCATCTATTGCTGCATAGCAATTATCCCAAAACTTAGGCGTAACACACAATCATTGTCTCACACAGTTTCTGACAATTAGGAATACAAGAGAATTTAGCTCAGTGTTCTGGCTTAAAGTTTCTCATGAGATGGCAGTCAAGTTGTCAACTAGAGCTACAGGCGTTCAAACCTTGGCTGCAGCCGGGATGTGCTTCCAGGCTCACAAAGTTACTGGCAGGCCTCTGTTCCCCCCATTTTATTGGACCAAGCATCAGTTCTTCCCTGTATGGTCTTCTGCATAGGTAGTACCCTATAACATGGCAGCTGCTGATCCAAAGGAGAGCACAGAAGACAGAAGCTGTAGTCTTCAGTAACCTGATATCAGAAGTGACAGACTATCACTTCTCAGTCGGTCTTCACACAGACCAGCCCCATACAATTTGGGATGGAACTCTACACCAGGAAGTGGAAACCAGGGAACTGGGATCATCGTTAAGGACCACCCTGGAGGTTGATTACTATGTAGGTGGACTAGAACTGAGAGATTTATGTAAAAAAAAAAATGAAAACATTTGAAAGTTAAATTGGAGCAAGAAAGCAGAAGGACTTAAATAACAGACCTAAGACATGGTATCTGATCATTAAATGATTTGAGGAAGGGAGTTTAAGTGATCAAAGTAGTGTATTATATTAGTACTAAAAATAGAGTGAAGGGTAACCTGGAGGGAAATGGAGAAGTTGTAGGCAAAGAGGCCGAATAAGAAAAAATAACCTTCATCCTGGCCAAATATGAGTCCGTGAGAGCTTTACACTCTAGTATTTTAAAGTAAGAAAAGCTAGGATGATGGGAAAGTGAATTCCACAAAATTAACTGCATTCAATTTAAAGGACTAGCTTTTATTCTGACATTATCCTTCCTACTCTTTTTATGTTAAACATGCACTTTCTTTTTTGAAGAATGTGATAATGATTAAATATAACTAACGTTGTAACTTAGCAATCTTAGGTCAGTCCCTGAAATTTAAAGAACAACAGCAACGAAAGCTATTGGTTTTGAAATTCAGAAGTCTAGGAATCACTCATCCAGATTATTAATATAAGGAACTCAATACCCAGAGAGAGTCACTGACTTACATAGGGCACTCAGCTAGTGGATATCAGAGTTAAAGCCGGGCTCCTTGTGTTACCATGTTCAAGCTCACTCTGTTCGCTGCACAATAGGCCATTGAATTGAGAGACAAGGTGTTGAGGCAAAGAAGAGACTTTAATTCGGGAGCCAGCAGCCTGAGAAGATAGCATGCTAGTATCTCAAAATAACCATCTTATTGGGGTCTGGATGCCAGGTTCTTTTATAGTTTAGAGAGAAACAAGGAGAAACTAAAGTCCTAAAGTCAAAAGGCAGAATGGAGAGGGAGATGCAGTGGGGAAGTAAAGTGAACGGGTCTTCAGTCTTGGAAAAATCTCCAGGGGAATGTCCAGCCTTCAGAAGGAGTGTGTTAATCTCTTCAATGAGACGCTTCAACAGTAAGCGAACTGATAACCTCCGGATGTTCAAGCTGGATTTAGAAAAGGCAGAGGAACGCGAGATCAAATTGCCAACATCTGTTGGATGGTGAAAAAGGCAAGAGAGTTCCAGAAAAGCATCTACTTCTTTATTGAATATGTCAAAGCATTTGACTGTGTGGATCACAACAAACTGCAGAAAATTCTTCAAGAGATGGGAATACCAGACAGCCTTACCTGCCTCCTGAGAAATCTGTATGCAAGTCAAGAAGCAACAGTTAGAACCAGACATGAAACAGTGGACTGGCTTCAAATTGGGAAAGGAGTAGGTCAAGGCTATATATTGTCACCTTGCTTATTTAACTTATATTTAGAGTACATCATGCAAAATGCCAGGCTGGATGAAGCACAAGCTGGAATCAAGATTGCCAGGAGAAATATCAATAACCTCAGATATGCATATGATACCACCCTTATGGCAGAAAGTGAAGAGGAACTAAAGAACCTCTTGATGAAAGTGAAAGAGAGTGAAAAAGTTGGCTTAAAACTCAGTATTCAGAAAACTAAGATCATGGCATCCAGTCCCATCACTTCATGGGAAATAGATAGGGAAACAGTGGAAACAGTGTCAGACTTTATTTTTGGGGCTCCAAAATCACTGCAGATGGTGACTGCAGCCATGAAATTAAAAGACGCTTGCTCCTTGGAAGAAAAGTTATGGCCAACCTAGACAGCATATTAAAAAGCAGAGACATTACTTTGCTGACAAAGATCCATCTGGTCAGCACTATGGTTTTTCCAGTGGTCATGTATGGATGTAAGAGTTGGACCATAAAGAAGGCTGACCACTGAAGAATTGATACTTTTGAACTGTGGTGTTGGAGAAGACTCTTGAGAGTCCCTTGGACTGCAAGGAGATCCAACCAGTCCATCCTGAAGGAAATCAGTCCTGAATATTCATTGGAAGGACTGATGCTGAAGCTGAAACTCCAATACTTTGGCCACGATGTGAAGAACTGACTCATTTGAAAAGACCCTGATGCTGGGAAAGATTGAAGGCGGGAGGAGAAGGGGATGATAGAGGATGAGATGGTTGGATGGCATCACCAGCTCAATGGACGTGAGTTTGAGTAAGCTCTAGGAGTTGGTGATGGACAGGGAGGCCTGGCATGCTGCAGTCCCTGGGGTCGCAAAGAGTAGGACACAACTGAGCGACTGAACTGAACTGATACATATTCAACTTATTGCTGTAGTGGATATTGTCCAGTTTCTCTTTATTATTTATTTGTAAATCCAGGATTCCTGTTTATTTTCAGGTGTATGTGTTTTGAATTCTCTTTGGTACACACAGTTGTACCATCTTTTTGATTCCCTCATTAGTTGATGGGCTAAAATGCGTTTGACAGGTGTTCGTTTTATGATTGTAGGAGAGTCCCTCCCAGGAAAACCTCTGAGAAATACATGCCTCTGTTATGCTTAAATTGAAAGAAAAGGTGGAGGAGAGTAGAGCCACGGCTGGCTGTGAGCAGGTACCTCAATGACATTCGAGGCTGAATCCTTAAAGTAACCGTCATGGTCCGAGCTCGGGTTGGAAAAGAATTTCCAGACATGAGACAAAATGAGAGCTAAATAAAGTTTATTAGAGTGGGAGACACTCTTAGAACAGCGGGCCAGCTCAAGGGAGAACCGATGTTGAACAAGGTCCTTAGTCCACTTTTATACCCAGGGTACAAGGAGTGGGATAGGGGACTTGTGGGTCATTTGCTGGTTGGATGAGGCACTTATACTGGATGGGGTGAAAAGTAAGGCAAATACCTTCTTCCTATGGGGTTGGGGGGGACAGGTTGTACTGCTCAGGAGGACCTGAAATCCATTAACAGGGGAGGGAAGGATGATAAGGATCTGGCTTTTCTGTTCCTGCATTCCAAGACCCTCCATGGTTTTATCTGCTCTTTAGTTCTTGGGTCACAACAATAACTAGATTAAAAAATTGGGGATATGAAATATTGATTCAAAAACTGTTTAGGCCTTAGTTTTTAATATATATAAAACAACCCTGATGGATGGGGTGGGGAGGGAGGTGAGAGGGGAGTTTAGGACTGGGGGACACATGTATACCCATGGCTGATTCATACAATATGGCAAAAACCACCACAATATTGTAAAATAATTAGCCTCCAATTAAATAAATTAATTTAAAACATATATATATACACTAAATACTGTTAAATGTTGCCCCGTAACTGTATGGAACCTCTACTATAAGAAGTTGATTGCAATCTATCTTTAGATATAGCTTTTAAAACCCTTATTCTAAGTGAAAAATCAGACTTAATAACAAACAAGATACTATTGACATTCAGGGGAAAGCTAAATACTAACTAAATCTTTTCTTTCTTATCAATTCTTATTAAAATATGTATTCTGATTTTTCTTTTCTCACCATTCTGCGGAACTTAAATGACTGCATTTTTTAGTAAATATACCTCTCTTGGTTCCTGCTGCTAAGTGATTATTTTTTTGAAATTGTAATTTTGTGGATTTGAATGAAACCTTACTAACAACAGCTGCTGTATCATTGTTAAACTCCTGTAGCAGGAAGCTGGCTAATGGTTCTAATACCTCAGTACTGGAAAGACAAAAGGGAAACGGGGTAGGGGGTGAGGGTGCGGGGAGCGGGGCTTAAGAACAGTCTATTTCCTATAATGTTTGCAACTTGCTGTGCAAATTGATGGTTTTAAGGATTGAAAACTGCAGGAGTCTTCTCATTGGCTGCATTTTAATATGTAATTAAAATATCATTTATATTCCTAAAAAAGGAAATAGCAAATTATACAAGGCATCAGTAATTTTGGCTAGATTTAAAAAGGAAAAAATAAGAAAAACCAACATAGCTTTATTATTCATTTTAATTCAGAAATTTTTCATTGATTAAAGTGGAAAGGAAATGAACATCGTGACATACATTGTGCTGCCTGCTTTATGTCTATTATCAGTTCAGTTCAGTTCAGCCACTCAGTCGTGTCCAACACTTTGCGACCCCATGGACTGCTGCATGCCAGGCCTCCCTGTCCATCACCCACTCCCGGAGTTCACTCAAACTCATGTCCATAGAGTCGGTGATGACATCCAGCCACCTCATCCTCTGTTGTCCCCTTCTCCTCCTGCCCCCAATCCCTCCCAGCATCAGGGTCTTTTCCAATAAGTCAACTCTTCGCATGAGGTGGCCAAAGTATTAGTGTTTCGGCTTCAACATCAGTCCTTCCAAAGAACACCCAGGACTGATCTCCTTTAGGATGGACTGGTTGGATCTCCTTGCAGTCCAAGGGACTCTCAAGAGTCTTCTCCAACACCACAGTTCAAAAGCATCAATTTTCAGCGCTCAGCTTTCTTCACAGTCCAACTCTCACATCCATACATGACTACTGAAAAAATCATAGCTTTGATAGCTTATGGTGAATGATGTCGGATTCGTGATCTCTGAAGTCGGATTCGTGATCTCTGAAGAAGATTTAGCTATGGGACTAGGGACCAGGCTTGATCACTCAATAGCTTTTGTGTAGCAGAGTTTTATTAAAGTAAGAAAAGGGTCTGAGAAAGCTTCTGACATAGACATCAGAAGGGGGACGGAGAGTGCCCCCCTCGCTAGTGTTAGTGAGAGAATTATATACTTTGATGAGTTGTTACAATATATCCAAAGAATGTCTCAAGGTTGTAAAGATCTTACTAGACCCACTTCCATAATTTGCATTTTAAGATAGCAGGATTAGCCAGAAGGTTTTCAGGAAGGAGAAACTGTCCTCAAGCAGGATACACTGTGGTTATATAATCCCTAGTACAGAGTTTAAACTGAGTTGTGTAATCATCAGTTCCGGGCTTAAAGAAAAAAAAATTTTTTTTATGTGACTAAGACTAAGGAATGTAGAGAGGGGAAAAAAAACCACAAAGTTTGTCCTTTCCTCCTCCTTGAGAATTCCAGACCCCTCTCTCTTCGGGGACCCCTGGATCTTATCAATCTGCCTAGGAATTGACTCTCTCAGTTTTGACCAGACGGACCTTTGTTGGCAAAGTAATGTCTCTGCTTTTTAATATGCTGTCTAGGTTGGTCATAACTTTTCTTCCAAGGACCAAGTGTCTGCTAATTTCATGGCTGCAGTCACCATCTGCAGTGATTTTGGAGCCCAAGAAAATAAAATCTCTCACTGTTGCCATTGTTTCCCCATCTGTTTGCCATGAAGTGATGGGACTGGATGCCATGATCTTCGTTTTTGAATGTTGAGTTTTAAGCCAACTTTTTCACTCTTCTCTTTCACCTTCGTCAAGAGGCTTTTAGTTCCTCTTCACTTTCTGCCATAAGGGTGGTGTCATCTGCATATCTGAGGTTATTGATATTTCTCCTGGCAATCTTGAATCCAGCTTGTGCTTCACCCAGCCCAACATTTTGCATGATATAGTCTGCATATAAGTTAAATAAGCAGGATGACAGTATACAGCCTTGATGTACTCCTTTCCCTTTTTGGAACCAGTCTGTTCTTCCATGTCCAGTTCTAGCTGTTGCTTCTTGACCTGCATACAGATTTCTCAAGAGGCAGGTCAAGTGGTCGGATATTCCCATCTCTTTAAGAATTTTCCATAGTTTGTTGTGATCTACTCAGGACTTCCCTGGTGGCTCAGAGGTTAAAGCGTCTGCCTGGAATGCGGGAGACCTGGGTTTGATCCCTGGGTTGGGAAGATCCCCTGGAGAAGGAGATGGCAACCCACTCCAGTACTCTTGCCTGGAGAATCCCATGGAGGGAGGAGCCTGGTAGGCTACAGTCCATGGTGTCGCAAAGAGTCGGACACGAATGAGCGACTTCACTCACTCACTCGGTCAAAGGCTTTGGCGTAGTCAATAAAGCAGAAGTAGATGTTTTTCTGGAACTCTCTTTCTTTTTCTATGATCCAATGGATGTTGGCAATTTGATCTTGTGTTCCTCTGGCTTTTCTGAATCCAGCTTGAACATGTGGAAGTTCACAGGTCACATACTGTTGAAGCCTGGTTTGGAGAATTTTGAGCATTACTGTGCTAGCTTGTGAGATGAGTGCAATTGTGTGGTAGTCTGAACATTCTTTGGCATTGTCTTTTTTTGGGATTGGATATATCCATTATATGTCATTTTAATCCTCAGCATGTTCTTATTTAATGGATGAGTAAACTGAGGCCTGGGCTTCCCTGGTGGCTCAGTGGTAAAGAATCCATTTGCCAATGCAGGAGACACCAGTTCGATCTCTGGGTAGGGAAGATCCCCTGGAGAAGGAAATGGCAACCTACTCCAGTATTCTCGCCTGGAGAATCCCATGGACAGAGGAGCCTGGGGGGCTATAGTGCATGGGGTCACCAAAGAGCCAGACATGACTGAGCAACTAAACAACAACAAAACTGAGGCCCCAGGTCATGTAAGCAATTAACCCCAAAGCCTCTGCTGAGTCAGAACTTTAAAAAATTTCAGCTTTCCCATATCCTTAATTTTATATTCTTAAGTCTGCTCCATCAAATTATCACTAGCAATACTTATCTAAAATAAAATAATATGTATAATATTAACAATGAATATGGGAAAATACCATAATTCCCAATACCCATATAAGTAGCTAAAAATGTAGTCTGTTCAATAATAACCCCTCTTTGGACTCAAAGATGTTTTTTCTCCTTTACCCAGCGCTGAGATTTCTACAGGCAGATTTGCTAACTGTGCTTTGCTGCACGGTGCATCTATTTCTTGTTCACTTTAATCTGGAGAGTATAGTCCCTTGGGGTCCCCTGTGTGTGTAGGGATTTTCTATTGGATGCCCCGTTTGGAGCATACCTTAGGTTTTATCTTGTGCTTCTAATGACTTGCACAGCTATCAAAACTGAAGCACTAGGTCACCAGTTTTTTTCAGATGCCTTCAAGGAAGTTATAGGAGCTCACTTCCCTCCCAGGTAGACTCACTTTTTTCTGTAATGGCCCCCGTGAAACCTTATTTTCCAGCCAGCTAAGCAATATATTTTGAAATGTTTTTTAAAATAATTCAGCTGTTTTAGTTGTTTTCAAGGTAAGAGTTGTAAATCATTACTGCCAAAATGGAATTCATAGTATTTCTTTATTATTGTTTTTGTTTGCATTCATTTTAGCTTTAGCAAAAGGGGGGAAATGCTTTATTTTCTTTTTCTAAACAAATAATCACCAGACATATGTAAAAGTGGGGCTTTTATTTCAGCTAGATTTATTGTACCGATAATTTCACCATCTATATGAATGTGGAATCATCATGTTGTACATCTGAAACATAATGTTATATGTCAATTATATCTCATATATTACTTATATAACATCTTAAACAGTAAGATGTTATCCCAACATATATCTTCATAGAATGGAGCCTGCTGCTGCTGCTGCTAAGTCGCTTCAGTCTTGTCCGACTCTGTGCGACCCCATAGATGGCAGCCCACCAGGCTCCCCCTTCCCTGGGATTCTCCAGGCAAGAACACTGGAGTGGGTTGCCATTTTCTTCTCCAATGCATGAAAGTGAAAAGTGAAAGGGAAGTCGCTCAGTCAGGTCCGACCCTCAGCGACCCCATGTACTCCAGCCTTCCCGGCTCCTCCATCCATGGGATTTTCCAGGCAAGAGTACTGGAGTGGGGTGCCATTGCCTTCTCTGAGAATGGGGCCTAGAAAATATTAATTATGATTCCTTCTGAGTGCTTTTTATGTCATTTTCTTGACTTATATTCCATAATGAGTATACACTGATTTTGTAATGATAGAAAACAGTATAATTACTATGGAAAAAGGACTTTTTTTTAGAAAAAAAAATTGAACCAACACAGAGAAGATGAAAAAATAACTATCATAGTATATATCATGTACATCATGCCTTAATGAGGTGTTTTAAAAAAGTTGTTTTGTTTAAAGAAATCTTCTGGGTAGACTGAAGTGTGTCTCTTTCAGCACTAGATTCTATTTTATTTCAACCATTTCATTAAGACACTTTGCAATATAATCTGGCATTTCCCCACCTCATTGTTATAACTTGTTCCATAGTATTGGACTGTGTGGCCCTTAACTGAATGATTCTAGGTTGCCAAACAATATGGCAGATCTACTTTCCAAACATTAAAAACAAAGTATATTTTGTAATAATTTTCTCTCTCACAGTATCCTCTCTATGGTAGATTTTCTTAAACTTCCTTAAATTGGTTTTTTACTAGAGATATCTAGTATATATTGTCAGAGAAGGCAATGGCACCCCACTCCAGTACTCTTGCCTGGAAAATCCCATGGACGGAGGAACCTGGTGGGCTGCAGTCCATGGGGTCACTAAGAGTTGGACACGACTGAGCGACTTCACTTTCACTTTTCACTTTCATGCATTGGAGAAGGAAATGGCAACCCACTCCAGTGTTCTTGCCTGGAGAATCCCAGGGACAGGGGAGCCTGGTGGGCTGCCGTCTATGGGGTCATGCAGAGTCGGACACGACTGAAGTGACTTAGCAGTAGCAGCAGCAGTATATACTACAATAAGTATATATTATATAGTATGTATTATAGTAAGTATATAAATATATTATATATATTTTAGTAAGATATCAAGTAACTTACTATAATAGTTACTTGATAAAATAATGTCTATTTAGAAATCATTATCTTCTTTTTAAGGACAAGGAACATCCAAGATACCTGATCCCAGAGCTGTGCAAGCAGTTCTACCATTTGGGCTGGGTCACTGGGACTGGAGGAGGAATTAGCTTGAAGCATGGGTAAGTTTCTGGCTGATTCTCCATATAAGTAGACCACCAAGAGCCTAACATGTATTATGTCAAAGAACAGCTGATGATCAGTTTCTATTTACTCAAGGTAGTTAGTTTCTAAATAGAGAAATAGGTATTTGCATAACCCAATGGAGTAAGTGTGCTCTAGATGTTGCATATATAATAAATACCTGTGGACTTAAGAACCACAATTTGTAATCCAAATAATTTGGTCCCAGTCTTTGGAGTACCAAAGTTAACTAACATGCTGCTGGATATGTTCGTGTCTGAAACTATAAAGGATCCCCTCTGGGTAGACAGGATTTGTTTCAAAGGTTCAGATTCATATTTCAGAGTCACTTAGATACAGATTGTTTACCATCCAAAAATCCTAAAAATTACATTTTGAGTAAAAAAGGCAATATGCGTTTCTAACTACATGTATCGTTATTAATGAACTTAATACCTGCGGGTCCATGTTGCTCACAGGACAAAACAAGAGGTATTTGACTTGAAGTAGAAGGAATAAATAGTATTTAATTGTTCATTATATTTATTCAGTGTCATTCCTTTAAGAGGATGAAAAAATAAGTAACCTACTTATAATGAAAATAAAGGTTGTAGAATCTCATTCCCTTAAGTGTTTCTGGAACAGGATTAATATTTTTCTGACTGAAATGTTTTAGGAATATTAATTGTCTGGAGGCTGAATATTAAATTGAGTAACTTGATTTATTTCTTTATCCTAATTCACTTTCTTTAACAAAATTGGACTACTGCAATATTTATGTGATATTGAATATATAGAGTAACACCTCCAAGGAGGCTGCATTGTTTAGAAAAGAATAGAATGTAAAATGTAATCAGTAAACTTTTTTTTTTTTGGCCTTGCAACATGCAGTTATCTTAGTTCCCCAACTAGGAATTGAACTCTTGCGCCTTGCATTGGAAGCATGGCTTCTTAATCACTGAACCACCAGGGGAGTTTCTATAATCAGAACATTTTGGTAAAGGGACTTTGTGGCATACCACAAAATGATGCCATTGAAACTTCATCTGCTTCAAATTACCAAGAAACTCATGAGATATAATTAAACTGTGGGAAACGGCAGGAGAGGCCTTATTCAACAGCTGTCAGAGTTCATATGTAGGGAGGCTCTTGGTCTGCAAAGGTCCTGTTCCTCATAGTACGTGGTACCTCCATTACGTGGGTCCTCTTATCATCAACCCAGTGCTAATGTGTCAATCAGTATTTCACAGGTTTTCAGAGCATTTTGCCAAAACTTTCAAGTTGACCTGTTCACAACAAAGTCCTATAACAGTTGTTGTTATTATAGTTGTTTCATTTTTTCATTTAGGAGTTGAGTCCTAGTAATTTTGTTTTTGAGCTGTATTATTTATAATAAATCATGTTCTAAACCTTGCCTTTAGTAACCTGCTTTTTAATTGCATTGTCAGAAATACTAGTTTGTACATGTACGAATAAGGGCTTCCCAGGTGGCACAGTGGTGAAGAATCCACTTGCCAATGCATGAGACTCAGGTTCAATCCCTGGGTCAAGAAGATCCCCTGGAGTAGGAAATGGCAACCCACTCCAGTATTTCTTCCCTGAAGATTCCATAGACAGAAGAGCCTGGCAGATTGCAGTCCACAAATTCCATGGACAGAGGAGCCTGGCAGCCTACAGTCCATGGGGCCACAAAGAGTTGGACACAACTGAGCACACGCACACACACACACAGGCAGTGCAGTGGTAAAAAAAATCCGCCTGCCAATTCAGGAGACACAGTAGATATGGGTTAGATCCCTGGGTCAGGAAGATCCCCACTAATAGGAAATGGCAACCCACTCCAGTATTCTTTCCTGGAAAATTTCATGGACAGAGGAGCTTGGTGGGCTACAGTCCATGGGGTCACAAAGAGTCGGACACAACACACACACACACACACACACACACACACGTACATATGTAAGAAACAGAGCTTTCTACCAAACTGAATTAAAATAACTTTTTCCAATTGGCTCTTTAAAAAAAAAATAGCAAAATTAAAAACAGAATGTAAGCAAGGAGCCATTGCAGATCTCAAGAAGAAATTTTTTTTTTAAATAAAGATATAAAAGACTGTAATTAAAATGTAGAACCATTCACTAAAATTGTGTGTGGTTATGCTAAAGCCCTGAGGGGCGCATTTTAAAATTAATTGACTTTGTAGCATTACAGTCAGTTTGTAGGGAAGTTGCCTTGTATTTGTAAAATACCTGTTATTAGATTCTTAATTGGTGAGGAGCGCCGCCTGGAGGTCACAGGTGAAAACAGCCACGATTGTATGTCACTGCATTTGGGATCTTACTAAATTTGTGCTTCATAGAGTAAAATGGGTAATTTGTAGTAAAATGTTGAATTTTCTCCCTAATATTTAAATGACTTTATAGACCCATATCAATAATTTCATCAATGATATTAATATTCTCATGTTACTGAAAGTTTTTTCTGATGCTTCAGAGCAGATATATTTGGAATGAAGCACAAACCCAATAGATTATGTTTCCATAGTAAGTGTGGCAGTAAGCCCTTTGGAGAAAATGAAATTATTTACGTTTCCAAGGTTTGGCTGCTATCAGTCCAGTGTATTTGCTCCTGATGTGTGGTGCCAAACAAGAAAAGACAGCTTAGGACACAGATGAGTGTTAAATCGAAGGAAGAAATGGAGGACCAAGAAAATAACAATAGTCAAGGCTATTCCAGGATACTTAGCAGCCATTGTGTTTAGGTTGGGCTCCTACCTTTCACATTTAACATTTCCTGTTTTCACAGCATAATGTTTTTATGTGTCAGAAACACTAATCCTGTTGTATGCTACTAGAATTAAAATTAATAAACCCATATTGTAGACAAGATAATTGAAGCATAGTAAGATTTAAAGGATTTTTTTAAGTAAGAGTAGAAGCAGTACATGTACATGTATTATGAACTCCTGCGGTTTCTCCCCCTGCTCACCAGAGTGAAAGAGCAGGGAGTGTGGAGAAAACAAATTCCCAAATGTAATACCTTGAAACTCAGCATGCTTTCTTTTGTGGCTTACAGTCCCAAGAAATGCTTTACTTTTAGTCTTTAGCATTTGTCCTTCCCAAAATAAAAGCTCTATCATCTCCGTATTTTTATCTGGATATCTCCTTCCTTGTAGGTGTAAATATATTTTTTTTCTAAAATCTATTTAGCTAATCATTTAATCAAAATTAACCAAAATCTAAACTGATTTCTATTTTACTAAAGTAGTAATAAAACCCGATTTAGCATACCAGGGAATTCCCTGGCGGTCCAGTGGTTAGGACTCCATGCTTTCACTACTGAGGGCTTATTTACAGCAGACTGTTGGGAACTTTGTCTGGGTCTTTTCCCGGGGCTGCATAAATATCTTCCCGCGTGAGAAGACCTACAAGTCCACCTCCCAGCAGAGGTGATTGGACTATGTACCACACATGATTCCAGAATCTCTTTCATGTTCTTCATGTTACATGAGGACAGAAGATTTGGATCTCTGGTATTTATAAGGGGTCCTTTTTGACAGTATGATCCCTATGCATTGCCACTGGTTCCAGAGGAATGCCACTCTATGATTTTCTTAGGCAACAAAGTTCTAAAGCAGTAACTACTTTGTGAAAATGAATGCTTGAACAAAACTTCCTGTACTTTGTATTTCACTGTCTTTATCAGGCATCATGGGCTTCCCTGGTGACTCAGATAGTGAAGAGTTAGCCTGCAATGCTGAAGACCTGGGTTTGATCCCTGGGTTGAGAAGATTCCCCTGGAGAAGGGAATGGCTACCCACTCCAGTATTCTTGTCTGGAGAATTACATGGACAGAGGAGCCTGGTGGACTACAGCTTCGTGGGATCACAAAGAGTCGGACACAACTGATCAACTAACACTTTCACTTTCATACCCGGCATTTATTTTCTAGACCTTAATTTATGAGTAGACCTTAAAGGAACTTCCTTACATTTTGTCAGTTCTAAGTCTATAGGTTTATTTGTAACCCCAACTTCGGCAGCTTGATGCAGTATAGCCAGTCATCCTCATTTTCTGTGGGAAACAGTTGATTTTTTTTTTTAACTCTTTATATTGGAGTATAGACAATTGGCAATGTTGTAATAGTTTTAGGTGGACAGCAGATAGACTCATCCATACATGTACATGTATCCATTCTCCTTCAAACTCCCCTCCCATCCAGGCTGCCACATAGTATTGAGCAGAGTTCCACGTGGTATACAGTAGGTTCTTGTTGGTTATCCATTTCAAATACAGTAGTGTGTACATGACCAAACTCCCTAAATATCCTTTCCCCTATCCACCATAAGTTCGTTCTCTAAGTCTGTGAGTCTCTTTTGTGTGTTCATGCTCAGTTGCTTCAGTCCTGTCCGATCCTTTGCAACCCTGTGGGCTGTAGCCCGCCAGGCTCCTCTATCCATGGGATTCTGTAGGTAAGAATACTGGAGTGGATTGCCATGCCCTCCTCCAGGGGATCTTCCCTACCCAGGGGTTGAACCCATGTCTCATATATCGGCAGGCGGGGTCTTTACCACTAGCATCACCTAGGAAGCCCTGGGAGTCTCCTTCAGAAACAGTTAATATTGATTTAGTGTCCCTAGTCCATGCCTCAGTGGCAGAAGCTGGAGCATGCAGGTGCTGATATTTCCTTCATTTGCATTATGTGGCAGCTCTTTAACACCCTCTGGCAGCAACTGAAAGTGATACATGAGCCAGAGGATCTTTGTTGAGGGTGGAGAGAATTTAGAGAAGATTTTGAAATTAATTTCCAAATCAAATTTGAAAGCACCTTGTGGTAATGCTGTAGCATCCTCCCTTAGCACAAGTGCTGTATAACAGAGATCTCCAGATGTAACCATGCCTTTTACATTTTTAACTTTCTGCAATTGTTTTAGCTTTGTTACCATGTAGTTTCACAAGATAGAAGTGGTTTTTCAACTAGGAAGTATACTGTTCACCCAAAAAAGTAGCCCAGGGTTAAAGCTGCAATTTAACCAGCCATCCAGCAGAGGTCTCTGAACTTCATGTTTTGTAATAAGAGCATTTCAAACAACAAAATGAAACCCCATTCATTTTGACTTTGGGTAGCATATTTTCCTGATTAGATTTTAGAATTACTGTGTTCCATGTCTAGCAAGTCAGCTCTGCTTATTGATGCTTAAAGATGCTAAAGACTTGTGCTTTCAGATTTGTATTTATCCTAACTAGATGAAAGCCTGGTTGCCATTAATTTTGCACCATAAAAAGAATTAAAGAACTTTATGTGAAAATGTAGAAGACAGAAGCAACTATCAGCATGTTACTGTGTCACCAGCGTTATAAAGACATTAAAGCAGCTTGCTGTTCTTTCTGTACAGCCTATTCTATTAATTGAATAAAGCTGCTATTTGTATGATTTGATTTATAAACATGAGTAATGATAGGACTGCAAGGATACACTTTTCTTTTTTGCAAAAGCAGGACAATGGAGTTAAATAAATACCAATTTCTATATTTTGTATCACCAGCAATGAAATCTACATTGCTCCTTCAGGAGTGCAAAAGGAACGGATTCAGGTATGATAAAGGGATCCTTGTCTCATCTTCTCTACCTGATTATTGTTTTGTGAAATGGAATTAATATTAAAAGAAATGTTAGTTTTGAAGGGAAATTATATTGTGATAATTTAAATAACTAATCAGCAAACATTTGTTATGCTATGCTAAGTCACTTCAGTCGTGTCCGACTCTGTGTGACGCCATAGACGGCAGCCACCAGGCTCCCCCGTCCCCAGGATTCTCCAGGCAAGAACACTGGAGTGGGTTGCCATTTCCTTCTCCAATGCATGAAAGTGAAAAGTGAAAGCGAAGTCGCTCAGTTGTGTCCGACTCTTAGTGACCCCATGGACTGCAGCCTACCAGGCTCCTCCATCCATGGGATTTTCCAGGCAAGAGTACTGGAGTGGGATGCCATTGCCTTCTCTGAAACATTTGTTAAGTAACTACTAAATTTTTTTAAGGTGGTAATGGTCCTGCATGTCACCAGGAGTTCTAAATCTTCTTTCAGCCTCTACAGGGCAAAAGTGAATAGTACAGTCTTAAATCATAATAAAAGATTATTGTAACTGCAGCATTGTAACACCATATTTATCTGCTACTGCTGCTGCTAAATCACTTCAGTGGTGTCTGACTCTGTGCAACCCCATGGACTGCAGCCTACCAGGCTTCTCCGTCCATGGGATTCTCCAGGCAAGAACACTGGAGTGGGTTGCCATTTCCTTCTCCAGTGCATGAAAGTGGAAAGTGAAAGTGAAGTCGCTCAGTCGTGTCTGACTCTTAGCGACCCCATGGACTGCAGCCTACCAGGCTCCTCCATCCATGGGATTTTCCGGGCAACAGTACTGGAGTGGGGTGCCATTGCCTTCTCCCCATCTTTATCAGGCTAATAGGTTAATCAGATTGGACCAAATGGACCAAATCAACTCATATTTAATAATGGCAAAGCTCTTCCAAAGTTATAAAACTTTGTTTCAAAATTTTGAGAGGACCCCTTCTGTATTAATGCTAGAATAATACCCAGAATAGAGTTAAAACAAGTACATAATACTTAATTCTCTCTAAGGCATAATGCTTCATTAATAAAGAATTTATATGGTAGTTTATAATAAACCCTGGCAAATGAAAGTTACAAGTCAGAAATATGCATGTATTACAAGGAAAAACCTGTGGATCTACATAATTCCTTAGAACTTAAAAAATAATGTGCCTCATCGAGATTAGCATTTCTGAGTACCAGGTAAGATTCTCAAGGAATAAGAAAATTTTATTCTCTATTTTTCTTCTTATATTATGAAATATTGAAAAAAAGTTATGATACCCATCCTAAAATAGTGATTATATAGTCTCTCTGAAATATAGTTGTGAAATTACATGGCAAAACTGAGAAATTAAATCAACGAAATGACAACCTCATACTTGCATATTAAATTTTCCATAACAATTTTTTTCTTCAAATTCTAAAGGTGGATTTTTTTTAACTTTTTTGAGATTATTTTGGTTAGTAGAAAACATATTTTTATTTCTCAAAATGGCTACATATTTTTGAGTGAGACTATAATTATATAAATATTTAAATCTGAAATTTTGAAAGAGATAAGAATACCAGACCATCTGACCTGCCTCTTGAGAAACCTGTATGCAGGTCAGGAAGCAACAGTTAGAACTGGACATGGACCAACAGACTGGTTCCAAATAGGAAAAGGAGCACGTCAAGGCTGTATATTGTCACCCTGCTTATTTAACTTAGATGCAGAGTACATCATGAGAAACGCTGGGCTGGAAGAAGCACAAGCTGGAATCAAGATTGCCGGGAGAAATAGCAATAACCTCAGATATGCAGATGACACCACCCTTATGGCAGAAAATGAAGAGGAACTAAAAAGCCTCTTGATGAAAGTGAAAGAGGAGAGTGAAAAAGTTGGCTTAAAACTCAGCATTCAGAAAACGAAGATCATGGCATCTGGTCCCATCACTTCATGGGAAATAGATGGGGAAACAGTGGAAACAGTGTCAGACTTTATTATTTTGGGCTCCAAAATCACTGCAGATGGTGGTTACAGCTATGAAATTAAAAGACGCTTACTCCTTGGAAGGAAGGTTATGACCAACCTAGATAGCATATTCAAAAGCAGAGACATTACTTTGCCGACAAAGGTCTGTCTAGTCAAGGCTATGATTTTTCCAGTGGTCATATATGGATGTGAGAGTTGGACTGTGAAGAAAGCTGAGCGTCGAAGAATTGATGCTTTTGAACTGTGGTGTTGGAGAAGACTCGAGAGTCCCTTGGACTGCAAGGAGATCCAACCAGTCCATCCTAAAGGAGATCAGTCCTGGGTGTTCATTGGAAGGACTGATGCTAAAGCTGAAACTCCCAATACTTTGGCCACCTCATGTGAAGAGTTGACTCATTGGAAAAGACCCTGATGCTGGGAGGGATTGGGGGCAAGAGAAGAAGGGGACAACAGAGGATGAGATGGCTGGATGGCATCACCGACTCGATGGACATGAGTTTGAGTGAACTCCGGGAGTTGGTGATGGACAGGGAGGCCCGGCGTGCTGCAATTCATGGGGTTGCAAAGAGTTAGACATGACTGAGCGACTGAACTGAGCTAAACAAATATATTCATGCTATATATATACACTATAGACAAACAAGAAAGAAGACATTTCTCATTGATATTTTATGAACCTTTTCTTTTCTTTTTCCTTCTCTAAATAGCCTGAAGACATGTTTGTTTGTGACATCAATGAAAAGGACATAAGTGGACCTCCGCCATCTAAGAATCTTAAAAAAAGCCAGTGTACTCCTCTTTTTATGAATGCTTACACAATGAGAGGTTGGTAGAAAATGTACTCAACATAATGAATATTTGCAGAGTAGGCTCCCCTAAATGGGCTCTCCTGTTTGGCACAGTGATAAAGAATCCTCCTGCTTATGCAGGAGATACAAGTTCAATCTGTGGGTCGGGAAGATCCCCTGGAGAGGGAAATGGCAACCCACTCCAGTATTCTTCCCTGGAAAATCCCATGGACTATAGTCTGGGCAGGCTATACTCCATGGGACTGTAAAGGAGTCAGACATGACTTAGCAACTAAACAATAAAAACTCCCCCCTAAATAATGGCAATTATTGTTGTAATTCAAATTTCTTAAATACCTGCTGTGTGCAATTCTAAACATATTAACTGATTCAGTCCTCACATCAGCCTCTGGAAGGTCCATTAATAACTTCATTTTATACATGAGAGGACAGAGGCTGTGGCAAGATTTTCCCAAAATAAACAGCTAGTGAGTATTGGGGCCAGAATTCCAATCTAGATGAGTATGACTCCACTAGATTGTCAAATTAACCAACTATTATATATACAATCCAATTCCTACTCTTAGTTTAGAGTTATACCTCTGCAAACTTGTAGTAGAAATTAATCAAACTACAAAGGAGGGAAAATCATGGTCTTTCTTCACTTAAGTGGGAGTGGTCCTCTCTTTTTTGAAAAATTTACTGTATGACAAAAGTATGACTAATTTTATTAGTAATTCCCAGAAATTGTGGTAGAAAACTAACTTAGAAAGGTTGAACCTAAAGGACAATGTAAAAATAAGAAAGTATAACTGAAGTACTGACTTAGCCATTGCAATGAAGTCATAAAGACCATGCTTTAGTATAGCCCCTGAATGAAATCAGTATACAGGGAATAATCGTGCTATGTTCTGTTCCCAGACATTACCAGCTACTATTGACAGGATGAAACTTCAGCAGCAGATTCTGCCAGCCTGAAGAATCTTTCCTAGCAAAAACGCTAAATAAACTTCCAGTTGCAAAAATAGCCATTACCGAGTTTTATAGTGTACAAATTCTTTTTTAGGTAAACCCATTGCATCTATATCTTAAAATCCCAATCATCCCTCATGTCACCAAGATGTGGCCTACACTATAAAGCCTATCTTGATCAAGGGTCAGGCTGACCTGGGTTCAAATCCCAAGTTTTCAACTACTGTCTAAAGTTGGACAGTGTAGTTAAATAACCGTAGATAAGTTATTTAACAATCTCTGAGCCTTGACCATTAAATGGGAGAGATGGTTGTTGTGATAATACAAAGAGAAAACATCTTTAAAGGAGATGTAGGAATCCCTGATTGAGTGGTCATAGTATTATGATAATGATCTCCATTATTATAATAGCTGTACTTCAGACCATCTAAAAAATGTTTTTGAACGTGTATAAAGTATTGCACGCATTGTCCGCTTGCTGGATAAAGTTTAATGTTTCTTCTTTTCGCTTTCTGACTCTTCTCTTTCCTACCTCCCTTCCTCCTCTCCTACCCACTGCCAACTTATTATTCCATGCCAAAAAAAACAAGTCCATAACCATATATAAATATGTGTGTGTGTATATATATATATATATATATATATATATAAACTCTTTGAAAAGGGTAATTTGCTTTTCACTGAGCATGTGACTATATTCTTCCCTACCACCCCCACCCCAGAAGCAGGTGCTGTGATCCATACCCATTCTAAAGCTGCTGTCATGGCCACCCTTGTCTTCCCAGGAAAGGAGTTTAAAATTACACATCAAGAGATGATCAAAGGAATAAAGAAATGTACCTCAGGAGGGTATTACAGGTATTTGCACCGCTGCCCCCCCCCCGCCACTTTTTTTTGTGCTTAAATAATTTGAACAGTATTTCTCCTTCTTGTGATAAACGGGATCCTGATATTTTTATGTATTTAATGCGATGTTATATATCTGTGTTAGTTAATACTCCATTTAATATTATACTTCCAGATCTATTCTCAGTGACACAAATTGTATGCCTCCCTTCCTTCTCCCCATTCCCAACCCAGCCTTGGTAAATTATTGCCAACATGAGTAACGAAATGTTTGTTGGAGTAAAAAGAAAAGGACTGGGCTGAGATTTCTGTAGAGCTGGAAGGACTGTGTTCCTCTGTTGAAACAACCCAAGAATAAGCACTCCTCACCTTCACTTTGTCTTCAGGAAGTTTAAGCTCTGACTAAAGTTTATGCTTCGTTTGGATTTCATGTAGTATTTCTGTAAAATTTTCATTAAAAAAATTTATAATTATTTTAATTTAGATCTCTATATGCTTATAATTTTCAGTGTGGAAAGGGGCATAGATAATATAGAACAGAGGTCCTTTAGACAAAAATCAGCTAAATCTACCAGCCCACAAAAATGTGGCCATTATTCATCAATCTAGAATATAGTGACACGAAGAAACGTGTTCCTGGGACTCGGGGACAGGCTCAGCATTTCATCTAAATGTTTGGGCATTCTTGTTCCTGAACATTCACCCTTCTTAATTTCCTAAAGGGGCTGAATCCACTTTGGCTTGTTGAGAGGAAAAGGGTGTCAGTTTCACTAAAGTGTTCTTAAGGCAGTATGTTACTGTTACTGCACGTAATAGTGCGTGTTTAAACTAGTGTGCTGAGAAGTTCAGTTGACTTGATTTTAGTTAATATTTATTGTGTGCCTAAAGCATTCCTCAGCAGTGGGAAACACCTACTTACAGAAGTTAAATATTTAAATTTTGAAAGCGTACATACTAAAGCATAGCCACATACTACCTTTTCCTCGTCTGGGTCTTGAAGGAGAGGCATTTGTGTGTTACCAATTTCACTGGCATTTGATTGCTTCAGTGAAGAAATAAAAATAGGTCAGAACATGTGAAACGGTGGGTATAGGAGCAGAGCCCAGCAGAGAGTCTTTGGAATTTGTGGAAAAAAGAATGACGCGAATGCGAAGATACCATTTGTTATGCATCACAGTGTATATACTTTTTATATATTATGTTGAATGTTTTGGAACTTAAAGAGGACAAAGTTTTTTGAGATGTTTTTGCAATTCTGTTTGAGCCTGGCTGGGAAATCAATAACAGGGTCATTATCACAGCTCCTGGGCAGTGGTACTTAATCAGGTTTTGGGTAGAATCCTAAGTATCCAGTCAAAAGAAGGGGCAAAAAAAGCTGGATGAAGTAGGAAAAAGGATGGAGTTTTTACATTTTCCACTCTACTTTTTAAAAATTTTAAGTGCATCTTAAAAATAATGATAACTTTCAAATGCTTAATTCTTCTTGGGGAGGTAACCATGTTAAACTAACTGTCCTCCCTTTTGAAGGTGAATGCCTATGGAAGGGTGAAAAGAACGCTGTTTAGTTGGAGGACTACCCCTGGCTCTGCTTCTGTAAAAGGAGTAGATCGGACTGGATTAGCTTTCAGGTCTTCTTTACTGTGGAATTATTTTGCACCTGGAGCTATTTCTGACTGTTTGGTGTATGGTAGAGGAAAATATAAGTTTGTGGTTTTCATGGCCAATACTAGGAAAGACTTGGGATTAGCAATTTTTCCCTCCATGTTTAAGGATATTTTATAATTACCTCTGTTTTACTTAAGTGAAATAATGGGCAACCTCATTCTGTTAATGATAATGATTGGCCAAGTTCTTTATCACATGACTGCTATTTATTCTGTACCTTCCCTAAAGTAGTAATTTCTGATAGTTTATTGATAGAACTTATTTTAGTTAAATGTAGCCATTACAGAGGGGGTGAAAAAGCAGATGATACATTAACAAGGCAAGAGAAGTTCATGTTACAAGGAAAATATGTGAGTTTTGATTGGTTGTATATGACCTCAGAAATAGTTTTAACTTTACCAGTGACAGATTATTTGCTTGAGTATTATTACAGAAACAAACAATGAAAAATCCATATTTTGATTTCATCACATGTACTTGCTAAAAATAAGGTAAAAACAAGTTCTAACATCATAGATTTGAGAACGTTCTAAAAATGTTATCATACCCTTAATGGTTCACTCAAAAGGTTTTTGCTGTCCCAGGACCATAAACCACACATGTATTTATTTGCCTATCCAAGACACTTTCAGGTCCTGCAGAGATAGAATAAAATGATTTCGTACTGTTGGGAAATTCCTGCTTTAAGTAGTTCAATTGTTAATCCTTCCTGTGTTCAAAACACTATGATTCTCTATGCTTCATGGAAATACTGGTATGATCTTGATAATTTCTGTGTTAGCTTTTGGTGTCCTATACAAATTTCTGCCACTTCTACTTAGGATTAGAACAATGCCTGCCAGATTCCCAAGGCGTCTTTTGATATAGTTGTTCATGCAGGATACACAGACTGACATGCAACATCTTGTTCATAATTTGGAGTGGCTTCTCGGATATAAAGAGAATGTCTAGCTTATTATTTGAAAAAGTGATCAGTTTTATATATGAATTCTTTTGTTTTAAAAAGGAGCATGTTTTGTCTTACAGGTACGATGATATGTTAGTAGTGCCTATTATTGAGAACACACCTGAGGAGAAAGACCTCAAAGAGCGCATGGCTCGGGCAATGAATGATTACCCAGACTCCTGTGCAGTGCTAGTCAGACGCCATGGAGTCTACGTCTGGGGAGAGACGTGGGAGAAGGCTAAAACCATGTAAGTGTAAACCAAGGAACATCAAGGCCAGTCACCACACTTTAAAAGAAGGATGATTTTTTTTGGTGTGTCACTGGTCAAATTGGTTTAATCTGAATTTAAACCAAATTCATAGTTTATTATTTCTAGATATTTTATTTGTATTATATATTCTTTTGTTAAGAAATAATTTTCAGGTCAGCTGTTGTTTGGCAAGTTACTGTGCTCTTTGATATAAAGAAGGAGCAACAGCTCTTGTTCTCTCAGTTGAGGGCTAGGATGATTTGCTACATTTATTTACAAAAATGGCACATAATAAAAAATTTAAATTTAGGTAAGTAGTATACTTTAAACTCTTTTATTTCCTGAGAAGTATATAGTATGTGGCATGATATGGTATGATTCCTTTTTTAAATAATATTAGAGACAAAATAAGAAACCCTTTGCATAGAATTGAGGGGGGGGGAAATTACTAGGAACAGGGTTCACTTGATGCAGAGGAAAAATGTAATTGTTAGAAGTGGAGAACTCTGACTAAACACTTCTAATGCTTTTTGCTTTTTATTTTTTTAAACAGGTGTGAGTGTTACGACTATTTGTTTGATGTTGCTGTATCAATGAAGCAAGTAGGGCTGGACCCAGCACAGCTTCCCGCTGGAGAAAATGGAATTGTATAAGTCAGTGGAAGTTTACTATATAGAGAGAGAAAGCTTATCTTAATTATTACATAAATGACATGACCTTTTTTAAATGAATTGAAAATGTCTATGAAACTATTGATTTGTCACTAAACAAGGCAGATCTTCTGACACTGGGTGATATTTGCTTACATTCTTATAATTTTAAATGACAGTACAATGGAATAAAAATTTTATAATGAACGTGTTTTGGGTTTTTTGGCTGCGCTGTCCTGCATGTGGGGTTCACCAATCAGGGATCGAATCCATGCCCCCTAGAGTGGAAGCGAGAAATCTGAACCACACGAGAAGTCCCATGAATGTGTTTTATGTTTATTTCTAAACCCCTTAATGGCAAAATATTTCCCTTTGAATTAATCTTTTTTTGTATATACTCCCAGAGAATTCCTATTACTCTTCAAAGTTGTTGATGATAATAGAACCCATTGGAAAATTTCCACTAAGTTACAGAATGAGCATTTTCTTATTTTAATATTGGTAACATAAATTTACATGAAAAGTTAAGACCAGATGTGCCACTCAATGCTAATGTCAAATCAGTTTTATAGATTTCCTCTTTATGCTGTACAGATTTCCCCATATTGTGACGTAGAGCAGTCATGTTATAGTGGGATCAGCTGTAAAGTTCAAATCAAGTGATATTCACTCAAACTCTCCTGATGAAATAAACAGTGACCAACCCAGAGATGTAATCAGAAAATGCTTTTTTTAATGTAGCCCAAAGCAGCAGCATCTTGATCATAAGGTTTTATTTGGTTAATACTATTGTTTAATTGGGAGAGAAAATAATGCACCATCTCCAAAATCATCATCTCATCCACTAGCCCCCTCAGTTGATCATCTTCAAGCCATTCAAATTCATTTACCCCAGTTCTTTCTCTCCAGCAAGTTCTTTAGCCTCATCTAGACTTCCAGCCCCTTGATCCTACCATTTATCATTGTCCATGACTCCGTTCATATCCTTGCTTCCTTCCTTATGAAGCATAGATGATGGCATTTGCACCACACTATTGGAAACATCCTAACCCGTGTATCTTGTCCCCTCTGTCAAAACCCTCCGTCTTTGAGAGCCACTTTCTTGGCACCTGTACCCAAGCAGCAAGGCCTGATGGGAAGAAGTGCACAAGTATGTTGACCTCACTTCAGATTTTTGACCACACCTCTCAGGTGGGTACTTGTTGCTGCCAAACAAACCTTTAATTCCCTGGTGGTAGCTGAGTCATATTCAACTCTTTTGAGACCCCATAGACGGTAGCCCGTCAGACTCCTCTTTCCGTGGGATTTCCCAGGCAAGACTGCTGGAGCCGGTTGCCATTTGCTACTCGAGGGATCGAACCCTCGTCTCCTTTGTCGCATTGCAGGCGGATACTTTTACTGCTAAACCACCTGGGATGCCCTGTAATTCCCTAGTAAGTTCACTTTCTCTCTCTGGTGACTATTTCTCACAGTGTTACTTATCTGACATCAAATACCCAACCTTCCCACATTACCTCTCAGATGATAACCTCCTCAGACTTTTAGAGATAAATAGATTCAAAGAACTAACTAATCTCCCCATTTCACATTTCTGCCAGCCTTCCTGCCTCCAACCTTCTTTGTCACTTTCCTTCTACTGAATTCTAAAGTCAGTTCTTCCACTTATGCCTTGGATCCCAGCACCTGCTTACCTCAAGGGCTTTGCCGCTGCAAAGATCCCCACATTTTACTCCATTTCTTTCTTGCATTGTCAATTTTTACCCTCTTTCATTGGTATAAAAGTGCGCTGTGATACTTTTCATCTCAAACAAACTTTGCCTTCAATCATTTGGCTAACTCCAGCACCTTTACTGGTAGCTCAGCTGGTAAAGAACCCGCCTGCAGTACATGAGACTCCAGTTCAATTCCTGGGTCGGAAGATCCCCTGGAGAAGGGATAGGCTACCTACTGCAGTATTCTTGCCTGGAGAATCCTTAAGGACAAAGGAGCCTAATGGGCTGCAGTGCATGGGGTTGCAAAGAGTTGGGACATGACTGAGCAACTAAGCACATGCACGGCACCTTTCCAACAGAGCTTTTTGAGAGCGTTATCCAATTTGCTGTCAACTGTTTTCTCACTTGCTCCTTGACCCACTTACTCCAATCCAGTTGCACCACAGCCACTGAAACAGCTTTATTTAGCAAGAGTAAGAAATCCCCCCAATACTCATCCTTTCGAAAGCTTCGTTTGCTTGTTTTGCTCTAAGTGAAACCTGTCTCTCCCCTGGGGACACAGTTTCCCCTGACGCTCTCAGTGACTGTTTTCACTTCCGCTCTTACCCCAGCATTGCAGGGAGTGAATTCCTTAAACGTTCAATGTCCTTCCCCTCCTCCTGTTCCACTATACTCTGCAATCCATCAAGCACAGTTCATTCCAGCTCTCTTCTGACTCCAGACCCATACTTGAGTGCCTTAATATGGCTGAAGAAAACTGTGCCAAGGTCAAGTGGGCCCTTAATACTGCCCATGAGTTTTAATTTATTACAATGGTCTGTCTCTTCATTCCCCGCCTCCCCTTGACAACTGTTTCTCTCTTCACACTTAAAACACCTCCCTGCATATTGATTCTTGGTTGATGACCTTGATTGCTATTTCACTGGAAGAAAAAGAAATTAGAAACTACCAGGAGAGAACTTGCTTCCCCCTTCCCACAGGTACTTGGAATGAACTGTGTGTGCCTCCATTAAGGCCAGCCTCTTCCTCTAAGCAGTAGATCTCCCAGTTCCAAAACCAAAATTTCCTGGTGTCTCCCCAACTCAATGGTAACTCCATCCTTCCAGTAACTTGGGCAGATAATTGTGGCATCTTGCTTGAGTCTATTTGCAGGCTTACATCCAGCTAATCAGCAAATCCCATCAGCTTTACCTTGAGAACGGTCTCTACACTTCTCACTGCATTCAGTTATTGATACCTCCTGGCCCAAGCCCCACTATTCCTCACTTGTGTGCTTAGTCTCTCAGTACGTCTGACTCTTTGCGACCCTATGGACTGTAACCCACCAGGCTCCTCCGTCCATGGAATCTTCCAGGCAAGAATACTGGAGTGCATTGCCATTTCCTTCTCCAGGGGATCTTCCCCACCCGGGGATCGAACCTGTGTCTCCTGTGTCTCCTGCATTGCAGGCAGATTCTTTACCCACTGCTAAATTACAGCAATCGCCTCCTAACTAATTTCCTTACTTTGGACTTTGCTCCCCACCTCTTCCTGGCCCCCATAGCGTCTGCTCAATATGGGAGCACCTGTGAGGTGCTCCTCAGCCCAAAACCCAGGCTTCCTGTCTCACAATGAAGGCTCCACTCCCCTCTTGCCCCATTCAGTCACCCTCTTCCTCACTTACTCTGCTGCAGCCGCTCTGGCCTCCTTCTGAGTAATGTTGCCAGGCACTTTCACACGTGTTCTTCCCTCTTTAAATGCTCTTCCTCCAGCCGCCTGCATCGCTCATTCCCCCTGCTCATTCAAGGTTTCAGCAGTCACCCCAGCACTGTTATTTTACTTTATTTTTCTTTCTCTCTTTAATCCCTGCCAGCTCTAGCCTCAGAGCCGCTGTCCTTCCTGCACCCTCTTCCTGGGATGCCCTTCCCATGTGCAGCTCCCGGCTATCTTCTGAAGGTCTTCTTTGTGTGCACTCCTCCTCCGACTGCCAGCAATGGACAACTAGGAGGGGTAGTTCTCCCAACACTATAGGGAAGATTCTATTTGCTAAGGCTGAATCTTCGAGTAGGGCTTCAGCAAGGTCTTTCATCCCAGTGTCCTTCATATCAGTTGAACAAGACCGAGTCGGGTTCAGAAGCAAAGAAAAGCTTCATTATTAATGGAATAATGGACAGGCTCCGGGTCTAGAGCCTGATTACTCTTATTTTAAATTGCAACCCTGCCCTCCACACCTGGAGCTCTCTCTCCTGCTATTCTTTGCTGTTGCTCAGTCACTAAGTCGTGCCCAACTCTTTGAGACTGAAAAAGCCCTGCTTGGGCTTCCCTGGTAACTCAGCTGGTAAAGAATCCGCCTGCAATGCAGGAGACCCCAATTCGATTCTTAGGTGGGGAAGTTCCCCTGGAGAAAGGATAGACTGCTCACTCCAGTATTCTTGGGCTTCCGTGGTGGCTCAGATGATAAAGAATCCACTTGCAATGTGGGAGACCTGGGTTCACTCCCTGGTTTGGAAAGATCCTCTGGAGGAGGGCATGACAACCCACTCCAGTATTATTGCCTGGAGAATCCCCATGGACAGAGGAGCCTGGTGGGCTATAGTCCACGGGGTCACAAAGAGACATGACTGTGCGACTAAGCACAGCTTATTTAGTTTTCTTTTAAGTACTCAGAATCAGCTAGCATACTATAATTTATCTTTTTTCCCCTCATAGATTGGGGATCCCATAAGGACAAGGATTTTCCCCTGTTTTGTTCACAGGTGTAGCCCTAGTCCCTTGAACAGTATCTAGTGTGGAGTTGGTACTCAATACGTATCTGCTCAATGAAAGACCACTTTTGTGCCAAAACTGGTGGTCAGTTATCTAAATTTTATTTGAATTTACAATAACTTCACTGGTGATGACTCCCTCCTTGAAACATTTTTCTCTAGGCTTCCATGACACCAGACTCATGTGATTTTCTACTTACCTCATTGGTCACTTCTGCGGTTCTTGAATATTTCTCTTCTGTCAGATGTCTAAATGCTGGAGGGCCTTGGGGTTCTCTGCCCTTAACAGTCTTCTCCACCTATTCTTTTTTCTCAGGAAATCTCATTCGGCACCGTAGCTTTGAAATATTACCTATAGGCTGATGACACAGTATTTTATCTCTAGCCCAGATGTCTGCCTTACATTCCAGACGTATCTCTCCACTTCCTACACTGCACACCTTGGATGTCTAATAGGCCTCTTAAACCTTCCATGGCCCGAAGCGGTGCCATTGAATTTTCTTCTATGTCAGCCATTGTCCCACCCCCACCTCCAAACAGTTTCTGGATGGTTACACCAAAAGCTCTTTGAGACAGACCTGTCTTGTTCACTGCAACCAAGAAAAATGCCTGACCATTGTAAGCACTCCATATATATTTGTACTCTTGGTTCTTGGTGAAGATTCTTCCACTGGGGAGAAATAGTTTGGGTCACTTCTGTTTAACCTCATTTTCCTCATTCTTAAAATGGAGCTGAAGAGCAAGATGAAGTATGTGAAGGAACAAACTGCGGGGCTCAACTCATGGGAAAGGGTTGGCCAAAAAGTTCATTCAGGGTTTTCTGTAACATTGTATGGAAAATCTCAAATTAACTTTTTGGCCGATACCTATCATCCTCATTTAAAAAAATATTTATTTAATTGACTGCACTTGGTCTTAGTTGTGGCACGTGGCATCTTTAGTTGTGGCATGTGGGATCTGGTTTCCTGACCAGTGATCAAACCCAGATCCCTACATCAGGAACACAGAGTTTTAGCCACTAGACCACCAGGGAAGTCCCAAATTACCCTCCTCTCTATAAGACGCTTCATCCTTAGAAGGAAAGCTATGACAAACCTAGACAGCATATTGAAAAGCGGAGACATCACTTTGTCAACAAATGCCCTATAGATGTCCATGTGCAGATGTGAGAGTTGGACCATATAGAAGGCTGAGCGCCAAAGAATTGATGCTATTGAACTGTGGTACCGGAGAAGACTCTGGAGAGTCCCTTGGACAGAAAGGAAATCAAACCAGTCAATCCTAAAGGAAATCAACCCTGAATATTCATTGGAAGGACTGATGCTGAAGCTGAAGCTCCAACACTGGCCACCTAATTCAAACAGCTGACTCATTGGGAAAGACTCTGTTGCTGTGAAAGATTGAGGGCAGGAGAAAAGGGCAAGAGGATGAGGCAGTTGCATGGCATCACCAACTCAATGGACATGAGTTTGAGCAAACTCTGGGAAATAGTGAAGGACAAGGAAGTCTGGCATGCTACAGTCCATGGAATCTCAAAGAATCAGATATTAGCCACTTACAACAACTATAGGTCTTATTTAATTCTCATGAGAAGATTTTGAAGTGTTACCCCATTTTTTTTTAACTTGGCAAAATTGAGCTCAGATAGGAATAATAAATATGTAGAATTTAAGAGAAAAATATAAACTTCTTATGGCAATGCCCGTCATATACTAGGAATGCATTCAAACTATAAAGATGTTTTTCTAAACACCCCTCAGTTACCCTCAAGGCAATTGTAATGAAGTAAGTCATTTAAACTGTACTGTAGTATGGCACATCACTGATCATGTTTCCCTGCCACCTGGCCCCCCTCCACCCCAATATGCAGAAAAGATGCATAAAACTTCACTTGGAGGTCAGGGCATAGTGGGGCACAGGTAGCTGGTGGAAGTCTGTATCTTCTAGTTAGTTGTTTTTAGTACTGTTTTTAAAGAAGAATATGATCCCTGCAAAGTGATTGCAGGGGCTGAGGTCCAAAGGTGATACACATACAGTGAAGGAAGAGCTTATTCTCAGCACCTGGCATGTGGGTAACTCAGTGACTATTTGTGGAGGGGAGCAACAGGCTTTTTTCACATGCCCTTGTGACTGTTTTTCTCTCAATTATCCCCACTTCTTTAAATAAGGAGGGGAAATTTGGGTTATGAATGAAAGATTAAACTGCTAAGAGATCTAGATCAAACACTTTTATTTCACTAAGTGCAGGACATTCCATTCACTCCCAGATTGAATAAGGGATTAATATTTTAGTCAAGAGTATATTATTTGTTTCTCAAATGATCTTAGAGCCTTATGGTTCCACCCAGCTCTCTTTTGTAAGAAGCAACTCAAAATACTATAGTTCCCCAGAGAATGCCCGAAACAATCATAATGGTAAAGTCATAACCTTAGAAAGAGTTTCATCTTATATTTCAACTGGCTCAAATGCTTCCCTTTTGATGAAGAAAACTGTCATGTTTCATCAGGAATTCCAATCAGGATAGTCAGATATGGGACTTATAACACTGACATCACTTTCAAGAAGCAGTAAGAATTCTCCCACCAAAGTTCTTCAAAACAGGACTATAAGAGAAAGAGAATTTGGTTTTCATCTCACTGACCTGTAACCACTGAGTCATCATGCTTCTGATGATTATTGCTGAAATAAGTATCCTTTTGTGATTATAAGTTATAAGCAGTGTTCATCTCTTTATCTGTCAGAGTTGTCTCTAATCATGTAATTTTATTATTTGAAACTATATTTTCTGAAAATTACATAAACCTGACTAGTTTCCCAGATGGCGCTAGTGGTAAAGAACCTGCCTGCTGATGTAGGAGACATAAGAGATGCAGGTTCCATCCCCGGGTTGGGAAGATCCCCCTGGAAGAGAGCATGACAACCCACTCCAGTATTCTTGCCTGGAGAATCCCATGGACAGAGGAGGCTGGCAGGCTATGTACAGTTCACAGGGTCGCAAAGAGTTGAACATGACGGAAGCTATGGCAAAGAAAAAATATTGTTTTCCTCCATTTGTTTTCTCCTTGTTTAAAATTCTGTAACCTTTTATTATTGAAATTTTAGAAGCCAGAGAATAAGCAAGGTGATTAAATATTGTATTAATCTCTTATATGATTGTTCTTGAAACTTTATGATGTAGAAGTAAATGTCGTGGGGATAAAATTAATTTCTTCAAGTCATTAGAACACTGCAGTCCAAGCCAGTTGTAATAATCATAGCAGTCTTTCTGGAGCTCTAAAAAGTCACAGAGCTCCATTTTCTAGGAGCTCAAGCACCATGGTGCGTGCATGCTCAGTCGCTCAGTCATGTCCAGCTCTTTGCGACCCCATAGACTGTAGCCTGCCAGGCTCCCTTGTTCATGAGATTCTCCAGGGAAGAATACTGGAGAGGGTTGCCATGACCTCCTCCAGGGAGTCTTCCCCACCCAGGGATGGAACTCAAGTCTCCTGCGGCTCCTGCATTGCTGGCAGATTCTTTGCTGCTGAGCCACCAGGGAAGCCCCAAGCACTATGCTAAGGAACTTTAAATATACTAGCCCAATTCTTATAATAATCTTTGAAGGTATTACCCCCATTTAATAGGTGAACAGAGTTAAATTCAGAGGTTAAATTACCCACGTAAAAAAATTTACCAAGACCACACCACAAGCCCTTTGCACTTTCCCACATCAGATCAATTTTATCTCATTGATATGATACTAATTACTTATATGGGTGTAAAGAGAATTTTCCTGTTTAAACATAGGTGGTTTCTGAGATAGGCATTAGGGACTTAGGAAAAGAAGCATTTTTGTCTTACTGACCTAATAGTACCCAAAATTTCTTTGGGGACCATTTATTAATCATGCATTGGGTTTCCATTTACTATACAATTTGATGATTAAGTTTTATCCTTTAAAATATCAAGTTCTCTTTTCTATTATTTTACTTATACTTTTACTAAGTATATTTTGCTTTCATACTTGATATTATTTTTTATTTCAATGAGAGCTACATCTTTGCAAACAAAACCAAGAAATTCATGTTTTGGGTTTTGTTTTTTTGGTTTACTGAAGAGCTGCATGTATGGATGTGAGAGCTGGATTTTGAAGAAGGCTGAGCATCGAAGAATTGATGCTTTTGAACTGTGGTGTTGAAGACTCTTGAGAGTCCCTTGGACTGCAAGGAGATCCAACCAGTCCATTCTGAAGGAGATCAGCCCTGGGATTTCTTTGGAAGGAATGATGCTAAAGCTGAAACTCCAATACTTTGGCCACCTCATGCAAAGAGTTGACTCATTGGAAAAGACTCTGATGCTGGGAGGGATTGGGGGCAGGAGGAGAAGGGGACGACAGAGGATGAGATGGCTGGATGGCATCACTGACTCGATGGATGTGAGTCTGGGTGAACTCTGGGAGTTGGTGATGGACAGGGAGGCCTGGCGTGCTGCGATTCATGGGGTCGCAAAGAGAGAGACACGACTGAGCGACTGAACTGAACTGAACTGAAGAGCTGCATATTAGGTTTGAAGGTCAATGAGTAAAGTGAAACTCTCCAACAGTCAAAATTACCTTAAAAAATCCTTTAAATCATCCGTATAGTCCTATACATGTGATTTGTGCATGTAACACAGTTTCTTTCATTTTTTTCAATAATAAGTGCTTATCTATGGCCCTCAATCACACTTTTTTCCTTTCTTAAGAATATTGATCAAGCCATCACCAACCATTTATCTACCACTCGAACAATGTGTCTTAAAATTACAAATGTTTCCATTGGTTTCACAAATATTCATTCTTGGTTTCAGGTTTCATTGCATCCATCACCTTTAATATAAGTAAGGAAAAGGGGGGATTGCCCTGGTATATGATCCCACTAAGTCAACTTTAACATGATTGAAAACCACTGTAACTGGAACTCACTAGCTAGCTTAGTTCTCTTCCCTTACACATGGTGAAACTTTCCCATTAATAAACTTTTCTTTCCCATATTCCAAATATAAAGATCTTATGCTCATTTAGGCTTGTATTATTTTATGAAAACTAGCGGAAAGCCAAAACACCCTACCCAAGGAAATACAATATATACAGTAGCAAGTATGCTCTTGAAGCAGGCAGTTGTGTTGGTGTCAAATATAAGCAGAAGCGCTTATGACCATCTGTAAGCTTATCAGTTTGATGTAAATGATTTAAAAGAGGCCACAAAGAAGATACCATGGACAAGAGAATGCAATAGACATGCCCAGAGCACTGAATGCTCCCACCCAAATGGGAAACTGCTGCCTCTCAAATGATACTGCTGCAAACCTAGAATAGTAAGTAGATGTCAAGAGATACTGAATGAATGACTCTGGGCCTCCCAGCGATATTAAAGTAGATGGGAATTTGGAGTAAGATGAAATGTCTGTCTCATCTCCTCCTCCCAATTCCACAAGGAAAGAATTGAGCCTGGGAAGAATGAGTGTCATGTTAATCTTTTTTTTTTAATTAATTAATTGATTATTTATTATTTTGGGCTGTGCTAGGTCTTTACTGCTGCACGAGGGCTTTCTCTAGTTGCAGTGAGTAGGGTCTACTCTTTGCTGCCGGACGTGGGCTTCTCATTGCAAGGGCTTCTTTTGATGTGGAGCATAGGCTCTAGGCTTGTGGGCTCAGTAGTTTTGGCTCATGGTCTTAGTTGCCCCAACACATGTCGAATCCTCTTTGACCAGTGATTGAACCCATGTCCCCTACCTTGGCAGGTGGATTCTTAACCACTGGGCCACCAGGGAAGCCCAGCCATGTTAGTTTTTATATCATGGACATAGTTGGTCATGGTGATTAATGGAGCAGGACTGGGAAAGTCTTAAATCCCTGTCTGGAACAAAATTGAAAGGGAGAGTTATAAATAAACGAATCAGTATTATTTTGTGTGCTGTGTGTTCTAAGTCGCTTCATTCATGTCCAATTCTTTACAACCCTATTGATTGTAGCCTGCCAGGCTCCTCTGTCCATGGGATTCTCCAGGCAAGAATACTGGAGTGGGTTGCCATTTCCTTCTCCAGAGGAATCTTCCTGACCCAGGGATCGAACCCACGTCTCTTATGTCTCCTACATTGGCAAGCAGGTTCTTTACCACTAATGCCCCCTGAGAAGACTATTATATTACATCGCAAAAGAAGAGGTTTGGAAGAATAGGATTATAAAATCTTGTGGAGGCAATAAAGCTTATCTAGTATTTCATTATTAAATGTCTAATTTTTATGAGCTTTCCCATCAGCAAACTATGAATCATTTTATTCATTAATAAAAATTGCATAAAATCTTATAGTTAAGCAAACACTTTCACTCTTCTTGTCATCTCAGCAATCCTGTGATTACAGCATTTTCACCATCTGCCAAAGAATACAAGCTTCTGGCCAACCACGGCCATGTCCTGTGGATCACTATTCCTGTGCCCACATGTATTAAGACAATCAAAAATGTTTGTTTCTTGAAGAATCCCCCCTATTGCAAATGAAAACACAGATTCCAAAAGGTTAACTTGTCCAAGCCCTGTGAGTGGTAGAGCTGGGAATTTGTCCTAGGCTTTGGCTCTAAATTCTGTGACATTTGCCCAAACTGGATGAACAAATATCTCTCAGCAAATGTAGATATATACATTTTATTCTTAAATTTTTTAATTGTTCAAGATAATGTACATAGGGACATTTTCAGATTGACTTCTCTGTTTTATTTTTTTTTAATCTTATTTAAAATTGGATAGCTATTTACAATGGAGGCTTCCCAAGTGGTACAGTGGTAAACAAAAACAATCTGCCTGCCCATGCAAGAGATGTGGATTCGATTCCTGAGCTGATAAGATCCCCTGGAGAGGGAAATGGCAGCCCACTTCAGTATTCTTGCCTGGAAAATCCCATGGACAGAGGAGCCTGGTGGACTACAGCCCATGGGGTCTCAAAGAGTTGGACACGACTGAGCAATTGAGCATGCAGTTGTTAATATTTACAATGTTGTGTTCGTTTCAAGTGTATAGCACTATAGTTCATTTAAATGTATATAGGATATCATTCAAACAGCAATTATGTCCCTATCTTCCTCTACAGTTCTTAAGAATGAACTTAGACTAGTTGATCAGATTTCATGTTTCTGCTCTTTTCATTTTTTTCTAGTAGTTCTTTATGGACATGAGGATCCCGATAATCTCTGTCTCACATAACCTAGATATGTGTTCATTTTTAAAATTTCAACCCTTAAGGCCTTGCAGCTAAATGACACTTTCCAATGATACTTTCAGAACCATTCGTTTTACAGAATGCCAGGTAGAATTCTGCCATTTCAGTTCCTTTTTTTTTTTTTTTTTTTTGGCAATTTTACAGTTAATTTAATTGCATGGCATCTGTAACTAGTGAGTGATCTTATCACAAAAGGAATGACTAAACTCATTTCAATTTATATTTAACAATGTCACATCAGCAATCATGTGTGCTTTTTATAGAAAGTCTCTGAAAAGACTTCTTTCCTCCATTTTCCTAAATTTCAGAACCTACCATAATTTCCTCCGCTGCCTCTTTTTATCTGGAATCCAAATTGAATTCTTACTTCAAGTGCTGATTTAAAAACTTTACCTTAAACCAAATCCATGACATATTAAAATATCTATTATCACTCATAATCTTTCTTAATGCTTTCACATCCTAGGACTGAGGTTTTCCTACTGGTTTTCTTGTTCTTCTGTTCCTCTTGCCCATCCTTCTTAATGTGTGTGTTCATGCTAAGTTGCTTCAATTGTTGTGTTTGACTCTTTGCGACCCCATGGACCGCAGCTCACCAGGCTCCTCTGTCCATGGGATTCTCCAGTCAAGAATACTGGAGTGGGTTGCCATGCCCTCTTTCAGGGGATCTTCCCAACCCATGAATCAAACCCGACTCTCTTGCGTCTCCTGCATTGGCAGGCAGGTTCTTTACACCCTAGCACCACCTGAGAAAAACATCCTTCTTAATAGGGGAGATTTTATTCTTTATTACTTTTTTCCCCTTCTTGTCTTTTTCTTGTTTCTCTTCCTTTTCATTCTTTGAACATATATCTTTTCTTTGGTTCTTTTAACCTTCTGTCCTGACATATACTTCTTTCTTAACATCTATATTCTCAGCATATGTATTAGTGTTTTTAATATTTTTACACTGACTTTGAGAAGAATCACTTAGCTTTCTTCCATTATCTTGGCTGACATTTATTAGCGATCTTTTAACTCCTAATTTCAGCTGCTGCTGCTGCTGTCAATTCAGTCGTGTCCGACTGTGTGCGACCCCTTCCTTCAGTCGTGTCCGACTGTGTGCGACCCCTTCCTTTTATACTCAGTACTTCTTCAGTGCTCAGGTGTTGGCACTCATGTAGTGGTAAGCTGTCACTTGAACTGTCTGCCCAGTTTCCTTGATTCATTGGACCCAGTTCCACGTCCTGGCCATTCCACGAAATTTTGGAATGACTTATCAGTCACAATGTCCTACCTGCCTTTGGCTATAGGCTTCAACACATGACCAGGTCTGGCCAGTCATTGGCACCATCCCCCTGCCCACAGTGGTGGTTTCAGCATGAGGTTCCTGACTCCAGGAATACTGCCAGGGTGCATCTTCCCTGCCTCAAAGAAGAAAGATATCTTTGATTGAAGAGAGTGAAACCAACACACAAAGAGAAGCACTAAAAGCGGATATAGAAATGGAAAGTTCTAATGAAGAACTATCTACTGAAACCGTGAGTTTCATTACCTCATTTCAGCCCTGCCTTGGGATTCACCTCAACCTTTAAGTCAGAAGGAATGAGCAGATTTATTTTTTATTTAGTTTTTTAACCTGAGTTATTTTGAGATGAATTCTTTCTTAACAGAGTCTTAACAGATACAAAACCTAAGAGTAGATGCTATGCAACTGTATGAAATGAAAAGACTAACTCACATTAATGTGAATGGGACCAGAGTTTTTCATGCACATTACTTTTCCAGCACATTGTTTAAAGCAACCAGGGCAAGCTCTCATAATTAACGAGAAAACTTTCGAATTATATGAAAGCTTCAGGAGGAAAGCTGAAAATGGAACATGTTCATTCTTTATTGCAGAAAAAGGCAGGGGGGAGCTGATTTAGTAGCTTCATAAGCCCTCGGTGTTTCTACCTGTTAAACTGTGTTTAACACTGTTAAACAGTGTTTTTTTTTCTACCTCTATAAAAAAATGGGTTAATGAAGAAGGCTTTAGACTGGATCGGATTCCTAAATTTGATGAAAATAGAGTCTTTCAGAAGCAAATGCTCTCTAAGGCCTACATCTCAAAGAAGAGCAACCCTATAGGATTATAAGGAAGTAAATAGTTAACTAACAGTGATGCTTGGTGCAAATACTGGGGAGCGCTAACTGCCAGCATTTTTATTAGTAGCAGTGTTGCTTTTATTGGTGTTCTGGTTACATGGTATGATACATTTTAGTGATCTGCTTCAGCCTCGTTGATTCTATATGCTTTATTATAGTCAACACAACATAGAGCATAAATATGGTATTAGAACATTTATATTTCATTTATATATACCCACACTATTTCTGAAAAGGATTGAGGACCATACAAAATTTTACATAATAAGATGATTTGGAGGGACAGAAAAGGAAAGAAAGAAATAGAAACACAGGCATTATCATCAAAGGGCAATGTTAAGGCTAAAACAAAATGAAGTTGTAAGGCTGCATGTTATGTATACACTCTTTGGATTTTGTGTAAAATCAGTGGCAATTCCATAACCATTTATTACTATTCATCTCACATAACCCAAATGGCTATGTTGGTTTAGATTGAAAAATAAGAATATAAACTTAGTAGAATTAAATATTTGTACCCACTTGATTCACTACGGATATGGTAGATTTTTAGATCCATAAGAACAGGATTTTTGTTTGTATTTCACTCTTGGATCTCCAGGACTCTGGTGTGTAATGGGTATTCTATAAATATCTGCCAAGTGAAAGTAATTAAAAACAAACCATTTTATTTCCTTAATTAATTTAAGGAACTAATTTAATTTTCTGAATTAGTTCTTAATTTATTTTTTGTTTTAAAACTATTTTTATTCTAAAATTAGATATAGAAAATTAAATAAAAATATATAGCTTAATGAATTATTACAAGGTGAACACTCATGAAATCCTACCCAAGTCAAGAAATAGAACTTTACCAAGCACCTCAGATACAGTCCATGGAATTCTCCAGGGCAGAATACTGGAGTGGGTAGCCTTTTCCTTCCCCAGGGGATCGTCCCAACCCAGGGATTGAACCCAGGTGTCCTGCATTGCAGGCATATTCTCACTATTCTTGGGCTTCCCTGGTGGCTCAGCTGGTAAAGAATCCACCTGCAGTGAAGGAGACCTGGGTTTGATCCTTGCATTGGGAAGACCCCTTGGAGAAGGGAACAGCTACCCACTCCAGTATTCTGGCCTGGAGAATTCCATGGACTGTATAGTCCATGGGGTCGCAAAGAGTCAGACATGACTGAGAGACTTTCACTTTCAAGCACCTCAGAAGTTTCTCCTGTGTCCCATCCCAGCTACAACATTTCCATCCCACCAAATGTAGCTGTTATCCTGACTTTTACAGTAATTGTTTCTCTGCATTTTAAAATAATATATTGCCCAAGTGTACACCTTAGACCCTAAAGTGTTCCCCATTTAAAAAAATTGTCATAGTCTTTAAATTTCCTTGAATCCAAAGGTTATTCCTTTTTCCATCCCTTATCTTTACAATTTGTCTGTTGAAGAACTGAGGCCATTTCCAAGATTGAATTTTGCTGCTTTCGTACTCATGATGCATAATCCTAAGACCTCAGTATTTCTTATAATCTTATTTTTATCTTTATTTATTTACTGATATTTTAACTCAAGTTCTTATTTGTTTGCAATGTACATATACATTTACCATAATAGAAAAATTCAAACTATACAAAGGATTATCTCCGTAGAGCATTTCCTCTTCCCTCTCAGCTCTCATGGTCACCTATATCCTCTCTTTGGAGGCAACCATTGATACCATATTCTTCTGCAGTACTCCACAGATAGTCTGTGCAAATGGAAGAATATATCTACATCCATCTGTATTAGACACAGGGATACAACACCTGGATCCCTTTTCATGGAAGGGTTTGTGACCCTAGAAGTGCTCCCAGCAGATAGCCCTTAGCTGTCAGCCTATCCAGAGGTTGCCACCCAAAGCCTTGCCCTCCCCACGGAAGCCCATATCCAGTGTTTGAGGCAATAGGAATGTAAAGGTCTGGCCATTTCAGCCTGGTGCTGGTTACGTCTAAAGGGGCAATTCTTTCTCTTTCTGTTAGCTGAGGTCATCAGGCCTGGATTACAGCTTGGCTTCTCCCTTCATTCAACCCTGCTTCTGCCCTCTGTCTACCACAGATAGGGTCACCAACACTCCCAGTTTTCCAAGGACTGAGGGCAGTTCTCAGGATGCTGTATTTTCAGTGCTAAAACCAAAAATGTTCCAGGAAAACAAGGATGACTTGATCACCTCAACCATGTGTGTTGATCCCAAAGATACCACCTAATAAGCATCCTATACACTAAACTTGGACTCAGAATCTGCTTCCTGGGGTACTCAGTGAGTGACAGCAGTTAGAGTGATCTGAGAAAATAGGTATAAGATGGAGTTTTAGAGCTGAATCTCTTACCACCAGGTTGGTATTGCAGACCCTATTGATCAGTAGGTGGAGAAAATACCCTCTGACCCAAAGGACAGTTCAATTGTGAACTTTCACCAGTGGTTAAGATTGTACACCAAGGAAGAGAAAACCCTGGCAGACACAATATATCAGGCATTTGAAAATTATGGAGGAAATGGTCACCATAGCAACAGTGGGATTGGGTGGCTACTGTGATTATTGAGTCAGTAAAAGATAACAAGAGCCTGACAGTGATTAACAGGCAATTGAAAGCCAACAGTGAAAGCCAGAGGGTTTCCCTGGTAGCCAGGAGATGCTCCTCTCCTGCAGTAGCAAAGTAAAGAAAGCTGAAGAACAGGTCTGGGTTTTAATGATCAGAGTATCTGACATTCAAAGAATGTTCAATGTGAAAATAAGGCCAGTCTGCCATGACAAGATCAAGGGTCTTGCTAGGAAGGAATGGGACCATGACACAGTCAATGAGTCATCAGTATTCGTGTTTCTGAAAATCTTTAATTTCCAGATTCCCTGAATTTTCTGAGCCTGCAGGAATGATTAGGAGTTGGCACCACTCCTTTGCCTTTCCCCACTCAAGGCAGCCTCCTGCAGGATCTGTTCATACTCCCCTCTTGGCCGCGAGGCACATAAGTTGGGTTAAGTCACAGAATAACCCAGTTGGAGTGTGTGTTAGGCCAGGAAAGAGAGGAAACAGACCCTCAAGGAGCTGCAACCTAGCTACAGATACTAGCAGAAGATAGGGGAGTTTTGTGGGAATGAATTCCAACAGTGCTTGACAAAGAAAGCTGGTATGTAAGACTGGTTATGGGAGACTTGGTTTATTTTTGGAGGGGAAAGGGGTCTATTTAAATGCTTAACCACTGTTGGACACAGGGTCTGAAGTGACATTGGTAGCTGAAGACCCAAAGTATCATGGCCTCCCTGTTCCAGTGGGTTCGGAAGCAGCCAGGCTACAAACAGATTGTTGATCCGGTTCTGGCTGACTGTGGGCCCATTGTATATTTCCGATGTATGGCTGGAATAGACATGGTTGGGAGATGATGCAAACCTCACTTTGGATTTTTGGCCCGTGGAGTAAAAATTGTCTATCAATTTTTTGTAGAGGAGACCAAGAGAAGCCTTTAAAAGTGCTAATACCTCCATCCTGCTCCAAGGCAAGATACTAAATGAGAAACAAATTTGTATCCTCAGAGAGATGACAGAAATTAATGCCACCTTTAAGGATATAAAGGAGTTGGTTCAGTTCAGTTCAGTCACTCAGTCGTGTCTGACTCTTTGCAACCCCATGAATCACAGCACGCCAAGCCTCTCTGTCCATCACGAACTCCCGGAGTCTACTCAAACTCATGTCCATCGAGTCAGTGATGCCATCCAGCCATTTCATCCTCTGTCGTCCCCTTCTCCTTCTGTCTCCAATCCCTCCCAGCATCAGGGTCTTTTCTAAGGAGTCGACTCTTCGCATGAGGTCACCAAAGAATTGGAGTTTCAGCTTTGGCATCAGTCCTTCCAATGAACACCCAAGACTGATACCCTTTAGGATGGACTGGTTGGACCTCCTTGCAGTCAAAGGGACGCTCAAGAGTCTTCTCCAACACCACAGTTCAAAAGCATCAATTCTTTGGTGCTCAGCTTTCTTCACAGTCCAACTCTCACATCCATACATGACCACAGTCCAACTCTCACAACCATACATGACCACTGGAAAAATCATAGCCTTGACTATACAGACCTTTTTTGGCAAAGTAATGTCTCTGCTTTTTAATATGCTATCTAGGTTGGTCATAACTTTCCTTCCAAGGAGTAAGCGTCTTTTAATTTCATGGCTGCAATCACCATCTGCAGTGATTTTAGAGCCCCAAAAAATAAAGTCTGACACTGTATCCACTGTTTCCCCATCTATTTGTCATGAAGTGATGGGACCAGATGCCATGATCTTCGTTTTCTGAATGTTGAGCTTTAAGCCAACTTTTTCACTCTCCACTTTCACTTTCATCAAGAGGCTTTTTAGTTCCTCTTCACTTTCTGCCATAAGGGTGGTGTCATCTGCATATCTGAGGTTATTGATATTTCTCCTGGCAATCTTGATTCCAGCTTGTGCTTCATCCAGGCCAGCGTTTCTCATGATGTATTCTGCATCTAAGTTAAATAAGCAGGGTGACAATATACAGCCTTGACATACTCCTTTTCCTATTTGGAACCAGTCTGTTCTTCCATGTCCAGTTCTAACTGTTGCTTCCTGATCTGCATATAGGTTTCTCAAGAGACAGGTCAGGTGGTCTGGTATTCTCATCTCTTTCAGAATTTTCCACAGTTTATTGTTGGTTCAGTTCAGTTCAGTTCAGTCACTCAGTCGTGTCCGACTCTTTGCGACCCCATGAATTGCAGCACACCAGGCCTCCCTGTCCATCACCAACTCCCGGAGTTAACTCAAACTCATGTCCATCAAGTCGGTGATGCCATCCAGCCATCTCATCCTGTCGTCCCCTTCTCCTCCTGCCTTCAATCTTTCCCAGCATCAGGGTCTTTTCCAATGAGTCAACTCTTCGCATGAGGTGGCCAAAATATTGTAGTTTCAGCTTCAGCTCAGTCCTTCCAATGAACACCCAGGACTGATCTCCTTTAGGATGGACTGGTTGGATCTCCTTGCAGTCCAAGGGATTCTCAAGTGTCTTTTCCAACACCACAGTTCAAAAGCATCAATTCTTCAGCACTCAGCTTTCTTTATGGCCCAACTCTCACATCCATACATGACCACTGGAAAAACCATAGCCTTGACTAGACGGACCTTCGTTGGCAAAGTAATTTCTCTGCTTTTGAATATGCTATCTATGTTGGTCATAACTTTCCTTCCAAGGAGTAAGCGTCTTTTAATTTCATGGCTGCAATCACCATCTGCAGTGATGGTAGAGATCCCCATTTCATCTCCATCTAATTTATCCACTGGGACCCCTGTAGAAATCAGTCAGATGTCCTGGAGAATGACAATAGACTACCATAAACCCAACTGCTGCCTCCATGACAGATGTGGCGTTTTTGCTAGAGAAGATTAACATGGCCTCAGATACATGTTGTAGAGCCAGCAATTTCTAGATCAGAAAAGAGGATCACAAACGTTCACCTTTATGTGACACAGGAAATAATTCCAGCACCCCCCACCACCCAGGGCTGTGTTAGTGCTTTCTCAAAATAGTGTCCAAAGAGATTTGGACTTTCTGTTTATCTCATAGATGATTGTATTGGCCCACTGCATTGATGACATTATGCTAAATGAGCCAGGTGAGCAAGAACTAGCTAACATCTGCTCGAGCAGTATGAGATAAATCTTATGAAGATTCAGGAGCTTAACACATGAGGAAAAATGCGAAATATCTGATAGTCAAAGGCATGCTAGTATATTCCATCCAAAATGAAAGACAAATTGTTACATCTTAAATATCCCACTAGGAAGAAGGAAGCCCAATGCCTCATAGATTTCTTTGGGTTCTGGAGGCAAAATATTCCACACTTGGGAATACTGCTGCAACATATGCAGTGGTTGTCTTGGAAGGCTGCCACCTCTGAGAGACACCCAGTGCAGGAAAGAATTCTGTAGCAGTTACAGCTTGTGGTGGAAGCAGCCTTGCTACTTGGGGGCCATAGGACCCATAAGACCCTGCGATATTTGAGAATCAGTTGTGAGAAAAGCTATCATGTGTAGTTTACACCATCTCCCAGGGGAAGAATCACTATGCAGATCCCAGGCTTCTGAAATGAAGGATTATTTGCCTTTTGAAAAACCAATGTACCCCTGTGCCTATGAAACACCAAGGATGATGGTTAATTTATGTGGTAACTTGCTTAGGCTATGGTGCTGGTCAAACACCAGTCTAAATGTTGCTGTAAAGGTACTTTTAGATGTGATTAACATTTAAATCAGTAGACTTTGAGTAAAGCAGATTACCCTCCATAAAAGGGTGGGCCTCATCCGATCAGTTGAAGGCCTTAAGGGGAAAGACTGAAGTACTTTAAAGAGAAATTCTGCCTCCAGACAGCTTTGGATTGCAACACTGACTTTATCTGGTATTTCCAGCTGACTGGCCTGCACCACAAAGATTTTGTTTTTCAAATTTTTAAAAATTTTTTTGACCAAGTCACCCAGCATGTGGGATCTTAGGTCCCTGACAGTGGATAAAACCCACATCCCCTGCAGTGGAAGCATAAGAGTTTTAACAACTGGACCACCAGGGAATTCCCTGCACTGCAGGTTTTGGACTTGCCAGCCCTCACAATCATGTGAGCCAATTCCTTAAATAAATCTCTCTCCATCTTCAAATGTATGTGTGTATATATGTATGTGTGTGCATGTATACATCTGTGTGTGAATGTGTGTGTATAAATAAATAAATAAATATATATATATATATACACACACACACACGTATGTTCTGTTGGTTCTCTGTCTTTGGAGAATCCTAATACTCCAAGTGACCATAATCCATAACATCCAACATCATCATGAGCTAGGTTTTGTCAGACCTACCACGTCATCACTTAGGTGGATCCACAATTCCTAAGATGGCAGTGGTCCCCTTGGAATCAAGCATGAGTTGGGCCAGAGGTCACAAAGCAGTTACAATAGCAGAGAGCTCAGGATTTTACCCATTTGCTGTTGCACAAGCACTTCTTTATTTCATACGACTGGTCACATGGTGAGTTCCTTAATCAGCTGACAGAGGAGGAAAAGCCTGGGCTTGATTTATGGGTGGTTAACTCAGCATGTGCTTACAAGCCAGAAACTTGCCACAAACTAAACTATATCCCCACCCAGGGGTGATCTAGAAAAACAGTAGTGAGGCAAAATGCTTCCAGGGAGGTGAGTGTCAGGCGATGAATCTGGTCACCCACCTTGCATGGACCAAAGAAGTGGCTCAAGGTTAAAATATACATAGACTCACTGGCAATGGCAAATGACCAGGCTGGCTGCTCATGTGTCTGGAAGCAGAAAGATTGGAAAACTGGGATTGAATTGGTCTGAGGTAGAATCATGAGTAGAGACCTATGACAACAGCACAAAGTATGAAGCTCTTTGAATCATATGTTGATGCCAACCGCAGAGCATGTACTGTAGAACTGGCATGAGACAATGAAGTGGACAGGCTGACTCAGTCAGTACATGCCATCCAGCCTCTAAGTCTCTCTGATAGCACCTCCCACAAGTCATCTGATTAATTATTTCAGACTAAACAAACCTGCAGTAGATCACATCCGTCATAACTAAGGACAGCCACCAACTCTGGCACTCACAGCCAAGTTTTACTGTAATATTTGAGGACTTATAGAACCAGGAGCCAACCAAGAGTCAGATCTGGAGGCCCTGATAGGATGACTATTCATGGCTATGAGCTCATTGTTCTTCCATGCCTGGACTGGACCTGGCATTAAGTCTCCTTGGGCACTCAACACAAAGATGCATTTATCCATTGAGTGTAGTGTTATCCTTAAATGACTACCAGTGGCCTCTACCAGCAATCTTTCTCCATCCATGTCTACTTAGAAAGGACTCCACCCAGTAGCTGCCTTGGGGTCCCCCCAAAGGAGCCCAAACCCACATCATTGAAAGGAACAAGCTTCTATTCTCCTCTGCAGAAAGTCTATAATCCACTACGGTAATACAGCTGCCTCCAATGGTAAACCATGAGAGAATCCAACTGATGTGACTGCCCCAGAAAATTGTTAAAACCCTCAATGATTCCACCAAACTCTTACTGCCATTTCACAGCAACTGCAGGAAACGGCCGAAAATATTCAGTAGGTAGCTGGAGATATGCATCTGAACATCGGGAAAGACAGTATCTGAGAATTTTCAGCAGATCAGTGAATTCTTACATCCATTCATCCATTCATTTATTCAATAGTATTTACTGAACATTTACTGTGTGTCAAGCACTCTGCAGTATGCTCAACATTTCCAGTGAATAAGACAGATCTGGCCTCTATTATACCTATATGTAGACTCTGATGGGATCCTGAAAGTATTCATTGAAGCCATGAGTATAGATGATCCTCCCAAGGGTGTGGAGAAATAGTTGACGACAGGGCACATTCTAGAGCATAAAAGAGAAAAGAGAAGCTAGCAAAGGAAATAGAAAAAGAGGAAGTAGATAGAAAACCAGAAGAGCATAGCATTTTGTTTAAGATATGAGGATGGCAAAGGGAGAGAAAAGGTCAAATATCTCCTGCTAAAAAAGTGTAGATGGCATTTAAAACATGGACTCTAGTCTCAAAATATGTAACTTTGAGTCCTACCTCCACCATGTATTGGTGATATGACTTTGATTGGGAGATATGAGATCAGTTATAATGAGTGTCAAGTATACTACTTAACAAACAGAAGTTTGGTTTTTTATTTTGCTTTTGGGGGGGGCACCTTTGAATTTCACAATAAGAAGAATTGGTGCATTCTAGGAAATTTGCCCAAAGTCCTTAAACTTCAAAATTCAGTACGCTCTCCCTCATAAACCCTTCCAGTGTCTATGTACTTCAGAGCATGAAGCTTCCACTATGGGCCCTTTTGATCAGACATAGGAAGAAGAGCAATAAAGAGGATACTTGTAATAACTATTTAGGGCCCCCATTCAGTGCTCAGATGCTTTTAACTTTGGGGATGTGCTCACACCACTGGAAATTTAAGCAAAGTATACCTCACAACTCAGAACTTGTGGCTGAATTGGACTCTTATAGTCAGTGTAGCATATGAATAAATCTAGCATCAGACTCACCTCAATTTAGAAGGCTGCAAGACATTCTTCTTTTGCCCTTACTTGGACATTGGAAGCAGGGATAGTAACAGGGAATCAAAAAGAGAAATATCAGAGGCAAGTGTAGAAAGCACCAACAAACTGGGATCCAAAAGAGGAGATGGCCAAGCTTGGGGAAAACTGAGAAATAGAAGGCAGATGTCAGAGGATCAAGGAGAAGACCTTGGAAGCAGGCGTAGACCATTAATTGGAGAAGTTTGGTGGTGAAAAGACAGAGACGGAGAATTCTGGTTGTGCTGCTGTCAAATGCAACCTGAACTTAGGTCAACTACTTAAACCAAGTTCTGTTTGATGAGTTGGCTTCTCAAGCAAGCAATCTGTCTGTTTCCCAGGGCTTGGCTTTCTCATGTTCCAGAAACAGAGAGGATCATAATCTCTGCTGAGATGTCAGTGGAAAAACTCTACTTTCTAGTATGCCCAGCCTGCAGATAATGATCTTGACTAGAAGATTACAAGGCAGTTAAAAGTAGTTAAAATGCCAGGTCAGAGTGTCCTCATCCCAACTGGGGAAAGATCATTCTTTTGATGTATTAGCTTAGGCAAATAAACAGTCAGTAAAAGTCTCTGCAGTGGCACCAGATGTCATGTCAGGTCCTACTTTGGGATGCAGGTACAGCAGCATCTAGGTCATTGGTGTGGATTTGGCTCCTAAATCACTGACAGGCTGTGGATTAACTCTAGGATAAGATCATTTTCTTGAGGAAGGGAGAGTCAGTAATGGAGGATAAAGACTGTGGTTTGGCTCCCACCCCAAATCTATTCCAGAGCATCTTCCACTACCCAGAAATTGGTCCTAACTCTGACTTTAATGAACTGGCAGAGAATGGACGTTCCATTTCTGCTCCTCTCACTTCCAGCTCCTGCCCTTTTTTTGCTGGAGTGGCTACCAGCCTATGTCTCCATGGCCGGATTTACCAAAGGGTCTGCCTTTGACCTGCTGTGTGTGCATGTGTGCCAGTCAGGGTGGTGACAGGAGCTGCCAGAATATTCGCCCCGGTGCTCAGAAAGCATGGTGACCAAATGTTTATGATGCTGTCTGGCTGATGGGCTTTAAAACCCTTTAAAGCTTGAGATCCAAATTTTAATCTACACACTAGCCTCATGGCCATACAAAGAAACTTCAAGGGGTGTCCTTTCCAAGGCTGCCTTCTGAGTATATTGATTCCTGACATAGGTCATTGGCTGGCATGGGAAAAAGGAGCCTCTCAAAGGTATAAGGTAGGATCCTCCTACAGATTTCCACTGTTGGATTTAATTTTTTTGCAGATTATTAAGATAATGTTTTATTTTATGGATAGTATTTTCTGCTCTGTATACAAACATGTAGGGAAAGTATGTCTTTCAGAATTCACCAGTTTTGGTTTTTTGTTTGCTTGTTTTTTATTTTTAATTGGAGGATAATTGCTTTACAATATTGCATTGATTTCTGCCAAACAGCATTGCAAATCAGCCATAGTATATATATGTGTGTGTATATATATATATATATATATATTAGTATATATATCCCCTTCCTCTCGATGCCCCCCTACTCCCTGCCCCCCATCCTGCCTCTCTAGGTCATCACAGAGTGCCAGGCTGGGCTCCGCATGTTACACGGCGCCTTCCTTCCAGCTCTCTGTTTTACACGTGGTGGTGTATGTATGTCAATGCTACTTTCTCCATTCGTCCCACCCTCTCCTTCCCCTTCTGTGTCCACAAGTCTGTTCCCGATGTCTGTGTCTCCATTCCTTTCCTACAAATAGGTTCATCTGTATTGTTTTCCATTTTCTAGATTCCATACATATACTTTAATATATTATATTTGTTGTTCCCTTTCTGACTGACTTCACTCTGTGTAACAGTCTCTAGGTTCATCCACCTCACTACGACTGACTCAACTCCATTCATTTTTATGGCTGAATAATATAACATGGTATGCATATACTTCAATTTGTTGGATTAAATTTAAGTAAAACCATTCTAACATTAGGTTGTTGGATGATGAGGACAGGAATTAAAACAAAGCAGTATGGCTTTATTTTTGTTTACTCATTTTTCAATGTGTATTTGTTGAGAACTTTCTATGTGCTGGGCACTGTACTAAATGCTGGAGGTGCAGAATGAGCAAAACCAGTGAGGTTCCTACCCGCATGGAGCTGGAAGGAATTAGTTAGATCATAGCACCAGGAGACAGAAGAGTACAGTGCTTCTAAAGAGGGCTATGGTCTGTGAGAATACACGATAAAGAAGCTTGATCTGGTTTGGTGGCCATGATGGTAGAGGGAAGGAAGATCTTAAAATTTAAATGCCAAGAAAGAATACAGAGACCATTAATAGCTCATCACATGTGGTAGCCTTGGCCGAGTCTTAGGTATGAGGATTTTCCTCTCTTCAAGGTGTTTCATGTTTCTTTCTGGATAGAAAAGAAAAACTAGAAAATATCCACATAGGTTTAGGTGATGCCATTAGACAAAGAAGTAAATTCAATAAGAGAACATGATTTCTTGATGTATTAAATTCAAGGCAGACTAGGCTAGTTGCTACTTCCTAAATGAAAAGCCATCAAGTAGAATCTTAATAAGTTGACTAAATTCAGTCTTTTCTAACTATAAAAGCAGGAAATTTATATGAACTGGGCTAACTATATAGAGATTTCAGATAAGGAACTTCAATGTGCAACACTGAGGAACACACTGCCTTTAAACCACACAATGAGGAACTGTGCCCATACATTATTTTTGTAGGACAAGAATCAGGAAACCTCTGTGAAAACAAAAAGATATGAAAGAAAGACCCCTAGGCTGAGTGTCACCAGACTTTGATTTTAACACCAGCAAGGCCATTGACATTTCTTCTGTGACTTGGTATACATTGCTTTCTGTCTCTGAAGCAATTGTTCCTCATTTGTGAAAGTGTGGTGTTTGACCTGTGATATTTAAGGTCCCATCCCTTTAAGACTCTTCTTATTCCTTGCTCCTGTAAGATGGCCAAACTCAGAATAACAAATTTCTATATTCCCCAGCTCAGCATACAGTTGTCTCCCATTTCTGATCCCTGTCTGCCCATTGCATGTGTTAGGTTCCATGTGGACCCAGACCAGAAGAGACTTACCTGTTTTTGTCACATGATTTGTGAGTTAAGAGCTCAGATCTGGATCTCAGTTAATTAGCACTAACCATTTACTACCCCTGTGACCTGGATAACTTATTTCAACTTTCTGAGACTCTATTTGCCCATCTGTAATATGGGGATGACAATCATCCCCTCTCAGAGTTGTCATGTGCCTGGCATAAAATAAATGGTGGTAGATAACTTTGTGGTTATGTGCTAAAATGCTAAACTCAGGACTTCAGGGTTCTAATTACACATCCACCACTTTCCAGCCTTGAGCACTTGCTCAGGTTACTTAACTGTCCCTGTATTTCACTTTCCAATCTATAAAATAGATTTAATAATCACAGTAGTGAGCATCAAACCAATAATCCAAGTATGCACATGGAACAGTACATGACTCTTAGAACTCAATACGAGTTAGCAATTATTATTAAGTGGTAGCTAATACTTTTTCTACTAGAGTGCATACTATATATCAAAAATGCAAACATCCAGCAGGAAATCATAAAACTGAGAGCATTACCCAAATAATCAGAAAAATAATTGACATCTCTACTAATTAACCCAAACACAAATTAATTACTGTGCATTTTGTTTTAACCCTTGATGAAAGTAGAGATAGTATGGCTTAGTCCTTAAACACTGAATCCAAAGGAATCAGAAAGGAAATGCTTTCTGAAGTCCACCTTGGCTGCTGGCACACCATCTCTGCCCCACTGATCAGCATGACCAAGAGCCAGAAGCCAAAGCCTCACAGCACTCAGTGGCTGGGCAAGTGATAACTACACAGGATTTATGCCTGTTGAGAGTGAGGTCGTGATTCAGGGGTTTGACTCTGTCAAACGGTGCTGACAAAGATACGCTGTTTTCCCTGAGAGTATAGAATCAGATTACTGCACATACAAGTGTTCCACACCTGGAAAAGATGAAATTACACTGAGCTTAATCCTCCGAAACCAGATCAACAAGAAGTCGCTTAAACATTTAGGAGATCAGTTGTCTCCTGGCAAAGAAAATAATGCAAGGCAGTTGGGCAGTCTTCACTAATTAGAAGGGCCTGGCCTTGTCAGTTGAAAAACCTCTCTGATCCTTTATTCTCTTTATTAATTATACCTTGAGACGTCTGAACACAGTCTCTGGGCACTTAGGTCTTGTGTACTCATTCGAGTTTGCTGAGGAAATCAGTCCTTTGGTGAGGTTACATAAGTGAAACAAAGCAGACTGATATCAGATACTTCACTAAAAATAGACAAATAAATTCATCCCTTTCAGCAAAAGTAAGCTTTGCTCCAATTAAGGTCAGTGAAGATTATATCCATGCCCAATGTGTCAGTGAACACATACCCAGGGTTGTAACCAAAACTGAAGCCAGACAGGAGTTTCATAACCTTTGTCTCTGGGTTTAACTAACCAGAAAGCCAGGGTTTGGAAAGGTGTTTAAACCGAAGACTCCTAGTGAATTCCGGTGCACACCATCCCCCTCAACACCTCTAAACACCTGGGCTCTCCCTGTGGCCCCACCTGCAGGGCAGCTCTGTCCTCGCACCAAGTGGACAGAAAACAGCCACCTCCCCACGCTATCTTCAACCTGCAGCCCCACCTTACTGCAGCCAATTTCTCCCCTCTGTTCCCTCCCGCAAGGAGACAACGTAGTTTGGAGTTTTAATGAAAATTAAACTACGGAACATATATCTCAATCTATTGTCCTACATTATGCAAAACAATGCAATGAGGAAGGATGAGAGTTGATCAACCAAAATTTTAAAATTTCATTTTAAAAACCAGATAATATATGCAAAAAACCCCACTGAAAACAAGAAACATATAACCAAAAAAATGCCAAAGACACTACAATTATACAAAAAAAGCAGGTGTTCATCTTTCCTCTCTCCCCAGCTACAGTTTCCTCTGGTGTTTTAGAATTGCTTTCAATTCTTCTGTAAGTATTTAATACATATTCAAGTCATATATATAGTCATATATATAGTAGGTACATATATATATAAAACCTTCAACATGCATGCACATACAAATGGTAAAAAACCTAACCCACTCCTCTGTACCTTATTTTGTTTTGTTTTTGTTTTATGCTGTATGTTGGAGATTCACATCAATACATACAGGACAGCCTCACTCTTTTTAAAGACATAAAAGAATTCTATGGTATGGATGCATCATAATGGACTTAACCAGTTCCTTAGTGAAGGATATTTAGGTTTTTTCCTCCCAATCTTTTGCTTTTATAGACAATATGGTAAGATATGTGCCTTGTATGCACAACATCATATCCATGTGTAAATATACCTGCAGAAGAAATTCCTTGGAGTAGAACAGTCAGGTGAAAAAACACACACGTGTAATTTGGGTAGATGCTGACCAATTATCATCATAGAAGTTGAGAAATTGTGCCAATTTATCTTCCTACCAACAATGAATAAGACAGGCTATTTCCCCAAAACCTGGAAGGGCCATGTGTTAACAAATTTTTTGATTTTTGCCAAATCAAAGTGACGATTATATCTTACTCAACTTCATTTGCCTTTTTCTTATTACTGGACAGAGCACCTTTACAAATGTTTAGATGTCTTTTCCTGAAACTGTCTAGGCATGTCCTTGTCTCTTGGGGCGTTGGTCTCTTTTTTCCTTATTTTTTTTCATTGAGGTATAATTGACACATAACATTATATTAGTTTCAGGTGTACAACATCATGACTCGATATTTGTGTATATTGCAAAATGATCACCACAATAAGTCTGGTTAACATCCATCACCACACATAGTTCCCTGATTCGTAAACACACTTAGTACATTAAAGAAAATTGGGCTATGCAGTACAAATATTTTATTCTAGTTTGTTGTTTGATTTTTTTACTTTGTGTCATCTTTTTCCCAAGCATATTTATTTTTTCTTCTTTTGCATAATTGAATTTATCAAGTTTTTCTTTCATTTTGAATGGGTGGAAGTGAGGAGAGGCCATCAATATTTAACTGACCAAAGTCAAAACTGACCAAAAGCCAGACTCCTCCAATAGCCTACACATCTGTGTTATCTTTACTTCCTTCTCAAGCCCCATCTCTATCGACTCTCCCCACACACATAAAGTTCCAGCCAAATAAGCTAATTGCATTTCCCAAAACAAGTCTTCACATTTGTTTGGTTTATATATATATATATACACACATATAGATGATGAATAGGTTCTTCTTTCTATTTGGAAAGCGTTTCTCAATCCTGTATTCCAAATTTATCTGATGGGCAAATTCCTGTTTCATACAAAGCAATTCAGATATCATCTCCTTTGTGAAGAATTCCCTGCCTGTTTCATCTTTCCTGTGTGTGATTAGTTATGTAGCATTTTCTACAAACCACTCTGGTACTGATCATACGGTTCGGTTCATATCCTAGACAGTTAACGTGGGCTCTGGAACCAGGCTGTCTGGGTTGGGATACTGGTTTGGCTACTTATTTGATGTTTGCAACTGACCTTGAGCAAATTATTTCACTTCTCTGTGCTCTAATGTCTTCATCTGTAAAGTGGGGATAACAAAAATGCATCATAGAATTGCTTTAAGAATTAAAAAGTGCAGCATTTGTTTAAGTGTTAAACAGACCTGCGTTGAGAACAGTATCTGACACAAAGAAAATGATTATTATATAAATGAAAACGTACTGAACCCAGTCCCAGTCTAAGCAACAGAGAGAAAACCTCCAGGAAGCCATTGTGCTATCATTTATCTGTTTCCCTGTCTTCTTTCCGGAGAAGGCAATGGCACCCCACTCCAGTACTCTTGCCTGGAAAATCCCATGGAAGGAGGAGCCTGGAAGGCTGCAGTCCATGGGGTCGCTGAGGGTCGGACACAACTGAGCGACTTCACTTTGACTTTTCACTTTCATGCATTGGAGAAGGAAATGGCAACCCACTCCAGTGTTCTTGCCTGGAGAATCCCAGGGACGGGGGAGCCTGGTGGGCTGCCGTCTATGGGGTCGCACAAAGTCGGACACGACTGAAGTGACTTAGCAGCAGCGGCAGTCTTCTTTCCTAGACTGATGCCTTGAAGGAAAGGGCCAGATATTGTTCTTTACACAAATTTGTCTCCCAAGCACCCAATATATGGTGGCTTCATTGAATGAATAACTGAATGAATACATATTTTCCTGTCCAAGTTTCTCACTTTAGTTGAAATATAACATCAATATGTAAAATAAATTTAAGAAAGCCCTCAAAATAAAAATAAAGATATAGAAGTTGTCTATAACACAAGTAAGTACAAAGTCCTTATACCTGTAATTGTTAAAGAAATAGTCAAAGAGACCAGTGGAGCTGAACAACAACAAAAAAATTCTTGAGGGTATCTTCTTTAAAGATTTAAATTTGAGAAAGAACAAGGATTGTTGAGACAATTGAAGGTATCCCACGCAGGGGAAATGACCCCTATACAGGGCCTCTTAAGGATCCTCTTAAGTCCTAGGCAGCTCCACACATATCTTATCAAACCTTCAAAGAGACCTATGTCTACCATAACTTGGGGGAAAAAAATTGAAAGATATTTTCCAATTTGGCTTTTGAAATTTGCTGTGAGTAGCTCCTTTGAGTCCCACTTGGTTGTGATTTCTCAGTCATCATTGGGTACCCATGAGAAATTTTAAGTCGTAAAATCAAATCCATATATTATTTTTCATTGTAATGGGATATTCATGAATATCAAATTTAATTATCGAAGCTGATATATAATTTTCAGTAATGTCACTAAACATTTTAAAATTTTGATTTCACAATTTCCATATTTTGGAAGCAAAACATTTCTTTCTTTCTTTTTTTTTCTCCTGGTCTCAGGTATTTTAATCAGCTCTTGAAATGTTCTTGGGCCCCAGCCTAGGCTCTATGCCTATGGTGCCCAATGGGCAAAACGGCCCAGCTTGTTCAAAGGCCTGGAGGCAAGCGCAATCAAGTTTTATGCTGAATATGACAAACTTATTTTCTCTGTTGAAGCCAAGTATTTATATGGAGGATTAGTTAGATACATACTTCCTAAGGGAACCAGCTGTTTTTGTAAGTAAAGACCTGTTGCAAAAAGAACAGAAAACGTCTTTCGGCTGGGGGCGGGCGGTAAGCGGGACACATTGCTTTTCTCATCATCTGCCAAGAACACCGTGCCCTCATTTCATGTCAAAGTCTATTAACACTCAGTACCAGATACAAGATCTGGAATTGAAATTATTATCTTCCATCACAGAGTCGATTCTTATGCCTTTTCCAGGACAAATTCCCATAGCTTTTTCAGGTTCTTTGGAGCAGTTTAGACCCTTTTCTTTTTTTTTTCATCCCCCTTGTGGCAGATGTTGTGTATCACATCCCTCAGTTTGGAGAAGAGGTCCCGTCTTTGAACGATGCACAGAAAAAGGTGAAAAATAGACTGAGGCTAAAAGCTTCCTTGAACCTGAACCAGGCTGTGGGGAAAGAACACTGGGATGGAATATCCAGCTGGAATGAACATCATTTTTACAGGTGGTGGTATGAATGACTCCATTATAAAGGAATCAGGGTTGGCATTTTGCACAACTCTAGGGGCAACTTGCACGTAGGGTCACAGTGTCCCCCCTGGAGTTGGGAGACTTTGTGGGTCTGAAAGCAATGGGTCATAGGCCTTTAATTTCCAGAGAAACAAGAAGCAAAATGGCCCAGGAGAAGAGAGAATATTCTACCAAGTTGCATGTATGTTTCAAACATTCCAGAGCTGCAGTTGATTTCATGCCCAACTCTTGCTACACCTAAGATTTGCATACAGTACTGGGGAGGTTTAGGGGGAAAACCAGGATTCCACCACTGAACCCAAGCCAAACCTTCAATGACTGGAACCTGGGAAAACTGCTCTTTTCAATTTTAATCTAGTTTCCCTTTCCCAATAGTATTTAAAGGACAAATGTGTTCTGTTCTGCAGCCCTGGAACTTACTATTCATGGTTAAGTCATTACCTGTGAGGACTTTTTAAGGGTTATTGGAAGTTTAGCTTTACAGTAAATGTACTATAATTTACACAGTAAAATGCAGTCCCTTGCTTAATTACTTACTTCACTGATTGGGAGTTTTTCTCATTTCTTAGGTCAAGGTTTTTACTGAGGGCCATAACTACAGAGTTGACATTGCTATGAAACACTTTTGAAACCCTCAGAATAAGACTTCTTGACAACACCTAAGAGCAACTCGCCAAAAACAATGAATGGTGTTTCACAATCTGAGTGGGTGTACTTCATCTACCTAATATGTAAATAAAGGAGTGGTGAGTTAACAGCTCAGTACTGGAGGGACTTCTCGAGAAAGCTCAGCTACTAGAAATCAAGGGCAACTTGACTCAGATCCTGTGACCCTATGGAATTCGGGCTCTGCAAGTTCAGTGGGCCTAGACTAAGGAGAGGATAAGAGGCCTCTTTCTATCTCTGGGGTTCACCCATGTCCATAGAGATGAGACACCAGGAGGTGGGCTCCACAGCTGATTCTGAATTGTCTGTTGTTTCTATTCACCGGGACCAGTGATAAACTTCTGTCATGTCCTGTGGTTCACATCAGAGTGAAAGCCCCATAGACCAGCATGACCCAAAGGAGTAGAAGCCCCCAGGCCCAGCCAGACAAAGGAAAACAGGGACCATGGAAGAGGAAAAATAGTATTTGTAAGTACTGATGGAATCACTGTAGCAATTACAATTCAATCATCAGTAGCTAGCACTTGTCCACTCTTATTCAAACACGGAAACCCAGATTCAGGCAAATTCTGCCCACCTTTTAAGCTCTTCTGGAAGCCCCCAGGGGATGTTCCCTAGGCATCTGCACACAGTTCTTGCTTTCCTTCCAGTCTCTCTGTTGATGTCCAGTTCCTAAGATTCCCTCCATAGGCTCCATGCAAACCTGACATCTGGGCCAACCTTGTATCTCATGGCACTGCCAGAGTTGCTAACCTTAAAAGGGGCCAAATTGTTAGTATCTTTTTACCTGGGCAGCAAAGCATCCAAGGTGTCACATAGTCCCTGTGAAAACAGTTCCTTCTTGCCTCTTTCTGGGAGGGTTCAGATAAGAGACCCAAGGGATCAGACTGGTTCACTTGGGAACTGATACCTGAAACAGATGTACTTTTTTTCTCTCCACCTTTTCCTACCCTTTATCCGCTCCCCCAGCCCTCCCTCCCTCACACTATTTCAGGGTATCATAATGAACCCCAATAATCTACAATTTAATGAGTCCCCATGGAGGCCAGATTCCACCTTCTGAGAAGCAACACCGTGTTTATTAAAAGGCTGTATAGCCTGGTGGCTGAAGCCATGAGTCACACTTAGATCTGAATACAGGCTCTACCACTTACTATGTCCTTAAACAAGTGGCTTAATGGTCTTTATGGCCCAGTCTCCTCAATTACTAAGTGGAGATAATAATAAGACTTAGCTCATAGGGTTGTGGTTAGAATTCCACGAGATCATTCATTTATATCTTCCTTGTATAAATACTTTATTGAGGGACTATAATTTTTGAAGCAGTTTTAGATGTTGGAGATACAGCGGAGAACAAAATATCCAATCCTTTATTCTTATGGAGCTTAAATTCCATCTGGGGAAATAAACAATAAGCACAAATAATATAATGCTGGGCAGAGATAAATTCTATAAAGCATAAAGCCTGATTAAGGTATGGACAGTGACAGGGAAACTATTTGATATGGGACAGTCAGGAAAGGCTTCTCTGAGGAGGTGGCATATGAGTGAAGACCTAATTATAAATTATTTAGCATAACTCAAGCATAGAGTGTTCCATAAATGGAACCTTTAATAATATTACTTTCCAGGTTCTTATCTTCAAGCTCTTCATAGAATATATGCCTGAAAATGCAGTAGATACTTCATTTTATTTTTAAAAAATACATCTATGCAACAACATTAAAAAAAAAACTCATTTCACAAACAAAACCACACATTTTAATTATTGTATCTCATTCATTCTTAGTCTCTCATCCCTGGTTACCTTTCTACTGGGTACCAGAGCAAAGTCCAGAACTGAGTGCTTTGACCACTGGTACATTACCCATCAGGGCTTCCCAGGTGGTACAATGGTAAATAATCCACCTGCCAATGCAGGAGATGCTGGTTCAATCCCTGGGTCGGGAAGATGCCCTGGATTAGGAAATGGCAACCCACTCCAGTATTCTTGCCTGGAAAGTTGAACAGAGAAGCCTGGTGGGTTATAGTCCATGGGGTCACAAAGAGTCAGACATGACTTGCAACTGAGCACTCACGCACATTACCCCACAGATGTCTGTCAGTACCTGAGAGGAAAAGCAATACACTTTCTAGGATGGATCCACTGTTAGCTCTATGGAATCTGGACTACAGATGAGGAAGGAAGTATGGAAGGGGAGTGAAGCACATTTAGTAGACAACACTGTACATTACTCAAGAGTATCATTCTATTGATGGTGTGTAAGCCAGCATGAAAGGTATCCCTGGAAAATTATCTCGGACTACTTGGAAGCCATTGAAACCTGGTTTGGCTGTAGAACAGACTTTTTCAAAATGTGTTTCTGGAAACATCTGTTCTATGGAGTTTCATGTTCAAAATCTTTGGGAAACACTGCAAACCAAATTTCGCTCCTGGAGATTCACAAGATATATTAACAGATTAGATTAAAGCTCTTGTGGGGTTCTTCAGTAAAGATATCTTATTATCTCTAGTTGACCCAAAGTTCTCTGATCACAGAACCCCTTTCTCTCTTAATACTTATTAATTTTCACTTTTTAATACTTATTTTGGGCTTCCCTGATAGCTCAGTTGGTGAAAAATCCACCTGCAATGCAGGAGACCCTGGTTCAATTCCTGGGTTGGGAAGATCTACTGGAGAAGGAGGGATAGGCTACTCACTCCAATATTGTTAGGCGGCTCAGCTGGTAAAGAATTTGCCTATAACACAGGAGACCTGGGTTCGATCTCTGGGTTGGGGAGATCCCCTGGAGAAGGGAACAGTTACCCACTCCAGTATTCTGGCCTGGAGAATTCTATGGACTGTAGAGCCCGTGGGGTCACAAAGAGTCAGACACGACTGAGCAACTTTCACTTGGGCGTCCCTCATAGCTCAGTTGGTAAAGAATCTGCCTGCAATGCAGGAGACCCAGGTTTGATTCCTAGGTTGGGAAGGTGCCCTGGAGTAGGAACTAGCAACCCACTCCAGTATTCTTGCCTGGAGAATCCCATGGGCAGAGGAGCCTGGCGGGCTATGGTCCATGGGGTTGTAAGAGTCGGACGTGACTTAGCGACTAAACCACCAATACTTATCAATCTGCACTTTTTGAAATGTTACTCCAAAGGCTAAATTTTAATCAGCTTATCACAGCTCAGACTTCCAGACTCTTAGAAATGGCACAGGAGTAAGCAATTGGTAAATATGGAGTGTGACTCCATATAGGTGTCACAATAGGTGAAGCTACTATCAAATGTACGTTCAACTTATAGTCAAATTTTTATGTACAAATGAGTGCTCTTACTTCAAGTATCAGAGAGGCTGCAATGTATTAATAGAAAGGTTTTGGAACTCTAGGTTTTTTTGGACTCATTTTCAGAATCTAAAAGTTTGGGGGTGGAAAATAATCTTTCCCTGCATTCCAATTTGGATTATTGAATGAGAGAGGGATGGAGTTACACAGTCAGCTTGCTGGGAATTGCACATAACCTGCAGCTTCTTTTATGGGTGCTGAGGGGCACACCCTTGAGAGTGTGTCATGCATGTAAATATTTTCTGTCAAGTCTGTTATCTGATGAAATAAGATGAAGAAATCCTGAACCAACATAAATCCCATATTTTACGTATGAGAACATGGAGGCCTGAGGGGCAAAATAACATGCCTGGATCACTCAGCTAGAAGAAAACTCAGTAGAACTAAGACCCAAGTGTCTTGTTTTCTGGCTCTGAACAGGTTGGCCTTATTTGAAGCATCTGTCTCATGTCATGTTCCCTGGAAGCAGAGCCTGAGATGGGAATTCTAGTAAAGAGATTCATTGGAAGAATGTTATAGACCCCACTCGATCAAGGATCCTTCTATGTCAACCAATAAACAGACCAATTTTGGGGTAGAATATGCTTTCTCCTAAACCCAAAAAGGCCTATTCTTAATTGCATAAAACACAAAGTACAAACATTTGACTTTGATTTTAGATAGGATAATCCAGAATGCCCAGATCACTGGATCCCTAAAAACTTCACCATAGTAGCGAGTCACTGAATCTTTGTAGTGTTTATCTCTTACTTCCTTCTCCTTGAAGCACATGAATGTTGCCAAGGCATCCAGAGAATATGCCACCTCTCATCACTGATACGGGCTTCCCAGGTGGCGCAGTGGTAAAGAATCTGCCTGCCAATGCAGGAGACTCAGGTTCAATCCCTGGATCACGGAGATCCTCTGGAGGAGGAAAGAGCAACCCACTCCAGTATTCTTGCCTGGAGAATCCCATGGACAGAGGAGCCTGGCAGGCTACAGTCCATGGAGTCACAAAAGTGTTGGACACGACTGAAGGACTAACACTTTCACTTTCATCACTGACAAAATGATATCATACGGTGGATCAAGTCCCAGTGTTGTTCTGCATAATTGTCAGATCGTTTCAGTCTCTTTGGACTCCACTCAATAGAGAGGAGGGACATAGACATAGCCCTGCATCTATAAATTCCTGCTGTCCTTGCCATTAGGTTCTGTGCTTGCCCTTCAGCTCTCTTTGCCTTCTGGCTGCAAAGAAGTACTGTCTCTAAGTGTCATCAAAGAGGACCTCAGCTTTAAGTCACTGATTAACACGTATGAGCCTTGCATTTTCTCTCTTCACTGAATCTACAGCACTTAGCAGCAGCCTCCCAAGTGCACAGTGTTTGATTTAGCTCCATACTCTCAAATGCCTGGGGCATTATTTCCTATACCCCCTGCTCACCAAAAGTGCAATTCTCAGCCACTGCACTGCTGTGGCAAGCCAGAAACTATCAATACCCCACCTACTGACAGGAGGGATCCTCGTTGCCCTGCGGTCTGTGATCAATACCCCACCTACTGACAGGAGGGATCCTCGTTGCCCTGCGGTCTGTGACTTATACACCTCCAAATTCTTAGAGTCTATTTCCCACGGCTGTGATTGGCATCATCTTAGGTAGAATTCCCTAAAAGCGGAGCCTGAGGTGGGGATTTTTTCATTGAAAAAGTGCTCACAGGAGAAGGGAAGTGAGGGAAGCAGAGTGGGGCAAGAGGACAAAAGAGAAGTAAGGATATGTTCTCAGATGAAAACTAGCATCAGTCTGGCCCCACAGAAAGCTCTGAAGTAGGAATTCTACCACATTTTAAAGGTGATAATAATGCTCTATACAAAGAATTTCCTGTTTTCCTTTGTGCTTTATAAACTACTCTGCATTCAAGGTCCATAAAGGACTCCAAATACTTTATATCAAGTGGTATTATCATTAGAGTAAGAGTCTAAGTGACCACTCTGATGTTGACAGCACTTACTTGGAGGCATAAACACAAGAATGTGTGAACGAAAATCAGGTTACTCTCATTATATAAAAATAGATTATGAAATGGACAATTTACACTAGAAGAAATACATATGGCCAAAAAAATATTTTAAATGCCATTTGGCTTCCCTAGAGATTAAAAACACATCTAGTAAATCAAAGAGTTATCGTTCCTTTGCCTATCATGTGAGGATGAAGTGAGATAAATACTCAAGTCTCTAGGGTGGAAGTGTGAATGAGCACAGGCTTTTTGGAAGATAATTTGACAATATGTATCAAAATTCTGGAAAAAAATATTGATATCTCCCTCCCCCAACCTAATAATTCCATGTCGAAGAACTGATTACAAGGAAATAATCAGTGAACTAAAATAAACTATGTTCAAAGACATTCAAATGGTATTGTTCTATGTTAGTGAAAAATTGAAAACAATTGAAAACTTAAATGTCCAAAAATTATGGAATAAGTACACACATTCTGGAACATTTAGATGATGAACTATTGTATATCAGGATTGCCTGAGTTTGAATTCCAGTTCTTTCTTTTCCTAGCTCTATAACCCTGGGAGAGTTAATTAACATTAATTACTTTTCTTAAAAGGGAGATTATAACAGGTCCTATCTCAAAGGGTTGCTATGTGAAGTGCTTAAAACAGTGCCTGACTCACAGAAGAGCTATTATTATTGTTTAGGAGGTACAACATAAAGGTATATTGATGTCTTGTGTAAATATTTATATATTAGATAAGTGAAAAAGTGGGATACAAAGTACATATAATATGGTGCCAGCTTTTTTATGATTAGATATTCATAGGTCAAAGCCTGGAAAAAAAATAAACCATTAAACCACAAACATTTTGCTCTCAGGTCTCCTTTATCCTTTTGAAAATGATCACAAAGAACTTTTGCTTGCGTGAGTTATATCTATGGATAGTTACTACATTCAAAAATTAAAATGTGAAAATTTAAAAACATAGGTATGCAGCTGCACATAAGCTTTTAGGGTGATGATGCACTCACATGTCCTGTAACTTCAGGAAAGCTCCACCGTACACCCAAGAGACAATAAGAGTAAACCACACTAACAAAGGCTTGGTATTAGTAATAAAAGAATTCTGGCTCTGTGGACCCCCTAAAAGAATTTCAGGGGAACTCAGAGGGTCTTTGGACCATGCTTTGAGAACATTGCATTAAATCAATGTTAGTACAAATCATTTTATACATTTTTCTTTGTCTTCTGCATTTTTCAGCCTTTCTAACATGAGCGTATATGATATTATAATCATAAAATGCAAGAATAATTTTTAAATGTATTTAGTTATGGTTATGCCAGGTGAATATACATTCAGTTAGATCAGAGATTCTTCTGCCTAAATGATCATCCTGCATTTTCCTGAATTCCAAGAAGCGTGTTCCTCAATTTTACAAGACACCCAAGAACACAGGAATCAGTGGTTCTACCCAATTGAACTTATTTAGGATGCTTTTCTTAAATCCCAAATCTATTTAATAAAATGTTGAAACTCTCAGGAGGAAGCCAGGTCAGACTGGGAGAGTGACTGATGGCAAACCTTCTGCTTATGCACAGAATAGGGGTACTACCCCTTAGAAGCAGTTTAGCCACAGAGGCAAAGATGCCTGTTCCCAGTGTCTTCATGCATTGTGATCATGTGATCACAATTGATGGTCACTTTATCATATTCACTCTTGTGTCCTCAGGGCCTAGTATAGCATCTGATGCACAGCAGGCATTCAACATTTGTTAAATGAATCAATGTATGAGCAAAAGCTGCCAAGAAGCTGGCAAGAGGTGCTATAATAATGGTTTCCATGCCAAGCACTTTGCATATATGTTCTCATCTCAACCACCTATATCTTACTGATGCAGAACTTTTATCATCCCTGCTTTCCAGACAAGAATACAGAAGCTTACAGAGTTTTAGTCACTTGTTTGAGAATACCCATCCAGGAAACAGCAGAGCACAGGTTGGAACTCAGGTTTGTCTGAGGGCAGAGCCCATGTTCCTGACTCTATAGAGTACCACCTTTTTAACAGGCTGCTATGATTTCTGGGGTTTCTGAGGACTGTAGCCCACCAGGCTCCTCTGTCCATGGAATTCTTCAGGCAAGACTACTGGAGTGAGTAGCCATTACCTTCTCCAGGAGATCTTTTCAACCCAGGGATCGAACCATTGAACCTGGGTCTCCTGCATTGCAGGCAGATTCTTTACCATCTGAGCCACCAGGGAAGCCCTCTGAGAAGACCACTGGCCCAGAAAATGCTTGGAAAGATCACCTGTAACTCTGATAGTAAAATCCCACCCTTAGAAATTCCTGTTTCTACTGAAGCCTGCAACACTTAATTTTCTGAGTATAGGTTACAAGGTGTGTGGGGATGGGGAAGGCAGGAGGAGGGAGAGGAGACTGGAGTAAGTTGAGAAGGGGAACTGGAGAAGTTCAGAGGTGTGGAGAAGCCGTAGCAACACGAAGCTGGAGGGACTGAAGACACAAATAACTCTCTCTCCCTCCCAGGTGTCCTGGCAACTGAAATTGGGGGACCAATAGAAGGCAAATCTCTGTTAATGAGCTAAGCTGACACCAGAGCTCCCTGGAAACCATGTTTGAGAAGGATGGAGGAAGCAGATGGGCTCAGTCTTTCTAAAATCGGTCAAAGTCCCTGAAAAACCCTGCTCACTTAAGATGGCTGCTTTCATTCACCCAACATCTCAGCAGAAGCCCCCACTGTACAACATCCATTCAGCTTCCAAGGAGTGAAAACAAGACAGAGTCTCAGGAACATGACAAAAAATGTCTGCTGGTGAAAAGAAACATTTTCCATAAAGATCTAGGGAGGTGGGGAGGAGGTGAAAATATGAGCCAGGACAACAGCTGAAAAAGATAAGAAGAACCTGACCAACAAATCAACAGAGATTGGAAAGTTTTTTTCAGGTACTGCAGGAGGAAAATGGGTTTATCTGCTGCACAGTGTTTACTAAGTGTATATTAGATTGCTACACTAGAGCCAATACCTATAGGGCATATGCCTGGAATGTTATGTTGGCCCTACAGCCTGACCTTTGCATGTCCTATGCCCTCTGCCTGGAAAGCCTTTCCACTCTTCACCTGGCTACATCAAATTCACCATATGCTCAACTCTCAGCTGGAGTCCTCAGTGGTCACTGAAGTTGGGTGTGGGGAACCTGTTCCAGGACAGAGCTGAGGTGGGAGCTTCTCCTTCTGAGGTGGGCACACAGCAGGAAGGCTAATGAGAGGGGACTTCTGTCAAAAGGACCTACAGGTGGATAAGAGACTGTGGCAACCTTGAATAACAACAGGAGTGGCTGTAGGAGGCAGTCCCCGGGGTCAGGTTTACCTCCCCACTATCCTAAGTCCTCTCCCTCTCCAGCCTGGGAGAAAAACACAACACAACACTGGAAGTCAGCTTACAGGCCATGGAAGGGAAAAGCTGGGATGAGGAGGACAGCAGAAGGAGTTAGGGATCCAGGGGCCCATGGGTGTGGGGCTTCTGTGTGATTAGAAAGGGGTCCCAAAGAGAGAGGCTCCCTGTAGGGCAAGGAGAGGAGACACCCTTCAATTGGTGACTCAGTCAGAATCTATTCCTGGGCTCTGAGGGATCACAGTGGTCAACTTCAGATCAAAGGAAAGAGTACTTCTGTGTGTCCTGGACTCACCATTAATTATAAGTGAAATGTTGAAGTTAATGGTCTGCGCCTACTCCCCTTCCAATGTTAACAGCAAAATTGGGACATTTGGCAGAGACTCCGATATCTATTCTCTCCTTCTTCCTAAGCAGAAGACCGCTCTCCATATTTTAGCTGAACATGCAGCTACCCAGAACAAGACTATGTTTCCCAGACTCCCTTGCAGCTAAGGCTGGCCATGAAGTTAAGTTCTGGCCCATAGGATAGATGCAAAAGTCAATGTACAACTTCCATGAAACGTTCTTAAAAGTAGGGGGTGTGCCCTTCTCCTTGGCTTGGAATGTAGATGTGATGGTTGAGGCTGGAGCAGCCATATGGACTATGAGGTAAGAGCTTCATGTTGAAGATAAACGAGCAACAGCTAGAAGAATTCTAGGCCTGCAAACTCTGTAGTTGCCATACTAGGTGACAATGCATATCTTAAGGGGGAAATTAAAAAAAAAAAATTCTACCTCTTACTTTGGTTTTTTTGTCACAGTTGAGCTTAACTTTAACTGATACAAGGGCCTCCTCAATAGTTTCAAAAGCCAAAATCTTCCATTTCCCTGGGAAAAAATACCATGCAGGTTAACGATATTGAGTAACATCTGTTGAGGGTTTACTATGTTTAGACTTTATCCTAAACACTTTGAGTGCCTTAGTTCATTTAATCCTCATAATAATCCCATGAAGTAAGTGCTTTGTTATTCTTGCTTTGTAGATGAGGAAACAGGAATGAGGCAAGTTAACTGACTTACTCAAGTTCACAGAGCAAGCAGAAGAACTGGTATCTGAACCCAGATACTGGGCTCAAATGCAGACTCTTAACCATTGTAGTAGCTAAAATTTAATCATCAGATCAGATCAGTCGCTCAGTCGTGTCCGACTCTTTGTGACCCATATCAGAGTCCAAATCAGCGTGCTTTTGGGGTTCCCTTTCTTGGTTTCTATCACCCAGAGTTCTTTCTGTCTTTCATTACTTTCAAAATGGAGAAATACATGCATTACCTCACACAGTAGTTTGGGAGGAGCTTTCTTGAAACATGGGCTTCCCTGGTAGCTCAGATGGTAAAGAGTTTGCCTGCAGTGTTGGAGACCTGGCTTTGATCCCTGGGTCAGGAAGATCCCCTGAAGAAGGAAATGGCAACCCAGTCCAGTATTCTTGCCTGGAAAATCCCTTAGACAGAGGAGCCTGGCGGGCTACAGTCCATGAGGTCACAAAGAGTCGGACACGACTGAGCGACTTCACTCACTTCTTGAAACATAGGACCCGTAACAGAAATGGAAGTGTAGAGGGAAACTGATAAAGATGGGTCATTTTGTCGACTGGGTACCTCTACTCTAAAGTGGTGGTGTTCAAACTTTCTGAGTGGTGTAACCCTATCAGTATAACACACAGTCTGGGGACACAGAATCCCTTAAGCATGAGTATATGTGTGTCTGTATGAAACTCACATGCCCTGCTGTATGATCAGATTCCTATAGTGGGTACTGGGGTGATCTGCCCAGAACCCCTCTTTAGAGCTTATTCCTCCAGCTTCTAGAAGTTCCTAGAAGAAGGCAGATCAGTTGCTGAAGGCTTACAGCTGCATTCCTCTCTGGAAACTGCCCTTGGCTGAAGGAAACTGCTCATCCAAGGTCATGCCCTTCCAGGGTGCAGCTGGCAGCCAGTGACTGAGAGGGTTGCAAAAACGCAACTCCTTTGCCTTAATTCAGAACCCCTCTGAGGGTCTCCCCAGCTCCAGAGCTCCCTGTACCATGGCTGCAGCCTCTGTCACACGTGCACTCAAGTCAGTTCCCCGGGGTGTATCACCTGAGACCACTCCCCAACAAACTTGCACACAGCTTTATATTTCATAGTCTATTTCCAGAGACTCAATCAAAGACAATTAAGCACATTATCAGATAGACTTTCAAATTAAAACTCAAGCAAGGGTGAAGTGAAAGTAAATACAAAAAGCTGTAACATCTATTTACCCCCAGCAGTTGTCTTGTGCTATGTCTACACACTTTAGAGATAGTTTCCAAAGTTTATAATTTAACATATTATTCACATTAATCCCAGCCCAGGGATAGGAATAGAGGTCTGATAGGAAGACTGGGAGAAGATGGAAGAAGAAAAGGGAATCCTTCCCTCATTCTTCCCACCCAGTTCAGATTCTCCTGGCACAGATACTCATAGCCCCATTTTCTGCTCCTTTGGGATATTCATCACACTTGTGGAAACTTGTTTAACAGCTGTCTTCTCAGAAGACTAATGATCCACGAGGTCACGTTCTGTGTGTGTCTTGTTCATTGCTGTATATGTAATACCTAATAGTTCCTGATATTCATAGATGCTCAATAAATACTTGTCTATTGGGAGGGAAAAGGCAAGAGAAAAAGGGAGAGGCAGAATAAGAGAGGGGGTCAGGCACAGGGAGAGGCTTAATCAGGATCTGTTCACCCCTCATTCTCAGCGATCAGTGCTACATACAGGCTTTCCCAGCTGTTTCAGTGCACAGGTCCTAAGGACTGCCTTGCACTTGAAGGGCCCTTCACTGGGAATATGGAAGGAGTATGTATCCATTAGTTCATCCAATAGATCTCATTAGAACCTACTGTGTATCAGGTCACCTGCTCTGCTTTGGGGATGAAAAGGTGAGTGAGCCTAGACAAGGTGTCTGAGCTTGTGCAGCTTGGAGCCTGAGAGCAGACATTAATCAAACAAAAGCACAAAAATTCACTGACAAATTAGGGTAAGTACTCTAGAAGAAAGAAGAGGTACGCCCTAAATATGGCACGGTCAGATGTACATTTTGGGGGGTGGGGTTGGAGGTGGGGTGAAGATGGCAGGGAAATTTGGTCAAACATGGCTTTTTTGTTGGAGGAGATGATGCTTGACCTATAGCTGATCAGTCTGGTTAGCTGGGCTGTGTTTCTCAACCTCAGGACTGTTGACATAGGGGCCAGATAATCATTTCTTTCTGGGGGCGGGGGCTGGCTGTCCTGTGCACCTCACAACCTTTAGCAGTAATGACCTCTATTCACTAGATGTTAGTAGCACCAGCCCCAACATGTTGGCTGTGATAATCTCAGTATCTCTGGACATTGCCAAATGTCCTCAGGAGGACAAAATCACTTCCAGCTGAGAACCACTGAACAACCGGAATAGTCCAGGTGTTTGGGGAAGGGAGAGGGCAGAAAGGGGAAAGGCAAGTCAGGTGGAAGGAGCCACACCTCCAAAGACCCCAGGGTGAGAAAGCATTGTGGTTGGAGGGACTGGCAGATGGGGCCAGACCCTGAAACCTGAGAAAGAAAACATAAAATTGGTAAAGAAAGAAAACATAAAACCCTTGGTAAAGAAAACATAAAATTGCAGAGAAAGAGAAGGTGAGAGCCTGCCAGGCTACTCACAGGATCTCATGACTGTAATCACTGGGGTCCAAATATTAAGAATAAGCCTCTGTAAATCCAGAACCCTGAGACAATGGTAATTGAGCTGGGTTAGCACATGCAGCCCATGAGCCCAGCTCGCAGGGTTGACGAGGGGATGACTGATGAACTGAGTGGGGCAAGAGGACCATGCCAAGGGCTCCATTAAATAAATCAGCTGACACTCCCTGGCATTTGCATTGCTAATTGTGGTTCCTAAACCCCAGGTGTTGCTGCAGAAACTTGTCCGATGTTGCCTCCCCACCTGTAACTCCCAAGGGAGTTGGCAAGGGGTACAGGGTTCTGGGTGGTGCGATCTGAAACACATTTTAAAATCAGCCTGGAGCTGGTGGACAACATGTCCAAAAGATCTGGCCACACACGTGTAGGCATGGTGTCCGACCGAGCACCTCAAAGCTGGGGTCACAGGGTTCCTGAGGTAGCACTGCCCTGGAATGAGGCATCAGATGCCCCTTCTCCGGCTACTGAGCTCCCAGGCACTCCACCATGAATTCGTTTGCTAACCAGCGAGGACCTCCAATAAGTGAAAGTTAACCACTTTGGATCTCCGCTTCTTCTAGTCAATGCTGAAAATTTTCTTTTCTCTGTTTTTTTGGGAATGGAGGGTGGGACATGGGACACTGAATATCAGGGTCATGTAAGGAGTTTTTTTCAATGTGTATCCCATGCTCCATTAGCCCTAAGACTCCCATATGCACTCAGGGAGGTGTGTCCTTCAGGATCAGAGTCGCCAGTTTTCCTCTTGCCTCAAACTCCAATATAATTTGATATGACATTGTCCCCTATCTTGTTTTCTTTTTAAATTTTGGAATTTTTTCCTTGTGGATTTTTGGGCATTGTTTGTTTGTTTAAAATACTGCATTAGGAGATTTCCCTGAATGTCCAGCGGTTAGGGCTCTGTACTTCCAATGCAGGTGTCATGGGTTCTATCCCTGGTCAGGGAACTAAGAGCCCACAGGCTGCACACATGCCCTCGTCCCAAATTAAATTAAAAATTTAAAAAGAAAAGATACTAGAAAATAAAAAATATTGCATTAGAATATTATTTATCTTGATGACTGAAAATTTTAGGGCTCCTTAATTTTTTAAATTTTATTTTATATTTAATTGTAGTAAAACAAATCTAACATAAAATTAATGATCATAACTGTATTTTAGTGTGCTGCTGCTGCTGCTGCTAAGTCTCTTCAGTCATGTCCAACTCTGTGCGACCCCATAGACGGCAGCCCACCAGGCTCCCCCGTCCCTGAGATTCTCCAGGCAAGAACACTGGAGTGGGTTGCCATTTCCTTCTCTAATGCATGAAAGTGAAAAGTGAAAGTGAAGCCGCTCAGTCGTGTCTGACTCTTAGCGACCTCATGGACTGCAGCCCACCAGGCTCCTCCGTCCATGGGATTTTCTAGGCAAGAGTACTGGAGTGGGGTGCCACTGCCTTCTCCATTTTAGTGTGAAGTACAGTGGTATTAAGTACCCTCACTTTGTTGTGGATCCACCACCACATTTCATCGTCCCAAACTGAAACACTATAGCCACTAAACAGTAACTCCCCGTTCCCTCCTCCCCCAGCCCCTGACCACCACCAATATACTTTCCTTCTCTACAAATTTGCAACTCTAGATGCTTCATGTCAGTGGAATCTTACAACATTTACCGTTTGGTGACTAGCTTATTTCACTTAACATAATGTCCTCAAGCTTTGTCTATATTGTGGCATGTATAAGAATTTCCATCCTTTTTAAGATTGAGTAATATTTCATTGTATGTATATTCTGCATTTTGCTTATCCATTCATCCATCCATGGATACTTGAGTTTCTTCCATCTTTTAGTTATTGGGAATGTTGCTGTTCAGTCACTAAGCTGTGTCCTCCTCTTTGCAACCCCATGGACTGTAGCAAGCCAGGCTTTCCTGTCCTTCACTATCTCCCTGAGTTTGCTCAAATTCATGTCCTTTGAATCAGTGATGCTATCTAACCTAACCATTTCATCCTCTGCTATCCCCTTTTCTTTTTGTCTTCAGTCTTTCCCATCAGGGTCTTTTCCAGGGAGCTAGCTCCAGGTGGCCAAAGTATTGGAGCCTCAGCTTTTGCATCAGACCTTCCAATGGATATTCAGGACTGATTTCCTTTAGGACTGACTACTATAAACATGGCTGTGCAAGCATCTATTTGAGATCCTGCTTTCCATTCTTTTCAACACCTAGAAGTGGAATTGCTGAATCCTTGATAATTTTATTTTTAGTTTCCTGAGGGAATGTCATATTGATTTCCATAGTGCCTACACCATTTTACATTCCTGTCAACAGAGCACAAGGGGTCCAATTTCTCATCCTTGCCAACAAATTTTTTCCTTTTCTCATTTTGTTTCATTCTGTTCCTTCCCTTTCCCTTTCCTTTTCTTTTGGTAGCAGCTATCCTAATGATTTGAGGTGGGTGTGAGGTGGTGCATGCAGGCATGCTAAGTCGTTTCAGTCATGTCCGACTCTTTGTGACCCCATGGACTGTAGCCCTTCAGGCTTCCCTGTCCATCACCAACCCCCAGAGCTTGCTCAAACTCATGTCCATCTAGTCGGTGATGCCATCCAACCATCTCAGTCTTTGTTGTCCCCTTCTCCTCCTGCCTGGAATATTTCCCAGCATCAGGGTCTTTTCTAAAAAGTCAGTTCTTCTCATCAGGTGGCCAAAGTATTGGAGCTTCAGCTTCAACATCAGTCCTTCCAATGAATATTCAGGACTGATTTCCTTTAGGATTGACTGCTTTGATCTCCTTGAAGTCCAAGGAACTCTCAAGAGTCTTCTCCAACACCACAGTTCAAAAACATCAATTCTTTGGCTCTCAGCTTTCTTTATAGTCCAACTCTCACATCCATACATGACTATTGGAAAAACCATAGCTTTGACTCTACGGACCAAGGATATCATGTTGCATTTAGGGTGTAGCTGTTTTTCTTTGTTTTTATTTCTGCTGTTTTGCCTGAAGAATGTTTTTAAGAGGGAAATTTGGAAGCCTTTAGATAGGAATGATTCTACCTTCTGCCACTATCTTTCACCACTCCCTATTGCCTAGTGCCAGCTTCAGACATCTGTAATTACTTCCTGCCCCTGGAGACATGTGAATCTGTAAACCTTTGCCTGGGTGTCAGGTTAATCCTTCCCCCTCCAGGAAGCCTTATTTCAGTGATTAATTCTTTGGGGTCTGCAGAAATCCTCTATTAAAATTCAAATACCATCAGCTATGAAATCTATTCACAGTTAAATATCTTAAAGAAGTTAATTGATAGGGAGGAAAGCCTTACTGGTTTGTTGTTAGTGAAAAAGTGCCAGGAGATGAGAAGGCGGTAGGGAGATAGGCCGGCACCTCTATGGGAAGGCTGGCCAGGCTTTGACACTGGATTCATCCATCCCATGTCGTGGGCTGGGCCCTGCCTGAGCTAGGCCCTGATTCTTACTGCTCAGTTACTTGACAGCTCCTGTCCGCCACCTCTGGGCTTCCTGACAGTGTGGGTCTGTGACCCCCTAGAACCCATTATGTTGCTGACTTGGGCCATTCTGCTGACTCTACCTCATTCCTTTCCAGAATGTGGGTAACTCAGGTCCTTGGTGGAAACCTGATGGGAAACAGAGGCTGAAAGAAACTCTGCCACTAATTTACTGAGGAGTTTTCTGCCTGGAGCAATGCAAAGTGCTAAACTGGTATTTGAAAGTGAAGAGCTGACATTTAAACACAGCAGGGGCAGTATTTTCAACCTATTCTTTTACTCAAAAATAGACCACAGGCTATGAGCAATCAACCAGCTTATTTTCTTCCCCACATTTTTACGTATCTGAATGTGCATATACAAAATTTCATATAGGGACTTCCCTGGTGGTCCAGTAGTTAAGAATCTGCCTGTCAATGCCGGGGACACAGGTTCGATCCCTTCTCCAGGAAGATTCCACATACTGCAGAACAACTAAGCCCATTCGTCACAACTACTGAGCCCTACCAGCTAGAGTCTGTGCTCTGCAACAAGAGAAGCCACCACAGTGAGAAGCCACGCATCACGCCTAGAAAGCAGCCCCTTCTCACCGCCCCTAGAGAAAGTCTGTGTGCAGCAATGAAGAGCCCATGTGCAGCAATGAAGACCCAGTGCAGCCAAAAATGTATGAATAAATAAACAAATAATAAATAACTTAAAAGACCGCTCTTACGGACGGCTGACACTGTGGGGACTTTAGTCAATTTTAACAACCACCTGCTTGTTATTTCGGACAAGAATCATAATTTTCTCCCCTTGCCAAATAAGAAAAGTAGAAAGTTTAGCTCGGAGAGTCCAAATGATGCAGCAGCTATGACATAACAACAACAACAACAAAAGATGTAAAACTGGCCTTGAAATCGTGGAATGGAGTGTTTAAGAGCATGAACCCTGAAAGTGTGTACATTTTGACCACTTTTGCCCATTGTCTCACCCCTGCACATCCCACCTCTGGCAACAACCAATTGCTCTCTGTTTTCTATGAGTTCATTTATTTGAGATTCCACATATAAGTGAGATCATACAGTATTTGCCTTTCTCTGCCTGACCTATTTCATGTACCATAATGCCCTCAAGAATCATCCATGTTGTCCTGTATGTCAAGAGTTCCTTCTTTGTATGGCTGAATAATAGTCCACTGTATATACATACCTTATTTTCTTATCCATTCATTCATCAGTGGACACTTAGGTCGCTTCCATATCTTGGCTCTTGTGAATAATGCTTCAATAAACATGAGGAGTGCAGATAATTCTTCAATGTACAGCATGCGGACTACAGCTAACAATGCTATATTGTATATTTGAACTATTAAACTTTTAGTTACACACAAAATTGTAACTATGTGAGGTAATGGATGCGTTAACCAACCTTACTGTGGCAATCATTTCACAATATATACATATACCAAATCATCACCTCGTATACCTTAGATGAAATACATTGTTAAATATCGATTATCTCTCAACAAAGCTGAAAAAAAAAAGTGTTACCTGGTGTTCAAATCCTGCCTGCCTGCACCTTGGAATAGTTATGTGATGTGGGGGTCTGTTAAATTCTGCATCTCAGTTACCTTCTACATGAGGATAATAATAGTACCTTATTGTGATACTATAAAGACTAAAGGGGAGGGAGCACATCATCCCTTGTAGTCTTTATAAATATGTGGGAGATAAAACCTTGGAAACACAGACTCTCTGAGTCTGAATCTCTAGCTCTTTGGACACAGAACTGACTGAAAGAAGCATACTTCCTCTAGACTCATTTTACAGATAAGAAAACTAAGGCCATGGAAATGGAAGGTTTTTTGGTTTCCATTTAGGAAATTAAATTAGGAAAAATAAAATTTAAGAGGTCAAAGGAAAGCATCTGAAATAAAAACACAGAGACAATAACAGCAGGGCCAGACTAAATAGAAGCTAGACAGAGCATCCATGAAAATGGGAAGGTTGAGAAGGTTAACAAAACAGTGAACTCATTTCTGACAGGTAACCGGAAAGAACAAGCCGTGTTGTCATACTCCTCAGAGGCTGGCTGGGAAGCTGCCAATGTGCCAACAGCTGCTGCTGCTGCTGCTCAGTCGCTTCGGTCCTGTCCGACCCTGTGCGACCCCATAGACGGCAGCCCACCAGGCTCCCCTGTCCCTGAGATTTTCCAGGCAACAATACTGGAGTGGGTTGCCATTTCCTTCTCCAACGCATGAAAGTGAAAAGTGAAAGTGAAGTTGCTCAGTCGTGTCGGACTCTTAGCGACTCTATGGACTGCAGCCTGCCAGGCTCCTCCATCCATGGGATTTTCCAGGCAAGAGTACTGGAGCGGGGTGCCATTGCCTTCTCCGATGCCAACAGCAGTCCCCCATATTGCCCCTCCCTGAGCACTGCCGCGAGGCTCCACACTCCTAACCCTGCTCAGCCATGTTTGAGGGTTGTTCCCATCAAGCCCTTTGAGAAGATTCACTCTGTGCTCCCTTTTTTCCAATTGGCTCCCTGTTGGCTGCAGTTGGCCTCAGCCACACCTTCCTCTGCCGAGGGATGAAGTGTTCAGAAAGCACTGTCTACAAAGCGAACCCCTCTCCTGAAAGCTGAAGGCTGGGCAATCAGCATATGCTGTAGCACATCCTGGATCCTTCCAGAAACATGGTTCCTCTTCTCCAGTCATCCCTGAACACCTTGACTTAGGTTACACACACACATGTGCATGCACAAGCGTGTGCACACACACACACACTTGCACACAGCAAAAGAGAAAGGAACAAAAATTTCCTGCCTCCACTACTCATCAAGCAATTCCATCTGAACTGACCAAGTTCACTCAGGGACCTGCAGGATGGCTCAGAGTCAGATGGTGGCAGAATAAGACAGATAAGAAAGCAGAGGGGTGGACTGGGGGAGGGCTCCAAGGTTTGTTATCTCTGGCCCCTTTGAACATTTTTCCTCTGTTATGAAGCAACGTCTGTATTATCTAACCCCCACCCCCATCCCAACTCAAATGAAGTGGGTGGAGCAGGTCCATCCACCCATTCTCCTCCCGCGAAGATGAAGTCACCTCCTGAGTTCTTTCCTGTGTGTCTGAGTATAGCTGGCAGTCGGTTTGATCTCCTGTCTCCCTCTCCTGCAGGTGTCCTCTGCGTGGCTCCAGGTGAGATGCCACAGGCTTGTGGGTAAAATGTTCAGCTCCTACCTGTTGGGAGGGGAGCCCAGCTCCAGCTAACCTCCGCAGGTCCCAAACCAGATCGTCCCAGCTGGCCCTCCCTTTGTATTTCTTCATCCTACTCAAGACAGGCAATTTATTAAATGTGCCATTTGATGAGATGGAACCTTCATGCTTTGGAGGCGTGTTGCTTTAGATTTACTCACATGGCAGAAAAATAGCTTTTTCTGTGAAAGTGTGAGCTACTTGGGGTTCTGGGAAATAATCCCTTACCTTTACAGATGGCTGGAACATGCGGTATAGTCAGGACAGCACAGTAGATTGGGAAGAGCAATAATCATTTGAAGGAAAATTGAGGAGATATACCTTGTTTTTTGAGTTTAAAATTTATCTCACATGGGATAAATTGCACCCTTTTTAGGGTATAGTTTTATGAGTTTTGACAAATGTATACATACATGGACCCACCACCTCGATTAAGATCTAGAACAGAGACTTCCCAGGTGGTCCAGTGGTTAAGACTTCATCTCCCAATGCAGAGGGTGTGAGTTCGATCCCTGATTGGGAAGCTAAGATCCCACATGTCTTGCAGCCAAAAATGCAAAATATAAAATAGAAGCAATATTGTAACAACTGCAACAAAAGCTTTAAAAATAGTCCACATTAAATATATATATAACAGTTCTATAGACCCTGGAAGTTTCCTTGTGCCCCTTTTTTTGGGTTTGAATTGTGTTCCTGCTGAATTCATATGGTGAACTCGTAACTCTCAGTACCTCAGAATAGGGGCTTATTTAGAGGTAGAGTCTTCACAAAAGAAATCAAGTCAAAATGAGGTCCATTAGAGTGGGCCCTAATCCAATATGACTGGTGTGAAAAGGAGCTATTTGGACACATGTGTATGCACGCACAGGATGCCATGTGAACACGAAGGTGTCCGCCTACGAATCAAGGAGACGGGCCTGGACCAGGTCCTTTCCTCCGAGCCCTCAGCAGGAGTCCACGTTGCCAACAGTTTGATTTCGGACTTTGAGAAACACTAGATAATTTTTATCCCGTAAACCATTCAGTTTGAAGCACTTTGTTATGGCAACCCTTTGTATTAGTTTGTTATCAGCAAACTAATACAGCCCCTTTACAGTCTACCACCTGCCCCCACCTTGGCCCCTGGCAGGCACTGATCTGATTTTTGTGTCGATAGTTTTGCTTTTTTTCAGAATGTTGTGTAAGTGGGATTATATAGTATGTAGCCTTTGGAGTCTATTTCCATTCTGTACAGTGCTTTTAAGATTCATCCACATTCCCTTTTTTTTTTTTCCATTCTTTTTAATTGCCGAGGAGGATAGGATTCCATTTTATGGATGTACCATAGTTTTATTTATCCATTCACCAGTTGAAGCATATTTAGGTTATTTCAAGGTTTAAGGTATTGTGACTAAATTGTCCATTAATATTCACATATAGCACTTTTTTTTGCATGTGGACCATTTCTCTTGGATAAATACCTAACAGTGGGATTCCTGAGTCACATGATAAGCTTAGGTTTACATTTGCATGAAGTTACCAAATTTTGTTTTCAAAGTGGCTGTTCTATCTTTGTATTCTTGCCAGCAATATATGAATATTTTAAGTGGTGTTTCACATCTTTCCCACTGTACTTGGCGTGTTTTTGTTTTTGCCAATAGTATCTATTTATAGATAGTTCATTGTGGTTTTACTTCCATTTTCCTAATGACTAAATATGTTCAACATCTTTTTTGTGGTCATTTGCCATCTATATAACTTTTTTCTGTGAAGTAGCTAATCAAATATTTCCCCATTTTTAATTGTTTTTTTAAAATATTTGAATTTGAGAGGATAAAAGTCCTTTATCAAATAAATATTTGCAAATATTACTTTGCTTTGCAAATATTTTCTTCTAGACTATGACATGTCTTTTTATTTTCTTAACAGTATCTTTTGTAGAGCAGCAATTTTGAGTTTGGATGTAGTCCAATTTATCCAAAAAAATGTAATGGATCATGCTTTTGATATCATATTTAAGAAATCTTTACTTAAGGTCACAAAGTTCAGAATACCAGCTTTTCATGTTGACTGAGCAGCTGATTCTCATCTTAGATGGGTCACTCATCCTTTCTCAGCCTTAGTTTATCTCTCTCTGAAATGTGGAGACTGAAATGATAGTATTTTTTCAAACTAATAGACGGCAAGGGGAACCCACTTTTAACAGATCATACATGGTACCCCAGCATATAAAATAGAAGTATTCTTGGGGTCTTGTCTTCCTGAGGTCTTGTAAGCCATGTTTTCTACCTTTCATGTGTACACACACCAGTCGACGGCCCTATGCAAATGCAGAAGCTGATTTGAGGTCTGGAATAAAGATGAGGCTCCGCAGTTCTAACAAATTCCAGGGGATGGCTGATGCTGGTCCAGCGACCTCACTTTGAGTGGCAAAGCTCCAGAGTTCTCTCAAGGACAAAATGTGAAGTCTACTTTTGTCAACATGAGACTTTGAATTTCTGCAGTGGATTTCTTTCAAAGAGAGAAGAATTTTCCCACTTCAATAATTCTCTTTCCCTCCTGTGAACCTCATTATTACCCCCAGTTAGCTGATGGGTACACCGAGGCCCAGGTTTGAGCCAAGTTCTCTGGAATTTGGCAGGATCAGTAGAGAAGAATGCTGCCAGCAGCTGAGGACATGCACCATCATGAACTGTATAGCAGAATGAGTGTAACACTGAAATTTGTTCTGTTTTATCAGAAACTCCAGCTGGCTTAAGGAAGAGGGGGATGCTTTTTGGCCCATGTAACTAAAATGTCTGCGGTTATGCTGGCTGCAGATACAGTTGGATCTAGAGGTTTGAATGCTATCATACAAATAATGGCTCTGAAAATTTTAGTTCTGTGCTCCTCTGAATTGGTTTCACTCCCAGGCAGGTTCTTCACATGCCACGATAAGAAGACCACTGGGTGGTCTAGGCCCACATTTGATCAGCTGAGAACCACGAGCAGACAGGCAAGTCCCCTTTTCCAATAGTTTTACCAAAAATTTTACATTTGAACTTCACTGGCTCAGCTCAGGCCACGGGCCTGCCTATCTATGTAATAATGACTGTGACCAACGAGCCTGTGGGATGCTGTGAGCTGATGGGCCAGGCCTAAACGATGCTCATAGCCTGGGGGTGAAGTCAGCGTCACCCGAACCACGTAAAGTCCAGAAAGAAATTTCCCAAAATAAAGGGTGATATTGTTTGCTTAATGGGCAAACAACAGTGCCTGCTACAGTCATTATGAATTCATATATGTGAAAACCTATGTTTTTGGTTTTGTATCTGTGAAAGATACATGATACAAAATCTGTAACTCTGGCCACTCAGGAAACCTCCTCATGTGTCTTAGATCCCTCAGCTCGTCTTTGGCACTCAATCTGTTTCAAGCTCCCTGGACTCCCTTTCTCCAATTTCACTGCACCCCTCAACTTCCAACACTTATGATTTTCATGCTGTCTTTTCCAGTCTGACAAATGTATTTCAAGGCTAAACATTTGTATTCCTATTATCTCAAAGTTCCTTGGACTTGAAGTGAGAATTTCAAGAGAGGACAATACTTGATACAAAATAATTGTATATTAAAGGTGCAATTTCAGGCAGTGGGGGATTTCCCACCCGCCCAGGACCAAAGGATCTTCTTTGTCCTGCCAAATCATCCATCTGGTTTTACTGACCTACAAAACTGGCCAAGGTCACAGCCTTCTAGCCCTAAAGGAATCCTCTCTTTCTGTAGGTGGCAGTAGAAACAGGTAGAGTCAGGGCTGAGCTGATTCAAGGCAATGTCAGGACTCTCTTGGGAGGAACCCTTAAATAGGAGTGCAGTGTGAAAAGCCTGTAAATTGAGACCTCAGGAGGGGAACATTCTTGCTTTCTCTCTGGCAGACAGAAGAGGCTGGTTGGGGCCTGGCAGTCATCAACTTCCGTCATTCAGGTGGTGAGAAACACCCCTCAACTGTCAGTCTGCAGGCAGGTCCACACGGCTCCCCAGCAGGAGGATGATGGCTCTGGCTACAAAAGAGCCAGTTCTGGCCAAAGATGGGAACTTTTGGGGTTTTTTTTTTGTGTGTGTAGGATCGAGTTGATGTCATGTAATGTCGGGTTAGTCTGATCGGGCATTTTATTGAATGACACAAATTCCAGTTTCAGTAACAGTACCCCAGTGTCAACAGTGGGTGTAAATAGATTGTCTTATAAAATGAGACCATATGTGCACGGTGTCCCAACCTCCCCCTCCCGCGTGTGTGAGCTATGAGACCACACTTGGCACCCATAGGCACCCCTCCCTCCCCACCCAGCACACACAATGACCCCCTTTATGCACTGCCCGCTGGCTTCCATGGGAAGGGCGCTCAGTGTGTGCAGTCTGACTACAGTACCACTGTACCTGGTAATCATTAACCCGAAATGGCATTTATGATGGTGAGAGGTGGTGTGTGCTGTGCTCCCTTCATCCCTCCAGCAAACAGAATGTACTGACTCTAAACAGGTAGGACCAGTTGCTGCTAGGCCCTCGGAGACACTGTGTTCTGCGGTGGAATTAGCCATGCATAATAGGCCCATTCAAGCTGGCGGCAGGAGCTTTCCTCTCCGGGCCGCACAAATCCAGGAGCTGGGCCTGGACCCCAGGGGCTGGAGGGCAGGTTTAGGTTTCTAAATGGGCTTTGTTCACTCACTGGAAGAGAAAGCTCCAAAGCCAAGCCCTGGGAACCGGGCTTTAAGCTTCAAACAGATTCCCTCAGGAGTCGGGCTGAATAATCCCTTTGAGCTGCTTCAGATCTGATACAAGTTTCGATCACCTTAGGGCCTTTTCATGTAATGATTGGTAAGGGGAGGGAAAGCCATGCTTGAAGAGCACCTGGGGTTGGGGTGAGGAAAAAGACCCAGAGGAGTTTTATCCTGCCAAATCACCCATCTGGTTTTACTGGACCTACAAAATGGTCAGGTTAGTCAACTACCTAACCAGAGGAGTTAGGTAGTTGACTCAAAACACACAGGAGCTTGGCCCAGAACTGGAGGCACAGGTGCAGGCCTCCCAATTCTTGCTTTGGCCTCTTTGAGGGCGACTCTGTTCCCATCCAAGGCTCCTCACACAAGGAGGCGGGCGTCACCCTCTCCTCGGGCCCTTGCTGCTAATTTTATTTGGGTGGAAGAGGAGAAGCAGGGGTGTGGCAAACTTAGAGCAGGCAGGTTCCCGTCTGGGTTCTGGGCACAGTAGTTGTGTGATGGTCGGTCCATCCCTTCATGTCTTTGGACCTTGGTTTCCTCACCTGCAAAGAGAAAGCCAGGACAGATGACCTCCAGAGTCACCCATAGCACTGATGTTCAGTAGAGAACATTCAGCCGTGGACAGGGGCACCTGGGGAAGCCTCGGGCATGGGAATGGTCCTGTGGGATGAAGTTGCTGAAAGGGAAAAGGAGAACTTAAAAATGACATCAATTAGAAACTTTTATCTTTCTCTCATTGATTCACTCGAGTTCTCTTAGAAAATGATTAAGTGCTAATTAGAATCTTAGAGCCCTGGGACTTCTCTGGTGGTCCAGTGGCTAACACTCCAAGCTCCCAATGCACGGGGGCCTATATTCAATCCCTGGTCAGGGAGTTAGATCTCGAACCCACCTGCAATGCAGGAGACAAAAGAGACATGGGTTTGATCCCTAGGTGGGAAAGATCCCCTGGAGTAGGAAATGGCAACCCACTCTAGTATTCTTGCCTGGAAAATTCCATGCACAGAGGAGCCTGGTGGGCAACAGTCCATGTGGTCGCAAAGAGTCAGACACAACAGCACACACGTGCACTTCAGCAACTAGAGCTTGCATGGACAACTACAGGTCCCACGTGCTGCAATCAAGATTGAGGATTCCCCTTACTGCAACTAAGATCCAGTGCAACCTTATTAAAAAAAAAAAAAATTAGAGTCCTTTTTCTTTCATTCTTCTCCTTATCAAATGTAGTGTCTTGGCCAAGGTTACAGGGAGACTTGGTAACAGATCCCCCGCTTCCGGTCTGGAAAGCTTTCCAGTGACCATGTGACCACCTGGGTTCGGTAGCTAGTGACTAGACCATCCCTCAGCAACTGTGGCAACAGCAGGAAGCATGACATCAGTGATGGAGCTCAGACCGTGTGCTATACACATTACCTACATCGCTTCATTTCTTTCTTTAAATTAAAAACCTAAAACAAACAAACCTATGTCTCATTTAAATGCTTTCTTCTTTGCAATCATTCTCTGTGCTTTTGCAGTCTTTTAACCTTCTTGAGGCTAAGTCCAAGATTTCTCTTGGTAAATGTCACATTGAACTTGAAAATATATGGGTTATTTTCAAGTATCTCTTGATATTGATTTCTAGCATAATTCCACAGTGATACGAGAACAGACTTTGTATGATTTCAATACCTTTAGACCATGAAATTTTTGCACCATGTTTTACATGCCTGGATATGTTCCAGTATCTCCTGGTTTATAGTCTATGGGAACTTGACTAGAATTTGTACCCTGCTGGTGGGTGAAAATTGTATATATCTTAATTATGTTGAATTGGTTCATAGTGTTTTTCAGGTCTACTATATCCTTCTACCTTTCTATTTATTCTATTAATTTTTGAGATTTCGATACTGAAAATCCAACTAAAAATCTTAATTTATTGACTTTAAAATAATTGTAATATATAGTGGAACTATATATAACTTTGTTCTGTGTTTTACAAGTCTCCTATAAATGTGTTATCATGCTTTCATAATTTAAAAACTAAAAACTTTTTAAAAAACCTACAATAGGTATACTTGAACCTAATATAATGGTATATGTCAGTTATATCTCAATTAAAAAATCAACAACCTATGGTAGGTGTGCTCTTACCAGTTTCATATAAAGATATGGAAAGTAAAGCTTAGAGGACGATTTGTCTGAAGTCACAAGGTCTAAAATTCGAACCCAAGCAGTCTGGCTGCTGAATCTGCTTACCTAGTCATGACACCATGCTGCCTTGATATGGGCTTTTATGCAGAATTATGGAAATATTCCATAAAGATGGATTTTAAAGTGCTCTCAGCGTTCCTGACTAGAAAACCAGTTGGTGAATCGGGCACTCTCTTTATGTGCTGTGTGCCTTCCTTGGCACACTGGGACAAGGGCCTGGGGACAGATCCAGTTGTTCTCCTCTTAGGCTCTCCAGCTCCTGAAAAAGGGTTTGTTTTCCATGTACAGTGTTGCCAGGCTTGCTAACACCCTAGACCTGGCCAGTGGGTGATCTCAAAGGGAGTCAGTTTGCCTAGAATCCTCCAAAAAGGAAGAAAACATTGTAATCATTTTCTTTCTCCTGCTACTAAAGTCAACATCAGTCCCAAGGTCCTGGAAACTTTAGCTCCATAAACATCCTGTTTCAGTGGCTTCATGTGATGGTTGGGTGGGGAGAGGGGGTTGGATGGAGCAACTGGAGTAATCAGTCACTTTCAAAATGAACAGAGCCTCTTGACATGCTTTTCTCTTCTCTTGTCCTGGAGAAATTCATTTCTGATATAATCCTCAAAATAGAAAATGGGCAGTGTGGCTTTTCCCCAAATGGACAGGCCAAATCTGGCCTGAAGAGGCTCAGCAATTGGCATTCTGTCCCAGACCCCTGGGTGGAGGCAGAGAGAGACTGAGGTACCCAGTGTGTTGCCAGAGGCCTCCTTCGCTCTGGGGTATCATGACATCAGGTCACAGAATATGCCTTCTGATGACATTCAGTTCTAGGAAAAATGTTTGGCTTTATCAAACTAGAACTGGCTGACCTCAGGAGAGAATGTCCCCGGGACTGCTTGGCCCTTGCAGCAGGCCTGAACTGGACTCACTTCAGTCTCACAAGCAGCTGACTCTAAAGGTGACTGGGCTTGTGGGGTCAAAGCTCACAAAACACAGCCTATAAGGTTTCCAATTTGTCTTAGACTGTGGGATTCCCTGGTGGCAGAGTGGTAAAGTATCCGCCTGTCAATGCGGGAGACACAAGAGATGTGGGTTCAATCCCTGGGTCCTGGAGTAGGAATGGCAACCTGTTCCAGTATTCTTGCCTGGAAAATCCCATGGACAGAGAAGCCTATTGGGCTGCAGTTCACAGGGTGGAGTGCATGTGTGCTAAGTCTCTTCACTAGAGTGGGTTGCCATATCCGCCTCCAGGGGATCTTCCCAATTCAGTGATCAAACCTGAGTCTCTTATGTCTCTTGCATTGGCGGGCAGGTTTTTTTTTTGTTTTGTTTTGTTTTGTTTTTTAATCATTAGTGACACCTGGGAAGCCCTATAGGGTGAAGCAGGAAATCTGCTCCGGTGTTCTTGCCTATAAAATTCCACGGACAGAGAAGCCTAGCAGGCAGACTCTGTCCTCACCGGGCACCACAGTAAAAATGCCTCTTCTCTTTTTTTCTTGGCCACGTCATACAGCATGTGGGCTCTTAGTTCCCCACCCAGGGATTGAACCCACACTGCTTGTGTTGGAAGCACAGAGTCTTAATCACTGAACTACCAGGGAAGTCCTGCCCCTTCTCCAGGGAAGTTCTTCCATTACCCTCAGTGTGGGTTACGTCCCCTGTGATTCTCCACGGTAGCGCTTATAATTCCCTGTACAATTATACATTTAATACAAGTCCCTTTGCCAAAGCTGTCAGCTCCACAGGGAAGATGAGTGTCTGATGGATCCAGCAGTACTCAGAGATAGTGCATGTTCAGGTCCCGACCACCGCAATAAAGCAGGTATCACAAAAAGCTAGCCACATGAGAGTTCCGGTTTCCCAGTGCAAATACAAGTTCTGTTTATACTATATTGCGCTCTATTAAATGTGCAATGTAGCCTTATGTCTAAGAAAAGCTCTGTACCTACATTAATTTAAAAATAATTTATTGCCCCAAAAGGCTAACCATTGTCTGAGCCTTCAGCGAATTATAGTAGTAACGTTAAAAATCACTGATCACAGATCACCATAATAAATATGATAATAATGAAAAAGTTTTAAATTCTGAGAGAATTACCAAAATGTGACCCAGGGACATGAAGTGAGCAAATGGTGTTGGAAAAATGGTACTGATAGACTTGCTCAATTCAGAATTGTCATAAACCTTCAATTTGTAATAAAACATAATATCTGCAAAGTACAATAAAGTGAAGTACAATAAAGCAAGGCATGCCTATTCAGTGCTGGCACTTAGTAAGCATTCATTAAATATTTGTCAAATAAAGGAAGCAGGGGATATTACATCAAAAATCGATAAGAAAATACTGGAACTAGAAATGATCTTACCTGTTTATTTCAACCCTGGAAAGGGAGGCTCGAGCTGATAAAGTGACTTGTTCAAGGTCACAGGGCTGGGTGATGAGAGCGCTAAAATAGAATCCAAGACTCTCTGCTTCAGTTCACTCCTTAAGGGGGTTACTTTTCATGTCTGCTCCTAACAAAAGCTCTACTGTGGAGTGTTCCCATCCCTCTGCTCCAGATACAGCTGTCATCTATTCACTTCTCTGCATCTCTGTGACCATATTCTAGGCCAACCCACCATCATCTCTTGCCTGGAATTTCAGGAGCTTCCTAAGAAGTCTCTCAGTTGCTCCCCTCCCCTCTTCACTCCCTCGACACACAGTAACTTCAGTGATGTTTTTGTTTTTAACGTATGCATCACAACATGTCATTCCTCTGCTTCAGTCCCCTCAGTGATGTCCCAAATGTAACCACACTAGCTCCTTACCTAGGCCTCTGAGCCCTGCATCCTCCGGTCCTTGCCTCCCTCTCCTCTCCTCATCACTCGTCCTTTCACGGGCCCCTTTCTACCCCTGCTGGCCTCTTTCTTCTGTTGCTCAAATACTTCAGGTTTGCAGTTTCTCCTGCCTGGAATACTTTCTGCATATCTACTCATCCATCATTTCACACAGTCTCACCTCGGACCATCCTAGGTAAAGTAACTTCTGCACTTCCACAGCATGCTCTATCACATTTGCTACCTTTGCAACATAAATCACTCTCTGAAATCATCTAAAAAAAAATGATTTGTTTTCTTGTATACTATCTGCCAAATCATACCCTGATGTAACCCCCATGAGAGCAAGAACTGTCTTATATCACTGTTATGTCTGGCACCTCAATCAACATCCATATATGTTCAGTGAATTTGTTGCATGAATTAGTACTTACAACCACTTCTATTTCATTGGAGTTACTTTCATGGATTTGTTCCTGAAGGTGGTGACAAAGAATTAACTCATCCAACACCCTAGAGTGTTTATGGAGAAAAGGAAGACACTCGGATAAGCCAAACATTTCCAAAACAACATCAGAATCGCCAGAAGGGCTGGTAAAAATAGAGCTTGTTGGGAGCCATTCAGCATCCAGGGCTGAGTCAGGAAGTTGCTGGGCTTCCCAGGTGGTGCTAGTGGTAAAGAACCCACCAGCCAATGCAGAAGTTCGATCCCTGGTTAGGAAGATCCCCTGGAAGAGGGCATGGCAATCCACTCCAGTATTCTTGCCTGGAAAATCCCATGGACAGAGGAGCCTGGCAGGCTACAGTCCACAGGGTTGCAAAGAATCAGCCACAACTGAAGTGACTTAGCACACAAGCACACAGGAAGTTGCTGGCTACTGAGAGAAAGTGGGCCAGTTTGGAAAACCACTGTGTGATGGGATCCAGAGCCAAGTACATGTTCTCATCTTTGACCTTGTATCTACACTTCTGGGAAATAATCCTGACCACAGAAAAACTTTGTGTTCAAAGATATTTATCACACCTTGCTTATAAATGTGCAAATTTAAAAACAAGAGAAATGTTCCAAAGTAGGAGAAATGATTAAGCAAACTATGATATGGTCACTTGGTGGACATTAAACTTACAAATGTTTCTACATGAAAAGTATTTTGACTTTGTCATAGTCTGAGTACTCATGACTGTTGGTTCACAACCTCAGAAGTTTCCTGAATGAAATTTGAAACTGGCCTCCATACATGAAGTACGAGGAGAGAAGGAAGACGGAGGCAGACCACTTTAGATGGGCAGGTGGCAGGTTTAATAAGCAAGGAGACTTAAGTGCATGGCTTGGTTTGAGGTGCTGCAAGACGAGTAGATCTTCATACCCGCCTGCCAGAATCTTAAAAGGTTATGCAGAGGACTTGATGGGGTGGAGGGAAGACTGGAAGGAATTATACTAAAAAGCTCACAGCAATTATGCTAAGCTTGTTAGGTATGAGTGATTTTGCCTTTCTCCATTCTCCATGAAGTGATTCTGTTGTCTCTATAACTTACCAAGCACACATGCTCAGTTGCTCAGGTTGTGGTTTAGAATGAAGAGCAAAACTGGAGGACTCACATTTCAACACTTAACTATTAAACTATAATAATTAAAGCAATTTCTTCTGGGTGTAAAGATAAACATATGGATACAAATACAGAAATAGACTCATGTATTTAAGGAAAATTAATTTTTGGCAAAGATGCCAAGGTAATTTGTGGGGAAAGAATAGCGTTTTCAGTCAATGGTGCAGAAACTATTGGACATCCATATGCAAAAATGTGGAACTTTTTTTTAGTCATATACACAAAATTAATTTTGAGTGAATCAGAGACATAAATTTCAGTTGAAACAATAAAAATTTTAGAATAAAATGTAAAAGATCTTGGAGATACTGAGTTACACAAAGATTTTCTAGATAGGATATAAAAAACAAAAACTGTTTGTAATCAAATTTAATTTAATTAAAAGTTTTTTCTCTTTGAAAGAGAATGCTAATAAAAATGCAGGCCATGGACTAGAGGAAATATTTGCAAAGAACTGCAAGTGTAAATGTTTGTGTAGGCTTTCTTCATAATCACCAAAAATAAGAAACAATTCAAATATCTATTTACTGGTTAATGGATAAACAAATTTTGGTACATGCACACACTTAAATACTACTCAGCAATGTAAATGAACACATTAAAGACAAATGTGATAAGTCTCAAAAACATTGTGCTAGAAGAAATGTCCCAGGTAGGGGGCTTCCCAGGTGGTGCTAGTGGTAAAGAACCCACCTGCCAATGCGGGAGACATAAGAGACAGGGCTTTGATCCCTGGGTAGGGAAGATTCCCTAGAGGAGGACATTGCAATCTACTCTGGTGTTCTTGCCTGGAGAATCCCATGGACAGAGAAGCCTGGGGGGCTAGAGTCCATCGGGTCACAAATAGCTGGACATGACTGAAGCTACTTAGCACACAAGAGAAACGTACCACATGCATAAAATTGTAGGACTGTAGGAATCCATTTATTTGACGTGCTGGAAAAGTGAAAATATAGGGACAAATATCAGAACAGTGGTCACTAAGGATGCGGATGGGGAGAAGGTGTTGAATGTGAAGGAGAACAAGGGAACTTTTTGAAGTAATGGATACTTTATGTATTTTAGATTGTAATGGTGGCTACGTGACTATTTATTACATTCGTTGAAACTCATGGAAATGTGTACTTCAAAAGGGTGAATTTTACAGTATGTAAATTATATTTCAATATACTTGAGCAAAGGAAAAATAAAGAGAATAGTAAGAGAGGAATTGTAGACATCAAAAAAGAGGCAAGTCTCTCAAGGAATTGTGCTGAAAATGAGAGATGAAATGGGACATTTGCTGGCAGGGGAAGTAAAGTCAATGTGAAGCTTTAACATTTTATTTTACAATCATTTTTTGACAAGGGAACAAGAGCACTGAGTTTGTTCATTGACGAGAATAGTCCAATAGTGAGAGAAGAGAATTAAAGGAGCAGAGTCCCTGAATTGTTGAGCCCAGGTGGACGAACTGGTTTCAGAAAGGAGCATGGGCAATATTCTTTACAGTGGGAAAGTAAAAGTGAAAGTGTTAGTCACTTGTCGTGTCCGACTTTGTGACCCCATGGACTGTAGCTGGCCAGGCTCCTCTGTCCATGGAATTCTCCAGGCAAGAATGCAGGAGTTGGTAGCCATTCCCTTCTCCAGGGGATCTTCCCTACCCAGGGATTGAACCTGGGTCTCCTGCATTGCAGGCAGATTCTTTACCCTCTGTGCCACCGGGGAAGCCCTTATAACAGCAGGGAGGGCCCAATATGTGGGTCTCAATGCCAGCAGTTGGTAGATGCTGTGGTGGGCATCTGGGCATTTTCTTCTGATTGCTTTTGTTTTCTCTGTGAGTAGAAATCAAGGTCAACAGCTGAGAGAGCTTTCACTATTAATGACTACCAGCTCACCTAAATCGCTATTTCTTCTCATCTTCACTAAACTACAAGCAGCAATGCACTGTGCCTTGCATTTGACTATCACCAAGTGATACTCCCGGAGAAGGCAAAGGCACCCCACTCCAGTACTCTTGCCTGGAAAATCCATGGATGGAGGAGCGTGGTAAGCTGTAGTCCATGGGGTCGCTAAGAGTCAGACACGACTGAGCAACTTTACTTTCACTTTTTACTTTCATGCATTGGAGAAGAAAATGGCAACCCACTCCAGTGTTCTTGCCTGGAGAATCCCAGGGATGGGGAAGTCTGATGGGCTGCTGTCTGTGGGGTCGCTCCGAGTCGTACACAACTGAAGCGACTTAGCAGCAGCAGCAGCAGCAAGTAATACTCCAAGTGCTGCCAATAGATCAGCTAATTGGACCACATAGTGTTAAGCAATTCCATTTTTTGTTGTTGTTCTTGTTGATTTGCTTTTTATTTGAACTGACCAGAAACTTTGGGGCCAGATATTCCCAGCTGGAGCTCATCTTCAGCTTCAGTTTTATAGCTCTTGTCCGTCTGTCTTTCTTCCCTGTCCTTTATTTGGGCATCATTTGCTCAACTAAATAAAGTACACACTGTCAACAGAAGTCCAACCCAGAGACCTCTGGCCCTTGAATCCATCCAGCATCCCGTCTCTTTAGATGCCATTTGTTACACTAATGCCTTTCTCAGTATCTCAGTATCTAAATTAAACTTGATTTTGCTCTCCTCTAAAATACTTTTTTTTCTTTTTATCCAGTATTCCCACCTCAGTAAGTGCCACAATCATTGGAATTCTCTTTCTTTCTTCCCTTTATCTCCATCCCCTGTTGCTTCCATCTTCGGGCTATCAGCAAGTTCTCTTTGTCCTTTCTTCAAGACATCTCAAGGAACTGACTACTTCTTTTCATCTCTGCTTCCTCAATCTAGACCATGACTAACATCTTTTACTTGGACTACTGAAATGACTTCCTTAATTTTCTCTGCTTAAGCCCCTGCATGCATGGAATCTATTATTCATCATGGCATACAAAGTTTTATCTGACCTGAATCTTGCCTATTTCTCAAGCCTCATTTCATGTACTCTCCACTTGCTTACTCTTGTCTGGCTGCACTGATCTTTCATTTCTTTGAATATCACATGCTCTTTTTGGCTCAGACTATTTTCTCTGCCCCTTTGCCTGGAAGCTCCTCCATCTGTTCCTCAAATGCCTGGCTCTCTCTGACCTTTAAGATCTCTGCAAGTTGCTACCACCTCAGTAATGCCTTCCCTAACTACTTTATTTAAAAGTCATTCCCTAATTCCTTATGTAAGTCATTGATTTTGTAAGTCTAATCTCTTGTTTTGCTTCTTTTCCTAAAACCTTTTTTAGTTTATTTCTCTACTAGACTGAATGTACAAATGGACAATAGCCACACCATGTATAAAAATAGAACTTTGACTCACACCTACAGCAAACTGCCCACTAACCAATCCCTTTATCTGTAATAAACAACCCAGGAAGCCAGCCTGCTTTAAGTCAGGCTTGCAGGAAGCCAGATTTCTATCTCCAACGACAATCTAGAGAACTAAACAATATTTCTGTGATGCCAAGAGTTGATTAATAACTCTAATTTTTAGGTTCCTTCCAATTTAGGACTAAATCAAAGGAAGTCAATTATGCATCCCTAATCGATTATATAGGATGCCCTGCTTCTAGTTTGGATGCCTATAGCTTCCCTATGCTAACAGCCTCCAATCAGGCCATAATGAAGTCTTTCTTTCTTTCCACTGTAAAGCTTTCCCACTCCCCTATTAGCCTTTGAGTTTCTGCCAAAATGCATCTGCCTGCCCACCTACCTGCCTGCTAAGCTTCTTCAGTCATGTCCCAACTCTGTGCAACACTGTGGACCATAGCCCGCCAGGCTCCTCTGTCCATGGGATTCTCCAGGTAAGAATACTAGAGTGGGTTGCCTTGCCCTCCTCCAGAGGATCTTCCCGACCCAGGGATTGAATCTGCGTCTCTTGTATCTCCTGAATTGACAGGCAGGTTTTTACCACTGGCACCCCCTGAAGTGAAGTGAAAGTCGCTCAATCGTGTCCCACTCTTTGCCACCCCAAGGACTGTACAGTTCTTGGAACTCTCCAGGCCAGAATTCTCATTTAGTTGAATTGGAGTGGGTAAGCTTTCTCTTCCCCAGGGATTTTCCCAACCCAGGATTCAACCCCAGGTCTCCCACATCACAGGCAGATTCTTTACCAGCTGAGCCACCAGGGCCACCTGCGAAGTCCAAAATGTAGCTGACTCCCTTGCTATGGCAAGCTCAGAATAAATAGCCTTTGCTTTTTTCATTTTATCTATAAAAAGAAATGGACTGTGCCTTGCGTACGATTGTATCATCAAGGCAACAATGTCTGCTCAATAAATACTTGGTGAATAAGTGAATGAATTAACAAATGGAAATCTAAAATCATTAGTTGGATAGTCAATCTTTCCCCATTCTGGCTTCAAACATTCCTTGCCATATCCACTCTTACACCCTCCAAGCCTAATTTCTCAACCAAATCACATACATTCTTTTCTATAACAAAATTGAAGTTTCTTCTTCTCCATGAAATCTTTTTTTTTTGATTACCCAAGCCTTTGTTTACTCTCCTTTCTCTGAATTAAAACAGCACAAACCAGCCCATTTGGTTTTTAATTTCTTTTAGTTCAGAAGATGTCTTTTCTTCTGAGATTGATGGTTGAATTTTCTGGTACCATTCATGATGTCTAGAACAAGCCATAATACAAAAAATAATGATAGTAACAGTTTAATCTTGTAACAATGCTGAGGGTTATATACTGCTACTATCCTCATTTTACATATGAGGAAACTGAGGCACAGAGATTCTCTTGCCTAAACTAATAAATTAGTAAAAGGTAGAGCTGAGGTTTGAATTCAGTTCTGCCTAAATTATACTGAATATATGTCAGAGCTACATACTACATGAACTACTTTTCATATACTGTACACATACTAGGTCCTCAATAAATGTTTCTGAAATTGATGAAATAACCAAATTGAAAAGTTCCATAAACAAAATAGAAAAGGGAACAGAACTCTTTAGGATGTCCAAAAGGTTAAATGCAGCAAAAGTCACGGTGACTGGATGAGATGAAGTAGTGACCCTGAGTCCTGCATTCTAACCCTAGCCTCCTGCTGTGATTCTAAGACAAGTTCTTTCTTCTCCAGGGTTTCTTCACCCATCTCATACTACGTTGGCACTTCTACCTCCCTTGAAACTGTTTCCCAAGATGGAACCAAACAAGATGGACTGTAGGATATTTGGTGATAGCATTAACCATTCTTTTCCTTCGTGAGCACGTTAAGATCAATTCAACCATCCTTTCTGAGGAATGGTGCTGGATGCTAAGGAGAATGCTGTCAGCAAGCAGGCAAATTGCACGTGCCTTCTAGCAGTTTGTGATAAGGAAACATGGAATTCAATTCAGTGAGTTCATAGACCTTCCCCCACCTGCTACATCGAAGTTGGAATGAATTGCTATTTCATATGATACAGATTTATGAGTAATTTTGAATGTAAATTGAGTAGAAGAATTGGAAAGATCAATCTTTTTGACTGGCTAGACACAAGGTGTTATAATACTACTGTACCTGCAAAATCATCAAGAACCTATTTGAGAAAAGATTTGAAAACATTTGCATTTCCCAGGTAGCTCAGTGGGTAAAAAACCCACCTGCAATGTAGGAGATGCAGGAGATGTGTGTTCGATCCCTGGGTCAGGAAGCTCTTCCTGGAGGAAGGCATGGCAACTCACTCCAATATTCTTGCCTGGAGAATCCCATGGACAGAGGAGCCTGGCAGGCTACAGTCCACAAGGTCACAACGAGTGGAACATGACTGAAGCCACTGAGCATGCATGCATTCAAAAGTAGTCCTGGATTAAGCAGATAGAAATGTAGTCTTTGTTTAGGGACGTTTCTTTGAAGGAGTCTGGGTTACATCACACCTCTCCTGGAAGCATGGAAAATTATGATGTGTGATAAGTATAATCAATGGAATGCAAAGCACCTGGGACAAGAAAAGTCCCCAGGGACAGCTGACTCTGGACAATGGTCCTCACTCTCTTAGCCTTAACATGTCCGCAGCAGCCTTGCTTTATATGTTTTGAAGAAATGGGTGGATGTGTCATCACCGAATCACTGAGAACTATAGCCTCAGCATGATCTTAACTATGCAAATACAGGTAAATATACTGCATATACAGGTATTTGCATACACATACCGAAATAAGGAAAAATATCCCCGAATTCTAGCATACGTAATACATATATATATTCTTTTCAGATTATTTTCTATTATAGGTTATTATAAGACATTAATATAGCTCCCTGTTCTATACAGTAAATCCTTATTGTTTATCTATTTTATATATAGTGGTATGTACCTATTAATTCCATACTGTGAAAGTGAAGTGACGTGAAGTCTCTCAGTCGTGTCCGACTCTTTGTGACCCCATGGACTGTAGCCTACCAGTTTTCTCCATCCATGGGATTTCCCAGGCAAGAGTACTGGAGTGGGTTGCCATTTCCTTCTCCAGGGGATCTTTCCGACCCAGGGATCGAACCTGGGTCTCCCACACTGTAGGCAGGCACTTTAACCATCTGAGCCACCAGGGAAGTCAATTCTATACTGGGTACGTGTAATTTTAGTTTTCCTTCTTCAAACTGTTCTGTATTTTATGGCTTTTCTATAATGAGTATAAATTACTTTTAACATTAAAAAATGTGTTTAGTATATTTAAATGTTTTGCAACAGAAGGGACAATTTCCTTTTAAGAGTAGCTCCTAAGAAATATTCTGTTATTCATAAGGTTTTTAAATTGGTAGATTAAAAGCATATTCTATGAGACATCCAATATATTCGTTTCATTTAACACCTGACCAACAGCTCCCAGTTTAAGACATATTGAAAAGCTGATAGTAGATATTTATTAAAAAGGAGTAGAATTTACCATGTATGATTAAAAATGTTGTCACAGAGTTTTGCAGTGCAGAACAATTTCTCCTGTGTCTATTGATTTTTCCTCTTTCTCTGTCTCTCTCTGTCTCTCCTACAGCCCTGCAGTTGGGGGTAGGAGGAGCCAGCAAGGGCCTGAAACTCCTCTGCACACATTTCATTAACAGTCCATGAGTGAGAGCAGATAAAGGAATGATTGCTTACACAAAAAGACCTTACCTAGAAATTGTTAGAAACTGTCAGACATGGAGGGGGTGTCATGGGGAAGGACTTTTGATATTAAGCTGACCTGAAGTCCCAAAATTTTATCCCATTGTTATTACATAATAAAAGATGTGTTACCGAAAAAGAATTTTAATCAAAAAAGAATTTTAATCCTGGTATAAGTTCGGGATTAGTGTAAGTGACAGTTACTGATGGTAAAAGGCAGCAAGAGAAGCCCTAATTATAATTAAAATAGTCATTGAAATCTAGATTTTGAAAATAAACTTAGAAACCTTCCATCCCAAATCTTTTATTTACAGAAAAATAAAGTCAAATACACTTGGAACACAAGGAGATCAAATCAGTCAATCGTAAAGGAAATCAGTCCTGACTATTCGTTGGAAGGACTGATGCTGAAGCTGAACCTCCAATACTTTGGTCACCTAATGTGAAAAACTGACTCATTGGAAAAGACCCTGATGCTGGGAAAGATTGAAGGCAGGAGGAGAAGGGGATGACAGGGGATTAGATGGTTGGATGGCATCACCAACTCGATGGACATGAGTTTGAGCAAGCTCTGGGAGCTGGTGATGGACACGGAAGCCTGGTGTGCTGCAGTCCATGGGGTCACAAAGAGTTGGGCACAACTAAGCGACTGAACTGAACTGACTGAAAGGTCAAAGAAAATGCAGACAACTTGTGTTTTAGCTGAAGTCACGCTACTGATTTTTGCAGAGCTGGCTCTGCTACTGAGATTTTGAATATTCCAGTCTTCTAGACATTTAGCACTGCCTTCTATCCTAAAGTTAATATTTCTTATAAAAAGATTGGCATCACAGGTATAATTTTTAATTATTTTTTCTGCTGACATTTATTTATAGCCAATAATTGCTGTTTTACTTTAAAAAACATATAGTCTGTTGGGAAGGGGAGTGATGGAAAATTAATGGCTCTAATATGAATTTCACTTAATATATTCAATTCCCTATGTTGTTTAGATCATAACATCCCCATGGACCAAGGTACTCAATGTCATCTAGAAGCAGAACAATCAGTTTATCAAGTTTTGTTTCCACTGATTCATGAATTCAAATTCCACTTTAAATTCAAATTTACAAATTGTTAACCTCATCATCACAAACAGGTTTGTGTTTAGAGTTTGGGAAAAACAGTGACTGTTTTATTTGGCACGAGATTAAGAGAGCTGGGGAGAAGAGATTTGTTGTTTTCTTTGGTGGAATTTAAGAGTGTCCTTTTCCAGAGTTCAGTGATAATGAATGAAATTATTTGCTATGCTTTAGAACCTCATCTGAGGGAAATTCTAAGAGTTCTCAATTTTTACTTTTCTGAGATTAATATTGATATAACTCCATTGGCCAAACTTAGGGAAGAAATGGAGCAACAGCAGAAGCAGCAGAGAGAGAGAGAGAGTGTGTGTGTGTATGTGTGTTACAGGGGCAGGGGTAATGGTTTCAGTTTTATTGCTTTCTCCTTTCAGCCATGTGCATTTTATTTGGCATTACCAGGTTTAGAAATTTTTCTTTTCTTTCTTTCTTTCTTTTTTTTTTTTTTGGTGGAGTGGAAACAGAAAAAGTCATTTCCTCTTGGTTTGGCTCTGAAAACAGTCCTGGTAGAGGCTTGGTACCATTCTTGGAATCCTGGGCTCTAAAATACCTATTTAACACCTTGGCCATGCTCTTGTGGTTGCTGATTAGGTTTAGAAGAGTGAAGCAGGTGAGGAAGAAGAACTTGATGGGAAAAACCTTGGCTACCTAACTAGTCTCATACCTCTTGGTCAAAGTGCCCATGTCCTCTGGCACCAAGTGGTATGTTGGGTTGCCAATGTTAAGAAAATGCTTTCACCTTTCTACTTGTTTGGACTCACGGGTATTCCTAGAACATCTTATGATGAGACAAATAAAAATAGCCACCACTGTAACCCAGTATAGGAAAAAAACAACACTTCTTTCTTACCAGCCAATGAGTTTATGTGCAGTTTTTCTAGCTTTAGATTTCTTTCCATATTTTTCTTCCTAGCTACTGGGGCACAGAAGTCTAGTTCTGTCAGTAATATACAAAGTTAATCCACATGGGTGGGGGTTTCCAGGGGACTAAATCATACTTACAAATCAAATCCAAGAATCATATTGATAACAGAAGTCTTGAGAGGGACCCAACAGTTGACTGACTCTAATGGGAAAAAATCAAACTGAGGCTGCTAGAGATAAATGGCCCACTTAAGGTCACATAATTTTTCAAGGCAAAGCAAGACTTCATCTTCTTTCCATGCTTCTTGTTTCATGCTATAATCACAATGTATAGATTTGGGGGAAATACTAATACCATTTCTGTAAAAACTCAGATATTTTGCTGACACTTCTGGGTTGACCAGAACCCTATATTGCTCTCCCAACTTGTTTGTTTGTCAATAACCTGGAAGCACTGATGCAGATCAGGGCAACTCAGGTGAACCAGTTTAATCTGAAGACCTTAAAAAAAAAAAATCATTCTGCAGAAGTAGAGACAGATCAAATGATTGAGCTTCCACCGCAAGTTCTAACACGTCAGGCTTATCTGTGTTTTCCCTGGTTGAAATGTCCTATCATCAGACTGCTTTCTCTTGGTTGGAGAGCTAATCAAGCCTGTTGAGCAGTGAGCAGTTAGGAAGAGATCATGTGGTCAACATCTCGGGGGCTGGGTTATGCATACCCCGGAAACCTCTCCCAGCAGGCATCTCAAGAGATTATGTGTGGATAACTGCTTTATGGGAAATTGTTAATCTCTTTCAGTTTCCTAATGTGCTGGTGCGAGCGTAGACAGGGAACAGATCTTTGATTGCAGTGTCCCCAGCAGTTGGCACAGCAGGCTTGCAGTAAACTTGTTGAAAGAATGAATAAGCTGCTGATTTCACCACTCTACACATACAGCAGTCAGGCAAAGAACGATAGAGGTGAGGGGACAGAACACTTTTAAAAAGAAAATAATCTCTTCTGATTCAGAATGAAGGGACACTGAAAATGGCTACTCACAGAATAAGCAGAGATTCTAGTCCCTTGTTTAGATATTCAGGTGGGCTTCCCTCTAAGTCCTTCCTTAGATTTCATTGATGATTCCTCTGAATCTTGGTGTCTTCATCTGAAAAGTGGGATTGATACAGCACCTACGTCCTGGGGTTGCTGTAAGAATTCATTAGGGGAATCTATATAAAGCACTCCGACTATCTTGGATTTATAGTAAATACTAACTAAACATTATTATATAAACTTTCTGTCCTAACAATCTTGTATATAAACTAGGAATAGTTCCTACCTCATAGTTTTAATGTACAAAGTACTGAAAACAGAAGCCAATATTTGAGTGCCTTCTATAAACATTATTTAACACACTTTCATTAATTACTAATTCATTATAACAACCTGATGAATCATATGCTGTTATTATCCGCATTCTGCAGATTAGAAAATTGAAGTTCAGATGAGATAACCACCTGTTCAAACACAGCCAGAAAATAGTGGAGCCAGGATTGGATCCCAAGTAATTAATTCAAGAATATCAGTCATAGAGCTTTGCTGCTTCTCACAAACACAGGTAAAGCATTTAGCAGCATCTAACTGAATGACTTCACTTTGAGTTTTCACTTTCATGCATTGGAGAAGGAAATGGCAACCCACTCCAGTGTTCTTGCCTGGAAAATCCCAGGGATGGGGGAGCCTGGTGGGCTGCCGTCTCTGGGGTCGCATAGAGTCAGACACAACTGAAGCGACTTAGCAGCAGCAGCAGCAGCATGTATTATAGTACATACTGATTTATTCAGTTCAGTTCAGTTCAGTTCAGTCGTTCAGTCATGTCCGACTCTTTGCAACCCCATGAATTGCAGCACGCCAGGCCTCCCTGTCTATCACCAACTCCCGGAGTTCACTCAGACTCACGTCCATCGAGTCAGTGATGCCACCCGGCCATCTCATCCTCTGTCGTCCCCTTCTCCTCCTGCCCCCAATCCCTCCCAGCATCAGAGTCTCTTCCAATGAGTCAACTCTTCGCAGGAGGTGGCCAAAGTACTGGAGTTTCATTACATCTCAATAAATGTTGCTTAATAAATGCTGATGGATATAGCTGTTTGTAGTTAGCTGAATAGACTTAATGTGCTTATTTACATTTTAATTGTAAAATGGTATGACTATGGCAGCATTGAACTTCCCAGGTGGCGCTACTGGTAAAAGAATCTGCCTGCTAATGCAGGAAACAGAAGACACACGAGTTCGATTCCTTTCGATCCTTGGGTCGGGAAGATCCCCTGGAGGAGGAAATGGCACCTCACTCCAGTATTATTTCCAGGAGAATTCCACTGACAGAGGAGCCTGGCAGGCTACAGTCCATGAGGTTGCAAAGGGTCAGACATGACTAAGCATCTGAGACACAATGGTAGCATCAGGAAATACTATAGCTATTGTCTCTGGGGCTTCCCCCATGGCTCAGTGGTAAAGAACCCACCTGCAATGCAGGAGACGCAGGAGATGTGGTTTGATCCTTGGGTTGGGAAGATCTCCTGGAGGAGGGCATGACAACCCACTCAAGTATTCTTACCTGGAAAATCCCATGGACAGAGGAGCTTCTTGGGCTACAGCCCATAGAGTCACAGAGTCGGACACTACTGAAGTGACTGAGCATACATTGTCTCTAGTTTTGGAGAGAAAAGCACTAGTTTTGCAAAGCAAAACAAAAAAAAACCCTCACTCTTGATGATTATGGTAGAATCACATTATGTGTGATTTAACCCATAAGAATTCAACTATTCATACTGACAAAAATATTAAAATACTGTGTGACATTGCAGAAGGAAATTTTGCATATAAAATATTTATTATGTACTGTAAGATGCTAAATGCATTATACATTTATATGTAAATATTAATTTACAGAATCATAAGTACAAAACCAAGTACATGGTGAAAGTGAAAGAAAGTGAAGTCGCTCAGTCATGTCTGACTCTTTGCGACCCCATGGACTGTAGCCTACTAGGCTCCTCTGTCCATGGGATTTTCCAGGCAAGAGTACTGGAGTGGGTTGCCATTTCTTCTCCAGGGAATCTTCCCGACCCAGGGATTGAATCCAGGTCTCCCGCATTATAGGCAGACACTTTACTGTCTGAGCCACCAGGGAGATAGTACTTTGGGGGAACTGGAAAGTATTTTCAAGGGGAATTTTGAATACTTGTGACTTTCAACTTGCATATTACCTTTGAAAAATGACTTCTGTGCAGGGTGAGGATTCTTTTAATCCACACATGCCTAGTATCAATCATGAGTAAAAGTGAATGGAGAGTGAGGAGACCAGCAGCAGCTCTTCCCACTAGTAACAATAGTTGAGTCGCTGATAACATTTAGTTCCCTCTGTGTGCCAGGACCTGTGTTAAGCACTGAACTTGGATAATCTCATTCAATGCTCACAAAGATCCTATAAGGTAGATACAAGCGAGATCATCCTTCTTTGATAGATGAGGTACAGAGGTAATGAAAGGTACCATTATGGGAAGCCTATTACACAGCATACCTTATCTCTAATTTTCATCATAACCTTGCAACGTAGGTAATTATCCTCCTTTTATAGGCAAGAAAATAGAGGCTCATGGGGTTAGGTAAATTGCCCAAGGTCACACAGCTGGTAAGTGACTGAGGGCGGATTGGAGCCCAAAGCTTGTGTTCATTGCACCACACAGTGCTCCCTAGGGAGGAAGCAGCTCTCTTTGAGAAGATGCATCCTCAACTGCTATCAGTTATCCAGGGAGCACAGCGAAGCACTGGCTTTACCAGCAATAATGATGATAACTTGATCTCCTTCAGTTTGTCTCTTTGCCTATCTCTTCGTTGGTGCCACATGGGATTTTAAGATTATCTTAAAAGTTTGTAGATTGCTTTGATCTCTTTGAAAACAAGACACCATGTGAACTCCTCATTGACCATGGCTTTGACCCTAGTGCAAGACATTGTTTATTTGCCTGAAGTTCTGAAAGTTACTACACAATGAAAAGATGGTTTGTATTTTGCTATTCTTCTAGGTTAGCTTGCTTTCTGCTCAAAAAGCCCGGAAGTAGACAGAGAAAGAGCTTCCCAGGTATATGAGCTGGTAAAGAATCTGCCAGAGATGCAGGAGAGCCTGGTTCAATTCCTGGGAATGGGAAGTTCCCCTGGCGAAGGGATAGGCTACCCACTCCACTTTTCTTGGGCTTCCCTGGTGGGTCAGATGGTAAAGAATCTGCCTGCAGTGTGGGAGACCTGGGTTCAATCCCTGGGTTGGAAAGATCCCCTGTAGAAGGAAATGACAACCCAATCCAATATCATTGCCTGGAGAATCCCCATGGGCAGAGGAGCCTGATGGTTCCTCTTTTCTTTCTCAATAGCAGTTTCTACCAACTGGTTAAAAAAGCCAGAATGTGTCTATTTCCCCCACTATCCCTTTTGTCCTGTTCCTCAACAAAAGTCTTCTGTCTCTAGATCATGCATGTCCTTCCACTTAGTGTCATCCTATGATTCAGGACATCATCATGGCTTACCTGGAGGGTGACTAATTTTTCTTGGTTTGCCTGAGACTTTTCAGGTTTTAGTGCTGCAAGTTCCACCCCCATGGAATCCCTCTGCTCCAGGCAAACCAGGATGGTTGATCGCTCCTTTATCCCAGTCTTCTCCAGGAGTCTCCTAACAAGTCTCCCACGTCCCTTGTTTGCTGGTCTGTATGTAATTCTTTCACCACCCAGTAGCCAGCAGCAATCCCTTGACATCACATGTTATTGGGTCATCCTCTCTACTTAAAGATCTACCTTCTGAAGAAAATTCAAACTCCTTACCTTGACTTACAAAACACTGCATGATTTGGTCCTTTGCTATTTCTCCAACCTCTTCCTCCTTCACTGTGATGTTGCTGTCATTTCCTCAATTATGCCAAACTCTTCTGCTTCCCAGCTGTTTCCTTTGCCTGGAATGTCCTTTCTCCAACTCTCTGTGTCCACAATTTGTCATTATGTAGATGTGTGATGATTTGATTAATGTCTTCCTCTGAGAATGAAAGATCCTTGACTCCCCAGTTTCTAACTTAATCCTCAGTGCCTAGTACCAAGGCTGACACCTAATAAAGTCACACAGAGTATTCACAGAATGAATTAGTGAATGAACCAAAGAATAGATGAATGAATATAGGTTTGTTAATGGGCTGTGCTACTGAGATTCCGTGATCTGAAAGGCCAGGGTTTCCAGGATGTGATAAGTTTGGAAACAGAGGCCAGAGCATGAAGAGGTTCATAGGCTGTGCCAAGGAGTTGGGACATTGTCCCAAGTACAATGGAGGAACTTCTGAGGGGTTTAGAGCCAGGAAATGACATAATCCCATACACATTTAGAAAAACTCAGGGTTGGACAGGTAAGTAGGGGACCACTCAACACAAAGCCCTTTAATCCTGGATCAGTTTAGTTCAGTTGCTCAGTTGTGTCTGACTCTTTGTGATCCTATGGACTGAGGCGCGCCAGCCTTCCCTGTCCATCACCAACTCCCAGAGCTTACTCAAACTCATGTTCATCGAATCGGCAATGCCATCCAATCATCTCATCCTCTGTCATCCCCTTCTCATCCTGCCTTCTGTCTTTCCAAGCATCAGGGTCTTTGCCAATGAGTCAGTTCTTTCATATCAGGTGGCCAAAGTATCAGAGTTTCAGCTTCAGCATCAGTCCTTCCAAAGAATATTCAGGACTGATTTCCTTTAGGATGGACTGGTTGGATCTCCTTGAAGTCCATGGGACTCTCAAGAGTTTTCTCCAACACCACGGTTAAAAAGCATCAATTCTTCCACTCTCAGCTTTCTTTATAGTCCATCTCTCACATCCATGCATGACTACTGGGAAAAGCCATAGCTTTGACTAGATAGACCTTTGTTGACAAAGTAATGTCTCTGCTTTTTAATATGCTTTCTAGGTTTGTCATAGCTTTTCTTTCAAGGAGCAAGCGTCTTTTAATTTCATGGCTCAGTCACCATCTGCAGTGATTTATTTGGAAGCCCCCCAAAATAAACTCTGTCACTGTTTCCATCGTTTCCCCATCTATTTGCCATGAAGTGATGGGATCGGATGCCATGATCTTCGTTTTCTGAATGTTGAGTTTTAAACCAACTTTTTCACTTTCCTGTTTCACTTTCATCAAGAAGTTCTTTAATTCCTCTTCGCTTTCTGCCATAAGGGTGGTGTCATCTGCATATCTGAGGTTATTGATATTTCTCCTGGCAATCTTGATTCCAGCTTGATAGCTGCAGAGATTAGGGCGTGTGTTTGCAAGGGGGCTTGTAGAGCCAACTGAGTATTACTGTTTCCTTGCTCAATTTTATGGAAACAAAGAGCAAATTATGCATCAAAGACTTCTATAGCACTGGCCCATAACTAATTGTGTTTTTAAAATGTGTGTAATCACAAATCAGAGATTATGTAAAGGGCCTAATTGATGCGGAGATTGCCTTCCTATAGCAAGTTACTGGTGCCATTTTTCTAAGGTTGACTTTCATATGTATTGCATTGGGCTCACACTACCGGCGGCAGTGGCCTCTGTCCACTCTGAGGACCTTGCAGCCAGAGTTCATTACGTCAAAAGGGGGTGGAAAAGCAGTCTCAGGGAATGAGCAAGTGTTTCCAATGACAGTAAATATGGAAGAGTTGGAGGCGTGTCACAGAAATAGCACTGAATTAAAGACAAAGAAGCCTAGCTCATGATGCCTGAGTTGGAATCAAACAGCTCAGAATTCTAAGAAATCCACTGAAATTGTTTAAAAGCTATGCAATCTTAACGAGGTGATGAGTTTTCCCAAACTTGCTTTCCTTCTCTGTTAAAAGTACGTGGTCTATTCTGTGAACTCCTAGTCATAAGTTATTTTCCCCTCCTTTGCTTTATTTTAAAATGTATGTAGTAAGTTACCACTTTTTCTTTTTACATAATAAACAGGGTGCTCATGGCAGATCACCATCCTCCTTCTTTTCCATTTTCCATCTCCATCTGCTCATCAGCATTTCAGAACCGATGTATCTCACAATGGACTTCCCCGATGGCTCAGCAGATAAAGAATCTGCCTGCAACGCAGGAGACACAGGAAATTCAGGTTCAACCACCCCTTTGTCGGGAAGATCCCCTGGAGGAGAAAATGGCAACCCATTCCCGTATTCTTGCCTGGAGAATTCCATGGACAGAGGAGCCTGGAGGGTTGTAGTCCATGAGGTTGCAGAGTCAGACACAATTGACTTCTCTCTGGGTCCAGTGGGGGGTTGCATGGACACTACTGAGCATGCACATATCTCACACTGGACCTACCTACCACCCTCCCTCTGAAACCTGTTCCTCACTTCGTTAAAGATACTGCCACTGAACCATCATTTTCAACACTCACCTCTGAAAACTGCCCCATGCGTCCAGGTAGTTGCCAAGATGCTTTGAATCCACCTCTACAATATATTTCATCCTCTTCCCCACTGAGAGGAGGATCTAAGCCCCTTATTTACTTTCAATACTTCATTATGGAAAGTCTCAAATAGCTACAAAATAAACAGAATGAAAGTCTATGTAACTATCACTCGGTTTCCACAGTTACCAATATTATGCCATCTTCTATTCCTTGATCAATTATTATTTTATAATTATTTTCTAAGTAAAGCAAATTTTACACAGTCCAAATCTTTGCTGTACAGATTTGTCGAATGGAGACATCTATTTAACACAGGCTTCTATTATGATCCAGAATATTTTTATCTCCCAGTTTCTTTGTCTCTGCTCAATCTCTCCCCTCTCCCAAAGTCAACACTGTTGTGATTTAATGTTCTTAGATTAGTTTGGCTGTTTTAGAAATGTATATAAATGGAATCATACACTCTGTACTCATTTGTGGCAGCTTTTTCCGCTGAGGATAATGTCTGTAAGATTCTTCCACTTACTTTCATTCATCAGTAGTCCATTTTTAAATAGCGATGAGTAGCAGTCCGTTGGATGAATAAATGTGCTTATCCGTTCTACTATTGTGGATATTTATTTGGGTTGTTTCTATTTTAGGCCACTGTGAATAAAACTACTGTGAACATTTTTGTACAACCTTTTGATGGACCTATGTTTTTGTTTCTATTTGATAATCCTAAATGTAAAATTTCTGAGTCTTCACATTAGTTTTTCTCTGGATGGCTGCAGAATTCTCCTAGCTACCATGCCTGCCACCTGCTGTCAGCCCTCATTTTCTGGCATGAAGCCATATATATACCTTTTCCCAAAGTGGAACTCTCCATTGTCAAAATCTACTCAGGAAGTCTCCCGTTGTCTTCAGAGGGAAGTCAAGCCTGCCTGGGCAGACATTTGAGACCCCTCGCAATTCAGTCTCAGATTTCTTTCCTCATGTTTGTTTCCTGTGTCTTCCTGATGCTCTCTGGGAGCTGACAATGCAGTTTCATTGATCTTAGGGTCCTGTGGGACCGCTGCCTCGACAGCAGCGCCTTGCTTAACTCACGGCAGTCCTGGATGTCAGTGGCCTGGAGCATGTTTGCCAGATGGAGCTCATACCTCTAACTGCAGGCCCAGGAGCCTCCTTTCAACGTCGCTGCCTCTCTCACTTCAGCTTGATAGAAGGCAGGACATCAAGGTGAAATTTCCCTGAACGCTAAGATTCTGGGAATCTTACCAAACCTGCCAGATACAGAAATTCCACGCAACTCATGCCATTGATCTACCAACAGTAGGAGGCTGAGTGGGGTAATGGCAGGAGCTCAGGAATCAGACTTGGTTGTCTCAGGTTCTGGTCTTCCTTCTACCATTCACTGTGTATCCTTCTGTAGGTTCATCACCTGAGCCCCCATTGCCCCGTGGGGACACTAGGATGAGGGGTGAGAGGTGACCTTGATGATCACTAACATCAAACTTAAAGTCACTATGTTCGACTTTAAGTAATAAACTAGTTTTGCCATTTCCTTTTGGTTGGCAGGCCCTTTTGCCTTTTTGTGTTCTCTTCCCTGTGCATTCAGTGCATCCTAAGCACAACCCTACATTACTCCTTGTCCTAAGCTATCAGTGCCAGCAGCCAGGGCACAGTTGTAATGCCAAGTTCCTGCCAGCAAGACCTCACCCGATGGTGCTAAGAGTTGGTGTCCAGCTCCATATTTGCCTGAAGCAGGGATATCTGTTGCTATAAGGGCCCTCTATGGAGTGTAGAATAGCCACCTAACACAAATAGTTACAAAACTGACAAGAGTCAGACTGCATTTTTCCACAGGGAAATAAAATCTTTATCTCCATCTCTGAGATACTATTCACTTTCTAGCTCTATGACTTAATTTTTCTCTGCCTCTATTTGCTCATCTGTAAGATGAGAATAATAAAATGTCTATCTTGATTTTTCAAAAAAATTAAAAAATGTAAAACACTTTGAATTGTGTCAAGCAATAGCAAAATCTCAGTAAATATTAGATAATGTCATTATCAACATTAATGTCATTAACAGCATCTTACAGGTTGCAGATAACTTTGAGAAATGTGGATTCGGCACTACAGTCTTCAAGGCTTAAGGTGTTTACCAAGTTCACTAAATTATTTCCTTTTCTACCCCTTAAACACAGACTCAAAATGGAAACAGTGTTTCTAAGTGCAAGCAGCCTTTGTTCTCTTTTTTCTTGGAAATGAAATTTTTTTTTAAACTGGAAAGCTCATTTCTTTGAGTCTCCCATCCCCTAGGTCCCATCCATTGGTGTCTTCCATGGTGACAGCGGAGGTGGGCAGTGGACTCCTGGTACCATCTTGGGAAGCAAGGAAGGGACCTGACAAAGTCTTGAATGGCAGAAGCCTACCTCTCATGCCTGTGCCCTTCACCATAAGTGAAGAAAGGAACGAAGAGAAGAACAAGGTGGCCATAAACAAAAGCTGGGATTGTTTGAGAAATGGACCCTTTTCAGAACCTTTCAAAGCCACCCTTTCACAAAGCCTGGCAGGGATACAGTATCGAGCCTGGGTGTCAGCCAAGCATGGCCTTAATTTATTATTGCCAAACTGTTTGTTGTGTCTATTTGCCAAGACTTACTAATTGAACTTTTGTTGGTCTGGCTGCCCTTCTAGAGAACTGGAGCTTTTGTTATCTGCTGCAAGAGTCCTTCCATGGAATGTGCCAAAAACTTGACTGAGTGATGGCTGGTTTCCTTCTTCTGTTCAGGGTGCTTTTTCTCTTTTTTTAAGGAAAGTTGTTGTTATTTGTTTTTGCTGTGTTATGCATTGTTTGTTCAGTTCCAACCCAAAGTAGGTGTTTGGACTGAACTAGAAGGAAGGTCACTGAGCCATGGTGAGATCAGAGAGGTTCCCAAAAAGACCTGCATGGAGACTTCCTTCCTGGGTTTTCCCATCATGCACCCTCTCTGAGCTTCTGCCACACAGGGAAGGAAAGTTTTAGACCAATGGATCTCCAAGTATGGTCCCAAGAGCAGCATCGGTCACCTCTAGAAATGTCAGAATGGAAATTCTCAGATCCTACTCCAGAGCTACCAAATCAGGAAACTGTATTTTCACAAGCTTTTGTGATTCTGGTGTACACTAAAGCGTGAAGCCAATGCTACCATTGTTGACAATTTGGGCTCAATGATCCTATAAAGGGGCTGTCCAGTGTGGGGTAGGATGTTTAACAGCACCCCTGGCCTCCAACCACTAGATTCCAGAAGCTTCCGTTCTCACCCAACAATTGTTGGGATGACCAACAACAATGTCTCCAGTCCTTGCCAAGTATCCTGGGGTCAAGAAGGTAATATCATCCCTAGTTGAGATGACAAGCAAACTGCTTGCTGTTTCTCTGTACTGTACTGACAAACAGCTGCAGCCTTGTCTGGGAGGCTATTAACACACCGCAGTGATGAGCACCAAAAGACAGAACCACCTAACAGCAGATCTTGTTTTTCAGTCCTGATAAATCTTTCCTTTGAAACCACCCTCAGGCAAGAGCATGTGACTCTGACTTTCTGAGCTAGTTCTCTTGCTCAGCTGCTTGGTATATTCAAGGCAAAACAAAACAAAAAACCTTCAGAATTTAGGCTCTTCTCATCCTCTAATTTGTTTGTTACCCTAAAACAGAAGAGACAGAGGGACTGGATTCAGAGGTTCCATGATATACCTACCATTCAGAGTGACAAGAATGGTACTAATCTTCCTGAATGTCCATCTCACCTTCAAAATAGAAGATTTCCTCGTGCATTTCATTTCCCAGTTCTTTCTATAGGGCTTCTATCATTGGATTCTTAATGTTGTTGTATTGGTGACTTGCATTTGAAGGATACCCAAATCAGGGAATTTGCTATAGGCTTTGTTCCCACCACTGTCATTTCAGAGTTTGGATAATGTTTCCACTTGAGGAAGCTGGACTTGGCCAAAATCAGCTTGAACTGACTCAGCTAAAACTAAAGTCAACAGCTCATACAAACGCAAAATAAAGTCACAATTTGTTGGCTCCTTAGGTTGAGTTCTATCAAGCACCTGCTAGATACCAACACTGTGCTAGTGCGAGATCCTCGGAATGTGGCGAGAGAAACTCAGCACCTCTGCCTGGAGGGAGCTCATTGTTGGACAAAAGTAGAAGCCATTTCAAACAGAATGCAGAGTTCTTGACGTCAGAGGGATACACACAGCATCCTGGCAGCCTGCTTCACTATTGAATCCTCAGTGTCTGACACATCAGATGAGATCAGTCGCTCAGCTGTGTCTGACTCTTTGTGTCTGACTCTTTGCGACCCCATGAATCGCAGCACGCCAGGCCTCCCTGTCCATCACCAACTCCCGGGGTTCACTCAGACTCACGTCCATCGAGTCAGTGATGCCATCCAGCCATCTCATCCTCTGTCGTCCCCTTCTCCTTCTGCCCCCAATTCCTCCCAGCATCAGAGTCTTTTCCAATGAGTCAACTCTTCACATGAGGTGGCCAAAGTATTGGAGTTTCAGCTTTAGCATCAGACCAGAAGGCTAAAAAGTAAGTCTAGTTGAAGAAAGTGCTACTTAGGTTTTCAAGGAAAAAGCAAGAGTGAGCCATGCAGAGAGGAGAGGGAAGGGTCTTTCAGACAGAGAATGGAGCAGGTTCAAGGACAGTGAATGGGAGTATGAATCAAAGTCTTGAGTGGACTTCATAAAGGTCTGAATGAATCGTCTGAAGAAGTAATTTTCCAGCTGTGCATTGCTACATAACAAATTACCCCCAAATTTAGAGGCTTAAGACAATCATTTGCTTTCACTGTAATTTTATAAGCAAAGGGTATGGAATGGCTTGGCTGGATGGTAAGTCTCTCGTTCATTTGGCATCAGCTGGGGCATCTGGGGCTGATGGTCCACCTCCAAGATGGCTTCTTCATCGACATCTTGGTGCCTTGTTTTTCTCAGCTTCTCTCCTTCTCCACATGGCATCTCATTTTCCACGGCCATTCCACATGATCTGGGCTGCTCATGACATGGCCAGCTCAGGATACTTGGGCTTCTACCATGGCAGTCAGCTTTCCCCAGAGCAAATATTCCAAGAGTGAATATTTCAAGAGGCCCAAATGAAAGCCAAATCTTCTTACAATCTGGCTCTGAATGTTCCAGAACATACTTTCACTGTATTTTAATGAGCAAGCAAGTCACTATAGCAAACTACAGAGCGATTATCCTGAGCTCTGTGAGAAGCCATGGGAAGGCTGAAGCAGTGGCATGGAGGTAAGACTGTGGAATGATGGATTTCATTTTGGTATCATCCACCTCTTACAGCTATGAAGAACAGGGCGGAGTGGGATGGGATGGGAGGCAGGGAGGTGAAGTGAGCTATGATCAGAACTCTAGACTTAAAGAGCAAAAGTGATCTGGGGGTGGAGGGATAAAGGCTGGGCATTGGACACCGGTGTCATATGGCGAGACTTTGAGGAAACTTCAAGTTCTCTGAGGGCTTCTGACACCCTTCCCCACACAACCAAAAATATCTCCTTTCAAAATGAGAGGAGAAAGGCATCGTTTTCCATTCCAGGAACTGAATGGGGGGTAAATGGCAGCTGGCAACTGAGCTTGTCCTGAGAGGCTTAATGGTCACACTTTTTTCAGGTTGGGTACGAGCTGCCACTGAGGAAAGCAAACAGAATTGGTGTGAAAACTATTAGAAAAAGTCCTCAGAACAAAGGCTCCATTTGGCAGCTGTTGCTCAGAGCTGAGTGAAATAAACAAAAGAGTTTGTTGAGCAAACATGAAAGCAGCCTAATTGATGCAATTAAGGTGAAATTAAATAAAGGAAGGTTTTAGCCCAAAGTTCAAGGAAAATTTTTCACAAGGTTGTCACTGGAATAGTCATTTGGGGCTTTTAAATAAAGGGAAGCACAGGATGTGGGAAATTGGCCCATTTGACCCTTAGGGGAAGACCAAACTGAGTGTGCCAGTGTGGACTCCACGTGTCAGCCCCAAGATTGGCCCTGGCTGGCCAATCTTGGGATGGGTGAGGTGGGAGGTTGGGGTTAGGTAGGATCAGGGAAGGAGGGGACAGAGGCAGAAACAAAGGAACAATTCAGCAAGACCAGAATTATGCTGGTCACCACATTACTCCGTTTTGTTCGCTTCTTGACACTAATATCTGAGGTCATCTTGTTCATCGCACATGACTTGTTTACTCTCTGTCCTCTCCCACCAAATATACACATTCGCACACACGCACACACGTATGAACACACACTATGGAATTCTGGGTCTCCTTGGAATGTGGCTCTAGAGATGCCTATCTGGCTGGGTTAAAAGCCCCCCCAAACACTGAAACTCAAAAGCAAAGCTCTATACCTGACACGTGTGCCAGAGCCCCACCCGACACCTCAGCACTGTCCCACAGGAAACATACCTGAAACCAACTCACACTAGAACATTTATTTAGCAAACAATTACATAGCCCTTACTATAGGCCAGGTACAATTGCAAGTGTTTTACAAGTATTAATCCAATCCCCATAAAGATCCTATGAGGTAAGGATACTCTTATCTTCATTTCAGAGAGGAGGAACGGCAACAGAAAGGTCGAGGAGCTTGTCTGAGCCAGGATAAGGGGAGTGAAGGTCCCAAATCCCTAGCAGCCATCCTCTACCCCTTCACTAGGCCCCTCTGAGGGAGCTAGATGGTGAAATACTGATTGCTAAGTACTAAGCTCATCCTTCTGCCTAAATAGTGGAAAACTTGAGAGACGCCTAGAAAGGCTGAAAGCACATACTAATCAACAGTGTATTGACAATGATTAAATGTGGGCTTCTCAGAGTACAGGATGAATGCACTGAAAGGAAGTCCCAGTCCTTTCTTTACAAGTAAATGTATGAAATTAAAAAATTTTGATCAGAGGAAAATTAGGAGCTTAAAAAAACAGGTAAAATATATGGGTAAAAGGAAAAGACACAACTTCATGAAATTAAAAAACAATTTTAGAAATAATTCTAGTTCAATCCCTCCATTTCACAAATGATGAAAGACCTAGGTCAAGAGTTGTTCAAATTTAATGTTCATTAAAAATGCCCAAGGAGCTTGTTAAAAATGTAAATACTGGATATTATTCCTAAACCCCTACCAGAGATCACAAATCAGTTAATACATGATTCATGAATTCTGGCATGAAATTCTGGAATCTGTCTTTTGCTGGCAGATTTAAAGACAGGAGTTGGTCTTTAGATGACTCAGATGCAGGTGGTCCAGGGGTCACACTTTGAAATACACCTAAAAGTAGACCAACCAAGAGATGAAGGACTTCATTCAAGCCTCATACCTACTCAGTGGCAGGTTGCTGCAACTTTGCACAGGTAGTCTATATAACAAGTTATCTTTTAAACATTTTTTTACAGATCCAAAGTCATTTCATTAGTCTTGAACATCATCTATATTATGTATAATTTGGTTAGCACATCATTTTTAATTCTCTTTTCCCTATTTATGATTTAAAAGTAAGCTCAAAACATAAGGTATTGAACTTCAAGGAAACTTCCCTTATTTTTTGCCTCTTAAAGATAAGCGGTAAAAAGGTGAGAGAGAAATTATTAACACACATCTCAAAGACTTTTTCTCTGACCTATCTCTTCTCTCATAGAATTAGTATGATAGAGAATACATTTATTCTCAGAAGTGGAGCAAACAGAAAATAATAGCCCTGAACTCAAGTATTATAATTTGCTTTTAGGATTTAATTGGGCTTCCCTGATAACTCAGTTGGTAAAGAATCTGCCTGCAATGTGGGAGGCCTGGGTTCGATCCCTGGGTTGGAAAGATCCCCTGGAGAAGGGAAAGGCTACCCACTCCAGTATTCTGGCCTGGAGAATATCATGGACTGTATAGTCCATGGGGTCGCAAAGAGTCAGACACGACTGAGCGACTTACACTCAGGACTTAATTGAACCATTTAAAAATTTTAACACTTTTACTGAGGTACAATATATATATACCATAAAATGTATTTTCGTAAGTGAATGTTGCAATGTATTTCTGTAAATTCACAAAATTGTCTGCCATGATCCAGTTTAAAATATTTCAATCAGCCAAAAGTTCTCTTGTACTTATTTGCATTCAATCCTTGCTCCCAGCCACAGCTGCAAGTAACCACTGACCCTTGTGTCTCTATAACTTTTCCTTTTGTAGAAATTTCCTATTAATGGACTCATGTAGTCCTTGTATCTGGCTCCTTTCGCTTAGCGTAATATGTTTGAGATACATCCATGATGTTGCCTGTGTTGTACTTTTTTTCATTGCTAGTAGGATTCCACTGTATGAAAATACAACATAATTTATTTATCAACATACAAATGGATTTTTTTTTTGCTATTACAAAAAAATGATGCTTGATCTCACTTGTATGTGGAATCTAAAAAAGTAGAAAGCATGGAAGCAGCGAGTAGAATAAGGTTATCAGGGTTGGGGAGTTAGGGGAAATGGGGAGATGTTGGTCAAAAGGTACAAAATTAGTAGTTGTGTTGAACGAATAAGTCTAGAGATCTAATGTACATGATGACTATGGTTAAGAATACTGTGTAAATACTGGAAATTTTATGAGAGAGTAGATTTCAAGTGCTTTCATCTCACACACACGCAGAAAGTTTAACTGTGGGGAGATGATATATTAATTAGGTTGCTGTGGTAAATTAATATTTCACTCTGTTCTTGTCTATCAAATCATGTTGTACACCCTAAATATACACAATTTTTATTAAGAAAATACTCCTATAAACACCTGTGTGCAAGTCATTGTGTGGACATTTTTTTCCCATTTATCTTGAGCCAAATCCTAGGAGTGGAATTTCTGGATAATATGGTAAGTTTATGCTTAATTTTTTGAGAAATGGCTAAACTGTTTTCCACCGCAGCTGCACCATTTTGCATTGTCACCAGTGGTGTATGGAAGTTTCAGTCAATCCATTTCCTCATCAGCTCATAGTACTGTTGCTCTTTTAAATTTTTGTCATTCTGGATGTGCTTAGTTGCTCAGTCATGTCCAACTCTTTGCAACTCCATGGACTGTAGCCTGCCAGGCACCTCTGTGCATGGGGATTCTCCAGGCCAGAATACTGGAATGGGTTGCCATGCCCTCCTCCAGGGGACCCTCCCAACCCAGGGATCGAACCTAGGTCTCCCTCATTGCAGGCAGATTCTTAACCATCTGAGCCACCAGGGAAGCCCTTCATCATTCTGGTTTATAAGTAGTCATATCTTCTTGTGGTATTGTTTTTCCCTGATGAAATATGATGGTCAGCTTTTCCTGTGTTTATTGTAGTCCACATATCTTCTTCAGTAAAGTATCTCTTTCTAATCCATTACCCATTTTTAATTGGGTTGTTTGTCATCTTATTATTGAGTGTAGAAGTTTTCTATATATTCTAGACATATCTGCATTATAAGACATATCATTTGCAAAATTTTATTCCAGTCTATGGCTTGCCTTTTTACTTTCTTAGTGATGCATTTTTGAGATGTAAAAGTTTTTTTTTTTTTTTATGAAGTTCAATTAGCAAATGTTTTTAGTTGTTACAGATTGTAGTTTTGATGTCACATCTAAGAACTATTTGCCTAACCCAAGGTCACAAAAACCTTTTCCTATGTTTTCTTCTGGAAATTTTATCCTTTTAGCTCTAAAGTTTAGGTCTACACTCTATTTTTAATTAAAAGTTTATGTGTAAAGGGAGGCAGAATCTTAGTTCATTTTTTCACATGGATATCCAATTATTTCAGCTTCATTTTTTAAAAAAAACTATATCCGCCCCTTCCCATTGAATTATCTTGCTATCTTTGTTGAAAACCAATGGAACAAAATTATATGAATTTATTTCTAGATTCTCTATTCTGTTCCATAGCTTTATATGTCTACCCTTATGCCAATACTACACTGCCTTGAGTGTTTTAGGTTCACAGTCACTCAGTCTTCAAGTTAAGTAATAGAAATCTCCCAACATAGTCCTTTTTCAAAAGTCTCTTGGCTATTCTATGTCCTTTGTATTTTCATATCAATTTTGATACACTTCTCAATTTATTCATACAAGCCTTCAGGGATTTTGTATGATTCTGTGTTGAATCTAGAAATTAATTTGAGAAGAATTACTATTTTAACAATACTGAATCCTGTAATCTGTGAAAATGGCTTTTCTTTTATTTAGATCTCTAATTTCTCTCAGCAATATTTTGTTGGCTTGAGTATCTTTCACTGCTAATGTTAAAGTATTCCGAAGTATTTATTCTGTCTGATGCTATTATGAATTGAATTATTTTATTAATCATTTTTTTTGGAGTGTTCATTGCTAGTATTTTGATTTAGTATTTCTTCTTGAGTCAGTTTTGATCATTTATGTCTTTCTAAGAATTTGTCCATTTCTTCCAAGTTATTGAACTTATTGCCATAAAGTTCTTAATAATCTTCCTTATAACATTTTAATTTCTGTAGGTTTAATAATGATTATAGTATAGTGGTTTTATTCATGATTTTATTACTTTCTGTTGTCCCTTTTTCTTGATAAACCTATCTTAAAGTTTATTAATTTTATTAATCCTTACAAATTATTAACTTTTGGTGGATTAATTTTTGATTGTTTTTATTTTGATTTCCACTGTGATCTTTATTTTCCTTCTGTTTATTGTAAATTTTGTCTGTTCTCCTTCGTTTCTTGGGATAGAAGCTCAGATTACTGAATTTTAATTTTTTTTCTTTAGCATGTAAGTGTTTAAGGCACTACTGTAGCTGCATATACAAACTTTTATATGCTGTGTTTACATTTTCTTTCAGCTCAGATATTTCCCAATTTCCTTTGTGATTTCTTCTTGTACCATGGGATATTTATGAATGTATTAATTTCCAGATGGTTGGAAATTTCCAATATTTCTTTCTGTTGTTGATTTTAAATTTAGTTAAATTTTGGTCCAGAACACATAAATGCCATTATTTCAATTTTTATATATTTATTGGAACTTTTTAAAGATTTAGAATATGGTCTATCCATGTGGAATGTTTCATGGGTGCTTGAAAAGAATGTGTATTCCGCTGTTGAGTGGAATGCTCCATAAATGAGTATATGTTGAAGTGAAATCAGTTCAGTTCAGTTCAGTAGCTTAGTTGTGTCCAAATCTTTGTGACCCCATGGAATGCAGCACACCAGGCTTCCCTGTCCATCACCAACTCCCGGAGTTTATTCAAATTCATTTCCATTGAGTCAGTGATGCCATCCAACCATCTCATCCTCTGTCATCCCCTTTTCCTCCTGCCTTCAATCATTCCCAGCAACAGGTTCTTTTCAAATTGATCAGTTCTTTGCATTAAGTGGCCAAAGTATTGGAGTTTCAACATCAGTTCTTTCAATGAACACTCAGAACTGATTTCCTTTAGGATGGACCGGTTGAATCTCCTTACACTCCAAAGGACTCTCAAGAGTCTTCTCCAAAACCACAGTTAAAAAGCATCAATTCTTCAATGCTCAGCTTTCTTTATAGTCCAACTCTCACATCCATACATGATTATTGGAAAAACCATAGCTTTGACTAGATGACTTTTGTCAGCAAAATAATGAAGTGGTATAAAATAATGAATAAGGCATAATTTTGCCCTCTAAATGCTTAAATCTAGATGAACAGTAGTTCTTAACTTTGGGCAATTTTGTCCCTAAGGGGACATTTGGTAAAGGAAACCAGTCCTGGGTGTTCATTGGAAGGACTGATGCTAAAGCTGAAATGCCAATACTTTGGCCACCTCATGAGAAGAGTTGACTCATTGGAAAAGACCCTGATGCTGGGAGGGATTGGGGACAGAAGGGGACAACAGAGGATGAGATGGCTGGATGGCATCACTGACTCAATGGACGTGAGTTTGAGTGAACTCCGGGAATTGGTGATGGACAGGGAGGCCTGGCGTGCTGCGATTCATGGGGTCGCAAAGAGTCGGACACAACTGAGCAACTGAACTGAATTGAACTGAACTTTAGACATTATTGGTTGTCACAACTAGGGGGTCCATGGTACTGGCATCTAGTGGGTGGAGGCTAGAGATTCTGCTAAACACTTTACAGTGTACAGGACAACCTCTACGACAAAGAATTATGTAGCCCAAGTTGTCGAAAGTGCTGAGATTTAGAACTCCTGTTGTAAAGGATATAAATGGTATTTCAGTTCAGTTCAGTCATTCACTCGTATCCGACTCTTTGCAACCCCATGAATTGCAGCACGCCAGGCCTCCCTGTCCATCACCAACTCCCGGAGTTCACTCAAACTCATGTCCATCGAGTCGGTGATGCCATCCAGCCATCTCATCCTCTGTTGTCCCCTTCTTCTCTTGCCCCCAATCCCTCCCAGCATCAGGGTCTTTTCTAATGAGTCAACTCTTTGCATGAGGTGGTCAAAGTATTGGAGTTTCAGCTTTAGCATCAGTCCTTGCAATGAACACCCAGGACTGATCTTCTTTAGAATGGACTGGTTGGATCTCCTTGCAGTCCAAGGGACTCTCAAGAGTCTTCTCCAACACCACAGTTCAAAAGCATCAACTCTTCGGTGCTCAGCTTTCTTCACAGTCCAACTCTCACATCCATACATGACCAGTGGAAAAACCATAGCCTTGACTAGACGAACCTTTATTGGCAAAGTAAGCTCAACATTCAGAAAACGAAGATCATGGCATCTGGTCCCATCACTTCATGGGAAATAGATGGGGAAACAGTGGAAACAGTGTCAGACTTTATTTTTGGGGGCTCCAAAATCACTGCAGATGGTGACTGCAGCCATGAAATTAAAAGACGCTTACTCCTTGGAAGGAAAGTTATTACCAACCTAGATAGCATATTCAAAAACAGAGACATTGCTTTGCCAACAAAGTTTCGTCTAGTCAAGGCTATGGCTTTTCCTGTGGTCATGTATGGATGTGAGAGTTGGACGGTGAAGAAGGCTGAGCACCAAAGAATTGATGCTTTTGAACTGTGGTGTTGGAGAAGACTCTTGAGAGTCCTTTGGACTGCAAGGAGATCCAACCAGTCCATTCTGAAGGAGATCAGCCCTGGGATTTCTTTGGAAGGAATGATGCTAAAGCTGAAGCTCCAGTACTTCGGGCACCTCATGCGAAGAGTTGACTCATTGGAAAAGACTCTGATGCTGGAAGGGATTGGGGGCAGGAGGAGAAGGGGATGACAGAGGGTGAGATGGCTGGATGGCATCACTGACTCGATGGACGTGAGTCTGGGTGAACTCCGGGAGTTGGTGATGGACAGGAAGGCCTGGCATGCTCCGATTCATGGGGTTGCAAAGAGTCGGACACGACTGAGTGACTGAATTGAACTGAATGTCTCTGCTTTTTAATATTATTTAGCTATAATGAAAAGCTTCAGATAGTAATTTCTGTGCTATGGGAATTACTGCACTGTAGCTGAAATTAATCAACACTTTAGGAGTTACCATATCTCTGGCATGTTTGTTTGTCTGACTTTCTCCTTAGAATGTGAACCTCATGAATGTGAGATCCACCCAGGTCTTTACAGTGATTAAAAGCAGAGCATCTGGAGTCAGACAGACTTAGATTTCAACCTTATTTCTACCTTCACTAGACATTTGATTTTGGGCTAGTTACTTGACCTCCCACACCTCAATATTCTCTGTTGTGTAATATGAACGATGTACCTATCTCATAGGATTGTTGTGACAAATAAACTAATCAAGGAAGCCACTTGATATAGTCTTAGCACATGTAGTCATCACTTTATTACTGTTATTGTTATCTGCAGCACCTAGCCCAGTGCCCTGTAAATATGTGCAAACAAATGAATGAGTAATTAAGTCACTTCTCACCTTCTTTACCTCCACAATGGAGCACTGGCTCTACAATGTAATCCTGATCGGGATGAGAACTGTCCCTTCTTATTCCTGGACCAAGGCATAGCTCCCATAGAGGAGGCCTCCTGTGTCTACAGGAAATGGACGGCAGTCCAAACAGCACAAATAAGTACAAGACAAATAGAGGCTGACTTCAGTTCCACCCTTGAGACGCCTACTAACGTGATATGAAATGATCATGAGGCAAGTCAGCGAGACTCCTGCCCCAAGGGGCCCCATGATGCTGTTCACCGTGTCCCACTCTGTACCATCTACCCCAGTTCTGCTTCAGAGAAGCAGTTCTTTCTTCTTAGTGGCTATCACCTGCCACAACGCTCTCCACCCCATTCCTGGGTCTTGGGCACTTCCTCCACACTGGGAACCTCTCCCAGACAGTCTCATTACCTATTAGGCAACTTCTTTTGATCAATTTTAAAGGCCTTTGGACCCCTCCCTATGTACCTCATCCCCTGTCCCCATCTACTTCTAAGTGACCTGGCAAAGATCACATCCGTGAATCAGTTTGATAACTCTTAAAAAGGGTGGGTGAGAGCAAAGCTTTGACAACCTGATTTCTTACCATGTTTACTTTTGAGGGAGGAGTTCACAGTGAAAGAAAGGATCACTTCAAGCCTCTAAAGAGCCCGTTGGTATCTGAAGCAGGATTCACATGGTGCCTGGCAACCGCTGACCAACCAGAAAGGTACAGCTTAGAAGCAGAAAGGGGTCACGTTCATTTGACATAGAGTGCGGGGCTCCATTTTACTCTCTGGTTCCTAATATGCCTCAGGTTGGCAAGCATCTCGGGGCACAAACAAAATCTGGAACCATTCTCCTTATTGAACTGTATTATTCATTCATTGATTGATGCCCTTAATCCTCAAAAAAAAAAAAAAAAGTAATTATTGGCTTTATGAGGTTTCTTTGGCATTGCCTTTCTTTGGGATTGGAATGAAAACTGACCTTTTCCAGTCCTGTGGCCACTGCTGAGTTTTCCAAATTTGCTGGCATATTGAGTGCAGCACTTTCACAGCATCATCTTTCAGGTATTGAAATAGCTCAACTGGAATTCCATCACCTCCACTAGCTTTGTTCGTAGTGATGCTTTCTAAGGCCCACTTGACTTCACATTCCAGGATGTCTGGCTCTAGGTGAGTGATCACACCATCATGATTATCTGGGTCGTGAAGATGTTTTTTGTACAGTTCTTCTGTGTATTCTTCCACCTCTTAATATCTTCTGCTTCTGTTAGGTCCATACCATTTCTGTCCTTTATCTAGCCCATCTTTGCATGAAATGTTCCCTTGGTATCTCTAGTTTTCTTGAAGAGATCTCTTGTCTTTCCCATTCTGTTGTTTTCCTCTATTTCTTTGCATTGATCGCTGAGGAAGGCTTTCTTATCTCTTCTTGCTACTCTTTGGAACTCTGCATTCAGATTCTTATATCTTTCCTTTTCTCCTTTGCTTTTCACTTCTCTTCTTTTCACAGCTATTTGTAAAGCCCCCCCCCCCCCCCAGACAGCCATTTTGCTTTTTTGCATTTCTTTTCCATGGGGATGGTCTTGATCCCTGTCTCCTGTACAATGTCACGAACCTCTGTCCATAGTTCATCAGGCAGTCTATCTATCAGATCTAGTCCCTTAAATCTATTTCTCACAATTGCACTCATCTCACACGCTAGTAAACTAATGCTCAAAATTCTCCAAGCCAGGCTTCAACAATACGTGAACCGTGAACTTCCAGATGTTCAAGCTGGTTTTAGAAAAGGCAAAGGAACCAGAGATCAAATTGCCAACATCCGCTGGATCATCGAAAAACCAAGAGAGTTCCAGAAAAACATCTATTTCTGCTTTATTGACTATGCCAAAGCCTTTGACTGTGTGGATCAGGAAGCCACAGTTAGAACTGGACATGGAACAACAGACTGGTTCCAGATAGGAAAAGGAGTACGTCAAGGCTGTATATTGTCACCCTGATTATTTAACTTATATGCAGAATACATCATGAGAAACACTGGGCTGGAAGAAGCACAAGCTGGAATCAAGATTGCTGGGAGAAATATCAATAACCTCAGATATGCAGATGACACCACCCTTATGGCAGAAAGTGAAGAGGAACTAAAAAGCCTCTTGATGAAAGTGAAAGAGGAGAGTGAAAAAGTTGGTTTAAAGCTCAACATTCAGAAAACGAAGATCATGGCATCTGGTCCCATCACTTCACGGGAAATAGATGGGGAAACAGTGGAAACAGTGTCAGACTTTATTTTTTGGGCTCCAAAATCACTGCAGATGGTGATTGAAGCCATGAAATTAAAAGACGCTTACTCCTTGGAAGGAAAGTTACGACCAACCTAGATAGCATATTGAAAAGCAGAGACATTACTTTGCCAACAAAGGTTCATCTAGTCAAGGCGATGGTTTTTCCAGTGGTCATGTATGGATGTGAAAGTTGGACTGTGAAGAAGGCTGAGCACCGAAGAATTGATGCTTTTGAACTGTGGTGTTGGAGAAGACTCTTGAGAGTCCCTTGGACTGCAAGGACATCCAACCAGTCCATTCTAAAGGAGATCAGCCCTGGGTGTTCTTTGGAAGGAATGATGCTAAAGCTGAAACTCCAGTACTTTGGCCACCTCCTGCGAAGAGTTGACTCATTGGAAAAGACTCTGATGCTGGAAGGGATTGGGGGCAGGAGGAGAAGGGGATGACAGAGGATGAGATGGCTGGATGGCATCACCAACTCGATGGACGTGAGTCTGAGTGAACTCCAGGAGTTGGTGATGCACAGGGAGGCCTGGCATGCTGCGATTCATGGGGTCACAAAGAGTCAGACACGACTGAGCAACTGAACTGAACTGATGAGGTTTCTTTATATAGTTATATAAACACATCCCCTCCCTGATGACAGCATGCAACAGAGATCAAGGCAATATAAGATCAAAGTGATCTGGACCCAGAAGAAATACAGGTACAAACATCAGAAAGTGTTAAGAACAGAGTATTGACCTTATTTTTTAAATATCATGAAACAGACTTTTCATTTTCTGTTATTTTAATATTAGGGACTTTTAACAAATATTCGTACTTTGTTGAAATTCAAACATTACAAAGAAAATAATAAAAGCTAACATTAATGAATGCTGAATGTGTGCTGGGTATTTTTCTAAATCCTTTACGTATTAATTCATTCACTCATTTAAGAAATCCTTAACCATGTAATCCTTGGCCAGGCATTGTTCTAAGTTCTAGGCATAGAGCAACAAGTAAAGCCCTCAAATATCCCTGCCTTCATGGACCTTACACTCCTTGGGGAAGTCAATAAACAAATAAATATGCAGATTATATAGTACATTAGGACTTCCCTATAGCTCAGATGGTAAAGAATCTGCCTGCAATGAAGGAGACCTGGGTTCAATCCCTGGGTCAGGAAGATCCCCTGGAGTAGGGAATGGCAATCCACTCCAGTATTCTTGCCTGGAGAATCCCACGGACAGAGGAGCCTGGCGGGCTACATTCCACAGGGTTGCAAAGAGTTGGACACGACTGAGCAACTAACACTATTACTATATGGTACATTACACAGCTGAAACAAAGCTGGGCAAAGGGATACAGAGAGTTGGGTTTAGGGTGCTGCAATTTTCAATCAGGCATTTAGTGAATGTCTCACTGAGAATCTGTCATTTGGCCAAACGCTTGAAGGAAAGCTCATATTTAATAAGACAGGGTTGCTATTGGGTGTTTTATTTGGTTTTTACTAAACCTTGTACTAACCCCCTAAGCCACCAGTAAATCTGTGTGAAACTCTACATTTTGTAAATGACTGAACCTTGGTCAGCTACAAGTGAGCTAAGGCTGAAGTCACCCGTGTAGTCACTGGTCTCGTTTTGTGGTAGATCCAAGTGCTGTTGATTTTTCATGCTACTTGGGGGAATGAGCAGTGTGCTTCTGAGGGTACATTGGTATCGTGGGCATCTGGAGGGGTTTTCTCTGGACTATCCTTCCCCAGATGAATCATAACATGCTTTTCTTTCTTTTTTAAATTGCCCTATTTCCAAGAATTTGAATTTCTTATTGATAGAATTGATCTGAATGCTAATATTCAGACCCTCCACGTGTGAAAAAAAGAACACAGGGACCAGGCCTTCCAAGAATTCAGGAGAGTCTCAGCCCCTGAACCTGTGACCTGATCATAACTTGGCCTCTGCCATTTTGTCCAGCATAAACCCAGGCTGTTGTTTTCCAAGTTCCTCCAGATAGCTTCCCCAAGTCTCTCAGCTATCTCCTCTCCAGCACCACCTCACTGCTCCACCAAAGCCAAATCAGCTTTGAAAGATATAATATCAGCCATGCATCATGTTAGTTTGATTTTTCAATCTAAGGACCTCCTCTCCCTTAAAGCTAACAGTGTTTTAAGACTTATTTCTAATTCTGCAAATGGGATTTTAATCATCAAGGAGCCAAGAAAAAAGAGAGAAAAGTACTTAAGACAAGTGACCCTTGGGAAGCTTTGAAATTTGTTCCATGTGATGGGTCACACAAGTATCTTACTTTCTCTGATTTGCATGATGTGATAGTTTCCCCTATAATGATACATAGGAAGGCCACAAGTACCCTGATACTTTGTGTGTGAGCTGGGCAGAATAGAAGTGCTGAAAGTCCCCTTGTCCATAAAGGTCCTGAATGGTACTTTGCAAAATTCACTTCTTGGTTTCTCCTACAGCTCTGTGCATCAGGGTCAAGTTCACTTCTTCTCCAACTTTCCACCAATAAGAATTCTTTAAATGTGTCCCCATTCTCCATTATTTTAAAGATTTCTCCTGTCAAGCATTTATTTAATAATAGTGATGTTACAAACTCCTGGCATGGAATAAATACTCAAGAAATAACCCAATATCATGGCTAACTCTTTTTGTTTTTCCAGCACCTTTATATTTGGGAATTACCCTATGCTTTATTGACTATGCCAAAGCCTTTGACTATGTGGATCACAATAAACTGTGGAAACTTCTGAAAAAGATGGGAATACCAGACCACCTGATCTGCCTCTTGAGAAATCTGTATGCAGGTCAGGAAGCAGCAGTTAGAACTGGACATGGAACAACAGACTGGTTCCAAATAGGAAAAGGAGTACGTCAAGGCTGTATATTGTCACCCTGTTTATTTAACTTAGATGCAGAGTACATCATGAGAAACGCTGGGCTGGAAGAAGCACAAGCTGGAATCAAGATCGCCGGGAGAACTATCAATAACCTCAGATATGCAGATGACACCACCCTTATGGCAGAAAGAAAAGAGGAACTAAAAAGCCTCTTGATGAAAGTGAAAGAGGAGAGTGAAAAAATTGGCTTAAAGCTCAACATTCAGAAAACGATCATGGCATCTGGTCCCATCACTTCACGGGAAATAGATGGGGAAACAGTGGAAACAGTGTCAGACTTTATTTTTCTGGGCTCCAAAATCACTGCAGATGGTGACTGCAGCCATGAAATTAAAAGACACTTACTCCTTGGGAGGAAAGTTATTACCAACCTAGATAGTATATTTAAAAACAGAGACATTACTTTGCCAACAAAGGTCTGTCTAGTCAAGGCTATGGTTTTTCCTGTGGTCATGTATGGATGTGAGAGTTGAACTGTGAGGAAGGCTGAGCACAGAAGAATTGATGCCTTTCAACTGTGGTGTTGGAGAAGACTCTTGAGAGTCCTTTGGACTGCAAGGAGATCCAACCAGTCCATTCTAAAGGAGATCAGCCCTGGGTGTTCTTTGGAAGGAATGATGCTAAAGCTGAAACTCCAGTACTTTGGCCACCTCATGCAAAGAGTTGACTCATTGGAAAAGACTCTGATGCTGGGAGGGATTGGGGGCAGGAGGAGAAGAGGACGACAGAGGATGAGATGGCTGGATGGCATCACTGATTTGATGGACGTGAGTCTGAGTGAACTCCGAGAGTTGGTGATGGACAGGGAGGCCTGGTGTGCTGTGATTCATGGGGTCGCAAAGAGTCAGACACGACTGAGCAACTGATCTGATCTGATCTGATATGATAGGTGGTAAATATATATCTATATATTTACAAGATATATATATATATATATATGGCAGGGTGTCCCATAGTAGGGTGACCACATGACCCAGGCTGTCCAACTGAGCATTTGCTTACTCTGGCCCAATAATTGGTTTGGAAGATGTCATTTAACTCAAGGCAGGCCAATCAGAATGATCCCCAGAAACTCAATGAAACTATTAGGATACAGGTCGTCTTTCTTTCCTGGAGTTACTAGTTGTAAGGGTCATGCAAGTTAAAAGCTGCCAGTGGTCATCTTTGCTACCGTGTCAGAATATACCTGAGAATAAAACCAATGAACTACACAGATGAATGAAGAAAGGGAAATGATGACCAAATGCCCTAGTTTTCCCAAGACAGAGGAGTTTCCCAAGACGGAAAACTTTCATTGTCCCTGACTAAACCAGAATTGTCAGTCACCCTGGGATGGAGCCCTGATGATATTATTTGAACACTCATGGGTCTGAAGACAGCTTATCTTTGTACTGCTTAGTCATAAGAACAAATAAATTAACTTCTTTGCTTTTGCAAGTTGAATTAGGTTTCTATCACTTGAAGTTTCCTGTTCCCTAAATAAAGAGATATTTCTTCTAAGCTGTGCTGTTTTATTACAACTTCCAATAGATAATAGACACAAAAGTTCAATGATTATCATTATTTTTAAATTTATGGAACCCTAAGAATTCAGAGTACCCAAGCTGGGAACCATTGAAGTGATATGACCTTCTTTTATAGATGCTGATTCTGAGTTTTACTTTACTGTTAATTCTTAAAGCTTAAGCTCCATACCCACTTCCCTATGAAAGGAAGGAAGGAAAGAAGAAAGTAAGTTTTCCTCAAACATGTTTGAGAATAGAAGACCAAAAAAACATTTTTGGAAGAAGGACCCTGGAAATAGAAATGGACTGGTATTTCAGCCTTGTCTTCAGAATAGACATTTATAGACTATTAATTAAACATTTAGCAAATGTAACCGTGCAAGGTGCAAGGTACTGTACCTAAGGTAAATAAGCGAATGGAAGCCCAGCATCTTGAGGCATCCAGCTCAAAGCAAATTAGTCACAGAGGGATTTGAGGAATGCAAACTCCACCCCTGGTCATTACCACCATTTTATTGCTCTTCTGTCTTTCTTATTATTGCTGATCATGGCTACTTATCTGGCTATTTTCATAGCTAGGGCAAATATTTCAACTTATATGAGCCATGATAATCATGACCCACAAGGAGGAAAATAAGAGAAGAAAAAACATCTAAAAGAAGTTAGAAAAAAACAAACAAGTCAACAAAATGGTATGTTAGATTGTAGAGTCATTGTTTTTCAGTTGCTAAGTCATATTCACCTCTCTGTGACCCCATGGACTGCAGCAAGCCAGGCTTCCCTGTCCACTGTCTCCCGGAGTTTGCTCAAACTCATGTCCATTGAGTTGTTGATGCCATCCAACCATCTCATCCTCTGTTGCCCCTTTCTCCTTTTGTCTTCGATCATTCCCAGCATCAGGGTCTTTCCAAAGAGTCGGCTCTTCACATCAGGTGGCCAAAGTACTGGAGCTTCAGCTTCAGCATCAGTCCTTACAGTGAATATTCAGGATTGACTTCCTTTAGGATTGACTGCTTTGACCTCCTTGCTGTCCAAGGGACTCTCAAGTCCTTTCCAGCTCCATAAGGAGACTGATTTCTTTGCTAGATCAACTGACATTCTTAAGGTGTCAGAAAATTTCCCCTGCACTAATGTCTGCCTCCCCATTTTGTGGATCCCTGATGAGTTCCAAGCAGTATGTTCATCACTGTGGGGAAATCCAGAAGGACTAGAATGCGTTTGCATATCACCTGAGTAGCTCCTTGTTGGCTACCTACCCTTCCTTTTATCATCTCCTCACCTCTCTAGTCATGTTCCCTGCATTTCCTAAGTGAACTGCTGCTGCTGCTCTTTAGTCACTAAATCATGTCTGACTAGTTTCTAAAACTGAACATTGAATTTCCTAGCTCTTTGAGCCTGGATAATTTATTTAAATTTTCAGTGTCTCAATTTCCTCATCAATAAAATGGAGATAATAGTGCTTATCTCATAAGTTTTCTAGGGAGATGTGGGCTCAATTTCTGGGTCCGGAAGATCCCCTGGAGAAGAAAATGGCAACCCACTCCAGTACAGATGAGCCTGAAGGGCTACATTCCATGGGGTCACAAAAGTTGGATACGACTTAGGAACTAAACAACAAAGGTATAAAGTGGTCAGACTATTGCCAGGGGCTTAAGAAAGACTCTTTCCTTGTGGTGTAGGGGCTAAGATTCCATACTCCCAATGCTGGGAGCCCAGGTTCAATGCCTAGTCAGGAAACTAGATCCTGCCTGCCTCAACTGAAAGTCCTAAGTCCTAAGACCCAGTGCAGCCAAATAAATAATTTTTAAAAAGCACTGACTGAATATATATTATATATAGCCAAATAAATAATTTTTAAAAAGCACTGATTGAATATATTATATATATATATATAAAGCTTTTGCTTTTTCTGCCATTTTTGCCCAATCCTCTTCAGACAAGGGATCACTTTTGCTTGGGCAAGTAGAAATAAGAAATCACAGTGCATTTTAAAATATCATCTTGCTACTTCCATAGAATTTGAGACTTGATATTTAGATTCCTCTTGTGCTCTGGGTGTATTAATATTCAAAGGGAGAAGAAAACAGAAGGTAGGATGCTTGTGCCTTGGGGGAATTTCCTCCAATCAGTAAAGTCCTAACCAATTGAATACCAGTTGCTTTCCAGTGGTCTCTTCTTCAGAAACATGACGTTAAACAAGTGATTTAGAGAGAAGAAACCCTCTTGTCTTGGTGTATATGCATCAGTGATGCAGCATTTCTGCTGGGGTATTTCTGCCCCTGGCATCTAACACTTTGTCTTTTCTACCTTTTGGAAATTCTAATATCTTAAAAGCTAGTTCTGGTGTTCTGTTTTCTTGGACATTTGCCAAGCTAATTTCCCAGCACTGAAGAGGGTTATGGAAGTTAACCTGCATGAAAAGGAATAATAATTTTGTTCTGCCTATTAATATAAGGTTTAGGGTCAGCACTGCCTTTGTAAATTTGTGTGGTTTTCTTGGGCAGCTGCCAAATAGTTTTCTTAGCCACCAGGACTTTACCCTCACATTACCACATCAGTTAGCTTTTTATTCAGTTTAGTTAATTTGGCTGAGGGAATTGTGCCAAAAATTGCTATTAGGAAGCTAATCGTATTTGCCCCAAAGCAGCTAAAGGATTCTCAAAGTGATTTTCTCTGTTTTTGTTAAATTAAATTGTTTTAAACTTTAAAAAATCTCATTTTTTTCTCCTATTGAAGCAAGACAAGGAAACAAGTTACAAAGAGTCTATATCATTCAGCTGTAGTTGACGAGGGAGACAGAACTAAGTCGACTGTAGCTCTCTCCATGTCTCAGATTTAAGATCTGAATTTAAGGTAAAAAAAAATAATGAGACAAATGAAGAGTTGAGATTGGAAGGTCTGTAAGGTCTATCCTGGTTGCAAAGCAGACAGGAGTAAATGTCATTTTCTGATGCTGCAATATGACACATACAAGCAAGGGAACACGGGGTCCCTTTGGATTATCCTAGATGCAACCTCTGTGAGGGAAGGAGATCCTCACCGTCTGACACTGAAAAATAAACCTTAATGTGCTTTTAAAATTAAAAAAAATTTTATTGAAGTATAGCTGATAGACAGTATTAGTTTCGGATGTACAACATAGAGATTCAGTATTTTTTGCAAATTATACTTCATTATAGGTTATTATGGGCTTCCCTGGTGGTTCAGTGGTCAAGAATCTGCCTGCCAAGCAGGAAATGCCTAGGTCGGAAATATATCCTGGAGGAGGAAATGGCAACCCACTCCAGCATTCTTGCCTAGGAAATCCCATGGACAGAGGAGCCTGGCAGTCTTTACAGTCCACGTGGTTGCAAAGAATTGGACACGACTTCGCAACTAATAACAAAATATAGGTTATCACCAAATAATGACATTCCCTGTGTTTTAAAGTATATTCATATTGCTTATCCATTTGATACATTAAAATACATATCTATTAATCCCATACCCCTAATTTGTCCCTCTCTCCCTTTCATCTCCCCTTTGTTAACCACAAACTTGTTTTCTATGTCTGTGAGTCTGTTTTTGTTTTATGTATACATTCATTTGGTGGTTTTATTTAATTCTTTTGGATTCCACATGGAAGTTATATAGTATTTATCTTTGACTGACTTCACTAAGCATAATACTTTCTAGCTTCACCCACATTGCTGCAAGTGGCAAGATTTCATTCTTTTTTATAGCTGAGCAATAGTCTATGATATATAGGATATATATATCATATATATTATATCATCATCTTAATTATATTGTTTGTTGATGAGCACTTGAGTTGTTTCTGTGTCTTGGCTACTTGGCTATGTATCTTTTTGAATTAGTGTTTTCATTTTTTTCCATTAATATATACCCAGGAGTGGAATTTCTGGATCATATTGTAGTTCTATTTTTAGTTTTTTGAGGAACTGCCATGCTGTTTCCCATAGTGGCTGCCCCAATTTGCATTCCCACCAATAGTGTACAAGTGTATCCCTTTCTTCATATCCTCTCCAATCTTTGTTATTTGTACTTGTTATGATGGCCAGTCTGAAATGTATGAGGTGATATATCATTGTTTTGATTTGCATTTCTCTAATAATTCGTGATATGGAGCATCTTTTCACGTGCCTGTTAGCCACCTAATATCTTATTTAGAAAAATGTCTATTCAGGTCTTCTGCCCATATTTTGATTGGGTTACTTTTTGTTGTTGTTCTTGAGTTGTTTGAGCTGTTTGTACATTTTAGATATAAATTCCTTGTCTGTAACATCATTTACAAATATTTTCTCCCATTCTGTAGATTGTCTTTTCATATTGTACATGGTTTCCTTTGCTAAGCAAAAGTTTTTAAGTAGGTTCTATTTGCTTATTTTTGCTTTGATTTCTTTTGCCTTCAAAGACTGATTCCCCCAAAAAATATTACTATAGTTTATGTCAAAGAATGTTCTGCTTATGTTATCTTCTAGGAGTTTTAAGGATTCAGGTCTTACTTTTAGGTCTTTATCCATTATGAGTTTATTTTTATATATGGTGTGAGTAAATGTTCTAACCTCATTTTTTTTTTTTTTTTTACACATAGCAGCTTTCCTAGCACCACTTACTGAAGAGATTGTCTTTTCTCCATTGTATATTCTTGCCTCTTTTGTCGTAGATTAACTGGACATTAATGTGAGGATTTATTTCTGGGCTCTCTATTTTGTTCTGATGTTCTATGTGCCTATTTTTGTGTCAGTATCATGTTATTTTGGAGAAGGAAATGGCAACCCACTCCAATATTCTTGCCTGGAGATTCCCATGGACAGAGGAGCCTGGCGGGCTATGGTCCACAGGGTTGCAAGAGTCAGACATGACTTAGCAACTAAACTACCACCATCACGTTATTTTGATAACTATAGTCTGAAGTCTGATAGGGTTATACTTCCAGCTTTATACTTTCCAATCTCTTAAGACTACTTTGGTAACTCAAGGTCTGTTGTGGTTCCACATGAATTATTAGGATTATTTGTCTGAGGTGCTTTAAACACCAACACCAAGTCCTTTAATATTTATCCATCTTCAGAAGCCAAGTGTGTTGTTTTAGTCACTTGGCTGTGTCCTACCATTTGCAACCCCATGAACTGTAGTCTGCCAGGCTCCTCTGTCCATGAAATTCTCCAGGCAAGAATACTAGAGTGGGTTGCCATGACCTTCTCCATGGGATCTTCATGACGTAGGGATCAAACCTGGGTCTCCTGCATTGGAGGCAGATTCTTTACCGTCTGAACCACCAAGACAAAATAATAAAGACTGTTGAGCTTCAGAAGTCAACTGGAGTTGTGTGAGATCCCTTGGACCTGCCAATGAAAAGCTGTTCTTAATTTGAATGATTACATAAGGATACCCAAGGGGCTCTGAGATGCTGCAGTCAACAGCTTCGTGTTGTGCAGAAGTTTTCTCACCAGCATGGAGCATTCATGTTATGCCAGTTAAGGTGACTCAATGTCTCTACATCATGGTACCTTCCTTTCTTCCTTTCTCAGAGGAGACTTTCCTTTTCTGTAACTTTATTCATCCCCAGTTCTTTCTGTACTAAAAAATTAGTCCAAGAGGTTCTCTTGATATTTGTTTCCATTCCAAATCAACACATATTCGATTTCAAGTCTAAGAGTGCATTGATTTTCCTAAAACTGAGTGGGAAATTAGCTAATCTTTGGAACCACCACTATCGATAGATGAGTTACAGTGAGAAATTGTTATCTCCATTTTGCCTACGAGGTATCATTCTGAGAAATGGGTAAGAATCGCTAAACTGAATTCTCATGGATAGCCAATATGTGTCCTAGAGCATGGGCTATAACACAGATAGACCTGGATTTATTACAAAATATATAGCTTTCAGCAAGCAATCGAGTGTCTTTTGGCCTTAGGTTCCTTATCTGTAAAATGGATATCATAATAACAATAATACCTGCTTCCTAGGATAAATAGGGCTTCCCTAGTGACTCAGGGGTAAAGAATCCACCCACAATGCAGGAACCCAGGAGACATGGATTCAGTCCCTGGTTGGGAAGATCCCCTGAACGAGGTCATGGCAACCCACTCCAGTATTCTTGCCGGAGAATCCCATGGACAGAGGAGCCTGGCAGGTTACAGTTCATGGGGTTGCAAAGAGTTGGATACAACTGAAGCGACTTAGCACGCACACATGCATGGCATAAATGAGATGATAAGTGGAGATCGTGGATATAAAGCAGTGAGAGAAAGTAGCTATCACAGTGTAATCATTCATTCTTCCTGAGGTGGTCAGGTGGGGAAGGAGTAGAAGTATTAATAGCTCCATTTTACAGGGGCGGAGTGCACCTGTTAGAGACAAGTGATTTCCATCAACCAGCCAATTTAGTTCCAGATCAGGAGCAAGAGCTCACATCTCCAGATTATTTAGCCTTTTTTCTTTGGCTTGGAGACAAAGCTTGAATGAGGCTTTATCCTCCTGCTAATGACAGTCCCCTCCCAAGTCCCCAAGGGCCCAATTCAACTGCTTTTCAGCTCTGAAACCAGATCACATTTCCCATTTCCATTTTCTAAATATCCATGGAGCCAATTTCTGTTGTTATTTTTGCAGGGAATTGGCAAGATCTGATTTTAAACAGTTCTGCTGTGATGGAAAGGACAAAGGCTGAAGGACTCGGGAGCCTGGGTTTCCTTTTGAGAGGCAGCATAGCAGAGTGTCGAGAAGCTTGGATTTGGCCTCATGCCATATGTCCTATTTTTTCCCCGAGATAGCTTACTGTATGGATGTATCCCCAAAGTAATTCTTATTAGCACCTTTTTTAATTCTTAAAACTGTCCCAGTTGGGACTTTAAAATATGTAGTCACCCTAACTCTAGAGTCAAGACTGTCTAGACTCAAATCCCATACTGACTATGTACCATTTTTATAGCAAGTCACTCCATTGTGCCTCAGTTTCCTCTGCTGTAAAAAGGAGATAATGATAATAAAAGGACCTACCCTTGGGATTGTGAGATTTCAATGTGTTAATACCTATAAAATGCTCAGAATAGTACCTGTCACCTACTGTGCGCTATGTCAGGGTGAGCTATTATTAATCTCTTACTAGCAAAACCAGTGGACACCCAGCCCCATTTAAAAATGTGTTAAAAGAGAATTATGATATCTGGCCTCCTCATTTTACAGAGTTCTTCTGGAGATCAAAGGAAATACTGTAATTAAAACATATTAAGCAATTTATGATTTAAAGCATTATTGTTACTCTGGGAATATGACTAATACAACAGCCAGTGAAGCATTCTAGAAAAAGCACCAAACATCATCACGTCATCAGAGCTTTAGCTCCTTTTTCCTTTTCTTTTTTTCAAATTACTCTTTACATTTTAAAATGACTGGACATTTAAAAATTCAATTCATCTCCATATCTCACTCTCGTACCTCTCTCATCCCCTAGCCAATCTTGCCACTGTCTTAATCTTTTTATAGGTATGTATTATTGTCAGAGAAGGCAATGGCACCCCACTCCAGTACTCTTGCCTGGAAAATCCCATGGGCGGAGGAGCCTAGTAGGCTGCAGTCCATGGGGTCGCTGAGGGTTGGACACGACTGAGCGACTTCACTTTCACTTTTCACTTTCATGAATTGGAGAAGGAAATGGCAACCCACTCCAGTGTTCCTGCCTGGAGAATCCCAGGGATGGGGGAGCCTGGTGGGCTGCTGTCTATGGGGTTGCACAGAGTCGGAAATGACTGAAGTGACTTAGCAGCATTATTGCAAAATAAACAGTTGTAGTTTTGTGTTTTTATGCTAATTGGTTATATATATGAATTTATTTCTTAGTATTTTCGCTAAACACTATTCTTGAGGTCCAGCCATGTTTTCATGTGAGTGTGTAATCTTTTGCATACTGTGATTTCTTAATATCCTATGGTGTGTGCCATGTTTTATCAGTAATGGACTTCGTGGTACTCTTAGATGATGGTTAGCATTTTATAGCAATACCTTATTTTTAAATTAAGTTATACATGTTTTTAAACATAATGCTATTGCACACTTAATACAATACAGTTCAGTGTAAACATAACTTTTATATGTACTGAGAAACCAAAAAATTTGTGTGATCCACTTTCCTGATATTTTACTTTATTGCAGTGTTCTGGAACCAAACCTACAATATCTCTGAGACATGCCATGTATAAATACCTTTTCAATTTTAGATAGTATGAAAATCTTTATCTTTCCTGTCATTTGTCAAGTAAATTTGTCCATAATGTCCTTCGTTGAAAGAGATCTTTATTTTTGCTCAGAAATCTTTTCCTACCCTGAGATTACAAACATGTTTCGCTTTGTTCCCTGACATTTGATGTTTTATCTTTCACATTTAAACGCTTTATTCATCTGAGACCTCTTTAGGTAGGGATCCTGTTTTATTTTTCCCCAAATGGTGAAGTACATTCCTGTACTCCTTCTACTAAACAATCTGGCCTTTCTTCCACAGAACTTCGATGCCTTTCTGTGCTGTATATGATGCTCCATACACACATGGGTCTGACTCTTGCCTCTCTGGATGTCTCATAGATCTATTTGTCCATTTTTAAACAATTCCAAACTGTATTTTATTACTATCACCCTGTGATGCATCTCAATGACTGGCAAGGCAATCCTTCCCTTATATTCTATCCTGGAATGTGAAGTCAAGTGGGCCTTAGAAAGCATCACTACGAACAAAGCTAGTGGAGGTGAGGAATTCCAAGTGAGCTATTTGAAATCCTGGAAGATGATGCTGTGAAAGTGCTGCAGTCAATATGCCAGCAAATTTGGAAAACTCAGCAGTGGCCACAGGACTGGAAAAGGTCAGTTTTCATTCCAATTCCAAAGAAAGGCAATGCCAAACAATGCTCAAACTACCGCACAATTGCACTCATCTCACACACTAGTAAAGTAATGCTCAAAATTCTCCAAGCCAGGCTTCAGCAGTACGTCAACCGTGAACTTCCAGATGTTCAAGCTGGTTTTAGAAAAGGCAGAGAACCAGAGATCAAATTGCCAACATCCACTGGATCATGGAAAAAGCAAGAGAGTTCCAGAAAAACATCTATTTCTGCTTTATTAACTATGCCAACGCCTTTGACTGTGTGGATCACAATAAACTGTGGAAGATTCTTCAAGAGGTGGGAATACCAGACCACCTGACCTGCCTCTTGAGAAACCTATATGCAGGTCAGGAAGCAACAGTTAGAACTGGACATGGAATAACAGACTGGTTCCAAATGGGAAAAGGAGTACGTCAAGGCTGTATATTGTCACCCTGCTTGTTTAACTTCTATGCAGAGTACATCATGAGAAACGCTGGGCTGGAAGAAGCACAAGCTGGAATCAAGATTGCTGGGAGAAATATCAAGAACCTCAGATATGCAGATGACACCACCCTTATGACAAAAAGTGAAGAGGAACTAAAAAGCCTCTTGAAAGTGAAAGAGGAGAATGAAAAAACTGGCTTAAAACTCAACATTCAGAAAACTAAGATCATAGCATCTAGTCCCATCACTTCGTGGGCAATAGATGGGGAACCAGTGGAAACAGTGTCAGACTTTATTTTTTTGGGCTCCAAAATCACTGCAGATGATGATTGCAGCCATGAAATTAAAAGACGCTTACTCCTTGGAAGGAAAGTTATAACCAACATAGATAGCATGTTAAAAAGCAGAGATATTACTTTGCCAACAAAGGTCCATCTAGTCAAGGCTATGGTTTTTCCAGTGGTCATGTATGGATGTGAGAGTTGGACTGTGGTCATGTATGGGTGTGAGAGTTGGACTGTGAAGAAAGCTGAGTGCCTAAGAATTGATGCTTTTGAACTGTGGTGTTGGAAAAGATTCTTGAGAGTCCCTTGGACTGCAAGAAGATCCAGCCAGTCCATTCTAAAGGAGATCAGTCCTGGGTGTTCATTGGAAGGACTGATGCTAAAGCTGAAACTCCAATACTTCGGCCACCTCATGCGAAGAGTTGACTCATTGGAAAAGACCCTGATGCTGGGAAGGATAGGGGGCAGGAGGAGAAGGGGACAACAGAGGATAAGATGGCTGGATGGCATCACCGACTGGATGGGCATGAGTTTGGGTAAACTCTGGGAGTTGGTGATGGACAGGGAGGCCTGGCATGCTTTGATTCATGGGGTCGCAAAGAGTTGGACACGACTGAACGACTGAACTGAACTTAAAATTGACTTAGTGGATTTCTCTTCCTCCAAAGACATTTTAAAAACCATTTTTTGAGACTTCCTTGCCGGTCCAATGTAAAGACGCTACGCTTTCAGGGCAGGGACTCAGGTTCAGTCCTGGTCGCGGAACTAAGATCCTGCATGCCATACTGTGAGGCCAAAGCAAACTAACAAAACACTTTTTTCAATGTCCTCCAAAAGCCCAACTGGTATCTGACCACATTAAATGTATGGATTAATCTGGGAATAATTGTTACCATTATAATCTCAAAACACCCACTGAAGAGTGTAAAATATCTCAAATCGCCACATATTCAGGTCAGGTTTTATGTTTTTCTATAGAATTTAAAATGTTTCAGCATGGAAGTCACATGTATTCCATGTTCATTTATAGATACCTATAATCTTTGTTGCTTTGGAGCATGTAACAATTCGGTTGAGACTTGGGTTCTAACGTTACTCTGTCACTGATTATGCTTTATGAGTTTAGGCAAGTCATTCCACTGCTCCCTGGTGCCAATTTCCTTATTTATTAAAAGATCGAATTGAAGTTGATGGTCCCTATGCTTATCACAGATAACAATAACAATGACCAATCCAGATTAAAATCTCAAAATGTTAAGTTTGGGGGGAAAAGAATCTCAAAATGTGTCAGCCTTTGCAGAGAGAGATGACTACATGTACAGAGCTTAGCATGCCTGGTACACAGTTGTACTCAATATATGTTAACAACTACTGTTATCATGCCTACTTAAATGGAAGAAGACACTCTTGAGAGGTGAAGTAACTTTCTCAGCTAGTAGGTGGCTGGTTTGGGACATAACACATGTTAAAATCTTCAGGTGAAACTCCTTGCAAGCAGTGATATGTCCTACCTTGATCAGCTCCTACAGCCTCCAAAGATTTGCATTACCAGCTCAGAAATGCCTATCAATGTACTGGTTATCTTGCCTGCTGGAGCTCATGCCATGCTCCCAAACACAAGAGGCCATGAACAACGTCCAGAATTTCATTGTGTGCACATCTGCTAGAGTTACCATCAGGTCTGGCTGCATGCATTTGCTCTTGTAGAACATCACTTTTCCTAGAAGTCCAACGTGTTCCTGGATGCCACTGGCTGATAGTGGAGTCAGATAACAGCCTGGGAAGGCAGCCGACATTCACAGGACAGGAAGTGGGTGCCATCCAGCCAGCTGGGTGAGAATCAATGCCTCTCTCAGGTTGCGCATGAAGATTAAGGTGGGGATGATGGAAATCTCCAGAAAAGTGATCTTTCTCTCCCCAGCAGCCAGGGAAGGTAGCCTTGAAGCCCATGAAGGCCCAGCCTGTAGCCAGATATGAGGAGAGAATGTGAAGAGAATCTCCTGATGAGTTTTTCTGCTTCTGGGTTGTAGCCCATTTGTCAAGACCCTTCCAACTGCAAATGACAGGAACCCAACTCAAACCAGCTTAGTATGGACTAGCTTAAACTGAGTTGAATAAAAACAGAAATGTTATTAGCTTAAGTAACCCCTAGATAGATTTAAGAGTTGGATCCAGAATGTTAGAATTATTTCATCAATCTTTCTCTCCCCTCTTCCCCTCCCACCCCTCTTCCCCCCATCTCTCTACCCTACCCAACTGTTCAGGTAAGCCCTCTCTGAAAGAGGGAAATATGGCTACTGGTAGCCTCAAGTTTATGTCTTCCTTAGGATGGAGTCCCTCATTCAGCATCCATATCAGTTCCTATAAGGATTCTGGATCTGTTTGGGTCAGGGGAGCATAGGCAGAAAATAGAAAGCCGTTGTTTAGTTGTTAAGTTGTGTCCAGCTCTTTATGACCCCATGGGCTGCAGCATGCCTTCCCTGTCCTCCACTGTCTCCTGGAGTTTATTCAAATTCATGTCCATTGAGTCACTGATGCTGTCTAACCACCTCATCCTCTGTCACTGCCTCCTTTTGCCCTCAATCTTTCCCAGCATCAAGGCCTTTTCCAAAGAGTTGGCTCTTCACATCAGGTGGCCAAAGTACTGGAGCTTCAGCTTCAACATCAGTCCTTCCAATGAATATTCAGGGTTGATTTCCTTCAGGATTGACTGGTTTGATCTCCTTGCTGTCCAAGGAACTCTCAAGGCTCTTTTCCAGCACCACAGTTAGAAAGCATCAATTCTTTGGCGGTCAGTCTTCTTTATGGTCCAACTCTCACATCTGTACATGACTACTGGAAAAACCATAACTTTGACTATATTGACCTTTGTCAGCAAAGTGATACCTCTGCTTTTTAATACACAGTCTAGGTTTTTCATAGCTTTTCTTCTAAGGAGCAAGGGTTTTTTAATTTCATGGCTGCAGTCACCATCTGCAGTGATTTTGGAGTCCAAGAAAATAAAGTCTGTCACTGTTTCCATTGTTTCCCCATCTATTTGTCATGAAGTGATGGGACTGGATGCCATGATCTTAATTTTTTGAATGTTGAGTTTTAAGCCAACTTTTTCTCCCTCCACTTTTGTCCTCATCAAGAGACCCTTTAGTTCCTTTTTGCTTCTGCCATTAGGGTGGTGTCATCTGCCTATCTGATATTTCTCCCGGCAATCTTAATTCCAGCTTGTGCTTCATCCAGCCTGACATTTCTCATGATGTGCTCTGCATATAAGTTAAATAAGCAGGGCGACAATACATAGCCTTGAAGTACTCCTTTCCTGATTTGGAACCAGTCTGTTGTTCCATGTCTGGTTCTAATTTTTACTTCTTGAGCTGGAGCATACAGGTTTCTCAGCAGACAGGTGAAGTGATTTGGTATTCCCACCTTTTTAAGAATTTTCCACATCATTTTGTATCTTTTTCCTTACCTTCTCAAACTCTGGGAACAAGAGCTCTGTGCCTTGGCAGGATTGAGAGTGGTGAGCTCAGGTGGTATTGGTGACCTCTGCGCTTCAGTAATTATATGCTCTTCTAACTCTCTAGTGTTGGTATCTTTATTTCAGACTGTAAACTTGTGTGTGAGTGCTTAAACCAGCAGAAAGCCAAGTTCGTTTTTTAAAATTCAACAACTATTTATTAGGGACCTACCAGGTGTCAAGCACCTCCTTCCTGACTGGTTTGCCAAGAGTAGCCCTTGCCTTCTTCTTGGCAGCCAGGGCTTCCCATAGGCTCAGCCATGCCCTGCATCACTCCAGAAATATGAGTCACGCAGATAGTGAAGGCAATGGTATGTCCTGGGCGTTGTGCATCACGGCAGCCCTGCTGGCAGCTCTCACTATTCAATTTCTAGTGAATAAGAGATAATTAAAAACCATTGAATACATCAACTTAAAACTTAGACTTTGGTTCCAAATCCAGCTCAGCCAGTTGCCTGTAATGCCATTCAGGGCTTTCAGCTTCTTTTTTCTCACTTGGAAAACAGAAATCTTGGAGCCTCTGAGGATTATTAGGAAGATTAAATAAAATAACATGTATGCAAGGAGCTCTAAGCACCATAGTTGGCACCCAGAAAGGACTTGATAAATGTTAGCAATTATGACCCTCATGGTTGATATATATTTGACAAAATTAATATGCTGGGGGTCTTTCGTGGTCATAAGTAATTCCAGACAGCAGTATAATCATCTCCTTTGATAGAATGAGCCTTTCTGTTCACTGCTGCATGCATAGGTTAGCCCAGGGTCAAGCACATAATAAGTGGTGGGTAATGTTTGTTGAGTGAATTTACACATCACATCTTCTGTTTTCATAGTTGTTTACACATTTCATCACACCTGGACTTGAATTCAGGTCTAGAGGTAATTGTGACAGAGAGAAAACAAGAAGAGCCTAATGCTGATGGAGGTATTGCTAGACTTCGGACCTGTGCTTTATAAGCATGGTATCATGTAACATTCAATACAGCCTTTGAGCCCCATATTACAGGTAAGACTGAGGCTCCAAGAGGCTATTACATGCTCAAGATCCCCCAGCTAGCAATTGGCTGAACTAGCTTATGATGGAATAGGGATAGTATTCACCATTCAGTAAACACTCATTCAATTCTAACTGCATGGCAGCCAGAGCTAAGAACTGGGGTTCAGAGGGCAGAGAACAGACATCTCCTTAGGGTGTAGGCAAATAGTTCATTTTTCTTCATCAGGTTGTTCTGCTCTAGCTTTATATGGAAACATTTTCTGCTCAAACCTGAAAATGAAAAAAAAAAAAGAAAAAAGGAAAGAAAAAGAAGCAGCAGCAACTCATGCTCTTTGCACAACATCTGAGGGTCCATGAGTAAAACCAGGATCATAATTATACAGTGGAGGAAACCCCAAACAAGTGAGGCATTTCGGCCCAGACCACAAAGTGTGTTATGACACGATCAAGGCTAAGGCAAGGGACCCTGACTCAGTGCAGAGGAATAGAGAGGTGAGTAAAAGCACAGGCACTGGGATCAGGCTGGCTGGGTTTGACATCTGCCTCCACTTAGAAGCTTGAGCGAGTCATTAAATCAGCCTGAAATTTAGTTTCCTCATATGTAAAGTAGGACAATGCTGCTGCTACTGCTGCTAAGTCGCTTCAGTCGTGTCCGACTCTGTGCGACCCCATAGACGGCAGCCCATCAGGCTCCCCCGTCCCTGGGATTCTCCATGCAAGAACACTGGAGTGGGTTGCCATTTCCTTCTCCAATGCGTGAAAGTGAAAAGTGAAAGTGAAGTCGCTCAGTCGTGCCCGACTCTTAGCGACCCCATGGACTGCAGCCCACCAGGTTTCTCCGTCCATGGGATTTTCCAGGCAAGAGTACTGGAGTGGGGTGCCATTGCCTTCTCCAAGTGGGACAATAAAAGTAAGTAATTGATAGCCTGGATGAATCTTACAAGCATTACGGTAAGTGAAAGCAGCCAGAACAAAAAGCTACATACTATATGATTCCATTTATACGACATTTTGGAAAACAACAAAAAACAGATCAGTAGATGCTTGGGGGGTGAGGGGACAGGATTGATCATTAAGGAACATAGATTCACTCTTTGGAGTAATGGAAATACTTGATATTTTGGTTATGGTGTGGCTACGTCTGTGTATATATTTGTTAAAATTCATCAAATTATACACCTAAAATGTGACCCCTACTGTATTTGAATATAGCTCTATAAAACTGACTTAAGAAAAATAAATAGTTCATGGTTTCTTATGTGTGCATGCATGCTAAGTCGCTTCACTCATGCCCCACTCTTTGCAACCCTATGGACCGTAGCCCTGGCTCCTCTGTCCCTGGGATTCTCTAGGCAAGAATACTGAATTCAGTTGCCTTGCTCTCCTCCAGAGGATCTTCCCGACCCAGGGATCAAACCTGCATCTCTATGACTCCTGCATTGGCAGGCAGGTTCTTTAACACCAGGGCCGCCTGGGAAGCCCTCATGGCTTCTTATTACCATTAAATTAACTAATAAGGCACTTGGAACATCACCTAGGAGAGTCAGCCCGGATGAGCATTTGATCTTCTTGCCAAGTCAGCTCACATCTCTGAAAACCAAAAAGGATTCTGCAAAACTCTGGATTAAAAAAAAGGAAATTTCTTCTTTCATTCCTAAATTTGGATATTTATCATTTAATGGAAAATGATGCAGGAAATGTTAAATTCACTGAAATAATTGCAAATCTTCTAATGTACCATGACAAGACCAGCTCATATCAAAGTGAAAGATAGAGACAGGTAATGGGTTAAAATGGCAATTTAACCTATGAAAGAGGAGAATGAAAAAGTTGGCCTAAAGCTCAACATTCAGAAAACTAAGATCATGGCATCTGATCCCATCACTTTGTGGGAAATAGATGGGGAAACAGTGGAAACAGTGTCAGACTTTATTTTTGGGGGCTCCAAAATCACTGCAGATGGTGATTGCAGCCATGAAATTAAAAGACGCTTACTCCTTGGAAGGAAAGTTATGACCAACTTAGATAGTATATTCAAAAGCAGAGACATTACTTTGCCAACAAAGGTTCGTCTAGTCAAGGCTATGGTTTTCCCAGTGGTCATGTATGGATGTGAGAGTTGGACTGTGAAGAAGGCTGAGCGCCAAAGAATTGATGCTTTTGAACTGTGGTGTTGGAGAAGACTCTTGAGAGTCCCTTGGACTGCAAGGAGATCCAGCCAGTCCATTCTGAAGGAGATCAGTCCTGGGTGTTCATTGGAAGGACTGATGCTAAAGCTGAAACTCCAATACTTTGGCCACCTCATGCGAAGAGTTGACTCATTGGAAAAGACTCTGATGCTGGAAGGGATTGGGGGCAGGAGGAGAAGGGGACGACAGAGGACAAGATGGCTGGATGGCATCACCGACTCAATGGACATGAGTTTGAGTGAACTCCAGGAGTTGGTGATGGACAGGGAGGCCTGGAGTGCTGTGATTCATGGGGTCGCAGAGTCGGACATGACTAAGCGACTGAACTGAACTGAATCTTCATGTCCAACTCTTTGTGACCCCATGGACTGTATCCCATCAGGCTCCTCTTCCTCTGTCCATGGGATTCTTCAAGCAAGAATACTGGAGTGCATTGCCATTCCTTTGTCCAGGGTATCTTTCCGACCCAGGGATCAAACCCAGGTCTCCTGCATTACAGGCAGGTTCTTTACTGTCTGAGCCACCAGGGAAATCCATAATATCTTCTGGCTGTGTATAAATAGATTCTTATTTTAAGAGGGTAGAAAAAAAAAAAACAACTTGTGCCACTCAAATATGCAGACTATTCTCTCCCTTTTCCTAGAATCAACCTAAAGTTGCTTGATTTCTGACATTTCTGAGATTGTTTTTGTCTCCAAACTCCGATGTTAGCTATTCCAGGTACATAAACCTAACCCAGATACCATAGTGGAATGGGCTTGGACTGTTGCCCTGTTCAGGAACAATTGTTCTACAGCCTCATATGTTTGAGCTTTAGAGACACGAGGTTGAATCCTACTTCCACCAACTGATGACCTGAGGCAAGATTCCTATGTCCCCAAGATTTAGTTTTCTTGTCTGTCAATTCAAGAAGTAAGACTAGATAATATGCTAAACTTTTCACATCCCAACTTCTAGAATTCTACAACCCTTGGGATGAAGAGGCAGACATGTTTTGATCAACATTCAATATCAACCAGGTATAAACATTCTCTGGGGCAGAATTTCTTATGCATAAAATGGGATAATAATATCCACTTCAACAGGCTTTTGTTGAGTGAATGAAACTTTGTGTGTAAAAGCTCCTTATAGTTTATAGTCCAAAGATTTAATCTTCTTTCCTCTCTTCTTCTATTCTTTCTTTTCCCCTCCCTCTCTATTAGTGTAAGGGGCTTCCCTGGTAGTTCAACTGGAAAAGAATCCACCTGCAATGCAGGAGACCCCCGTTCGATCCATTGGTTGGGAAGATCCCCTGGAGAAGGGAATGGCTACGCACTCCAGTATTCTGGCCTGGAGAATTCCATGGACAGAGGAGCCTGGCAGGCTATAGTCCATGGGGTTGTAAGGAGTTAGACACAACTGAATGATTTTCACACATATTAGCAGAACAGATTTCTACAGAATTTTAAGAACTCACATTCTCGCTCCCTTTATTTAGAAAGCACATGTAGTCTTGAACCTGTATATTTGTCTGTCACAAGTACTGATGCATGGTAAAAGTACTGGCTATTCATTAGAAGAAAGTTTAAATAAATTTGTAATTATTACAAAGGTAAAATAGCTCAGAATTCTAAAACTGACCTCTTTCTTTTTCAGATATATCAGTAGATCGAAATTGTCTTCAGTGGGTAAAATTATCATTTACTTCACTCATTCACTGATTCATTTGACAGTCAAATTTGACCCACTCTATGTGCCAAGCATAGTGCTAGGTCATACAGATATGATATAAATCAGATGTTGTCATTAAGCTCAAAAATCATCCAGGTAACTGGAAGGAGGCACAGGGATTATGAGAGAAGTCCATTCAGGGTACATTAGAGGTCCAAAGAAGGATGTGGTGGACTCTTCCAGGGGGTGGTCAGGAAGGTTGCACAGAGGAGTGGAGGCTGGTCTTGAATCATAAAAGATGAGGAGGTATTCACCAGGTAGAAGCGGTAAAGAAGGGACCTGCATGCAGAAGGAGCAGTGTGTGCAAAGACCAGGGTATGTACAGTAGTCCTGCATAATCTGGAAACACGAGTGGGTCAGGGTGGTAAGAGTGGAGGGTACAGTGTGGAGGATCCAGTGAGAAAAGGAGCCGGAAGTCCTAGACATGTTTTCTTTAAGCCAAAGCAGATCTGCTCAAAAGGGAGGACATCAGATGCTGCACAATTGTTGATGACAACAGAAGGGAAACTCAACTATGGCCCAACTCAACTGCCAACCACTGACCTTGACAGGTCATAGCTCTGTTGCATGTGATGAATCTGGACGTGGTTTTCCAGGCAGTCAACACCAATTGGATTGATTTCTTTCTATGTCAGACCATCGTCGTTAGAGGCAGCAACAGGTGAAAGCCATTTGTTTGAATTCCAACACTGTGGTGGAGTTTTTCTTAGAAATGGGGTCATATTTTTTACTCTCTGCTAGTTGCTCAAGTGGAAGGATAGGAGTTACAGATTAAAAAATAGATTTTTTTTTAACAAGGCAATGATCCACAATGTTCCAGTGAGACGAGGTGAATTGTCAATAAGGAAACCAAAACACCTAAATTGTACTAGCTGCTTTCTAACTTTGTCAGCACTCTGCATACTCCAAAACATACTCATCCCACTTGACTGCCTTGCCTCTGAAGGGTCTTCTTGTAGAACCTTGGGTACGTCTTAGCATTTGGCTTCTAAGGGGCAAAAATAAAAGGAAGGTAATGAGAAGAAAGTGGTCTCCTTCTCTTCTTACATAGTGAGGCCACTGACAAATACCCACAGCTCCAGGTTGAGATTTAAGTGAGGAATAAAGGCTGGGCTTTGGAGCTAATGAAGGAGCAGTGCTAGACTATCCTAAATGTACAAAACTAAGAGAAGCACCTTGGAGTTTTGACTCCTATTCTTTCATGGAAAGAAGGATGGAAAAAAAATAAACATACAGATACAGCAATGTGCTGGAACAAAGATAGACAGGAACAAGAGCAGTAAAAAGAGCAAAAAACAAAATGTCATCTCTTTCAGAACCTATCAGCTCTCTCCCATATTACAAAAAATTCTTCCCCCATTATATGTCTGTATTGCTTTCTTTTTCTCGCCTTTGCTTTTTCATTCCTCTTTATAATCCTTCCTTCCATTATGCCTGCCTTTCATTCCCCTCTCTCTCTCTTTTTATCTCTTGCTGTTGCTTCTGTACTGTCAGTCTCTTTTTGAAAGTTCAGATTGAAATAGCAGAGTTAATCCCTGAGAAGCGGCTCTGTTTTCCCTGCCACCGCGTTGCACAACTTGCGGTGTGGCTTTGTGCCACAATCACCTATGCAGCGAGATTTTACGTGGCCAAGGAACATCGTGTACAATGCCACTTTTTATCAAAACCAAATAGCATAACAATGCATACAGGGCTCCGTTCACATCAACCTCATAAGATTTCACTATGATAAAAACAATGAGGTTGAAATAGAAAATCCATCTCTGTTTGAAAAGAAACAGCCCTGGTGCCTCTCCCAGGCCCCCCTCATAAGCCCCCCGCTGCTCCTTCATTCTTTCTCCTCCCCACCCTCTTGTCATCAAGTGCTTCTTTTGGCCTCCAACTGTTCAGGTTTCACCAGTCTGGTGACCTATTAGGATGAGGTTGCACCATACTGGGGTGGGGCTGGAGCAGAGGGAGGGAAAAGGCTTAAGCTGAAAGTCCCACTGAAGCTGGGTTTTACTCCCTGACTATCGTGGTCCCCATAATCCTGGCTGGGCAGGAAGGTCTTAGGGATGAGTATTCTCACTGTGGTGATCAGAACGAAGAAAGAGAGAGAAACATCTTCAGATGTAAGTAAGTTACAGCTGCTAATTCAAGAGATGCCTGGCCTTGCTTGTCAGCTTAGAGATGTCCTTAGCCAAAGAACTCAGAGGAGAGGAACGGGCGTCAGGAAAACACTGACTGGAACACAGCCCAAGATCAATGACAGAAGCCACGTTGTCATGGTGTAGACATGTCACAGGCTTGGGATTAGGGAGGCATGGTGAAGGATGCCCTTTCCCCTTCATGACCCCCTACAAAATACTTTCTAACAATAGGGCTAAAAAGGACTGAGACCTCTCTTTGTCTTGACACAATCCTAACCTTAATCAGGATTAAGAGTCATAGGATCCCCAACAGGAAGTTTTTATGCTCTCTCCCTGAGCATGGAAGCAAGACCTTCAATGCTGGGTAGCTGGAGAGAGGATGGAAACAGAGATGACTTGCTAAAGCCAATGAGAAGGATAATTCCTCAGTTGGAAAGTCCTTGCTCTCCCTCCTACAACATAGACTCAAGACTGGGCCTTCCCCCTATCTAGTTTGTGGACATCATTCATTCATTTACTCATTCATTTATGTCAGAAATAGTCATTAGATTTCTACTGTATATTAGCAGTGTTCTAAGGCTCTGGTGGTAATGAAATTTACACAAGACAAGGTCCTTGTTTTCACACAGAATAAAAGACATAAAATAAATATATAGGTAAGATAAAAACATAAATTCAGCTTGTGATAAGTGCTATGAAGTCCTTTTTTTCTCTCAAAAACAAGATATGGGAAATCAATGAGCATAAGAAATAAGTGGCCACTTTAAATTTAGGTGGACAGGTTGGCTTCTCTGAAGAGGTAACATTGAAATGAGACCTAATGGGAGAAAGAGGCAGGGGAAAGCATCTCAGACATAGGGAATAGCAGGTGCAAAGGCTCAGAGGTAGGTGCAGGTCTGGCAGGTTGGAGAAATGCAAAGAAGTCTCATTGAGTCTGGAATGAGATACAGGGTTATGGAAGGTGCACCAAGAGGTCATGGAGGCAGGGCCCACCTCCAGCCGACTTCCTGCTGCCTCTCTCCCCCAGCTATAAGTGCCTGGGTACATCCAATTCAAGACAATCTGGGTCTGGATTGGAAAGTGATTCCTGTTGTGAGAAGGACCTTTTGAGAGCTCCACATGGCCTCCCCAGGAGAAAGCCAGCTCTCCACCTCCCCACTGCAGCCCCAAACACAGAGATTAGTGAACAATTCTCTGAGTGTCAGCCGTTGGGTGTGAGACTTAAACTCTTAATTCCAAACCATTACAACATGGGTATCCGATTGCTGCTGATGACTTCAAATGGTTTGCTTGTGAGTGCCAGGCATTTTTTGTCAATGAAGGATTTCTCTCCCGGATTTGGTTTTGTGTGAGTCTGATGTTTGCCAAGACTCCAGCTTAATTAAAAACAAGCTAGATGGTTGAGAGAGTCACTAAAAGTCTCTATGAAAGGATATATGGGTGCTTGCGAGGAAAAGAATTTTAAAGTGTGTGAATTAGAGGGTCAGAAGAGTGAAGCTACTAACAGCAGGAGCTCTGGGTTTAAATCCTCTCCCTGACCCTTGCAACTAGCTTATCCTCTTTGGGCCTCAGTTTCCTCATCTGTAAAATGTGAAGAGTGGTAGTACCTTTACTTGTGGATGATTAAAGGAGTCAGTAACGTGAAGGGCTTAGAACAGTGCCTAGCAAGTTACAAAGAGGCAACGATTGCTTGCTTTTTTCCTATAAGAGCAACATCACTGTGCTCCCAGGTCTGAATTCTCAGTGGCTTGGGTCAGCCAGGTATGGCAGTGGGATACCGAGGCTGACTGTAAGCTCAGGGCCTTATGTCTGCCTGTTAGTTCTATCTCTTTTTGGAATCATACCACATTCTCAATCCCAAAGCATTCATCTCACAGACAGAGGTCTTTGGTCCCAGAAGGGAATAAATAAATAAAAGAATGTAAACAGGGCATCATGAATCCTTTCTTCCACTGGGAAAACAAAAAACAAAAAACAAAACTCAAGGTCATAGTGGTGAGAGAGAGGTCCTTCTCCTGCACCTGGTCAGGGAGCCCCTGGGCTTGACACAAGGACCCACTGGACAATCAAAAAATCTAGTCCCTAGAAAGGTGTGTCTAGGTCTGTGCTTTCAAACTTAAAAAAAAAAAAAAAAGTTTTTAAAATAATTGACCTTTTAAAATAAGTGAAATCTCACAAGGAACCCCAATACATTAAACCAAAAAAAGTATTGAAGAGCTGTACCTTCTCAGCCTTTCCTTTCCCTTCCCTCTGTGACTGTGCCTGAAGCAACTGTTGGAATAGTATGTAAAAAAAAAAAAATACAGGCTTAGCTGTCAAAAGCTTCAAAGAAAAGAAGTTTGCATTAACTCCCTCAGTTACTCATCCTTGGGCACTTTTATATTAATTTATTTAATTTTTGAAAATCATTTGCGTACTTAGTTTTTTAAAAGTCAGTCTTAAAATGGAAAACAGCAGTTTCCACTCTACTTCTTCTTGCCCTTGAGTTGTTCTCCCCAAAGGCAATGACTTTTAACCTTTCTAGCTGTTTCTTTGGAATTTACCTCTTTATCTTGAAATGACATGCTTATACTGCTGATTCTTGATTTTTCAATCTCAGACATTTATCTTTTGACTTTCTCTGATGAAAGATAAGCATCCAGCTCTTTACAACACTTTTCTTTAGCTCCTCCCATGTCCCTCCACAACACACACATTTGCCCTCCCCTATTCATTCACATAGAATGGCACCAGTTTTTCCTTAATCTAATATCAACTATTTACTTGATCACATCTATAAAAATATTGTTCACAGATGAGTCACATAATGTACCACGATTATATTTTTTCTCTTGTATATTTCTTCCTATAGTTACCTATTGACTCATTTTTCCTTTGTGGTTTTGTGTTCTCACATAGAATTTAAAACTTCTCTCAATGAAATCAAAGTCATCCAAAATGTTCAGAGTTCTTTTCTTGGGAATGCATCCCTTACAGAGACCCTTGGTCCCGCTCCCCTCTGGATTGGCTGCTTTTTCCGTCTGCTGTGCCGCTAGTATTTCAGTCTTTCTTTTACCATTATCCCAAGAATCCTCTGAGGCTTCCCTGTAGCTCAAACGGTCAAGAATCTGATTGCAACACAGGAGACCTGAGCTCCATCCCTGGGTCAGGAAGATCCTCTGGAGAAGGAAACGGCAATCTACTCCAGTATTCTTGCCTGGAGAATCCCATGGACAGAGAAGCCTGGTGGGCTACAGTCTGTGGGATCACAAAGAGTCGGACACCACTAAGCGACTAACACTTCTATTACTACAAGAATCCTCTGAACTCCCTTCTCGATTGGATCCCTGGATCCCTGGAGATTCTATGTCTTAATTTACTGCCCCTTTTCAGTGAAACACATCCTCCTGTAGCTTCCCAAAGAAATATGCTTGGGAAGTGACTTTTTGAGAACATGCGTATCTGAAAATATTTTTACTATATGCTCACACAATTTATAGTTGGCAGATCAATCATTTTCCTTGCTGTAAATTTGATGGCACTTGTTAGATCCAAGTATTTTGCTCTTTGCCCAAAAGTTGAAAAATAGGTGTGTATTTAACTCCACATATGAGGCATGATCCTCCACCTCTCTTGTGAAAGGATTCCTGGAGACATAAATATCTGACTCTGCGTACAGGACACGCCATCTGTCGTAAGACAAGGCAAGAGATAATTAACCCTGTCCTTCACCCATTGTCACTAGCAAACACGTGTGGAAAAGTGCCTGCACCGTGTGCCATGTACTGTGCTCAATGCTGGGACTTGTTTTGATTTGGGATGATTAATTCATGTGTATTTATTTTGACAGGTTCACATGGAGGCCTCAGGCCATATAGCAACACTAAGACTTTTCTTTCAAGCTATTCTCCTCAACTAGGTCAGCTTCCCTTACTTTAGTCAGCAGACGCCAAACTCAATAGATGAGTCTGCCAAGAGAAGGGCACAGCAATGAATACTGGAGTCTTGCTGGTGTCACCAGGTAAACAGCATAGAAGACCTATTGTCTAGAGTTGAGGGGCTCTGAAGGCTGAGGAAAACCTTAACTCACCTGCTCACACAAAGAATGTACCAGAACCTCTGTGCTATGCTCCAAGGGAAGTCAGTGGAGCTCCCAGAAACGGCCCACTCCCCCCTCGTGAGACCAACTGGAGGGGACCTCAGAGCAGGAAAACAGTACAGAAGATAGTATTACAGCAATAGCAACAATGACTACAACGATAATAATTGTTTTTATTTTGCTTATAAAGCCAGAAGGGAAATTCTGCTTTCAAATGGCTATTTGGGACACTAACCCTGTGCTAGGAACTCAGTAACATTAAGATAGAATGCTTATGTCTGCTTTGCTTCCCAGGGTATTTTTCATTATCATTAAGTAAAACTACAAGAAAGGGATCCAACCGAAAAAAGAGTCATTGTGCTTAAAAGATACATTCCCTTTCTGACCCAACAACATTACTCCAGAATTTATCCCTAGGAAGTAATAAATGAGATTAAGTATCACTGTTAGAAACTATGATATAATGAAAGATGTGAGAAAAGATAGAATCTTAAAGATATTTACTGAAATACTGCTAGAAAATTAATGCTGTTCAAAATAGCCTACATATTTCCCCAATTAAAAATTGGGGCAGTGCCTTCACTCCGTGAAATACCATTCAGCCATTAAAAATTATGTAAGAGAAACGTGTTCCTTGATGTAGAAAGATATTTATGACATACACTATTTTTATATATGTATATGTACATGAATACATATGTGTGTGTATATAACTACATGTATTTCAAAAATATTGATAAAGAATATATCAGAAGTTAAGAGCAGTTATCTCTGGGTTGGTGGAGTAAAGGTTGGTTGGGCTTTTTTCTTTCTTTCTTTCTTTTTTTGTCTTAGCTCTATTTTCCACAATGTTTTGCTCTGCCATTAAAAAACATCCACCAAAAGGTATTTTAAATATCTAGGATAAAAAAGAAAGAAAGGGCTTCAGCAAGCCAAGGGTAAACCTTGAAAGACGCTTTCCCCAGAGGCACGTTTCCCAGCAGCTTCCTCTGTGCATCCCTCACTCCTGCAGTCTATCGTTTCTGTAGCACAGGCTGGAGCACACCTGGCTGCAGGTGGCCTGGAGGTTAACTGTTGGCTGTGGCTGTAAGGGTCCCAGCCACCCACGTAAGCTGGTGAGTCAGGGCTTGTTTTCTGCTGTTGCAAGAAGCATCCAAGCATCAAGCCGGGAGGTCAGAGAGAGGTCGTCTCCCATCAAGAGCCCATACAGAGGTGCTGATCTGGTAGACAAAGCTTTTCCTTAGGGCAGATTCTGGAAACCACCCCACAGTCCCGAGCTGCATTTCACATGCCTTCCAATTAGCTTATGGCTTAGGTACAGCCATGCTCACATCCTTGAAACGTGGCACTATCTGCCCCAAATTAACTGCTCATTCTCAGGGCAAGACACTGACCATCACTGTCAGCTATAGATCACTTACTATACACCAGCTGCTGCTGCTGCTGCTAAGTCGCTTCAGTCGACTCTGTACGACCCCATAGACGGCAGCCCACCAGCCTCCCCCGACCCTGGGATTCTCCAGGCAAGAATACTGGAGTGGGTCACCATTTCCTTCTCCAATGCATGAAAGGGAAAAGTGAAAGTGAAGTCGCTCAGTCGTGTCTGACTCTTCGCGACCCCATGGACTGCAGCCCACCAGGCTCCTCCGTCCATGGGATACTCCAGGCAAGAGTACTGGAGTGGGCTGCCATTGCCTGCTCCACTATGCACCAGACACCTTGCTAAACTTTCTGTACACATTGTTTCCCACTTGTTATTGTTATGCATGCCAGATGTTAGTATATCTATTTTCTCAACAGCAGAAATTGAAATCTGTGATTTGTCTGCACTTCCCATGAAGGAACAGAGCCAGGATTTGAATTAGGTCTGTGGACTTCTCATATAAAAGGCTGCTTTTCCACCATTCTGGCTTTTGGTTGGAAGCCCCCATTCTGGCAGCAACCATATACATCTTTGTGGGTGACTCTATTGTTTTTAGCCATGTCAGGAGCTACACGTCTCTTCCTTTGGGTCCCATGGACTGCCCAGCAATGGACCAGAGCATCGTGGATGAGAGAAACTGAAGTTCTGGGCTAGTGAAATCAGGTTTAGGGAAAATCGTAACTTCTAATCTGCCTCGCTCCGTTCTCTGCTCCATTGTCTCTCAGCAATCTTGGAGTAGGAATTGTGTTCGTAAATGCCTGTGGTCATATTAAACATTCTTCCAATGCTTGAGGTCATTCTTGGGCAGCGGCGGAGGAGGGCACCAAGATCTCCTCTGGCTGTTTCCTTATCCACCTGTTCTGCCTTATCACCCATGTTTCTCCACCTCAGTCTTCAAGCCCAAGCTGTCTTTTGTTCTTCATCATTCCCACATCTCAGGCTGTGTCCCCACTGTGTCTGCCACCTAAATTGCCTGATACTGAGGAGATAATAAAGAGTTGTTGGGTAAGTGAATGCACCATGAGTGGATGAGTGAATGCCTTCCCCTTCATCTAGTTAAGTCCTGCCCTTCCTCCAAGGTCGGGCTCCAGTCCCACCATCTCTGTGAAGCCTTTCCTCCATTGCCCTGGGCCTCAGAACGAACTCTTCACTCAAAATACTTGGAACACGTGCAATCATGGCACTGGTGTGACTCAGCATGTGTTGTCTCATACATATAAGGTGTTTGTGTGCCCTGCTTTAGTGAATATATGATGCTATTCAATGATTTTGGAGCCAGAGAGACTTGGCTTCCAGTTTCGGTTCCACCTGTGTGACCTAGAAAACTTGGCTTAATCTCTCAGGCTCAGTTTCTTAATCTATTAAAAAGGGACAATGCCTACCTTCTAAATTGTCATGAAAGGGAACTAAGAAGTTCCCTTTCTCAAAATGCCAAAGAGTCAAATGACAAAATAATATGTAGAGCATGATCTTACTCTCTTAAAAATAGGCATTTCTTTTTGTAGACTTGCTTGCAAGTGTTTTGTGAGAGAATGTATGTGTAAGTCTGAAAGAACACACACTGAACTACTAACATATACAGTTAATCCCATCATGAGCGAATGGTATAATAGCATTTGTTCATACTATGTAATATAGTATAATAGTGATTTGGGCAAATATTTATTCCCCCCCCCCAAAAAATAGTAACAATCTGAAAGGCAGAAACTGATTTTACCCATTAGGATGCTAAATCATGCAGTGGTAACCACTTCAAAATCTCAGATGCTAAAACAGCAAGGTTATTTTTTTGCGTCTGTTGCATGTCCATTGTGGGCTTGGCTGGCTCTAAACATCAAAATCTCTAAGGGGTGCAAGCTGCCAGACCACTGCCATCTTGAACATTACCAGGTAGCACATGAAGGGAAAAGAGAGAGGGACAAAGTGTTTGCTCAGACTTCTTGGCCACTCTGAACTTTAAGGAGGCAGAAAGATGCAATCTTCCCATGTGTCTGGAAGGAGGTAGCATCCAGAGTATCTGTGGAGTACCCAGCTGATTCACCTGCTGACAACTTCTCATCTCTAAACTTGGGGTGGTGCTTGGCACATTGCGGTCACTCAGGTAGTACAGAAGATAATGCAATGCAATAGAATTCAGGTGCTCTTTGAGGCTCTGGAGAAAAACATAAAAATGGATAAGATCACCAATTTAATAAAAGATTAGTGAGAGAAAATATACATGCTCAAGCAATTACAGAGGGTATGGTGACATACATGCTCTAATAAAATCACATCACCTTAGGAAAGTGTATTAGTTTTCCATGGCTGCTATAACAACACATTTAGCAGCTTAAAAGAGCACAAATGTGTTAGTTTACAGTTCTGTAGATCAGACTTCTAACACAGGTCTCACTAAACTGAAACCAAGAGGTGAGCAGGATGCCTTCCTTTCTGGACGATCTTGAGTTCATTTCCTGCTTATTCAGTTGGCTGACAGAATTTAGCTCCCTGGGGCTGTAGGACTGCCGTACCATCTTTTGTTGGCTGCCAGCTGAGGACTCTTTGCAGTTTCTGGAGGCTACTACATTCTTTGGCTCATAGGCCCCTTCCTCCATCTTCAAAGCCAGCAAAGTGGTGGGTCTAGTCCTTCTTGTTTCGCGTCTCTACATCCCACTTTCCTGATTTTCTCTTCTACATTTTTTAAAAACTTTTTGTCTTATCTTGCAGGATAGTTGATTAACAATATTATGATCGTTTCAGACGTACAGCAGAGTGATTCAGTTATACCTGTGTGTGCGCATGCTCAGTCGCTTCAGTCATGTCTAACTCTGTGTGACCCCACGAACTGTAGCCTGCCAGGCTCCTCCTTCAGTGGGATTCTCCAGGCAAGAATACTGGAGTGGGCTGCCGGCCCTCCTCCAGGGGATCGTCCCGATCCAGAGGTCAAACCAGTGTCTCCTACATCTCCTGCATTACAGGTAGATTCTTCACCCACCAAGCCACCTGGGTAGACCCCTGGTTATACCTATACATACACCTATTCTCTTTCAGATTCTTTTCCCATTTAGGTTGTTACATAATATTGAGGAGTGTTCTTTGTGCTCTACAGTAGGTCCTTGTTGGTCATCCATTTTAAAAAGAGCAGTGTGTACATGTCCAACCTAAACTCCCTAACTATCCCTTACACTCACTCTTCCGCTTTTAAAGACATGGTGATCAGATGGAGATGACCCAGATAACTCAGGACAATCACCACATCTCAAAATCTTTCATTGTAACTGTATCTACAGAGTCCCTTTTGCCTTGCAAGGTGTCTTATTCGGTGGTTCCAAGGAACAGGGCATGGATGTCTTTGGAGGACTATTTTTCTGCTTCCCATAGGGAGTTTTAAAAACTATATATACATAAATATAAATTGTATATATATGCATATGTACATGTATATATATTTAATTATAACAATATATTTTGTGGTGGTGGATTCCAGGCTGAGGGTCAAACACAGACAAAGAGAACAGTGAGTCTGTGCCTGTTGTGTTCAAGGAACCAAAAATGGGTCCCTGCAGTAAAGGAGTGATGCCTCAGGAGACAGAAGGCAGGACAGGAAGGTGAAGCAGACTTGACTGGCTGACTTGCTAGAAAAAGTGCATGGGGCCTGTGAAATTAGACAGACCTGTGTTTGAGGCTCAACTCTACCACTTAGCTGTTTGATAATGAGCAAAGTGACTTAACCTCTGTGAACTTCAACTCCTAAATTGTGAAAAGAAGCTGCGAACAATAATGCCTATTTCATAGGGTTGTTCAGAGGCTTATTTATGATAACATTTAAGGTGTTTAAAATTTAATGAAGGGTACCATTGTTAATATTACCAGCCATGTCTTTCCTGTCTGTGGTTGGGTCACCTGCCCTGAAGGGCAGAGTCTGAAGGAACCAGACAGGTGGGCTGCAAGAGAATTCTTCCCAGCCTCCTCTCCTACCTCTAAAGCCAACCCCATGGGTTGCATGGATGACTTTCCCACTCATCAGATGCGCTTACTGTATCTTAAGGAGAGAGCCTGCTTCTACAAAAACTCTCTTTGTATGTTCTGAACTTGCCCTGATACTATGGTTAACCACGATGGACAAAAAGATGGTACCAAGACCAAACCTCAAACAAAATTATGTTCCCATATCCTCAAAGGGGTCTTAGGCACCTCTTCAATGCCCAGATACTTTTACCAATTCATTCTTCTATGATCCAAGGCAGTGAGCTTGATGTGTCCAGATCTTTTCTCAGTCTAAAAATTCTGGGCCCTAAATACAGACGGAGATGTCACAAATAATTGAACTCTGGTCAAATGTTCAGAACCCATCTTCAGAGAAGTGGGGAAAGAACAAATAGGCTTTGTGTATGTATGTATGTGTACGTAAAGAGAGCAAATGTACTTTGCAGAATTATTGATTTTAATACACTTTGTAATTCTAAGCTAAAAAGCAAGTGAAAGAGGGAAAACACATGTAGCAGAATTAACAGTCAGTGCCAAATTCTGAATTTTTTCTGCAAGGCTATAGCTCATATGTGATGGTGGTAGTGGTTTGATAAATGAACAGAACAGGGTTTTGAGCCCAAACCGCCCCGGATGATGCAGGCGGCAGGTGAGAGCAAAGCCTTTAATCCTTGCCACCCACACCCTCTGCCCCTTGGTGAAGGATGACTTTTTTCACCCTAGTGCTAGTGCTAAGTCACTTCAGTCGTGTCCGACTCTGTGCGACCCCATAGACGGCAGCCCACCAGGCTTCCCCGTCCCTGGGATTCTCCAGGCAAGAACACTGGAGTGGGTTGCCATTTCCTTCTCCAATGCATGAAAGTGAAAAGTGAAAGTGAAGTCGCTCAGTCGTGTCCAACCCTCAGTGACCCCATGGACTGCAGCCTTCCAGGCTCCTCCATCCATGGGATTTTGCATGCAAGAGTACTGGAGTGGGGTGCCATTGCCTTCTCCGTTTTCATCCTAACAATGTAATAAATAATCATCTTAGAAGATACAGGTTACTAAACAAGAAAAAAATTTATGTACTAACCTACCTCCTAGATAAATCACAATATTTTACAATATCCTTTCCATTTTATTTCCACACAAATACTTTTCAATTTTACCAAAATAGAATGACTTTGCATGTGCTATCTTGAGAACATGAATATTTATTAAGCACCTGTATGTCACCTCCTGAACCCTAGTTTCCTGCTCTGTAACTCAAGGGTATTTGTAAACTAGTACTACAAATATAAACATAGTCAATACATATTAACAATGATCATATCATAAACAAGAATCATAACTATTATTGTCTTGCTTAATCATTACAGAAACTCTGCCAAATTATTACATAAAAAACAGAGGCTTGGAGAATTGTCATGTAATCAACCTATATAAGTTGGAAGGAGTGAATTTATAAAAACCCAAATTTATTTGATCCACAACCCAAAGTCAGTGCTTCCCTAAAAGATGAAAAAGAAGAGAGAGCAAATATTCCACAGGAGATTTTTTTAGTCTAGGATAAGACAGTTTGCTTCAGAATCTTCTTTCATCAGCCACACTAATTCATAACCAATTTTTTCCACCCAGATTAATTGCTCCAAACCTTCCATTCAGAGAAGGATCTGCAAGAAAATCACAACTATTCAAGATGGCTTTTCCAAACTGTAGTCACCTCCACTTTTGCCTGGTTCTCTTGACTTCTAGCTTTGGTCAGTTCCTTTTTCATATTAATAACTTCAGCACAAATAATAGATCTTGCAGCAACAACTCAGTTCCCCCTCAACCCCTTGTAAATGCTGTGGAATTAACAATTGAGGCCTTGCATCTCCTAAGCTTCTCATTAGAACACAAAGTTGAGACAGATTTAAATGAAATTCAACTATCATTGTCATCCATCTGCAGTTCGTTAGATTTCATTTGTTGGGTTCCTACAGGCCTGGCTAGAAAGACTTGGGCAGGTGTCACCCTTGCTGCCCTGCCTCACGCACAGATACACGTGCATGTGTGCATGAGCACACACAAAGACACACACACAAATGCACACACTGAGCCACTGTAAATCATGTGTCTGAGTCTCCCAAAATGTGGCACCTCACGCTGGGCTGGTCCAGATCATACCAGGTAGAGGTTGGCTTGGCACAAAGCTTGGCTGTGTGAGGGATATAGATTCAGGTGGAATTAATTAAGGTTAAGGGAGACCCAGTTTCCAGCTCTTAATTGATGTGTGGCACTTGCATCCAAGTGTGTTGCTCCACTGAGACCCCAGACCAAGTCCAAGCAAGACAAGGGGCACGAGGCCGCACCAGGACGAAATTCATGTTTACATGGCCTGTGGGACTGTGTGAGGAACTTCTGCCCAGAGAGCTCCATTGCTAACGTGGTTTGTCTACTGATGCTGACAGATGCCTGGAGTTCTACCCTTGGAACTTCATCCCTGTGGATGAAAGCTTCGGAGTAGCAGAATATATCTGTTAAAATGCACATACTGGGACTTCCCTGGCAGTCCAGTGGTTAAGACTTCACACTCCCAATGCAGGAAGCACAGGTTCAATCCCTGGGAGGGGAACTAAGATCCCCACATGCCCCACAGTGTGGCCTCAGTAAATAAATAAAATACGATGCACATACCTGTGGGGGAATAATGTAAGGCTTATTAACCAGTAATGCATGCATGTAAATTATTGCATTGGATGGCCTCATTATTTAACATGGCCCTCCAGGCATCAGGACACAGAAGTTTGAATGGAAGGCTTTACCAGGATAACTGGAAAGGGGAGTTAGACAGTAGGAGAGCATTGGGCCCTAGGGAGGAAGGTACGAGAGCAGGGCTGACTTCATAAACTTGATTTCCACTGGCTGGTGGGGTGACTGAGCTGCAGACACTGCTGGGTGACCTTCAGCAGATCCATGGCCTGTCTTGGTGACTAAGCCACACCCTGGAGGTGATTGAGTTGACCTACAGCTCCAGGCAGCTGGGTGAAGAATTAATTAATGACTATGAAAGGGACCTGAAAACACCAGGTTCTTTGACATGCAAGGCGTGATTATTAAGTCATTAGGAGGACTGGCTAATTATTATTTCAAAAGTTGCTAGTGGAAGGGGCAACTACCTATTGCACTCCATGGGAAAAACTTTGAGAAGGCTATGGGATGGGAAGATGGAAGGGATACAGGTGTAGCCCTCACCACTTGCTCTCTGCCTGTGATGGAAAATTGGTCTTTCTGCATCCAGAGTAACCAGATTGTGGTACCATGTTGGTATGTATTAGGATGTATGAGGACCAGCAGTCTGCAATGAGTTTTCTAGACTTCTGACTTGGCTGTTAGTCTTTTCACCACCATTCTCCCTGGAAATTAGTTCTCCCAGGAATTAGGAATACCAAGCACTAACAGGAGGAACTGGTCCTAGCACCTCACACCCACCGTCCGTTTTTGGATGGCCCAGGTGGTAGGTGTGACCAAGTACTCCAGAGACCAGACAGGGAGGTGGAGCCCAAGAAAGGTGTGGTTAAACTCAGCCACTAAAGAGATGTAGGATCTGGTGCAAGTTATTTCCTTAAACTTCTGCACTTCACCTTCTTCATCTACAAAATGGGGTCAAAAGCCCCATCTTACTTCCCTTCTCTGAGGACTGATATTAAGACCAAATGGGACAGCAGATACAAAAGTTCTTCATGCAGCATAAAACGCTCGAAGGATACCATCTTTGTCACTGATCTTTAATATCAGTGTCTGAAACTGTACCTATTTATTCCAGAAGCTTTATCAAACTTTACTTGGAGACTGAGACGTCTTTAAGTTTGACATGATGAATGAAGAAGAAGATGCCTCAGGGGTATCATGTGAAGTTTTATTTGATCCATTGAATCTCATCCAACTGTCTGCCATGAGCACCTAAAACTTTGAGCATTTATCGGTGTTTTCATTAAAGGATTTTCCCTCTTGAAGGTTCATCTTTAAAATTTCATCTTTAAGAACAAGATGGAGGAGAAGTGGGAGAATCCATGTTTATCTACTGATGTGTTCATGTTTAGTCGAGTCCAACTCTTTGAGACCTTGTGGACTGTAGCCTGCCAGGGTTCTCTGTCCATGGGATTCTCTAGGCAAGAATACTGGAGTGAGTTGCCATGCCCTCCTCCAGGGGACCTTCCCAACCCAGGGATCGAACCTGCGTCTCTTATGTTTCTTGCATTGGCAAGCGAGTTCTTTATCACTAGCGCCACCTAGGAAGTCCCTATCTATTGATAGATAAATAAAATTGGTTCATCAGATGAGCCAGTTTTCCACCATGACCCTGACAGATGGGACTTGGGGTCTGTAACTTTTAATGAATGGGAGGAAGAGTTCAAGGAAGCAGCAACAATAGAACAGCAAGAATACTTGGTGCCCAAAAGGTTCAGAGAGGAGAATCCTATAAAGAGAAGGATGAAAAATAGAAACATATATTGCTAATTCTATTAAGACTTTTGTATATGGAGGTGAGGGGTGGGAAGGAGGTTCAAGGAGAGGGGACACATATATATACTTACAGTTGATTCATGTTGTTGTACAGCAGAAACCAACACAACATTGTAAATCAATTGTCCTACAATAAAAAATAAAATTTAAAACAAAGCAAAAGACTTCTGTATAACCCTTTAGATTGGAGCCTTTGTGCATATTTTCTCTCCAAATCCTCACAAGAGTCTGGTACATTATTATTAATATTTTGTTTCCAGAATTATTTCCTTTTTAGAATTTCTTTTTATTATTTCCTTTTAGTAGAATAAACTAAGATCTAGAAGCTTAAATGACAGATCCAATACGTGGTGGAGACAGGACTCAGATGCAGGTCCTGAGTTCCTAAGTCTGTGCTTTTCCACCACATCCTCATGGCTACACTTCACATTTTACCTGGAGAGAATCTCTTTTCTAAGTTCAATTTTCCTAGCCCTAAAGATTTTATCTGTCCTCCTCTTAGAGAATGACTGAGACATTGGGAGTATTCTGTAAGTAGCTGTCTCCTTTCTTCTCCTTTCCCTTTTAGTAGGTCATGTCCAATCTGTTCAATGGAGGAATAATAATAGTAGTTGACATCCATGGAGCCTTCTTTTTTTTTTTTTTAAATTTTATTTTATTTTTAAACTTTACATAACTGTATTAGTTTTGCCAAATATCAAAATGAATCCGCCACAGGTATACATGTGTTCCCCATCCTGAACCCTCCTCCCTCCTCCCTCCCCATTCCATGCCTCTGGGTCGTCCCAGTGCACCAGCCCCAAGCATCCAGTATTGTGCATCAAACCTGGACTGGCAACTCGTTTCATACACGATATTTTACGTGTTTCAAGCATTCTTATGTGCTGGGTGTTTTGTCTGTAGTATATCTAATTCTCACCACAATCTTTAAAATAGGTCTCATATCCTCAGTCTATAAAGGCACAGACCAAGGCTTCCACCGTATAAACGGCTTGCCCAAGGTCAAAACAGCTTACCAAGTAGCACTCATGTTAAAGAACTCACCTGCTGATGCAGGAGGTGTAAGTGAGGCATGTTTGATCCCTGGGTCAGGAAGATCCCCTGAAGAAGAAAATGGAAACCCACTCCAGTATTCTTGCCTGGAGAATCCCATAGACAGAAGAGCCTGGCAGGCTGCAGTCCACGGGGTCGCAAAGAGTCGGACCCGAGCACGCAGCAAACAGGAGGGCCAGGATTCAAGCCCAGTCTGCCAGTCCTTAAAGCCCACGTAAGAGGCATTGTCATCAGTACTCAAATGCTATCAGTTGGTATCTTTTTCCTGTTTTAAAAAACTATCTGTTCTCAAATTTCTATGAAAGCTAAACCCTTAGAAGCCACTTTTACTTATAAATACTTCTATCCATGTTTTAGTGGGGCCCATGAGCAAGATCATGGCATCCAGTCCCATCACTTCATGGCAAATAGACGGGGAAACAGTGGAAAAGTGGCTGACTTTATTTTTTTGGGCTCCAAAATCACTGCAGATGGTGACTGCAACCATGAAATTAAAAGACACTTACTCCTTGGAAGGAAAGTTATGACCAACCTAAATAACATATTAAAAAGCAGAGACATTACTTTGCCAACAAAGGTCCATCTAGTCAAGGCTATGGTTTTTCCAGTAGTCATGTATGGTTGTAAGAGTTGGACTATAAAGAAAGCTGAGCACCGAAGAGTTGATGTTTTTGAACTGTGGTGTTGGAAGACTCTTGAGAGTCCCTTGGACGGCAAGGAGATCCATCCAGTCCATCCTAAAGGAGATCAGTCCTGGGTGTTCATTGGAAAGACTGATGTTGAAGCTGAACCTCCAATATTTTGGCCACCTGATGCAAAGAGCTGACTCATTTGAAAAGACCCTGATGCTGGGAAAGATTGAGGGCTGGAGGAGAAGGGGACGACAGAGGATGAGATGGTTGGATGGCCATCACTGACTCAATGGATATGGGTTTGGGTGAACTCCAGGAGTCGGTGATGGACAGGGAGACCTGGCGTGCTGCAGTTCATGGGGTCGCAGAGTCAGACATGACTGAGCAACTGAACTGAACTGAGGAGAAAGACTTTCTCTATGTTATACATCTAGAAGCAGCATTTGTGTTTCCTCTAGTGAAGGGCATTTTCATCTTTACTAGGTAAAGTGGTATCAACTGAGATAGCTACCCTGAGAGACTGTGAAAAAAAAAGAGAGAAAAATTGCTCTACTTTCTACTCAAAAGTTAGCTTTGTGAAAGTTTTATTTTTCCCAGCCTAGTAGAGTAAAATGGTGTCTCAGTGTGGATTTCATCTGTATTTTCCTGATGACTGATAAGATTGAGTGACTTTTCACAAATTTTGGCCATCTTGTTGCCTCTTCAGTAAAACCCCTATGCATAGTTTCCAATTTTACTGTTGGATCATCTATTTTCTTGATTTGTGCAAGCTCTTTATATATGAGATAATCTGGCTACCAATTCTTTGTGGATTATATGTATAGCATATATTTTTTTCTCATTTTGTGGCTGGCATTTCACTCTATTATGCCCTTCATGAACATATTTTACTTTTAATATATTAAATTAATATATTTTAAAGGGTTTTGCTTTTTGTGTCTTATTTAAGACATTCTCTGCTACTCTTAAATTATATAATATTATTTATATGTTATCTTAAAATTTTTTTAAATACTTAAAAACAGCAACATTTTTTAATGTTCTCATTAATTTTACTAATTTATTAGCAAATGTTTTTGGGTTTTCTGGGAGTCAGATTTTGTTGTTGTTGTTGTTTCGTCACTAAATTGTGTCCAACTCTTTTTCGACTCCATGGACTGTAGCCCACCAGGCTCCTCTGTCCACGAGTTTCCCAGGCAAGAATACTGTAGTGGGTTGCCATTTCCTTCTCCAGGAGATCTTCAAAATCCAGAGATTGAACCTGTGTCTCCCACATCTCCTGCTTGGCAGGCAGGTTCTTTACTGCTGAGTCACCAGGGAAGCCCAGACAATCATATCATTGACTAGTAGTAATATTTGTGTTTCTGTCTTTCAGTACTTATATATTTTTTAAATTTGCTTTTCCTGACCTACCATCTTGTAAGGACCTCCAGCAGAAGTTTCATTAGAAGTGGTGATAATGGGCTGCCTTGTCTTGCTCTTGATTTTACCATTATATAGGATCTAGGTTGTAGATTTAATTTGATAAACTTTTTTTAGGATAAGGAATTTGCTTGTGGACTAAATTTAATAAGATATTTTTACATGACTATGTGTTAAATTTTACCTATTCTTGTTCAGTATCTATTAAAGATATGTTCTTTTTTTAATCTTTTAATGTGGTGAGTTATATTGTTTTCCTAATGTTAAATCAGCTTTGCATTCATGGTATAGAGTCATGTCATTTTTATTCATGTGATTTACTAAAATACTGCTTCCACGCTGAGTGAAATTAGTTGTACTTCTCTTTCTCATACTGCATGTACCTGGTATTGGTATTAATTGTTATACCAGCTTCATAAAATCAATTGATGAGTATTACATCTTAGCCTACCCTCTAAAAGAGTTTGCTGCTAAGTCGCTTCAGTCATGTCCGACTCTGTGTGATCCCATAGACAGCAGCCCACCAGGCTTCTCCATCCCTGGGATTCTCCAGGCAAGAACACTGGAGTGGGTTGCCATTTCCTTCTCCAATGCATGAAAGTGAAGAGTGAAAGTGAAGTCGCTCAGTCGTGTCCGACTCTTTGCGACCCCATGGACTGCAGCCTACCAGGCTCCTCCGCCCATGGGATTTTCCAGGCAAGAGGACTGGAGTGGGTCGCTGTTTACATAAGAACTAAAATGATGGATTCCTTGAATATGTTTGATAGAATTTCTTGTAAAACCATCTGTATCAAAAAAAATTTTTTTGGGGGGTGGTAAAATTTTAACTCCTGATTTGTTATCATTAATGGTCACAGAGCAGTTCAGATCTGTAATTTTTTCATAAATGATTTTGTTGACCTGTATCCTTTGGTATTTATAATTTTGGTCCATTCTGTCTACAATTTCAACTTTGTCTTATCATCATCATAGTTTTTGCTGCATCTCAGTTTGAAAAAAGTTATTTCTAACTTTTTTTAAGGTCTTCTTCCTTATTTTTTTTAATCCCTGTTGTCTTTTCTAACTCCTGGATTCTTTGAAGTTTACTATAGCCTGCTTATTTAACTTATATGCAAAGTACATCATGAGAAATGCTGGGCTGGAAGAAGCACAAGCTGGAATCAAGATTGCCGGGAGAAATATCAATAACCTCAGATATGCAGATGACACCACCCTTATGGCAGAAAGTAATGAAGAACTAAAGAGCCTCTTGATGAAAGTGAAAGAGGAGAGTGAAAAAGTTGGCTTAAAGCTCAACATTCAGAAAACGAAGATCATGGCATCTGGTCCCATCACTTCATGGGAAATAGATGGGGAAACAGTGGAAACAGTGTGAGACTTTATTTTTCTGGGCTCCAAAATCACTGCAGATGGTGATTGCAGCCATGAAATTAAAAGATGCTTACTCCTTGGAAGGAAAGTTATGACCAACCTAGATAGCATATTGAAAAGCACAGACATTATTTTCCCAACAAAGGTCCGTCTAGTCAAGGCTATGGTTTTTCCAGTGGTCGTGTATGGATGTGAGAGTTGGACTGTGAAGAAGGCTGAGCGCCGAAGAATTGATGCTTTTCAACTGTGGTGTTGGAGAAGACTCTTGAGAGTCCCTTGGACTGCAAGGAGATCCAACCAGTCCATCCTGAAGGAGATCAGCCCTGGGATTTCTTTGGAAGGACTGATATTAAAGCTGAAACTCCAGTACTTTGGCCACCTCATGCGAAGAGTTGACTCATTGGAAAAGACTCTGATGCTGGGAGGGATTGGGGGCAGGAGGAGAAGGGGATGACAGAGGATGAGATGACTGGATGGTATCACTGACTCGATGAACATGAGTTTGGGTGAACTCCAGGAGTTGGTGATGGACAGGGAGGCCTGGTGTGCTGCGATTTATGGAGTCAAAAAGAGTTGGACACGACTGATCGACTGAACTGAACTGAACTGAACTGACAGCGATTTTAGCTATTAATTTCTTTATATCTATCCTGCTTGTAATTTATTGAAATTGAACTCTCTGAATCTAATTGGTTTATTTCTTAAAATATGGAAAAATTTTAATTCTCAATATCTTCTTAATATTGCTTTCTACAAATCTTTCTATTATTTGGTACAGCAACTCCAGTTAGATATGTTAGCTTTTGCCAGTGTATCACTAACCCAGTTTCCCCTTTCATCCTTTTGTGTCTCTATACTTTTTTTCATATTTTCCACATCTTGATCTCTACAGGCTATTTACAACTTACTGACCAGAGATGTATTAATATGTCTTTTGTTACCCAAAATTTGTTGACCAGAGACATTTCAATATTCACCTACATAGTAAATTGCCAACCAAGGGCAATCATTTCTGAAAAAAATCCCTCAGTCAATAATGTGTTAAGATAATTTCTTTAGATCTGTCTTTAATTCTATAAGGATTTTGACTCATCGCTATTTTCTTAATTTCTAGAAGTTCTATTTTATTATTATCCAAATCTTCCTGCTCATCATATTCATTCATCACGTTTTAAAATATTTTAATTAATTTTTATAGTTGCTTTACAATGTTGTATTAGTTTCTGCTGACAGCCAAGTGAATCAGTTATACATACATATATATCCACTCTTTTTTAGATTTCCTTCCCATTTAGGTCACTGCACAGCATTGAGTAGAGTTCACTGTGCTATACAGTAGGTTTTCATTAGTTATCTATTTTATATATAGTAGTGTGTTTAAGTCAATCCCAATTTCCCAATTTATCCCACCCCCCTTCCCCTCTTAGTATCCGTAAGTTTGTTCTCTATATCTGTGACTCTATTTCTGCTTTGCAAATAAGTTTGTCTCTACCATTCATCATGTTTTTAATATTTAATTTTTATTCAGTATGAGCCAAGTATGGGTCTATTTCTCATTGACTGTGGCTTGTTCTCTCATGTATATAGGAAGTTTTATTTACACGATATTAAAACATTACCTATGGGTGTTCTTTGTGTTTGGGTTTAAATAGCAATCCACCACAGAAGAGTAGTATTTTCTCCTGCCAGTTACTTGAGAGAATGAACTCAGGAACTACTTTTGATATTTGGTTTGAAGTGTTTTTGTAAACACACAGGTAGTATGAATTTGAATCCAAGTTCATATGATGACTTATGAATAGAAACTCTTGGAGGAAGCAGTTTTTCTCTTTACTTAGAGTCATAGCTGAAACATACCTTGCTCCTTGCCAACCTGCTTACTGGGTAGATCTTGTTTTCCTAGATATTGTTTCTCTGAGGGAGAGGCCCTCTTGGGGTCCTGATTTTATATAGCAATCTCTATTCTGACTTCCTCCTCATGTGTTACAAGGATAGTTGTCAAGAACAAACAAAACACTTTAGGTTATAAGTTGTTGGAGAAGCTGCCAGATTTAGTGCTTAACTCTCTGGGACTGTATTGCAACTTTGGATTTAGCCTCTGAGGGATTCTTTTCTCGAAAAAATCTGCTAGATTGCTTTAAATTTTTTACTTTACCTTTTATCTAGCATTTCTCATTTTTCCTCTCCTTTCTTTTTCTTTTCTTCTTCTTCTTCTTTTTTTTTTTTTTTTTTTTTTTGTCAGAAGGATTTTACGCTATCCAGTCCTCTATATTTCTGGAAATAGAAATCTCCATAACATATTCCCATCTCCTTCTCAGATGGAGAACCCTCACTTATCCTTGAATTTCTCACTGAGATGTCATCTCTTCTGGGTAATATTCACTGTCTCTCTCTCTCTCTCCCCCTCCCCTCCAAAAGCAGAATAAATGAGCCCATTGTCTGTGTTCTCAAATACTTGGAATATATGTCTAATAAAGATCTCCCACATTTTTTATTATGGTGGTTTGCTTATCTGCTTCCTCCTACTGTTCGGCAAGATCCTGGCAGAGTGTTTTAATGATCATTTTACATTCAGTATTTAACACAATGCCGGACACAAAATAAACACTTGAATGGATATTTATTTGAGTGTGAATAAAGAAATAAATATCTTTATTTACCAAATGAAGTCCAAACTCATCAGCATATCATTCAGGTACCTCCACGATCTAACTGCAACCCATGCTTCCAGTCTTATTATTCAATTAATGCATTATTAATGAGTGCATTGATTCTCTATTAATTCATTCATTCATACATTTATTCATTATACAAGTACTTTTTGAGCGCCTATTATAGGCAAGACTCCATGCCCAGAAGTGGGAATATCTTCATGATCTCAGTCTTTGTGGAAAATGTAGCAAAGGGGAGAAAATATTAACAAGTAATTACATGATACTTAATTACATTGTGATAAATGTTATGACGGAGAGATAAGAGCCCTACAAGATAATGAAATGTGATGCGCATGTGGGAAGAGCATCCCAGATGGGAAGGCTCTGAAACAAAAAAGCACCTGGTGAATATATCCACTGCTACCTCTCACTGGCTCTGCAACAGCAGCAAAGGACCAATCCTTGTTCCCTGAACAGCTCCACAGTAATATCTGGGCTCAACTTGTTCCCTCTGCCTCATCTGTCCTTATCACTCATTTATCCCCCTCCACCTCTATCTGTCAACATATCAGGATCCTACTTCTTTCCCAAAGGTTTTGTTCCTGAGGTCTCCCTTGGTCTGGAAATGATTTTACTGCTCCTTGTTCCCACTTAGTATCTCCAATTATGGTGTTTATCTTATAATTCAGTTATCTATGTATACAAACTACGTGACAGCAAGCAATATGTTTTATTCAGCTTGATGGGTTTGTGCTTGGTAAAATCTCAATTTGGCCACAGTTTACTTTTGTGGCAAGGTTATAACCAGATTGTGCCAGACCAGAAACCGCAATAACGTCAGAAAAGAACTTCAAACTGGTTTACCAAGAGACGAGTTTTTTTAAAAACCAACCATGCCAAACCACAAGTTCACAGAGTTTTGGACAGGTAGCAAAGACCAAGACCTTTTCAAACTTCCTTAGCACTATGAACCCACTGATCTGGCATGAAATAAAAAAAAAAAACCCAAACTATGTAACTTGATTTGGTCATGTTGGATAACACCAACTATTCAGCTCTGCAGTCAAGGAGTTAGTGTGAAATGGTTAACTTTTCCCTGCTCCTTCCATAAGGAATAGATCCCAAGTGCTATCTGCCCCAACCATGCTGGGTTGGAGGGCAAGGTATCTTGGGTGGGTGTACACTTAGGTAAAATCAAAGCAAAATTTAAAATGAAGACCAATACACCATATTTTTAAATACTTTAAATTTGTAAATTATAATCACACACAGTTAATTGAAATATGCTCTATCCTCCTACCTTGACAAATAAACCCTGAGAACAAAGTAGCAGATTAGGTGCAAGTGTGGAATTCTCCAGCACTTTGCAACACGGTGCTCAAGAAAAAGCAGTCCCTACTGTTTTCCAGGAACCCTCCTCCCCTAACTGCATCCTACACCAGGAGTGTCTTGCATACACATAAATGTGAATATCCTAGCCCACACATTCAAGCTGCACCATACTTCTCACAAAGTGGTGCCCATTGACTAACTCTCCCAGGGGCAGAGTTTATCCTCAGGAACAGTCCTTACTAGGGAAGAAGGCTGGGCAATCCCCAGAAGCAAGTTCAAGACCTCTTGAACAGGGAATTATTGGGTCTAGAAGCATGGTCTTGAAGGAAGGATATAGGCTTCAGGTGAGTGCCTTTCTTTGGTTTCATGCACCAGGTGCCCTAGCCAGACAAGGGCCAGAGTAAAGTCTTCCAAAGGGTAGGGCCTGGGTCAGGAACCCCTCTTACTTGCAACTAAGGGTCAGTACCATAGAAAGTGACCACGGTCTTGGTACTAACAGTGGTAACAAAGAGGAAGGCAGTTTCCAACACTTCAAGGTTGGAGACACTGGTAAAACCATGACCAGTGTATCTTAAAATATCTTCTATATTTACATTAACACCTCAGATGATCTCATTCAGTTTTATGAATTTCGATATCACCTATATGCAAACCAAAGCTGTTATTGCCATGATATCTACACTATAAGAATTGATACAGGAAGTTTATCAAGTGGAAGGACATTGAAACTAGAAGAAAAGTTGGATCTACTTTCAAGAATGAAGAGAAAAGAAAACTAAAACTAAAGTCCAAGAAGTATAGATAGTAAAACAGTGTTTGCTGCTAAGTTGCTTCAGTCGTGTCCAACTCTGTGCGACCCCATAGACGGCAGCCCACCAGGCTCCCCCATCCCTGGGATTCTCCAAGCAAGAACACTGGAGTGGGTTGCCATTTCCTTCTCCAATAAGACAGTATTAGTGATAAAATTAAATCCTAAAAAAAAATCTTTTAACCCAAAATAAGGCAAGACAAGGGAAAGAGAAAAAGAGGAACAAAGACACAGGGCATAAATACAAATCACAGGATAAGAGATTTAAACGTATCAAATTGATAATGATACTAAGTGTAACTGGTCTAATCACTTGACTTAAAATGCAGAGTCTTTCAAAATAGATAAGAAGGTAAGACATAACTAAACTATGTCTAAAGAAACATAATTTAGATAAAAAGACACAGGTAAATTAAAAGTAAAATGCCAGAAAGTGGTACATCATGAAGTACCAAGCAAAAGATATCTGGAATGGCTATATTTTTATCAAACAAAACAGAATTTGCAATAAGGAATATTCAGTCAGTTCAGTGGCTCAGTCATGTCCAACTCTTTGTGACCCCATGGACTTCAGCACACTAGGCTTCCCTGTCCATCACCAACTCCCGGAGGCTACTCAAACTCACGTCCATCATGTAAGTGATCCCATCCCACCATCTCATCCTCTGTTGTCCCCTTCTCCTCCCCCCTTCAATCTTTCCCAGCATCAGGATCTTTTCCAATGAATTGATTCTTCGCATCAGGTGGTCAAAGTATTGGAGTTTCAGCTTCAGCATCAGTCCTTCCAATGAATATTCAGGATTGATTTCCTTTAGGATGGACTGGTTGGATCTCCTTGCAGTTCAAGGGACTCTCAGGAGTCTTCTCCAACACCACAGTTCAAAAGCATCAATTCTTTGGCGCTCAGCTTTCTTTACAGTCCAACTCTCACATCCATACATGACTACTGGAAAAACCATAGTTTTGACCACATGGACCTTTGTTGGCAAAGTAATGTCTCTGTTTTTTAATATGCTGTCTAGGTTGGTCATAGCTTTTTTTTCCAAGGAGCAAGCGTCTTTTAATTTCATGGCTGCAGTCACCATCTGCAGTGATTTGGAGCCTCAAAAATTAAGTCTCTCACCGTTTTCGTTGTTTCCTCCATCTATTTGCCATGAAGTGATGGGACCAGATGCCATGATCTTAGTTTTCTGAATGTTGAGCTTTAAGCCAACTTTTTCACTCTCCTCTTTGACTTTCATCAAGAGGCTCTTTAGTTCTTCATTTTCTGCCATAAGTGTGGTGTCACCTCCATATCTGAGATTATTGATATTTCTCCAGCAATCTTGATTCCAGCTTGTGCTTCATACAGTCCAGCATTTCTCATGTTGTATTCTATATATAAGTTAAATTAGCAGGGTGACAATATACAGCCTTGACGTACTCCTTTCCCGATTTGGAACCTGTCTGTTGTTCCATGTCCAGTTCTAACTGTTGCTTCTTGACCTGCATACAGATTTCTCAGGAGGCAGGTCAGGTGGCTGGTATTCCCATCTCTTTAAAAATTTTCCAGTTTGCTGTGATCCACACAGTCAAAGGCTTTGGTGTCAATAAAGCAAAAGTAGAGTCTGACACGATTGAGCAACTTCACTTTCACTTTTCACTTTCATGCATTGGAGAAGGAAATGGTAACCCACTCCAGTGTTTTTGCCTGGAGAATCCCAGGGACAAGGGAGTCTGGTGGGCTGCCATCTATGGGGTCACACAGAGTCGGACACAACTGAAGTGACTTAGCAGCAGCAGCAGCAGATGTTTTTCTAGAACTCTCTTGTGTTTTTGATGATCCAACAGATGTTGACAATTTGATCTCTGGTTCCTCTGCTTTTTCTAAATCCAGCTTGAACATCTGGAAGTTCATAAGTCACATACTGTTGAAGCCTGGCTTGGAGAATTTTGAGCATTACTTTGCTGGCATGTAAGATGAGTGCTTAAACAACGATTGTTTGGGGGAAGGGTTATTTGTCAATGAAGACAACTTTAATGAGTTTCTTGAGGAGGTCCTGAGCCCTCCATTCAAACAGACAATACCCCTGAGACCACCATTAATTGAAGTTCCTCAGGTTACTGATAGTAGGGCTGAAATACCTGCAAAGTTGCCAAGAATGCAGTAACTCTGAGCAGCTTTATGAAAAAGAAGAGTCAATGAAGGAAGTCCTTTAACAGAAAAAGAAGATCTAGAACATGCCACCACCTCAAAACCTGATTCTGATTCATCTGTAGCAGTCACAGTACTAGAAGAAGACAGTTGTGATTAAGTTGCATGCTTGCAACAAGAGGCTCTTGATGTTTCTCAAAAGCTGTTTGCAAAGTCTCAGCATTCTAAGTTAGAAAAGGAACCTGAAGTTATAAAAGACAAAAGTGCTGTTTATGCAAATAAAAAAAAAGATAATTTAAAAGAACCAGAATAACTGAAGAGAAAGAATTGGATGAAAATCACCCATCTTCATTAGTGAACAAAACCGCAGTTCACAATACACCTGGTTTTGACCACTCAAGTAAACCAATATGCAAGATGATAGTGATCAGGAAGCTTCCATAACCCTCTTATCCCTATCTATCAGAGGGCAGACAGAATGAAAACCACAATCACAGAAAACTAACCAAACTGATCATATGGACCACAGCCTTGTCTAGTCTAATGAAACTATGAGCCATGCTGTGTATGGCTTGGGCCACGGAAGTTGGACGGTTCATGGCAGAGAGTTCTGATAAAAAGTGGTCCACTGGAAAAGGGAATGGCAAACCACTTCAATATTCTTGCCTTGAGAACCCCATGAACAGTATGAAAAGGAATATTACCAGGCACAAATAGGAATTATTTTATAAAATTGATTAGATCATCAGAAAATGAAAGTCGCCCATTTGTGTCCGAGTCTTTGCAACCCCATGGACTATACAGTCCATGGAATTCTCCAGGCTAGAATACTGGAGTGTGTAGCTGTTCCCTTCTCCAGGGGATCTTCCCAACCCAGAGATGGAACCCAGGTCTCCAGAATCGCAGGCAGATTCTTTACCAGCTGAGCCACGAGGGAGAACCAAGAATACCGGAATGGGTAGCCTATCCCTTCTCCAGTGGATTTTCCCAACCCAGAAATTGAACTGGGGTCTCCTGCATTGCAGGCGGATTTTTTACCAGCTGAGCTAGCAGGAAAGCCAGAAATCATCAGAGTTCAGTTCAGTTCAGTCACTCAGTCGTGTCTCTTTGCCACCCCATGGACTGTAGCAAGTCAGGCTTACTTGTCCATCACCAACTCCCAGAGCTGGCTCAAACTCATGTCCATCAAGTCGGTGATGCCATCCAACCATCTTATCCTCTGCCGTCCCCTTCTCTTTCTGCCTTCAATCTTTCCCAGAATCAGGGTCTTTTCCAATGAGTCAGTTGTTCTTCATATCAGGTGGCCAAAGTATTGGAGTTTCAGCTTTAGCATCAGTCTTTCCAGTGAATATTCAGGACTGATTTCCTAGAAGACCTAAATAATGCTATCAAACTAACCTGAACTAACTGGGATTTATAGAACAACAGCAAAATATACTTTTTTTTCAAATATTCATGAAACATTCACTAGACCACATTCCTGGTCAGAAATCTGCTTCATTTATTTTAAAGCATTGAAATTATACAGAGGTTGTTTTTGAACAAAATGGAGTTAAATTGAAAATCATAATAAAAATATATGGATAATTCCAAGTTTGGAAATAAAGCATTTGGAAATTTTAAAATATATTTTAAATAATCGATGGGTCAAATAAGCTATCATAAAGGAAATTGGAAAATGTTTAACTGAGTAAAAATGACAACAAAATATATTCAGACCTGTAAGATATAGAACAGTCTTATGGACTCTGTGGGAGAGGGAGAGGGTGGGAAGATTTGGGAGAATGGCATTGAAACATGTAAAATATCATGTATGAAATGAGTTGCCAGTCCAGGTTCGATGCACGATACTGGATGCTAGGGGCTGGTGCACTGGGATGACCCAGAGGGATGGAATGGGGAGGGAGGAGGGAGGAGGGTTCAGGATGGGGAACACATGTATACCTGTGGCGGATTCATTTTGATATTTGGCAAAACTAATACAGTTATGTAAAGTTTAAAAATAAAATAAAATTTAAAAAAAAGGGGGGGGGGGAAGAATTAAAGTAATTCTTAAAATGAAATTTTGGTGTCTCAGAAGATAAAGAATCTGCCTGTAGCGCAGGATACCTGGGTTTAATCCCTGGGTGGGGAAGATAACCCTGGAGAAGAGAATGGCAACCCACTCCAGTATTCTTGCCTGGAAAATTCCATGGACAGAGGAGCCTGGCGGGCTACAGTCCATGGGGTTCCAAAGAGTTAGACTTGACTGAGTGACTAACACTTTCACTAAAATGAAATTTACATTATTAAATGCTTACATAAAAAGGAGAAAGATCCGCTATTTGTCTAAGTTTTCAAATTAAGAAGCTAGAGAATAAGAGTAAATTAAACCCAAAATAGCAAGAAGGAAGGAAATAATAACAATAAGACAGAAATCAATGAAATAGAAAAATGACAAACAATAGAGAACATCATGAAACCAAAATCTGAGTCTTTTGAAAAGATTAATAAATTTGGCAAATCTGTACTGATCAAGGCAAAAGAGAAAAAGTATAGATTATCAATATCAAGAATGCAAGATGGATATCACTGCAACTCCTACAGACATTAAAAATATAACAAGTTCATATAATAACCAACTGTAACAATAAATTTTAAACAAATCTAAAGCTACCAAAAGCATCTCACGAAGAAAGTTTAAAATCTTTACAGTCCTGTAACTATCAAATAAGATTACTTTATAATTTAAAATGTACCCACATTTAAAATCCAGGCCCAGATGGCTTCATTGCTATATTCCAACATTTAATTAAGAAAGTATATCAACCAAAAAGCACGTTTCAGAAGGGCTTCCCTGGTGGCTCAGATGGTAAAGAATTTGCCTGCGATGTGGGATACCCAGGTTCAGTCCTTGGATCGGGAAGATCCCCTGGAGAAGGAAATGGAAACCCACTCCAGTATTCTTGCCTGAGAAATTCCATGGACAGAGGATCCTGATGGGCTACAGTCCATGAGGTTGCAAAGAGTCAACATGACTGAGTGACTAACACATTAATTCATAAGCATGTTTCAGAAAACAGATGAGGAGAAACTACTTCTCAATTCATTTTATGAAGCCAGCGTTACTGTAATTTCAAACAGATATTTCAAAGAGGAAAAGAGAGCAAAAGCAACAGATAAGTATTTCTTGTGAACATAGATGAAAAATCCTCAACAAAATTCTAGCAGATTGAATTCAGCAATATATAAAAAAGATAGTATATTATGACTATATGTAATTTATTCCAGAAAAAAAAATAAAACCACGATGCTATAGAAATGTGTCCATTTACATAGAAGTACATTGGCAAAGAGACTGGAGGAAAATATCAGGCCATAAAGAGTATCTCTTAAAGGGGAAAATATATAAATGTGTACAAACAGAAAAGAATCTCAGTGACTTCCATACGTTTGATGGAACCATCTGATTCAAGACCAGAACAATGACTTTCCATATAAAAATAAGTATTGGAAAGACACTGTTAAGCTCAACAATAAGATGTACTAGAAACACAGCAAATGTAAAGTTATGAGCATTGGTTAAAGTCAAAGATGCACTTGGCTCTGGATCCTGAAGCACATAGTAACAGCTGAGTCTGTTCCTGGGAGGTAAAAGGAGCAAAAAGTTTCATCTAATAAGTATCACAGTACTGCATAATCCACAGATGGTTGAATCCAAGGACACAGAACTTGGGATAAAGAAAGTCGACTGTAGAATTAAATGTGGATTTTCCACTGTGTAGGAAATCAGTGCTCCTAACCCCTGAGTTGTTCAGGGTCAACTGTAGTTAGAAATATTGAATATAAAAGATAAATACAGTCACAAAGGAAAGAAATGCAAAAGATAGAATCAACTCGAAGTCAACACAAAGAGAGTATCAGTTCACTACTGTGCTGGGAAGCTCATCGAAAACATAGCGTAAAGAGACAAAGATCTGAAAAATTAAGAGAGGAGATAAGAGACATGAAAGATAGGTTGTCAAGCCTCCAAAGAGGAGAGAGAAAGAGGTAATAGTAGACAAGCAATATTTGAAAGAATAAGAGCTAAGAATTTTCTATGATTGGAGAAGAAACTGAATCTTCACATTTGAGATTTGAATGTCAAGCAGGATAAATAAAGATAAATCTACCCTTTAGGCAAAATGTGGTAAAATTGTATAACATTAATGATAACTAAAAATATTAAAAGCTACTGAAAAAAAAAACAGTCTACAGCAATATTGATTTCCATAAACAATAGGGTAATTTCTTCACACTAATAAAGAAAAATACCATTAATTTAAAATTTTATAAACAGTTAACAATTAGTTGAATGAAAGCTAAATTAAGACATTTTTAGACACAAAAGTACCAAGAGAAACTACCTCACCAACCTCAAGAACTATTAAAAGATATGTTTCATCAAGAAGAAAAGCAAACCCATAGAAAGAAGGTCATTGACAAACCCAAAACTTATTAAATATGTCAATAAATTTAATTAGCTAATAACTTTTATCTTAAAAATTGTATTTTGCTTATTTTAGAAGGTAAAAATAAAACTTCACACAACACAAACAAGATGAAGACTATGCAGTAGATAAACTTTAGGCATGCTTAGTTCTGAGTCTTGTGTATGAAAAAGCAGACATATAAGGCATTTGATAAACTTTGGACTGTCAGAAAAAATTCACAGTTGTGTTTGTATGGCAAGTTGTAATTCTACTCAACAAAGTTTTTGCTTCTTGTGAGGTTTCCCCGCCTTTAAAATAATAATACTTCTCTGAATTACTGACATTAGGCTTGGTCATTAGACTTCTTTGACCATTGCAATGTATTTGGTAATAATATACATTACTTCCAGAACCTTTCAGAACCATTGTGTACTCTATGACTTTTTTTCCCTCTACTTTCAAACTGGCATTGCCAGATAAATTGCAGGCTAGCCCATTAAATTTGATTTTCAGAAAAATAACCTACAAGTTTTAGTAAATGTCCCATACAATATTTATGATATGCTTACAGTAAAAAATTACTCATTGCTATCTGAAATTCAAATTTAACTGACATAAATATCCTTCCCCCAAATTAACTCAAAATGTGTCACAGAACTAAATGTAAAACACAAAACTGTAAAATTCCTTGAAGATAACGTAGAAGAAAACCTAGACAGCCTTGGGTGTGGTAATGACCTTTTAAATGCAAGATCAAGGACCTGATTTGTGAAAGAAATAATTAATAAGTTGGACTTCAATAAAATTTAAAACTTCTGCTCTGAAAAAGAAAAAAAAAAAAAAAAACAGTGTCAAGAGACTACAAAGACAAGACAGACATTGGGAGAAAACATTTGTAAAAGACATTTCTGATAAAGGACTGTTATCCAAAATATACATAGAGCTCTTAACAACAAATAACCTGATTTTTTAAAATATAAATGTATTTATTTTAATTGGAGGTTAATTACTTTATAATACTGTATTGGTTTTGCCATACATCAACAATATAACCTGATTTTAAAGTAAATCAAAGATCTTAACAAGCATCTCACCAAAGAAGACACACAAATGACAACTAAACATATGAGAAGATGCTCCACGTAATATGACATCAGGAAAACGCAAACCAGAACAATGAGGCATCTATTGGATATCTATTGGAATGGCCAACATCCAGAACACTGACACCACCAGACGCTGACGAGGCTACGGAGCAACAGGAATTTCTATACATATGGATGATCCTCATTATGGTACAGCAGAAACTAACAGGACATTGTGAAGCAATTATACGCCAATAAAACAATTTTTGAAAAAATGTTGGCCAAGATTAAAGTGAGGGAGAGGAATGAATAGGCAAGCAAGAGACTTTTAAGGTCGTGAAAATGCTCTGTATGATAATGAATATCATGAATATATGTTATTATATGTTTGTCCAAACCCATAGAATGTACAGCACCAAGAGTGAATCTGAAGGTAAATGATAGACTTTGAGTGATTATGATGCATCAATATAGGCTCCTCAGGTATAACATATATACCACTCTGGAGGGGATTGTTGATAATGGGGGAAGCTGTACATGTGTAGGGGCAGGAAGTATATGGGAAATCTCTGTACCACCCTCTCAATTTTGCTGTGAACCTAAAACTGCTCTAAAAATATTGTCTTTTTAAAAAACAAAAAAAGCATATTATAGATACATAGATACTTGCAAAGTTATACCCACAAATGGTTTCTATCCAGCATGTTATTTAAAATGCTTACAAATCAATAAGAAAAATTATCAATGCAATGAAGTATGTTCAAATGAACTGTCAATTCACAGGAAAGAAAACTTGAATAATAACAAATATATGAAAATGTACTCAACCTCATTAACATTTGTGGAATGCAAATTATAACAAAAATGAGATATAGTTTCACATCCTTCACATTCATGAAAATTCAAAATTATGGCAGTGCCAAGTGTTGATGAGAACATGGAACAATGGTAACATTCATGCCTGTTGGTGGGAGGGTAAATTGATACCACTGTTTGAGAAAACATATTTTGGCATCATCTGGGAACGCAGAAGATATCTGTGCTCTCCAACACAACATTCTAGAGAAATTTTAACACATGAGTGTCAGAAAACATGTGCAAGAATACTTATTGCAGCTTTTACATGGGAGTAAAAACTTGGAAATGGTTTAAATATCTATCAGAAGGATGGATAAACTGTGATACATTTATATAATGGAATATCATTCAGCACTTTAAATGAAGCTGAGAGAGTAGCATATATATATATATATATACACACACATGTAAAATATCAATTACAGAATGATACAGACAGCATAAAGCCATCTATATAAAATTTTAAATTGTGCAAAATTCGCTACTTGCATCTTAGAGATGGATACATAGATAGCAAAAGTATTAAATTCAGCATGAGAATTAAGGAGAGTGGTTATCTTTCAGAAGAGAAAGAAGCTAATAGAATAGGGGGTAGGTACCCAGGGGATTCCATTGGTATCTGTCAATGTAATTCTTTATTTCTCAAAAAGAAAAAAGCCTATATGCTTCTTTATATTTGAAATATTTCAATGACTTAAAAATTTAGAAGGAAAAGTAAAATCAAGGAGTTGACAGTGCTTCTCTCTGAGTATATGAATTTATTTTATTGTTGTTTTAGGATTTCTCCTTTTCATTGTTGTTCAAAGAAGGAAATTCTTTTTTTTTCCTGAATATTAAATAATTAGGCTTTTCTCCAATCTGAATATTTTGGATGTGTATATGAGCATATATGTGTGTGTGTGTGTATCTATGTATATACACACATACATATATGCATGTGTATGTGTGATATAACATATGTATATATGTGTGTATGTGTGATACTACACATATTTCTTAATAGTAACAATGACAACACAATTGGAGACATTTTTTTTCTCCATCAGTTTTCTGGAATGCTTGGTGGAAAAGGGTTTTTCTGGACCATGCAGATGGTAACCTCACAAAGGTCGTGGCATGTGCAGAATGGCCTCACCCATGGTGGTTTCCAGGGTTTGGATGAGAACCAGTTTCTGGCTATTTCACCATCTCAGGACAGGTGAGAGGTGTTGCTCTGAGACACCCAGTCAGCACCGCTTCTACCTGAGAGGCCCTGCCCAGCCTTGAAATCATTTCTGAAACTAATGAGATCAGCAGCTTTTCACGAAACCATGAGTCATCTGTCGGTGAAGATTTCCAGGAGCCTGAGGAGTGCCTTCAAGTGCTGGCTTCACCAGATGCGGTAGAATCACCAACCCTCCCCAACACCTAGTGCTGCATCCGGCCCATTGCCCACAGTCATGAGGTCACAACAGCCAAAGAAAATGCCTTGGGTTTCAGGTGAAGACTGTAAAAGTAATGCAATCCCAATAAAAATTCCAGTCAGATTGTTTTTCAGGAACTTTATCATTTAACACTTACATTAGCTCACAACTAATTAAGACATTACTAATTTTAAGACACATTAGAAGACCAAGAATAGAAACTGTATGGTATTCAACAGAAACAGACAAATCAGTCAGTGTAAGAGAAGAAAGTATGTCATATAAAGACAGATGGATAGTCTGAAAGATTTATTGAGACACTTGCTTAATAAATAACATTGAGAAACTAGAAAATTGACTATCATAGGAAAAAATTCTGAAGCTAGATTACTAACCCCATTAATAAGGGTAGATTTTAGACAGATAAAAACCTCAGATGTGCAGATGACACCAACCTTATGGCAGAACTTGAAGAAGAACTAAAGACCCTCTTGATGAAAGTGAAAGAGGAGAGTGAAAAAGTTAGCTTAAAACTCAACATTCAGAAAACGAAGATCATGGCATCTAGTCTCATCACTTCATGGGAAATAGATGGGAAAACAGTGTCAGACTTTATTTCTTTGGGCTCCCAAATCACTGCAAATGGTGATTTCAGTACTTGCTCCTTGGAAGAAAAGCTATGACAAACCTAAACAGCATATTCAAAAGCAGAGACATTACTTTGCCAACAAAGGTCCATCTAGTCAAGGCGATGGTTTTTCCAGTGGTCATGTATGGATGTGAGAGTTGGACTGTGAAGAAGGCTGAGCACCGAAGAACTGATGCTTTTGAACTTGGTGTTGGAGGAGACTCTTAAGAGTCCCTTGGACTGCAAGGAGATCCAACCAGTCCAGCCTAAAGGAGACCAGTCCTGAACATTCATTGGAAGGACTGATGTTGAAGCTGAAACTCCAATACTCTGGCTACCTCATGCAAAGAACTGACTCATTGGAAAAGACCCTGATGCTGGGAAAGATTGAAAGCAGGAGAAGGGGACGAGAGAGGATGAGACAGCTGGATGGCATCACCGACTCAATGGACATGAGTTTGAGTGAACCCTGGGAGTTGGTGATGGACAGGGAGGCCTGGCATGCTGCAGTCCATGGGGTCACAAAGAGTCGGACACGACTGAGTGACTGAACTGAACTGAAAAACCTAAATGTGAGCACTAAAACTATAAAATTAATAGAATAAACTGTAGAATATGGAGAGAATTTAAAGCACTATTATACCTATGCTACCCACTCCAGTATTCTTGGGCTCCACTGGTAAAGAAGCAGCCTGAAATGTCGGAGACCTGGGTTCAATCCCTGGATTGGGAATATCCCCTGGAGCAGGGAAAGGCTACCCACTCCAGTATTTTGGTCTGGAGAATTCTATGGACTATATAATCCATTGGGTCACAAAGAGTCCCACATGACTGAGTGACTTTCACTTTCACTTCATTTTCATACCTAATATAAAAAATAAAAAATTGAATGAGGTATATAATCAAACATAATTGACATAAAATAGAAATAATACACATAGTGTTAGTCGCTCAGTTGTGTCTGACTCTATGATCCCATAGACTATAGCCTCTGTCCATGGACTTCTTCAGGCAAGGATACTAAAGTGAGTTGCCCTCTCCTTCTCCAGGGGATCTTCCCAACCCAAGGATTGAACCCAGGTGTCCCTCATTGTGGGCAGATTCTTCACCGTTTGAGACACCAGGGAAGCCATACTATATAATCAAACATAATTTACATAAAATTGAAATAGTACACATACAGTATATATTTGAAGAACACGTATTAAAAAAAAAAAAAAGAATGTGAACCACCACAACACATAGATAGAATAGAATGGTTGTTCATGGAAGTGGGTATGAAAAAAAAAGCCAGTGAATAAGTAAGTCAAGTAAAAAAGAAACCCTTGAAAGGCCACTAATAATTATGTCCCATAAACTGAAGAATGTGATTAACTCTGCAACTAAAGATACACTTGCCCTGTAAATGCTCATACTCTCATATAGAAAAAGATACTACAAACATTAAAGAAATTGTATATGTATTAAGGAATTCACGTGCTATCCGGCAGAGAAGAGATACTCATTATACAGATGCTCCTATTTAAGCCAGGCAGACCGTAGTAAAAGCCATCATATAGGATGTATTACAGCATAATAAAGAGTGTAAGTAAGTAAGTAAGTGTTAGTCACTCAGTTGTGCCCAACTCTTTGCGACCCCATGGACTGTAGCCCACCAGGCTCCTCTGTCCATGAGATTTTCCAGGCAAGGATACTGGAGTGGGTTGCCATTTCCTTCTCCAGGGGATCTTCTCAACCCAGGGATCAAACCTGGGTCTCCTGCACTGCAGGCAGATTCTTTACTGACTGAGTGACTAACATCTATTTTTTTTTTTTATGGACAAAAGATCCTAGATGTCTTCTTCTAGAAGTATATTATTGGAACAATTTATTCAATAAAAATCTAAGCACAAATTACCTGAGGCAATGCATCACAGATGTATGTGTGGGAATTGATGGAACTGCATTAGGGTATTGCCATCTTCATCAGCACTTCGGATAATAAGTGACAGAAATGTGAGCCTATCTATCTTTTGCAGTATCAATAAACTGTTTATTACTTACATTTATCTAAGTTTTTAGATTTTATGATTTTGTAGAAGAAAAAAGTACCAACAAAGAAAATGAACCTTTCCTTTGTGCTCTTTTCTCTCCCATCTCTAGAATTTCTCCCCCATCATCTTTTAATACTTTTCCTACTTTAATTAAATAAGAATAATCCTAAAGATTTGCTGGGCTTCCTTGGAAGCTCAGACACTAAAGAATCTGCCAGGAGTACAGGAGACTCAGGTTCAAACTCTTGGGTGGGAAGATCCCCTAGAGAAGGGAATGGCTACCCACTTAAGTATTCTTGCCTGGAGAATTCCTTGGACAGAGGAGCTTGGTTGGCTATAATCTGTGGGGTTACAAAGAGCTGGACACAACTGAGTGATTTTCACTTCACTCACTTCATTCACAATCCTCAAGGAAATAAACCCTGAATATTCTGTTGCTGTTGCTGAAGTTGAAGCTCCAATACTTTGGACACATACTGTGAAGAGCTGAATCATTGGGAAAGACCTTGATGATAGGAAAGATTCAAGGCAAAAGAGAGGGAGGCAGCAGAGGATGAGATGGTTACATAGCATCATCAACTCAATGGACATGAGTGTGAGCAAACTCTAGGAGATAGAGAAGGACAGAGGAGCCTGGCATGCTGCAGTCCATGGGTTCGAAAAGAGTTAGACATGACTTAGTGACTAAACAACAATAACAACCTTATTTAAATGGTAAAAAGGTTGAAATAACAAAAATGCCCCCAAAATAGGGGAATAGCTAAGCCAATGATGTTTCCCATTTTATAGATTATTATAGACTCATAAAAATTATATTAAAGTAGAAGAGGAAGAATGAGCATTAAGAAGGTGCATTGTGGCTGGAAACACAGGTCCACAAACAGAGCTCAGTTTCTCCCCATGAGTTGTTCTGGCTGGAATCTCTGGTGATTTGTCTCATCTGCATTGCAAGCATTATTTAACAAATTCCACACCTCTACCAATTCTTTAGGAATTCAGAATGGTTTTGGCTGACAGTGGGAGGTCATGCAGGGAAAAATATTTTTTCAAAACTGGTTGGATGAGGACATAGAGATTTGTAGAGGGATCATAAGTAATTGGCATAGCACTACTTAATTTCATCTGTGTTAATTGTGTAAGATACTCCATTATTTTATGTATCATTAAGTAAGAAAAACACCGTCAATTTAACTATGACATAATGGAGTCCTTAAAAAAAACAATACAGCAGTCTGGAAAGCTGGGGTGTATGTCCCAACCCTTCTACTTCTAGCTATGCATCTGTGAACACATGAACTAACCTCTCTAAGCCTCAGTGTCAGCATTTGTAATAAGAAAACAGTAATAGGGTCCACTGAGAAGTCTGTGTAGAGATTAAAGGAGAAGAAAACACGGTGTTCAGCATGGTGTGTAGAACATAATGAAACAATGGACTGGTTCCAAAGTGGGAAAGGAGTACGTCAAGGCTGTATATTGTCACCCTGCTTATTTAACTTATATGCAGAGTACATCATGAGAAACGCTTGGCTGGAAGAAGCACAAGCTGGAATCAAGTTTGCTGGGAGAAATATCAATAACCTCATATATGCAGAAGACACCACCCTTATGGCAGAAAGCAAAGAGGAACTAAAGAGCCTCTTGATGGAAGTGAAAGAGGAGAGTGAAAAAGCTGACTTAAAACTCAACATTCAGAAAACTAAGATCATGGCATCTGGTCCCATCACTTCATGGCAAATAGATGGGGAAAAAATGGAAATCGTGACAGACTTTACTTTCTTGGGCTCCAAAATGACTACAGATGGTGACTGCAGCCATGAAATTGTTGCTTGCTCCTTGGAAGAAAAGCTATGACAAACCTAGACAGCATAAAAAGCAGAGACATTACTTTGTCAACAAAGGTCCTTCTAGTCAAGGCTATGGTTTTTCCAGTGGTCATGTATGGATGTGAGAGTTGGACTATAAAGAAAGTGCCAAAGAATTGATGCTTTTGAACTGTGGTGTTGGAGAAGACTCTTGAGAGTCCCTTGGACAGCAAGGAGATCAAACCAGTCAATCCTAAAGGAAATCAACCCTGAATATTCATTGGAAGGACTGATGCTGAAGCTGAAGCTCCAAAACTTTGGTCACCTCATGCAAAGAACTGACTGATTTGAAAAGACCCTGATGCTGGGAAAGATTGAAGGCAGGAGGAGAAGGGGACAACAGAGGATGAGATGGTTGGATGGCATCACCAACTCAATGGTCATGAATTTGAGCGAGTTCTGGGAGTTGGTGATGGACAGGGAAACCTGGCGTGCTGCAGTTCATGGGGTTGCAAAGAGTAGGACACGACAAGCAACTGAACTGAACTGAACTAGTACATATAGGCCATTGATACTTAAAATATATTAGAAATTTTAGGATGAATGAAAAGTTTGTAAGAATATAGAATGTGTTCACAGAGTTAGCATGCTCAGTCATGTCTGATTCTTTGTGATGCCATGGACTATAGCCAGCCAGGCTCTTCTGTCCATGGAATTCTTCAGCAAGAATACTGGAATAGTATTGCCTTCTCCAGAGGATCTTCCTGACCCAGAGGTTGAACTTGGGTCTCCTGCATTGCTGGCAGATTCTTTACCATCTGAGCCACCAGGCAATCTCCAAAAGTTGTAAATAATATAGTATGTACTCATGGTATAATGTAATGAAAAAGCAAGAGATAACATTACTATAATCTCAACTATATTTTTTAAGTAATATATAGGAAAAATACTGCAAAGAAATATATCAAAATTTTCACATATGTGTTAACATATATAACACACATTTGGTAGGTAAAACTATGGGTTATTTTTTCTTTTTTTTCCTTTTGTATTTTCCTGGCTTCCTAACTTCTCTATAAAATTAATTTTAATGGGAAAAAGGTATTTGATTACTTTTATGATTTATTCCTAGGTGCTTTTTTCATACTTGGGTACCACCATTGAATGAGGAAACAAATGCACCCTCAATGTGGCTACAAAGCATCAGTCCACCACTTCTTATTCTAGCCTGAGGACATTGCTGATTAAACAAAGCCTCCTGCGATTCTCACCCTGAATTCTATTAATACCTGATATTTACAAGCCTTATAACAATAGTCCAGCTCTTTCCTTCTGATCAATTGAAATAGCACAAACTGGTAAAGCCTGTCTTCGGTCTCATGCGTTATTCCCCCCCAGGATATTTATACATTAACTATTAACATATTTGATCACTAGGTCAAAACTTCAGGCTAAAGACAAAAAAGAAAAAATCAAGGTGGAATTTTAGGAGGCCAGTTTTTGGGAAAGGAAATTTGGAAAGAAGGACCTTTCAACTGCAACACCTTCATTTTCTTTTACCAAAAGACCATAGGCTTACCAGCAGACTTTCATGTCCGTAAGCCTCTGGCAGGATTCCAGATTTTCCTAAGCAGTCCTACAATTGCATGTCCTACCAGTTGTGCTGGTCAGGCACTGTGCTCCAAGCTTGGTTTTACCTCTAAGGTCCTGTGAGCTCATCCCTTTTTATATTCCAGGCACCTGGCTCTTGGCAGATGTTAAATCAGTTGGTTGCCCAGTGATCCATTTCTTCTAGCAAAAAGAAAACCTCTTCCCTTCCTAGCAAAGCCATAAATTTCCCCTCACTCTCAGACTTTGTGCCTCACCTCTTCAGACCTCTTCTACCAGGACGGCACAGCCCACTCTGCCTCATGCGTGAACTAGACTAGTCCTCCCAGACGTGTCCTGGAGCCAGTTTCCCAGGAGATGAGAACAGGTGGTCAGGGCCATGCCATGCCCATGATGTGGAAAGCCACTGGAAATGACTGGTAAGTGAGTCATATAGCTGTGTCACTGTTTGTTTACAGAGACCAAAGCTACATTTGTCCCAAGCTTGTAGATTCAGAGAAGAAAAAAAATCTCAGGAAAAGACCAGAGGCTCATATTATTCCAAGTTACCTGCAAAAGGCAGAGTGATCGGCGGCCTGCAGGTGGAGATAAGACAGCTCTTGAAATTCCACTGAAAGGCTGCAGGCACCTGTCCCCAGGTGCCTTGGGTAGCTGGCAGAGAGATGTTTCCCTATGAAAAGACTGAAGAAGAGATATTGTCTTTGATGTGCCCAGAGAGGGGGTTCTTGGATGGCCTTTGGAACTGCTGGTTGGAATGGCAGAGAAAACTTATGACTTGGTTTCAGAAAGCCTGCATTCAAGTTCTGCTTCTCTCACCTAATGATGGTATGATCTTGGGTGAGTCTCTTAATTTCCCTGAGTGTCAGTTTTGTCATCTGTAAGCTGGTGGCAGTAATTCCAGGGTGTTGAGATAATTCAGAGAGTTTACATGAATCTTCTGGCATATAGGAAGTGCTCAATAAATGTTTCATTCCTTATCCATTCTGTGGAAATTTAGGCTAGGAGAGATTCTATGATTTGCCAAAGGTCTCCCACATCAATGGTGAATGAATGACAGACCTCCATTTTCTGCCTGGAAAGTGGGAGAACTGGGACTCGAGTCTAGTTAGTTGCCTGTTTAAAATCAAGGAATTTCCCTGGTGGTCTAGTGGTTGAAACTCTGTGTTTCTAATGCAAGGGTTTGGGTTTGATCCCTGTTTGGGGAACTACGATCCCAGATGCCATGCAATGTGGAAAATAATTACTTACAAAAATAAAATCAAATGCATTTTTCTGAAAATTCTTTTTGCCTTCTTGCCAGTCAATGCCAACTGGTGGAGGCCTAGTCAGAACTGAAGTTGAGGAGGGGAGCACAAATTCTTAGGGCCGAGAGAGGAGAAAATCCAACAGGCAGAACTCACTGAGAAAAGCCCTGCGTTCTGTGCTGCTGCCCTCCTCTGCAGCCAGTGAAGCAGGTAGAGGCGGCACGTGGGAGGGTCCAGCCCAGCACCGTCACGTGTGGGTGCTCTCTGCAGTCACCTGGTACTGCTGACCCAGGACCCTCTCACTGTAACAGCAACAGCCATACAACGGCAGCTCCCACTTACTGACTGCTTCCCGTGTAGCCAGTCACAGGCCAAACATGTCCCTTCACAAGGTTGGTGTGAAGACGCAGTAAGGTACTGTCTACAACACTGGCCAGAGCAAGTGGCCTATAGTAAGTGTTCAATTAATGGTAGCTTTGGGCACTTTATATACAGTCCCCTTTCATCTTTCCAATGACTTTATAAATTGCTTATAATCAAAGTCTCTGGGCTTTCCTGGTGGCTCAGACAGTAAAGAATCTGCTTGCAATGTGGGAGACTCAGGTATAATCCCTGGGTTGGGAAGATCCCCTGGAGAAGGGAATGGCAATCCACTCTAGCATTCTTGCCTGGAAAATTCCATGGACAGAGGAGCCTTGTGGACTACAGTCTATGGGATTGCAAAGAGTTGGACATGACTGAGTGACTAACACTACCATTGAGGATATGGAGGCTGAGTGGATAAAGGAACTTGGTCATAGACAAAAAGCTGACTATCAGTAGAAATCAGGATTTAAAGTCGATATATCTGAGTCCAAAGCCTGTGCTTTTAACCATTAGGACATAGTAGCTCATAGGTCAGCTAGTGAAAGTTGTGAGTCACTGGATAGTCTCAGTGTAATGTTGCCAGAGTTCCCTCTTTCACAGGGGAAATTGTGCTGAGCCCTAAACAGCACAGCAGGAGGGAAGCAAATGCCATGCCGGCTGGCTCCATCCTCTGCATTGCAGGAGCCTCTCTGAGACTGAAGACTGGTGGCTAAGAAGGAGAGAACTGAACTGGGTTTTTATAGGAGAAACCTTAGAGGTTTCCTGATCTCAAGGTCAGTAGACTGGTTTGTCTGTTCCAGTTTGATTTGGTTTGATTTTGCTTTGGAACACTTTGCTCAAATGCAATTTTATAGGAAAGTTTGAAGTGTGAAGTCAACAAAAGTGAAACCACTCTGATGAAAATGAATGGAAGGGCCAGAGCCTCACCTCCTCCAAGGAACTCTGACATACGCACCTCTTAATGTGAGGAAGAAGGCCATGCATCTGGGGAACAAAGGACCATGCCCTCTGTACATGGATGGAGACAATATGGGCAGTGCAAAGTGCATGGGGCTTTGAAATCAGATAGAACTAGGTTCTCATCACATCTCTCTTCTTTAACCTATGTATGATTTGAGCAAGAAATATCATCCTTCTGAGCATGTTTTGTCCCATGGAAAATGGAGCTCTGATCCCAACCTGAGAAGGTTGTTGAGAGAAAATGGAATAATTGGTGAAAATGACCTCAAACAGTAAAAGACACAGAAAAGAAAGGAAACAACTGTTAGCTCTTGGATCACCAATCAGGTTTTGCTTATTTTATTTTTCATGAAAGGAAGAAGAAATTTTTATGGGTTAAAATGAATAAAGAAAATATACCTTTAAAAAAAGCATATATAATCACAAAACCTCAAAAAATGCACGTCCTGAGACTTCCCTAGTGGTCCAGTGGCCAAGACTTCCCAACACAGGGCACCCAGGTTCGACTCTTTGTCAGGGAACTAGATTCTGAGAGCTGCACCAAGAGTCCGCATGCTGCTGCGGAGAGATCCAGAATGCCTCAACTAAAAACCCGGCATGCCTCAACGAAGGTCGAAGACCCAGTGTGCCACCACTAAGACCCAGGGCAGCCAAATAAATAAATAAATAATATGTTTAAAATCCACATCCTTGCCTTCATTCAACATTTGCCACGTGCCCAGAACTGTGTGGCACCAAGATGGAACAAGGAGTACGACTAGCGTCTGCCCCGGAAGATCTTAGTCCAGTGTACGTACAACCACACACACACACAGAGGAAAAATTTCCAAACTCGTCCCAGCCTGGCGAAAGATGACAGCGCAGCAGCTTGGCGTCCTGAATCCTGGGAATCCCTCCTCCAGTTCTTGTCCGAGCAGGAAAAACACCAAAGCAGTGAACCAGACCATCACCCTCCCAACTTAGATATGGTAGAATTCCAAGACTTTATGTACCAGAACAAAGACATTTTTCTACTATTCTTCATCCAGTGAGACCAGAAAGGCAAATATTTTAGATAAAATATAGTGACCAAGCACCCCTTCATTGCATTTATTGAGTGTTCACTCTATGCAATGTGCAGACATTACACGGATTATCTTTGGGCTCCAAACTACTTGAAAGCAGGGGGTTTTGTGTTCCCAGAGACAGAGCAAAGGACTAGACTTTTCAGCTCTTTCCAGACTGAAATAATTTTTTTGTCCCCGAAGAATTCCTTTCAGTATTTGCCTTGGTGTAGCCAAAAAATAACTAAAATTATAAAAAATAATATAAAATAATTCCATCTATATAACCTATTCTTTTTTCTTTTTTTTACTGAATAGCTCGTCCATTAATAAAGTTTATATGTAAGTTTTCACAGTGTGAAATCATGCTTTCACCAAAATCCTCCAACCTCCCAAGTCCCAGCCCTTAATTCATCTATCTTTTTATTAGTCTAGAAGCCTGGAATGACATCCACCAAATGTGTACAGGATTATTTGGAGTGGTAGGATTTGAGTTGTTTTTTTTTCCTTCATGTTTTTCCATACTTCTTTTTTCAAATAGTGATCAGATATAGTTTAAATTCCACTGTTCTGTGAAGACTTAGCTGACTGTCAGGACCAGAAATTATTTCTTTCTTCTCCATCATCCATATCCCTTACTCTGCAGCACTCGCACGTTATATACATACTCTCTGAGACCGATGCTATTTGTAGACATGCAATGCATTCCTGCTGTAGCAGCTCCCTGGAAGTCCAATCTGTGGTTCCACCATTAGCATTGAGTTCAGTTCAGTTCAGTCACTCAGTCGTGTCCGACTCTTTGCGACCCCATGAACAGCAGCACGCCAGGCCTCCCTGTCCATCACCAACTCCTAGAGTTTACCCAAACTCCTGTTCATTGAATCAGTGATTCCATCTAACCATCTCATCCTGTCATCCCCTTCTCCTCCTGCCCTCAATCTTTTCCAGAATCAGGGTCTTTTCAAATGAGTCAGCTCTTCGCATCAGGTGGCCAAAATATTGGAGGTTCAGCTTCAACATCAGTCCTTCCAATGAACACCCAGGACTGATCTCCTTTAGGATGGACTGGTTGGATCTCCTTGCCGTCCAAGGGACTCTCAAGAGTCTTCTCCAACAACACAGTTCAAAAGCATCAATTCTTTGGTGCTCAGCTTTCTTTATAGTCCAAATCTCACATCCCTACATGACCACTGGAAAAACCATAGCCTTGACTAGACGGACCTTTGTTGACAAAGTAATGTCTCTGCTTTTTATGCTGTCTAGGTTTGTCATAGCTTTTCTTCCAAGGAGCAAGCAACAATTTCATGGCTGCAGTCACCATCTGTAGTCATTTTGGAGCCCAAGAAAGTAAAGTCTGTCACGATTTCCATTTTTTCCCCATCTATTTGCCATGAAGTGATGGGACCAGATGCCATGATTTTAGTTTTATGAATGTTGAGTTTTAAGTCAGCTTTTTCACTCTCCTCTTTCACTTCCATCAAGAGGCTCTTTAGTTCCTCTTTGCTTTCTGCCATAAGGGTGGTGTCTTCTGCATACATGAGGTTATTGATATTTCTCCCATCAATCTTGATTCCAGCTTGTGCTTCATCCAGCCCAGCATTTCTCATGATGTACTCTGCATATAAGTTAAATAAGCAGGGTGACAATATACAGCCTTGACGTACTCCTTTCCCAATTTGGAACCAGTCTGTTGTTCCATGTCCAGTTCTAACTGTTGCTTCCCGACCTGCATATAGGTTTCTCAAGAGGCAGGTCAGGTGGTCTGGTATTCCCATCTCTTTCAGAATTTTCTACCGTTAGCATTACAGGGACCAATTAACCTCAAGAAAAGATGATATCTATCATGAGTTTTGAGTTTCAAATTACACTCAATGCCCCAGGAAACTGTTTAATTTTGCATTTTTGGCAAAATTTGACTTCCTGTTTCTAAGAAAGCCTACTCAACCAAAGAAGGGACTTTGCTCAGCTGTTTAAATTTCAGGATATTCTTCCTCTAGCCGCTTAAGGGTTCATGCAGTAGAAATGTCATTGCTTGGGAGCTGTGTTCAAGTTCCAATTCTGCTACCCGGGCAAACTGTTTAATCATACGAAGTCTCCACTTCCTCCTCCCAAGGGAAAGATGGTAACAATGCTATTTACCTACTTCATAGAGTTAAATGAGATCATATAAGTAAAGTGCATGGTACGCTCCCTATCAGAGTAAGCACTCCATAAATATCAGCCCTCACTGTTACCCTTAAGTCATATTCCCAGGAGCTGCTTTCCCAGATGGAGATATGGTTCTTAGATACTGAAGGGCAGCTTTCCCTGGAGTTGACCACATGTGTCCAAGGATCCAGGCTCTGCGGCTTTTGTCTCGACTCCCCTCACTTCCACAGCCTTACAAAACCATCAGAGATAATTCCACGTTTACCTTAGTTCACCAATGCTTCCCAGGGCAGAATCATAAATACTTAAATATATTTCAGATTACATTCAAACTTAATTTCGTAAATTCTTGAAACTTTCTATTTGGGACAACCTCAGACATGATCTAGTCCAACCTGTTGACTTACAAATGAAGAAACCAAAGCAAGAGCATTTAAGAAACTTGCCTAAAGGCCCATGGCCAGTTAGTAATGGAGCCATGCCTGGAACCCAGGTCCTGTCTTCCAGCAAGTCCCTATTATGGATTGCTTTGCCATGTAACATGCTGGTTAATTGGCTCTCTCCCCCAGAAATTATAAGCACCAGCTTAGAACACCTGCTTGTTCATGAGGAAGCTGAGGTTTAGAGGTTAAGTCATTGGTCACCTAGGTCACCCAGCTGGTCAGTGAAGGTATGAGATTTGGAACTTGGATTATTCCCATTCAGAAGCCTATACTTTTTATTCTACTAGCCTGTTTTCCAGTCTCAGTGACTTAAAGATATCTCTTTTCTCAAGAAAGAATGAACATCAATGGTGGATGCAGAACAGTGGTGTAATAACAGGAAGTCAAGGGGCTCATACACTAACCTGCTGTGTGAACTTGGACCAGTCCTTGACCTTGCCTTGTACTGTGTCTTAAGCAGCAAGACTGTGGCAGCCTCTACTGCAGTGCATGGCACCCGGGATGCCATGGAGATCCATATGGAGCTGAAGATTGTTGACTGTGGGAAGCCCTTTTCCCCCAGTACCACACAGCCACCACGTTCTTTACTTCTTGTTTTCCCTCTCACAGGACACCTCAGCGGAGAGTCCATCACAAGCCCAGAATCCTGTGTCTCCCTCCCCACTCAGGTGAGGCGTGTCCTCAGGTCAAAATGAAGAGATCGCCTCTGTTTTCACAGCTTTAGCAGGGATCACTGGCTCTATCAAGTGTGAATCCACTGTTTGCTTTCCTTTTTGTCTCTCTGTTTGCCATTGGAAAAGTCCATTAGTGCTGAATGACAAGACTAAATAGTCAAGGGGAGAACAGTTGATGTGTTAATAACTCTTGGGTAAATACCATTTGTTATTGTCACCACTGAGGCTTTCAGAGACATGGCACCATTCCGGGCCCTGGACTGGAACTGTCGTCTTGTCAGCTCTCCGTCTTTCAGCAACCTGGAAAGACAGGTTTGGAGAGGGAAGGAGTCTGAAAGGGATTGGTGAGCAAGAGGAAGAGAAGGTATGGGAAAGAAACAGGGACTCTGAAAGCAATACAGAGAGTGAGAGAGAGGAGGGCAGGCTCATATACGTGCCCACATGTGCCTCAGCACACACACATACACAATGATGCCAAGGTGCGAAGTCAGAGAGCTGGTGATTAATGAAATTTTTACCAGATTTCATAATCTCTTATATTCCTTCCTTCCCAGTGCTAGGGATCTCTGCATTCATCACATTTTAGCAGCTCTGACTTTGTTCCTCTGGTTCCACATCTGCTCTTCTACTGATATCCAAGATGTGCAATTTGTCCTACTGAACCTATCTGGGACCCAGAGGGGAGGTGATGTTGAAGAACCAGTATAAGATTCAAAGGGTCAGCATAAGAAGGTCACATGGCATTACCATGGAGGTCAGGAGAAAAAACTTTGTAAAGGATATCTCCATGTTGCGGAGGATGGTAGAATCCACAATCAGGAAAGCTCACATTTGCATGAAAAGATTTGTGAACAGAAAAACTGGGAAACTGGCTTCTGCTCTTAGTTAAGAGCCTGGGTGACCACCTTGGATCTGTATATTAAGTTCTCTGCACTTTTATTATGGTGTGTGTGCTCGCATGCTCAGTTGCTCTGTCATGTCCAATACTTTGCAACCCCATGGACTGTAGCCTGCCAGGCTCCTTTTTCCATGGGATTTTCTAGGCAAGAGTGCTGCAGTGGGTTGCCATTTCCTCCTCCGGGGTTTCTGATGGCAGTTTGAACCAAATGATCTTCCAGCTCCAAGCATCTCTGGGACTGAGATCTTAAGGCAGATCAGACACTGAATACTCTTTGAATCATCATCTCTGGCTAGGAATGATCAAGTATGACTTTAACACAAGGCAAAATGGCTTGAAAACAACCGTGTTGGCTAGAGATCATTGGGTTCCCAGACTAAAGACCTTAAATACCTATCTTAGAGTCGTCACAAATTTAGTAATAATTCGTTTACATTGCTTAGTGGTTAATTCTTTTCATAGCACTCTCCAAGAGAGGCAATAGAGCATCAGGACTGAGACACCAGCTCTGGACTCAGCCAGCGTGTGCGTGCATGCTGGGTGGCTTCAGCTGCATCCCACTCTTCACGACCCTATGAACTGCAGCATGCTAGGTTCTTCTGTCCATGGGATTCTCCAGGCAAAAAAATGGAGTGGATTGCCATTTCCTACTCCAGGGCATCTTTCTGACCCAGGGATCAAACTGGCATCTCTTACATCAGCCTGCATTAGCAGGTGAGTTCTTTACCACTCAGGCAAAAGTTCAAATCTCAGCTCTGCCACACACCAGCAGGGTGAAGTCAGGTAAGATTCTTTGCCTCTCTAAGCCTCAGTTTCCTCAACTACGAGATGGAAATAACAGTGAACTTATCTCATGGGCAAAGATTTAAAGAAACAAATAAATAAACAAATGCAAAGTGTTTAGCACAGTGCCTATCTGTATAAACCCTCCATAAATATTAGATTCTGTCCACTCCATTCCCACAACACTGCTGGGAATTAAGTGTGTATTTCCATTTAGGAGAGTAAGAAACTAAAGAATGGAGAAGTTAAATGACATGACCGCAGTCTCCAGCCAGTTAGAGTTGAAGCCAGGACCAGAAAGAAAATAGCCTGTTCATCCTTCATATCATCACAAAGTCTCTAAACTGAGCTTTCAAGAGCCTAAGCTTTGAGGGTGAGAATGTAAAGAGACGAGGGTAAGGGCTAAGGATTTTATCTTGGGGAACACATGTCGTTAGAAGGATGGGAAGAGTAAGAACTGAAGAATGAGGAAAGCAAGAGAAGAAAACTGTTGCAGCAAAGGAAATGGATCTTTTCCAAAGTAGAGAGGGAGGTCTGCAATATCAAAAACCATGAAGTCAAAAGAAAGGTCTTGGAATTCGAAAACAAAAAAAGTCCTTCATTTATTAAACAAATATTCATTGAGCCAGATACATATGTTAGGCACATCCTAATGCTAGGAATATGTTGGTGAATGTGGTGGACAAGATACCTGCTCTCTTGAAGCTTCCATTCTAGCAGGGAATATAAATACTGTAAGAGTAACCTAATGTCCTAAAAATGTAATTTCAAGCAGTGATAGTTCTAAAAAGAAGATAAAATTAGGATAGTACAATAGCAAGTCATGGAGAAGGTGGGTGAGGACCTGAAGCTCAAGTGATTAACAAAGGTGGCTTTAGGAATCTACCAACCACAAGGCCATCAAAAGTGTATTTTAGGTGAAGGGAACAACTGAAACCAAGTCCCAGAGGTATAGATGAGTTTGACTATGACCTTCAGGGGGCATTTTCAGTGACTTGATATGAACAGGGGCCAGATTATGGGTTAACAGAAGAGATTTGAGACATAAGGAAATAAGAGTCTATAGGTCAACTGGGCTTCCCTAGCGGCTCAACAGTTAAGAATCTGCCTGCTAAGGCAAGAAACACAGGTTCAATCCCTGGATCAGGAAGATCTCCTGGAGAAGGAAATGGCAACCCACTCCAGTATTCTTGCCTGGGAAATCCTATGGACAGAGGAGCCTGGCGGGCTACAGTGCATGGGGTCACAACTGAGTGACTAAACCACCACCACCATTGGCCAACTACTCACTCAAGAAGTTGGTCTTGAAAAGTAGGAAGAAAATGGTATTCATGGCATTTATAGCTGACAGTGGCAATATCAGCTATTCCTATTTTGGATGTTTCGTTTCCCTTCCCATTTCAGTGATATCTCCTCAATACCAAATTTTCAACCAGAGAGCCACATTCTTGGAACATTCACATTATAGATGGGGAAACAGTGGCTGACTTTATTTCTCTGGGCTCCAAAATCACTGCAGATGGTGATTGCAGCCATGAAATTAAAAGATGCTTACTCCTTGGAAGAAAAGTTATGACCAACCTAGACAGCATATTCAAAAGCAGAGGCATTACTTTGTCAACAAAGGTCCGTCTAGTCAAGGCTATGGTTTTTCCAGTGGTCATATATGGATGTGAGAGTTGGACTATAAAGACAGCTGAGCACCAAAGAATTGATGCTTTTGAACTGTGGTGTTGGAGAAGATTCTTGAGAGTCCCTTGGACTGCAAGGAGATCCAACCAGTCCATCCTAAAGGAGATCAGTCCTGGGTATTCTTTGGAAGAACAGATGTTGAAGCTGAAACACTAATACTTTGGCCACCTCATGCAAAGAGCTGACTCATTTGAAAAGCCCCTGATGTTGGGAAAGATTGAGAGCAGGAGGAGAAGGGGACGACAGAGGATGAGGTGGTTGTATGGCATCGCCGACTTGATGGACGTGGGTTTGAGTGAACTCCGGGAGTTGGTGATGGACAGGGAGGCCTAGCATGCTACGGTTCATGGGGTCACAAAGAGTCAGACACAACTGAGCGACTGAACTGAACTGAACTATAAAATATTTGTGGGATTTGGAGATAAGCATACTCAATTCCTCCCACTCCAAGACTCCACTGACAGCATGGAACTTGTTTGCACTCGTAGATAACTGTCACCATTCCAGCAAACACAGAGATATTTGCTTTGGATCTTTACTAATTTTTTGTTCTCTAGAATTCAGGGTCACCTCTGGTTTCTAAGGCTTAGTGGATCTTATTTCACTGTTGATTAGTTTTGCTCACTACCCTTGCCCCTTTCCACCCTTACCCCATCCTCCCAAGTCAGATTCTAGAGCAGTGCTGTCCATTGGGACTTTCTTTGATTATAGAAATGTTCTATATCTGTTTATCCAATAGAGAAACCTTTAACCATATGTGACTACGCATATGGTAGTGCAATTAACAAGCTACATTTTCATTTATGTAATTTTAACGAACTTAAATGTTAATCACCACATGTGGGTAGCACCTATAGTTTTGGACAGACAGATATTTCTAAAGAGTTAAAATTCAGGAGAGTTCCTGTTTCCCAAAGAGGAGACACTCTGCAAGATCTTCATGATTACTGAGAAAAGTGTCAGTGCAAATAACTCCCAAGGCAATGAGGGAATTTCTCCTCCTTGGAGAAAAATGGAATTTATATAAAGTGGGCCGAGTTTGATGTGCTTGAATATTATCAGCATACTAATTTGGCCTGAAAATGAAAATACTGCTTCTTGTAGCTCAGAGAGGTCATCTCAAAAGATCATCATTTCCCTAACAGTGTTCCAAAGGGTGCTGATTCCATGAAGTCTTCTTTGATGAAAAAGTTCCATTGTCAAGTAAGCTTGGAGAATTGGGAACACTTTTTTACCTCTCTTACAGATTCACAATGCACCTCATAACACAAAGGCTCTGGAAAATCCCACAGTGAATAACTCTGTAATACATCATTTGACTCAGTATTATTTCCTCAATGTCTTTAACCATGAAAACTGTGTGTGTGTGTGTGTGTGTAAGACATGAGTGTTCCGACACACTAGAGACATATTAGGGTTATGAGTATGGACTTTGGGGGATGCCCTGGTGGTCCAGTGGTAAGGACCCGGTGCTGTCACTGCCACAGCCCCTGTTAAGTCCCTGGTCAGGGAACTAAGATCCTGCAAGTTGCCTGGTGCAGCCAAAAAAAAAGAATGTGGACTTTCGGAAAAAGAGAGCTGGGTGAACAATGCCAGTTCCACCAATTACTACTAACTATGTGGAGAAGGCAATGGCACCCCACTCCAGTACTCTTGCCTGGAAAAGCCCATGGACAGAGGGACCTGGGGTGCTGCAGTCCATGGGGGTCGCTAGGAGTCAGACACGACTCAGCGACTTCACTTTGACTTTTCACTTTCATGCATTGGAGAAGGAAATGGCAACCCACTCCCGTGTTCTTGCCTGGAGAATCCCAGGGACGGGGGAGCCTGGTGGGCTGCCGTCTATGGGGTGGCACAGAGTCGGACACGACTGAAGCGACTTAGCAGCAGCAGCAGCATGTGACCTTAAGAAAGCCACTTCACCTTTCTGACCTTCATTTCCTTCAGTTGAAAATTGAAGATAATATTTATATATAACGGGAAAAAAATGGAAATTATATAAAGTGGGCCGAGTAGATTAAATGCAATCATGTATACAAAGAACACATCCCAGTTCCTGGGATCAACTGCTTCTTCCCCAAGTTATTTTCATTGTGACTTATGAACTTAAGTGACTGAAGGACTGCAGACTCCGCACCCCCAGGAGAAATGTGCTATGAACTGGTAGAACGCATGTCCTGCCTGGAACTATTTTTAAGTGTGGTATTGGAAAGCTGGATGTGACAGTGGTCTTTTCCACCTCCCTTTCTTCATCCTTCACCAAGAATGTACACTCAGCATTGAATGGCTTCCTGCAATTTATTCTTAACAGAACAGCTAGAAAGACCCTTTCAAACCAGCATAGGAGCACGGCATTCCTCTCTGGCTCCCCATCTCACTCAAACTAGAGCCTTCAGCACGGCCTCCAAGCTCTAACATTATTTCCTACTATTGCTGAGTCTATCTTGCAAACAGACTACCCTCCTTTTCTTTGGATATCTCAGGAACAGGTGTCAAGAACCTCAGGAACTTTGCATTTGAGGTGCCTCCAATAGGGTGCCATCCCTTCCCCCTCTCCGCCCCAGCTATCTCCACAGTTCCTTTCCTTCCATCTTTCCTAACCCTGCCAAAACTTGCAAGCACCCCCCCATACTCCAGCATACTCTACTCCTCTCCTTGCTCTACATCTCTTGACTACACTTCTGATACACCATGTTGTCTTTGTCAATATCTTGTTTCTTGTCTGTTTGCATCCAATAGAACATAAATGTCACGAGAGCAGAATTTTTTTGTCTCTTTCATTCTCTGCCGTAATTCAGTGCCTAGGACAATGCCCAGCCCGTAGGAGTAGATGCTCAGTAAATGATTATTGAGTAAACACATCCAGAAACTGCCTACGTTGTGTTGCTACAGACTAAGTGCATTCCCCTAAGCCCAGTTTTGGATGGCTTGTTGAAGCATGAAACACACAGTTACAGGCTGGTCTCTGTAGTTTTTATTAGTGTTTTCTGGGACCCATCAAACAAACAAACAAAAAAACCTGTATTTTGAAAAAAATAATTCTTTCATAAAACAGAAATACTCAGTTTGAATTTAACACAGTTTCAAGGGCAAGGTTTCTGATTGTTAAAAAAATAGCGGCAGTAGGGTTGCGTCCCCAAAAAATGTCAACCCAGAAGCCAGATGGGAAGAAAAGCAAGAATTAGGTAGACAGTTACAGAAAGATTAATCCCAATTAAGCTAAACTCATGAAGGCTTACACATTTCAGTGGTTTGCGACACCCAGTCTCAACATGTTTTTATTCAATGTTCTCTCTCTTATTCCAGAAATGGAATCCTGAGAAGCAATGCTGAGGCTAATTCAGCTCATGTACTTTCTTTCACACAGGAAGTAGCCATTCCATGGGCTCCTCTGGAGTTTCTCTTACACCCCATATAGTTAGATAAACTCCTCCTGAAGATGGTTCCATGCTGTGCACACAGGTAGGCACTCAACAAACTTTTTTTTTAACTATAGAAGAATAATATAACTGCCTTTTTCTCTTACTATTTTAACTTCTCCTACATTTTATACATTTGAAAAACAACACACTTGCAAAACTAAAATCTAACATGCATGACTAACCTTATCAAAAGATCCCTCAATATTTTTCAAAAAGAAAAAAAAAATACAAACCAACCACAAAATACTAAAACTTAGAACTGCTTTACACTTAAATAGAAATTTACATCATATAAACATTCATAATCTTCATCGTTTAAGACAGGTTCAAGGTTCATGACTGGCTTCTCATATACTGGGTAATTCTCACAGTTCCCAGTGAGGTGACAGAATTCTCACACAACATAGGTTGATTTGCAGAACCAAATAACCTGTTTTGGTTTTATTTCAGCGCAGGTAGGAAGGCAAAGTAAAGAACCTCATAGTAAAATGTTCATCTGACAGATAGTAAGTCCTTGAAGTTTTGACTGTTGTGCTCTTTGTCCAGTAAAGAAACAATTTACATCACAATTATGGATATGGGCTCCCAATCCGAGGAGTCTTCCAGAAGACATTTATTCATTAACTCAACATCTAGTTACTAAGGACCTATCTCATGTAGGTATTGAAAAAACAGTATTGCTAAGATATCATCCCTGCCCTCACAGAGCTTACAGTCTAGCGAGAGAAGAGTTTGAAAAAGAACAAGCCTTACGATCCAGCAATCCCACTGCTGGGCATACACACTGAGGAAACCAAAAGGGAAAGAGACACGTGTACCCCAATGTTCATCGCAGCACTGTTTATAATAGCCAGGACATGGAAGCAACCTAGATGTCCATCAGCAGATGAATGGATAAGAAAGCTGTGGTACATATACACAATGGAGTATTACTCAGCCATTAAAAAGAATACATTTGAATCAGTTCTAATGAGGTGGATGAAACTGGAGCCTATTATACAGAGTGAAGTAAGCCAGAAAGAAAAACACCAATACAGTATACTAACGCATATATATGGAAATTAGAAAGATGGTAACAATAACCCTGTGTACGAGACAGCAAAAGAGACACTGATGTATAGAACAGTCTTATGGACTCTGTGAGAGAGGGAGAGGGTGGGAAGATTTGGGAGAATGGCATTGAAACATGCAAAATATCATGTATGAAACGAGTTGTCAAGTCAGGTTCGATGCACGATACTGGATGCTTGGGGCTGGAGCACTGGGACTACCCAGAGGGATGGAATGGGGAGGGAAGAGGGAGGAGGGTTCAGGATGGGAAACACATGTATACCTGTGGCAGATTCATTTTGATATTTGGCAAAACTAATACAATTATGTAAAGTTTAAAAATAAAATTAAATTTAAAAAAAAAAAGAAAAAGAACAAGCAAATTTCAAAGAAAAACTCACTGCCCTGGTCTGTGCTGCTCAGAAAGCAACTTCCAGAAGTTGTAGGCACGTTGTTGAGGGTCAGGGCTTTGCTTGTTTCATCAAGTCAATTATCTAGAGGCCCCAGATGATCTGAATCTAGTAAAGTCTTAGCAATACATTTCCTTCCTCAGGTTCCCATGCAAAAATAAAATAAGAGCCCAAGCCTTTAGTGTAAGAGGGGTTTAAGGAGGCCATGTGTAGTGATCATAGGAGTGTTGGCTCAGATGAGAGCTTCTCAAGTGAGAAGCTGTGAGTTGCCAAAAGAAGGGGGCTTCACCTGTTGCTGGCTTGTTGCTGAGATTTTGCTCTCCCTTGCAACACTGGGGTGGGAAAGATTCTGTGCACACCCCAAGTTGGCATGGCTCAATTACCTTGAGTTCTCCAAGTCACGAATAGCACATAGAAAATGCATCAAACTCAAGCCAAGACAATAGAGATATATGCTGAGAACTTAATACGCCAACCTATTTAAGTAGGAACCAGGTGCCAAGAAACCGTCACTTTCAACAAATAACACAATCTGCTAATTATCTGCAGTGTTCCAGTCAATACACCCCAGACTCACTACCTAGCAGGGGTTGCTCTTCAACAGAGAGGGTGAAGAAAGAGCCAAGACCAATTTGGAGGAACAGGAGAAACTTACAGTTTTGAGGAAGGGAGAGCTCAGAGAATGATCCAGGCAGCTTAGATGATGAACAGGCCAAGCCAGAGGACAGCAGAGAGCAAATTAGCAGATGTCTCTTAATAACTATACACAGACATGCAAACATTCACATGTTTACATTAATTCAAATATCTGGAAGTTTAATCTCTTCTGTGGAAAGTATGGTCAACTGCTGGGAAAGCCTCAGTTCTATAGCCTTGCTTGGAGAACAAGGTTTGTCTTTCTTGTGGGAATGTCTCAGATTTGTGCTGCTCATCGTCCTTCTAATGAGAGCCATGATGGCCAGTGACCTTGGAGCACAGCTTAGTGAGATGAATGACCTTCTGAAGGTACAACTGAGTTGTTTTTCTTTCTGCATGACTTGGTCTCCTCTAGAGGTGCTACTCAGCATTGTCAAAGTACAGATACTGGGGAAAGTCTCTAACTCCTTCCTGGCCACAGCTCCTGAACTGAGTTTTCTGTTTTTCTCTTCCATCTTCCTTCCTTTCCATCCTTCCTTTCTGTTTTTCTCTTCCATCCTTTCTTTCTTCTTCCTTTATTCCTAAGGAAGTCTTTTTTTGTTTGTTTGTTTTAACATTCCTCTAGATCCAAATCTAGGCAAGACAGCATTCACTTTGGAATGAGTTAAAATGCGACAGGAAGGTTATCCCAAAGAGGAAAGATTATAAGAAGCAATATCTGCAAATGTGTCTCCCTGGCACTAACCTCTCTCTGTCGGTCTCCCTCTCTCTCCTCTGTGTTTCCTTCCACAATATCATTTTTTCTCTGTTTTGTCATTCTACTGAAAATGTGTTGTATTGTTAGCCCTTGTTTAAGTTATCTGATTCTAGCTCTCATCTGGGGTTCTGAAAAGAAGTCCCTCTAGCGATTTAAACTCACTGTCACAACATTTTAAAAATGAAAAATAAGTTGACTTTAAAGTCTTCACTCCAGGGATTTTTGTTGTTGTTGTTCTGAGAGTAAATCACCATCTTCATCTTGACTGGCTAAACCAGTGGTTCTCAGTTAAGGGCAATCCTCCCACCTAACCAACCTGGGGGACATTTGGCAATGTCTAGAGACATTTTTGGTTGTCGCAACTTTGATGACCACAGTGCTATTGGCATATAGAAGGTAGAGGTCATAGATATGCTAAACATCTCAAAACACAGACTACAGCCAAAATAATACACAACGAAGACAAATTCAGCCAAAAATGTCAATTGTGCCAATTTTGAAACCACAGACAATGGGAATACAAGAGAAAACTCATCATCTCCTTTTCCCACTTATTTTTTAAGCAATTAATATAAAAATAACCAAGGCTAGACCTTCTCTTGAATAACCAAAAGTAAGCACAGGTGGCAATTGAAGTTTTTCACCAATGAGTCGAGAAGGAGGAGGGAAGATAGACTTCATCCCAGGTAAATCATTCCTGAACGAGTATAAAGCCCCCTGCACCATTATTCTTCTCTGATTTAAACAGGAAAGTTATGTGATTATGCAGTGATTACAGTCCACCCTGGACTGTGGAAGTCCTCAGTCTCCACTCACTCACTCCTGAAGGTCAAGGTAAACATCCCAAGCATCCTTCTGGTTCATCCCATCAATCTGAGACCCTGAAGTTCATCCTGGCGACCACATCCACCTCACTTGAGGAGGCAACGTGAATGCTTACGTGTGGAGGACACGTCACCTTTTCCTAAATCATTTTGTATATAAAAACATTTAATGCCCTCTGATTATTTTTCTTTCTCTTAACAAGAAGCACAAGACTCTGTCCTTCTTGCAGCAGAAAAGAAGTTCACAATAGAGTCAAAAATCACAACCAGGCACAGCGTCATATTTCACAGAAAACTGTGTACATTTGTTCCCCATATAGGACATACTTCAAAAGTAACAAAATAATTTTATCAACTGTCATGTTCCTTCTTCCTGTTAGAAGTAGATGTATTTTTTTCCCCCTCGTGGTACATAAATATCAGAAAACAAGTAGTCTTTGAAATATTTACGTCCGGGAACTTCATGGTTGGTTATCATTTGGGGGGTTGTTTAGCTTTATGTTCAAGGGTGTCAGCAGCTTCAGTTTTCATTTTCCCTCCATCCACGTGCATTCTTGCCAAATTTATATACCAGTCTTCGTCCATCCACACGTTCCAGAATTTCTCTTTTGTAGTAATATCTGTAACAAAAGACATTGCGTAAGGGGCCTGTTCTAATTAAGATGGCTGCGGGAACAAATGGTCACATGGTCTTATCATGTTCGGAGACGTGAAACTCCTAACCTCATGGCTCGGCTGAGTTTTTCGTAGGTCATGCTGCTGTTGTTTTTCTTTTTCCCCCATAGCTGGGCCACAGCCTCTGATTTCAAGAACCTGAAGATGCCCTCAGACCGGTCTTCCCACTTGATTAACCCTGGATTCTTGTCTGGGTTTAGCAGGATGTCGCGGATGAATTCCCATAAGTGAGTCCCTCTCGGATCTGAGGCCAAGTGGAAAAGAAGAGTTTATTCACAGCTTAAGTCACAGCAAAGAACAGCTCGAGGAAGCCTAGAGTTGAAACATCTTCCATCAAGTAAGAAATACTCAATACCTTGCTACCCACTTATGACACCACATCACAGCACCTCCAGTACTGAGTGTTTAAGAATGAACTAGCAGAATTTTTTAATTTTACAAGTCAGAAAGCTGAAGCATGGATAACTTAACTGACTTGACCAAAGTCACACAAGCAAATTAGCGGCAAAGCCAAGACAAAAGAATAGGTCTTACCTAGAGAACAGATTTGTGGTTGTCAAGGGGAAGGGGTTGGGGGATGGATGGAGTGGGAGGTTGGGGTTAGCAGATGTAAGCTGTTATAGATAAAGTGAATAAACAACAAGGTCCTACTGTATGGGACAGGGACCTATATTCAATATCCTATAAATAAACCACAATGGAAAAAATATTTTTAAAAAGGATGCAGAGGGAGGGGATATATATATATATATATATAGATATAGATATGACTGATTCCTGTTGATGTACAGCAGAGACCACCACAATATTATAAAGCAATATCCTCTGGTAAAAAAATAAATAAAATAATAAAAAAGAATGTGTGTGTACACATATATATATATATATATATGTATAACTGAATCACCTTGCTGTACAGCAGAAATTAACACAACATTGTAAATCAATTTCAATAAAAAAAAACAAATTTAAAAAATCAGTCCTAGATCACCGAGGCTAGTGGGAGTATCTTCAAAATATGGTTGACAGATTCCTGGGGACTCATTTCAACTTGTTACTTCCCAGGAGAACAATGCTCAACCACTTTTATTTACTAATAGGACCTCAACCAATTGGACAGCTGCAACCCAACAATTGTGTGTCAGCCAAATGCACAGGGTTCTAGAACTCTTAGGCCTAGAATATATTATGGTGGGGTCTCATGGGGGTTGAGGGAGTCAATCTGAAAATAAAACAGCAACTGTAATGACATTAGCAACCAAGTTCAATTCTATCCCCATTGGATTTGTGACGCACAGCTCCCTCCCCAAGCCCCAATTAGCGAGGCTGTGTCCCTTCAGTCCTTCAGGATGATGTGGAGTAGCAGATAGCAAAGATGTCCAACCACTACAGTTTCCAGATTATACCACCTCGATCTCTTTTCCCCACCAACTCCACATCTCTGATATTTCATACGCTTTCATAAGATTTTATTATTGGGGGAAATATAGCTCCACAAAAGCACTGCTGATGCTTAAGAATAAACAATATTTCTTGAAACAGTAACTCAACAAAAGAAAGAAGCCAACATTCAGCAAAAGAAAAAAAGAATATACCTCAGCTGTTTCTTCCCACCTTTCTCCTCACCCCACCCTTTTTTTTTTTTTTTTTTTTTCTGGAGAAAGGGAGATAGCCCACCGCATGTCTGTAAAAAGTTCCCATTCACAGAGGTCTCAGTGTTAGAACAAATAGAACAGAGTGAGGAGGAAATATCCATTGAAACTCTACTTTGAGAAACCACTGCAGAGGGGTTGCTTGGCCAGCAAGTGATGCCTCTCTTTTCACACCCTACCCAGTCTGAGGTGAAGAAATGCAGGCAGCAGGAAGAGGCAGTGTTTGCCTTAAAACTGGCGGCCTCCAGCAACCCTCCACTTGAACGAAAGGAACGGCCAGGAGGCAACTGAAAGCCAGCCAACTTACTGTGCTTTTTGGTGTGGGGCTTGGTGGGGTGGTCTTGCTCCTTTTTCATATCAGGTGACTCTGCTAAAGAGAAGACAACGAGAACTGCTTCATTTCCCTGTTTCCTACAATTGTCGTCTTCATTTGTCCATTCATTTCACCAGGATTTATTACACACCTACTACATGCCTGGCACTGCTCATGTAGTTGGTCATGATCAAAACAGAGCAGAGATGATAAGTGCTCCAGAGAAAACATTTCAGGATAAGAAAAAAAGGGTAGACATGTGGGAATGGGAATAATTTGCAATTAAATATAAGGTGGTCACAGAAGAACTGATAAGGGGACCAGAAGGGTGTGAGGGAGACAGTCACACAGAGAACTTGTGGAAGAACCTGCTGTGCCTGAGAATAGTAAGTGCAAAGACCCTGAGGTTGATGTGCACAGAATAGAAGGAAGCCAGTGTGGCTGTGAGCAAGGGGCAGAGGGGAAACAGTGACGTTCAGATCACTAAGGCCTGATAGGATATTTTGAGGATTTTAGTTTTTATTCTGTGAGAGATAAGCCATTGAAGGATTTATGTCATCAGTTTTTTTTTTTTTTAATGAAATACCAAAATGTAAACATTTAAAACAAAGAAAGATGACTTTTAAGCCAAAGGAGTGCCTTTTTTGGCATGCAAAGTTACATTTTAATTAGCCAGACAAAGGTGCCATTGACTGGCCTGAGCTCAGCACAGAGGGCCACAGTGGACTGTGGAAACACAAATTAGTTTAACAAATGACTCATTATGGTGACCCTTGAGATTATCAACAAGAGAAAATGACAGAGGCAAATTTGTGAAATAAAACTTGTTAAAAAGAAAACTAAATGACTTAGCAGTGTGTGTGTGTCTGTGTGTATGCCTGTGTTTGTGTGTGCCTCTGTGTGTGTGTGTGTGTGTGTGTTTATATCAGTGGGCATGTCCAGTATCAGGAGAACTAAAGCAGATCTTACCAAAAAAAAAAAAAATCCCACCATCAAAAATCTGCCAACTTGAATACAGAGCTGCTTGTAAGTGGTAGCCAATCCCGATAAGAAATTGGACCAGTATATCACATCTCTTCTGTGGGCATTACATCAGAGTTCCCTCACTTAGGGTTTGCTGACCCACATGTGGCTTTCAAGAGCATTTTAATCAGACCAACACTGCTGGCAAAGGAAGAGGATCCACGCATTCGAGATTGTCAAGAGTGGTTCATTATTCAATAAGGTTTGAACATCATCAGATCCTAATGAAAATGGTAGACTAACTCTTGTTTCTTTAGCACTTACTATGTACCAGGCACTGTGATCAGTACTTTACATGAAGCACCTTATGTGATTCACACAATAACCCTATGAGGAAAGCGCTATCAGGATCCAGAGGTTTTACTCATAAGCACTATTCTATGCCATTTACAAAGATGGTGCCACATAACAGATTTCATAAATGCCTTCCCTGCCAAGAAGCAGGTTCAGTTCTGCAACACTCAGGTCAGTGGGGAGAAGTCATTCCAATTTGATGATTCTGTATTTCCCAACGTGCATAGACACATTCACCTATCTGAGCACCCAGACTGTCACAACTCAGAGCTCCCAGCAGCTTGAAAGTTGTGGTGGGATGGATGAAAGAGTTTTAATAAGATCTGGTTAGAAGAGAAACCTCTTTTTCTGGTGGTTAAATGCACCGCCACCCTCCACTCACCCCCCAACTCCCCCCACCTCCACTACAACAATGTCAGCAGGAGGGTTTGCACCTGACTCAGATTTCTCTGAAACCTGGAAAAACAAATTCACAGAAAATGCAAGGAGACTCCACTCTCTCTCTCTGTAGGTTTCGCAGTGAGGTTGCGACATCCCATCAGGATGTGACAATATTGCAACAGGTTGGCACCCACCCCGGTTTCCAAGTGATGCATCACTCTGACAGGGCCACGTTGTTCTGCAGACAAAGAGTGGCATTTACCCAGCAGGCCACAAGCAAAGCTTATTTTCAAATGGCATCCAGGAGTGGTGCAGGGCCATTATTTCAGAGCCAGGGTTGAAGTCAGAAAAACCCAAGTGTAAGTGTCTCTCAGCTTATTGGCCTCAATCCTTACTTAGGGGTTGCAAGCACATGTAATGCAAGAATCAATTACTTTGGGAGATTGAAGTACCTTTAGAATAAACTGGAAACCTTGGACCCTCTCCCCAGAAAAAGGCACATATGTGTGTACACTCATGAAATTCTGTAACAGTTTCAGGAGTTTGTGGGTCATTTAGCTGTCCATGGATTCCAGATTAAGAACCTCCAGACCAGCTACACCAAGAGGAAATGTTCTCTTTAAGATGTCAACCATTTACCCAAGCTAGACTTCCGTCCATCTTAAGGAAGAACCTCAGCCAAAAAAAAACCCCTCAATAAAAATGTGACCATCATCGTATGGAAGAATATGCAGCCACAGGCAAAAAACACTCGAATTTCTTCCAGCCTCTTCTAGTCCCCAGTGCGTGCGGGGCAAGCTGTAGAATCACCCACCTGCCTCAGCACTAAAATCTTTTGATCTGAAACTTCACCTTCATATGCTGGTCTCTCCCCCTGGCTCTTCCCCTGGCCCTCAAATAAAAGTCAGAACCTTTGAAGTTAGCCGTGTGGTTAAGTGACTCATCCTTATAAAATAATAGTTTGCTCTGAGGAAGTTGTCCAGCTTGGTTTTCTCCTGCTCTGCTTCCAGGCACCTCAGGCCAAGGTCCAGTCTGGACCGGGGCAGCACCAAGGCACGAGTTTATGAAGAGCTCCAGAGCATGACTTCAGCTAAGCTGCCTTGCAAGAAGCAAAGAGTAGAAACATTTGCATATGATTCAGCTGTGAGCCATTTCTTTACGGGATATACAAATTTCAGTGTTATAATAGACTATGCCACCCTCGCTCTAGGCTCAGCGAGTCGGTGAATAAACACATCAAGCCTGCGTTGGCATGATTGGCTTGAGGACTATCGGGCAGATCAGGAACACTGGCGGCAGCCATTTTATGAAATGAGCAGATGACAGAGAAATCAAAACACGGCTGCTTCCCCACCTGTGTTTATCAGTGAGGGCATCAGTTTATGTGTGGCCTCGCCTCATTGTGGCTTGTAACTTGCATTAAAACAAATAAAGATACTTAACTGCCCTCCATTTCATGGGAGCTGGAAATCTGAAGACTCGAACGAATGACAGGTCTTTGGGACAGGGCTCGGGGGTTGTGGCAGGGTGAGGGGTGGAGGTTCGGGGGTCCTGGCCCCATTCAGTAGAGATAACTATTCTGAAGGGGATTGGTCCTTACAAGGCTGTAATTAACTATTCTACCTGGAGGGCTTGTTACCCCAAAGAATTTACCAACCCAGACACTGAATTGATTAAGTGATCATTCTGATAGAGCTCCTGAATGGATTATCTCTTTTTTCAGCCTGTGTTACAATTTCAGGATAGGAATCCAGGATAAAGAGATTAAGAATCAATGAAGGGACTTCCCTGGCGGTTCAGTGGTTATGACTCTGTGCTTCCACTGCAAGGGGCGTGGGTTCAATCCCTGGTCAGGGAAGTAAGATCCCCACATGCCCAGTACCAGAAAAAAAGAAAGGAAATTTCTTGAACTGAATAAAAATGAAAATACAACATATCAACTTTAAAAAAATTTTTTTAAAGAATCAAGGGGTGTGAAGGAGAGTAGATTTATAAAGCTCATTTTAAGAAGGACTATTCAAAAGTTGAGTAAGTGAACTCAGAAGGCAGTGAGTTCCCCGTTACCTCCACAGGATCTACCCCACCCAAGATCAAATTCATGTCTCCTCCACCTCCTGCATTGCAGGTGAATTCTTTATCCCTGAGCCGCCAAGGAAGCCCACAAACATGAAAACAGACATTGGTCCCTATTGATTCTGAGATTCTAGCAGGTAAGTCAGGATGCAAAAGAGAGCCGGGTCGCCTGGCGTGAGGGCAGCAGAGCTGTGAGGACTGCTTTTGGTTTCCCAGGTGCCTCGAGATCTAACTACTCCTGAGGCTCGGGAAGTGGCTGGTTTAACCTCATTCTTAGTTGCAATCTTCTGCCCAAAGCCAAAGACTCAGGACATGGGATCAATACCTTAGGAAGCGTGGCAGGAAGGCAGAGGGTGACGAGGGTGGTCTCTTCAGCTCTGAAAACCTTAGTCTTAACTGAATGGCAACAAAATTTTACCCTGACTGGCTCAATTCCTCCAGAATGGCAAATCCACCACAGAATGCTTCCAGTGTTTGATCTAGTTCCCTAATTTCAGCAGATATTTAGAGTGACAGACAATGGGATGGGCCACCGGGGCTCCAGAGGGGGAAATCAAAAAATGAATCAGCCTTCGCTCTTCACCTCGATTCCAGAAGCACTTACCCTGGCTCCCAGCCCTGTCTCATTCAAGGGGCTTGAACTGAACAAAACCTCAAACCGAAAGCTTTCGTTTTTTCAGTTCTCAAAAACACACTCAACAAAAGCCAAAAAAAAAAAAAGAGAGAGAGAGACAGAGAAGGGGTTGTTGTTTGACTCTTGCCTTTCACAAACACTCTTTTTAAATCCCAGTTCTGAAGCTGCCCCAAATTAAGTTCCAGGAAAAGATAGTCACTTGTAACAGGTCTAAGCTCTATTTTACAGAGCCAGACAAAGCCACAAGTAGTTTGCAATGAGATCAAGAGTTGGCATGAAACCATCTCTTCACCTTCCCAGTGCACTCATTCCTACCAATGGACCTATTTGTAAGTGGATGAAGAGTAATAATCTGAAAGCCCCTCTCCCAGACTCCCAACAGACCAACCCTCTCACTCAGTTTGACTTTGACTGAGTCACGGATAGCCTCCAGACACATCCAATCTTGAACACAACTAATATGAACATAACTCATAATGTGCAGGTGGCCTGACTGATTAGAGAGTCCTGATGAGCCTTCAAGCACAGACTTTAAAACTGACCCATGATTCCCAAGTTTTCAGCAGAAGTGAAACTTCACTTCAGTTTTCAGTGAGGGTGTGGAAGTTTTCCTGCACCTTCAACCCAGAGACCATCTTCCTAAGTTCACTGACTTCTGAATTCCACTGTGAGACATTCTTTTTCTAAAGCCAAAGACAGCTTGTTGAAAATTAAATAGAGCCTTCTCCCCTAATATACCCACTTAATAATTTTATCAGATGATTTCACAAAAGCAAGTTTTTAATTGAAAAGAGGGTTTTTCTTGTCACAAGAGAGTGATTTGGATTCACAGGAGGAAAACACTTTTTCTAGAGGCATCTTTGATGATCATTTTCAATAGATAAATATGGTCTCAAAAGCAGTTATTTTATAAAGCTTTCCCAGACCTTCACTGGGAAGGACTCCAGCAAAGTTGGAAATGTAGAACATTGGTAATTCTCGTTAATTCTCAGTAAGCGCTTGTATGAGGTACACTCAGCCTTGGGTGTCAGGACAACTTACCAATGGGAAGGTGACCAGTGGTTGTCATGGAGATCTGGGCCCGGCAGAAAGTTTTGCTGTCCAGCAAATCTGTGGCAGTGAAAACGTAAGGGACATTAAGATCCCCCTCCTTACAACATAAAGTTTTGGCTTTGAGAAAAACAGAATCAGAATGTAAAGGGGGTCTTAAGTGTTGGGGAGTTAGTTACCTACTGTGCTACCATAGTTGGTGTCGTATAAATAGTTTTCTTCTTTCCAGGTGTTCATGATGGAAGGGTCTACAAAGGACAGAAAATGGAAATGTCAGCAGTCACCTTCCCCAAGTGGGGGGTTTGCCTGTTCTTACTGTTCTTTATCAAAAAGGTGTGGGACAAGAAGGTGGCTTTCAGAGAGAAGAGATCAGATTCTACTTCAGTCACATATTGATTTACGATAATGTTAGCCCAGTTTTTCTTCCAGCGCCCTGGGGGAGATGGACTTTGTTACAGCCTCAGCCAGGTGTTCCACACCTGTTGCATTTTGAGCAACGTGAGAGCAGTTGCAACAGTGGGATCCTCTCCTAGACCAGTGCTTTCCTGGGGATGTTTCCAGTTTGCACGTGGGGGTGGGGGAGTTCAGGGGTCTGACATTGTCATACATTCTACTGTACTGTCCCCAGAATACTTTTATACTAGTTTAAAAAAATGGTAAGGACAAAAAATTTCATGATGAATGAGCATCTTTTCCAAGTAATATCTTCCTGGGAGAATGAATTATGTTTCTTTCATAAAAAATCTGCTCAGTCTTATCATAGAATCTTTATTGCTAAAGTCCAGAGTGAAACTCTTAAGTTGGGTGACAGCTCCCTCCCTCCAGGACATCTCCAATAGTCTTAAGGGGTGGACATAAAATTTTCAAAATAAAACTGAAGGAAGAAGAGGAGATTGTAACCGAATCAAATAAACAGCTTTTAAGAGTAGAACCTCATTAGAATGGATAAAGAAGATGCAGTACATATATACAATGGAATATTACTCAGCCATTAAAAAGAATGAAATAGTGCCCCTTGCAGCAACACAGATGGTCCTAGAGAGTGTCATACTGAGTGAAGTAAGGCAGACAGAGAAGGAGAAATGTCGTATGACATCCCTTATATGTGGAATCTGAAATGAGCTTACAAAGCAGAAAGAGACTCACAAACTTAGAAAATGAATTTATGGTTGCCAGGAGTGGATGGGATAGTTAGAGAGTTTGGGAAGGTCATGTACACATTGCTGTATTTAAAATGGGTAGTTAACAAGGACTTATTGTATAGTGCATAGAACTCTGCTCAGTGTTGCGTTGCAGCCTGGATGGAAATAGGTCTGGGAGAGAAGGGACACATGTGTATGTGTGGCCAAGTCCCTTCGCTGTCCACCTGAAACTATCACATCGTTCATTGGCTCTGTTCCAATACCAAATAAAAAGTTAAAAAAAAAAAAAAAAAGAGTAGGGCTTCATTGCCTCATCTTGGAAAAGAAGTTCTTTCTTCTTCTTCAGAGTGCTGGGTAAGCACATCTCTTGACTCTTTAGATTTCAGACTCAAAGGAAACTCCCCTCCACCTACCCTAAAAGCAGCCCAACTCCTACACACCCGCCACATCTGGGCTGATCTCCAACAGAAGATCTCTTTTTTTCCTGGCTGGGCAAGAGCTAAGCGATCTGGCAGGAGCTGTCACCTCATCCTCACCAGGAACTTCCTGCTCTCCCCTCCTCACAGATGGAGATGCCCTCAGCTCCCTCCTGCCCAGCATCTGAATTTCAGGGCTGGGATGGTAAGCCACTGGCCGAATTTCATTTTGTTTTTATAGCATAAATGGTGTAAAACCTGACTCACTGGCTAAGTCCTCTTGTTTACGACATAGGGATTTAGCTGGTATTTGAACTAATAGCTACATGCTTGGGCACCCCAAGCCCAGTCTCCTGGGGTTACACCCTCTCTCCTCGTTGGGTTGCCTCGTACACCTGTTGTTGTCTCTGAAAACAAACTGAACCAAAAGAGGTTTGGGGGTGTTGGCCCCTGCATGAGCCTCCTCTCCCCTCCTCCCAGGGTGCACCTTCTTCCCCACCCTTCAGCTCAGCTTTCCTGAACTGGCACCACAAGAATGTCTGGATGGTCGAGGAGGAATTGTCAAGTACTTGGGACCTCTCCGGTACCACCTCCTGGCTCTTGCACTGGGGCTATCTGTCTGGTCAATAGTGGGGGTTAGAGGTGAGGCACCATCCTCTTGGCCAAGTTCTATTCCTGCCTCTAAGGCAGTCAGGCCCATAAAGCACAAACCATCTGGGTAACTCAATCCCTGGTCTCTGGGGCGGCGTGGGGGGGGCGGGGGTAGAGGGGGAAGGGCAGGGCTGGAAAACCTAATTAACATGCTTAGCAGCTATTGTTTTTTCTTTAATAATGGTAGACCAGCCCCCTTATACAAGAGTAAATAACTGCATGGGGCCAGTTTCTGCCCCTAGTGACTCACAAATCACCCCAGGTCAAATTCTGTCCTTGGTGACTGGCACGCAAGCCTCAGGGAGGCCTGTGGCAGACTCTGTGGTTGGCCCATGTGGCCCATACTCTCGCTGATGTGGGCATGGGGAGAGACCCTGGGGCGGGAGCAGTTCCTGTGGACTTGGGGCAACTTGCAGAGTTCTCTAGACTAAGAGGTCATAGAAGGGCAATATGCCAGGAAACTGATTGATACCAGGCTCTGGGGCACAACTTCTGGAGGTAGTTACTGTTCTCTGCAGGTCCCCTGGAGGGGAGGTGGGGAGACAGAAAGTCCCCAGGAGAGAGTTCAGGACAGAGAAAGGAGGGATGATCGGGCAGAAGGAGGGTACAAAATGAATGTAATGGCTCTGGGACCGCAAACTCTACTTGGAGCTCAGAACATCAGCTTTTGTCTGAAAGTGCTCTTAAAGTAGGAGTTGGTTCCACAGCTGCTTGGACATCCTTACAGAAACTCCAAGGTCCCCAATCTCTCCTCAAGCCCAGTCTCTTGGGGTAACACCTTCTCTCCTTGCTGGGTCACCTGTTGTTGTCTGTCATAGAGTAACTACGACACCCAGGTCGGTGCTTCCTCTTCTTGATGAAACACACTCCCTTCAAGGGAGAAGGGGGAGAGGAGACACTGATGCTTCCTCTTCTCTCCTCTTGCTTCTCCTGACTCGGCCAAGTCCAACCCCCTGACTCTCTGCAGTGAGGAGGATGCCCACTTAGACTCTGCATTTTTCTGGGCTCCTGGATCAGAGCCTGAATGCACCCCTGACCAACCACAGGAAACAGAGATGTGTGGGAGGAATTAGGCTCACCACCAGTCTAGAAGTCAGAAACAGTTGGTAGTCATGGTCCCAAGGACAAGGAATGAGATTTGTGGCTGGGTGGGTGGCCCATTGGAGACAGCCAGGGAAGAGGCATCCCTGGATTTTCTGCCCAAACACCGGCTCCATCCTGCTCCCACACTCTCCCTCACACTCCCTCCCAACTTGTGTTCCCCAGGCCTGTGCTTCCCAAGTTGGCTCCCTTCATCTACCACGACTCACCAGTTTGTTCAGTTTTGACAATGACATTGTGCGTGGACTGGAACAGGTCACTGCTGCACTGGCCTGTGAAGGGCAGATTGGGAAAGTCAGAGCGGGCCCACACGGAGCCAAAATGTGTTGCTTGGCTAAGGACAAAGCTGGCTTCATGGAAGAGTTTCTGCTAAGCCCACTGCCTGATCATTATCCTTTGCTTCTGAGAGGGGGCTTCCCTCTCTGCATCTGTAATCTCAAGCCTGGGGTCCTTGGCCCAGAAAATCAGTAGCTGGGGCACCCACCTCAAATGGAATTATTTGGCCTTTCAAAGAGAAGACATCCAGTATAAGGGAACTAGAAGTTTAGATGTTAGAAGACCAGTTTCTCCACTAACAGCTGCAAGTCACTTCAGCTTTCTCGGTCTTGGTTTCCTCAACTGTAAATTTAGGGGATTAAACTAGATAAAGTCATTAGATAGCCTCTAAGGTGCTTTCCCATACTAAGATCTGACACAAAATGCAAACAAAAACACAAAGCCATCTTAATCCTTTTTTGATCTTAAATGTAGCCCCTTTCGGTTAGATCCGATCTGTGAGACACGTCTAGGTAAGTGCAGTGATTCTTCTCTTACGTATGCCTTACAACTTCTCTTCAGATGTATCATATATAAAAGCACATGCATGCGTGTGTGCAAAGTAGCTTCAGATGTGTCCAGCCCTATGGATTGTAGCCCGCCAGGCTCCTCTGTCCATGGGATTCTCCAGGCAAGAATACTGGAGTAGACTGCCATTCTCTTCTCCAGGGCATCTTCCTGATGCAGGGATCGAACCCATGTCTCTAACGTCTCCTGCATTGGTAGGCGGGTTCTTTACCACTAGTGCCACTTGGAAAGCCCCATTAGAGCACATATATACATGTAAATTCACTTTGTATGTTTGTCCTCCCCAGCCAGATTACAAATATCTCAGGAGCAGAGGTCACGCTTCAACGTCTCTGACCTTCAGTTTTCCCAGATGAAAACTTCCCCTATCAAATGGCCGTGATGTTTATTTTCTCATAAGGTCACCAAATGAATCTATTCACTTGGAGTCCTTGTATAAGTAAATACTCAATAAATGTAAGTTAGTAGAATGTTTACAAAAAGGCAAATGACAAAAGCAAGGTGAGAAATCTGGCCAGGAGGCAGTCAGAGGCACCGGCTGTACTCAGTGGGACCAGACAAGTCATGGAAGGCCAAAGATGGAAGGCCAGGGCCTGGAAGTCAAGGGTGACCACATCCCATCCCACGCCTCCCTGTCTTAAGCTTCAATCAGAGCAAAGCTTTAAAGGAGTGGATTTAATCAGAGGTGGGGAGGTAAATATTTTTAATTCTTCAAGTATAAGTCTGCTCTTTCTGAAGACTCCTGGGCGTTATTTTTAGAGCCTTGTTTGGTTTGGTTCTAGTAAAAGAAAAATGAGCAACCACCTCTGAGGTGGGTGGGAAGCAGGGAGTGCCCCGGAGCTGAATGAGGTCATCTCAAACGGCCACCATGCTGCCAGCTCAGCAACCAGACATTGGGTCTCTTCAGTGTTGGTGGCAGCTGTCGGGACCTGAATCTGGTCCATAGCCCTGGAGCTCATGCTTCCCACAACCCCAGCTCCATGTCCAAACACTGGTTCTGCTTGGATAGACGTGCCTGTTCCAAAGTAGACAGGCCAGGCCACTATTCATACACATCACTGCTTCCCAAAAGGGTTCTCAGAGAAGCTAGTTTTTTAAATAACCATTATCATAAGAACTTCAGGCCGGTGTCAAGGGCATTCTGCAAGATAGCTGTCTCCCCTACCAAGCCTTCCAAGCCAGTGTAGCATGCATGCGTGTGTGAATCAAGTATCACTGATGGATAGCCTTTGAATGCTTCCTGTCTATGCACTGGGTGAAGCGTCAGAAGAGACATCTGGGGCTCTAGGATAGCCCCAATCCCAGAAGTCACTGCAGAAACATACCAAACCTGTCCAGACCATTTGTTCTAACCCTTTTTCATTTAGGACCTTTTAAGAATCTGTTGTAATAACATAAGCTTTCTCTCCTCCCCCAAAACAAACTAGAAGTAATTTCACCTTTTTTTTTTTTTTTTTTACCATACTTATGTTCCATTGTAAGAACCTAAGTATAGAAATATTTTTTAAAATATCCATGGCGATCTTAACCAGCAAGTGATTGGGAATGAAACAATCAAACCCCATTTGTAAGAGAAAGAAGTGGTTTTCTGAGAGCACCAAGTATTCTGTGACTACCCAGCTAACCCTTGTCTCCTTGGAAATTAACCATAAGGAGAGAATTACATTACCCTAGATTTGTATGGGATTTGGCACACCTTGTACCCTAGGCTTCAAGCCTGTCCCCTCTCACCTCCCTTCTACTTCCTTGTCTTGGGAAACAGTCATTTGGAGGTAAGGCCATCCTCAGATGTCCCTAAACAGGAACCCTGCCAGTCGTGGAGTCTCTGCCCTTCCAGCTGGCTCCCAACAGGGTAGAGAGAGTGAAAGAGAGTCACCATTCCACTTGAGATGCTGCAGGTTGCTGTAAAGAAGCTGCCCGGCCGTCCCTGCCGCCCGGGTGAACTCCTGCAGACTCATGCTGCAGAGATGCTCGCCGTTGACATCAAACTCTTGGAAAGGGATGCAGCTGGCATCCAGCTGGTTGGTGTCCAGGAGATGCTGGAGCCACTCCCACACCTGGTACTTGGTCCAGTACTGAGGATGGATTTCATGCCACTGGCCTCCGAAAAACCCACTGGAAACTGCAAAAGAGGAGGCAGCCCTGTGAGTGAGCTGTGTTTGTTTCTGAGCATGATCCCAGACAAGGGAGGTGCACCGCCAGAAGTCACAGGGATCGCAGCTGAGGTGTGCATGCATCAGCAGACATTGGATTTGGAGAGGAGGCTCTGGGAAATGCAATTCCTTCCCTAGTTGTGGTAGGAGCCAGTCATTCAGCCTCCCTACATCTTCCTGTTGTTCCTCATATACTCACCCTTGGGCTCTGGATAAGGACACAAGACTTGAAAGGCTCTGAGATCATGAACTTCTTCCCCATCTCCCACAAAGTACCATGAGAGCTAATGCATTGCTACAGTTTCAGCAACGTATTGGCTTCCTGCCCACACCCACATAGTTCACGTTTTTTTTTTTTCCCTCTCTCTCTCACACACACCTATATACACACATATACCCCCAATTCAAATTATTTTCAACCAGAAGCCTGAGACTCGGGTTCTCTTCTTTATGATGCCTTTGTTTCTCCCCAGAGTGGTCCAGATGATTCATCTGCCCCCTGTGCTGATGTTGCCCTGCCCAGTACTGGTTATTACAACCACTATGACATCACTTCCCTACCCAGTTACCTTCAGCAACTTCCCTTTATCCAGTGAAATTAGGTCCCAAACTTCCAAGCCAGGCACTGAGGCTCTTCACTATTCCTCCAGTGACCTTTTGCCTTTTTTCTATATTGTCCTTTAGGCCAGTTTGAGGTCTACCTGTGGCTCCCTATTGAATTCCTGCCCAACTCACTGACTCCGACCACCCATAAAGCCATCAGAGACCCGCCGACCAACTGCTGAGGGCTGCTGTCTTTAAATCTCCAGGAAACATACTTCCCATTTCTCCTCATGACTTCTGTCCTGTTTTGCCTTTTTGGATGGGTCTTTACAGTCCTATTCTTCCTTGTAAACTGTGTGCTCAATTTCGAGACTTCACTTTCACTTTTCACTTTCATGCATTGGAGAAGGAAATGGCAACCCACTCCAGTGTTCTTGCCTGGAGAATCCCAGGGACGGGGGAGCCTGTTGGGCTGCTGTCTATGGGGTCGCACAGAGTTGGACACGACTGAAGCGACTTAGCAGCAGCAGCAGCAGCATATCCGTCTTACCCATCTTTGTATCTCCCATAAAAACTACTTAGAGATTTTGCCATTATAGGTACTTTCTCTCCATTTCTTCAGTAAATTTATTGTTGAAGAAGAAATAACATTGGAACCTGGAAAAGCCTATGAGATCCATTCACAAGATGGCTAATTCAAGTACCAGTGAAGAAGAGGAGTTCCTCCAAGCCAATAAATATTATTGAGCTCACTATGGACTAACCATCTATGTATGTGACTCTCATACTCACTTAAGAGAGCATCACTAAATCAACCCAGAGTCCTGAAGGGATGGAGAAGAAAGAGCCAGCTTCTGTTGGCATGTGACCAGGCTGAGAGCTCTTACAATCCCTTCTAAAGCAGGGACCAAGGGAGGGAGCACTCTTTTGGAAGAGGTGAGGGGTAGGAACAAGGGGGAGACCCTATTAGAGCCCACCAAGCTGAAGAAGGAGAAATCTAACTGAGCATGACACACAGATATTCCCACCAACTCAAGGATGGACCAATAAAGGAAAATGTAACACAAGAAAATAGTCCCTAACTTTTTCTTCAAGGTCCTGCTAGATCAGTACGTCTCTAAACTCTAAAGCGATTATGAATCACCAGGGAATGTTGTTCAAATGCAGATTCTGATTCCATAGACTTGGGGTGAGGCCTGAGATTCTGCATTCCTGGTGAGTGTCCCAGGAATGGGGATGATGATGATGTTTGTCAGTGGACACAGTTTGAGAGGCAAGGAGATACAGACCTCCAAAAGGTCTGATCCCCATAATACCCACAGCCTGGCCCTCAACACTCCTAGAGGAGAAGCTGAAGGGGGAATGCTTCCAACCCACTCCCATTTTTGCTCACCCTCTTGGACTTCATCCACTGCTCCCAGACTTAAGGATTGCTAAGAGCAGGCGGTCAAGATCACGTGGCCACAAAGGTACTGTCCTGGGTCATACCTGCTGCTCACATTAGGTGCCTTACTCCTCATATCTCATAACCACACAAAGGCAGGCCTGAACCCTCAGCTTGGGTCCTAAAGGGGAAGCCAACAGTGAAGGGGGAAGGGATAAGGATTGGAGGAATCTAGTCCCCAAATTTAAATACATAGAAATATTCCCAAATATACTAACACACTGGGCCTAAATGGGATGTCTCTAATTTCTCCCACTTTTTTTGGTGTCTCACCAACCAATACAGCTGTTGAAGAGTGGGCTATATTTTTTGCAGCTCCCCCAAGTCTCTGTTCTTTTATTTTTAAATTAATTGTTTTGCTAATTGTGCAACTCTGAGTTTGCAAACAAGAGACAACAACTCTCAATAACCCCCCACCAGGCCTACAGGGCTTTCTTCTTTCAGTGTCACATGATTCAGAAGAGAGGAGGGTTCCTGATAGTGCAGCCTATTAGAACTTGGCAGAACCAGAGAATTTTGTCTGAAGTTGAACAGGGCAGACTCCCCAGTAGCCTCCCAGAAGTTTGGGGAGAAGCATTGAAAAAGCCTATGAGTTCAGTTCCTCTCTGGCATTCAACTGGTCTCCCCAGTCCCATCAATCAAGACCAGGAGCTTCTGGAAGTGAGAATGTAACAGTGATGAGTGGATTCTACTCCCTGTACAGCAAACAAGAGGAATGCTGCCATAATGGAGAGTCCAAGGGCTTGGGATGCAAAAGACTTTCCACCCTGAAGAACTGTTCCCTGTTTAGAATTATCCTTCAAGGTCACAGGGAAGCTCATGCCCAGAAAAGACAGCAGTTCAGGAGGATAAATGATCAAATAAGAGAAGGTCTCCCCTTCCTGTTTTCCACACTGTGTGTCTGGGGATTCCAAATTGAAAGGTGGAGCTGCCCAGGAATTGGCTGCTTCTTGGAGAATGCAACCCTTCCATTAGCATCCCACTCCTGCCTCCCAGACATTGTTCACCAAGAGCCACTTCCACGTTGTTCAAGGGAAGCAAGAGCAGCAGAGTCTCTGGGGAGGAAATTAGCAGCAGGCAGAGTTCAGACCTCCTTACACCCACTGCAGTCCAGCGCAAAGGAGTTTGCCCCAGCTGACTGCCTTCACAACGAGGTGCACGGCGCTGATTAGCAACCACTGTGTTCAGCCTGGCTTCTACAGTAAGCCATGGGCTGGATCCACCCTCTGTAGGCGCCAGACTAAGCCCTCCCTCTTCTAATCCACCAATCTTAGATTAAAGCACCGTAGGCAGGCACATGGTCTCCTAACAAATCTACCCACCCCTTACGGAGGGAAGTCACTGGAAGATGAACAGAAGGATGAAGCTGCTCTCTCTTCTCCTTAACGTCCATGCTTCTACGTCACACACACACACACAAACACACACAGAGTTTTCTCTTCTATCCATCTTCATATCCCAGCCAACACTATTAAAATGGCCTTACTTTGGGGTAGCTCTTCTCTCACCCTCTCTGTCAGCTTTCCAACCTGGAACTTTGAATATTGAGAGGAAACCACGGAATATCTCAAGTGGGCTTCTGGCTGGGGCTCTGGGGACCTGTGGAGATCTCCTGCCTGAAGAGTTTTCTCCAGTCCCCCCAGCTCCCACATCCCCTGTATTTCCCACAGGCCTCCTGGGTCCCACACCCCCTGTATACTTCATGAAGTTGGGGAATGAAGTCTAATCAGAGCAAAGGAAGAAGCTGGAAGAAGCTGCATGAGGAGGGACATGCGCAGCCCCCTTACCATTGCACGTGGAGTAGCTGTCTGTCCAGGCCGGCTGCTGGTGGAGAAGATTGTTGCTGGGGTTGAGATTCATTACACCACTTCCTTCCAGAATCATGATCTGTAAGGGGATCAAAAAGGCCGTTCCGTCAGTGCCTCTGGGACAAACGTCATTTCAGAGTATGGATCATAGAGCAAATTTAGGAAGGAAGAAAGAACGTGTCCTCCCGTCCACTGCCTGCCAGGCATGTTGCCACAGCCCTTTCAGTAAAAGCAAAACTGACTGGCAATTAAAAATTTCCAGGTTCAATTTTCCTATGCATGAGGCAAGTTTTTACAGCCACCCATTCATAAATGAATAATCTCTGATTGGGAATGAAACAGGAGGAAAATGTAATACCTGCTCACCGGGTGAGTCTGGCTAGCAGCCAACTTGTTTTTTTTTTTTACAAAAGTGAAAATGTCAGAGAGATTTTGTTTAAAGTGGAATTGCAATTGGGTAAAATCCCAGATGGGTAGCAGAACAGACCCAGCACCTGTGTGGGAACCCTGACTTGAAATCAGACAGGTACGAGTTCTGACACACCTGAGCAGCCCGCACCTCAGCATCCAGTAAATTTCCTCAGTGAGGATATCTGCCAAGAGATGAGCTGGTCTCAGGGGACCTCAGCCATATTTGACCTAGAGCTTTTCAAGCACTTAGCTCTGTGATAATGTTATAAATCAACAGGTTTCTCCAACAAGACACTGACCCTTCCTTCTTGGTAAAAAGTTCATCCCCACATTCCCTTTCCTTTTAGTTGTCACCATTCAGTCACTCAGTCAATATCTGACTCTTTGCAATGCCATAGACTGTAGCACACCAGGCATCTCCCGGAGTTTGCTCAAACTCAAGTCCATTGAGTCAATGATGCCATCCACCTGGAGGGTTCTGCAAGCTTCACAGCTGACCTGAAGGGGACTTTCTCAGTATGAGGCTCATTTTCTCAGTAAAGGATCAAGGAAAAGAGCCTTTCTTCCATGAGCCTGTTTTTGGATTTTTTTGAACTGTATGAAAATTTTATGCTTTAGAAATATTCACCTCGGTCCTCCAGCACTTACAATGTTCTTACCCTCGTGCCAGACTCAAAGCCTCAGAAGTGCATTCAATCATTCAAAGAATGAACAGCCTGTTTCCAGAAGGTGACTGAGCCTTACCCGGGATCCCTAAGGGTAACCTGCTCTTTCTAAATGTTGGAGTGGGGAGAAGCTAGAATTATAGTAGAAGATCATGGAAAATTCTCTGCCTGTTTGGGTGAAAACTTGCATCTTCATGTGTCACCAACATCCCCAGGATGGAAATTGCCCAACCAGAGCCATTCCACTCTCTCAAAACCCCTTCCTCTAATTTAACTTCTGTTCTTTTGGGTCAACGTAGGGCTTAAGAAGGGAGAAAAGGGGTCTGGAAAAGACATAAAAATTCATTCATGTATTCATTCATTCAACAGATATTTATTAGCCTTGCAATGGGTTGGGCACAGTTCTAGGAACAGGGAGTAGAGCAGTAATTAAGAGTTGAATTAGGCTAAGCAGAAACATTCATGATGATCATTAACATCATCATCCTGGTTGTTCGGTAAATAATTAGGCCTGAATCCAGCCTTAGTAGAAGGTAGGAGAAGGCAAGATGGGCTGGCAGTGATGAGCTCTGTAACAGACCACCAGGAGGGGAGGTAGCAGAGCTGAGTTGTATGTGGTGGTGCCATAGAGATGAGTTTTGACGTCAGAAAGAGCTGGATTTTATCCCAAGTTCCACCATTTAATACCAGCTAAGTTCTTAGCTGGTTTGTACTAAGTCAAACAAGTTATTAGCCTCTCTGAACCCCAGTTTCCTTTATGTAAAATACAGACCATTGTACCTACCGTATGTATTGGTTGCGGCTTAAGTGAGTCTCCATACCTCGAGCACTTGGCACCAAATAGGACGTAACTGCATAGCAGGTATGTTATGATGAGGAGGGGCACTATGCCTATGGACAACCTGAACCAGAAGTAACTGTGGGCCTCAGTTTCCCCGGGCAGAAATTGAAAGGCTAGTAAATTGCTTTTCAAGTTCATTTCCAGAAATGTCTTGGATTCTCACTCTCAGAGAAAACCAACCCAAGTCAAACTTTCTTTTCTTTTCCCATCGAGCTTTCTAGAGCAATAGCCCTAAGCTAAGAAATCAGATGGGGGAGTTGAAGGCAAAAGAAAGCTTCCAGGTCCCCAGAGGGTTGGCTGGGAGAGGGAGAGGGCATGGCACCAGCTCCTGTTTGCTCAAGGCTAGGCTTGTTCCTTGCCAGCATTTGCTCAACTACAAGCAGTAGAAAGGTTACTGTTTAACCCTGAAAGGGCTGAAGCTCAGAGCCCAGTCCATGTGCCCTCCAGGCTGGGGGTGGGGGTGGGTGTGCAGGGGAGGCTTCCCTGAAATTCTTTCACAAGGGTTTGCCTGCAGGGCTGTTTCAAAGTGGCTATTTCAGTGGAAGTCTGATCTGCTGGGGTCAACTATGACCTACTTCCTCAGCCGGCTGGCTCAGGGCTTCTCTTCACCAATGCCCCAAAATCTAGAAGGCAGAGTGGGGTGAGGACTGAGCACCCAGCTTTGGAGTTGGGGAGAGGTGGGCTCAGATCCTAGTTCTCCTGCTCCCCATGGGTGACCCTGAAACAAGTTCAAGCCTGTCCGACCTGCATCTTTCTGATCCTCACTTTCCCCACTTGTAAAATGGGAACAACCCAAACTCAAAGGGCTGTGGGCATCAAATGAGCTTGTGCACACTGAGAGCTCAGCGGGTACTAAGAATTCAATAAATGTTGCAGGAACACACGGGCCAGACTTCCTCTTATGACTAAATGACCCACAAGCCCCAATCCTCCAGGCGGACATCATTCCTCACCATGAGGCATCCAGAACTACTCTCAGCCAGAGAGAAGTCCTGAGGATTACAAGGTCACAGGTGCCCCGTTGCCATCTGGGCCCCCAGGAGGCTGAGCACACTCCCTGCTGGCACCCCCTTTCCAAGGGAAAGCAGCCAGCACAACGAGGGGCCCTTTTTTACAGGGCCCAGTAAATGGTTAGCACCCATAAAAGAGTTTATGTGGCTTATTCCTTAGTGAGTCAGAGTTCACTGAGCTCACCCAGGCTGCTGAGGAGAGAAGGTCAGTGTTCTCAACCCAGCTTGGGGCGGCAGGGACCATGCCCTCAGGGTGGGCACGGAAGGCCCCTGGGGCCAGCACAGCTGAAGGCCTTTCACCAAGTTCTAATCCCTTGGAGACCCAGCTTTTCAAGTGTGAAATAAGGACATTTGCCCCCCAACAGCCTCACAAGATTGTTGAGAAGATCAAATGAGATAATAGATAATAAATATGCCTTGAGAATGGCAAAAAAAAAAAAAAAAAAGAAGGAAAGAAAGAAAGAAAAAGTATTATCATAACCAACTCACCCACACTCCCGTATACAAATGTAGACTTTCCATGGTACATGGGGATTACCTTCTACTGTGCTTAGTCGCTCAGTTGTGTATCCAACTTTTTGTGACCCGTGGACTGTAGTCTGCCAGGCTCCTCTGTCCATGGGATCCAGGTAAGAATACTGGAGTGGGTTGTCATGCCCTCCTCCAGGGGCTCGGAATTCCCAACCCAGGGATCAAACCCAGGTCTCCCACAGTTCAGGTGGATCCTTTACTGTCTGAGCCACCAGGGAAGCCCAAGAATACTGGAGTGGGTAGCCTATCCCTTCTCCAGGGAAACTTCCTGACCCAGGAATTGAACTGGGTTCTCCTGCATTGCAGGCAGATTCTTTACCAGCTGAGCTACCAGGGAAGCCCAGGTGATTACCTGATGGAGTATGAAAAGCAATCCTTTTAATTTAGAAGTATTTAATGCTTCTCGTTGGAGAAGGAAATGGCAACCCACTCCAGTGTTCTTGCCTGGAGAATCCCAGAGACGGGGGAGCCTGGTGGGCTGCCATCTATGGGGTTGCACAGAGTCGGACACGACTGAAGCGACTTAGCAGCAGCAGCAGAATGCTTTTTGTTAGTCTTTTTACTTTACCTTCAGCATAACTTTTATTATTTTCTTAAAAAAAAGTATCAATTATGGGAGGTTGAGACTTTGGAGACTTTGAGGGCTAGGTTGGAACCCAGACTCCCCATCTTTGTCTTTGAGCTATGTGACCTTGAGTGTGTTACTCCTTCGGAGCTCAACATCTTTACTGATTCCAAAGAGGGAGTCAGGGGACCGTGGATGTCCTCCAAACTTAAGGACTATTTGGAAGGATAAGTAATGCTATGAAGTTAAAGATCCCTGGGCTTCCCTGGTGGCTCAGATGGTAAAGAATCCACCTGCAATGTGGGAGACCTGGGTTCAATCCCTGGGTTGGGAAGATGCCCTGGAAAAGGGCATGGCAACTCACTCCAGTATTCTTGCCTGGAGAATCCCAAGGACAGAGGAGCCTGGTGGGCTAGTGTCCATAGGATCACAAAGAGTGGGACACGACTGAGCTACTAAGCACAGGACAGGGTGCAGCACCAGCACACATGCTCTTTTAAAATGTTTCTTTTCCTTTTCTTAAACATCAGTTTTCAAGATATTTCTCTAACACATTTTACTTCTTCCAAGATTGGAAGCAGTAAATTCAGAGCCTAAGGAAAAACAGTTCCACCCTTTGAGCTAAAAGCAAGCTGGAGAAGGATCCGCTTCATCCCATTTCAAGCTAGAGAGAGAATTCTAGGGTGAAAAGCAGAGTTTCTCAGCCTTTGCGTGACTGGCATTTTGGTCCAGGATGGTACTTGCTGGGAGGGCTATCTTGAACACTACAGGATGCCTAGCTGTATCTCTAGTCTCTTCCCACTAGATTCTAGCAGCACTCATGCACCAACCCTGGGAAAAAAAAGCCCCGGAGCCAGATCACACCTAGTCATGAGCACCAGTCAAATCAGAGCCTGTGGAAACAACAGCTCAGATTTTGCTCTTGCTGGTGTGGTGACTTTGGACTAGCCTTTCTGAGCTGCTATATCCTCTCCTGGGAAACTGCCACCTAGGCTTGCTGGAGGACTGAAGGAGATTCAGGACCATGGGGCCCCTGGCACAATGCCTCATCATACCCATACCCGGTAAGTGCCTCCTAGGTGGAAGTTTATGAAAATGAACGACCATTGGACCCCCCTTTGTCTATTCTCACATAGTATGTATTCTGGGAACACAGCATAAATTGTTACTTGGGGTATTGAAAAATGCCCATCAAAAAAAAAAAAAAGTAAATTTTAATTCAAACCAAAAGATTGAAATGCACTGAGATATACAAGATTTTTCCATCTGCATTCTCTTCACTGATTTCTCCACATTCACCCAAGATGTCACCCTTGGCACCACAATTCTAAGACTGACACTTTGGATGACAGAAGTCTGCTCTTTATTTCAAGAGGAGGAACCATGGGTGGGATCCAATCAATTACAGCAGATGGTCCCTCGTGCCAGCCTTCCAGTCGGACACTCTTCTATCCTAGGCAGCAACTCCCTGGGCCACTAGGGTTTGGCCAATCCAAATTCAATTTGGCAGAGAGGCAGCACTGTGCTGTGCTGGGGTGGCCAGAATCACTCTTTATTCCCCACTTGGTTAAGGGGCCCCTTGGGATTAAACACAAGCACCCACAGTGCCCTAAGTTGCTACAGACTCAGACTACTTCTGGGCCACCCACATATAGAGACAACCCACTACGTCTGTACCCACCCTACCAGACCTTCATCAAGGGTGGATTCCCTTCCAGCACCAGCTTGACCACCATGCACAGGGAAGAGCAATGGCTCGGGGAGGGGGCCAGCAGAACACCTAGCCTGACCGTAAAGTTTAAGATTCACATTTTAACTGTTGCTCAGAAGGCAATGGCACCCCACTCCAGTACTCTTGCCTGGAAAATTCCATGGATGGAGGAGCCTGGTAGGCTGCAGTCCATGGGGTTGCTGGGAGTCGGACACGACTGAGCAACTTCACTTTCACTTTTCACTTTCATTCATTGGAGAAGGAAATGGCAATCCACTCCAGTGTTCTTGCCTGGAAAATCCTAGGGACAGGACAGCCTGGTGGGGTGCCGACTATGGGGTCACACAGAGTCGGACACAACTGAAGTGACTTAGCAGCAGCAGCAGCTCAAATGGGAGTGGGTGAGACCAGCCACACAGACAGAATCTCATTAACATCTGGGTTGAAAGGACACACTCAAGGTGTGAGGAGCTTCAAACCCAGCCCAATGTTGCTATGCTTCTGGAGGGCAGTTCTCATGGTGAGGATTGAAGTCTTGATTCTGCTCCTTGGCAGGCTGTGTTGACCCTGGGGAACTACCATCCTGTTTAAAGTTTCACTTTCCCCCATGATAAAAAGTGGGAGAAATGGAGTTGATGTGTGGATCAAATGAGAATGTTTGTAAAATTCTCACACAGTATGTCAGGAAATGTTAGCTGTCACCGTGGGGTCTGCCCAGAAGCTTCTCTCTGAACTGTGTTGGTTGGCTTGGGCAATATTCTTAGGGTTGAGGGAAACTCTTCAGAGGCAGGATGGTACAATTGTGGGAAGCACCAGGCTATGCAGTCAAATTGCCATGGTTCAATGCCTGGTTTTGCCAACTGACTAATCACTTGGACAAGTGATTCAACTTCTTTGGGTCTCAGTTTCCTCATTGATAGAATGGGGATGATATGAAAATGGTTGTGGAAAGACAAAATGAGGTGATACCAGTAGAATGCTTGGTACATATTACACATATCACAATACATGTATTAAGTACTTGGTGAATACAAGCTAATAAGTGTTAGTCGCTCAGTCGTGTCCGACTCTTTGCAACCCCATGGACTGTAGCCCGCCAGGCTCCTCTGTCCATAGAATTCTCCAGGCAAGAATACTTGAGTAGATTGCCATTCCCTTCTCTAGGGGATCTCCCCAACCCAGAGATTGAACCCAAGTCTCCTGAACTGCAGGAAGATTCTTGACCATCTGAGCCACCAGGGAAGTCCCTAATTATTATTATCTTTTATTTGTTGTGTTGTGACTTATTATTTCATTGAGTCTCCAAGGTGGAAATTGAGGGTTAAGTTCATTTCAAGCAAGACTTCTAACTTCTACCATCTACACCATGTTCAGCAGTCCCAGTGAGTTGGCACACTCTAGCCTAGGGCTGGACTTGGGCTCCCCAGCCCCATCCTGCTCTGCTGGGTGACACGCCATTAGGCTGAGTGATGGACAGCATCTCTGAGCCTCTGCTCACAGAAGCCATGCTCTGCCCCCCCACCCACTTCCTGCTCCCCTTCATGCCACCAGACACACGCTGCCTGAGGCTGCCAGAAGCAGAGGGAGGGCACACCTCTGCAGGCCCTGGGTTAGTGCCCCAGCATTTTGCTCCCACACACCATGGCTGGTTTGCGGGTGCACAGACTGAGCAGCTCATCTAAGATGGGAGCTCCTGGTGGAAGACAGCCTTCGGATCTCTATCCTACAGGGTCCCTTAGCACACGAATTGATCAATTACTAGAAGAAAGGGGTCTGGGATTTGACGTGTTAAGGACAGAAAAGTGAGCAGAAGGAGGTGCCCTTGGAACTTTGGCAAAGGACCAGAGCCAGGCCTTCCGGAGCCCAGGAGGCTCTGCCCAGCCTCGGGACTCCTAACAAGGCCAAGCCCTGCTCCACTGGTCTCTCTCAAACACGCAGAGAGGACCTGCCAGCAGAGACAGACACAGCCCAGCTTGGGCTCGCTCATCTAGAGCAAGGTGTGCCTTCTGCTCTGTGGTGGGGCTACTGAGACCTAAGACCAAGTGCTGTACAACTACTAATAGTAGCTATATACTATAGTAGCTAGGGCTTATTGAACATTTAAAATGTGCTGCCTCTTTTCTCATAGTTTTAAATCCATTATCTCCGTCAATACTCACAACTGCTCTGTAAGGCATTATGTCATTTAGCAGATGGTTCATCTGCAGCTCCAAGAGGTTGTGTCACTTGTTCAAGCTCACACAGTTTTGAAAGAACTGAAACTAGCAGAGAATTCAAACTCTTGAGTGTCTAGCAACAAACCCTGGGCACTTTCTGCTGAGATGGGGGTGCTTTGCCACAGAAGGAAGATGCCCTCAGCTCATCCTCAGCCCCAGCCCCATCCTACACACCGTCACAGCATTCTCCCTGTGCCACCTGGGGCCTCACACCTTTACCAGTTTCTCCTGGATTTCAAAGCTCTCTGCGTCCATTCAATCATGCAGGGACCCTGATTGAAACATGTTTCTTTTTTGCCAGAGCAACCTGAAGTCATCTCTCTTCTCAATATATTTAAGAATTCTTTTTAGAATAAAGGGGAGAAGTCCGTTATCATTTTTCCATACCTACAGTATATTCAGGTAGGAATATTTAGGGCCAGTTTTATCTATGATACTGTTTTAGCCATTAAAATAGATTTATGTGTGCTAAGTTGCTTCAGTTGTGTCCAACTCTTTGTGATCCTTTGGAGTGTAGCCCGCCAGGCTCCTCTGTCCCTAGGATTCTCCAGGCAAGTATACTGGGGTGGGTTGCGGTGCCCTCCTCCAGGGGATCTTCCCCAATCGAGGGATCAAACCCAGGCATCATAAAAGGAGTATTTATATATTCATGCAAATATATTCATCTATACATGCAAGTACATGAATATATTTGCATACACATATGAATATTCCTTGTATGATTCAATAAAATGATTTTTAGTTTATATTTTAGAAATAAACCAATCCACAATGCTTTGTGCTTCATCTGGATTATAACTGAATTAGTTCAAAAAGTAGTGTTTTCTTCTGTTGGGAGGGTGAAGATACACTGGAAGCCACCAGGGCCACAGAGCAGATCATAAGCAGGGCTTCGCTTGCATTCCCTGCTCCCAGCCCTAGGGGACTGAGAGTCAAAGCCACAATCTGCCTTCTTCCCAGATCCTTGATTCATTCAACCACATCATCCCCAAACTGCCTCAGAATCCTGTCTCATGTGGGTATTTTTACTCCTCAAGCCCAAGGAGCAATTAGGCATTTTAAATAATCACTTTTGCAATGACACCACTGTCCAGACCATTCTCGATCCTTAATCAAAGTTACCGGCAGGTGAATTCACAGCATTTGCCCGAAGGATGTTGCAATAGCTTACTGACTTCCTGTTTCAATATGACTGTCATTTCAAGAGAACTACTCCCAGTGAGGAGAAAAAATTCAAGTACATGTGAACTCTAACTGAATGTAACAAAGATGATAATTCATGTTTTCCAAATGAATCAAAATATGAATCAAGCTTGGGGAATGTATTTGATCCTCTCAGGATTACATCACAGGTAATTTCATGCCCTCATAATGTGTTTCAAGACAGACATTTCATGTTCCCAGGGGCAACATCAGAAGCGTTATTCCTGGGCTTTCAAGTGTCTACATGAGCAATGATGCCATAGTGGGAGCCCGAGAGTTGATTCATTATAGATACACTTTACTAGCTATAAGCCAGTTGAAAATACACATCTTATGCTGATTTTTATCAGTCTCAGTGACAGTTCAGACAAGAAACAGACACTGACAGGAGACAGGAACCAAAATTGATCAAAAAACAAGATTCCCTTACATGACCTCAGAGGCCTTTATCAATCGTGTTCAGCCTATGACAAACTAAAAATAGAGCAAGCTTTGAAACATGAATGTCACGAGTCTTTTCAGACCTCAAGAGAAACTATGGTTCTCTCCTCCCCAGACTTTACTCTCACACCAAGCTTTGCACATATTTTGTGCAAAAGGCCCTCCAAAGACCATCCACTGACCCCTATAAATCTATTGACACCGTGGATCTTTAAATCAAAATCTCTGTTGCACTCATGTAGGATTGAAATGAAAAGAAAACTTGTAATGGAGTCAGGGTCAGAAGAAAGCGCACCCTGACCTCTGAGAGAAGCCCTGCGTTTTTATTCTTGCTCTTACTTGACATGAGTGTGGCATAGTTTTCCTACAATGGCAGCAGGAAGGGCTTCCCCTTTCCCTCTCTATCAGCAGCTGAAGGAGGAACCAAGCTGCATCCAGGACAGTCATTCTGGACCTCTGTTCAGCAATGTAGTAAAAAATTCACCGTATACCCTACCACCCTGAATCTCAGTATTTCTCTCCTGACCAATCCTTGATCTCTCTTCTAAAACAAAGTAGCCATAAGCAACACATAGCAAAAAATAAAAGCAAAAACAAACAAACAAAAAACCCAGCCTACTTTTACAACCGAGGTCTCCACAGGGCTTTGGAAAGGCATAGGTATGGGAACTGAGAGATTACGTTTACAATGCTTATTTTCCTACTTGGCTGAAGAGATCACATGATTGGTCTATGGGCCACTTGTATCATCAGCACTGAAGAAGAAGTTAAACTTGGAGTTTCCTGAGGTCCCACCCAGACCTGTGAATCAGAATCTATGCTTTTAAGACCCCACCTTCATCAATCCTTAAGCACCCTTGCCATTAAGAGCTTCTGGTTAAAGTCTCATCTACTTGAGTTTTTTCAAGTTCCCAAAACAAGATAACGAACTCCAGCAGATATTGGCCCTAAAATAAACATCCATAAACACCAGGAAGTCCTCGTAAAGTCAGAGGCAATACATTTCAATCCGAAGAACTCAAGCTTCAGTTCATCTGCGGAGATTCTCTCCGTGTCTTGAAGTAAATTAGTTCCTAACATCCAGTACCACCTTGTTCAATGCAACAGTGCTCAGCAACTTAACAGTATGAGTCTGTGAAGGCCAAAGTCCTCAGAACACAGCATTGTGGAGGACTTTTGTAATGATTGTTTTCATCAAGGGGATTTCATAGCTGGCTGAGTCACCCCTTATTCCATCCCACCCCCACCACAGCTCTTCCAAAGATTACTTAACCACCCTGGCTTTTAGACTTCATACCAAAGAAACCTGGTATCTTAGCCTTCAATGGAGAGAAACAATCATCAAGAAATGTTTGCCCTGCTAGTATATTGATCCCTTCCAATTAATAGATATTCGTTGATAAGCTACTAGATGTTGGCACTGTGCTAGGTGCTGGGGGCATAAGAGTGAACAAAACACAGAAGCTGCTCTGCTCAATTGTACTGTCCAGTAAGAGCACTGCTTCTGAAAATGATGTAATAGCTTTTTCCAAGGTCATCTGGCCTCATTGGCCATCTCCTGCTGGGGTTACAGTAGAACAAGAGCAGGGAGAGCCAGGCGACCTGCTTTGGCATTTGGAAATGACCAAGCTTGGAAAGAACTTCAACTCCCTTAAAAAACAGGGTTAGGGCAAGAATAGAGATGCAGATGTAGAGAAGAGACTTGTGGACACAGTGGAGGAAGGAGAGGATAGAACAAATTGAGAGAGTAGCGTTGACATATACATATACTACTGTGTGTAAAATAAACAGCTTTGGTGCCTTGTGATGACCTAGATGGGAGGGACGGGGGATTGGGAGGGAGGCTCAAGAAGGCAGGAATATATGTCTACATATAACTGGTTCACTTCTTTGTACAGCAGAAACCAATACAACATTGTAAATCAATTATCCTCCAATCAAAAATAAATAAATAAATAAATTAATTAAAAAAGAAAAACCAGGACTGGTCCTCCTTTCTCCAACAACCCCAAGCCCTTGCCTTCACAGGAAACCCTCACCAAGACCTGGAGTTGGCAGCCATGAGTTTCACAAAGCAGCCTCAGCCAAAACCAATCTCCACGCAGGACAGAATAAAGCAGCTGGTTGTCTGGATGGCTGCATGTCTCTCCCTGAGACAATAGTGTGTTTATGTGTCAGAGGGTTAGGGGCAGGTTAACATAAAACCCACCGTAAACAGAGCTGTTAATTCAGTTGCTGGCAGGGGCTTCTGTTATCTTCTGAATACCTCCCAGAGGGTATAAGCCCTACCTTTTCATTTGAGTTGGCAGCAGAGTTATTTTTTTGCACCTGTTGCTCTGCTCCAATAACAACGCAGTTAAGCATTGATTTGTTGGAAAATAAACAGAAAAAAGCAAAGAAAGGCATCTGCCCAAACAGCCTGAGCTGGTTTGACAGAGCATTCATGCCAATTTGTTTTTCCTATAAAAACCAAAGAAAAACCTGCGCTTTCAGTTTGAATGCTGTCCTCCCACTCGCTAAGAAGAAAAGGTGGTATCGAAGAGACCAGCCAGAGCTGGCAGGGCCCAGGAGCCAGAAGACACTGTACTTTTCCATTGGCTGGTTCTACGAGGGCGCTGAGGGGTATCTGAGATCTGTAGAATGACATGGCCAACCTCCAGCCAGCCCAGGTTAAGATCCTGAATCAGATTAACAAGGCCAGAGAAGGGGCTGCCAGGGTATGATCATAACCCAAACCACACTCTTCCCAATGGTTGATTTCCGGAAGTCAGTAAGTTCAGGGAGTAGGTGTGGTCTCTGGGTTACCTCCCTAAGCAGAAACTCAGCGTGGCTCTCCCAAAGGCTTCTTTCATCCAGCCCTGGGCGATGAGCATAATTTGAAAACCCCCAGTCCCTGGACCATAGCTTTCCCAATGGGGAAAGGAGGTTAGCCATACCTACCTCCAAGGCAAGCTGTGTAGACTCACTCATGTCCTGCCAAGTGACTTGAGATCCCAGGTGTCCTGTCGAAAGGACCTAAGATGTTCACTGTATGATGCCCGCGTTAATTCAAGCATCACCGCGTTCTCATTTCCCAACAGTTTGTCAATATCACATGATGTGCTCAAGCCAGAAAGGGCTACAAAGAGCTAAACAAATCACTCAAAGGGAGATCATGACAACACTAATTAAGCGGTGGCATCATCACCCAGACTTCAACACACACTGTCAGGCGAAGCCTCTTAATATCTCTTTTTTAAGCCTTGAGCAGAAAACCTGGGACGTGTGGGCAAAGCGTGATGTTCCCCGAGATTACCACCTCCCCGCAGCTTTCTCTCAGCCACTGGGCTTTCATTATCACCACACCATTGGCTTAATGGGGAGGGGAGGTCACAGCAGTGGGGGGAAGTCTCCGAAACGCCTCTTCTCAAGGAGAGTTAAGAACAGGGTGTTCTGACAGAGGAGGGATACGGCTGGCTGAGCATTCCCAAGCATTCTTGTCATGAGCAGGGCAGGGAGTGGACTGCCTCGGAACCAAATTGGGCAGCCAGAAAAATAAAAGATTTAACAACACCCTCAGTTGACTGAAAAATAAATAAGACCCAGGACGCAGGAATGCAGGAAGGGTGGAGGGAGGTTAAGAGGCTGGAATCGGAGCCAGGGAGGGTTGGGATGGACTGGGACAATGGATTTGACCAGGTCGAGATTAAAGTTTCTTCCCAGAGAAAGACTGAAATGCCCCAGTCAGGGAAAGATCAACAGCCACCAATTTGGGATCTCCAGATGGTATAATTACAAAACAGCAGTCAAAATTATGACGAGGATGACACTTTATATTTATTGAGTGTTTATGATGTGCTAGGCATTGAGCTAGGCTTTACAGGAATTGTCTCATTCACTCCTTGCAAAAACCCCAGATGTGGATACTAATATTATCTCCATTTTTACAGAAAAGGAGGCACAGAGAACTTGAGTAACTTACTCAAAGACACAAAGCTAGTAAATGGTTGGATGTATAATAATAAATGCATTGGGGTGTGGAGGGAGTGCCATATAACTTTTCATAGCTTTGAAAATGGACTCTTGTATTTCCAAAGACAAGGTGATTGTCTTTTAGGATTGCACACTTTTATTTTTGAAACTGAGCTCCTTTAAGTACAGCTGTATAATTTTTTGTTCCCCAAATGTGAGCGTGAAGCATGCTAAGCATCCTTGTGCCCTTAGTTGAAGTTATTTTAGTGTGCATCTGTGCGGATGCTACAGGAACACCCGTTCATGTCCACCCAAACCCATCTGTCAAAACTTCAGCCTGGCTTCCAGTTGAAAGCCCCAGACTGACTCAGCGATTGGGTTTGGCTGCTTGAAGTCACCTCAGACTTATTAGCCATGATAAAAGAGCAGTAATAATCACAAGGAAACTGAAAAATTAAGGGGAAATTATGCCTCCTTTGGAAAAGCATCTGACAACTAAGCCATCACACACGGCTCCTGATGTCAGACCCACTGTGTCGTGGACATCACCCCAATGAGGGGAGGGCTCTGGGAGCCTGCATTCCATCCCTCTGAGAAGTCTAGGAAAGTTCTCCCCGACCTCCATCATACCCATGACCCTGCAACTGTTTGTAAAAACGTAGCCATAAAACAGATAGGACTTCACTAGACTCATTCCAGCATCATCTTTGCAACTTATGAATGGATAAGAAAGCTATGGTACATATACACAATGGAGTATTACTCAGCCATTAAAAAGAATACATTTGAATCAGTTCTAATGAGGTGGATGAAACTGGAACCTATTATACAGAGTGAAGTAAGCCAGAAAGAAAAACACCAATACAGTATACTAACGCATATATATGGAATTTAGAAAGATGGTAACGATAACCCTGTGTACGAGACAGCAAAAGAGACACTGATGTATAGAACAGTCTTATGGACTCTGAGAGAGAGGGAGAGGGTGGGAAGATTTGGGAGAATGGCATTGAAACATGTAAAATATCATGTATGAAACGAGTTGCCAGTCCAGGTTCGATGCACGATACTGGATGCTTGAGGCTGGTGCACTGGGACGACCCAGAGGGATGGAATGGGGAGGGAGGAGGGAGGAGGGTTCAGGATGGGGAACACATGTATAACTGGGTGGCGGATTCATTTTGATATTTGGCAAAACTAATACAATTATGTAAAGTTTAAAAATAAAATAAAATAAAAAGAAACAAATAATACATGAATTTTCTCATGTGTTAGAGCATCTCCTCTTTAGAAGAAGTAGGGTTTTCTCTTTGTACAGATAATCATTAAACAACTATAAACAAAAAGTCGTATTCCTTTCTAGAGCCTTGCTGCAAGACCTATAGACTCTAGGCATACCAGATCTCATTTTTCCTTCCAGAACACACTTCATTCTGCTTCCTCTAGCTCCCTGACCTGTAAAGTAAGCCCTCTGGAAAATAACACATGAAAATACTCCTCAGCAAGGCAAGCGACTTCCAATCAGAGAAGTTCTCCCAGGGATCAAATCCCTTCCAGCTAATTATTCAGGTATTCCTCCCCTTGCTTCAGTGGACCTCTTTGACACTCAAAATGATCAAATCAAAACAGCCAAAGTCAGCTAGATGAGCATGATAAGGAGGAGCCGGGGTTCTCCCTGCAGCGTCCCAGCATCAGGAGTTGTCACACATTTGAATAATTTCATCATATCCAAGGGAGCCCAGCTACGTGACTGGCAGGACTCAGTGCAAAAGGAAAATCCAGAGCCCCTTGTCCCAAATGTGTTAGGAGCTTCAAGACAGCAACAACAGAATGCTAAACCAAACACAGGTGCTTTCTAGGTGTTGGATCCTGTATGACTGAGGTGGCTGTATTCCGCTGACCCCAGCCCTGTCCCAGGGGTCAGTCCCAACTCTTGCCTTTTCCTATGCCCTTGCTCTATCATCATGGAAGGCAGGGAGACACTTTGCTGTCTACAGCTCCTAAAGGAGTTAGGAGAATCAAGCAAAATATGACATGGAACATGCCCGTAATAGCACCTGGCTTACGGCAGCACTCAACAAAGGTTAGCTATTATTAGCATGATTATTATTATTGTTATTATCTTCATGATGCCAGGGTCCCTTGACAACTCCAAAGCTATCCATAGACAAGAACGATGGGTGGGAAGAAAACACACCCTACTCTGATAGAAACTATTTATTAGCTACTGCTGTTCATCAGTCATGTGTGAGAGAGTGCTATAAGTTAGGGACTCCTAGCCTTCTTTTTATACTGTGAACCCATCTTGCAGTCCACTGAGGATTATGGACTCCTCAAAATAACACTTTTGAAATGACAAAGTAAAATACTAACATTAGAAAGGAAGTTTATATTGAAATACAATTTTCAAAATACTTTTAGAAATAAATGTGTGATAACATAAAAATATATGTGCTTCTCTGCTGTTGTTCAGTCACTCAGTCGTGTCTGACTCTTTGCAACCCGATGGACTGCAGCACTCCAGGCTTCCCTGCCCTTCACCGTCTCCTGGAGTTCTCCGAAACTCATGCCCATTGAGTTAGTGATAGTGAGTGTACTAATGTACTAAGCTTCTTTCTTAGTACATTAAACAAGAATAGCTAGTGCAGGTTCAATAACTTCCATGACATCAAAGTAGTGATGAATATTGATATTTTAAGACATCTTGTAGCAAGTGCAATGTGATATAAAAATATCTGTAATTTCTCTGAGTGATAATCAGTTACAGCTATTGCTACTGAGGAGTTTAGTATGCTGCACTCGTACTGGAATTGAATCGAATTCACATTGAATATTGAATTTTAAATTACTGAAAGTAAAAATTTTATTTGTTTTCACATCCAAGTCCACAAAGCCTCTGATTTCTCCCATGGACACTAAGAGATCCTTGGATCCCGGGTTAGAAACCTTTCCTGTTTTTGAAGCAAAGGCTGCTTGTTTAGTTCAAAGAGCCTCTAGCTACCACTTCTACATGGCCAGAAGCCTCATTTGAACAATTTACAGGAGGTAGATCCCATACTGCCTTGCCAAAATAAGTAGGAATTTTTTTCAAAGCCTCTAGAATACCCAGAGTAATTAATGCCTTAACTGCCGTGGCCAGTAAGTATCTGGAGACTCTCAAGAATTTAAGGGGTGGGCAACATATATAAAGTTGTGACTAGTCATGTGGACTGCCGGGAAGGATCATCAAGACAGGATAAAAAAACATGCTATGTACCTATCCCAGGTCTTCCTTGAGGCTCCCGTGGGTGGTGGTTTGCAGCCAGCTCAATACAAGGCTCCACTAAGAGATCCCCCTTCACATGGCTCATCCTACCTCCTGGCTGCCCACCTTCCCCACTGAAAATCCTGCTGCCTTTCTTCCCTAAGGTCACAGCACAGAGCCAACGTTGATCATTTTGACAAACAAAATCCCAGAATTATCCAGCCACTCCTTCTCAAGAGAGACTCACTGAAAACACCCAGGTTGAGGACTGATCCTCCGACTCCATTCCACAATTACTAATTGTTTACTCACAAGCATGGGTCCGGATGCTTTCAGATTCTTTGTCTAATTTAATCCTTATAACAGCCTGTGCAGATGTTATTACCCCCATTTTCCAGATGAGGAAACTTATATTCTGGAGCTTAGATAATTCATCCAGTGTCATTCAGCTGCTCGGTGACAGAGTCGAATGTGAACCCAGGTGTTCTGACTTTAACCTTGTGTTCTTTCTACCACATTCCAACTGCTTCCAGGCAACAAAAACCCATAGCCTCCTGCCTCTTGAGAGACAGAAGCAGCCAAAGTCTACACTTCACCCATGTTCCTCAAGCCACAGCCTCTGGTCAAGGGCGTTAGAAAGGTAAGCTAGGTGTCCTCTGATTTTCTCAGTGGACATAATTGAGACAGAGGCTGAATTGAGGCCAAATCTCAAGTCCAGTTGTGAAGAAAACAAGTCTTGTCAGTAGATACCCATGGAGACAGGCTGAAAAAATCTTCACCTTTCAGGCCCCACTTACCTCCTCCAATAGAGTATATCATTAGTCCTTATGAGAGAATTTTTTAAAGGTTCCTCAAAGGGACCCCCCAAAAATCTCTTTGAGACAGTCATGTGCTCCAAGGCCCATTGTCATATTTAGAGATAGAAGACCTCTTTCATATTCCAACAGAGACTTGATAGACTTTGGGAAGAAGTCTGCATCAGGTCAAGAAAGGGATGGCAGGTGAGCTAAAATTTCTCAAATCCACAATGGGACCAGTAAAGGTCTAGCCCCAAAGGCCCTTCATGTGGTGTCTATGACATAGAGTGAGGGGTATGTGGCTGAATAGGAACTTCTAAATTCGCCACAATCATGCCCATAAAGCCCTAGCCACCAAGGCCGTTTGTGTGGTGACTGATACAGAGTGAGGGGTACGTGGCTAAACAGGAACTTTTAAATTCACCACAATCACAACATCAGAAAAAAAAAGTGTGCATCTGGACAAGGACCTACAAAAGTAAAAATAAGTAGTTATTATAATAGTGGGGTTCATGCAGTAGTCTAATAGTCCAGTAATCAAAATATTATAGTAGGCCTGTTGGCTCCATTTGATTTGGGACTTGGTTTTCATCAGAGGCATGTTTGGAATGTATGAAGCATGTTTAAAATGCTGGTCATATTTAAAATAGACAGATACCCTTAATAATAACGAAGATGCTGCTGAAAAAGGACAGGAAGGAAACTCTCAGGGCCAGGGTGTTGGGGAAAATTGGAAGAGAAGACATAATATGAATCCAATGAACCAGAACAAGGGGCTCAGCCCCATAAAACAGACCAAAGACAGAGTGTGGTTAGGTGCTAGTGAAATCAATTTTCAAAGGAGTATTTTACAGGGTATCTCTTTTAAAACAAGGCCAATTAAAGCCCTGGGAGCCTCTTTAAATGGGCCATCCTGCTTGACTCTATTACAAGCTCTGATTTTTCCAGACTCAGGCTGAGGGCCTCTGTAAAGACTGGACTCTCTAGGTGGGCTGCTCAGTGGCTGGGCCAGCCATGTTCCTCTTCTGATGACCCCTCAGGTCTTCCTCTGTAGGAGGTGAGCCCACACTCATCCAATCTACCCAGTAATTCATGGACAATCAGTCAAGTGAGCTGACCAGCACCACACAATCTGAGTGGCCTCCATGGGGGCCTGAATATCCACTTTTCAGCCAGCTGCTTTGGGGTCTTACAGAAGAGGGCATTAGAGTGCCTACCCGGGTACACCAGTGGCTTCCAGTGGTCACAAAACAGTCAGCTGCATCTGTGTCTATATTCACACTGACTTCGGATAAATGAGACAATTGATAAAGACAGGATATTGTCATGGGAACTGACTCAAGCACCCCTAGGAAAGTCGCCCGGTATCCAGTCTGCAGTACCTCCACCAGGCATATCCCTGGGCCAAAATTCTGAAGACCCCAAGGAAGCCATTTAAGAGTTCCAACTGGTCTTCTTTCCTGTCTCATCCTTTGGAGGGCATCTCTCATCCCATTCTCAGCTTTCACAGCCTCAAGTTAAACCTGCTGACCTCTAGACGTAGCTAGCTTTCCCCAGTCACCAGGTTCTGAGGACTGAAGTGTATCTTCAGGATGATCAGGTTTCAAAATGAGGGATCAAAAGCCCAGAGAGGTGGTGTGTGTTGCTATGGGCACATAGTTTTGCTGGGACTACAAAAACCAGGTCTCCTCACTGCCAGTCCGGGACTGTCCTACACCCTGCCTTGTCTACACTGTACTCCCATCACTCAAAAACGTGAGTCTGGAATTCTTCAAGGAGAATTCGTAAAGACATTTTTTTTTCCTTCTGAAGTCCAATAATTCTTTAATCAAATAACTCTGAGGGATCCATGAAAACTTCTACTCTGGCACATCTTAGCTTCCTGACGTCAAAGCCACTTGGCTTGAATATACGTTCCATCTGAACATGACCCAGTCTCCCTCACTGCACCCTATTTCCTGCACAGCTTAATAGCCTGGAGCTCTAAAGCCCTGTCTGATTTAAATAAACATAATAGTCACATATATCTAATAAGAGCACAATTGCTGCTCCTCAAAACAAATCATATGATTTAAAATCCTATTATGAAAAATTAGATAAGAGCATATTAAATAAAGTTTATTATCTTCCCTGTCACTTCAGTGATTGCGCAACAGATTTAAGAGAACCCCAACATGACAGGGCTGCCGTCCTGCCTCAGTCTTCAGACAACCACCCCCCGCGCACTGCCGGCGTGCCTCACCCCAGCTAAGAGCTCAGTACGGTCAGTTACCCAGTAACACAACCAGGGTGAGAAGCCAGGTCTCCAACACCAAAGCTTCATGGAGCTGAAGCCTCCCAACTGGGGCCTCACCCACAACAGAAATGATTGTCACTTCAATTCTACCAGAGAGGAATCTTAACAAGAGAAATGGTCTGAAACGGCAGAAAAAGGTTATCACCGAAAATCACGTTCTGACTTTGTATTTGACTCCTCCAAACCATGGCATTGCTTCTCAACTGTGTTAGCAGTTTCTACCACAGCATTCTCGGTGTTCTCGGTATCCACCCCACCCATCTCCCAGAGGTCTTTGAAAATCCCATCTGTTCCAAAGGACTTAGGGAGGACTCTAACTGGAGAAAGTGAGGCAAAGACTGAACCACTTTTGAATGATTCGTGTAAACCTCTACGACTGGGCTTGATGCTTGAACATTAAACAGGGTTCCTACGCTGAGTTTTCAAAAAGCAAGTTGGTCTAAAGAACACAATTCAGGGCTAACCTTAATTTAGGGGTGGGGAGTAGGTGGGGATAAGGAAGAAATGAAACCTTACAGAATCCACAACACTAAATTCTACTTCCTAGAAGTGAACTTTGACCCACAGCACTCACATTCTGGCCTAGGACCTGATATGAGTCCCTTCCAGTTTCTGGTTAGCTAACTGAATGCAGTTGAGTAAATAGTTTAGCCTCTCAGTTTCCATTTTGTCTCAGCCTTTGAAATCATCAAAAAGGTACTGAAAGAGGATCTGCATAAAGTTAGTAAGTTAAAGGGAGCATAAATGTGGAATCATGAGTGTGAACACAAGACTTCTCAGAGGTCCAGAAAGACCCAAGGCATTTCCATCTGGGGGCACTCACAGTATATTTTTTTTAAAAAAGCAAAAAAAAAAAAAAAAAAAAATCAAAAAGCATTGTTTGAATTTAACAAATAGATGCTTTTTAACTCAAAAGAAAAAATATAATTGAATTTTAGATTTTTCATATGTACAAGGCCTGGATCTAAGGCATCACACTCCCCACAATCACCCTAAAAAGTTTCCAAATAATGCCACCATCTTGAACAGTAACGCACGAGAACTGAAAGCACAGTTGTTCCCTCAATGTTACTTTCTTCTAAAGTACCTCTATAAAATAGTTTGGAAATATGGAGGATTATCTCCATTATATTTATTATTTTTTCAAATGTGATCACACATTTTCAAATGACCTTCATTTCATGTTCCACTGTTTTTTAAAGTCTGTCCACATAAGCCATTAGTGATGGTGCAGAAATAATGTAATCCTACACAATTTCAGGTTATAAAAAGATGAATCTGATGAGTTATTTCATAGTCTCTGGACTCAAGTTCTCAAAAAGAAGATTAAATGGAGCCTTCTACAAAATCCAAATGCAGCTATTAAAGTCATTCTCCTTTTTTTAGAATTAAAGATTATTCACTTTTATAGGGCTACATAAAATCATTCTTAAAATCTCTTAAGAGCCTTTCCTGGTAGTATCCCTTACCCCTAAAATTCTTCCTAATAACACAACTTCATCTCTCCTGTTGGAAATCAACTCTTCCCTTGACTTCAGTGGAATTAGCACATGGCCACTCATGAGCCTCAACTACACTTTTATGCAATGAAAAGCTCTATCTAAACACATCCTCACAATCATGCCTACAGAACAAACTCCTGAACTAGACATTCCATTGAAAAGTTCTCCAGTCCAAACATTCGCTCCCTTTATCCCTGTTATTAAGGTCAGTGTCACGAGACACCTGTGAACTTAGGCCCAGCAGCTTACGCTTCATCGTAACAAGATCATGCGCCCACCATCCCAGCAGTATGCTAAATCTTGCCAAAGACAGATGGTGAAAATGTCACTTTCTGACTTGGCATCACCATTACCAACAAAAAGATGGTCTCCCCACTGTTTCCAGTTCTATCCACATGGAGGCCAATACTTCTCCATTGTGACCAAACAAAATCAAAAGAACCCCTGTCTTAGAAGACATTTGGTGCCGCTGACTCACATCTGCCTGTCTGGTCACAGTATCCCATCATGGAACAAAGGGCTGGTCTGTCCCCTTATGATATGGCAAAACTCTTTGCCAAAATTGTTATTGTTTTCTGGACAGAGGTGTGCCACGCTCCCCAATACCCTTGCCTACCCACACTGCCTGAACACTTTTTCTAATTTGAGTGCATACACCTTTGCCTGTTTCCAGCCATTTTCCAACACCAGAATATACTGAAGATGAATCTGCCTTTCCCTACAACTAATGGAATGAGTCAGGAAAATCACCAACAGAAGACATCTCTAGAAAATGAGAATGTGTGTTCTGAGCCCCAACAGCAATTTAGACAACCAGTTCGTCACTGAGAAGAACCTGTCCCAGCTTTCAGAATTTCACAATTCAATCCAGGGAAATGGCTTTGTCACAAAGAGAGAGGGAAACCAGGGGACTTTTAAATTCAGTGATTGGAAGCCCAGACTCCATGCAGGGAGTTCAGATAGCACTCAAAGTGAGCCTGCCACCCTCCAAAATCAAATCCTAAGACGACCCAGGGAGGTGAACAGAGCTGAGGCGCGTTCACTTCCTGCCAGCTGCCTCCGGGAGTCTCTTTTATTTTCCTCTGTCTGATTCAAGGCAGGTTTCTCTTTCCACTCAGGTATTTGAATTCCAGACTCCAAAGAAGGTTTAAAAGTAAGGACTTACCTCATCTACCTAAAGATTCTGGGTGGGAAATCCAATAGCTGTGGCGAATGGAGGGAAGACTGCTAGAAGCACTCACGCCAGCTTGTACGGGGACAGGGAACCGGGAGTGTTATCACGTCTGAGCCCTCATCAGAGTGAAGATCAATGCACATGACAATAATTTTAAATCATTTTGTAGGATGTTAAGCAATAAGCCACCAACCGGGAATTCCCTAAGTCACTTCCCCCTCTTCTGATTGGCTGCCGGGCCCTTTAAAAAAATAAAATAAAGGATTACAAACATTTGCTCATTTGCATTTGGCCAACTCACACGTTAGTGTTCAAACAAAACAGGTCTAACCAGGTTATGCCTGTGTCTCGAGAACAGAGAGACAACCTGTTAATGGATGAGGAATTGATTTGGTGGTGACTGTTCTTTTCAGCTTAAAGGGTGTTTCAGGTGAAAAACACCAGGCTTGCTCCCCAAAGACACCACCAGGAGGGGAGAATGTAAATGTGATGTGAGCAGAAGCTCAAATCTGGAGGAGATGGTGGTATAGGGGATTCAGGGGCTCTCTTAAACTTCTGTCTTCATATACTAATTTGTGTTCAGTCCACTCTGCTTCAACATCAAGATCTTTTTCCTGCCACACAGACACCAAGTTTTTATGGGGCTCCCGGCCAGGTTGCTGGAAGCATAAATTCTTTCTCCAGGCACCATGATTACCTCCTTGACATGGACCCTTGGTAATTTCAGTGGACTTTGAAAAGCCCATCGCACTGGTCCCAGTAGTGAGCTTTGGAAAATTTGAAGGAAGGGTCCTGGGAGGGAGAGTCTACCCTGAGTTGACAAAGTAGAAGAGTCAGCTGTCAATAACGCAAAAGCCTGACTATCTGGTTGTCTGCTTAGCCAGATTCTTCCTCTTGACACTTCCGTGGTCTTTTGTTTTTTAACTATAAATCAACCCTCCCTATAGGAGCTCGAGAGAGAAAAACCAAGATGCTGAAACTAGAAATACAACAACACACTTTGGGCAAGAAGATGGAATTTGAGGGAGGATCCATGGATTTCAAATATCCACACAATTCCCACCCCCCTGGCCAAGGGCCTGCTTTACTGGCTCACAGACGCCCCTCCTCCAATTTAGGTGAGTGTCAGCTCCTGGCAAGGAAAAATACTATGAACTTTCTCTCTTGGGTCTCCTTGGACACTGGCCTGGCATGAGCTAAGTATCTAAGTGGATTTCTTTAACTCACCAGGCCTCCCCTCTATGCTAGGGGAAAGGGAATTTGGGTTTTGGCAAAGAGACAAAGATTTTGTGATCAAAACCAAGAAGTTCCTTGTGCAAAAAAGGAAAGTCTGTATATGGGCAACTGCTGAATAGAACAAAAAGTAAGCCATTGCCCAATAGGAGATGGACTAGTAAGTGGATGGTAGCACTCTTTTTTTGCTGGTTGTCCTAGTGTGGGCACCGTGTTTGCTGAGGTTCTGGAAGGTGTCAAAGACTTGTTGGGAGGGTAGGTCCAGGAGGGTCTCAGAACTCAGGCAGGTCCTGAAGATTTTGAAGGTTTTGGAAGTACAATTTAAGGGGGCTCTGAAAAACGCATCTATCTCCCTGGCTTTCACTAAACATTCCCACCATTCCCTACCTTCAACCTGCGTGTTTTCCAAAGGCCTTGTTAAAACACAAATATCTGATACACATAGTAAATGTCATTATTGCCAATTATCACATTAGCCCTAATTAGTCTATCAAGCTCCAGATCTGAGAGCAAGGCCCTCAGGGAACAGACTGGGTTTTGCTTAAAGGATGAATCAGGAGCAATCTGAACACCCACTTCAGGGGGGTGCTGTGTGTGTGTGCACATGTGTGTGTGCAGGTGTGCGTGTGTGTGTGTGTTCGTGGGAAGGGGTGGTGGGGTGTTATGAGTACCAGTGTAACTCCAGGAAGCAAACTTGATCTTCTTTACAGTTTTGCCTGAGATTAACCAGGGGCATATGTGGGAGGTAGGGGGTGTGTGATCAAGAAGTGGTTAACTTCAAAAACAACTCCAAAAGTGATGTGATTCTCAGGTCTAGTCCCAGCCACTTTTAATTGCAGGCTCTTTTATTAATATTTCTAGTTGAAGAGTTCCAGTTACATCTCCAATGTCTTCATCCACTCTTACCCTGCTCATTTTCTATCAGAGGACTACTCCATTAAAGGCATTCCTGAAAAGAGTCCTTTGAGGATGGAAATGAGGAAAGGGGAAGGAACGATGTCACCCCATTCTCATAAACCACTTTATTTGTGGAGTCTTTATGTATATATACAAAGTACCTAACAATGTGTCTCGTGCTTAACCGGTTCTTATTAAGTATTGTTTCTTTTCTTTACTTGAAACTTAGCTAAACCTCCCTTAAAAGCAAAAACATCTTCCTCCTCCATCAAAAAAAAAGCTAGATTTTTAGGCCTGCTACATCCATAGAGAAATCCCTTCAGAGTATGAGGTGTTTTACCCTATGGTTAACTTCAATATGACACCACTTACATCAAATTAGACAGATGAATGGTTACAAAGATAGACAGACAGATGAATCAACGGATATCACATCCATAGAGAAATTCCTTTAACGTATGAGGTCTTTTACTCTATGGTAAAAGAGACAGCACTTATATCAAATTAGATTGATGGATAGATAGAGATGATAGAATGGATGGCAGTCTTTAATTTTACAATCAAGACAAGCTTGATTTTTACAGTCAAGCTACAAGGGCTTTCCTTATAGCTCAGTCAGTAAAGAATCTGCTTGCAGTGCAGGAGACCTGGGTTCGATCCCTGGGTTGGGAAGATCCCCTGGAGAAGGAAATGGCAACCCATTCCAGTATCCTTGCCTGGAAAATCTCACGGACAGAGGAGCCTGGTGGGCTGCCTTCCATGGGGTCGCAGAGTCAGACACGACTGACTAACACTCACTTACTTACTTACTTGATTTTTAACTGAAAATGCCAGAAGTTGGATTTGATGATGAGACCTTCAACTGCAAGAGCATTAAACATATCAAGCATGTCATTCATGGGTAAGTTTAAAAGTTTAACCACAAAACCATTAAACATACCAGTCTGTTTATGAACACATTGTTAATTTCTCGAAAGTCATAACCTTCTCGAGGAGAAATCAGTCAAGAGTCTCATTATTCCATCAGAGTTCTAACCCAGTATAGGTTCCATTTGCTCTATGCTCCCAGGATCTCCTGGAGACTGATAAAGACCGAGGGAGGCAATGAGGTGATAAGACAAAGCTGACTGCCTAGGTTTGAAGGACGCGAAGACATAAAACAGAGAGGCAAAGCAGCCTGCCCTCAGGTCAAGATTGAGATAATACCGAGAACTGGAACCAACTCTGCAAAGTCAATTACTCTGAAGAGAAACCTTTCTGGTTTCAAGTCTGTAACACTATCTCAGACCTGTGCAAAGACACAGAGGCCTTGGGTCAAGTTGCAATGCTAGTTCCCATAAAAGAAAGAGTGGGGCAGAGCAAACGAAACCAGATTGTGTGCAGTGACCTGGGGACCCTGAGTTCAGTTGAAATGTCTACCAGGAGATCCACATCTCAGAATCAATGAACCCCAGGGACCTTAATTCCTACACCAAGGCCAAGACAAAGAATCTCTCTGAGCCAAGTATCAAGCCCTAAGGGGTCGAGTCTTAATACCAACACAGGCTGTGGTTACAAGGTTAATGAGAGCACCGTGCGTGCTGTGGAAAAAAAAAAAAAAAAGATGCTGGCTTACTTTACACAGCACCTTTTAACTAGAGGCCCTATATTTATTTTTGAAAGCAAATGTGTGTTTATATATGTTTCTGTCTATCATCCCCTCTTGATGACATGGAATTACCTCCAGGGCAGAATGTGGCAATTTAATGAGAGCCGACACAAGAATATTACTCTAGAATTGACAGGAACAAGAAACTCTGGTGAGAGGAGGGGGCTGATGTAAAGAATTATTTGGCTAAGGGGCTGCCTAGAACTAAATAAGGAACTAGGGTTAATAAATATCATCTTGCCTCACACCCTACTCCCTCCTAAGAGCTGTGCTTCCAAAATCTTTCCATCTTTCTTAGATCTACTTGTCAAGGGTCTACAAATCCTCTGGGGAGCAGCCTCCTGGGCTCTGAAGGCAGCACTTGAGTTCCATTTGGAAGGTCTGACACTGACAGCTGTCTTAAGCACTTTTTGACCATGTCTTTTGCCGTCACATTTGTGCCTACACACTGAGAATATTCTCTGCCAATGGAATGTCCTACTTGCCTGCTGAGGTGGGGATAAACTTGGTGCTGGAGTAGGGGTGGGTAGTTCACCATTTCTGGAAAAAAAAAAGACCCAATGCATGTATACATATGTGCATACCCACCCACAAATACACCTCAGGCATCTGGATGCATCACCAATGCACCAAAGATAAGTTTCTGAACTCTCCTCTCATATTTTAATTATTCTCCAAGACATCGCGATTTTTGCCTTTTTAAATGCACTCCTGACCTGTTCCTTCTGCTTCACCATATCTTATTACTCTCTTTCTGGCCTTATCTCTCCTCCCAGACAACTTTACATGGTGCCCTGACTTAACGCCAACTCCATTGTTGGCATAAGCACTTTGCTTCTTGAACCAAACTGCTTTGAGCGTCTAAACAACATTTCTATCAGGGTCTTCAGGAAGGCTCGTTCCTCCATCTCACAACAGGAGAACAGATAAGGCAAAACTTCTCCACTTCCAGGCCACCTTCTTGCAGCCTATATTTTCTTCTTTTTTGTGTGGGCAAGAGCTTCTTACAATTATAGAGGTTATTTTAATGTATTACCTAACTGTGAGAACTTTTTCCACTATCATGGAACCCCCAACTTTAAAACAGAATAAGAAGATGCTGCTGAAGATGCATCAGAGGTGAGGCACGGCAGCCTGCCCAGATCGGTCACCCATCCCTGCCTCCGCAGGCACTCAGCCTTTTCTGACCCGTGTATCCTTGCTCTGCCCTAATGCAGCATCAGGATCGCCCATACAACTCAGGGGCTCCTGCCCACACTGACCAAATTGACACCTCCAAAGGTGAGTGACAGCAAAGACAATAATTAATATTGCATTCATCACCATCTATTTATATTTTGTGGGCTCCTGTATAATTCCACTAATGATAAATCAGAAGACTAGGTTCCTACTGTCCAAGAGGTTCATTATAATGGGGCTGAACTTGAGTGAAGTTCTCAGTCCCTTATCTGTTTCAGCCAGGGGCCATCAAAGACAGCAAACTCTCAGACCCAAGCAGAAAATATGTAAAATCACAATCTAAATGTCTAATGACTCGGGAAAATCTGTGGTGTTGCAAAATGAGGGTGCTCGGAACCTATTCCCTCATCCTCAAAAAAAAAAAAAAAAAGACAGCTTTTTCAGAAGCAGCCTGTCCAGTGAAAACGACAGAGATGTTAGAGTCAGACTGACCAGGATGACCTTGTCGTAGTTACTTACACTTTAGCTCTCAACTTTCCCATCTGTTTATTGGGTATACTTTCAGTGAGCTATTTAGATATTTAAATTAGAAATGTACAGAGCACTAGCAGAGTGTCTGGCATTTGGTGGGCTCTCAGGAAATGCTTACTCTCTCCTCGAAGTATGGAGCTTAAATTTCAAGAGATACCCCTTAGGACTGTATGAAGTTACATAAGGGTGCTATTGTTCAGTCGCTAAGTTGTGTCTGACCGTGTCTGGACTGCAACACGCCAGTCCTCTCTGTCCCTCACCATTTGCCGCCATCTCCCAGAGTTTGCCCAAGTTCATGTCCATTGAATTGGTGTTGCTATCCAACCATCTCATCCTCTGCCACCCTTCATGGATCACTGCCTTGTTGTGGCGAAGGGGCGTGTGTAACTCAATGAAGCTAAAAGCCATGCCATGCAAGGCCACCCAAGACAGACGGGTCATAGTGAAGAGTTCTGACAAGACGTGGTCCACTGGAGGAAGGAATGGCAAACCACTCCTGTATTCTCACCACAAGAACCCTATTAACAGTATTAAATGACAGAAAGATGTGACACCAAAGGATGAACCCCCCCCCCCCGCCCAGGTTGAAAGGTGTCCAAGATGCTACTGGGAAAGAACAGAAGGCAATTACTAATAGCTCCAGAAAGAACGAGGCTGCTGGGCCAAAGCAGAAACAATGCTCTGTTGTGGATGTGTCTGGTGCTGAAAGTAAAGTCCGATGCTGTAAAGAACCATACTGCATAGGAACCTGGAATGTTAGGTTCATGAATCAAGGTCAATTGGACATGGTCAAGCAGGAAATGGCAAGAGTGAACGTAAGGGTGATGAGAGAACTAATTCTCCACATTTCAAAAGACAAAGTAGGGGAGGGGAAGAGTGATGCTGGACAAGTTATAGGAAAATGGAAGCATAATAATGACTCTTCACATTTATTCATTTTTAACCATGTCCCAGTCACTAGAATTTAACTCCATCAGAAAGGTACTAACACTCTTCTTACTTTGCAGAGGAGGGAGCTGAGCCTCCTAAGCCTGAGAAGTAACTTGGCCAAGGCCGCACAGTAAAGCAAGTTTCTGGAGCTCAGACAAAGCCGGTGTCATTCCAAAACAAGTCAACCACAACCATCTTCAAAAACAAGAAGCTCAATGGTGTGTTGAATTTTGGATTATAGAAAGTCGTTCAATCATGTCCAACTCTTTACGACCCCATGGATTATACAGTCCATGGAATTCTGCAGGCCAGAATACTGGAGTGGGTAGCCATTCCCTTCTCCAAAGGATCTTCCCAACCCAGGGATCAAACCCAGGTCTCCCGCATTGCAGGGGGATTCTTTACCATCTAAGCTCCTAGGGAAGCCCATAATACCTTACAGGGACAGGCAAAGCCAAGCTCAATTCTGGAAGGCAATTGGAGATGTGAATGTTTCTTGTAAGAGCGAGATTGTAAAGTTGAAATGAAAAAAAAGTATAAGACAGGCAAACAGATCTGGATCTTCTAGGACAGTCTTCAACCCCTGTCCTTCCATACCAAATATTTAAAAAGCCAACTGCACAGAATAATAATTGAGGGGAAACCCATTGGAAAAAGCTGTGACTTGGTCTTGCCTGGGAATTCATGAGTCTCTTGACACAAAGGTCATCCTGCCACCCACCCAGCCTAATAGCCCTAGGCAGGCTAAGTCCCACAGCCTCTAGATGCAGAAATGGCAGAAGAATAGTCAAGAGTTGGACTGATGATCAAAGTATTACTAACGACAGTTGAGGGAAGCAGTGGAACTTCATTAGAGGTGGGGGTTGTCATCAGTTTCTCAATTCCATTCTTCATAAGCAACTGAGAGTGTCTCAAGAAAATGTAAAATACTATTCAATCAGATTCTGCTCCTAAATGCCTTCCAGATAGAAACTAGAAATTCTAGACTTGCTCATGCCTCTGGAAAGAATGCACCTAGAAACCTTCTGGAAATGATATCTGATCGTTGACAAGCACAACCGCTGGGACTATACAAATAACCTCATTTGCATAAATAAATTATTCATTTAATCCATTCAAAACATATGCACCTGCACGTTGGTGGAATGTCAAGAAAGAAGCCCTTGGAATTATTTATGAATAATTCCATATTTGGGGGAAATCCAAATGAAATCTCCCCATATGTATCATGGCATGTCTATGATTTTTCTCCCCTTTCTCACCCCACCCCAACTCCATTCTTAGCAACCGCATGTTGAGTACAGGGTTTGGAATTAGTCAATCTGTCTTCCTGGAGAAGGACGGTATACCAAATACCTATTTTGAGACCTGGTTTCTTTTATGACTGTGAGCCAGGAAAGTTTTATGAGAATCATGATTTAAGGTTGGAGGTTAATAGCTCTGAAATTCTGAGAACCAAAAGATAATTGTGTAGGTGGGTATACAGTAAAACTGAAATAAGGAACTCCTCTGTAAACTGAACCAAAAATCTGCAGAGTCAGTTCATCTGAAAACTTCTCTCTGGAGGACAGCCCCAAGCGAAAGAGACTGGCCACAGTCTGCCCACTTCCTTACAGTGGAAAGCCTGGAGGCCCTCGAACTCTGTTCTGCTGGAAAGAATGAGAGATGGAGGGCAGGGGATGGAGCAAGCTGACCAGGTAAGCATCCAAAAAGGACATGGTCAGATTGCCACAGACATTCTCCATCAACACCAAAACCAGATGATTCAGGGACTTTCTCCATCAGCACCAAAAGACTTCAAAGTCTGACCAGGGTTTATCATCCTCAAGTTCACCTGTTTGTGGTTCTCCAGGAGTTGCCAGACTCACTAGAGCAGAAAACCTCAGGGAATCCAACCTTAGCTCTCATAATCGTATGTGGTTGTGCTGGAGGAAGGGAGCCCCTGGCAAATTTCTGATTTTTGCCAATCCATTTTCTTTTCAGTTGGCAGGTCACCTTAACTTGGACGCTAAATGCACAGCTGGGAAAAATAGGCTTGTTAGGGGATGGGTCAAGCCTCTGTGAACATGAGCCTTGGCTGGGGGTAACATTCTTTGAACAACCAGGTAAGACGAGCCTAGGAAGCCATAGCACTATGCTGCCATGGACTTAATTGTTGGTCATCAAGACCCACCATGGATCATGCCCATCCCATGGCCTGACCTCCAGTAGACAACTCTTTGTTCTAACCCATCTCCACTCCTCAGACCTGTTGGCAGCAAGCAGTAGGTGGTAGGGCAGAGTTGCTGGGAAAGAGGATAAACTGAAACCAAAAAGGAAAGAGACAGAGAGCAGTTACTGTATGCTTCATTCTGAAGCCCTTAGAGGAACTGACTTGCCCCCCAAAACTCACCTTGGTAATTTTCCTTACCATTCTAGTCACAAATGAACCAGAATTGTATTTACACACCACCATTCTTCATGTTTGCCGTCTTCTCAAAAAGCAACCAAATCATTCTCCTGCTCAAAAATCTTTACCAGGATTTCCCTGGTGATCCAGTTGTTAAGAATCTGCCTGCCAACACAGGGGACATGGGTTCAATCCTGGGAAGATCCCATATTCTACCCAGTAACTCAACCTGGACACCCCAACTACTGAGTTCACCCACCTGGATCCCATGCTCCACGATGAGAAGCCCACACACCCCAACTAGAGGACAGACCCTGTTCACCACAGCTAGAGAAAGCCCACGTACAGCAGTGAAGACCCAGGGCAGACAAAAAAAAGTCTTTACCAGTTTCCCCATTCCCTGGAGCTGTGTCCCTCAAAAGATGACAAGATGATTTTTAAGCACAAATAATAATTTCTATTTTAACAATTATATGTTTTCACATGAAAACTAACTTAGTAAAGTAAAAGAGAGTCAGTGCAAGTCAAAATGAAAGTTATTAAGCAAATAATATAAACCGGTATGTAGACATAGCAAAAAACGGAGTTAATAAAATTGGAGTGATTAAAATTTGGAAAATAAAGGTTCATAGGCAGACAGTCCCAACTCTCTGAGGGCACACCGTTACTGGTCCCCATCACTTGGCCTCCACCTATGTCCCCAGTTCCATAGTCTCCAGCTGCACCTCTGATATACATCCCAGACACGATGGACCCACATGGCTTCTGCACAGGTGCCACGTGCTTCTCTGCTTCCTGCCAACCCACCACGTGGACCTTTCTGCATCTTTGCCCAGCAGAACCCAACCCATTTTCTCCACTCAGTCTCCCCCAGTTGCTTCATTAGAATCTGTGTTCCCAAATGGTTTGTTTGTACTTGGAACCATTCAGTAGTCAACAAATGTTTACCAAATTTCTGCCATGGGCCAGGCACTGTACCAGGAAATGGGGATTTAGCCACAGGAGGGGGAAAAAAAAGATAAAAATTCCTGCTATCATGGAACACAGATTCTAATGAAGCAAGACTTCAGTACATTTCCTAGTCTGCCATGTGGGGCCATTTGGGGTTCTGCATTTCCCCAGCCAGCCTGGGTAACCCAGGCAGACAGGGTCTACGTTGCCTATCCCTAGAAAGGCTTAACACACTTCTCTCAAGTATCAGGGCGCTGAGTTGGTGAAACTCCAAAGCTGGGGCTCGGGTGTCTAGAAGCAGTGGCATAACCCACACACCCTGTGTGTCTATGATGCTTTAGAACCTGTTTCCTCTGTGTATCTCCTTAGATGCTCCCAATATCCCTGGGAAGTGTAATGCATACAAGATGGTTGAAATGATACACCTCCCCGCTTGGTTTGGCATCTATCTGGAGGTCATTCAGTGACTGCATGGTGGACAGGGGTCTGAGGTCACATGCATGATTCCCAGCGGGTCCTCTGGGTCCTGCACACTCTCCTCTAGCCTCAGGGGAGGCACCTCCAGGTACAAACAGCTCTAATTCCCTATGGGAATCAAACCCACAGAAGGAGCACCTTCCCACCTCAAGACTCTGTAGTGACCTCAGGAAAGAGGAGGGTGCCCAAGAACATGGTCGGGAGAGGAAGTAGCTGCAGTCGTCTTCCCAGAAAGAAGCAGTGCTAAGTTATTCCTGCTGCTCTCTCTCTATATCACCCTCCTCTCCTCTTTCTCAGTCCAACTGTTTTTCAGAATCACTGCCCGATCTTGTCAGGGAGGCAGCATATAGAGAACCCAGCTCATGCCAGACTTCCCTGGTTTTAGCAATGAATGCCCCACCTCCCAGGAAACGCCATGGTCCAGGAAATTTCTGGTAAACCAAGAAGGTTGGTCAATCCACCAGTCTGATCTTCTCTAACAGCTGAGGGTCCTTGGGCACTTACCTACCACCTCTGAGTCCCCATGCTCTCATTGGCAAATGGAGATATGCCATCCCCCAGCAGTGGAGAAGATTAAATAGGTATTATATGTTTAGGGAGCATGCCAGTGCACCATAAATGGTGGCTGGTATTAATACCTTTGGAGGCTGGACTGAAACCTGGAGTTGAACCCAAGGTCCTATGAGCTGGTCTCTTGGACTAAAAGGAGATCCAACCAGTCCTCCTAAAGGAAATCAGTCCTGACTATTCATTGGAAGGACTGATGCTGAAACTGAAACTCCAATACTTTGGCCACCTGATGTGAAGAACTGACTCATTTGAAAAGACCCTAATGTTGGGAAAGATTGAAGGCGGGAAAAGAAGGGGATGACAGAGGATGAGATGGTTGAATGGCATCACTGACTCAATGGACATGAGTTTGAGTAAACTCTGGGAGTTGGTGATGGACAGAGAGGCAACTTAGCAGAAGCGACTTAGCAGCAGTCCATGGGGTCGCAAAGAGTGGGACACGACTGAGTGACTGAACTGAACTGATGAGCTGGTTAATGCTTGCCGAGTGTCTCTTTTAGAGGTGGCTGTGCAAAGGATCTGGAGAAGGCGATGGCACCCCACTCCAGTACTCTTGCCTAGAAAATCCCATGGACGAGGAGCCTGGTAGGCTGCAGTCCATGGGGTCGCTAAGAGTCGGACACAAGCGACTTCACTTTCACTTTCCACTTTCATGCATTGGAGAAGGAAATGGCAACCCACTCCAATGTTCTTGCCTGGAGAATCCCAGGGATGGGGGAGCCTGGTGGGAGGCTGTCTATGGGGTTGCACAGAGTCAGACACGACTGAAGCGACTCAGCAGCAGCAGCAGCAGTGCAAAGGATCATGTGGCCACAAGGACATAGTCTCACCAGGGCCTCCGACTGGCAAGAAACAAGAGATTTGCTAGCAAAGTGCTGTAAATCAACGCCCCAATCCACCCATTTCTGGCCTAATTATTTTTATTAAGTGCGTATTGTGTGCTAGAAACTAAGTACTTTATTTACATACAATTTCTTATTTAATCCTCACAACAGCCCCTCAAGGTAGTATTATAATCCCCCATTTTAATGATGAGGAACCTGAGGCTGAGGGGGATTTAGTAATTTGCCTGAGGTCACATTGCTGGGAAGGACAGAGAGAAACCACAACCGCCTGACCTCAGAGCCTCCATCCCTAACCATCTCTAACCTTATGTGAAAAACATCCTCTCGGGTGGGAGCTGATCACTTTCCTCCCCTACAATAGAATAAACTGGGCAATCCTATCAGCCTCGTGGAGAAGGGGAATTAACAGGCGAGCCCTTGCTTGCTGGGAGGCCATGGTTTATCCTGCAACCCTGCTGGGTTTCCCAGAACCCTGAGTAAATATTTACATAATCTTGTTACATTGATCCCCAGCTTGAGACTGCAGAAAACATAGAACCAACCCATGATGGCAGACCTTTGTTGTTTGGATATATTATTTTTCAGGCCATGACAGTCTCATAGGTAGACTTATTCCTGTAGACTGTCCAGTACAGAGGACAGGGCTCTTGACTTGGAAACAAGTTTTCATCCCAACTTCACCGCTGATGAGCTATGCCACTTTGGACAACTTGAGGCTCAGTGTTCCCATCTGTAAAATGGGCATAAAGTTTGTCCCAGTATCATCATTATCACCCCTCATGGAGAACTTACAGGTATGCTAAACACTTACTTGTATCTTTGCATTAAATTCTCTCAAAAGCTCTTTGATGCAGTTACTATTTTTATCTCTGTTTTACAGTTGAGGAAATAGTCTCAGAAAAGTTAGGAAGTTTGACCAGTCATAGATCTAGTAAGAGGCAGAGCAGGATCTGAAACCCAGATGGCTCGACACAAGATTTTCGCCCTCTACCCCTCTGCCTCATCCCCCCATGTACTGCCTCTTGTAATAAGTACTGTAAAGATTTCAATGAGATAGGACATGCGAACATGCCCACCTCAAAGGTCACCCTGTCGTAGCATCCTCTGCTCCCCAAATCTCAGCCCGCACTCCTTACCAGTACCTGGAAAGTCAAGAGAGGGGCTCAGGGTGGAAGTACCCTCTTCACTGGGGCACCTCTTCCTTTCTAACTGGACTGCCCTCCATGGTGGTAGTGAGCAATGGGCCAGCCTGGATCGGCACCTGTGAGCGTGAGAGTGACTCAGGAATGGAGAGGACCAGGGAAAGAGCCTCCCGCTACAGAACAAAACCAGGCGGCAACCTGGGCTGAGGCTAATTACAGGCTGGACAGGCGGCACGAAGACCGAAGACTGGCTGATTTACACACTGATGAATCACAGCCTCAGTGCCTTTGAGGTCTAAAAGCTCCACCAGGCCACTGGGGACCCAACTAGAGTTTCTAAAACAGAAGCCCAGAAGTCCTACCCCTCATCCCAACTACCGCACCTCATACCCTCATGCCTTGCCGGCCTTCATAAGCCCATGCCTAAGCCTCTGGGGATGGCTCCATTCAACCCCAAATTCTCAAAGAGTGCGAGGAGTACTGTACCATTGGCGTGTGGTAGAATTGTCAAATATACAAAAATCGGCCACCTGGTCAAAAAATGGAAGCCAGGCAGGCTCTTCAAGTGGTCCTACAAAAAGGTAAAAAAGGGTCATTTTCCGTCAATGTAAAAAAAACAAAAAAAAAACAAAAAGCCTCCTACTACCATATCCAGAGATACGGGTGAGTCCTGCCAGGTCATGATAGACGTTCTCCTCAGCACTGGGGTTTCGGGTCAGAGAGACATCAGTTTCTGTTCCAGATCTGTCACTTGTGGCTATGTGAGCTTGGCCAAGTGACTTGACCTCTCTGAGCCTCTACTTCCTCATGTATTAGATGTGTACCATCACAGTACTAACCGTAGGATAATTAAAGGAATTCAATTGGGAAATACACGTAAAGGGCTACTTCTGCCAGTTACTTGATGGCATTGTTCCTGTCCTGAATTCTGCCTCTTCTTCCTCCAGTCCTCACACTTCTGTCTCTCACAGTTTTCACTGATCTCCACCTCCCCACAGTCCACTGGACTTGACTCCCTGTCTCTGCTTAAAGGAATTTTAGAATGAGGCCAGTTGAATTGGTAACCCAGCCCAAGTTGGCTGTGTTTGGTTAACACAGGTGGGCCCCGTGTTGTCAGTAATTGGGTCTGGAACTTTCCAACGGCTCCTTGCTTCGGTTGAAAAGGCTGGCAAGGCCACCGTCTACCCCTCCCCACTCTCATCCTCTCTTCTTTCCATAGCACTGACTATGTCACCTGCACACAGCACCGGGAGGTCACGGGCTCTTTCCATGGAAATGTTCTTTGGTTACCTGGTGATTTGCATCTTGTAACACCAAAAGCCTGGAATGCAACCAGGACATGTGACCAGTCACAGCCTGACAATGACAAAGTCACACTTTTTTTTTTAAACTCACATCTCAACCTGTCCACACCTTCCTCCTCTCTCTCACTACCATCTCTCCAAACACAACAAAGATCTATGTGTTAGAATTTTCTAGAATAACAAAACCAATAAAAAATAATGCTATTTTGTGTCAAGCACAGTGCTTAAATTAGATGACTCTGTTACTTCGAGATTTTATGTTTGGAAATGTTAAGATTCCACTGAACTCTGGGAGCTGGTGATGGACAGGGAGGCCTGGCGTGCTGCGATTCATGGGGTCACAAAGAGTCGGACACGACTGATCGACTGATCTGATCTGATCTGAACCCTCAAAGCTTTCCAGATAGTCCTGGGCCTGGTTCCTACCATTTCCTTGGGTAACCATTTTTCAGATGGCCCCTGCCCATTGCTGTCATGTGGCACTCAGCTTGTCAGGCAGAGGAGCAGTGGGATAAACCTGGTCAGTGGCCCACGCGGCCAGTGCAAGGTGTGTGTGGGGGGCGGGGGGTGGTCTGAGAGTTTTAAAAGTACCAGCCGAACTGTTACTGTTAACACCCACTGTTGGTTCAAGCATGTGGAGGGAGGAACACTGTTTGTGGGAGGGTGTGTTTGTACAGTCTTTATAGAGGGCAATTTGGTGTTATCTACCGAAATGTGAACGCTCCTATCCTCTGACCCGGCAACCCCATTCCTCAGAATTTCTTGCATTGATATATGCACAAAAGACCACAGAAATACATGATGAAAATTTGGAAATGATATTAATGTTCACCAACAAGAGAAAGCTAAAACAAACAATGGAGACTTCCCGGATGGTCTAGTGGCTAAGGCTTGGTGCTCCCCATGCAAGGGGCCCAGGTTTGATCCCTGGGCAGGGAACTAGATCCCGCATATGTCACCTGAGACCCGATACAGCCAAAGAAACAAATAAATTAAATATTGCAAAAACAAAATAAACTGTGGTCCGTCTACACTATGAAGTATTATTAGGAAGACAGTGTTAGGTCTGTATGTTGTTATTGTTGTTGTTTGGTCACTAAGTCATGTCCGACTCTTTGCGACCCCATGGACTGTATACTATGACATTAAAAAATGTTCACATACAGTGAAAAAAGCTAAAAAACAAGACTTACAAACCTGTTGTGTTTTTTGGTTTAAATGTTTGTACTTTGCATATGACTGAGAGAGAATACAATGACCGTGTTAATAGTTGCTGCTGGGAGGTGGGGGCGGGTGGGACTGGGAGGAAATTTCCCATTCTTCTTTGTTTACATTTCATGACAGGTATATATTTATCTATTTATATCTATATGATGAAAACATCCCAAAGCAGTAGATCCCTCCATTTTTATCCCTGACATCTTTATTGCAGAATCCTCCAGCAGTGCATAATAACCCCAAATAAACATTTATCCAGAGCTGACTGGAAGAAACACAAGCTGGAATCAAGATTGCCGGCAGAAATATCAATAACCTCAGATATGCAGATGACACCACCCTTATGGCAGAAGGTGAAGAGGAACTCAAAAGCCTCTTGATGAAAATGAAAGTGGAGAGTGAAAAAGTTGGCTTAAAGCTCAACTTTCAGAAAACAAATATCATGGCATCCGGTCCCACCACTTCATGGGAAATAGATGGGAAAACAGTGGAAACAGTGTCAGATTTTATTTTTCTGGGCTCCAAAATCACTACAGATGGTGACTGCAGCCATGAAATTAAAAGATACTTACTCCTTGGAAGGAAAGTTATGACCAACCTAGATAGCATATTCAAAAGCAGAGACATTACTTTGCCAACAAAGGTTCATCTAGTCAAGGCTATGGTTTTTCCTGTGGTCATGTATGGATGTGAGAGTTGGACTGTGAAGAAGGCTGAGCACCGAAGAATTGATGCTTTTGAACTGTGGTGTTGGAGACGACTCTTGAGAGTCCCTTTGACTGCAAGGAGATCCAACCAGTCCATTCTGAAGGAGATCAGCCCTGGGATTTCTTTGGAAGGAATGATGCTAAAGCTGAAGCTCCAGTACTTCGGGCACCTCATGCGAAGAGTTGACTCATTGGAAAAGACTCTGATGCTGGGAGGGATTGGGGGCAGGAGGAGAAGAGGACGACAGAGGATGAGATGGTTGTATGGCATCGCTGACTTGATGGATGTGAGTCTGAGTGAACTCCGGGAGTTGGTGATGGACAGGGATGCCTGGCGTGCTGTGATTCATGGGGTCACAAAGAGTCGGACACAACTGAGCGACTGATCTGATCTGATCTTGCTGTTTACAAAGCACTTTCACAGATAAAATAATATCAAAATTTCACACCATCCCTGTGAGACTGTCCCCATTTTACAGATGAGAAAACAGAGACTCAGAGAGGAAAAGTGATTCTGCCCCATGTCTAAGGGTGGTTGGCACAGCAGGATAAGAAACCTAGGTTTTCCTGCTCCAGTGCCAGGCACCTTCCCAGCCCTCCCAGCCAAGGCCTGCAGTGTTCCTCCAAGGCCAGGATCAAGTGATGCTGCCTCAGATCTTCTCTGGTCCAAGGTAAAAACTAGGATACCTGGGCATGGCTAAGAAAGCTGAGGGGAGAGGGAAAAAGAGCAGAGTGGGGAAAGGTGAGGAGCTTGGTGGAGAACAGAGATTCAAAAGGGGTTGAGAAGGACAAGAGCATGTTGGAATGTTTAGTAATTAAATGTGTAGGCCATCAGGGCTTCCCAGATGGTGCTAGTGGTAAAGAATCTGCCTGCTAAAGCAAGAGACATAAGAGACATGGGTTTGATCCCTGGGTTGGGAAGATCCCCTGAAGGAGGGCATGGTAACCCACTCCAGTAGTCTTATCTGGAGAATCCCCATGGAGAAGCCCCCTGGTGGGCTACAGTCCATAGGGTTGCAAAGGGTCAAACATAACTGAAGTGACTTAGCACGCAAGCACGCATGCATCAGGAAGCCAGCAAGACCCTAACATGTGCCTCCTTCCCGCAGCTGCTTCATCATCTGGGGGCTGAGTCATTTGTCACCGTCTTGCTCTCGCCTGTATGAAAGCAGAGCCTCAACCTCCATGTGGTAGTGAGGTGGCTCCCATCTAAGGTATGTCACAGGAACTTCTGCCCAGAAGGCCCTTAGGGGTCTGTCCTCAGAGCCTCCGGTGGAAGAAGCCATCTCAGGGCCTTTCTGTAGTGTTCATCTGCTAGTTTAACATGCTCCTGTGGCTCCCATGCCCTTTGGAGTAAGCTTAACCTCCATCACCTGATTCACCAGGCCTTTTGTGATCTGGCACCTACTCTTCAAGCTCATCTCCAGTTATTTCTCATTGAACATTCTTATGACCAACCCAGACAGCATATTAAAAAGCAGAGACATTACTTTGCCAACAAAGGTCCATCTAGTCAAACTATGGTTTTTCCAGTGGTCATGTATGGATGTGAGAGTTGGACTATAGAGAAAGCTGAGTGCCAAAGAATTGATGCTTTTGAACTGTAGTGTTGGAGAAGACTCTTGAGAGTCCCTTGGACAGCAAGGAGATCAAACCAGTCCATCCTAAAGGAAATCAACCCTGAATATTCACTGGAAGGACTGATGCTGAAGCTGAAGCTCCAATACTTTGGTCACCTCATGAGAAGAACTGCTGGGAAAGACTGAAGGCAGGAGGAGAAGGGGACAACAGAGGATGAGATGGTTGGATGGCATCACTGACTCAATGGACATGAGTTTGGGTAGACTCTGGGAGTTGGTGATGGACTGGGAAGCCTGATGTGCTGCAGTCCATGGGGTTGCAAAGCGTTGGACACTACTGAGGGACTGAACTGAACTGATTCTACATACTGGCTCCAGTCAGCCAGACTCCTCTCCTCTCTCCGTCTCTGTCTTCTCCAATCTATCTTATATGCCAGGGAATACTCACTGCCCCAGTTTCTCCAAGCCAACTGCTACCCAAGCTTCAAGTCTCAGCCCAAACAGAACATTGTCTGGGGAAATTTACTGATAGATGGCCCTGACATCATCGCCTCCCCCATCACCCCCGAGTAGTTGCCTCTCGCTCCTTGGGTCTTCCTCCCTCCAGCACTACACTGCTTTACTATGGCTTCGTCACTTGTCTCTCGCCTTGGCTAGACTAGCTCAGAGGCAGGTGTGCTAGAGGAATCCCTGCTGCTGCTACTAAATCGCTTCAGTCGTGTCCAGCTCTGTGTGACCACATAGATGGCAGCCCACCAGGCTCCCCCGTCCCTGGTACTCTCCAGACAAGAACACTGGAGTGGGTTGCCATTTCCTTCTCCAATGCATGAAAGTGAAAAGTGAAAGTGAAGTCGCTCAGTCGTGTCCGACTCTTAGCGACCCCATGGACTGCAGCCTACCAGGCTCCTCTGTCCATGGGATTTTCCAGGCAAGAGTACTGGAGTGGGGTGCCATTCCCTTCTCCGACAGGAATCCCTGAGAACATAGTTAATGAATGAGGGACGTCATAGCATGGTGGTTGCCAGTCTGATACCCACCATAGGTGACAGGTATCAGACCTCAGCGATGGAACTTTGCCTTGCATCCCTGGCAGGTGTCACAGGAATCTTGCTTGCTGCCTTCATCCACAGGGAAAGTTCCTCTCTGCCTTTGTCTGGCAAATCTAAAGCTTTGAATAAGGTATGTTACAAAGGGCAGTAACTACTGGGAGATGTGCTGTGAGAAATTTCTGGCAGGTTCTAACCACCATTCTTTAGGGGGGGAAACAGGACACCCTCAGGTGTGCAAAGTGCTAATAGAAGCAGAGGGCTGTGACCAGGCTCACGAGGTCCGGAGTCCACTCCCCTGCCTCCAGGCCAGACTGGCTCATTGGCAGACAAGAGGGTGCCTCCTTGGATTATCAGTAGAAGGGTATTTTATTAATATTATTAGCTGTGTAGTAATGGTTCCATGAAAGATAAGCACTCACAGGGAGGATGGCATCATAACCTCCCAGCACTCAGGACATGGAAGCAGGTCTCCACATCATAAGGTCTGGGTGCATCCCTCAGGCCAGCATGAGTGCCCAGGGCGAGGAGAAGGAAAGCAAGCAGGCTCTCTCAAGAGAGGGCAAAGAAAACACTGTAAGATCAGACCTTGGATGCACAAAATCATCAGGGTCACAATCCGGCACCTGCCGTTTACAATCAACCTAGCCCTGCCCTGGGCACACAAGGTCCTAGCCACCCAGCATCTCACTGGCTCCTCACAACCCCTCCAGGCTTGGGAAGGAGCTGGGCTGAGCAGGCTTTGGCTCTGGCTCCCAGAGGTCTCAGCCCTAAGCAAAGAGCTGGGAATTAAGGAGCCAAGATATTTGGTTGCCACTCTGAAGCCCTCTGGTTTTGACATTCTGCTTCTCAGTTCCGAAAGAAGAGAGAGATGGAACAGTCCAGGCCATGTGCCCCACTGTCCACAGGCCCCCGAGTCCACACTTTCAGTAACTATCTGGGCACCTACTATGGTCCAGGCACTGTTCCACACTGTCAGAAAACTAGGAATAGAAAAACAACTAAAACAGATTTTAAAAACATAAATCCTGCCCTCATGGAGCTTACATTCTCATACTGTAGCATTTATGAGTGGCTACAAGAGACACAATTTTATTTTTTATTGGTGTATAATTGCCTTACAGTGTCATGTTAGTTTCTGCTGTACAATGAAGTAAATCAGCTCTATGTATACGTATATCTTCTCCCTCCCACCCTACACCATCCCACCCCACCAGGTCATCATAAAGCACCGAGCTGAGCTTCCTGTGCTTTGCAGCAGGTTTCTGCTACCTACCTATGTCACATACGGTAGTGTATACATGTCAATCCATGATTTGAAAGGACACACGTACCCCAGTGTTCGCTGTAGCACTGTTTACAACAGCCATGGAAGCGATGTGAATGTCCATGGATGGATAACAGATAAAGAAGATGTGGTATGTGTATGCAGTGGAACATTACTCAGCCACTAAATGGAATGAAATAAAGTCATTTGTAGAGACATGGATGGTCCAAGAATCTGTTATACAGAGTAAAGTATGTCAGAAAGAGAAAAACGAATATATATTAATGCACATATGTAGAATCTAAAAAAAAAAAAAATGGTACTGATGAACCTATTTCCAGGGCAGGAATAGAGATGCAGACATAGCAAATGGACATATGACATGATCTTAAATGATACGAGGGTCTGGAATTCAACAGCACTGGGTCACATCATAAGAAAAGTGTACCTTTCAAATTCTCTTTTCTTTTCACACACTTTAAAGGAGGTCTCAGTCTGCTGATAGCCCCTTTTAACAAAAAGGGCAAGGTGGCAGGAGCCAGTGAGAAGTTTATCCCATTGCTGGATTTTCACCCTATTTAGTAAAGGGCTTCCCTGATGGCTCAGAAGGTAAAGAATTTGCCTGCAATGCAGGAAACTCAGGTTTAATCTCTGGGTCAGGAAGATCCCCTGGAGAAGGCAATGGCAACCCACTCCAGTAGTCTTGCCTAAGGAATTTCATGAACAGAGGAGCCTGGTGGGCCACAGTCCATGGGGTCGCAAAGAGTCGGACACAACTGAGGGACTAACACTTAAGTAACAGTTAACGTGTATCTGTGGCCAGTGATATTGATTTTCCATCGAAGGTAGATAGAGTCGCTTTCTAAATGTAAATTCTCTGATCAGGGAGTCATTTTAAAGAAGGCTGTAAGAGGCTAGCCATAGGACAGCTGACCAGTGGCTAGAGCAAAGCACTGGGTTTGGGGAGCCTTGAACTAGGTGGTGTGACTGAAAGCACTTCTGCATCTCGAGACTGAGACACGCTCATGTTACCTATTGGGGGGGTTTCAAAGAACCAGTCAGGGTAGCTTCACTGCTTCATGCTTAAATGAATCCCACGCCCGTCTCCCTCACTCCTGCACTCTCCCATCTCCACTGCACTGGCCCCACGCTGTCTCCAGCAGAGAGGCCACAGCAGCTGAGTCTGGAGCCAGACAGCAAACACCCTGCCCGCCCGCCCTCTGCCGCCAGTAATCTCTCTGCCTTATCTCAATCCCCACACTTTCACTGAGGGCAAAGGTCATTCTCAGGAAGCTCCATCCACACCAATGGCCCTTCTTCCCAGAAGCTAGGCTCCTCCTGCTCTGAATGACAGAGAACTAACTGCCTGCCGCCCCCACCGAATCCCATTTATCTCTAGATCCACAGCTTCGCGCTGGCTCGGTGTCAGAGGCACCGGAGGAGAATTACCAGAACGTAAGGGCCCTGGGCCCTGTGCAGACTCGCTGAGTCAGAGTCATTGCAAGAAGGGGCCTGGAAGACTGCATTCTGTGACCCTGCCAACTGTGTTTGTGAAACCATGTAACTCAGATTGGGACTTGAGCCCACATGCTTTTAACTGAGTTCACACACCTTGTTTCAGGACTCAAGGAAGCTCAGGTTCTTAATGTCTCATCACAGAAAGAGTTCATTGAGAGACCAAGTGATAGGTAAGAAAAGGATTTATTTAGGGAGAAACAGACTCCACAGATGGAGTGAGGGTGATCTCAGAAGGATAGAGGCCTTGGGAGAAACACACTCTGCAGACAGAGTATGGGCCATGCCAAAAGGCAAGAGTGGCCTTGAAATATGGTGTGGTTAGTTTTTATAGGCTGGGTAATTTCATAGGCTAATCTACGGGAGGAGTTTTTCAACTATTTGGGGGAAGGGGCTGGGATTTCCAGGAATCGGGCCACTGCCCACGTTTTGGTCTTTATGGTTGGCCTTGGAACTGTCTTGGACTAATGGGTGTATCATTTAGCCTGCTGATGTGTTTCCATGAGCATATCCTGAGGGCTCAAGGTCTAGTGGAAGTTGACTCGTCTGCCGTCTTGGACCCATTTGGACCCATCTTGGACCCAGTTTATGCCGTGTCCTATGGCCGTGTCATTCTTTCAAAGCTGTGCCCTGCCCCTTCTCCTCCTGTTTCATTTGGATCTGTGGGTCAGGAAGTTCTTGGTTTGAAAGACCTGCTCAGTGGGCTTCCTGTGTGGCCAAAGAATGACCCGCAGTTGCATTATCAAGGCAGCAAGCGCAGGTGCTTGGGCTTTGGAGTTGAGCAGACCTGGATTCAAATCTCCACAAGGAAGTGGCTGAGCTGCCTCAGGCAAGTGGCTTACCCACTCTGAGCCTCAGTCACCTTGGCTAGAAAAGGGGGTAACAGTGCCTCCAATGCATGCTCTGGTTGTTGGAGGATTCTGTGACCTAGGGTATATACATTGCATGATACAGGGACCGACTGAGAGTAAGAGCTAATGGAGCACTTACTGGCTGGCATTGTTAGGACTGTTTTTAACCCTGGCCACCTAAAGGGACTCAGAGTGGTCAGCAAGAGGGGAGAAGGAAGGAGACGAGTGAGAGGAGGAAGCAGAGCCCAAACGATCCACACCATCCAGATATTATCTGCCCCTTTCCCTTCAAATCCTTGGCATCCCTGAAGCCAGAGGCCAGGATTCTCAGTCATCCCCCTGGACGTGGGGCCGAAGTTACCAAGACATCCACAGATGCGAGGCAGAACTTCCCCGGGAGCAATCAACTGAGTGGATGGTGGACAACCAAGAAGGGCAACCTAGGGCCCGTATTATGGATGAGGGGGTCAGGAAGGCCCTGCCTCTTCACCGACAGAGTGGGCGCTCCTGTTGCCTCCACTTCTTTTTTCACCTGTTTGAGGTTACAAACAGGAAATCCACATGGAGATCAGCACTCTCATTCATTCCTTCCTCCCCTCTTTCAGCAGATCCTCACTGAGGGTCTGTGGGGTGTCCATGCTTGGTATAGAGAATCCACCACAGGACAGCTGTCTTCTGCTTCACCTGCCTTGTTTTGCAGATGAGGAACCTGGAGCCCTGGAAGGTGAAGTGACCATCAGCGCCAGCAAGTGGCAGCCCTGGCACCCTGGTTTGTCATTTCTTCCCACTCCGCTCCCTGCCCGCATGAAGCGCAGGCCAACAGGGTCCTGAGAATGCTTTTCTCTCAGCCTGCATCTCTGGCATAATGGCCAGAGCATGGGAATTCTATGCAAGTGGAATGAATGAACAGTTTGAAAGCTAGTCTCCTACTGGGACCAGAGAGTATAACACAGCGAGGGCAGCGCTTCTCAAACTCCAGTGTGCGCGTGAATCACCTGGGGACCATGTTCAAATGCAGATGCCAGATGCTGATCCAGGGAGTCTGGGATGAGCTGGGGGTTCTGTGTTCCTAGCAGGCTGCCCGCCCCAGACAGTAACTTGAACTGTATAGAGCACCCTCTGGAGCCAGACTGCCTGGATTTGAAGCCCAACTCTGCACAGCCTTGAGCCAGTTACTGCGCCTGGGTTTTCTCACCTGCCAAGGCAGATGAGTGACTTACTGTAAGAGGACTTGCTTTATAGAGTCAGTGGCAAGGTTAACGAGTTAATATGTGTTAAGCACTTTGCCCAGTGCCTGGCACATATTAGGTGCTCAAAAAACATTGCTTGTTATTACAGGGTACAAGGAAAACCTTCTGTATAGTGGGGCAACCCCCCCCCACTCCCTACTGTCCTGGCCGCACCCCCAGGGGACTCAGTATCTTCCTCTGCAGCATCCAACCAGCCTTGGTCCAAACCACTCTCAAACGGCCCTGATTCCAAAAAGGCTGAATCTGTCTCACCGAGATGATGGTCTGAGCAGCACAGGGCTCTTCCCCACCCCTCCTGCCACCCCCAACCTGGATGTCACACAGCTGTGTGAGTGGGACGGATTAGAAGGTGCCACAGGCAGAAACAACAGAATTCTGCCTTGTAGAACTCGAGTTCCAGCTGGCAGGGGTTTAGGTCTGTTTTCTCTAAAAGCCTCTCAGATCTGTCAGGAGGCAAAGAGCTTTCGTCTGCAAGATCCTGAAGAGCCAGGATATAATAAAGATCCATGCAGTAACTGCTGAATCCCACTGATATCATCGGAAAGAAGGCAGGAATGCCTATCAGGGAGTTTTCAGAAGACATAAATTAATAGTCCTTTGGGGCTGGCAGGTCAGCAAGGTCTTAAGAAAAACTAGAAAAAACTCAGAACCAGGCGCCCAAAGTTTGGCTTCTCTTTTTTTCCTGGTTGGAAGATTGTTTTTCTCTATTCTCAGCAACCCACCCACCGCCCCCCACCCTGCAAACTGTAACATTCCTGCCCCCCAGTAACATGTGCCTCCCACCCTATTGTTCATACTGAGGCATAAACGGCTGTCAGCAGCTCGAATGAAGTCTGAAACTTTTGTTTTCCCCAAGATCCACATCTTTAGCTAAGGAGAAAATATCCCACTAAGAAACATCTTAGACATCAGTCATGGGGAAAGGGCAGCTAGGTAGAAACTGATGTGGCTTCAAGGTCGGGAAACCCTAAGTTAGAATCCCGGTCCTAACATTTACCAGCTTGGACGAGTCACTGAGTTCCTCTTCTGTAAAATAGGGCCAGCACCTCCTGTGCAAAGCAACATGGGATTAGAGATAATGTATAGGACACACCAAGGATAATCCCAAACACTGGCAACTCCTCAATTAGTGGTTGTGTTTATGACCCCCTTGGAGCGCCCTGCCTGACCTCCCCAGGCTGGACTGAGCCTACCCACTCCGTCCCAGCCTGTCTCCTCCTCCACTTGCACTCAGCAGCTAGACCACTGGAGGCATTCATTTCTTTGTGTGTATCCTTGCCCTGCTCTCCACTGTGAGCTCATTGAGGGCAGGGACCTCGTCCAATTTATCTCCGATCTTTGTGTCCCACACAGGGCTGGCATCATAAAGGGGCCCATCTGAATTCCAGACCCTGACCTTAGAGATAAAGGGAGCCCTCCTGGGTGCCTGCCTTCATTCGTCCTTGGGGCTGAGGCTTGGCTGAAGGAAGAGGGTCTAGTGGGGAAGCACTGTGGCCACCCCCAGACCCTCAGTCTCTGGGCTCTACAGCACATCCAGAACTGGTGTGTGGTTTCTTTCTGGTGAACAACCTCAGTTTGATCCCAGCTCCCTGGCATGGGAGAGGTCCTGGCGTGTGCAGGCAGGGAAGCTCTAAGCTCTGGGTTGGGCATTGGCCCCATTGTTTCGTTCTCTCTCTCTTATCTCGTTAGTTAGTGATTAACTGCTCTTTGAAGGTTTCCCAGCCTCCAAAGCTCCCCCAGGAGCACAGGTGGCCACTGGGTTGGAGCAGGAGAGCCTGACTCAGGCCAAGTTGTCTCTGCTAGACAGAGAGAACCAGAGGCACAGCCTTGTGGGGGTGCTGCCGCTGGCACTGTGCTAACTTTCAAGGTTTGCTGGGAAGGGCACTTGAGGCGTGTCCCCAAGTGCTGGTTCCTTGGAAGAGAGACAGAGAGAAGAGTGGGGGGGGGGGAGGGGGGAGGGTGCAGGGGGGTGGGGAGAGGTGTGCATGGGGGAGGTGTCTGGAGGGAGAAAACTAGGACCTGGGAGAAAGAGGCTTCACTCTCACCACTCCCGCCTCCGCCCACCCCCCAGGACCTTTCTGTACAAACCCTGATCCATGCAGCTTCATCAGATAAAAGCTACATTAACAGACAGCCTCCAGCTTAGGAGCCAGAGGGGGCTGGAGGGCTTCCTTAGTGGCACAGACGGTAAAGAATTCACCCACAATGCAGGAGACCTGGATTAGATCCCTGGATTGGGAAGATCCCCTGGAGAAGGGCATGGCAACCCACTCCAGTATTCATGCCTGGAAATTCCAGGGACAGAAGAGCCTGGCAGGCTACAGTCCATGGGGCCACAAAGAGTCAGACATGACTGAGCAACTAACACTTTCACTTTCCTGTAAGCTGGAACAAGCGCCTCTCACCTTTCTCCAGCAACCCCTCCCTGAGGTGGGCCACCAAGGAGACCAGGTGGAAGCAGGCGGCTTGGAGGAGTGTCATCTAGAACTCTCCAGGAGACACAAAGTCCTTTTCATTCAGAATGTCAGTCTCTCCTCCATCTTTTCTTTTCTTTAACACCACGATTTTTGATTTGAGGTTTGGACTTCCATAGAGAGACTGTCAGGAGACCTATGAATGCCAACCCCCAATACACACAATCAGCAAACAATTGGGAATAGGCATCAAAGTACGGTTTTCTGGGAACGGACTTCTACATTCAGCCAAAGTGATATAACTACATTTTACCCTAAAACCCTTGAGTTACTTCCTGTTTATTCCATTGCTTTTACAGGGGAGGAGAGGGTAGCAAACCCTTATGACATGGACGGCCCTTTCTGCCCTCTGTTACCCTCTTCTTTGGCTCTGGGCCAAAGAATCATGGGATCATGGCATTTGGGACCCTCTAGCGCAATGGCACCCCACTCCAGTACTCTTGCCTGGAAAATCCCATGGACAGAGGAGCCTGGTGGGCTGCAGTGCATAAGGGCGCTAAGAGTCGGATCCGACTGAGCGACCTCACTTTCACTTTTCACTTTCAAGCATTGGAGAAGAAAATGGCAACCCACTCCAGTGTTCTTGCATGGAGAATCCCAGGGACAGGGGAGCCTGGTGGGCTGCTGTCTATGAGGTTGCACAGAGTCAGACACGACTGAAGTGACTTAGCAGCAGCAGCAGCAGCACCTTCTTTGCCCAGGCCCCTGGCCTTTGCCATTGCTGTTCCCTCTCTCTGCCCTGAGATTTCCTCCAACACTTCTACAGCTGCCCCTTCTCATAGTTCAAGTTCAGCTCCAGTGTTCTGCCCTCAGGGCTGAATCAGCATCACCCTCGATGCGCCACCCCCTCCCCCCAGTTCCCCACAGCACACTGTTTATGTTTTCACTGCGTGTGCTAGGTCTTGCTTTGCTTATTTATCTAGTCTTAATTTACTGTCTAGAATGTAAGCTCCCCAAGGGCAGAATTTTGTGGGGCTCCTGTCATAGCTCCAGTGGCTGGCAGAGCAGTTAGGATTCAAAACATTTATAGGAAGAATGAATGTGTGTGGAGCTCTCTTTGGGTTCTCAGAGGGGTTGGTTTTAAACTCCCAAGTTTAAAAACTAAGACACAGATCCAGAGAACAGACTTGTGGAACAGGGGTAGGGTGTAGGGTGAAAGAGAAGAGTATGGATTAGGAGATTGGGATTGACATATATACAGAACCACGTATGAAAATAGAGAGCTAGTGGGAAGCTGTTGTACAGCACAGGGAGCTCAACTCTGTGCTCTGTGATAACCTGGAGGGGTGGGATGGGGGAGGCATGGGAGGGACATCCAAAAAGGAGGGGATATATGTGTCAGTTCGGTTCAGTTGCTCAGTTGTATCCAACTCTTTGCGACCCTATGCACTGCAGCGCGCCAGGCTTCCCTGTCCATCACCAACTCCCAGACCTTGCTCAAACTCAGGTCCTTCGAGTTGGTGATGCCAATCAACCATCTCATCCTCTGTCTTTCCCTTCTCTTCCTGCCTTCAATCTTTCCCAGGATCAGGGTCTTTTCCAATAAGTCAGTTCTTCGCATCAAATGGACAAAGTATTGGAGCGTCAGCATCAGTCCTTCCAATGAATATTCAGTGTTGATTTCCTTTAGGATTGACTGATTTGATTGACTGGATATATGTATACATATAGCTGATTCACTTCGTTGTACAGCAGAAAATAGCACAATGCTGTAAAGCAACAATATCCCAATAAATAAAAAAATAATAATATAAAACTAGGGCTCTAAGGAGAAGGCAATGGAAAGCCACTCCAGTACTCTTGCCTGGGAAATCCCTTGGGCAGGGGAGCCTGGTGGGCTGCAGTCCATGGGGTCGCAAAGGTCGGACACGACTGAGCGACTTCACTTTCACTTTTCACTTTCATGCATTGGAGAAGGAAATGGCAACCCACTACAGTGTCCTTGCCTGGAGAATCCCAGGGATGGCGGAGCCTGGTGGGCTGCCATCTATGGGGTTGCATGGAATCGGACACGACTGAAGCGACTTAGCAGCAGCAGGGCTCTAAATCAGAACTCAACAGAATGTAGCCCTTGAGCCACATCCTGTCCACTATCTTTGTACTGTCTTCAAGATAAAACGTTCTTTACATTTTTAAATGATCAAAAAAAAAAATCAAAAGGAGAATAAGATTCAATAGCATGTGAAAAACATATACAGTTCAGATTTCAGTGCCCATCACTGAAATTATACTGGAACACAGCCACAGTTATCCATTTATATATTCTCTGAGGCTGCCCTCACATTATAACAGCAAAGCTGAGTAGTTGTAACAGAGAGGGTCTGGCTGGCTAAGTCCAAAATATCTACTGCCTGGGCCTCTACAGAAGAAATTTGCCAACCCCTGTTAGAGGTAGAGGTGGAATCCAGTTACATATGGGAAAGGGTGAAGGAAGGGGAAAAAAATAAAAATAAAAGAGTAAAGAGAGGAAAATAGAAACAATAAGAAAAGCAAAGCATTTTATTGAGCACCTACTGCATACCACGCAGTGTGTTTAGTGCTTTACTTACTTTATTTCTTGCATGAAAGTGAAAGTGAAATTGCTCAGTCGTGTCTGACTCTTTGTGACACCATGGACTATAAAATCCATGAAATTCTCCAGGCCAGAATACTGGAGTGGGTAGCCATTCCCTTCTCCAGGAGATCTTCCCAACCCAGGGATCAAACCCAGGTCTTCCACATTGCAGGTAGATTCTTTACCAGCTGAGCCACCAGGGAAGTCCAAGAATACTGGAGTGGGTAGCCTATCCCTTCTCCAGCAGATCTTCCGGTCCCAGGGATTGAACCTGGGTCTCCTGCATTGCAGACAGATTCTTTACCAACTGAGCTACATGCATGTGTACTAAGTCACTTCAGTTGTGTCTGACTCTTTGCAACCCCATGGACTGTAGCCCGCCAGGCTCCATTGTCCTTTGGATTCTCCAGGCAAGAATATTGGAGTGGATTACCATGCCCTCCTCAGGAAATCTTTCCAACTCAGGGATCAAACCCATGTCTCTTATGTCTCCTGCATTGGCAGACGGGTTCCTTACTACTAGCACTACCTGGGAAGCCCTACTTTATTTCTTAGCTCCAAACAAAACTTCAGGTAGAGGCATAATCTTTGGTCAGAAAGCCTTCATCTTCAAACTCTATGCTTCTTCTGGGCACCTATTGCCTGACCGCCCAGTTCTCTCTCTGTCATGAAGACACCCAGTCCTGCCCCTTCCTCATAACATTTTCTATTCCAGACATTTCTCTCTGCAGAGATCAAAACTTGCTTGCCCTCTTATTCTCTTTAAGTCCTGCTGTCTGCTAAGCAATAGCAGAAGTGAAATTTTTTCTCTGTATTACTTCTACCCTTATCCAAGCTGTCTAACATAGTAGATGGCACATAGTAGGAATTCAGTAAATATTTGCTAAGTGACTAAATTACACAATCAACCACACAGAGCCTGAGTTCAATTAACCACCATGCCCTAGAGCAGGGGACCCCAGTGTGGGGCTCTTCTGAGAGGAAGATGGTTGGCAACAGACAGGTCCTTCCTGACAACGTTGTTGTGTTACAACCCACCAAAGACCACTCCATAGACACCTGAGGGCTTGCAGCCCGCTCCCCCGCCTTCCTGCTCTACTGTTCTTCCTGTGCAGCTGCCCACCTCTAGTCCTCCAAGGCCCTCCCTGTCCATTCTGCTTGTCCTATCACTGTTCGAGGCTCTTGGCTGATTCAGGGGAAAACATGTCACAGGATGAGAGTTGGCTAGAATGGACAAGCAACAGAAGTGGGAGTGGATTATATCTGGAAATTGCCCTTCCCCTGTGTTTGCGTCAAGACAGGAATAGAAGGAACCAGCCAGGAGGTTCCATCAGAAACCAACCCCTGGCAACCTCCCCTTGTGATAAGAGATGACAACACATTTGTCTGGTATTTCCTGTGAGAGGTGATGACTCTCGCTTTGGTGGCTGGTTTGTGAAAGAGGACAAGTCCCCTTGTGAAAGAGAAGAAAGTTCATGAGCACCAGCTCTGGGAATTCAAAGAGAGAAGGGGAGTGTCAGGGGACTGGGAGAGAATAATTTCAGAAGAAGTATGACTGATACGTTAGTGATGCCAGCCGGGAGAGAGGTGTGTGCTTCTGGCTCACGTATTCCGTGTGTTTTTGATGACACTATCAGCCGAAGGCTCTCCATTTCCTTCTGTCTCCTCCATGTTTGGCTTCTGGGGGCAGCTACCAATAATTCCTGGGGGAATCCCAAGATTGGAAGTAGGGCAAAGACCCTGGGTCACAAAGTCTCTCTTCTCAGGTAACAGCAAGAACTGGAGGAAGAAAACCAGATGGCAGCAAAAGAAAAGAACAAGGCAGATCAATCCTGGAAACCCACAGCAGAAAAAAGTTGGACTGACTGGATTTCTTTGACTTTCAGATGTGACCCACCATTTCTAAGGTAGAGCAGGAACCTCTCTAAGAATTTCCCCACCTGCACCTTCAGTTTGCCAAATGCCATTGTCTTTTCCAGGGTGAGTTTGCCGTTTTTGCACCAGCAAAATACAGCTTACTGTCTTTTTCATTCAAATAAAAGTGACTTTATTGAGGGGAGTCCAGGGTTGAAAGAAATATATATTCATACAACTTAATTCACTGCTAAAAAACATAGAAAGTGAAAGTCACTCAGTCATGTCCGACTCTTTGTAACCCCATGGACTATACAGTCCATGGAAAGCTCCCGGCCAGAATACTCTAGTGGGTAGACTTTCCTTTCTCCAGGGGATCTTCCCAATCCGGGGATTGAACCCAGGTCTCCCGCATTGCAGGTGGATTCTTTACACATGGGAAGCCCCAAAAAATATATATGAAAGCCAATTTAAAGATGAACTTCATTAGGGAATTCCCTGGTGGTCAGTGGTTATGACTCCATGCTCTCACTGCTAAAGGCCCAGGTTCAATCTCTGGTCAAGGAACTAAGATCTCACAAGCTGTGCAGTGCAGCCTAAATAAATAAATAAAAATTGTGTGTGTCCTTGACCAGAAATATAAAGCCAAAAGCTTAACTTAAAAAAAAAAAGGGAAGGATCATCCTTAAAGGCAGGAAAGGAGGTTCAATCTCACTGATCATCAGAGAAGCATAAACCAACACAGAAAAGGCCACTCACATCCTTTGAACTAGCAAAACTAAAAAGTCTGATGATAATAAATGTTGGCCAGGAGGTAACAAGGAAGGTGTTCTAAGCCACTGCTAGTTCAGGACTGGGGATTGTTGTAAACGCTTCGGAGAGCTGTTTCCCAATTCTAGTCAAGAAGAAGATATGCATGCCCATGACCTGGTAAATCCACGTCCAGATATGACTGCTGGGAAACTTTAGCACATAGTCACAAGATGGTGGGACAAAGAGATTCATTGCATCACTATTTGTAAAATGACTGATTGGAAAACCCTCGATGTGCTTCAGTGGGAAAATGGATGAATAAATTGCAGCAGCATCCACATTCATTGCTTCATTTATTCTTTCCTTCCTTTTGCATTTCACAAATTTGCAAGAGTTTTTATCAATATGAGTGCAAATCACCTGGGAAGCTTGTTTAAAAGGCAAGATTCCTGGCCTCTTCCTCAGAGTCTGAGTCTTAGATATGGGAGAGGTTCAAGGAGGAGAGATTTTTTGCGAGTACTAAGTGCGATGCCAGTGCATGTGGTCTTTGGGTCAGTGTGTATCTGATCATTCATCCCGAGGTTAGATTTAAAGCTGAATTATAAAACTAGGTGGGCTATATGCGGACCTTTGTTGTTCATCACATTCTAGATAAAGAGTCCTGCATTGCCTGGGTTGGGAGGATCAGAAGGAAAGGGTTTACCTGGAATTTTTCCTCTATAGAGTTCAGTCCTCTCAAGTGAAATAAGAAAGCCAAACCAGCGGATGGCTCCATTTCGCCTTCCATTCTTCACTTCTGTGATTCTGTCTCTAGAGCGGCACATTGCTGAGTAACTAAGCACAGTTTTCCAAAGGAGCCCATAGCACTACCTCTACATTCAACAGCATTCCTTTAACCAGAATTCTGTTATTGCCACTTCTGGCTCCTTAAATCCCCATGTGGTCCCCATGCGCTCCCAAAGCATTTTCATCAAAGAAGCATTAAGTTATGTTTAGAGACTCTTTCCGGGTTGAAACGCAGACAATTGGATTCTAGCGGCTTGAAAAGTCAATACATACATGGCAGATATCAAAACTGTAAAACCCAGAATATCTGATTAATTATTTGACAGCTGTTAAACTGGATAGGGTTCAGGCAAAGGTTGGCCAAATTTCCTACATGTACTTCCCTGCCTCTGTGGACAAGGGAAAATAATATTGACTAAAGGTTCAAATAAAACCTTGATTCTGTGCCATCTATTTTCTCATGAATTTTGGCCATTGTGGAGGCCCCGATCTGACCTAAAATCTTTGCCTTTGGGTCTTTTCTAACTTTTGAATTGTATTATTAAGTGCTGATGAGGTAAAGGATAGGGCTTCCCAGCTGGTTCAGTGGTAAAGAATCTGTCTGCAATGCAGAAGACCTGGGTTCGATCTCTGGGTTGGAAAGACCCCCAAGAGGAGGAAATGGCAATCTACTCCACTATTCTTGCCTGGAAAATACCATGGACAGAGGAGCCTGGCGGGCTATAGTCCATGAGGTTGCAGAGTCAGACACAACTGAAGCGACTGAGCAGACGAGGTACAGGCTGGAGCAAGGTGGCTTTTGTAGCTCCAAGACACATTCAGTTAACACATATCTGTGGGTAGACCTGGTGGAAGATCAGATGCCCTTGTTCTGGCCTGATGGCCCTCAGATCCATCCCCTAGTCCTTTGTCTTCTCAGCACCCCTCCCCTTCTGCTCTCTTCCCTGGGTCTGATACCTGAGGGTGCAAGAATTTCTCAGGCTCCTATGTCAGCCAGCTTCGCTTGGGTCCGCCAGAGGGGGCGCCAGCAGGAGACAGGAGGGAAGAAGTGAGAAGCCAGGGTATTTCTTCCCTACCCTCTGTCCTGGGCGTGTTTCCAGAGGCCACCTCATTTCCTCCGTGGCTCCAGCTCCCTGCAGACCAGCCCATCAGGGGTTCTTTTTTTCAGCCTCCCTTTCTTTCTTCAGCCTATATGTACCAGTGAACTTCTGCTTTTACTGACCTATATTTACCTTACCATCTCCTATTTGACTTCAAAGATCTTCCAACATTGGGGTGACCCATTCCCTACATTAAATTCTCTCTATTGAAAACATCTGAGTTTCTATTTTCCTCTTTAGATCCTAACTGATACAGGAGGTAACTAGCCTCTCCTTTCCACCCAATTTTATAATTCTTTGTCTTCCACGTGCATCAAGGAGTTTGTCCTTTTTACACCTGTTCATCTCACTTAAGCCCACAGAATCCCTGAGACATGGACAGGGCAGGGACTCATTTTACAGAAGAGAGAACAGACCAAGAGATGCTAAGGTGATGTGTTAAGTTTGCACAACTAGGGAATGACAGAGCTGAAGCTAGAATCCAGATATCTATGAGCTGGTGTTAATTTCCCTATGACTCTCAGGCCCTTGTCTCTCTCTCCAACTCTTACCACCAGAATTCTTTAGGGGTCAAAATAAGGATTCATTTGGGTCTCATTTGCACTTGATGAAAAGGTGCTGTAACTATGCAAACTGCACACCCAAAGGAGTTCAAGGGAGTATTCATTTCTATTTTGGTCTTTATAAGAACATTTTGCATTTATGTCATCAAGGCTTTGTCGGCATTCTGTAAATCCTAGAACAGTGTTTCTCAAAGACAGAATTGTATGGAGAAGTGGGGTATTTCTTTAAAAAACTCAGATTCCTGCCCTCCCTCCCATTGAAATAGAAAATCTGGGGAAAGGTACTGGGAAAGTGTATTTTCATCTAATATTCCAGGTGATGCTGATGAAAAGTAAGTTTCAAGGGGCAGCTGTTCCATGAGACAGAAAAAAAGTTGTCATTGTCCACAGAGAAAAAGGAGGAATCAGTAAGGTGAGGACAGGACTGCTTTGTGGCCAATCTAATAAAGACCCAGCCCCTCAAGCTTCCATCCTGGCTAAGAGACACCACTTATGATACCCTACGTTGTGTCTGACTTAGTCTCAGACACTGCCTGGGTATGGTTCCAATTACTCTTCACAGCAACCCTATGAAGTAGCTGTCATGGTTCCTATTTCCCACATGAGAAATCTGAACATAGATTAAATAACCGCCACTGGGTCACCCAACTATGACACAAATTCCAATTAAGTTCTGCACAATTCCCAAGTCAGGCACTTGTCTGTCCATGTTACCCTTCCCTGAATGGAGCCCGCTTCATCTCCAAATGATCATGGCAACAATTATACAATGAACTGGCTCTGTAGGGGGCATAGGATACTCTCCATGGGGTCTGGGTTTCTTACTGCTTGTTCCTGCATGGCATCCAACCCCCCTTCACACCTGCCCTTCTAAACCACCAGGTTATAGGAAGGGATTCTGGCAGGTGACATGCCCAGTGGTCTCTTGATTTTCCTTCTCAAATTTTCCCAGAGGCTCTTCTACCCCTGAACTTGGCTCAGAAGCTTCTGGTTCTGCCCCAAACAAGTAGGAAACCAAGCCTAAAGCAGCAGATGTCTGCATTAATCTATCCACAGAGGCCCCTGGGGAAGCAGCCCAACTGTTGTTCTTATCACAAATGTTTAAAAAATTAATAACATGAATGGGCAAGCGTACAAGCACAGGATACTTGACATCTGGATAATCTTACATCATCTGAGCTGCTTTTTTTTTTTTCTTTCCTAATACATTGCTTTACATGTCTGGTCACCATTCTGTTGACATAGCTACTTGGATCAGACAGGCTAACAAAACTGCCAGATGGAGATTGAGTGAGGCAGAGCAGGGCTGGGGGATTCCCAGATCAGGATGATCATACAAAGAGTGCAAAGAGGGCTTCTGACCCATAAGAAAATGTCTGATGCTCCCCCACAGCTTCAGTGTTCTCTTTTTATCCTTCCAAGAGCTGTTGTACCCCAGCTTATCTGTTCAATTTTATATATACATCTCAGTAAACATTTTTTATGTATGTGAGGCTGTCCTGGAAACAGGACAGCTTAGCTTTAGAAAGCAAAGGTATGAGTTCAAATCCAAGACCAATCACTTGCTAACTGTATCCTCTTGGACATGTTCAATAAATTCTCTGAGCCTCAGTTTACTTATCAGTAAAATGAACACAATTAAAGCATATTAAACTTTTAGAACTGCTGAAGGAAAAACATTATTTTAATTGTTTATGAAGCAGTTATCACAGCACCTAATTCAACAAATATTTCTTGAGTGCCTTCTACATGTCAGACACTGTTCAAGGCCCTAGAAACAATTGTAGTAAACAAAAAACAGTCGCTGACCTCATAGAGCTTATAAACTAGTGGCAGAGGCAGAAAATAAACAAGCAGATATATTGACAATATATCATAGCTTGACAATGGGCTTCCCTGGTAGCTCAACTGGTAAAGAATCTGCCTGCAATATGGGAAACCCCGGTTTGATTCCTGGGTCAGAAAGATTCTCCGGAGGAGGGCATGGCAATCCACTCCAGTATTCTTGCCTGGAGAATCCCATGAACAGAGGAACCTGGCAGGCTACAGTCCACGGAGTCACAAAGAGTCAGATATAACTGAGTGACTAAGCACAGCACATAGCTTGGCAGTAAGTGCTGTGAAGGGAAATAAAGCAGTGGTAAGAGAGTGGCAGAGGGGAGAGCCTATGCTGTTATTGATGAGATGGTCAGAGACGATCTCTCTGCAGAAGTGACGTCTGATAAGAAGTGTGAATGAGATGACAGAATAGACAAATGGATATCTGGGGCAAGAGCATTCCAGACAGACCAAAGAGCAGGTGCAAAAATCCTGAAGCTGGAGCATGTTTCCTTATTTAGGACCAGCCCAGAGGCAAGTGCGGCTTGGGGAAGTTTAGAAAAAGCCAAAAAGCAAAAAATAACTGATACATAGGTAGTTAAGCAGGTAGGTAGGTAGATAAGACTAAATTCATTCACTTTTCATAATATTGTCCTATCTTGGGTGGAATAATGCTAGGTACTAAGATAGACATAAAGTTGAACAAGACAGAGAATTTATCTCTGATGATCCTTGAACCATTCATTCATCTAGTAGGGGATAAAATATCTAAATAATGAGAAAAGAAAATAATAGATGTCATAAAAGAAGTGTGGTAAAAAGTATAGGAGCCTGAAAGAGAGAGTCTTTGTCTCTCATAGTCACTCTCACCACCAGAAACTTGGAGCAATTAATGAAAGAAATGACAGTTACATAAAGACATAAAACAATGGTGCCCACTGTGCTCAAAGAGACATAAAAAAAGAACTGAAGACATTTCAGCATTAACTAGAATAATACCATTGTAAATTTGAGAAATCAAATTTACAATCCAACAGAAATCCCAGAATGCTAATACTTAAAAACTAAATAACAAAGGAAAAAAACTCAACAGATGGGATTAACTGCAAATTTAATACAGGTAGATATAAAGAGAATTAGTGAACTGAAAGGTAGATCAGAAGAAATTACCCAGAAGGAAGCAGAAAGAGACAAAATGATAGAAAGTACAAAGATGAAAAGAATATAGTGAGCAGGAAACATTTTTTCAGCAATACTAGGAGAAGTTAGAAAAAGAATAGCAGAATAATGGCCTAAAAATATGGAAGAAAAGGGAAAAAAGAGTAAAAATTAATGAAATGGAAAAATTAAAATAAATTGAAAGAAAAAGCTCAAAAGTTGGTTCTTTGAAATGACCAATAAAATTGATAAAATTTTGCTGGGACAGATCAAGACAAAAAAGGGGAAAAAAGGCACAAATCAATAGCATCAGCTTTGCAAAAGAGAACATCATTATCTATACTGGAGACATTAGCAAGAAATTAAGAGGAGATTATGCGAAGAGTTGACTCATTGAAAAAGACTCTGATGCTTGGAGGGATTGGGGGCAGGAGGAGAAAGGGACGACAGAGGATGAGATGGCTGGATGGCATCACCGACTCGATGGACGTGAGTTTGAGTGAACTCTGGGAGTTGGTGATGGACAGGGAGGCCTGGCGTGCTGCAATTCATGGGGTCGCAAAGAGTCGGACAGAACTGAGCGACTGAACTGAACTGATGAACAACTTTGTATGAATAAATTTGAAATGAGCTAGACAAAATCCTAGGAAAACACTACTTACCAAAACTAATGAAAGAAGAAATTTAAAAATCTGAATAATTGTGTAACTATTAAAATAATTGATTTTTAATTAAAAATAAACTTATAAATAAAATGTCTCTGATGGCTTCAAGCAAACTTGATGAGCTATTTAAAGAAGGTATAGTGCAAACTATATACAAACTCTTCCAGAAAATAAAAAAAGTGAGAACACTTTCCATTTTACTTTGTGAGGTTCAGTTCAGTTCAGTCGCTCAGTCATGTCTGACTCTTTGCGACCCTATGAATCGCAGCACGCCAGGCCTCCCTGTCCATCACCATCTCCCGGAGTTCACCCAAACCCATGTGCATTGAGTTGGTGATGCCATCCAGCCATCTCACCCTCTGTCATCCCCTTCTCCTCCTGCCCCCAATCCCTCCCAGCATCAGAGTCTTTTCCAATGAGTCAACTCTTCGTATGAGGTGGCCCAAGTATTGGAGGTTCAGCTTTAGTATCAGTCCTTCCAATGAACACCCAGGACGGATCTCCTTTAGAATGGACTGGTTGGATCTCCTTGCAGTCCAAGGGACTCTCAAGAGTGTTCTCCAACACCACAGTTCAAAAGCATCAATTCTTTGGGGCTCACCTTTCTTCACAGTCCCACTCTCACATCCATACATGACCACTGGAAAAACCATAGCCTTGACTAGATGGAACTTTGTTGGCAAAGTAATATCCCTGCTTTTGAATATGCTATCTAGGTTGGTCATAACGTTCTTTCCAAGGAGTAAGCATCTTTTAATTTCATGGCTACAATCACCATCTGCAGTGATTTTGGAGCCCCAAAAAATAAAGTCTGACACTGTTTCCACTGTTTCCCCATCTATTTGCCATGAAGTGATGGGACCAGATGCCATGATCTTCATTTTCTGAATGTTGAGCTTTAAGCCAACTTTTTCACTCTCCACTTTCACTTTCATCAAGAGGCTTTTTAGTTCCTCTTCACTTTCTGCCATAAGGGTGGTGTCATCTGCATATCTGAGGTGATTGATATTTCTCCCGGCAATCTTAATTCCAGCTTGTGCTTCTTCCAGCCCAGCGTTTCTCATGATGAACTCTGCATATAAGTTGAATAAGCAGGGTGACAATATACAGCCTTGACGTACTCCTTTTCCTATTTGGAACCAGTCTGTTGTTCCATGTCCAGTTCTAACTGTTGCTTCCTGACCTGCATATAGGTTTCTCAAGAGGCAGGTCAGGTTAATCTTGATTAAAAAACAAACAAACAAAACAAGAATAGTATGAGAAAGAAAATTACTGGCCAGTTTTACTCATGAGCATGTGAAAAAATCCTAAATGAAATATTAACAAGCTGAAGCCAGCAATGTATATGTAAAAAGGAATAAAATCCTGTCCACCTTTTGCTTATTCTTGGGTGCTAGAGTAAATGCTGCTTTAGTATCAGAAAACCAATATAATTTGCCACCTTAACAGATGAAAGAGGAATGGAAACAACCCAAGTGCTGGTCAGCAGACGATGTGGCGCATATATGCAATGGAATTCTACTTAGCCATTAAAAAGAATGAAATATTGCCATTTGCAGCAACATGGATGGACCTAGAGAATATTATACTTAGTGAAGTAAGTCAGAGAAAGACAAATACTTTATGCTATCATTTATATGTGGAATCTAAAAAAAATAATACAAATAAATCAATATACAAAACAGAAACAGACTTAGACATAGGAAAGAAACTTGTGGTCACCGAAGTGGGAAGGGAAGGAAGGAGAGATGAGTTAGGAGTACAAGATTAACAGATAGAATCTACTAAGCGTGAAATACAGACCCAACAAGGACTTACAGTATGACATAGGAAACTCTATTCAGTATCTTGGAATAATCTATAATGAAAGATAATCTGAAATATATATAACTGAGTCACTTTTCTGTACACCTGAAACTAGTACAATATTGTAAATCAACTATACTTCAATTTAAAAAAGGAAGGGGGGAATCATAGTCATCTCAATATATGCAGATAAAGGCATTCACTAAAATTCAGCATCCATTTATTATTAAAGATCTTAGAAACTAGAAAAAGGAGGCCACTGAACTTATCTGGCAAAGAATCTACAAAACTCTTTGATATGAAAACTATATCAACTAATATATTTTAAAATGAAAAAGTAATGAAACTTGGAAAATAATCTTCTGAAGGTTGTGAAGAAGCAAGAATGCTTATTATCATGACATTTCCTGGAGTCTTACCCAGCAAAGCAAGAAAAAAAATTAAAAGACATAAGGAAGAAATAACATTGTTATTATTTGTGGATTACATTATCATCTATATTGAAAATTCATGGGAATCTGCACATCACTTTTAGACTTTAAGAAATTTAGTTCCTCAAGGTCACTGGATATAAAGTCAACCTGGAAAAATGAATTAAATTTCTATTCACTGACCACAATTTTTTGTAAATTGAAAAAAAAAATTTTAATGTAACATTTACATTAGCATTAAAAAATATCAAAAATCTAAAAATCTAACAAAGCATGTGCAAGACCTCTGTGCAAAACATCCATTATTGAAAAAAGTTAAAGAAGACCTGGCTTAAAGGAGAGAAATTTTGTTACTGAATTGGAACAATCAAAATTTTAAATGTCACTTCTTCCTAAATTGAGCTATGGCTTCAGTAAAAAATCCCAACAGGATTTTAAAGAACTTATCAAACACTTCCTAAACTTACATGGAATTGCTAAAGTCCAAGACTAGTCACGACCTTCTGGAAGAGGAAGCCAAGGGTTGAAGGACTTGCTCTACCAGGTACTGAGCCTTACTACCGCAGCGGAGTAATTCTGACTGTCATCTTCATTCTAGGATATGGAGGGAGGAAGACGTCACTAGTGTTTTTTAATATCTGGGTGTTCCCCTTCTCCAGGCACCTGGCAGACAGCTCTTCAGGGCCCCTTACAGGTAGAACTCTCTGGTTCTGGCAAATGAGCTACAAGAGGAAGTAAATGATGGGTGATGTTTTTATGCCGAGTCAGTGAAAAACTCAACAGGAAGCCTCAGTGTCTCTTCTCTGTATGGAGAGTGCTCTCAGTGAGGCAACCACTTCACGTCATGCAGATGGCTGCCCTGATGCATCTTCTGCATCACCTGTGGCCTGCTGGTGAAGGAATCATAACTTCAGTATGTTAAGCCATGAGATGTTGGGCTTGTCTGTTACCAAAACAGAGCACGGCCCTTCTTATCTTATGCAACAGACAGATGAGTGGAACACAAGAGCACCCAGAAACTGTCTACGTGTAGACAACTGATTTTTCAACACAAAGCGAAATTGCAGAGTAGTAAAGAAAGAATGGTCTTGGAACAACTGCATATCCATTTGGGAACTTGTCCTTACCTCACACTACACACGGAAATCAATTCCAGGTGAATTTCCAACCTTACTTGAAAGGCTATAATGTATAAAGCTTTTAGAAGAAAATATGGGTGGATTTTTCATAACTCAGTAATCGATTTTCTAAATAAGAAGCAACCAATTATGAATGAAAAGATAGTTAAATTGTGTTCTATTCAATTTCACAAGAAAAAAAAAAGTTTTGTATAGCCAAACAGAATGCCTAAATGTTAATAATAGCATGACTACATTATTGGCTGAATTTATTTTCCTATATTCCTTACCTCTTTTTTTCAAATATTCTATGATGAATACAGATCTCTTCTGTAAGAAGAGAGTAAAACAAAAAAAAACCCATAAGAAGTTATTAGGTTTTTGTGTGTGTTTAAAATCAAGAAGAGGCAATCCAAAATTTGAGGATATAAAATAAGAACTTTCCAGACCTTATTCTGACTTGTTTGTTAGCCAAAAGGGAAGACATCCTAATGGTGGCATATCAGGCAATGTGGCAGGTGGGTGCAGGTGGGTTACTGTGGCCTTTATTATGGCTCTATTTAGCTACTAGAACATTATCAAAGCACCCAACACCACACTTTTTAGTTTATGTTTTTATTTTATATTGGAGTATAGTTGATATACAATGTTCTGTTCAGTTCAGGTGTACAGCAAAGTGATTAGGTTATACATATACATATTATCTATTCTTTTTCAGATTCTTTTCCCATTTATGGTTACCAAAGGAGAATGTGGGAAGGAAGGATAAATTAGGAGTTTAGGTTAATATATATACACTTTGCTGTTGTTGTTCCTTAGTCACTAAGTCATGTCCGATTCTTCTGAGACCCCATGGACAGTAGCCTGCCAGGCTCCTCTGTCCATGGGATTTTCCAGGAGTGGGTTTTCATTTCTTTCTCCAGGGGATCTTCCTGACCCAAGGATCAAAACTGGGTCTCCTGCATCTTTCCACTTGCAGACGGATTCTTTACCACTGAGCCTCCTGGGAAACCTATATATATATATGTATATATATATGCTGCTGCTAAGTCGCTTCAGTTGTGTCCGACTCTATGAGACCCCATAGACGGCAGCCTACCAGGCTCCCCCGTCCCTGGGATTCTCCAGGCAAGAACACTGGAGTGGGTTGCCATTTCCTTCTCCAATGCATGAAAGTGAAAAGTGAAAGTGAAGTCGTTCAGTTGTGTCTGATTTTGCGACCCCATGGACTGCAGCCTACCAGGCTCCTCCGTCCATGGGATTTTCCAGGCAAGAGTACCGGAGTGGGTTGCCATTGCCTTCTATATATATATATATATATATATACTACTATATATAAAATAACCAACAAGGACCTACGGTAGAGCACAGGGAATTCTACTCAGTATACTGATATCACTGTTTAAAAGCCTTTCTGTTGCAGATTCACAATCTCTATTCCTGGAGGGAGCTCCCTTGCAAAGCCTCCTTCTTTCTTATGCTTCCATTTCTGTTCTCCTTTCTCTGATAGGAAACATGTTTTGACCTGAGCATCTTTCATGGACTTTATCAGCCCTGAGGCTGCAAGGTCTCTGGCCTCGCCCCAGGTGGCTGTCCACCTGGTCTCCCAGGGCCGGGCACTGGAACCTCTCTCTCCTTTCGGTCATGCTACTCCAGGCTCTTCGTAAAATCTTTATTAGAGACACATTTCACTCTGACCAGCCTGAACATAAAGGCCTTTTAAGATCTAAAACATATGTAAGGATACTTATTTTCACTCTTGGTTTTTATAGTTTTATTGGCTCTCATTTATTCATTGAACATTTATTGGGCATGGGCAGTAATTTCATCACAGACCACAGCCCCTGAAGCCCTGGGATTTCACTTCCTAAATTCCGAGGCCTGGCAAAACACGAAATGGGGATGTGGAGGATGAAGGTCATTCCAGAGACAAAGAGCTATCAACATGCAGAAATGTTGGGATAAATGGGCTTTACCTGAATTCAGAGATTCTAAAAGTGTCTCACAATGATCATGAAGAAGTTTCTGGAATAAGGGTGGCAGCTCGTTGGAAGGGCATTAATAGCAACCACCCTTATCAGCATCATTGGTATTTATGGAACACGTACTGTGCTGTAGGTTTTATGCCACACACTTTACATACATCATCTCATTTAAAATTCATGGCAACCCTGGGATATATGGGGCTTCCCTGGTGGTTCAGCAGTAAAGGATGTGCCTGCCAATGCAGGAGACACGGGTTCAACCCCTGGGTCAGAAAAGTCCCCTGGAGAAGGAAATTGCTACCCACCCAGTATTCTTCTTGCCTGGGAAATACTATGGACAAAGGAGCCTGGAGGGCTATAGGCCATGGGGTCACAAAGCGACTAAACAACAACAACAATTGGGGTGTATATTATATCATCTTCTTTTTGAAGATGAGGAAGTTGAGACTCAGAAGAGGTTAGGGAATTTGCCCACAGTCCCATAGTTCCAAGGTGGTGGTATTGAGCCAGGAATCCATATCTGTGGATTCCACATCTGTGGAAACGGGAAATTCTTCCCTCTTTTTCTGACAGTAACTCTAGCTCTGGGCACGGTTATTCATCTACATTTTAATAATATATTTTAACTTCACACTCTTTGCAGGAAACAGGAACCTTGACTTCTGAAGGCCTTTTGTATCTGGCATCAGTTTCTTGAGGACAGCTTCCTGTATTTGAGACATTGTCCCCAGGGAGGTGGGAACAGAGCAGCCTTGGTGTCAACAGACTATCAAGAGACCCAGATGAGGCCACGCGTGCACACGCTTGGCTCAGAGCACGTGCAGAAGAGGCCTTGGTGGCCTGCATCATGGTGTTGGCTCCTCAGGCCCCAGGAACGCCGGCTACCCTTGCCTTTGCACGTAGTGGAAAAAACTTCCAAACACACAGATTCTAATTATTTCTTGGATTCTGGTGCCAACAACTATCTTCAGGAGCATCCCTCATCAACCCAGGCATCCACATTCTGAGTGTCCAGTAGGCGTGACATTTCATCACCAAGTCCCTAAGCCCTGAGCCGACTATCACCCAGCCTTCATGTCACAACAGGAAAATGATGAGATACTGACTAGCGCTCAGGTAAGAAACCCCACTAGTTTCTGTATCAGATCCTATAAAAGACAATATCATGAAGCAAAACATGGAGGCTTAGAGATCAAACCCAGAGACAAGCAGAGAGGGAACGTTGGTTTGCTCCTTCCAGGTGTCTGACCTGGGGCAGTTACTCAACTTCTCCTTTGAGCCTCTATAACAAGTAGATAGTAATAACTACCCCCACAGCTTTGTTAAGGGGATCACTATACAATACAATGACGTCAAGTGCTTAACACAGAGCCTGGTGCATAGGAAGGAATGAACAAATAATTGCTCATTATTATTTTATTATTATTAAATGCAAAAAAAAAACCCAAAATCCTACTATGAGATTTGTTTTTCAGGTTCATAAATAACTATCTTAAACGACTTATCTCCGCTCCTGGATCAGTCAGGCTGCTCTTTGATGTCTTTGAACAAGTCAGTCTGTGGCTGGAGTCTTGTTCAGTGCTGTGTGCCTGGCATGCAGAGGTGCAGGGGCTAGGCAGGTGGGAGGACAGCAGATTTAAACAGCAATTTTAGCTGAGTGTACAAGAAGGGACATTTGAAAAGTCTATTTGAAATGCTAAAATAAAAGGTAATTTGGCAAGCAGGTAGAACAGGAGAACTCGAGGCCTGTTTCCCTAATGGCACAAGAAGGGGTCTGGACTGTATGCTGCTTTCTTGCACTTCTGACATTCCTAAATAAAGCACCCTGACTCTTCAAGGATCATCCTAGCTGCTACTGCATCTGGCAACTTCTAGTCCTTCATGGGGTCCTTAAGAGTCAGACACAACTGAGCGACTTCACTTTCACTTTTCACTTTCATGCATTGGAGAAGGAAATGGCAACCCACTCCAGTGTTCTTGCCTGGAGAATCCCAGGAGTGGGGGAGCCTGGTGGGCTTCCGTCTATGGCGTCACACAGAGTCAGACACGACTGAAGTGACTTAGCAGCAGTAGCAGCAGCAGTCCCTCACGGCACAGGAAAACGGCATCTGATGCTCTTCTCTGGGCTAAGGACTCACACAAGCCCAGCCCACTGCTAAGATGTATCTTCACTCCCCGCTAAGCCTGGAGGCTTGCATTTGATCCCTGGGTTGGGAAGATCCCCTGGAGAAGGGAAAGGCTACCCACTCCAGTATTCTGGCCTGGAGAATTCCATGGACTGTATAGCCCATGGGGTCGCAAAGAGTCAGACACAACTGGACGACTTTCAAAAAAAAAAAAAAAAGCCTCCCTAGGAGCCACCCAGTTCCAACATCTCCTAATTCCCACCGTATGCATCCTCAGAAGACAAAATGCCAACCAGAATTCCCAGAACTTGCAAAGGGGAGAAATCCCTGAATAAAGGGCTTGTCTGTTTCCAGCATAAACTGCCAAGGTGTTCAGAAGAAAATGTCCTCCTTTCCACCACAGCTTTAGAGAATCATTCTTTTTTTAGTATGTTCAGGGCAGAAAAAGCTAGCAACGAATTGTAACTTGGCTCCTTCTCGAGTGAAAATTTGCTTTGGGATTGAGGAAACATCGCCACCTGGCGGAATGATATTAAAATAACCAGACAAAGACTGATCAGCTGCCCTACGCTGTGCTTAGTCGTGTCGGATTCTTTGTGACCCCATGGGTTGTAGCCCCTCAGACTCCTTTGTCCATGGGGATTCTCCAGATAAGAATACTGGAGTGGGTTGCCATGCCCTCCTCCAGGGGATCTTCCCAACCCAGGGATCAAACCCAGGTACGTCTCCTCCATTACAGGCAGATTCTTTACCACTAGCGCCACCTGGGAAGCCACGGGCTGTGTTGGTCGCTCAGTCCTATCCGACTCTTTGTGAGCCCATGGGCTGTAGCCCACCCAAAATGACTTACTAACTAACACAGGATCGTTTTCAGCCTTCATGTCCCCTCTTACTTCTTATCAACTTTATGGAGGCGGAAGAGGAAGACCAGAGGAGCTGCCCCTGGCATGCAGAGAAGGCAGCTCAGGCATCACAGGGAGGTTCGGGATCTGAGAACTCTGTTTTATATTTCTGACTCGGAAGTTATTGATTGCAATGGGGCTAGATTAATCAGCTCATTCTCTTAACTGGGCCAGGAACAAATATAAGCCCTAACAGTGGGGGATGTTTTCATGTCTGCTTGGAATATTTGCTTCCTGAAGACAGTAGGTTCAGTGAGGTGAGTATAGAAAACCTCATTATTTATACAGTGTGAAAAGCCATCACTGTGCGAATTGAACCATCTTATTACAGACAAGAGGCTCCCCTGGTGGCTCAGTGGTTAAAGAAATTCATCTGCCAATGCAAGAGATGGGGGTTTGATCCCTGGGTTTGGAAGATCCCCTGGAGTAGGAAATGGCACCCCGCTCCAGTATTCTTGCCTGGGAAATCCCATGGACAGAGGAGCCTGGTGGGCTACAGTCCATGGGGTCACAAAAGAGTTGGACACAACTTAGGGACTGAGCATAACAACAACAACATTATAGGCACAACTGTTTCCTTCTCTTATACTTCCCCATCACCTTGCGGTTCGCTACATGCGCGTACACATCATTCAATCTATTTAAATGATTTAATCTTCACAAGCAGCCTATGGTTGGCATAGTAAGTTATTACTGAGGAGAAAATAGAGGTTCAGAGAAGTTAAGTGATTTTCCAGTGGTCACACAGCTACCAATGGCAGCGCTGGGACTTGAAAGAAAGGAGGAGACAATATTTAACCTACAGTAGGGCAGGAGAGGTGCGCGCTTCCAACTCTGCGGTCCACGGCTCCTCCACTTGGCAAGTAGCATCTGGCGTGCATCTGGCCTGACACTGCAGGAGCACCCACTCTTCCTATGGCTACCACCACATCCTGTTGTTATTTACTTGACTGAGGAGCACACTGCAAAATCCTAGGACATACGCTTTCATTTCAAACTGACTTTGAGGGACTTCCCTGGGGGGCTAAGACTCCATAGTCCCAACATAGGGTTCGATCTCTGGTCATGCAACTAGATCCCACATGCCGCAACTAGGAGTTCACACGCCACAATAAAAGATCCTGTGTGCCACAACTAGGACCCAATACAGCCAAATAAATAAACATTTAAAAGAACTTTGAGAAATGTTGCAAATGTCACAGTCTCTCCCCTGAATGAGCAACATAGCAGAACCACTCACCATCCCTTAGGCTGCCAACTGGGGTCCATGGGACTGTCAGGAGGGCTTTTTACCCATTCACCACCTAAACCATTTTAAGGAACCCTATTGTAAATCCCTGACAATGAGGGTTCTTTGTGCCTTATAAATACAGTCTCTCCCCTACTGTGTTGCCTCCTCTAAACATTGGGACCCAAAGCTCAGCCTTCAAACCACTTGTGTTCTGTGTCTGGTCTCCCTCTCTGAGTGGGATAATTTCATCACATGCCTTTAAATGCCACCTATATGCTGATAATCTCTAAATTTATACCCACAAGCCTAGCCTCTCCCACTATATTCCAGCCTCATGGGTGCAGCTGTCTACTCAACACTGCAACATCTAACACATCAAAACCAGCATGTCCACATCCAAACTTTCAGTTGCCTTCAACCCTCCACTCTCCTTTCACAGTCTTTTCTGTTGCAGCAAATGGGAATCCCATGTTTCTCAGTTTCTCAGTCCGAAACCTTCAGAGTCTTCCCTGGATTCCTCTCTGCCTCTCAGAACCCATGGCTTGTCTGTCTTCACAGAACATCGAAAATCTGCTACTTCTCACCACCTTTATTGCTATGCAGCCACCTTCACCTGGACTAGTGCAATGGCTTTGTACCTGGTCTCCATACACAGCAACCAGAGTTGTCCTTTTAAAATGTACATCAGAACTATCATTGCTCCAAACCTTCTAAGGTATTTCCACGTTTCTCTCATGGTTGCTACATAATATTGTTCCACTCACCTCTCTAACCTGCCCTCCAACCATCACTCCCTTGCTGCCACCATCTGCTAAAAATGTAGGGAAATAGGAACAGGGGCTTCATTTTATCCCATGGAGCATGGAGCCCGGTGCCTAGACAAAATCTAGAACATACAAGATACTGAGTAAATAGAGGTGGAAACACAAATGCCTTTTCCCTCTGTCTGGTTCATTCATTAACGCCATCAGTCCAGAGCCTGACCACAGCAAAGAGTATCCCCTGCTCACTGCAGCTAGAGAAAGCCCACCCACAGCAAAAAAAAGAGCCTATGTGCCGCAAAAAAAGACCTGGAGCAGCCATAAGTAAATAAATAAATTTCAACTAAAAAAATAGGTTAGGGGGCCAGATGTGGCCCACAGACCATGGTTTACTGATCCCTGATCAAGGAAATACAATGGAATATTACTCAGCCCCTAAAAAGAATGAAATAATGCCATTTGAAACAACATGGATGAACCTAGAGATGGTCATGCTGAATGAACTAAGCCAAACAGAGGAGAAATACCATATGATATCCCTTATATGCAGAATCTAAAAAGAAATGATACAAATGAACTTACTTACAAAGCAGAAACAGATTCACAGAGGGGAAGAAAGGGGGGAAAGAATAGTTAGGGAGTTTGGAATCAACACGTACACACTATTGTATTTGAAATGAACAACCAATAAGATTCCACTGGACAGCATAGGGAACTCTGCTCAATGTTATGTGGCAATCTGGATGGGAGAGGAAATGGATACATGTATATGTATGGCTGAGTCCCTTTGCTGTCCTCTTGAAACTATCACGATATTGTCAATTGTCTGTTATTTATAAAGTAAAAAGATTTTTTAAAGACTTTTTTAAAAGGGATGGAGACCTCATTTGGGGAAAGAATCTAAAGAACTTGTTTGGAAATCAGCGATTTTTAGAAGATGTCTGCTCACGTCTACAGATTCTGTCGACTTCAGCTGCAGTATTTCCCAGTCTCCAGCCGCCCCCTCCCTGCTCACTTCAGGCTGTCCCCCACAATCTGAATCAGCTCTGGCCAATCTATCCTGTTGGGCTTCCCTGGTGGCTCAGATGATAAAGAATCCACCTGCAATACGGGAGACCTGGGTTTGACCCCTGGGTTGGAAAGGTCCCCTGGAGGAAGGCATGGCAACCCACTCCAGTATTCTTGTCTGGGGAATCCCAGCGGACAGAAGAGCCTTGGTGGGCTACAGTTGATGGGGTCACAAAGAGCTGGACATGACTGAGTGGCTAAGCACCGCAGAGCACAATCTATCCTGTTATTGCTTGTCCTGAATTCAGTGGGTTTTGCACACTGACAGACTCTCTCGGTTTGTCTCAAGTCTGAAGTCAAGGAGGGGTTCTGTCAGCAACCAAGGACCTCTGTTCAGTCCTGAATGGCAGGTTTTTCTTCCAGTTCCAGAACTTGTCCCCATATATGTGCTAAGTACATACTTACACCGACTCTAGCTTGTCTACTTGGTTAATATATTGTGCAGCATTCAATACATTGTTCCCTTAAATCTGTTTGTACATTTTATCTTTGTTTCAAAAAAAATCCTAACTAAGGCTAGCATATCCTTGAACTCTTAGCAAAATTTAAATATTAATAAAATAGTATACCCATAAAAAAGGGATAGAGAAATGTTAAACATGCAGATTAAATTTTTAATTGTGAGCATAGCCAATACATTATGAAATATAAAAAAATTGAGAAAATATTCTTGTAATATTTAAAAACTATCATCCAATTCAGCAGTTACCTATGTCATTGACCAATGATTGATGGTCCAACATAACAGCCATGCTGTTTCCCTTTCTACTTACTTGTTACATAAAGGAGAAATCAATCCACATTCATGTAGGAACTGCATTTGTTCATCGACTGAAACAATAGATCAGGTACATTCTGGAGACAAGAGCCCAGAGAAAAAATCAACAAAGGCATTTTAGGGAAATCCATTGGCTATAAGAAATTTGGCTTCCCTGGTGGCTCAGATGGCAAAGAATCTGCCTGCCATGCAGGAGACCCAGGTTCAATCCCTGGGTCAGGAAGATCTCCTGGAGAAGGGAATGGCAACCCGCTCCAGTAATCTGGCCTGGAAAATCCCAAGTACAGAGGAGCCTGGGAGGCTATAGGTGATGGGGTCACAAGAGTTGGACCCAACTGAGTGACTAACACACACTCATAAGAAACTTACAATAAAGAGTATTATATCATTTGCAGTTTGTAAATTATGTTTGCTCATTGTTTATGTCAATAAGCATTTATCAACACACCACTGAACACCAGTTCTTCCTGTACTTTAAACTATTTTGTTAAAGCCTGGGCCTGGTAACACTCAGTTTTACAACTTTTGAGAATAAGTCATGTACCATACGGCAGCTCAGAGAAGATCCCTGAGGTACACAGCCCATCTGCCCAAGGCATCCATAAGGAACTGGCTAATCTAGAAGCCATGAGCTCCGCAGGGTCCTGTACTCTCTTAGTTGAACCCCAAACATTCCAATGGAAACGTACATTCTCAAGTTCCTACATACTCCTGGGAAAACCCTATTTTCAAACCAAAATTGAATACGTGTTCTGAAAATGTCAGTTACACATGAAAATTAAGAATATTATAGGAAAGTTAGGTCTTATGGTCATATTCTTGGACTGCATAGCTTCTAGCCCTATGACAAAGGAGTTCACTCTTGAGACAGTTTTAAAACATTGACCAATAAATCCATGCAGATCAATTATTTAAGAGAATACTTGGACTTCAAAAAAAATTAAATAATTTCGAATGTATTACTGTTGTTCCTGAGGAAGACAATTTCTGGCCAGGACAGAGAAACAAGCCAGTCTAAGAGAAGTGGTAAGTCTATTTAGAAAAAGTGCACCCCAGTTCCAGGATCACTAAAGCTATTTCTGGGTATAGTGTAGTCAAACAGTCAAGAGTTGTAGCTCTGGAATTATGACCCTAAGAACTGTGGGAGATTCTACAGCTTCTATAACCGCCTTATAATTTTGTTTGGGGACTCTGTTTACATTCCTATGGCCTGTCTCAGGATGTGTGTGCTCTTAGAGGCAGTGACTATGTTTTCCTCTTAACCCCCCAAATGACAGATTGCACAGCATAGTGTAGGAGCTCTAACACTACACGAGGGAGAAAGGGACTCCTTGTAACTACTGGTGATAACTTAGCATCCTCAACCACTGCACTGGGACAGGGAGGGTGCGGGGTCCCTGCTCACACTTGCACAGAGGGAAAAATAGCTTTCATGCATCAGAAAGAACACAGGCCTTGTCCACAGAAGAGCTGGATTCAGAGCCTGGCTCTGCTCTGTGTGACCGTGGAAAAACTTCTTCCCAAATACTTCCACCTCTCCACTAGCACCCTTTAATACAAGCAACCGTCCCCTAGGCTGTGATGTCTAATTCAGCCTTCTCTTGGCTCTCCCCAAGTCCACTCCCATCCCCTCTAATGCAGTGTTCTCACAATAACCAGAAGTTTTGACACAACAAATCTCATTTCATTCCATGGCTCTTCATTGTCTCCCTGTGTCCTCAAAGATAATGTGTAGATTCCTTTACAGAACACATGCACCCTTCACCATCTGTTCCCTGCACTGGTCCTCGGGGTACTTTTGGCCACACCATTCACACCATTCCATTCTTTGCTCTGGGCACACTGGCATCTCAGTAGCCTATCCCTTCTCCAGTGGATCTTCTCAACCCAGGAATCTAACTGGGGTCTCCTGCATTGCAGATGGATTCTTTACCAGCTGAGCTGCCAGGGAAGCCTCCGCTCCTCATTTACTCAAGCCCATTCTAGTCTCCAAGTCTTGCCTGGGCTTTTCCCTCCCTGTCTCCCATCCTCACAGCTCATTTCATCCAGTTCACTCTTACCAGCTTATAGAACTCATGCACTGCCTCTGGAAAACCAGCTCTGGTTCTCCAGATGCACCGTCTCACGTGTCTTCTTCATGGCCCCTATCTCAAATGCATTGAATGAACTACTTGTAAAAGTATTTGTTTGTTGTCTGTCTTCCTCAGACAGACTAGAAGCTTGAAGCAGTCAGGACATGTGTGTGTCCTCCCCCACCACCACGCCCCAGTATCCTCATCAGCTAGCAAACGGTAAGTTCTCAGTAAATGTCTTGAACAAACAGCTGGAGGAGCTTTATTCTTTGAAATTGTTTCTTCATTTACAAATGGCAATAATGCCCACTTCATAGGACTGTCACGAGCATGAAGTTAGATAACTCACAATAAAGCTCTCCCATGGTGTCCTGTATATAGGAGACACTTAATAAATGTTTGTTGAGTGACTATAAGAACTACAGCTTCTAAAATAGCACTCTTTAAGTGGGCCCAGGAAGCAGACTAGGCTAGTAATTAGCACTTGTGAAGATTTATTTATTAGGTGATTAATACAACTTAAACTTTGGTTATTGAGGCTAAGCTATTATTAAGGCAAGTGCTGTTGATTGGCACTTGCTGGGCATGGGCTGTGGCTCCGTGCCAGACCAGGACACTTGTACTATTGACCTGGGTGATGGGTTCACCAAGATCTAAGAGATATAGACATAAAGGGGGCTGTTTAATGGTTGGGAAGTGCAAGGAGAATCCTGGTGTACACATAGAGGCACAAGGATGCTTCCAGGCTGGTGACTTCAAAATTCAGCCCAGGACTTGGCAACCCACTCCAGTATTCTTGCCTAGAAAATCCCATGGACGGAGGAGCCTGGTGGGCTACAGTCCATGGGATCGCAAAGAGTCGGACATGACTTAGCAATTAAACAGCAACAAATACTAAAAAAAAAAAAAAATGTTAATTTGTTAAAATTCAGCCCAGAACTCAAAAAAAGGTATCTTTCTTGGGAAATTCATAGGTTGTGAGTTCAAACAAAGCAAATGAGTAAACCCAAGAAACAAAAAGACAGGAAGTTCAGGACACAGGTGATCCTACTCTGGAAATGAAAGATTGTTGTACCTGGGAAGATGGAAGGAGGGGAGGCTGGGAGAACCAGCAGGAAAGGCCTCCTGAGCTGGGTGGAGGGGACTGCGAGAAGGGTCTTGCAGATGAAAAGGTAGAGCTGACAGACTCTCTGGTGGGAGGATCTTGTTGAGAGACGAGTAGGAGAAAAGAATTGGGGGGAAAGTTGGTGGTTAGAAAGGCAATCAAAGGGAAAATGAGGTAATTGTGAACTCCAGGGTGAGGGAGGTGGATGAGGTCTAGTAAAAGAAAGAATATATGCTCCTAACACATAATGTAGCTCAACTGTGGGAAAAAGGAGGCAATGTGGAAAGCAGTGCTTGATGGATTTATTTCTATTTTTCTGTCTTTCCCAACTTAAAAAAAAAAAAACAAAAAAAAACAAAAAACTTGTCCATCTTTGCATTTTATATTGCAGGAAAATAAAATCAACTTTTTAAAATTTTTTATTGGAGTAGAGTTGATTTACAATGTTGTCTTAGTTTCTGCTGTACAACAAAGTGGATCAGTTACACATAGACATATACCCATTCTTTTTTAGACTCTTTTCCTAGATAGTCCCTTACAGAGCATTGAGTAGAGTTCCCTGTGGTATACAGCAGGTTATTAGTTATTTATTTTATATATAGTAGTGTGTATATGTTAGTCCCAATCTCATGATTCAAATCAACTTTCCAAAACCTAAAACAGAGTATCAGACTTGAACAGGAAGAGGAATTGGAAAGCATGGCCTGGAGAGAATCCGTAGAAGGGAAAGGAAATTGCCCTTTGGTGATGAATTTCCACATGGTGATGGGTTAGTGCATGAGGATATGTTTGGTCCAGAACAGCCTCTTCCTTTCTCCCACATTCCCATCCACCAACATCCCAACCTGGTATCCTAGCATTCAGGTCCCCCAAATTACAGGGCCTAGAGTCCTCTCCATGGCACCCCCTCACCATCCTAGCACTGAGTCAGTGGGTAATGTGTGTGTGTGTGCTTCATTTCTGACATGTTGCCATCAGTAGGAGTCACAAAGCACTTGGTGCCCGTGTAATTCTCCTTTACAGTACCCGGTACAGGGCATGGGGAATTAGATGCTAAAAATACCTAATGAAGATGCAGAGGAAAGGTAATAAACCTGCAAAGTTAAATCCGTGAGTTGCCGAGTCTCCCAGACCTGGGTTGAATTCTAGTTCCACACCTACGAGCTGCAGGACCCTGGGCAAGGACTGCCTCCTCTGGGTTAACTTATCTATAAAGAGGAGAGCAAAAGAGCCTCCATCACAGGGATGTTGTGTAGATTAATTGAGATGATGCTGAGTGACTGATGTTGTAAATGTCCAATAAATGCCAACAATTTTAACTATCTGCACTATTTGTGGTATGAATATAGGGAAGTCCCTACAACCGATCAGTCTTGTCATGCATGCCATTGATACACTCCACGTTGGCGAATATTTTTAACTAATAATTATTTTTTATTTTCAGCATTTTAGTTAATGATACTATCATAACAGGCTTACAAAAACAGCAACAACGAAAAACAGCAAGCTCCTTCCTGTTCATCTCCCAAGTCCTATGCCCAGAAGCAAACACTTTTTCCTCTATTAGTTTTTCTTTTGATATTTGTGTCCATTTTCCTAAATAATGTCCTTATGCCAGTATTCTTTGACATGTCAATTTTAATATAATGGTCAATAAACAGTTAGCTCTCTTATACCTTATTGTCCCTCCCCCTTCCTCCAAACTTCAGGTTAGACCAACAACCATCATCTGCATTTTAATGACTACACATGTATTCATTTTTCACCCATTAGTCAAGTAATACATCATGATTGCATTTCCTATCTTGAAAGGTTTTTTGTTGTTGCTTTCCAGGAATTAAGCATTGCCTTCTTTACTCTTCATTTGCTTTATTTTCTTTGTACTTTTCATTCTTTTCACAAATGTTCCAACATCTTTGTTACACACATTTTAAATACTACTTCTGAATGCATAAGCTGATCAGATATTCCTTTCATTCCCTCCCTTGGTGCTGTCCTTCTGGAGCTGTCCATCCTTGCCAGCCTCACGTGTAATCAGGACCCTTTGGCTGTTCCCTGTACCGTGTGCTGTGAATACAGGGAAGTCCTGTTTCTCAGAACCCATTTCCTCCTCTTTTTTGATTCATGTCCTTGTTCTGATGGAGTATGACTTCTAATACTTTGTGAGACTGTGTGCATAGGAGGCAAAATTTTCATCTTTATTTGTCTGATAGTATTCTAATTCCTCCCTCACATCAGGCTGTTGGTTGAACTGGATATAGAATTCCAGGTAAAAATAATTTTTCTCTTAGAAATTTAAGGAATTGCTCCCTCCCAGTGTCAGATTTCTATAGAAAAAGCTGATGCCATTCCAAGTCTATTGAATGTGATCCATTTCTCACTCTGGAAGTCTTTAGGACCCTCTTGCCCTAAAATGTCCTAAGGATGGGTTTCAATGTGGTTTTTCCCAAAAATTTTATCCATTTTCCTGGGTACAGGGTGAGTCTTTTCAATCTGGAAACCCACAGCCTCTTGTTCTAGACTCTTTTCTTAAAATGTTTCGCCTTTCTTTTTCTCTCTTCTCCTTCTGAAACTTCTTTTGGTCATTCACAATCTTCCGGGTTGATTCTCCATTGTTGTTTTTGAAATCTAAAGTTTTATTGGTTAAACATGATCTTCTAACCTTCTGTTTAAGTTTTTGTTTTTACTTTGTCATTTATGTTTTAGATTTCTAGGAATTCTTTCCTCTTCTCTGGTTAATGTTTCCATGGCAACCTGTACTTCTTTCAGAGATATTTGGGTTGGCCAAAAAGTTCATTTGAGTTTTTCTGTGTGATGATGGTACAGAAAAACCCAAACTAACTTTTTGGCCAACCCAATATATCTTTCCAAAGGACAATAATTATATGAAGGCTTTTATTTTAAAACTTATTTTCTTTTCCTTGGTGTTTCTCTGCTCTTTACATTACCAGGTTATTTTTTCTCTTTTAGTTATTTTATGCTGTCACTGATGTTGAAAGTTTCATCAAAAGTAATCCTCTCTTTCCATAATTAAAACCAAGATACTGTGACAATTGATTAGAAGTTCTGTATTAAAGGTCAGGCCTAACTGGTGGCTACCCTGGCAACTGATCCAATAGTGAGCTGCTCTTTTACTGGGGCGCTCTCAGAAATAAGGATCTGGGTGTTCTCTTGGATGACTCAGTTTCTCCAGAAAGAAATCTCCCAGTCTTCTACCTGGGGGCAGGCTGCAAGTGCTGATCTAAGCCTGGCTGCAAGCATCCTAGAAGAAGCCCAGATCTCAGGAATAGTCTTTCCTTTCTTCCTCATTTTCAGGATGGGATTTCATCCTGAACTCCACCATCTCTAGGTCTCCCAGGGCAGAACAAGGGGACAGGCTGTAAAGTCTCCTGACTGTTTGGCATGGAGAGAAAAAAAAGACCTTGACATCCAAATTCTCTATATTCTGAATTTCAACCAGAATTTATTTATTTATTACTACTTATCATAGCACCTGTTATCTCTAAGCCTCAGCCTTTCTATAGTGTCTGACCAGTAAAGTAGCTTCTTTCTCCATTGGTTACCCCATCCGCATTCCTCATTCCCTCGAAACCACTCAGGTTTTCGCTTCCTCTGCTCTGGTAAGTCAATTTCCATTTCTCCAAATGTTTTCCATTTTCTAAAATTTGTTGAATCGTCTTGTCCAATGATATCTCCTCTTCCCCCTTTCTCTTTGTTTTACACTATCCCTTTTTTTAAGTTGAAGTAAAATTCTTATAATAAAAAATTCATTTAAACCACTGTAAAGTGTATAGTCCAACGGCGACTAGTACATTCACAATGGTGTGCGGCCATCAGCTCTCTCTAGTTCCAAAACATTTCGTCACTCTTAGAGGAAAGCCTGTGCCCATTAAGTAGTCACTCCCTACTCCTCCTTCCTCCTAGCCACGACCAACCTGCTTTCCTCTCTATGGATTCACTTGTTTGGAATTTCTTTAAACAAACAGAATCAAACAGTATGTGGCGTTTTGTGACTGGTCTTTTTCATTTAGCACGACATTTTCAAGGCTCTATGTTGTAGCTTACAAGAGCATTGTATTCCTTTTTATCCCTTCATTCCTTTAGTCCTTTTTATATTTCTTTTAATAATATCCCATTGTACATATTCAACAATTGACGGATATCTGCTGTTTTATTTATTCATCAGAGGGGGATGAGAATTGAGAAAGGCAGATGATAAATGTGAGTGGTGCCGTATTTAGACAAAAGAATGGTCCTAAGCATGATGCAAGTTCATTCCATCAACCAGACATAAGCTTGGCTTTCATTTTCACCTCTTGTTTAAAAACTAAGCTCTGTGACCAGTCCTTGTTAGAACAACCATTAAAAGGTTGTAGTCCACCCCATCAGAGTCACAGGTAGAAATGCTTTCCTCTTCCCTGGCCTAGGATCTCTCAGCCAGCTGAGGAAATTCCCAAAAAGGTGTTTGGGAAGGCAGTCCCAAATTGTTTGGGGTTGCGTGACTCTTTGATGATTAGATAAGTGTGTCTTAATTCCAAGAATTTTTAGAAGTAAGTATAAAACTGATAAAGTATTGCAAATACATAGAATAATATTTCTGCATACAAGAATGCATAGATAGTTACCATTTTGTTTGTTGTTTAGTCACTAAGTCATGTCTGACTCTGTTGAGACTCCATGGACTGTAGCCCACCAATCTCCTCTGTCCATGGGATTTCCCAGGCAAGAATACAGGAGTGGGTTGCATCTCTTTCTCCAGGGGATCACATAAGAACATATACTCTCATTCTACCGAATCATATATTCTATTCCCTAGAACTGAAGCCAGGTAATTCTAAAACATGGGCAACACCCCAGTTGGAGAATTAATGCAAAGTAATAAATGTATATTCTTAGGTGTCATGGCTCATTTTCAGAATATCTTAGGTGTATATACAATAGCCTATAGAGAAAGAAAATTAAAATAAAAGGTTATGTGGTGCTACTGCAATGTAATTTGCCAAAGAGATTAATTCCTAAGTCAATATCTAGAACAATAGCATTCAGTTGTGCTTATATTGAAGTGTCAACCTCAGAGTCTTGAATTTCTTAAAACTATAAAGTCAGAACCACTCCTGGAAAAGGTGGGGCATACTTCCCTAATGCCCAGTCGATCAGGCAATTAAAAAAAAAAAAAAAAAACACAAGCACCCATAAAAAAAGAGTTCAAGGCAAATTCTTATTTCAACTTGGCCTTATACTTTGGCACCACTGGACATAATACTGACCTTCCTTTGTTCTGATTTCCTCTGCCAGCTTTCTCAGGATTCTGAGCCAGGGGGGTTTCAGCCCTTCCTGGGAGACCTCTCAGATCACATGAGAAGCAGAGGCCGCAGGGCTGGAGGCAGATTCCCTGGGCAGGCGGATTCCCCGCACCCCTGCCCGACCAGGTGAGGTCACTGGACCCAGATTTGCACCAGTACACGAGTTTGCTTCCTATCACATCTGCCCTCTCTCAGGACGGGAAAGTCATGGGCACATCTTAATCAAGTCCAGAAAGCGTCACACTGGAGGTTTCCAGTTCTCTGATCACCCTCTTCACAGGTTGAGAGGCAGATTTCATGAGATGAGTACCAAGTAGCCACTGGAGGAGGTGTGGCAGAGCTCTGGCCCATCTCCCATGCAGGGAAGCACAGCAAGGCTTGACAGAAACATCGACAGGTACACAAGAGTAGGACACAGCAGCAAAACATCAACAAGGCAGGGAGGCTGGGAAGGGAGACACAGCGAAACAAGTTAATCAGCATATTTGTCAGGTGGATAAGGGAAGGGCTCTTAGGAAAGACAAATGCAAGTATTGATGATGTTATTCTAGAAGAGACTGCAAAAAAGGCTTCCTCTCTGGTCCAATTCATCACCCCCAGTGACTATCCCTGTAACCATCATCATCTCATCACCATTATCCCGTCATCACCATCATCTTTAATACAAATAAACAATGAATGGGGCTTCCCTGGTGGCTTAGTGATAAAGAACTCACCTGCCAATGCAGGAGACATGGGTTCGATCTCCAACTCTGGGAAGATCCCACATGTTGTGGGGAAACTAAGCCCATGGACCACAGCTACTAAGTCTACGATACCACAACTGCTGAAGCCCACATGCCCTGGAGCCCGTACTCCACAACAAGAGAAGCCATCACAGTGAGCATGCTGCAACTAAAGAGTAGCCCCCACTCGCCACAACTACAGAAAAATCTGAACAATGAAAACCCAGCACAGCCAAAAACAAATAAATAAAAAATAACTGAATGAGTGGCGGCCTGTACACTGCTGATCACACCCGACATGATCATCCGTGTCAGGATTATCACAGCATCCCCACTGGCACCATCATCAGCACCACAACCCTTGGATAAAAAATGTCAATGTACCCATTGTGCTGTGGTACTCTGAAAAAAGAGCAAGAAAGAACTAGACCCAGGCCAGTCCTCTAGGACTGCACTATCACTTTGTTACTATTAGCTAAAATGAATCTGATGTTTACCACGTCCCAGACACTGTGTAAGGATTAAACCTTACAAAACCCTACAAGGTATTAATGCCTCATCCTACTGAGAAGACAGATTTAGAGAGATTAAGTGAAGTGTCCAAGATCCCATGTCTAAGGAGTGGTGGAGCCACTGGATTTGGCCCTGAATATGAACCCAGGGTTTCCAGCTTTACCACCCTATGCTGTATATTGCCTCCCACAGCCTTCCCAGCGGTCTTCACATTGGGGTACCTACAAAAAATACCCGCCGAGAGCGGCAGAAAAACATTAGACCTGCTATTCATTTTTAGTTGTCATTTCATCATTTAGTTTCTATTTTATATGTGTTCCATAACATACTTAATTTACCACCATAATAGAGTATGTGTACAATTTATAAATAAATAATTCATCTCTGGATACACGCTGAATTTTTTACTGATAGAAGTATGTAGTCCAAAAAGCTTAGAGATCACCCATTTGAACAAAACTGACATGGGCTAATTAGCACATAGCTAGGTAAATAGAAAACTAAATCAACTGGACCTGAGCGTACCTCTGAGGAAATGCATCCAGTGTGTACAATTTTGAATCATGATAATAGTTGCATCCTGCAGAATTAAAGTTTTATTTCAACAAGTGACTAAAAACGAGGACATACCCTCTTTAATGGCACCTCTTTGTTTATCGTACAAACTGAGCTTCTATTACTAATGTACCTGTTTTAGAAACAATAAACATGGATTAGTTGTCTAATAAATGCTTTAATTAAAGAGATATAGGATTAGTTGTCTAATAAATATTTTAATTAAAGAGCTATCATTTCATACCTTTCTAAGTCTTCTTTGAAAATGTCCCAAATTTTTCTTCACTTAAAAAGTAGATGTATACTTTTAAAAGGAATGTTTACCTTTCAGAGATAGATGATACAATTCTTGGGTGTAAAATGACACATGCTTCAAAATAATCTGGAGTCAGGGAATGAATGGGGATCAGAAGAGACAGAATTGGCCAAAAGCTGATCACTGTTGAAGCTTGGAGATAGATATCTAGAGTATATGAGATCCGCCAACTTCTGTTTTAGTTTTAGTTTCATAATAAATAGTTTAAATGTTTTTTTTTTTAAGTTACAACTTGATTTTTTTTTTCTATTGAGCACTGTCAAATTTAACATCTTTATACAGTCCCTGAAATTCTCCAGGCCAGAATACTGGCGTGGGTAGCCTTTCTCTTCTCCAGGGGAATCTTCCCAACCCAGGGATGGAACCCAGGTCTCCCGCATTGCAAGTAGATTCTTTACCAACTGAGCTATCAGGGAAGCCCACTTTAAAAAGACTTACAACTTGATTTTTTCTATTGAGCACTGTCAGATTCAACATCTCAGTTGAGAAAGGAGAAGAATGATCAAGTGTTGGATTTCACAGAAATTATTATATACCCTTTCATATCTTCATAAAGTCATGATTTTTTTCTAGTAAATATGCATTCATTGTTTGCTATTGTGCTAGAATCAACTTCACATGAGGATACAATTAAGAGGGGGAAAAAGAGGCTTAAAAAAAAAAACACTGCATTAGCTGTATGGGGAAAAAGTCAGAAAAGAAACAAACTTCATTATCATTGAAAGGAGTCCTCGGAAACAGAAAGAGACTCACAGACTTAGTATAATGAATTTATGATTGCCAGGGGCATGGGATAGTTAGGGAGTCTGGGAAGGTCATATACATACTGTTATATTCAAAATGGATAACCAACAAGGGCATACTGTATAGCACATGGAACTCTACTCAATGTTATGTGCCAGCCTGGATGGGAGGGGAGTTTGGGGGAGAATGGATACATGCATATTAATTCCATGGGCAGAGAAGCCTGGCAGGCTACAGTCCATGGGGTCGCAAAAAGTCGGACACAACTGAGTGACTAACACCATCCACATATGTATGGCTGAGTCCGTTCACTGTTCACCTGAAACTACCACAATATTGTTAATCAGCTATATCCCAATACAACATAAGAAGTTTGAGGTTTGGAAAAAAAAAAGAAAGAAAGAAATGAGTCCTTGCAAAACACTTTTCAGCTGACGCTGTTGGTGTGGGTGACAACGTTAGGGCATTTCACACATAGACGGTTGACACAGAATCTGGTTGGAATCTGGAAATCGTCACTCAGAGGCAGAGCAGATAGTTTGAAGGATCCCAGGTGATATCTCAAGGGACATACAGTGAGATGCAAGCCGCAGTTCCCAGAGGGACAAGAAGAACCAACAAATGGTGACCACTCTGCCATTGGTATTAAGCCACAGAGCAGCTCGCCCACGTGTTCATCAAATAATGCAGAGAAGGCAGGAAATGGCAGTGTTCACCATGGCGCATAGCTCCTGAAAGAGCGGGAAGTCACTCCGGAAGGGAACACCCACCTGCTGGCCTCACCAGTGCTCCAAGAAACCAGAGCCATCCCTGCCAAGAGGCCTCAGGCAAGAGTCCTTCCAGAGTTCAGACTCCAAGCCCTCTTCGATCCTTTGTGTTCTGAGTAAGAGTTTCCACACTGAGGGCTCATTCCAATTACACCCCAAGATAAGTATCAAAATGATAGGTAAAAATAGGCTTGGCTTTCTGGCCCAGCAGCCAAAGCACACAGTGCTGCAGGGAGAGAATGGGCTGATTGGGATCTCTCGCGGCTGTGACGTCTTGTTGGAGAGCCGCTGAGGGCATCTGGGGCCCTGTCATCAGATTGTGCTACCGAGAAAGCTGTGGGGGAGAAGCACAGACATGCTTGTGACACAGGCTTTCCTGGGAAGAGAGAGCATGGACCCATCCAGTCCACCTCCCCAGGACATTTGAGACAGAACCAGAGGCTATGGAGGAGCCAGGATGACGTGAGAAACGTGAGGTTGTTGGGCCCAAATGGTGGACTCTACAGTAGCCAAGCTCCTGAGTCACAAAAATTCAGAGATGGGAGAGGATGAAAATGTAACTAGTGTACCTCCATCCAGGTGAAGGAGCCAAGGGATGATATGGGGTGGAGGGGAGCTTTAGATGCTCCGTAATCCCCATCAACAAGCCTTCAGGTTGCCCGGAAGTAAATACACAATCCAAAGAGAAAACAGGGCTTGCTCTGCACGTGCTGCTCCAGGGAACACCTGTCACCCCTTCTGAAGAGATCCACATCCCGAAGCACCTCCTGTCGAGGAATTTTGAAAGCACCCTTGCCCATCCCACCCTCCCAGACAGTTACTACTTGAACAGACCCTACAAATGGTCAACATCCTTAGAGAACAGGCCCTCACAGTCCCCAGAGAAAGCCTGCCTTGGGTCTAAATGGGACCATCTGGAAAGATTTCCTGGCCATTCAGTAAAAGATACCATGAACGTAAAACTGTTCTCATTCCTCTTAACCCAGTTATTAATTTCTTGGATCTGCACAAAGGAAGCTACCTTCAATATGATGAAAGTTCTGCATAACATTCTTTAAGAGAACAAATGACTGGAAACTCTGGGGGGATAATAATAGACACTACATCCACTCAGTTGGATAATATTCAGCCATTAAAATATGTTCATATAGACGTCTAATGGAGCAATATGAAAAGATGCTTACAAGGTACAAGTGTTAAGAAATCAGGATGCTGAATTCCATATTCATTAGGGTCAATCTATTTATTTTTAAGAAGACTTATTCACAAAAATGACTAGAAATGATCCCACTTATATGAGGTACCTGGAAGAGTCCAATTCATAGATACAGAGCTAGTGGTTATCAGGGGCTGAGGAAGGGGATAATGAGGAGTTGTGGGTTAGAGGGTACAAAGTTTCAATTTGGGTTAAAGAAAAGTTCTGAAGATGGAGGGTGGTGATAGTTGCATAATAATGTGAATATACTTAATGCCACTGAACTGTACACTTAAAAATGGTTAGAAAGTAAATTTGATATGTGTACTTTACCACAATTTTTAAAGACACAAAAATATGCCTAAAAGGAAATAAACAAAAAATTAAGAGAAGCTGTATTTGAGTGGGACAATTTTACATGGTTTTTTTTGTTTTCCTCATTTAGGATTTTTTGTATTCTTTAAATGCATATGAGGAATATATCTAGTTGACCATGGAAAAATCCAATATACCTTATTTAAAAAAAATAAATTTCAACATGAGATTGCATAAATTGTACTTAATATCTTTCTACAGAGCTTTTCAAGGCAATAATAATAATACACTTTCCTCAGGTTAAATGTCTTGCCTTGACTGAGTGCCCATTTTACAGAGGAGGAATCTGAGGCTTGTCCAGGTGGGTAACTTCTTTTTTTTTTTTTTTTTTTAAATTTTTAAACCTTACATAATTGTATTAGTTTTGCCAAATATCAAAATGAATCCGCCACAGGTATACATGTGCTCCCCATCCTGAACCGCCCTCCCTCCTCCCTCCCCACACCATCCCTCTGGGTCGTCCCAGTGCACCAGCCCCAAGCATTCATCATCATGCATTGACCTGGACTGGCAACTCGTTTCATACATGATATTTTACATGTTTCAATGCCATTCTCCCAAATCTTCCCACCCTCTCCCTCTCCCACAGAGCCCATAAGACTGTTCTATACATCAGTGTCTCTTTTGCTGTCTCGTACACAGGGTTATTGCTACCATCTTTCTAAATTCCATATATATGTGTTAGTATACTGTATTGGTGTTTTTCTTTCTGGCTTACTTCACTCTGTATAATAGGCTCCAGTTTCATCCACCTCATTAGAACTGATTCAAATGTATTCTTTTTAATGGCTAATACTCCATTGTGTATATGTACCACAGCTTTCTTATCCATTCATCTGCTGATGGACATCTAGGTTGCTTCCATGTCCTGGCTATTATAAACAGTGCTGCGATGAACATTGGGGTACACGTGTCTCTTTCCCTTTTGGTTTCCTCAGTGTGTATGCCCAGCAGTGGGATTGCTGGATCATAAGGTAGTTCTATTTCCAGTTTTTTAAGGAATCTCCACACTGTTCTCCATAGTGGCTGTACTAGTTTGCATTCTAGGTGGGTAACTTCTCAGATCACAGAGTGTGTTGGCGGAAATGGTTTTGATGGTAATGACCTTTGCAACCTCAAGCCATTGACAGAGAATGTGACCAACACAAGGTCACTAGGTCTAGACACTCATTTTGTCCTCAGATCTAAGCTCCTCTAAGCCATAGAGAAAAAACCCATCCATTGTTTTGGAATTCCAGCTAGCCTCCACCTACCTTAACTTTTCAGCTTCCATGAGAAAGAAACAATTGGTTTGAAAAAAATCCTCCTGGATTTAATCCAAAAAAGACAACCTCTTGATGGATCCCATAGCTAGCCAACAAATTTCAGTAAACTTCCTCCACCCTCTGCTTCTCAGGATTAGGACCCTGAGGCCTTGAAACTGAATCATTAAGGACTTAGTTATGCTCAGGAGGAAGGACACCCTGAGGTAGGAAATTTAGACTCATCTGTGTTGGAACCGTTTTTTACAACAAGGGCTATTAGCTGTTTAATATTATAATTTCAATCATTTTCATCACTTAGAATATTGAGTTACCTGGAGTGGCTATTCCTCCCACATTCTGGTTGTTTTTTGTTTTAAAAAAGGTAATAGACTATCCAGTGGACTTACATCAAAGGGTCTGAAAAGCTTCAACAAAGAAGGTGAACTTCATTCTATGTTCTAGGCATCTCTTAGTCTCACTCCACGTTGATTCCCATTCACTCCAATTCGCAGCTAACTTTAATTTCCCGATAGCCAGCTCCATGACCTTTGCAATCCTGGAAATGAAAAATCTGGCAGTTTGTCTCAAGCACAAGAAATATTCATGAGCCCTTTGCTAAATCCACAGAAACAAAGGAAAGCAATTCTGGTATCCAGCAACCAGTAATTAAGGAACAACGCCTCATTAGTAATAGCGAGAATATGGGGCAATGAGAGGTCTCAGCCAGAACTCCTGCCGAGCCTAGAGAACCAGCTTGGTCGGTGGAGGAGACAAACAGATACCAGTGAGTCAGTCAAGTTTAGCGTACACTGAACACCATTGATCTAGAGGGTATTCTGTGAATCAACACCAAATTGTCCTCTGAATCTCCAAGTGCTGTGGAAGTCACAACAATATAATAGGATGCCTAGAAGACAAGTCACGATAAAGAATCCACAGCAAAGTTTGGAACAGGCATAGGGAGCGGGCTTCATCTCAGATGTCAGCTTTGATTGACAGAGACTGCATAGAACACTGCACCAAGAAGGATCTGGAGCTCCTGTTCCAGTGAGCCAGTCAAATGGTGTCTGTGCTAACGTGTGGGGAGGAGGCAACATCAGTGACTGTGCCAGGCATTTGCCAGCTGTAGCCCCAACTCTCATGAGAATTACTTTTCTGGAAAAAAAAAAAAAAAAAGAAGAAGAAGTTGCCCAGGCAATACCAGCCACAGGCGAAATCAAGAGGAAGATGAAATTTGCTTTTAACAAACCAAGCTTCCCTCTGACATTTCCCTTCTCCCAGTCTCCAACCACCCAGATAACTTTCTGTTCTTTCACTAATATGTCAGACCCTCCATTTTCTTCAGGGAGCTCATGACAAACAATTAAAAGGATTCACATTTCAAAAGAAATCAAAATGTCCTTCAAAGGAGCTGATGAGAGGGAACTGGGACCACTAGTCAGCAGGAGGAGCTGGGAAGAAGAATTCTGCTTACTCCTGTCGGTGGTAATGGCTCCATTAGAAGGATATCCCTGAATCTGAAGAAAGGAGGAATTCATGTTTCCACTGCCTGATCCTACCAGCCCTAACTCTGACTTTCTTCCTCTGTTACAACCAAAAACACAAAGATCTCTCTCACAAAATCTGGAGGCAATGAGTGGAGAATCCCATGATCCAGAGAAGCCTGAGTGGAAGCATCACATTGGACCCAGAGAGAAGGCAGTCGTGTCTGACTCTTTGCAATCCTATGGGCTGTAGCCCATCAGGCTCCTCTGTCCATGGGATTCTCCAGGAAAGAATAGTGGTTGCCTTGCCATGCCCTCCTCCAGGGGATCTTCCCAACCACAGATCAAACCCACATCTCTTATGTATCCTGCATTAGCAGGAGGGTTCTTTACCACTAGCGCCACCTGGGAAATTAGATAGACGTCAATTCAGTTCAGTTCAGTTGCTCAGTCATGTCCAACCCTTTGCAACCCCATGGACTGCAGCTCGCCAGGCCTCCCTGTCCATCACCAACTTCGGGAGTTTACTCAAACTCATGTCCATTGAGTCGGTGATGCCATCCAACCATCTCATCCTCTGTTGTTCCCTTCTCCCGCCTTCAATCTTTCCCAGCTTCAGGGTCTTTTCAAATGAGTCAGCTCTTCGCATCAGGTGGCCAGAGTATTGGAGTTTCAGCTTCAGCATCACTCCTTCCAATGAATATTCAGGACTGATTTCCTTTAGGATGGGCTGGTTGGATCTTCCTGCTGTCCAAGGAACTCTCAAGAGCCTTCTCCAACACCACAGTTCAAAAGCATCAATTCTTTGGTGCTCAGCTTTCTTTAAAGTCCAACTCTCACAAGTGGTCTTTTTTCCCTGGGTTTATTGCCTTTCTCCTAGAAGTTACAGCTAATTCATCTAAATAGTCCTTTCTCTCCCCTCCACCAGACCTGGGTTCCTGGTGTCAATAAAGATGGAAGGACAGAAGAGACTCAAAGAATGGAACAAGAATAAACTCTGTAGCCAAAACAAAGATAGCAGCCATCCAAACACAAGTCAAACTTGTGTTTCAGTTGACTTCATCCCACATAGAGAGATACCCCTCAAAATCTCTCTTCTTCCTCAAAGTGCCAATATTGTTATTTCAGAGCAGCTGGCACTGGGTCTCTGGCAGCCCTGTTCAGGCCTCAGAAGCCACTGGGGATGGGAGAAGGGAGACACAGCAGGATAGGTGGGGGCCATCTTTCTTCCTTCATCAGGGTAAAAGCTTGGACAAAAGGCAGCAGAACTTAGACAAGGCTTTCTCCTTTTCATGTCTGGGGTAGCACCAAGTCAGGTCCCAAGGTGAGACTCAAGCTCATAGCTATGAAAACTAGATCCAGGTAGCAGAGTGAACTCATGTAGGGAGAGCACCATCTCTGGTCTTGCCACGCATGCTCTCTTTACTCAGGAAACTGAGCCAAGGGTCCTGGGTGGTACTTTACCCTCCCCATTCTGAACCAAAGGAGTTTAGAGGCTGCCCTTACAAACCTCTAGGTCCCTGGACATACCTCTCTGCTCTCCAAGATAAGCTAAAACATCTAGTAAGTGATGAATAAATGGATGAATCAATAGTTGACTCTGGGTCTTTCAGGCTGCGTGGTCCACCCAGGGTTAGATCTTTCTGAGTAAGTCTCTAGCTGGTGAGGATAAAGGCTATCCCTCTCAACCATTCCGTGGAGGCAGCTGATCTTATCAAGCCTTATAGCTAAATAAGCCTCACCTAGGGACACTCTGTAACCCCTGAGCCGATCCTAGTCCACCCAGTCAGGACAAGTTTCCTCTACTGGGCCGTCCAACCTAGCCCTGCCCTTCCCAGCCTGGTTACCCCTTCATCCCTATACCCCCTGGCACATACCCAGCATGGGTGAATTGTAAGGACTTTAGGTCAGGTCGACTCTGGTATAAATCATAGCTCAGTCATTTTTGGCTGAAAAACTCAGCAGGTTACTTAACCAACTGAAATAGAAGGATAATAACACTTCACTGGTATTCTATTACCTCCACTAATGGCAGGACTGCCAGGATGCTCAATGCAGGGCACTCTGTTGGCAAAATGGCCTACCCCCTGGAGTTGTGCTTGGTTAACCGCATGTAGCAGCCCTGCAGCAGAGACAGCGGTCTCGTCTGTCCCGTCCCTTGATCTGCCATAAGTGCCCAGAATAGCGCCTGACTCAAAGTATGAACTCAGTAAGTGAATGAATAGGACTTTTGTAAGGACTCCATCACTGATTCAATGGACATGTGTTTGAGCAGACTCTGGGAGATTGTGAAGGACAGGGAAGCCTGGCGTTCTGTAGTCCATGGGGTCTCAAAGAGTCGGACATGACTGGGCGACTGAACAACAACAAAGGGCTCCCATAAATGATTTGTGTGAAGAGCCTAGTTTGGAATAGATGCTCAGTAAATGGAAGTAGTGATTACTGTTCTTGATGATGTTACTCAGTATAAAAAAAAGTAAAAGCTTCCAGGCCTGGCTTTGACAAATTCATGGGGTGCTGGGTGTAAATGTGGAGGGCCATTCTCCATCAAGCCCTCAGCTCCTGATGAAAGTCGCTTTTCTTACATCCTTCTGAATGGTTGCTGGAGACTTTGCCCTGCTCTCCTGCTTGGCCTGGTCTGTCCTCTTCCTACCCCCAGCCCAGCTCTGGCCCAAGCCTGACCCCTAAACCACTTCAGGACAGCACAGCTGCCATCTGGCTGCCACAAGGATTGCTATCTCACCTTCGGGTAAATGTCAGGACTTTCCTCTCCTTTGGCTCTTCTTGGCTTCTTCATTTGGCATCAGGACCACTATTCAGTAGCCAGTCCTACTCAAAAGCCACGACTCCTTCTTGGAAACAGCGCAGAGCTGAAAACAAGGGGCCCACACATCTCTGCCAAGAGGGACATTGCACAACACTAGTGCCATGTTCCGGGTGAGGGGAACCCAGGTTTAGAGAGGAGGGCATGCATTCTCCCCTAATCTTGATGGAGGTGGAGGGGTGGGGGGTGGTGATGGATGTTTAAGTGCCTTTCATTCAAAGGGCCATTTTGGTTTGTAAGTCAAATGACTCTGGCTTCACCCTAGATGTGTCTCTCCATATTCACTATCACCACACCCACGGGGATAATCTTTTTTCAAGGGACAATAGGTGACTGCCACCTTTGTATAATATGAACAATGTCAGGAAGGAATCCACCCCAGAAATATGATCTCCCTGGATGACTGGAATTCCACCATTAATGATTCACTCCTTTGGGGTGAGCACACCCACTGTCTGGCTGTGCTGGAAAACACAAATTCTCCTGGGAGAGGTAACACATTAAGTTCCTAACAGCTGGAGTGAATAACTTCATCACGCTCCTATCAGGACTAATATCCTCCTGATAGGAGAGATAGGGAGGTGCGGGGCCCATGGGGCTGGGCTGGGTCTTGTAAGAATCAGAGAAGAGGGAAGGTATTGCAGTCAAACTTTGTTCTCATCACCAGATGTCCTGGAGCAGGCCTGCCTTCTCCACCAAGGCAGCTGGCTCTGGAGCTGTTGATTTTCATGAGTTGCTCAACAAAGGATTCAAAGAGACAACATATACAAAAGACTAACTCTGTACCCCTACATGTAATTGGTATTCAACACATGTGGATCTATCCTGTCCCTACCATGGATGGAAAGATGTATTTGCCTTGAGAGGAGAGGGTTGGTCCATGTCTGCCCCTCATCTTTTGGGAAAGACAGGTCAAAGAAATCAGGTTTCTCCTCTACTCCTTATTCGAGCAAGGGCCTTCCTCTGTAACACCAACCCACCTGACCCATGGAGTTTTCACTGCTGTTGTGGGAGAAAGAGGGGGTTGAATATAAGTGTTTGTTCAGTTCAGTTCAGTCGCTGAGTCGTGTCCAATTCTCTGCAACCCCATGGACTGCAGCATGCCAGGCCTCCCTGTCCACCATGAACTCCCGGAGCTTACTTAGACTCATGTCCCTTGAGTCAGTGAACTGCTCAATGGGGACCTGGTTTCTTGGTCCCAAGGCTGTGAGAGTTGGAAGAGCCTCTTGCTTGGTATAGATTCTGCTGTCCTTCCCAGCTCTGTGAATTCTCTCCTGTAGACCAGGCCCTGCTGGGCCTCAAGAAGCTGAGCTCCACGGACTGCATTGCCAGCCTCCTTTGTCCTCTGCCTTCAAGTTACAGTTGGCCAATGGGAGGTCCCAGAGGAGACTGGGAAGCATGAGGAGAGAAACACAAGCAATTAATTTCCTCCACTCCCTCCCTGCTGGCCAGGGAGGGGCAATAGCTGAACCCCCAAGCTATGGTCACAGATTCCATGAGGCAGCCCCTCTCACGTGGTTGCAGTGCCCACGGGGAAATCTACCCAAGAGTGGAAAAGATCGCTTGCCTTTCTTGGTCTCTGGGTGCACTGCCATCTCTTACTGGCCATCATCCCTTTATTTCCCATCCACCAGGATTGCTGGAAGGACCACATGGGATTTCAAATTCAGTTTCTTCACCAGTACTTGCTGAAAGATGACATGCCCAAGAGAAGAAGCTCCCCTTTGGGAGAAGCCATGTAGACATGTAGATTAAGATAAAAACCAACCTATTGCTCAGCCAGTCCATTCCTAAGACCCCTGGGCTCACCCTGGATGCCCAGATTCACTTTCTCCATCAGCAGAAACACTTTCTCCATTTGGGGCAGGGATTTTAAGGAAGATTTCTTTTCCTTTTGGTTTCTCACAGTCATTTTCATCACTTCTTTAGTTAGTGGCGATTTTTCCTAAAAGTCTCCACGTTGGCTGAGCCAAGGAGTTGTCAATCAAAGATGTTACACTTTCTCGAAGAAAAACAAAACATTACACAGATGCAGGTTTGTCCTCTTTAACCTCTTTCTTTATTGAAATTGTCCAATTCATACTTTAAACCAGAATGTTGGTTATTCCCCAGTTCTAAAATCTCCACATGACCAAAAAAAAAAGTTTTGTACGTGTTATAAGGGCTCATAAAGTTCACCTCATTTCCAAAAGCTGGAAGGGATCTGCCCAAGGGTACATCAGTGGCAGAGCCTGGGCCAAAACCCTAAGATTCCTGATGCCCAGGATCAGTAGACTTCCTCCTAGTCCACATATGTGGGCAGCCCACCTACTGAATCAGAGCTCTTAGACTATTGAATTGACTTAATTGTTTCCCCTACAAGACTGTGAGCTCAGAGCCCTCACCCAACTGAATTTACATATCTGTTCCACTTAAAAGACTGAAAGCTCAATAAGGAGGGAGCCAAGCCATGTTCACTATCTTACCTGCAGTCCCTACCTCTGTGTCTAGAACATTAATTCCAACTTGAATGCATGACATTCTGTGTGCAGATCTCTGCACTTCCAGGCATCAGATGTTCTTGGACATACTCACTCCCCCGAGCCCTCATGAGTGAGCACTGATGAAGAGATCATTGAGAGTCACCAGCCCCTTACAGCAGCCCCTCAAGGCCATCTCGTGCAAATTCCATGACTGGGGCCCTCACTCTCAATATTTGTGCACAGCAGAAATCTAGGTCAAATGAACATCCAGAAAAGCCTTAGAAAGAAAGAAATGGAAAGAGATGGCTTCAGAGCATGGTGGGTCTGTTTTCACGGAAGGCAGCCCACTGTTCAGTGACTACTAGCTATTAGCAGCTCCTATTTTTGTTTAATACCTACCAGACCCAATTTGCATCTCCACGTGTATGTGTGTGTACACATGCTCAGTTGCTCAGTCATGTCTGACTCTTTGTGACCCCATGCACTGTAGCCCACCATGTTCCGCTGTCCATGGGATTCTCCAGGCAAGAATACTGGAGGGGGTTGCCATTTTGCATCTCCATACATGCTCTCAATTGATCCTTATAACTGTCCTACAAGTAAAGTATTATGTTCCTTGGTTTTTAGCTGAGGAAATCAGATTCATAGAGGTTAAGCCACTTACCAAAAATCACATCACTTCCATGTCTATATCCATCCCTCTTGACTATGATTCTTCTTCCAAGAGAACCCTGGATTTTCTTAAAACACCAGTTCATAACATCACCTGACTACCCCTTCCCCTGTTCATTACAATCCAGTTCCAAAATTTAAATTCAGGGAAAGGTGTTATGCATACATGCTTAGTCGCATCTGACTCTGTGACTGTTTGAACTATAGCCCGACAGGCTCCTCTGTCCATGGGATTTTTTGAGCAAGAATATTGGAATTGGTTGCCATTTTCTCCTCCAGGGGACAGGTGAGGATATTGACAAAGTGGAGGGTTCAAGACAATCCATCTGGTTTGCTCTGAGAGATGGCTTTGAGCCAACTGAGGAGCTGGTGTCCAGGGGGGCTGTTAGCAAAGTCTAGCCCCTAGTATGCTCCTTTTCCCACTTCCACCTCCCACTATAGAATACTATCGGACTCATCAGAGCAAAGCACATTAGAGGTTTTCAATTCATTATATCATTTGCACCGCTCAACAACCCTGAGGTAAGAAAAGATTACTATCATCATTTTAAGATGAGGAAATATCAGCTCAGGGAGGTTGTTACTTGTGCGAATTCCCACAGCTAGTAAGAGCAGGAGACAAGCTCCAGGCCAAGCCTTCTCATACCAGGATCGGTTCACCTCTCCCTGCCCCTATCCTTGTAGAGAGGAATGTGATGGATGTGAATTAGATAAAGCCAAAGTAGCCTTGGCATTGACCCAGCCTGCTCCAAACCACAACCTCAGCCTCCACCACTGGATAGAGGAATTAAGTCATTCCGTGGATGACTTAATTACTCTTTAACACCAGCCAAGATGGCTGCCAAGCTCAAGACACAGCAGGTTGTTCTCTGCCTCTGGTGCCCAGGGGCATCCTGGAAATGGAAGGCAGGCTTTGGTGGCAGGGTCTGGGAGGAGAGCAGGGCTCCCTTCTGACAACAGAAAGCTGCGAGGCACACAGACTGGCCACAGGACAGAGTTGGAGCAACTATGCTAACTCAAGGAGCTTACAGTGTGGTGACCAATACTGTAGAATCCCATTTGTGCTATATGTCCAGAGGACACAGGGAGAAAAAAGATAGGGAAATAGAGGCGACAGGTAAATTCCACTTTACAATGCCTTTAGCACTCAGACTAGTTAATATGAAGGGTGGTGTTTGGGTTCAAACTCCAGCAACATCATTTTCCAGTTCTTACCTGAGTCTGTTTCCACATCTTCATAGGGTTGCTGGGCAGACCTGAGATGCTATGTGGACATAGCTCTGAGCACTTACTATATTCCAGGCACTCAGTACCAGCTATTGATTGCACCTTTCGTCTGAAGGGCTCTGTGAGGTGGAAACTCTTCTATCGCTATTTTATGATAAGGACAGTGTCTCAGAGAAGGTGAGTAATTTGCCCAAGACACATAGCCAAAAAGTGCTGGGGCTGGGGTGATGAATGTGAGCTAGTTGCAACAATTCTAATTCTAACCTATGAGTGCTTTGAAAGCAGACATCAGAACCTGGATTTAGTTTTTTTAACTATGAAATATTTCCAACAGAGAGAAGAGTGTAATATTACAAATGCTTGGGTAGCAAAAACTCAGGCTAAGACATAAGATGTTAAAACCGAAGTCTCTGCACCCATCCCTAATCCTTTACTCCTCACCCTCCCCAGAAAGAATGAATCATTCATTCATCCAGCATTGTTTGTTAACTACTTGCTCCATGCCATGACTGGCTTCTAGCTGTTGATTTGTTTTCAGCATTTCCCTGAATTAAGAATTCATCATTTCCATCCCTGTTCTATACTTTTACCATAATTCAGGTATACGTGTGTGTGTGTGTGTGTGTGTGTTAGTCACTCAGTCGTGTCTGACTCTTTGCAACCCCATGGACTGTAGCCTGCCAGGCTCTTCTGGCCATGGAATTTTCCAGGCAAGAATACTGGAGTGGGTTGGCATGCCCTTCTCCAGGGGATCTTCCCAAACCGGGATCGAACCCAGGTCTCCTGCATAGCAGACAGATTCTTTACTGTTTGAGCTACCTGGGAAGCTCAATTCACTTATCCATTAGCAATATTTGATATTTGTTTCATGGTTTGAAACTTTGTATAAATATTAAAGCATTTCTAAATCGTTCAGAAATATCAATTCAGTTCAGTCACTCAGTCGTGTCCAACTCTTTGCAACCCCATGGACCGCAGCATGCCAGGCCTCCCTGTCCATCACTAACTCCCGGAGTTCATTCAAACTCACGTCCATTGAGTCAGTGATGCCATCCAACCTTTTGAGATAAAAGAAAGAGACAGAAACAGAGAGGGAGCAGCCAATATATTAATCATATATATCATAGCAGTAACAATAAATACATTAAGTTGAACTGAAAAAATAAACTCCTTCTTAAGAAAAAAAATAGGAGCATCTCACTTTATCTTGAGCAGTCTCACTTCAAATGACTCAAGACCATCTCCAAGAAAAAGAAATGCAAAAAGGCAAAATGGCTGTCTGAGGAGGCCTTACAAATAGCTGAGAAAAGAAGAGAAGCTAAAGGCAAAAGAGAAAAGGAAAGATATACCATTTGAATGCAGAGTTCCAAAGAATAGCAAGGAGAGATAAGAAAGTCTTCCTCAGTGATCAATGCAAAGAAATAGAGGAAAATAATAGAATGGGAAAGACTAGAGTTCTCTTCAAGAAAATCAGAGATACCAAGAGAAAAATTCATGCAAAGATGGGCACAATAAAGGACAGAAATCATATGGAACTAACAGAGGCAGAAGATATTAAGAAGAGACGGCAATAATACACAGAAGAACTATACAAAAAAGATCTTCATGACCCAGATAACCACAATGGTGTCATCACTCACCTAGAGGCAGACATCCTGGAATGCGAAGTCGAGTGGGCCTTAGGAAGCATCACTATGAACAAAGCTAGTGGAGGTGATGGCATCCCAGTTGAGCTATTTCAAATCCTAAAAGATGATGCTGTGAAAGTGCTGCACTCAATATGCCAGCAAATTTGGAAAACTCAGCAGAGGACACAGGATTGGAAAAGGTCAGTTTTCATTCCAATCCCAAAGAAAGGCAATGCCAAAGAATGCTCAAACTACCACACAACTGCACTCATCTCACATGCTAGCAAAGTAATGCTCAAGATCCTCCAAGCCAGGCTATAACAGTATGTGAACCATGAACTTCCAGATGTTCAAGCTGGATTTAGAAAAGGCAGAGGAACCAGAGATCAAAGCCTTGACGTACAGCCTTGATGTACCTCTTCCCCGATTTGGAACCAATCTGTTCCATGTCCAGTTCTAACTGTTGCTTCTTGACCTGCATACAGATTTCTCAGGAGGCAGGTCAGATGGTCTGGTATTCTCATCTCTTTAAGAATTTTCCATAGTTTGTTGTGATCCACACAGTCAAAGTCTTTGGTGTGGTCAATAAAGTAGAATTAGATGTTTTTCTGGAACTCAGTTGCTTTTTCAATGATCCAATGGATGTTGGCAACTTGATCTCTGATTCCTCTGCCTTTTCTAAATCCAACTTGAACATCTGGAAGTTCGTGGTTCATGTATTGCTGAAGCCTGGTTTGGAGAATTTTGAGCATTACTTTATTAGAGTGTGAGATGAGTGCAATTTGCAGTAGTTTGAGCATTCTTTGGCATTGCCTTTCTTTGGGATTGGAATGAAAACTGACCTTTTCCAGTCCTGTGGCCACTGCTGAGTTTTCCAAATTTGCTGGCATAAAGTCCCATCACTTTATGGCAAATAGATGGGGAAACAGTGGAAACAGTGTCAGACTTTATTTTTTTGGGCTCCAAAATCACTGCAGATGGTGACTGCAGCCATGAAATTAAAGGATGCTTGCTCCTTGGAAGAAAAGTTATGACCAACCTAGACAGCACATTAAAAAGAAGATACATTACTTTGCCAACAAAGGTCCATCTAATCAAAGCTATGGTTTTTCCAGTAGTCACGTATGGATATGAGAGTTGGACTATAAAGAAAGCAGAACATCAAAGAATTGATGCTTTTGAACTATGGTGTTGGAGAAGATTCTTGAGAGTCCCTTGGACTGCAAGGAGATCCAACCAGCCCATCCTAAAGGAAATCAGTCCTGGATATTCATCGGAAGGACTGATGCTAAAGCTGAAACTCCAATACTTTGGCCACCTGATGCGAAGAACTGACTCATTGGAAAAGACCCTGATGCTGGGAAAGATTGAATGCAGGAGGAGAAGGGGACGACAGAAGATGAGATGGTTGGATGGCATCACCGACTCAATGGACATGAGTTTGAGTAAGCTCCAGGAGTTGGTGATGGACAGGGAAGCCTGCCTCATTGCAGTCCATGGGATTGCAGAGTCGGACACAACTGAATGACTGAACTGACGGGGGTTATGGAAGCTGATACTGCAATCTATTCTAACCAAATTCCAAACTAAGATCAAATCGGAAAGAGACACTGATAATAATACAGCATTATGTTTGTATAGTGTGTTGTCATTTTTAAGGTATTTTCAGAAACATTACTCTCACGACTATAACATGTTAGAAGGAAGAGATTGCAGGAATCCCCAGTCCACAGAGTTTCAGAGTTCATTTTACCAATAGAATACATTTTTTCCAAACTAAATCTTACCTAGAACAGCTCTAGCTTAAAATAAGAGTGGATGAACTTTCCTGGTGGTTCAGTGGTTAAGACTTTTTGCCTTCTGATGCAGGGGATAGGTGCAATCAGGGAGCTAAGATTCCACATGCCTCAGGGCAAAACCAAAACATAAAACAGAAGCAACATTGCAACAAATCAATACAGACTTTAAAAATGGCCCACATCAAGAATCAGTTCAGTTCACTCAGTCATGTCCGACTCTTCACGACCCCATGAACTGCAGCATGCCAGGCCTCCCTGTCCATCACCAACTCCTGGAGTCCACCAAAACCCATGTCTATCCAGTCAGTTATGCCATCCAACCATCTCATCCTCTGTCATCCCCTTCTCCTCCTGCCCTCAATCTTTCCCAGCATCAGGGTCTTTTCAAATGAGTCAGCTCTCTACATCATGTGGCCAAAGTATTGGAGTTTCAGCTTCAGCATCAGTCCTTCCAAAGAACACCCAGGACTGATCTCCTTAAGGGTGGACTGGTTGGATCTCCTTGCAGTCCAAGGGACTCTCAAGAGTCTTCTCCAACACCACAGTTCAAAAGCATCAGTTCTTCAGCATTCAGCTTTCTTTATGGTCCAACTCTCACATCCATACATGACCACTGGAAAAACCATAGCCTTGACTAGACAGACCTTTGTTGGCAAAGTAATGTCTCTGCTTTTGAATATGCTGTCTAGGTTGGTCATAACTTTCCTTCCAAGCAGTAAGCGTCTTTTAAGTTCATGGCTGCGGTCACCATCTGCAGTGATTTTGGAGCCCAGAAAAATAAAGTCAGCCACTGTTTCCCCATCTATTTGCCATGAAGTGATAGGACAGGATGCCATGGTCTTCGTTTTCTGAATGTTGAGCTTTAAGCCAACTTTTTCACTCTCCTCTTTCACTTTCATCAAGAGGCTCTTTAGTTCTTCATCACTTTCTGCCATAAGGGTGGTGTCATCTGCATATCTGAGGTGATTGATATTTCTCCCGGCAATCTTGATTCCAGCTTATGCTTCCTCCAGCCCAGCATTTCTCATGATGTACTCTGCATTTTTTTAATAAACAAATAAAATGAGGGTGGAAAGTCCAGAAGATTTCCCCCAACTCAGCCTTCTCCTCACCTCCTCTGATCCTTGAGATGACTGTGGAGACCTAGAGCTCCAGAGAGAGGTATTATATACATACTTTATTTCACAGATGGAGAGACCAACATGACCCACAAGGGGGAACACAGCTTGCATCCACTGGTTCTCTGCTATATGCCTAACATGCATTCCTCATTTAATCCTGCCAGCAGAGATGCAAAAACATAACTAGCCCATTGCAACATAACTACTTGCATTTTTTTAAAGTGCATTTTAAAAGTCCACAAGAGTGACAATAAGTTAAGAGAGTTTAGATTTAAAGTCAATCTTGGGATGCCAAGCCCAACAGCTCTAGATTTAGAGGCAAACACCCCATTGCAGCCTCACTTGTCTTCACTACAGTCTAGCTGGGCAGATCCTCCTGAGTTTATCTTGCAAAAGTAGGCTTGGTCCAAAGACATCTTTGTGACCTTATTGGATGCAGCTGGGTGAAGATGTGACCACCCTGAAGGCCAAAATAGGCCAAGCCCTTGGAAAAGGTGTGATATGAATAATCTGCCTAAAACCCCCTTCTACCCTTCCTTGGGGAGCCCAGTCCACTTCTTCCCAGCCTCCTGCCCTATATACCCAAGACCCTCTTGCTGATCTGTAGGATTCACTGATGCCAGTTTTCCTCTCTCTTTCTCCTGTGCATGGCATCAGTCCAATTCTCCTACACCTTGATCCCTGCTCCCTGAAAGAACTCTAGTGTAATCCAAGATTACTTATTGACTTAACTTATTTAAAACATGCATATCCTTGAGGGAGCACACACAAAAATAATATTAATGGTGGAAATTTTAGGTGCATGGTTAGGTCAGTGAGAGAGATACTTATGGAGAAGGAAATCTTCTTCTGATTCCCCAAGAATGTCACACAGATAACTAGAGTATAGTTCTAAATCCTTTCATATGCAATGTATTTATCTTGGTATTTAAGGAACCCTGGAATCTTTGTCTTCAAGGTCTTTCACAGAGGGAAAGGGAGATTGAAAGTCAGGTTCACCCTGATTTTGAAGCCAAGCACTTCCTGTTTTTACCACGAGTGATAGCAAGCATTCATCAAATTTCCATGTCCTCCTACTCTACATTTCTTAGCCTGCTTTGCAGCTAGGTTGGGGCCATGTGACTAGCTCTGGCCATTGATCATGGGCCTAATTGACATGTGCCACTCCTGAGCTGAAGCAGATACTGGATGATATGTGTCCTCCATTTCTCTGTTCCCCTATCTCAATGTCTTAAAGGTCATTTGTTCTAGATAGTATATCTAGAAGAAAAAGGAGGGCTAACCAGCCTGCATCAGATACTTAGTGAGTGAGAAATTAATGTTTATTACATTAAATCATCAGAATGTGAGAGTTAACCACAGCACTCAGCTATACCCCAATACAAAATATTTTTGGTGTTAATAAATAAATTAAAAATTAAAATTTTTCTTAAAAAAAAGTTATCATTATTTATTATTACAGCACAGCAAAGCCTATTTTGACTAACACATCAAGTAAAATGACATTTGAATACTATATGTGCTGAATAGAATTGTTGGCGCTAACTCCCCATTCCCTGTAACTCAGGAGCTAGAAAAGAGAAATCAGCATTTCCCAGACACTCTTGAAGGTATAGTTCTAGAAGCAAATTAGGTTCCCCCAATAATGCCTTTGTGTGAAGCAACAATATGACTGAAACATGAGTGATTAGAGGCATTTCAGCCACTGGACTCCTCATTCCAGTGTCCAATCACCAGCTGCATGGATGCCAGAACCACTTATGGTAAAAGTAGCTGGGGCATCAGCTTTCTAACCTCTGGATCATAGCTATTGTAGGATGACTTTGAAATAATTTAGTGGTACCCACCAGACATCCACTCCTCTAGCCTTTACAACAGTTCTATAAGCTCTTAATCCCCTGAATTGAATCCATTTCTACTTAAAATTCTCAGTCTATTTTCTTCACTGAACTCTGACTGAATGTATATTGCTTTAAACAGTTTGAATCCCATCAAAAAAAAAAAAAAAGATAACAGAGCAGCAAGGAAAATGCAGAGCATCCCAAAGGCTCAGACCAGGGAAAAAGTAGATTCTCCAAGATCTCAGAAGTTTGGAGTTTGTGGTAGGATGAATTTTCACAAAACCATGACTTCATTTTAAAAACATGACTTAATGCAAATCCTTCACATTGTAATTGAAAATGCAAAGGATACAATCTACCAAAACTGAATGATGAAGAAATAGAAAATCTGAGTAAACCAATAGTGAATAAGAAGATTATATTAGTTATCAAAAAGTCCCATCAAATGAAAGCCAGAACCTGATGAATTTACTGGTGAATTCTACCAAACATTTAAAGAATTAATACTAGTCTTTCTCAAACCATTCCAGAAAAGTAAAGAGGAGGAAACACTTTCATTTTTTGATTTGTTTTACAGGACCAGATTGTCCTGATGCCAAAGCCAGACACAGACTTTGTAAGAAATGAAAATTAAGAGTGTAATATCACTGATGAATATAAATGCAAAAATTATCAACAAAATACCAGCACACAGAAGTCAAACAGCACCGTGATAGAGTAGGATTTATCCCTGGGATGCAAGAATGATTCAACAAATGCAAATCAATAAATATGATACCTCACATTAAAAGAATGAAGAATAAAATAATCATCTCAATAGATGCAGAAAAAGCATTTGACAAAATTCAAAACCTCATGATTAAAAAAATTCCTAACAAATTAGATACAGAAGAAATGTACCTCCAACATAATATAGGCCATATGTAGCAAGCCCACAGTTAACATCATACTAAACAGTGAAAAGCTGAAAGCTTTTTCCCTAAGATCTGGAACAAATTACAGATGCCCACTCTTGCCACTTCCATTCAACATAGCCCTGGAAGTCCTAACTGGAGCAATTAGGCAAGAAAAAGAAATAAAATATATCCAAATCAGAAAGGAAGAAGTAAAATTGTCTCTGTAGATGCCATGATATTATACATACAATATATGTATACCTATGGCTGATTCATGTTGAGGTTTGACAGAAAACAACAAAATTCTATAAAGCAATTATCCTTCAATTAAAAAATAAATAAATTTTTAAAAATGAAAACCCTTAAAAAAGACTCCACCAAAAAAAAGAAAAAAACCCATTAGAACTAATAGATTCAGGAAAATTACAGCATACAAAAGCAATATACAGGGAGTTGCCTGGTTGCCTAGTGGTTAGCATTTGGCACTTCCACTGCCATAGTTCAGTTCAAAGTCCAGGTTCAGTTCCTGGTCAGGGAACAGAGATTCCACAAGCTACATGGCACATCTATCCCAGAAAAAGCAATTTTACAAAATCAATTGCATTTCTGTACACCAATAATGAACTATCAGAAAGAGAAATTAAGGAAAGAATCCCATTTACAATAACATCAAAAGCAATGAATTTAACCAAGGAATAGGAATAAATTTAACCAAGGAGGTAAAATACCTGTACACTGGAAACCACAAGACACTGATGAAAGAAACTGAGAAAGACACAAGTGGAAATATCTTTCATGTTCATGGATTGGAAGAATTGATAGTGCTGATCAGTCCATACTACGCAAAGCAATATACAGAGTCAATGCAATCCTTATGAAAATTCCACTGATATTTTCCACAGAAAGAGAAGGACCAATGCTAAAATTTTCATGGAACTACCAAAGACCAAAAAGAGCCAATGCAGTCTTGAGAAAGAACAAGGCTTAAAGCATCACACTTTCTGATTTCAAATTATATTATAAGCTGTAGCAATCAAAACAGTATGGTACTGGCATAAAAACAGATACATACACCAGCAGAACACAATAGAGAGTCCAGATAGATACCCACACATAGATAGTCAACTACTCTTTGACCGGGGCACCAAAAATACACAGTTGGAATAGGATGGACTCTTCAATAAATGGTATTGAGAAAACTATATATCCACATGAAGAAGAATGTAAATGATACACAGTTGGAATAGGATGGACTCTTCAATAAATGGTATTGAGAAAACTATATATCCACATGAAGAAGAATGTAAATGAACTCCTATTATATACCACTCACAAAAATTAATTCAAAATAGATTAAAAGCTTGAATGTAAGACCTGAAACCATAAAACCCCTAGATGAAATCATAGAGGAAAACTCCTTAACATTGGCATTGGCAATGATTTCCTGGATAGGATACCAAATGTTCAGGCAACAAAAGCAAAAATAAACAAGTGAGATTACAACAAACTGAAAAGCTTCTGCACAGGAAAGAAAACAATCAGCAAAATGAAATGGCAACATATGGAATTGGAGGAAATACTTGCAAATCATATATCTAATAGGATTGATATCCAAAATACATAATAAACTCCTATCACTTAATAAGGGAAATAAGAACAGAACAAAACAACAAACCAGATGCATACACACACACACACATACATGCACACACACATATACACAGAATACACTGATTTTAAAAATGCACAAAGGACCTAAATAGACATTTTTCCAAAGAAGACATGGCCAACAGGTATATAAACCAGTGCATGACATTGCTAATTATCAGGAGAATGCAAATCAAAACCACAATGATATATATCACCTCACAACAGTTAGAATGGCTTTTATCAAGAAGACAAAAGATGTGTTGGAAAGGATGTGAGGAAAAGGAAACCCTTGTGCACTGTGGGTGAAGATGTTAATTGCTATAGCAATTATGAAAAAATATAAAGATTCCTCAAAAAATTAAAAATAGGACTATCATATGATCCAGCATTCCTACTTCTGGGGATATATCTAAAGGAAATGAAATCAGAATCTCAAAAAATATCTGCTCTCCCCTATTAATTGCAGCATTACTCACAATAGCCAAGATAAGGAAACAATGTTAAGCATTTAATCAATGGATGAATGGATTAAAAGATACAATATGCATATACAATGGGATATTATTCAGCCACGAGAAAGAAGGAAATCCTACCCATTTGCAGCAACATGGATTTACCTAGAGAACATTATGTTAAGTGAAATTAGTCATACAGAGAAAAATAATGTATGATCTTGCTTTAAAAAAAAAGAGAAATCAGACATAGAAACTTAGAAGAATGGAGGTTACCAGGGGCCTGGTTGCAGGGTGCGGGGGATGTGGCAGGGATAGGAAGAGGTTGATCAAAGGTTACAAGCCTTCAGTTGTATAATAAGCCCTGGGGATCTAATATACTACGACTCTAATAACTATAGCAGAGTTAGTAAGACTGTGCTGTGTATTTGAAATCCTAAGATCTTGTGGCTCACCACAAAAAAATTACCTATGAGATGATGGATGTATTACCTAACAATATTATGATAAGTGGCTAAGAAAGTAGATCTTAAGATCTTGTAGATCACCACAAAAAAAATTACCATATGAGATGATGGATCTATTACTTAATAATATTATGATAACTATTTCACAAAGTATACATACATATGTCAAATTATCGCATTGTACACTTTAAATACATACAATTTTATTTGTCAATTATACCTCAATAAAGCTGAAAAAAATTTGAGGTCCTCTGAGACTCTGACCGTAGTTCCTTTCATCACATAAGGCCACCTTTGAGTTGAACCACTGGGGACCCACCAGAGTGTTCCAGAGGACAGGTATGCAACTAACAGCTGCTCAGAGCAGAGGAAGTTCTGCCACATGCTGAGAGCATTTAAGATTGTGAAAGGCATGCTGGAAATGAAATCTAATGAGTGGTATTCACTTTTATGGCAGGATTTATAAAGATATACAGTCCTCATAAAGAGCAGCCATTGCCAACCAACAGCTTGTTAAGTGCCTACAGATTTTATTTCAGATGTAACAACCAGAGTTCCTCACATGTCTCTAGTAACAACACCCCGCGTGACCTCGGGCCTCTAAGCTTAAACATCTTGTGCCTCATTTTCTCTCTGTAAAAGGGAGATAATGACACTAGCTGCTGGATCATGTTGGCAACATGCTTGGAGATCTCCAGATCAAAGGGTCTCTGCCTGGACCAAACAAGCTGATGACAGTGCTTGCTATCATTAGTGTTGTTATTATTATTGTTTGGAGTGGCCATGTTGCAGCCCAGGAAGCAGTCATGACTCTCAGGCTGATGCAGCACAAGGGCAGAATGAGGATGCATTTTAGTTTTGCAGAAGCCATTGACAGAACAGCCCATTTCATTGACAACTCATGATAGCACATTCCGGAGTTGGTGATGGACAGGGAGGCCTGGCATGCTGCAATTCATGGGGTCGCAAAGAGTCGGACACGACTGAGTGACTGAACTGAACTGAACTGAAGGCTCCCCAAACAGTAACCCCATGTGGCCCCTCAAAGTAGGACCATACCTACAGCATTTCCCAGAGGTAAATACTTGTCTTTGGAGAAGGAAACAAGGAAGGATGACCCCATCATTTCTTCAGTTATATGGTCCTGTCATCACACAGTCAGCGAAGGAGCCCTATGCCAGATCCCATGATAAGTGGAACTTGGGCTGAAGGTCAACTCCCAAGTGCCTTGGCCAACACTTTTGTGCACACTACACAACTGTACATGGCAATCCTGGATCTGTTGACTCCTCAGCCATTGAGGCCTTTCACTAACTGCAGAGAGTTAATGGAAAGCATCCTCCCCACCCCACCAACTGATACTTCCTTTATATATTGGCTATCCTTGAAACTTTTCATGTTAACAAAATGGTACATTAAAAAGTTTGATAATCACTGTGTATATGTAACAAGGGAGATATTTTTTGGAGATATCAGTCAGTTCAGTTCAGTCGCTCAGTCATGTCCGACTCTTTGCAACCCCGTGGACTACAGCCCGCCAGGCTTCCCTGTTCATCACCAACTCCTAGAGCTTGCTCAAATTTAAGTCCATTGAGTTGGTGATGCCATCCAACCATCTCATCCTCTATCATCCCTTTCTCCTCTTGCCTTCAATATTTCCCAGCATCAGGGTCTTTTCCAATGAGTCAGTTCTTTGCATCAGGTGGCCAAAGTATTGGCGTTTCAGCTTTAGCATCAGTCCTTCCAATGAATATTCAGGACTGATTTCCTTTAGGATTGACTGCTTGGATCTCCTTGCAGTCCAAGGGGCTCTCAAGAGTCTTCTCCAACACCACAGTTCAAAAGCATCAATTCTTTGGTGCTCAGCTTTCTTTATGGTCCAACTCTCATATCCATATATGACTACTGGAAAAACCATAGCTTTGACTAGACAGACCTTTGTCGGCAAAGTAATGTCTCGGCTTTTTAATGTGCTGTCTAGCTTGGTCATAGCTTTTCTTCCATGGAACGAGCATCTTTTAATTTCTTGCCTACAGTCACCATCTGCAGTGATTTTGGAGCCTAAGAAAATAGTCTGTCACTGTTTCCATTGTTTCCCCATTTATTTGCCATGAAGTCATGGGACCAGATGCCATGATCTTCATTTTTTGAATGTTGAGTTTTAAGCCAGCCTTTTCACTCTCCTCTTTTACTTTCATCAAGAGGCTCTGCAGTTCCTCTTCACTTTTGGAGATATGCAAAGGCTCAAATCTGGAAAACATATTTTATTATGCCATGGTAGTTTAGGAAGTATGTATAGTTGGTAAGAAATTTTCAGTCAACATGAAACTGCAGAAATTTCTTTCTTCCCCCCTTTCTCTAATTGAATGTGCTTTCTGCCTGGGATCCATATTCTGATCAATGTAAAATTATTAGTCTAGTTACTTTAAAGTAAAGTAAGTCAAAATCAGGGTTTTTGGCCACCCTTTCAGCTCAGAGTGTGGGTGTGCATGTGATAGGAATGTCACCCAATGTGCAGTGGAAGAAGGCAGTGGCCTCTGCTTAGTTAGGTCTGCTTCTGCTTGGTCTCATGCTGGCTTCTGGTTTCAAATGTAACTCATGTCATCTGGTCCTTACAGCCAAGGCTTGCAAATTCTCTGAAATGCAACTTTCTCCTCTTCAGATATCTGAAGTATCAGATTAGCCTCCATCCTCAGCCGTGGGGTCCACACATATTCATGCAAGGAGCTCTTATAGGCCTCCCATATCTCATTTCTTATTTTCTCTGTCTTCCTCTCCCCTCTCTTTCTTTCTCCTCCCCTTCCCTCCCCTTCCCTCTGTATGCTTCCTTTCCCTCCCTTTCCACCTCTCTCTCTTCCTCCTCCTCTGTACACCAATCTGATCCCATTGAGACATTCATATGCCCAACCCTCAGGACTCCAAGGCTTTGCGAAAATCGGAAGGTTACGTCTACACTTTTTTCTCCCCACTAGATATACCACCATTTCTATTCTATGGCCATCTTTCTGTGATGAACAGAAAACTTATCTGAAGCCTGATGACTCCTTACACTGCTCGTTGAGACACAGAAGTAAAGGCCATCTTCACAGGCCATCTTCACTTCAAGGCAGATCCTATTATGTCCCCTGGCCGAGATTCACCTCTCAGAGTGGAGAGAGGCACAGGCCACTCACACTCATGTCCATCCCTCTGACTTCACCTCTACCTCTCTTATTCTCCAAATATCAGAGGTCAGTGGTGAGGGAAGGAACTGACTGATTACATCCACTTCCGAAATCTTCCATCTGAACCCTCAGCACGTGAACTTAAAACTAAGTAGCACCACCTTAGTTTAGAAGTTCCACCGTGGCTTGAATGTAAGATAGCCTTCAGGATGTGAACAAGTTGAGTATGGAAGGCGTCACAGCACATCCATGAATGTGTCAGATGTTATCCAGCCACAAGCTAGGTGGGGCGCCGGGGGGGAGCTGAAGCTAGGACGCCACTAGTGCTCTGTGAATGAGAAAATTCTAGAGCAGAATGAGAGCCAAGCAATGGCACTGGGACAACAAGCAGGATGGGAAGGCAATGTAAAGATATTTATCAAAAGTTCTTTTAAGAAAAAAAATGTGTCCCTTACAGCCCAGTAATTTCATTTCTCAGGGGTTATCTTCAGGTAACTAGGCAAGTACACAATGATTATCTACAAAGATGTTCCATGCAGAACTGTTTACACTGAAAAGAAATTGGAAATCATCTACATGTTCAGCAATAGGCAATAGATATGTAAATAACTATGTTCTTGCAAAGAAATATTACATAACCACCAAAAATTGATGTTGTTGTTCAGTTGCTAAGTCATGTCTGACTCTTTGTGACACCATGGATGCAAAGTATGATGATCTAAACTATATTTTTTGGAGTAGAAAGATATTAGGATACCTGGTTAAATGAAGAAAAAAAAAAAAACAGATTACCTAGCAAAATTGACAGCATAATCTCATTTTTAATACATTATATATATTCTGGTGGGAGATGCTCTGTTTTACTTATCTTTATTTTCTACGAAGAACAAGTATTACTGACTTAATAAAAGAAAGTAATGGGGAAAAAATGGTTGTATTCAGAAGATACGCTGTGTGTTTAAAGGAAACGGGGAAAATTACTTGCAGGCAAAACAAAGAGTTGCCAATTCTGAAAAACTGTTGACAAATTCAGTGTGCTGCCTTTGGAGGACAGATCTTCTGTGGTCCCGCCCTTCTCAAAAGGCACCAATCTGGTTCTTCACGGCAAACAACAGACCCCATTGGAGCCGGTTTCAGCAAAAAGAGCATTTGTTAAATGATATTGGGACTTCCACTTTTAGGAAGGTAGAGTTGATGTACTTCTTCTTATTCCTCCCACTAAGTACAAATAAAAATCATAGATATTATGCATATAATAATCATAAGAAAATTCTGAAAGTTGGGGAAAGGAAGGCAGACAGGCTGGGAACTAAGAAATGACATGGTGGTAAGTTTATTGAGTTTTCTTTTTGTCTCATATATCCGAGAATGGGAGCTGAAGAAACTTGTAACCAAGAAATGTAAATAAGCAGGGACACAAATAAGCCATAATAAAAACCTATTCTTTGTAGCCAAGAACCAGGAAAGGACGGCAAGATAGAAAACTGCTAGACAATAACTGCTCTATTCCAGCCAAACATAACCAAAAAAAGAAGAAAAATGGTGCCTACTCACACCCAGACCAGCAAAGGCAAAAATGAGGAACCTACACTTACACCTTCACCAGGCTGTAATGAGGGTCCCCAACACTTCCGCCCACATGGTGTCAGAGAAGCCCAAGTAAGAACTTGGGGTCTTGATGCCACCAGAGGGTAACAGGCACCTGACTCACCACGTAGGTGTCAATGGAGCCATCGAGGTGAGCATGAACCTCCACCTCCACCCCCAGTTAGCAATCCACCCTCTCCCCTCCCCGCCGGGGTGGTATTAGAGGAGGCCTAGGGAAGAGTCAGGACTTTGTCACTACCCAGAGATAATCAGGTCACCTCCCTTCACTGTGACATCAGTGGAGGATGGGTGGTAAGAAGTATCAAGGCACTCCTACCCCTCCCAGCCAGGGTGGTATCAGCAAAGGCCTAGTGGGAAAACTGAACTCCCACCTCCACCCTAAAAATGAGAAATCCCTGCCCCACTCAGGTGTCAACACAGGCCAAGCGGGGGCTTGGATTTCTACTCCCCCCCTGGCAGGAGCAGGGCAGCGCCTCCCTCTTCCTCTAACAGAGAAGAGTCCAAACATGTCAGTACAACAGAAGATGTGAATAGGATCCAGAGTATCATAACATTATAACAAAAATGTCCAGTTTCAAAAGACTGTAACTCTTCATCCGAAGAACCAAGAAAATATCAACTTGAATGTACAATCAATAAAGGCCAGCACCAAAATGATAGAGACATTAGAATTAGCTGACAAGGGTCTTGAAGCAGATATCATATACACAATTCAGTGTAAAATTGTGGACATGCCTGAAATCAGTGGGGAAAAAATGAAGTTTCCTCAAAGAATTGGGAAGTTTCAACAAATAAATAGAAGATATTAAAAAGAACCAAATGGAATTTCAGAACTGAAAAATATAGTAACTGAAGTTAAAAACTCGGTGGATAAGCTCAACAGTGGAATGGAGGGAACAAAGAAAAGAACCAGTAAACTTGAAGATAGAATGATAGAAATAACCCAGCATGAAAAACAGAAAGAAATAGATGAGAATAAGAAAATAAGTAGAGCCGCAGGGGCCTGTGGAACAAAAATCTAACATTCCTGTCTTCAGAGTCCCAGAAGCAGAGGAGAAAAGGGCAGGATTGGAAAAGCATTCAAAGAGATAATGGCTGAAAATCTCCCAAATTTGCAAAAGACATAAACCTCAGATTCAAGAAGCTGAGCAGCAAGCCCCAACCAGAATAAACCCCCAAAATGACATTCCAGGCATAGCCTAGTTCAACTTCTGAAAACTAAAGGCAAATTTAAAAATATTGAAAGCAGCTAAAGAGAAACAACACCCTGCCAATAAAAGGAAAAACAATTTATATCACAGTGGATTTCTCATCAGAAACTGTAGACACCAGAAGGGAGTGGCACCCTATTATTCAAGTGTGGAAAGGAAAGATCTGTCCAGTCAGAATCCAGCAGAAATATCCTTCAGGACTGAATGAGAAATCAAGACATTCTCAGATGAAGGACATTGAGAGAACCTGTCACTGGCAGACCTATCCAAAACTAATGGCTGAAAGAAGTTCTCTAAACAGAAAGAAAATGACAGAAGAAGGAATCCTGAGACATTAGGAAGGAAGAACATAGGGAGAACAAAATTGGGGGCTAAATACAACAGTCCTTCTGCCCTTCCGGTTTTTAAAATTATGTTTGCTGGTGGAAGCAAAAATTATAACATTATCTGATGTGGTCCTAAATGTATCTGGAGGAAATATACAAGGCAATTTTATTATAAGTAGGGGAGGGTAAAGGGACCTACAGGGAGATAAGTTGCTGTGCTTCATATGAACTGATGAATGTCAATACCAGTAGGCTGTGATGTTATGTACATATAATATAATATCTAGAGCAGCCACTAAATAAGCTATCAAAGAGACATAGTCGAAAACATGACAGGCAAGTCAAAATGCAATTCTAAAAAAAAAAATATTCAGATAACCCCCCCGGAAGGCAAATAAAACAGATAAATAAATAAAAAACAGAGAACAGAAAAGAAGAAACAATTTGGTATACTTAAAGATTATGATACCCAAAACTACACTAAGTACAAATGATCTAAATATAGAGGTTAAGCAAGAAAAATCATCAGAGTGGATTTTAAAACATGGCTCGACTATATGGTATTTTACTTCAAATACAATCATATAGGTAGGTTGAAAGTCAAAAAAGATGGGAGAGGATATGTCAGGCAAACTTTAATCAAAAGAAAGCAGGTGGCTATATTCAAATCTGATAAAGTAAATTTCAGCAAAAAAAATTACCAGAGGCAGTGAAGAACATTACACAATGATTTTAAAAGTGTCAATTCACAAGAAAGGGTATGTACCAATCAACAGAGATGCAAAATATGTGAAGCAAATTACCGATAAAACTTGAAAGGAGAACTAGACAAATCCAACAATTGTAGTTGGAGACATTAGCACCACCCACCTCAACAATTAATAGAACAAGTGGACAGAATATCAAAAATATAGACAAATCCAACAACACTATTAACCAAGGAAATCTAACCAACATTTAGAGAACACTACACCCAGCAACAGCAGAATGCATATTCAAGCAGTAACAACAAATACTAAGAGAGATCAAGTTCTGGGTCATTAGCAAATGAAAAGGACGTTGAGGAGCTCACAAATCTCCTGGAGGGAGGCTCAGAGAATCAGACATAGAAGCTCTGCCACCAAGAACAAAAAGAACACCACTCCAGGCCCTCCGTAGCCTGCCTCTGCAGAGATACCTCCACCGCCACCACTTGACTGGGCCACACACCAGGCCACAGGTGACTCTGCCAGGACCCCAACCACTGCTGCCTCTGAAAGTAGATCCCTGGCACTGCCATCTTTTCATATGATCCCCTTCAAGATCAACATCTGCTGTGGGGGTGTCTTACTGAAGGCGCCTAAGTCATGACAACCCATCCAGTTGCAAAGGGGGAGCACGGGCAGATTAAGAAAGCAGGCATCTAGCCCTGCACTGGGGAATTGAGACTCAGAACGATGAGCCAGGCTAAGAAAGGAAGCCAAAGAAAGCTAGATGCCAAACAAGGGATATGTCCCCCACAGAATGGATGGCACCCAGAGCCCTCTCCTAGCAGCCGCACCCCACCCTCTGCTCCTGGCCCAGAGTCTGGGCTCCTAGTGATGGGAAGGCCTTGGCTGTCCTGGAGAACTTAGCTGCTTTTCCAGCCTCCCTCATACACACCCCTAGATCCGGACTCCATTTCTCACACATGAGAACTCTTGGGTGGAATAAGTCACCAGTTAAAATGAACTCATTGCAAACTTCACATTATCTCACTCTCCAATCTTGCTTGAGTGAATTCTTATCTTCAGGTTGGGGTTGTTTTTCACTAGAAATGAATCAAATTCAGGCGCAGAACCAGCTATCTGTCAGGAGGAGCAGGTAAGGGTGGAACACACGCGTATACACACACATCACTCATGACGGAGCTGTTCCTGTCAAGCTTCAAGAGACCAGTGACTCACTGACACGGCTTACACTCTGCCCCAGACACGCTGAACCAGACCCCCGGCCTCAGACTGAAGAGATCACAGGCACTCAGTGGGCACAGAGAAAGCAGCAATTAGCCTCACTCCCCTCGTCACCCAAATCGTCCAAGTTCTCACCCCTCCTGAAGTTTTCAGGCTTCAGGAAGAACAAAGGGAAAGGTGGGGAAGGAGAGAAGTGGGAGGTTACATGGATAGTGTCTAAGAATTTCAGTGTCAGGGTGACCTGGGCTCAAATCCGAGCTTGGCCACTTCTGACTGTGTGCCTTTGAGCAGATTAATCTCTGCACACTCAGATTGTTCAGCCGTAAAAACAGGATAATCACGCCTTCCTCTCAAAATTGTTAAGAGGATTAAAATGAGATGCTTTTTGTAAAGTATTTGGCACACAGTATGTGCTCAATAAATCACTGCTGCTCATATTATTATTAAGGCAGAGTTTTTGTTGTAGTCATTTTTTAAGCAGAGACTACTGAACACAGAAAGAATGCTACTATATTTGCACCTTTATAAAAGTGGATGGACCTAGAGGTTATCATACTAAGTGATGTAAGCCAAACAGAGAAAAACAAATATATGATATATGATATATGGACTCTAAAAAATGATACAGATGAGCTTATTTGCAGGACAGAAATAGACTCACGGACATAGAAAACACACTTAAGGCTGCCAACAAGGATGGCAGGAGGTGGGGTGGGGACAGATTAGGAGCTTAGACTCAACATATACGCCCTATGTAGTATAAGATAGGCAAACAAGGGCTTACTGGATAGCACAGGGAACTATTCTCATTATTTTGTAATAACCTATAAGGGTGAAGTGAAGTCGCTCAGTTGTGTCCGACTCTTTGAGACCCCATGGACACCAGGCTCCTCCGTCCATGGGATTTTCTAGGCAAGAGTACTGGAGTGGGTTGCCATTTCCTTTCCAGGGATAAGGGTAATGAATCTTAAAAAAAAAAAAAACAACAACAAAAAAACAGATATGTGTATATGCATACTTTGCTATACAACTGAAACTAACACAAAATTGAAAATCAACTATACTTCAATAAAAAAAATTTTTAATAAAAAAAATAGTTTTTACGTGAAAAGATTGAATTAAAGAAAAATCCAGAGTATCCCTTCCCTGAAATAGAAACCCCAGGTGCGTCATTGTACTATGACACAGTGTGGAGCCCTGTGCCAGAATGCTGACTTCCTGTGGCCAATCTCTCCAAGGCCAGAGTGGGCTGGTGGTCTTGGTGAGCCAGAGACACCCAAGGGTTCACCAGCCACCTAAGACAGGATTTGGACCTGGATCCAAGGTCTGGGGACACAGGGGTGACCTGCAGAGAAGGGTGTTGCCTGAAACAAGGCAAGAAAGCACAGGAGACCCACTTCCTGTAAACAGAGCTCCCCCCTCATTGAAGGAGGGCAGGACAGGGCTTGGTAGACCTGAGAGCCCAACTGAGTAAGCAAGTCAGGGCCAAGTTAAATAAACATCAAGTCCATGGAAGACTACACGCAGCAAAAAGTAAGAGCTGTTTCAAATTCGCTCTGAAACTCCACCCACCAGGAATGACTGTTTCCTCAAAATGAAGTAAAGAGAAAGCATTTCCCAGAGAACGTCCCCTCATTGGAACACTTCCCGTGGCGGCTGCCAATCAGAAGTCAGGTCATGAGGAACAAAGACCACAGCATCTGCTTCCAGAAAGTTCTGCCAAGTGGTATCTGGGCCCAAGTGCACGGTTCAAATCCCAGCTCCACAGTGACTAGCTGTGTGACCCTAGGCAAGTTGCTGAACTGATCTGAGCCAGTTTTCCATCTGCAAAAACAGGGAGCGTAATAAGTCAACCATATAGGAGTGTTGTGAGGATCAAATGAGATAAGGTCTGGTGAGTTCTTACAACAGTGTCCGGAACTTATTAAACCCTTGGAACATAATGTTAGTTGTAATTATTGTTAATATTGTGTCAGTGCCGCTCTCCTCCCAACACGGTGCCTAGGAAACCACCCTTTCTGATTATTGCAGGACCTAGGAAATAAGGATGAAATCCACAAGGAAGTGAAAGAATGAACTGAAAACACACGGATGACCTCATTTCTCAGAGTCACCAGGACACATTCGGGAAGGTTCAAGGAAAAGCAAAACAGTAGTTGCCTCTGAAGCTGGGCTTCCCTGGTGGCTCAGCTGGTAAAGAATCTGCCTGAAACACAGGAGACCCAGGTTCGATCCCTGGGTTGGGAAGAATCCCCTGGAGAAGGAAATGGCGACCCACTCCAGTATTAGTGCCTGGAGAATTCCATAGACAGAAGAGTCTGGCGGGCTCACAAAGAGTTGGACTTAACTGAGCGACTAACACTTCCACACTCGAGCCCGACAGACCTTGGTTTAAAGTCCAGCTTCAACACTTAACTCCGTGACATTGGGAATGTTGCTTAACTTCTCTGAGCTTCTGAATCCTCGCTTCCAAAATAGGTATGAAAATCCGTAAGACCTCCCTTGCAAATTATTCCTGGGAACTAAATAATGCACAAATGTACCCAAAGAGAGTTTGCACAGTGCCTAACACATAGCTGGTGCCAGCAAAAATTGTTTCCTTTTCCCTTGTTCCCTGTAGAAAACTACAGCTTCTGGCTTAAATGGCATGCCTATGAATACAACCCCGAAAGTAATTTTTCTAAAAAAGCCTTCCCTATCTCCAGGTCATCTTTTCTCTCCTCTCATCTGAATTACTAAGCAACATCTGGTAAAACAGCTAACCCACTATTGATGGCTTACTGTCTAGCTTCTTTGATAGCTGTGTGACATGGGACACGTTTTTTTCATTTCTCTGGGCTTTGCTATCCTCATTATAAACTAGAGATAAAAATCTACAACAGCTAGTTTGCTGATTTAATTCTATTTGGGTTCAATTACATATCATGTATAAAAGGGCCTTAACTTTTGCACAGAGAGGTGAAGTCCAGCACTTGGCACATCCGTGCAGGTACCCCACATTTTACATCCGTTATGTCATTTCATCCTCAAAATAATCCTATATCCCTAGTATTTCAGCCTGAAACTAAGGCTCAGAGAGGTTATGCCACTAACCCAAAGTCACACAGCTAGCTACCTTTAAATGGTGGTTGTCTTCAGACTCAGGCTTTTAGTCAGCCACATAGAGGGAAAGGCTTGGCTGTCCCCTATGGAGAGCAACTCCAGGAGACGCCAATGCAGGCTGGGAAGCTTGCTCACAGCTCTCTCCCTGCCATTGAGAGGGCGATCCCTTGGTCTCAGGGAGCCCCACACAAGGAGGGGTCCCTGTTTCTCCAGCAGTCAGTGAACATGGCTCATGTTCAGAAGCCAGGTGCCTGCCAGTTTCACAAGGAGATTGCTGGCAGGCCCCGCGGTCTCTGTTACTAGAGACTGAATTGCCGGTGAAAGAAGCCCATTGTGTGTCCTCTGAATGAAGAATACCCCATTTAGAGAAAGAATTCAACTGGTTTTTCACAGAGAAAGCAGACAGACAGGCCTGGTGACCAGAGAGAACAATGTCCATCATTCACCAGATTTTTACTTCACATCAAAGCTGGGTGACCAACCAGGTGAAAGGCCACCCAGGGCCGCACAGCATGGAGCCCACTGAGGCCACCTCGGTGTACGAGGACAAAGATCAGTGGTCGAGAAGAACGAACACAGAGGCCCAGGCCCGGCTCCCGCACCGTGCATCTTGGCCAGCTTAACTCCTGGCCCCTCCTAGATGATTCGTGGGGAAAGTGCTGGCCCCACGCTCTGCCATAATGGTCCAGTGGTAAGATCGGAGTGCCCTGGACGGTCTATAAGTCGCTGGTTCTGAAATGTGACCGCACGGTGAAATCACCTGGAGAGGTTTTAAAACTGCTGATACTTGGTCCTGCTGCCAAGAGATTCTGATTGTATTAGTATGGGGCATTGCCCAGGTACTGGGAATTTTTCAAAGCTCCCCAGGGTGGTTTTAAAGTACAGCCAAAATTGAGAACCAGTGAGCCCCAGGGGCAGAAACTGTTTTGTCCACAGTTGTATCTGGAGCTGAGCACAGGGCCTGCTGTACACTTGGTGCCCAATAAATATTTGTGGGATGAATGAGCGCGTGGACTGCTCCAAGACACTTGAAGAAGCCATCCAGGCCCAGCTTCAGTGATGGTAGCTCAGTGTTTATCACTCTATCATCTACTGGGATTTGGCACAAGTTTTCTTTAACAAAAAAAGAAAAAGTTTGCTGAAAAAAAAGAAGCCCACTGAACCATAAAATCGCTGAGATTCTTTCCAACTCCAAAGCACACCGATTCCAAGACCATAAATCCCTTCTTGCCCTTTGAGAGCAGTCATGTTTTTCAGATAAATTATCGGGGCAAGCAAGTCCTGGGCAGGGTCCTTCTGAAGGCTGGTCTGCTGAAGCCAAAGACTTTTGTCTCCCATGCTGACCCCTTCCTCAGTGGGCCCCCAAGGGTCCATGTGCCCCGGCATTCCATTCTTATTCTTCTCTCATTTTAAGTTCCTTCTCTGAGTGAGCTCAGCCACTCCCAAAGCTTTAACTCTCATTTATAAATTGGTGACTCCAAATCAGTACCTCGAGCCCTGCCCTGTCATTCTGAGCTCCAGACTCGGCCATCCAAGTGGCTACTGAGTATCACCACCTCGATTCCCTTAGGCACTTCAATTTCAAGCTGTCCCAGAAGTGAACTCATTACCTTCCCCACCCAAACCTGCTCCTCCTCCTGCCTCCCCTATCTTGATGAACAGCATCACCTCCACCCGGTTACCCAAACCAGGAAACTGGAATCATCTTTGACCTCTCCCTCTCTTGCCAGGATCACGCCCCACTCCGGGAATTTTATCTCTAAAATAGCCATTAACTTTACCTTTCGTAAATTGGAAATCCTTCTAATTGCTTTATCTTCCACAGCACTTCCAGAGTATCTTTCTAAAATCCAGATCCAAAAATGTCACCAGGAGTAAAGTTCTGATTAGCAAGGAGGACAAGCTGGGAAGTCTACACCATGGAGACGGCCACATTCCAGTTTTTCCCCATCATCTCCCTCTCACACATACATCCTGACCACGTTGGCTGACCTGAGACACTAATTAATAATAACACATTTGCTTGGACTTCCCTGGTGGCCCAGTGGTTAAGACTTCATGCTTCCAAAGCCAGCGATGCAAGCTCAGTCCCTGGTCAGGGGGCTAAGATCCCACCTGCTGCACAGCATAGTCAAAAAGAAAGAAAGAAAGAAGAATAACACATTTGCCACTTATGGTGCCTCTCCTTTATGTTAGGTCCAGACCAGGGGCCTGAATGTATAATATCTCTCCCTCCTTGCCTTACTCTCCCCACTGAAATGCCCTGGCCCTCTCAAACACCAACTCATTCTTCAAGGCTTAGCTAGAACTGGCTTTCAAAGCTTTGCCTCATCCCTCATAAGGCATGCCTGATCAAGGGGCTTCCTGTATAGAAGACAGAAAATACTTGGATAGATTTGCTATATGCTAAGCAGTTTTCTAAGCACCTTACATATTTTAAACTAATTTCATTCTCACAATGGCCACTGACACACACCTACAATTATCCCCATTTTGCCAATGAGTAAACTGAGGTACAGAGAGATGAAGTCCAGGAGCCGGGACTTGAACTCCCTTGGATGAGGCTCTCAGTCACTGCCTCCTAAGAATCTATATCCAGATACCCATTCTACTTGCCATAAGAAAACCCTCACATTTTTCAGAGGGCTCTTTTCTTCAAACAAAATTCCACCCTGACAGCTAACTTGTTGCATAGAAAATAGGGGCTGAGGGTGGTCAGTGAGGATAATGTAGCTCTGACTTCCCCATCCTAGCATCAATATCTGAGAGAACACTGAAGAACCCTCAGAGCTCCAAAGAGAAGCGTCTGAAAAGCAGTATCCTAAGATATCTTTTATTTACCGTTCTGTGGTTTATTGGCAAGATGCCCTCCATATCCAAAAGTAGTTATGAGGTTGCGGGACTGTCTCCAGATGAGCAATGAAGTTTCTGTGATAAAATATTTGAGGAACAGCTTAATGAACAGTCCCAGACCACTTCCAGGTAGCTAAAGCTTATACCATTAAAAACCCAATCAATAGATTCCAACTTTATATTTTGAGGTAGAATATGCAAAGTATAATATAACTTATTTATAAGTTATATATAACTTATAACTTTCAGTGACTTAGGGCATTCCCTTTGAATGTCGGACAGTGTATATATCCCGTGTGACACATTCTGTGTCTAACTGCTTTCCCACATTCTGAACAAGTGCATCTATGAGCACCCTGTTGTGTGTTCTATACTTCTTCTGTTCCTATCACCATAAGAGGGTCAAGTGTCATTTCTCCTTTCACGTATTTATCTCCAACAGCTTCTTCCTCACCCCTCCTAATAATGTGTTTTAACAGCTATGGATTTTCTAAAACTCAAACTTGTTATAATCATGCCCAAAGTAGGAACATACATCTGGAAAGAAATAAGAACAGAGAAGTTTTCCTTGTAGTAAAATGATCTTTAGTACAGTAACTTTGCTACTTTTCTAGTGAGCTTTTGTGAGATCTTTTCTCATCCTTTTCATTCATTTAACATGCACTAAGTCTGTGTTAGGTACCGAAAAACTGCGCTGGATGCTGAGGACAAAAAATGGATGAAGCACATCCCTGACATCAAGGACTTGCCCGTTTAGAAAGAGAGACAAGTAAATAGGAATAATGATATTGGCATGGTATAAGCCCTGCGACAATGATGTCTACAAAACTCATAAAAGTACTTGAGTCTGCCTTGGGGAGTGGCAGCCATCAGGGAAGTCTTTCCGGAGGAGGTGGCATGTGAACCAATTCCTGAAACGTTTATTATTAAGAGGTCAACCAGCAGCAAAGACAAAGAAAATAGATTGAGGAGAGGGCATGGTAAACAAATACAAAGACAAGGAAGGAGGAGAAAACCCAGCGAGTCTTGGAGCTCCAAAGAGTTCAGTAGGCTGAAGCCTGCATATGTTTGTAGGAAGCAATGAAAATAGCAGCTGAATAGGGGAAAAAAACTTGGTGAGTAAATTGCTCATATATTTTAAATGCTTGAAGGAAAGATAATGTGAACTTCTCAAGGCAGATTAATAATTGACTTTATCACACCCATATGTATTCAATGAGCCAAGTCAATTTGCTGCAGGCGAAAAAAAGGAATGCTAACACGGGGCAACTCCCACTGGTCAGACACTGCTGTAGTGTTTCACACGTATAATCTCATCGAATTATCCCAACAATCCTATGAGGTGGGAGCAAATATTACATATACACATGAAGAAACAAGTCAAGGAGAGGTTAAGTAACTTCCCAAGGACCCAGCATAAGAAAGCAGCAGTCTACTGTACCCATGGAAGCCTTAGCATTCTGGTTTCCTTGGAGTTGAAGCAGGTGAGCTGAGGGGGAAGCAAGGCTGAGAGTCTGAAGAAGGGAAGCAGATGGGAGGAGAGAGAGAAAGATTGAGGGACTGAGAGTGGGGGAGGAGGGCAGGGGTGGACCTGGAGGAGGAAGGGCCTTATGGTTGTAGTTGCATGTAGGAGACCCTCTGAGCTAAGGTCCAGGGCTGGTGGCCCAAGCACGGCAGAGGAGATGGATCCCAGGATTGCTGTGGGTGGGGTCCAGTTACACAGGCGAGGAAAGAGGTGACCAGCAGCCACAGCGGTGGGCTGGAACAAACCTTCCACCCATGCCTGGAGATGTCAGAGCAGATGGGACTCAAGGATTCTGGGCTGGGAGGAGAGCAGCCAAGGCAGAGCCCTCATTTGATAGTTGATGAAACTGAGGGAGGCTAAGTGATATGTCCATAGATACCCAATGCTCGTGTACATGCCTTTTCTTTCTTTGCTTCCCATTTGGTAAGGAAAGAGACGGGACTCAAATCCGGGTCTCCTGATCTCCTGGAATCCAAACAGCTATTCACCATCCCTTCCTTCTCACTGGGTCACTTGCTCAGCCAACATCTGGAAACTAGAAATCAAGTGGGCTCACCTGAAGAAAAGGCTAGAGCTTCAATGGGAAGAGCAAAGGGGCTTAGAAGACATTGTTAATGAGCGTAGTAAACCTTGGCCAGCTTCCTGAGAAACAGGCGTCTGTCTCAGTTACGCCCATGCCATGCGAGGTGAATCCCAGTGTTCTTTCTCATTCTTTTCTTGAACAATATAAACGTTCCCTGAGCAAAGGCAAGGGAGACTTCAGGGGGAAAAAGTAAGTGGTGAAAGGCTGGAAGTCAGAAAAGAACCTTTTGTAAAGAAATTTCACAATATTTGGTCAATGAATGAATAGCTACCAGGGAATCCTGAAAATGTTCTTTATACTCCACTCTACACAATAGCCACTCTGATGCTTTTCTAACGTATATTCTAGTATTGCCTCGCTAGCTGTTAAAATTTGTTTGACAAAGAGACACTGTCCTCGACTGTTCCTACTTCCCTGAGTCATATTCCTGGCAGCCCCTGGACTGCCTCATCAACCAGCAACTAAAGGGTGCTGTCCTAGCAAGGGGGCCCCAGACTCTCCAGGGTGAGTTCTGACTGGTCAGAACTTGTGTGAGTACTCTTTGTTAAATAATTAAATATCCCCCTCGCTTATAAAAAGGAAAAAAAAAAAAAAAACAACTCTGCACTTACAGTTTGACTAAGTTACGCAAAATGAATGCTATACTATGCAGTCTTTCCATCAGCTGGGTGCATATAACTCTTGAGAATCCAGTAAGGGTCAAACCCTGTCATAGGCACCAGAAAACAATAAAGACTAAAACCTACCACGGGTTTGTTTAGGTTTCATGGAGCTTTTAGCCTAGTAGGGAAAGTTCTATGCTCAACTTCACACCATCATCAAATAAGATGACCTACATGCTCTCTGATCCTGTGGTTCACAACAGAAGATGGTGCAGCACGCCTAGGAGGTTTTGGAAACTGGGATAGGTATTTTCCACAGTTGCAATAACTGGAAGTTGTGACTGGCTTTTACTGGGAATGCAATGGACAACCCTGCAAAAAAGAATGGCTTTTCTACCCACCCCCGCCCCCAAAGCCCTGAGATTTGAAAGAGAAAAAATTACATGCAATCAACCTTGAACCAGTTTCAGACAGAATCGTCTGCATGTTGAACCCCAGCCTACTAGAGTTTTACACGATGCTTATCACTGGGGCCAAAAAGAATTTCAGGAGCAAAGTTCTGGTTACAGAATCCTGCTCTATGGTGGGGCAAAGTGTGGCATATAGCCAGCCAGTGACCCTTCACCCAGAGCCAGCCACCGAGCTCTGTATTCTGAACACAGTACCTGAAGGAGCACAAAAGCAGAAAAGTGTTTACTGGAAACTATGTTACCACTTGCCAAAGACTGTTTTAAATACTGAACTTCAGCCAGAACATAAAGAGTTAAGTCCTTGCTTGTTCCTTTAAAAAAAAGGTGGGGGGAAGAGGGCAGTGTAGCCCCCTAATCCTTGTGGTTTCATTCCTTACCAGCCAGAAAGCATTGTCTGAACCCACACACTTCTCTCTAAAGCTTTCTTTACAGCCCCTCTGTTGCAGAAACAGAGGTATTATTTTCACCCTTGGCATTCCCTTAAAGTAAAGCAAAGATCTCTTATCCTCCATCACAGGGCTGGGAGCTGACAGAAAAAGAAAAAAAAAGGTAGTGAAGAAATCAATAGTCTAGAAGGCTAGTCCATCGTTCAGTCAAAACTGCAAAGTATGTTCCTGACCTTACTCCTGATTCCCGCAACGCAACTGTGGGGGCTGTACCTTAAAGAGAGTAGACACATAAGAGATGGATGAGAAATATCTGCTGAGTGAATGAATAAAATGACCAAAATAAAGTACAATGGGTCACAGTAAGACCCTGACACTGCTTTAGGTCACCAAGAAGTCAATTCCATGTGAGGTTCAGAGGCTGGAATCTAAAAGTCTGACCTGTCTCCTATTAGATATTCAACAGAACTTTATTGAATAATAATAGTAATAACAGCTAACATGTGGCAGGTACTGTACTCAACGCTGTACCTGGCTCATTTTATTTAATCTTCACATAAATGCTGACTAGTAAGACTAGTCATTATTGCCCAAATAAGGAGAGTCAGGTCATAAGAAGTTCAGCTACATGCCCAAGATCACGCAGCTAGATAGGAAAAGAGCAGGTTACCAGTCTTGGTCTCTTGTCTCCTGAGTTTAGCCGCACAGCTCTCCAGAGGGGAGGAAGGTGAGTCACTAACTTCCCATTTGTTGGAGCCCATAGGATTTTTTTTAACACTTTTTTCTTTTTCTAATTAATTAATTTATTTTAATTGGAGGGTAATTACAATACTGTGATGGTTTCTGCAATACATATGAATCAGCCATAGGTATACATGTGCCCCTTCCATCCTGAACCTGCCTCCCTCTTTCCTCCCCACCAGATCCCTCCAGGGATCACAGAGCACTGGCTTTGGGTGCCCTGCTTCATACATCAGACTCACACTGGATTCTAACATGTCCAACTGAGCAGTCTTGAGAGGCTATCTTCGAGAAATAGGGGTTGAAGAAGCTGCTTCTGAAACTTGGAGCATCCCCACCAAATACTTAAGGACCCCAGTGCCAGGCACTGTGCTGAAAACTCATGAACTTAAATGTGTATGAAGAGTGTTCTGAAAGCTTTAAACCTGTAGAAATCACAGTAGCCTGAGTGAGGAAGCAGGGTCAGAGATGGATTCACTGATGAGGTAGCGTTTGACAGCCTTGGGAGGAGATGGGGATTTGGACGACGACGAGAGGTGTGGAGGGAAGACCACAATAATCACTTCCTACTAAAAGAAAGAAGAGTCATCTGTCTTGAAGTAAGAATTTTATCCTTCTGGCAACTCATTCCTGCTGTTCAGACCCGGGCGCCAGGTCTAAACATACTAAAAGTAATCAACACAGCCCAGAACAAGATTTTGGAAGGAATTCTTAAGAAGGCACTCCCAGGGTGATAGGAAAAAGCCTGGGGCTGGTCACCGTGATAAGAGGAGTTTCACTCATGCCAAGAACCCAAGGGGCAAGAGTGAGGGTGCACAGGTGCTTGGATCAAAAGAGGCTACTCCTCTGCCCTTTTGAATTTAGAGGATTATACAATAGAAGCGTATACATCTCTCCAGAGGGTCAGCTTTCACAGGATCCTTTAATCGTTCCAAATTGGCACTGAGTCCCATCTTAGTTATTCATGTGTGTTCTAGAGTTTCTCACATAACAACTCCCCTGAAGTTCCCAGGCAAACCTGGGGCTCTGTTCAAGATGAGTCACTCAGCAGCTCCAAGGGGTTTTCCTGAAGGGCAGGACTGAGTCAGTCCTGCGCTCAGCGAGGGATGCTGAGAACAACTAGCTGTAGGGTGTTTATCCTTGAGTCAGGATAGCCTGGGAAACTTTAGGGGTCATGAAGGGAAGGGGGCATAAATACCTGATGAAGGTGCCTAGATCATCAAAGCATTGGCATTTTGGATGTGCTCCATTAATACTAATGTATGGATAAGATCCGGAGAAGGCAATGGCAACCCACTCCAGTACTCTTGCCTGGAAAATCCCATGGACAGAGGAGCCTGGTAAGCTGCAGTCCATGGGGTCGCTAAGAGTTGGACACGACTGAGCGACTTCACTTTCACTTTTCACCTTCATGCATTGGAGAAGGAAATGGCAACACACTCCAGAATTCTTCTTGCCTGGAGAATCCCAGGGACAGAGGAGCCTGGTGGGCTGCCATCTATGGGGTCGCACAGAGTCGGACATGACTGAAGCGACTTAGCAGCAGCAGCAGCATGGATAAGATCCGCCCCCCCACCTCCCGCCAAGGATATTCTTAGGGAAGTAGGATAACAAATATCCTTGGTTTTTGATAGTAACGACTAATTTTCAAAGACTAGGTCTGTAAACTCTGTGCTGTCATGCATATTGTCTAATATCAGTCTCTGATACAGACAACAGAAATCCAAAATGAACTAGCTTTTAAACCAAAGAAATTATTGGCCTGTCTAACTGAAATCTCTAAAGGGAGTTCAGGCATGGCTGGATCCAGAGGCTCAAACAGTCATCAGGACTTGATTTCTCGCTGGGTCAGCTCTGCTTTCTTGTGTGAGGATTTGACTCTTGAGCAGTCTCCTATCACATGATGGACCCTTAGCAGCTCCAGGTTTATGCCTTTCTTGCTTCAAATCTAGGAGAAAGAAATTATTTTCAATATCTTCAAGAAAGATCCTGATGTTAAGTCTCATTTCAGCCTATTGGCCAAGCTCCAAAAGCAAATATTTTTTAAAAAATTGCTTCCACTATAGTAATGGTCCCACCTAGACTCAACAGGAGAGAAATAGAACTCACATCTCTATGGGAGAATGTCAGTGTTGTATTATAAAAAGAGAATGTGCACTGAGATTTCATGTTGAGCCATCTGAAAAAAGTACAGTCTGCAGGCAGGGAACTGGTATGCACATCAAAATTTGAGAAGCCCGGCACAACACCAATGTTAGGCTCACTACTTATTTGATATTTTGTTTTCCAAAGTTCCAAGTGTATACCTCAATCAAAGAAATAATACGTCATTCAGTTCAGTTCAGTCACTCAGTCGTGTCCGACTCTTTGCGACCCCATGAATTGCAGCACGCCAGGCCTCCCTGTCCATCACCAACTCCCAGAGTTCACTCAGACTCACATCCATTGAGTCAGTGATGCCATCCAACCATCTCATCCTCTGTCGTCCCCTTCTCCTCTTGCCCCCAATCCCTCCCAGCATCAGAGTCTTTTCCAATGAGTCAACTCTTCACATAAGGTGACCAAAGTATTGAAGTTTCAGCTTCAGCATCAGTCCTTCCAATGAACACCCAGGACGGATCTCCTTTAGGATGGACTGGTTGGATCTCCTTGCAGTCCAAGGGACTCTCAAGAGTCTTCTCCAACACCACAGTTCAAAAGCATCAATTCTTCGGCACTCAGCTTTCTTCACAGTCCAACTCTCACATCCATACATGACCACAGGAAAAACCATAGCCTTGACTAGACAGACCTTTGTTGGCAAAGTAATGTCTCTGCTTTTCAATATGCTATCTAGGTTGGTCATAACTTTCCTTCCAAGGAGTAAGCGTCTTTTAATTTCATGGCTGCAATCACCATCTGCAGTCATTTTGGAGCCCAGAAAAATAAAGTCTGACACTGTTTCCACTGTTTCCCCATCTATTTCCCATGAAGTGATGGGACCGGATGCCATGATCTTCGTTTTCTGAATGTTGAGCTTTAAGCCAACTTTTTCACTCTCCACTTTCACTTTCATCAAGAGGCTTTTTAGTTCCTCTTCACTTTCTGCCATAAGGGTGGTATCATCTGCATATCTGAGGTTATTGATATTTCTCCCGGCAATCTTGATTCCAGCTTGTGTTTCTTCCAGTCCAGCATTTCTCATGATGTACTCTGCATATAAGTTAAATAAGCAGGGTGACAATATACAGCCTTGACGTGCTCCTTTTCCTATTTGGAACCAGTCTGTTGTTCCATGTTCTATTCCATGTCCGGTTCTAACTGTTGCTTCCTGACCTGCATACAGATTTCTCAAGAGGCAGGTCAGGTGATCTGGTATTTCCATCTCTTTCAGAATTTTCCACAGTTTATTGTGATCGACACAGTCAAAGGCTTTGGCATAGTCAATAAAGCAGAAATAGATGTTTTTCTGGAACTCTCTTGCTTTTTCTGTGATCCAGCGGATGTTGGCAATTTGATCTCTGGTTCCTCTGCCTTTTCTAAAACCAGCTAAATAATAAAAAATATAGAATATTTTCTAAGTAATATCCTATTTACAACAAACTATTATGGTTGTAATAGAGTCAAAGAGTCTCTATTATGGTCAAGGCATGGTCACAGATGCTAGGAATAGAGTGATAAACAGGATAAGACGGACCCCAGTAAGGCATCCTCCACTCTTTAAGGTGTCAAGGATCCAGAACGTCTTCATGGGAGTTCCAAAGGGTCCTAGGGGTCTCCCAGATCAGCCCCTTGGAATTCTTCAATAAATTTGAGAAGGGTTCTGCCTTCCTAAAACCTTTGAAATTCTTTGCTGGGCTAGCCTTAGTCCCCAAAGAGGATTTTGGTCAAAAAAGGACCCAAATCAACACACGGTGTAGACATCTGAGAGAAAGTGGCCAGCAGAAGCCAATCCTGATGCAAGGTTACCCTGGAGTCTTTCCTGTCCTCTGAGAGGACAGAAGCTGTGACAGACACCACCTCCCCACAACCACTGCATCTCCACCCTCCTAAGTATTCTCTGCCCTTGGGCAAAGGCAGGCTCCTGAAAATAACGACTAGGTCAGGACTCATCTAGATGCATATAATCCACCCAAATGCAAAATCTGTAAGAAACAAAACATATCAGTTTTCATAACTTAAAGTCCAAGGGCACCTGGATTATTCAGGAACACTAGATCCTGGAGTTCAAACACTGTCTCCCTACCTTCAGATCACTCTCTCTCTCTCTCTCCATCCATCCATCCAGCTCCATCACTTTCCAACTCTCAGGTTTATTCCTGTTCACACCTTAGCCTTCTTCCCCATCCCAAATGTGGCTTCTTCCATGTAGTCAGGAAAAGTGGCCCCAAGAAGGAGAAAGTGTATTGTCTTTACTGTTCCTTATCCCAGAGGAACAGAGACCCTCCCTTTCTCAGGATCCATACCTATGCCTAATGAGAACTCTGATTGGCCCTAATTGGGGCATATGCCCGCTGCATCCCCCCAACTCCCCCAGCCTGGGGAAGGGCAGAGCCATGATTGGAGCAAGGGAGGGGTGACTTTACCAAAGGAAAAATGAGTAACTGTTATCCAAGGAAGAGAAAAGAAAGGCTGGCCAGGCAAAAATAACAAGAATCCCCACATTACCCAACAACCACTTGCACCTGGGCCAAAGGCAGGACTGTAGGGGCTGAGTGTATGTCCTCCTGGGACCAAGATTTCATTGCAAATGGCAGTTTCATGGACCCCTCCTCCTATACCTCTTCCCAATGTGCACATCCTACCCAGCTTGCCTGCCTTAATCCAAATGCCACCAGCTCTGCGAGGCCTCACATCATTTCACCAGATCAAGAGAGATCACCCCACCCACAGTTATCAAGCATTTCAGTTCAGTTCAGTTTAGTCGCTCAGTCGTGTCTGACTCTTTGCAACCCCATGGACTGCAGCACACCAAGCTTCCCTGTCCATCACCAGCTCCCAGAGCTTGCTCAAACTCATGTCCATCAAGTCAGTGATGCCATCCAATCATCTCATCCTCTGTCATCCCCTTTTCATCCTGCCTTCAATCTTTTCCAACATCAGGATCTTTTCTAAGGAGTCAGTTCTTCGCATCAGCTGGCCAAAGTATTAGAGCTTCAGCTTCAACATCAATCCTTCCAATGAATATTCAGTACTAACTTCCTTTAGGATTAACTGGTTTGATCTCCTTGCAGTCCAAGGGACTCTCAAGAGCCTTCTCCCACACCACACTACATACCAAGCACTATGCTAATCACTTTGCTTATTTTATCTCCCCTAATCCTCATACCTCCATGAGACAAACACTATTATTGCCCCTATATTAGTTTTCTAGGGCTGCCACAACAAACTACCCCAAACTGTGCAGCTTAAACAACAGAAATGTATTATCTCACAGTTTTGGAGACTAGAGGTCTAAAATCAAGATGTTAAGTTGGTTTCTTCTGAGGGCTACGAGGAAGAATCTGACCCATGTCTCTCCCCTAGGCTGTGGTAGCCCCAGTATTCCTTGGCATGTAGGTAGCACTCTCTTGTGTCTCTGCATCGTCTTCCCCCTGACGTGTCTGTCTTTGTGCCCCAATTTCTCCTTTATATAAGAATATCAGTCATACTGGCTTAGGACTCACTCTTATAACCTCATCTTAACTTGATCATCAGAAAAGGTTTGTTTTTTGCTTTTTTTTTTTTTCAAATAAGGTCACATTCACAGGTACTGGTGACTAGGACTTCAACATCCTTGCAGACATAATTCAACCCATAAAATAGCTCCCCTTTTTTTACATAAGGAAACTGAGTCTTAGAGGATTATGTGCCAGAGTTATATACCTGTGAAGGCAGCCCCTGTGCAAAGGTTTGGGATCTGAACAACTCCACTCTGTCTTTTTTCTCATCCTTTTCCAGAAATCTCTTCCCTCTTCAACACTGTTTACCCTGTAACCACTATTCCCTGGATTTGTGTGTAATTTTGCACCACCCTTCCAGACTCTAAGCTCCTTAACAATAAGAGTTTATCATATTTATTTATGTTTGCCCAGCCAACCTACCAAGACTTAATCTTTATCACTCAGATAAATAGAGATGGACATCAAGGTGAGGATCTAATCTGAGCACTGTCCTTCATAGATCATGTCATTGATGAACCAGATAAGTCTTGACAAGTTCATTTTTTAAAGCTTTTTCATTGGTCTGTCTGACTTCATTCTTTCAGCAAATTTTTAATAAGCCCCCTCCTATGAGTCAGGCACAGTGCTAGGCACTGAGGAAACAGATAAATCAGACTAAGTCCACACCCTCTGAGAGTTTAGAACCTGGTAGACAAGACAGATAAGTCAATAAATCATTGTAACACAATGTCTCAAAATACAAGTTGTCTTGATGTCAGGAGTTCTTAGAAAAGCAATGCAGTTAGGCAGGCTTGGACTTGTACAACTTCTAGGAAGTTGGAAAAGAGACCCTACAAGTCAGAGACCATCTTAAAACACTGAATTTTAGTATAAGAGAAAACCAACAAATAATCTCCGCCTTTCTGTTGCTGCAGACGGCCACACTGAACGAACAGTGTATAAGAAACTTCCCAGAAGCCAGCTTTAGTCTAAGCCAGTAAACCAGAGAAAAACCTCACATGGGTTCCAAATCTAGGCAGACCTGGGTTTAAATCCAGGCTCTGCTACATCTGTTGTTGTTTGGTCACTAAGTTGTGTCCGACTCTGCGACTCCATGGACTCGTGTCCATTGAGCCCGTGATGCTATCTCACCATCTCATCCTCTGCCACCCCCTTCTCCTTTTGCCTTCAATCTTTCCCAGCATCAGGGCCTGCTCTTTTAAATATACATAACATAAAATTTCCCATTTTGACCATTTTAGGTGTACAGCTCAGTGGCACTGAGCCTGTTCACATTGTCGTGCAACGATTATCACCGTCCATCTCCAGAACTGTTTCATCTTCACAATCTGAAACTCAGCACCCATTAAATAAGAATTCCTCCTTCACACCTCTCTTTACCACCCCTGGCCACCACTGTTCTACTTTCTGTTTCTATGAATTTGACAAGGTTAGGTACCTCATATGAGTAGAATCCTACTGTATTTGTCCTTTTGTGACTAGTTGATATCACTTAGCATGATATCCTCAAGGTTCATCTTCATGTTCCATGGTTGTAGCGTGTGTCTGAATTTCATTCCCTGGCCATTTTTTTTTTTTTTCAATTTCAAGTCCATCTCTTGTTCCTTCCTTCAATTCCTGTCACCCTCTCCTCAAAATAGAAACATGGAGACACAATAATGTACAAGACAGTGACTACATTAAAATACACACACACACACACACACACACACAAGTTTTTCTCCTGATTACAAATGTATTCTTTCTTATGCCACATTTGGTGATGGCTCCAATTTCTGAAGTCTTCATCATCACCCATTGCCCTTTTGAGGAGGGGTGTGTTTCCCGCAGAAAATGGCTTTGTCTAGCTTTGCATCCCATTGGGTGGGGCAGGGCTGAAGCAACAGGCAGCCTCTAAACAATGTTTACTCCAATCGACACTATTGCATAGCTGAAAATCTACATTCACCCGGTCACATGTCTTTCTCTGACTCCAAAGTTGAAAACACTCTCCTGCTCTTCTCAGCTGGGTCATAAATTTTTCCTTAATCCTAGTCATTCAGAAGAAAAGTGTTACAGGTTTTGAAGTCACTCCTTTGTGCTAATAAGTTTGGCCTGTTCTGCCCCACCACCACCCTCCACCAAATCCCCAGCCCCAACCCCAAGCCCAACCAATGACCTCTCAGTCACCAGTTCCCAGGCTCGGCTCTGGGACACTCACCTAGGCAGTGGAGAGGTGCCCTATCCAAGTTGCTACCATCAAAAAGATCTGCAGTGGCATTTGTAGCAGTGGAAAACTAGAAATAACCAAAACATCGAACACGAACAAGGATATTGGTTAAATAAATTATAGCACACACATTAGACAGACTAGGGTGGAAGTAATATACTGCTAAAAGAAAAAAAAAAAGATATGCAAAAGCTTTTAAGTTTAATTAGATCCCATCTGTTTATTTCTGCTTTTGTTTCTTTGGCTTTAGGAGACAGATCTAAAAAAAAAATCATTGCTACAATATATATCAAAGAGTGTTCTGCATATCTTCTCTTTTGGGAGTTTTATGGCTTCAGGTCTTATTTTGAGTTTATTTTTATATACAGTATGAGAAGATGTTCTGAGTTCATTCCTTTACATGTAGCTGTGCATTTTTCTAAGAACCACTTGTTGAAAGACTGTATTTTCTCCATTGCATATTTTTTCCTCCTTTGTCATAGACTGCTGCTGCTAAGTCGCTTCAGTCGTGTCCGACTCTGTGCGACCCCATAGACGGCAGCCCACCAGACTCCGCCGTCCCTGGGATTCTCCAGGCAAGAATACTGGAGTGGGTTGCCATTTCCTTCTCATAGACTAATTGACCATAAATGGGTGGGTTTATTTCTGGACTCTCTGTTCCATTGACTCGTGTGTCTGTTTTTGTGCCAGAGCTATGCTGTTTTAATTACTGTACTTTGTAGTATAGTCTGAAGTCAGAAAGTGTGATTCTTCCAGGTTTATTCTTTTATCTCAAGATTGCTTTGGCAATTCTAGATCTTTTGTGGTTCCATATACATTTGGGGACTGCTTGTTCTAATTCTGTGAAAACTGTCATGAGCATTTTGATAGGAATTACATTAAATCTGTAGATTGCTTTAGGTAGTATGGATATTTTAATAGTATTAGTTCTTCTAATCCATGAACACAAATATTTTTCCATTTCTTTGGATCGTTGTCAATTTCCTTTACCAATCTTTTATACTTTTCAGAGTATAGGTCTTTCATTTCCTTGGTTAAGTTTATTCTTAGGTAGTTTATTCTTTCTAATGTGATTTTAAATAGAATTGTCTTCTTGCTTTCTCTTTCTGATAATTCATCATTAGTGCATAGAAAAGCAACAGATATTTATATAGTAATCTTATACACTGTTGGTGGCAATGTGAATTGGTACAGTCACTACGGAAAACAGTATGGAGATGTCTCAGCAAACAAAAACTAGAACTACCGTATGAGGCAGCAATCCCACTTCCAGAAGTATTTCTGAAGAAAGTGAAAACACTAATTCATAAAGGTATGTTCACTCTAATATTCATAGCAGCATCATTTATAATAGCCAAGATATGGAAGCAACTTACGTTTTCATCAACAGATGGATGGATAATAAGATGTGATGTGTACACACAATGGAATATTAGTCATTAAAAAATGAAATTCTGCCATTTGCAACAATGTAGATGGACTTAGTATTATGTCAGACCGAGAAAGATGAATACTCTGCTATCATTTATATGTAGAATCTAAACAATAAAATGATTGTATGCAACAAGACAGACTCACATAGAGAACAAACTAGTGGTTATTCGTGGGAGAGAGACAGCAGAGGGGCAAGTTAGGGATATGGGAGTAAGAGACAGAAACTACTATGTATAAAATAAAGAATCAATAAGGGTACATTGAACAGTACAGAGAAATAGCTTATTGATGGGTTGGCCCAAAAGTTCATTTGGATTTTTCCATCATCTTACAGAAAACTCAAACGAACATTTTGACCTACCCAATATTTTGCAATAACTTTAAATGGAGTATAGTCTATAAAACTATTGAATCACTATGTTGTACACCTGAAACTGACATATTATAAATGATACTTCAACTTAAAAAGAACAATAAAACATGGAAAAAGGTTCAGAAAATCCTCATGCATGTGTGTGTGTGTCCGTTAACTACAGAATAACTTAACTGTAGAATCACCATAACATTTACTTTTTATGGATTTGCCTGCAGTTTCTGCAAAGCATACATATTACTTTCTTTATTTAGTTCCTAGACCTGTCATGACAAATGACCACAAGCTTCCTGGCTTACCACAACAGAAATCTATTTTCTCACAGTTCCAGGGGTCAGAAGTCTAAAATCAGCTGTCGGCAGAACCACGTTCCTTCCAAAGGCTCCCTAGAAAGTAGGCTTCTTCCAGCTTCAAGTGGTTGTTGATGTTTCTCATCTTGAGTCCGCATCTACCCACTCTCTGCCTCCACCTCCTCGCCTTCACCTCTTCTGTGTGTCTGGCCCTAAAAGCCTTCTCTGTTGTAAGGATACACGTGATCACACTCAGACAATCCAGGATAAATGCTTACTGTCAAGATCCTGAAAGGAATCATGTTTTATTCACTCTTAACCATATAACGTAATAGTCACAGCTTCTGGGAATTACAATGTGGACATATTTGGGAGGAGCTACCTTCCAGTCCACTACACTTTACAATCAACAAAAAGAAATCTTATGTGTTCCTTTTAGATACGTGGTGTTGGAGAAGACTCTTGAGAGTCCCTTGGACTGCAAGGAGATCAAAACCAGTCAATTTTTTACATGCAATTTAAAAAATTTTAAAAAACCTCAAACTAAACACAACAGGGTACAAACAAAGTTCATGGTATGAGGCAGCATGAAGCAGTGACCAAACGCTTCTCCACACACGTCCAGGAAATTCCTGCCACAGCACTGAGAAATTAGTGATGTCAGATGAGACTTTAAAAAGAAATTGGTGATCTGGATTTGCCTATACATCTCCTGATTTCCAAATAAGGCAACTAATTCACAGGAAAAAACAAAACACCACCTCATACACAAGCCATAAAAATGTGTGTTTGTACGCAAACCAAACAAAAACATACCTGTAGGCCCCACTGGTCCATGCACTCCATCTTGTGAGAACTCTGTCTTCAGAAAGAAAGGTGGTGGGGTAGATGACTCCCCTATATCTCTTACATCTTTGGGGCTCTCTAGGAATCTCCATCTCCTAAATAGTAGGAAATATTAATAGAAGGGCCATCAAAGTTCCATATAGTGAAACCTATGGTTTTTCCAATAAACATGTACGGATATGAGAGATGAACCGTTAAACCATAAAGGCTGAGTACCCAAGAATTGATGCTTTCAAACACTGGTGCTGAAGAAAAGACTCTTGAGAGTCCCTCAGACAGCAAAGAGGTCAAACCAGTGAATCCAAAAGGAAATCAATTCTGAATATTCATTGGAAGGACTGATGCTGAAGCTGAAGCTCTTAATACTCTGGCCACCTAATGCGAACAGCCCACTCATTAGAAAAGACCCTGATGCTGGAAAAATTGAAGGCAGGAGGAGAAAGGGACAACAGAGAATGAGATGGTTGGATGGCATCACCGACTCAATGGACATGAGTTTCATCAAGCTCCAGGAGCTGGCGATAGACAGGAACATCTGGCACGCTGCAGTCCATGGGGGCAGAAAGAGAGTCGGACACAACTCAGCGACTAAACTGAACTGAACACACTCACTACTTTCTGCATTGCTCTAGCCCAGAACCCGGTGCTGATTCATGATGGACACAAAGTAAATATTGTTGGAGGAATGAATAAACAGTCCAGAGTTGCAACTACATTCAGGATGAGAAATCATAGATGATTTCTTTCCTTTTATTTGTTCCTTTGCTATTTTTTCTTACTATAATTTTCAGATGCCATTCAAAGCTATTTCCTTCTTTCTTTTTTTTTTTTTAGTCGCTCAGTCGTGTTCGACTCTTTGTGACCCCATGAATCACAACACACCACCTGTCCATCACCAACTCCCGGAGTTTACCCAAACTCATGTCCATCAAGTCGGTGATGCCATCCAGCCATCTCATCCTCTGTCGTCCCCTTCTCCTCCTGCCCCCAATCCCTCCCAGCATCAGGGTCTTTTCCAATAAGTCAACTCTTCGTATGAGGTGGCCAAAGTACTGGAGTTTCAGCTTCATCATCAGTCCTTCCAATGAACACCCAGGACTGATTTCCTTTAGGATGGACTGGTTGGATCTCCTTGCAGTCCAAGGGACTCTCAAGAGTCTTCTCCAACACCACAGTTCAAAAGCATCAATTCTTCGGCGCTCAGCTTTCTTCACAGTCCAACTCTCACATCCATACATGACCACTGGATAAATCATAGCCTTAACTAGACAGACCTTTGTTGGCAAAGTAATGTCTCTGCTTTTGAATATGCTATCTAGGTTGGTCCTAACTTTCCTTCCAAGGAGTAAGCATCTTTTAATTTCATGGCTGCAGTCACCATCTGCAGTGATTCTGGAGCCCAAAAAATTACCCATATTCAAATAGTTGTACCTCTAAATCTAGGATGCTAAGACCTTCCTAAAGCCTCATATTATAGTACAGAAGGAGAGGAGTCAAGTTTCCTTGGCTTGAGCTCCATCTTAAGAGGCTGAACAAGTGAAGAGCTTGCACCCTTTCCATCCTAACCCTCTTATAACAGTTTCTTTTCTGCAGCCACCAAAAGCAACATGGAGCCAGAGACTAACATGTTCAGAAAGGCTCTCTCCTATCATTTTGTCCTTCTCCCTCCTGGTACAAGGAACCCTGATGAGATCCACATCTAGAGACTGGGCACCTGAGAGGGGATATATTACTTAGACTTCTACCTGAGAACTCCTTTAGTGCTATGCACCACTTAATCCCATTTGAGCTAATAACATTCAACCTCTGCAGAGTCTAGCTCAAGAATAGTAAATAGTTGTGCCTATGCTCTGCCCCACCACCCCAAGCACCCTCCCACCGACCCCCCCACCCCCTACACACACAGAAAACATTGCTGATAGGTTGTGGCACTCTTTACACACTGCATCGGGATCCTTCTAAATACAACTCCCCAGGCAGTCATAACCATCAGTCCAATTTGGCATGCAAGATAAAAGCCATTTTTCATCCCTCATCTAGTCCATGCTGGAGAATATATCTTTATCATCAACAAACATTTATTGACCTTCTAATGTGCACAAAGGCTTACAATCTAGATATGAATTCAGGAAAGCCTCAAAGAAAAATAGATACAAGACAATGCCAGGTAGCCCATGCTAAAGGCCAAACACATGATGGATTGACTTGCTGGAGGAACTTAGATGTTGCTGGAGATGCATGAGAGCTTCAAGAAGTTTACTGTAGAAAATTAGACTGTAAGGAATCATCGAAGGAAAAATGGAATTTAGGTAAGTGAAAAAACATGGAGAGAAAAATTCCAGCTTCAAGAAGAAAGTGATCAAGGGCTCAGGGACAGACAAGTATACAAGGGGTACTTTTGGAAATGGAGAACAAACCCACTTAGCTAATACCACATCATTCAGGTGACATTCAACTCAAATGCCACTCCCTGGGTGAGGTCTTTCCGGATCAGACTGGTGAAAACAGGGATTTGTTTTTCTTCATGGACCTCCAGACCATGAGTTCTATAGGTCAGGGATCTGGCTTATTCACCTCAGTGTTCCCAGTCACTAGAAGAGAGCCAGGCACACAGTAGGTGCTCAGAAAATATTTACTGGATAAATGAATAAACCACGGGTTCCTCTAAGGGAAGTTATAGGTGCTCCATATGGAGAAATATGTGGGTTTGATTGTTACTGCATTTGGATATCAAACTAAGGACTTGGGCCTATGGCAAAGTATTCCAAAGTGTTTCTCATCTAATCCCATCAAATGTATTAGGTCAAAACAGGATTTTATTTTAATATTTTTTTGACCTGGACCATTTTTAAAGTTTTTGTTGAATTTATTACAGTATTTCTTCTGTTTTATGCTTTAGCTTTTTGGCCCCAACACATGTGGGATCTTAGCTCCCTGAACAGGGATCGAACCTGCATGCCCTGCATTGAAAGGTGAAGTCTTAACCACCAGACCACCAGAGAAGTCCCCAAAATGAGAATTCTAGATTGAATGCATTTTTGGATCACTGGATAACTTCTTGAAGTTAAACAAAGTTGACCATGTTTATTTTCTGCAATTCTTTCTTTCACATCTACTGTATCTTTCCAGGTGGCGCTAGTGGTAAAGAACCAGCCTGCCAATACAAGTAGATAAGATGTGGATTAAATCCCTGGGTCAGGAAGATCCCCTGGAGGAGGATACGGAAACCCACTCCAGTGTTCTTGGTTGGAGAATCCCATGGGCAGAGGAGCCTGGCAAGCTATAGTCCATAGGATTGCATAGAGTCAGACAAGACTGAAATGACTTGGCACGCACACACTGTGTCTTTGTGGATATTCAAATATTCTTCAAGTATTATCCCATAGCACTCTTATTTTCTCTTCTTCATTTTTTTTCATTAAATGCAGCATACTGAATTTAGTGTTTACGTTAACGTGAAGACAATTTGGAAAATGGAGCTGTGGAATCTTTAGAGATGCTGGAATGGGAGTTTCTGCATATGCAATGATATTTTAGGAGGATCAGTGTGGTAGAATGGATTAGGAGAGGAGAGAGGCTTAAAACAGGGAGCCTCACTTGGGGATGATAGCAGGAATTATCCTCTCAAACATGCCACGAATAGAATGTGCCAGACACGAGACAGCAAGCATAAAGCAATAAACAAAACAAAGTCTACCCACCTGGACAGGGTGCCCATATGTTCTGGTTTGTCCAGGACAGTCCCAACTTTTGTCTGTTGTCCCCATACAATTAGTAAATAGTACCATGTTTATTCAGGGCTTCCCTGGTGGCTTCCCTGCAGGTAATGAATCTGCCTGCAATGTAGGAGACCGGAGTTTGATCCCTGGGTAAGGAAGACCCTCTGCAGAAGGAAAGGGACAACCCACTTCAGTATTATTGCCATGTTTATTCTCAAAATTGCCATGGTTTGGATAATAAACTAATGGCCACTCAGTTCGTGGAGCTCACGTTATGGAAGAGACCAAGAGGTGAGCCCACATGGCACCTTTGTATAAATCAGAATCCCTTTCTGGGTGGACACAACTTGAATAAAGGCAGTTTTGTGGGAAGATGCAGGCTCTCACAGGACACTCACAGAAGGTAGAGCTCAGGCTGGGTGTTTATCTCCTCTCGCTTATTGCATGCAGGGCGTTTTGTAAGCTAGGTGTGGATTTAAGAATGATTAAAAAAAAAAAAAAAGCACAAGATAATGCCTAGCCCTGCCTTCTTGGAAAGTGAGCCACCTGCACAACCAACAGTTGGCATCCTGGAGACAATCAGTAAACAAATAAATATATAAGTAAATGCAGCGTTAAGTATTGGAAAGTCCTGTGAAGAAAACTAGCGTGAAGCAAGGGGGTCAATAGTGAAGGGCAGCCCTGGTGCATACTCCGTCAGGCACCATTGGTGTTGAAGCCTGTGGAGAGGGCGCCCCCTGGGGTTGAGCAACCTAGCCACCCAGACATGGGGTGCTTTGTTAGAAAGGATGGTCAGGAAGTCCTCTCTGTGGAGACGGTGGGTCATTTGTCACTGACTGTAAAGGAAGAGGGATAGACAGGAGAGAAATGTCACAGTGGTGTGGAGTCAGTGTGACATGGTGGCCAGCCTTGGGAAGGACTTTGAGGAATGAGTGTTAAAGATGACTTCAGGCTTCCACGCCTGAGGAACTAGGAAAACCCTGCTGCTGCTGCTGCTGCTGCTAAGTCGCTTCAGCCGTGTCCGATTCTGTGCGACCCCATAGACGGCAGCCCACCAGGCTCCTCTGTCCCTGGGATTCTCCAGGCAAGTATCCTGGAGTGAGTTGCCATTGCCTTCTCCGTGGAAAACGCTCCCACCGCTCAAATCTGCCCAGTTTCCTGAGCCTGCCGCAAGCAGGTGGTGCAGGGAACACCCCCAGGGAAAGAGGCGCAGTCCCTTCTCTTGGGGAGTTGACTGTCTCCTTCAGAATTTCCCAACCTGTCTGGAGGAACACTAGCTGGGTATGCTAATAGGTGTTACTAGAAAAAGTTGCTCAAGTTTGAGAAAGACTGGATTAAGCAAAATCAAAGAGGTTTCTTTACTAGACGAATTCTCAGAGATTTTAATACACCCTCGTGAGCTTCGCAAATCCGAAGCAGGGAATATAAACAGTAACCCGTCCTGAGTTAGCTGCCTGGAGACATTTTCTTCACAAGGTGTTTCAGGATACCAGACCCCACATCTGTTGGGGCCACGCTTGCCATGGTGCATTGGCAACCTCTGACTCAGCCCCGCTCAGGGCCAAGATTAGCCTCTGACTGACTGGCTAAAAGCAGTTGTGTAACCTCCTTGGGCCTCCACTTACCGTTCTATAAAATGGGGATAAAGATATCGCCCTCCCTCTCCTGGGTGGCATGAGGCACTGGTAATTACTATTTGGCCAGGTGCTGACGTGCTGATGAGCTTTGTCTGACACATTTCTTCGTGCCTCCTCCAGACGCCGTGCCTCGCCTCCCCAGACACAGCCCTGCTGCTCACTCAGACCTCAGCCACGTCGGGCAAGGCGGCAGGTGTCTCTCTTCTTCATAGCTCCCGTCAAAACAGGAGACTCGCCTGACCTCCAGCTCCCACCTGGGCATTGTGGAGGTGGGAGGGCCACCTGCTGGCTGCCATTCTGGGGCCCTGCTGCACGTGGGAGGCTGTTCGGGGCTGGGGCACCCCAAGGGGGTGTCGCCGGCCTGGAAGCAGCCATGCGGTATCCTTGTCGCTGAGGAGCCCAGCCAACTAGGGCCTTCTCAGGGCCAAGCAATGACCACGTCGGAGGACCAGAGCCCAGCCCAGCCTGGCAGGACAAGCGAGCAGAGGTGGGTGCTGTGTGTCTGAGGGTGCAGGGAGAGGAAGGGGCACCAGATGGGAGAGGAGACAGCCCGCAGGCAGCGCTAGCCTTGCTCCAATCCTTCCACCAAGAGTGAGAAAAGGGCGTGCTGAGAAAACTCAGAGGTTCCTATACATCCACTGAGCCTGCAAACCAGACTCTATCACCATGCCTCGGGGGTAGGACAAGCATCCTCATAAAGTATGGTGGCCTTTTGTAGTTACTTTTCCCTCTTTAGTCTAAGCCGTGAGATTCATTTTTACCCAATTTCATCTAGATAGGAAATGTTGGGGAGTCAGAAAAGCAGTATGTGGCATCCCTAATTCGAGGCTGTAGGCACTTGGAACAGGTCTCCAGGTGACTAAAATAATGTCTGGCCCTGAGTAGAAGGACAGAAAAGGAGTGGTTGTTGGATCTCCCTGGGTAATTTTGAAATGCCAGTGTGCATCTGCAGAATGGGATCATAATAATATTAAGTCCCTTCAGTTGGCTGGTATCAGGACTCATTCCTGTGTGCTGGGCATTCTCCTGTGATCCAGTGGTTCGTTTTGATGCACATGTTGCTTATTCGTCCTGACATGCCTTCTGCTCAGCAGAAAAGCATGCCATCGGATAGTAAGTTCTTACTTCCATCCTCAGCTAAATTCAGCTGCTCTAAAATGTGTAAGACAGAGCTGAGACCCAAGCAGATGGCAGTCCCCATCTCCAGGCCCACGGCATCGAATGCCAGTTGAAAATCAAGATCTCTTAATTCTTGGAAATGGGGTGGGGGGCACACGGGGTCTAGTTCCAGGGGAGGGACTAAATTAAGGAGTGACATCAGGGGCCTGTCTAGCTCAATTTCTAGCCCCTACCTTCTTTAAAAGCCATCAGTGTCTTTAGCCCTAGCATGTTACCAAATGACTTGTCAATGTCAGAGGAGCCATGCCAAGAATATTCAACACGTCATTAACCTCATTCCAACATGTAATTAGCCTAAAAGGCCTCTTCGCTGCCTCCATTCAGCGTTACATCATAAAGAATCAGATATTTTCAGGACACCGTGAAGACTTTAAAGAGTTAATTATGGCTCAGTAGAGCCCATCCCCGACAGCCTAAGATCCAGGAATTAAACAGTTTATTTTCAAGTGTCAGTCTTCCAGACAGCATTCACAGTCACTTCCTCCAAGGAAGCTGAGACTGACGTTGGTTTGGAAGTAGAACCACCAGAGTATGCCGTGGTGAGTTGGAGGAGGTAATTGAATTCAGGCCTTCCTCCTACTTTGGGCCATGTGTTCTCAGAGATATCATCTGTACAGTCTCAGAGAGAAAAAGGAATCAAGGCAAGCTGGAATTCTACTTACCCTCCTAGTTCCATGGGGCGAATCCAGCTAAAGCCATTTGTAGTCTCTGAGCTGGAGAGACCAACAGTGTGTCCAGAGTTCAAAGGGAGTTCAGTCCTAATCTGGATGTTACCATCTGAGCCAATCTAGCCATGCAGGCTCTGAGGACATTATTATCAGTCAAGTGTAATTATAGATAAAATAGTTTTATTAATCAGCTTCCTAAGGAGACTGTGTTTATCTGATGGCTGTGCATGGCGTGGGAGGATCTGTGCTGTGCAGGGTGGGTCGCTGGGGAGGACAGGGTGTCTAGGGGAGAGCGTGGAAGATATAAGAGGGGGTGTGGCTGGGAGCTGTGTCTAAGACTGTACATGACCAGATGGGAGTACAAGCGACGGAATTTTGCCTGTTCTCCCCTCTATGTTGAATCTGTCATAACTCTTTCCCCCCCCCAAAAATAGACCTTTCTCTATTTCATTTAGCTAAGACCTCTGGAGCTCCTGATAGCTATCCAATAGCTATCAGGTTTCCCTGATAGCTCAGTTTGTAAAGAATCTGCCTGCAATGCAGGAGACTCCAGTTCGATTCCTGGATCAGGAAGATCCTCTGGAGAAGGGATAGGCTACCCACTCCAATATTCTTGGGTTTCCTTTGTGGCTCAGTTGGTAAGAATCCATCTGCAATGCGGGGGACCTGGGTTTGATCCCTGGGCTGGGAAGATCCCCTAGAGAAGGGAAGGGCTACCCACTCCAGTATTCTGACCTGGAGAATTCCATGGGCTGTATAGTCCATGGGGTTGCAAAGAGTCGGACATGACTGAGCAACTCTCAGTTTCATGGAGCTCCTGATTGCCAATTCTACCTGCAAGTGCCCTCTTTAGCCACTGTCTGCCACAGTTTCAAATCTTACGTCCAGACCTATCTTGGCTTGTCTTCAACATCTATCACCTTAAACTAGTTTGTAAGTTGCAAGGGCTCCTGAAAGAGTACTGCTCCTTCTAAATATTGTGTGGCCTGACTGGAGTCAACTCTACTCACCTCTGGGCCGGATAAATGAACTCCTCAAGGCCCAATACTAAAGGTCCTCCAGAAAGTCTCCAATTCTGATTTAAACTTGGTTAAACATAAGTGGCTTCCTAAAGGAAATCAACCCTGAATATTCACTGAAGGACTGTTGCTAAAACTGAAGGTCCAATACTTTGGCCACCTGATGGAAGAGCCAATTCACTGGAAAAGACACTGATGCTGGGAAAGATTGAAGGCAAAAGGAGAAGGGGGCAGTAGAGGATGAGATGGTAAGATAGCACCATTGGCTCAATGGACTTGAATTTGAGCAAATTCTGGGAGATAGTGAAGGACAGAGGAGCCTGGCATGCTGCAGTCCACGGGGTTGCAAAGAGGTGGATATGACTTAGCAACTAAACAACAATAACAAACATCCGTGGTCAGATGGGTGTAAGGTAACACTTCAAGCCTAGGTCCCCCGCTACAGCAAGGGCTGAGCACCTATCCCCATGTGGGCCAGATCCAGAGCCGGCCTGGCCATTTCCACCCTTCCCCCCCTCCCCTGAGTCTACTCACAGCCTTAAATACTTGGACGGCCTCTCTTAGCACAGCCATGGTCTGCTGGTCAATCGTGCAACTCACCGCTTGCTTTGGCTGGAACACTTGACCCCTTTTGGTTATTTCCTCCCTCAGACAGCCTTGTGCAAAGTCTGCCATTTGCCTTAATGCCACCTGAACTCTACTCAAAGTGACAGCTGCAGCCCGGGGTGAAGACAAACCCCAAATCAAAGAGACGCTGCCCCTGTTTCCCTCCCATAAAGGCAGGTGGCATCCATTCTCCCCTAGGTACAGCAGAAGGTGAACTTGCCAAAGCCCACCCACAGGGCTTGTGCAGAAAGATGGAGAGTGGGCCATGGCCAGGTGGCAGAACTGTTGGCTACTCTGTAAAGTGAGTTGTTGGGATTCTTGAAGCTTCTTTGTTCCCAGAAGGGCACATAGGAGGTCAGGACAAAAAATTTTGGATCAGGGAATGAATATCTTATAAAAGTATAAGATGTATAAAAAAGTATAAGTATAAAAGTATATATTATGACATCTTATAAAAGTATTACTCTATTTAAGATAATTAATAACTGTTGGCCAGATATGCTGGCCTTCTCGTAACTTCCAAGGTTAGTACACTTTTGATAGACACCAGGTAAGAGACTGAAAAATGAACAAATGGATGGATGAATATCAACTAAGTGCCAGGGGCACACACCTGTCTTATTTCAATTAATCTAGTGAATAGCTAACATTATTCTCATTTTGCTGATTAAGAAATTGAGAGGTGGATACGTTTAATAACAACAGCAGCAGCAGCAAAAATAATAATATAGTAAGAAGTATAACCATCATTTATTGAGTATTTAATAAAGTATAACCATCATTTATTGAATATTTAATAAATGCCAGGCATTGAGCTAAGTACTTCTTGTTTTATATTATTTCATTTAATCCTTACCAAAACTCTATGAAGTAACAATTTATTTCTCCAGGTTTTTAAATGTGGAAACTGTGTCTTAGGGAGGTAGTTGTCACTGGCTACCGAGGGACAGCACCAAGCTTTGAACCTACATCTATCAGATTCAAAACCTACTGCCCTTTCTTGTTCTTGTTTTTCCTTTGCTACCTTCTTATCTGGCTTTTGCTTTTAGCAACACCACGGTTGTCTGTTTAGTTACTGTATCATTTAAAACTGTTCAGCCAATTTGCACAGCAAAGGAAACCATAAACAAAATGAAAAGACAACCCACAGATTGGGAGAAAATATTTGCAAATGATGCAGCCAACGAGGGATTAATTTCCAAAATATACAAACAGCTCATGCAGCTCAATATTTAAAAAAAACAAGCAACCCTATCAAATAATGGGAAGAAGACCTAAATAGACATTTCTCCAAAGAAGACATACAGATGACCAAGAAGCACATGAAAAGATTGCCAACATCACTAATTATTAGAGAAAAGTAAATCAAAACTGCAATGAGATATCACCTCACACCAGTCAGAATGTGTGTTCCTAGTCACTCAGTCATGTCCAACTCTTTGTGACCCCATGGACTATAGCCTGCCTGTCTCCTCTGTCCATGGGGATTCTCCAGGCAAAAATAATGGAGTGGATTGCCATGCCCTACTCCAGGGGATCTTCCCAACCCAGGGACTGAACCCAGGTTTCCCTCATTGCAGGCGAATTCTTTACCATCTGAACCACCAGGGAAGCCCATGAATACTTGAGTGGGTAGCCTATCCCTTCTCCAGAGGATCTTCCCAACCCAGGAATCGAACTGGGGTCTCAAGAATTGCAGGTGGATTCTTTATCAGCTGAGCTACCAGGGAAGCTCTCACTCAGAATAGCCATCATCAAAAAGTCCGCAAACAATAAATGCTGGAGAGGGTGTGGAGAAAAGAGAACACTCCTACACTCTTGGTGGGAATGTAAATGGTACAGTCACTATGGAGAACAGTATGGAGGTTCCTTTAAAAGTCAAAAATAGAGCTATGATATGATCCAGCAATTCCACACCTGGACATATATCTAGAGAAAAACGTAATTTAAAAAGATACATGCACCTCAATGTTTATTGCAGGACTGTTTACAATAGCCAAGACACGGAAGCAATCTAAATGTCCATCAACTGAGGAATGGATAAAGAAGATGTGGTACATGTATACAATGGAATATTGTTCTTGTTTAGTCACTAAGTCTTGTCTGACTCTGAGATGTGTGTCTGACTGTAGCCCACCAGGCTCCTCTGTCTGTGGGATTTACCAGGCAAGAATACTAGAGTGGGTTGCCATTTTCTTCTCCAAAGGATCTTCCCAACTCCAGGATCAAACCCATGTCTCCTGCATTGGCAGGCAGATTCTTTACTGCTGAGCCACCAGGGAAGCCCAGTGGAATTTTACTCAGCCATAAAAAGAATGAAATAATGCCATTTGCAGCAACATGAATGGACCTAGAGATTATCATACTATGTGAAGTAAGTCAGACAGAGAATGACAGATATCAGATGATATTGCTTATATGGGGAATCTAAAAAGAATGATACAAATGAACTTATTTGCAAAGCAGAAACAGACTTAGAAAACAAACTTATGGTTAACAAAGGGAAGGGAGGAGATAAATTAGGAGTTTAGGATTAAACTATACACACTACTATATATAGAACAGATAACCAACAAGGACTATAGTATAACAAAGGGAACTCTACTCAATATTCTGCAATGACCTGAAGGGGGAAAGAATTGAAAAGGAATAGATATATCTGTATATATAACTGAATCACTTTTCTGTTCACCTGAAACTAACATAGCACTGTAAATCAACTATACTCCAGTACAAAATAAAAATTGAAAAAGGAAAAGAAATAAAATGTTCAGCCAAGTCCCATATTTCATATTGGTTCTTTGGAACCAAAGGATAACCATTGACTCAGAATGAAGCTGAATCCTACCTACCTGCTTTTGTACTTCGAGAGGAATTAAAACATCATTTCATGAAAAGAGATGGGGGCAAGTGATGTCCAGGACCAAAGACGACACTTGTCTTCTCTTTAACTCCAACAGCTCAGTGATAACTTCCCCAAATGTGGACCCTAGACAAACACCTTGGGGAGTGACAAATGCTTCATTGGAACTTCCCTGGGTTTGCAAGTTCAAGGAACAAACCAGTCAACATTGATGTGAAACTCTCAGTGAGGCCAAGCAGCTTCCCCAATTTGAAGGCTCACCTCTCAGATTTATAAGTACTTTTAAGTACCAGAATTGTTGGATTTCAGTTAGCATATGGTGACACACTCTAGAAGAAGGTGATAAATCAGAAAAGTTTATAACAATGAAAGACTGAAATTTTGTAAAACACACTGCCTGAGTTCTTACACCATCCTGTGTTTACAACAGAGACTGTTTCTCTAAGTGAGTCTCCAACAAAACCAAACTCAGGAAATTTCAGTGTGTAGTCCAGACCTTTGTACTTTTTAATGGCAAATCAAATTGTGGGAGATAGTAGAAGATTGCAAGGAAACAACCTAAGAAAGCAATATTAGTTAAAAATGAGTGGAAGAAGAAAACCCAGCAGTAATCTCCATAAGAAATACAGTGTAATCCTGGAAAAACTCATGGACAGAGTAAGAGAAAAATCAAAGTTGTTCACCAAGCATCATTGCTGACCCACAAAAATCTGACCCTGAAGAGCAGACAAGATCTGAGACCTCCTCAAACTCAAAACCCCTCATCAACTAGCCACAGATCCCTGCTAGTTCATAGTGGTTGATGTCCCAGGACTGCCATGAGGTGACATGTGTTAGACTTCAGCTCCTGGGCCATCCCATGCTCATTGTCTCTGCACACCTGCAACTTTCCTCTTGTTTGAAAGGGCCTGTCCTTCTGGCCGTCTCAGACACCACAGAGCATGGTGGCCCACGGCCTGAGCTCTGAATCAGGCAGTGGGACCCTGGCTCTGCTGCTTGTTAGCTGTATGACCTTGGGCAAATTCCTGAAGTTCTTTGAGCCTCAGTTTCCCCTTCTGTAAAATGGGGACAATAACAGGCCCAATTCCTATAGTTGTTGTACTTGGCACATAATGAGCAACCATTTTTAGCAAGTCATTCCAATTTTTCAGAACCCAACTCACATGCCATATCCCACAAGAAGCGATTTCTGACTGTTTCAGCCCTTATTGACCTCCTGCTCCCTGAAGTCCTACAGTCCCTAACTCAAAATTAGACTTGGACTTCTATACTCACTTTAAATGTCTCTTTTTGAATTCTCTGCTAAAGTGTTTGTTACTTGAAGGATGCAACTAGATCTTGCTTTTTTTTTTTTTAATATTCCTGAAAATATTGGCCTATTATATATTTTTTAATTACTATATTGACTAAGTTCACATTTTAACATTTCTGAAATTAGGATAAGCTTTACCATCTACCTATACATTTAATATAATGTTTTCTGCCCACAAAGTTTACCTTTACCATCTACCTATACATTTAATATAATGTTTTCTGCCCACAAAGTTTACCTAAATCAGTGTTGTCTATTATAATCAACAGCATCTTAGAAATAAGACTTGCTTGATCAATAAGAGTAGATCTACATGGATCCACAACAGATTTCCCCTAGCATCCCTCCTCACACCAGCCTCCATCCTCATAGCCACCATCGCCCCCTGTCCCTTGACCATAGACATGCTTTAGAGTTCAGTGCAGAGACATGGATATCAGTGTGAAGACACGCAATATCAAACTACATGTGTGGTCATTCCCACCGACAGATGAGGAAACTGAAGTTCAGATAAATTTAGCCAGCAAGTGTCAAGTCACCTGCAGGAAGATTAAGTCTTCAATGATTGACTGACGGATCATCTAATGATAGCCTGTCATTAATGTGGTTCCTGAATTAACAAAGTGAATGAGCCATAGCTGAAGGGACTGGTCCATTCAATACTAGTCAATGGCAGCACCGTCAGCACCACACCATCCTCGAACCAATATCATGAACTGGCCACAGAAGTCAATGGCATCCATTCTTCGAATTGTCGCCCCCAGCAATTCTCTCAGGAAGCAAGCTCATGCCCTCCAGGGTACTGAAGTTTGGTAGGAAAACAGCTAAAGAAAATATTCTTTAAGAATTCCTTTGAGAAAGCTTCCCTTAGCTGGGCCTCTCAGATCCATTCAATGTATAGCCATTGTGACTTCAGATTCAACTGCTGCTGCTGCTGCTGCTAAGTCGCTTCAGTCGTGTCCGACTCTGTGCGACCCCATAAATGGCAACCCACCAGGCTCCCCCGTCCCTGGGATTCTCCAGGCAAGAACACTGAAGTGGGTTGCCATTTCCTTCTCCAATGCATGAAAGTAAAAAGTGAAAGTGAAGTCGCTCAGTCGTGTCCAACTCTTAGCGACCCTATGGACTGCAGCCTACCAGGCTCCTCTGTCCATGGGATTTTCCAGGCAAGAGTACTGGAGTGGGTTGCCATTAACTTCTCCATAGGTGGCACTAGCGGTAAAGAACTTGCCTGTCAATGCAGGAGAGGTAAGAGATGCAGGATCAATCCTTGGGCCAGAAAGATCTCCCAGAGGAGGGCATGGCAACCCATTCCAGTATTCTTGCTTGTAGAAGCCCATGGACAGAGGAGCCTGGCAGGCTACAGTCCATGGGGTTGCACAGAGTCAGACATGACTAAAGCGACTCAGCTGCTGCTGCTACTGCTAAGTCACTTCAGTCGTGTCTGACTCTGTGCAACCCCATAGACAGCAGCCCACCAGGCTCCCCCATCCCTGGGATTCTCCAGGCAAGAACACTGGAGTGGGTTGCCATTTCCTTCTCCAATGCGTAAAAGTGAAAAGTGAAAGTGAAGTCACTCAGTCGTGTCTGACTCTTTGAGACCCCAAGGACGGCAGCCTACCAGGCTCCTCTGCCCATGGAACCAGGCAAGAGTACTGGAGTGGGGTGCCATTGCCTTCTCCGAAGTGACTCAGCATGCTCCAGTATCTCTACAGAGAGAGAGGAGACCAAAACTACAGTCATGCAATTGTGTCTGCTGTTTCATAAACGTTACCATAATTCAACCTTAAAATGACAAAATCAGTATACCTAACCTCATTTTCATTATGCTTCAGCCAGCCATTGTCTTTGCTATTGTTTAACCTCCATGATGCCTTCTGTGATGGAAATCACACAAAGATCCATTTCTTCCATGAAGCTCATAGCCATGAAAGGATTATCAAGGGAGCTACCTCACTGCTGTTCTCTGCTGAGTTGGGGTTCTTGGCCAGGAGAATGGACAGCGTGAATAGCTAAGGGATGAGCTGGATATAGGAGACTGGGGAAAGACACCCAAAGAGGAAATATAGCAAATACACAACCAGCAACAAGAGTTGCTTCAGCACTTATTTGTGCTTAAGTCCATCGTGGGTGTTTCTGTAGATAATAGGTTTATAATCCTTATCCTTGATTTTGATCCCAGCAACCTGAGATGCCTAAGAAATTGATATCAGGATTTCCCTGGTAGTCCAGTGGTTAAGAATCCTCCTTCCAATGCAGAAGATGCAGGTTCGATCACTGGTCAGGGAACTAAGATCCCACATGCTGCAGGGAAACTAAGCCTGCGTACTGCAACAAGAGAAACCACAACAAAGACCCAGCCAAAAAAAAAAAAACTGTGTCTCCACAACTTAGATTCTGCCTCCTCCAGAGGTACCAAACGAGAGCCTAAAGGGGAAGCTAGTGACTCTAGTGCCCTGTGTGCGCATGCTAAGTCACTCAGTTGTGACCGACTCTTTGTGACCCCATGGACTGTAGCCCACCAGGCTCCTCTTGGGATTCTCCCACATACCTAGACTCAAACCCTGCTTCATGTTCTACCAGCTGCGCGATATTTGGCAAGTCCCTTGAACTTTCTATGCCTGTTTCCTCATTAGTAAATTTTAGATAATAATAATGGTACCTTCCTCACAGGAGCGATGCAAAGATTAAATGATTTAATACATGGAGCATGCCTAGGCAATGTCTGGCAACTAGTAAGTGCCAGATAAATGGTAGCGATTGTGATTATTCATTGCAGAAGGGCAACATTATCCTACTTGCTGTGGTAATTTTCAAAGGTGGGTGATCTCAATCAACATCTACATTTCTCTCCATAGACCATTGGAGTCACCATTCAGTGAGAGCTTAATGTGTACCAGGAATCAGAGTAGGTATGTCCAGATGAGGGAACTGAAGCCTTGCAGTCTGATACCTCATCTAATGGCTCCCAGGTGGCAGGTGCCAGGAGCTTGTTATCATACATATCCACAGACAGAAAACTTTTCATTCTTAAATATTTAAGCCAATAGAGCATAGAAAATGTAATTTCTCCAACAGACTCTTTTCTAAAAAAAAAAAAATGGTTTTAAGATAATGGAGACAGAGATCCTAATCCATAGCTCATATATTTTATCTTCACCCTGAAAGTCTGTTCCTGCTAATGGCCTCATCTCTGAATTTACCTAAATGTATTTTTTAACTCACTTTTGTGTTCAGCCTGTGCTGCCCCTTGGGTGGTGAGGGTGATAGATTGAGGGAGAGAAAAATGACTAAAGAAATTCTGGCTCAGGTTAACCACAGTCAGGGTCTAGGAGAAGAAGGGAACCCATTACATCTAGTGAAAGGAACTGGGTAGTAACCTCCGGCCTTATGTTAGGAGGCTTGCCTGTTAATTCACTCCCATGATACATGCATGTAATGAGCGTCTTCTTTGTCCCAAGAACCATACTAGACACCAGAGAATCAAGGAGGTAACAGAATTTCTATTCTACTCTGAGAGGACAGACTGTGCATGCAACAGTCATGCAACTCAGGGGTCTTAAACCAACCGAGAGGGAAGGACCCCCTCTGAGACCAGACCCCCGCTCTGAGACCAGCTTGAACTCTCGTGTCTACACTGTGGTTTTAACAGTGGGCAGCCTCGAGTTCAACCCAGGCTTGGCCACTGCCCAGCTGGGTGACACCCAACAAGCCTGGCAACTCTGATTCTTCATTCTTTAAGAGAAAGTAGTCATAGCTAGTTCCCAGGATTACAGTGAAAAATAACCACGGGACAACAGGTGAGCGGTTCTAGAACAGTTCTTGGCATGTGGTAGATTCCCTCCTCCTGTCCCCCCTCAACCACCCCAGGAGTACCCAGGGACCAGTTAGCATGGTGGTTAAGAGGATGGGCTCTGGAGGCAGAAAATGCTGCTCTGCTACTTACTAGCTGTGTGACCATGGGCAAGTTACTTCACTTCTCTATGCCTCAGTTCCTTTATCTGTAAAATGGGGATACTAAGTAGCATCCTCATCAGAGAGTTATGAGAATTTAAAGTAGTGAATGTATTAAAAGGTAAGGCACGTGAAGGTTATTAAATGTCTATTTGAGCAAACATCAATTCCAATCTGGCATCACCAAACTGCAAGTGATTAGGAGTTTAGGAGCACTCCACCAACAAGAGCCAGGGGAGTGACTTTATTTTCCTTCTATTTTCTGGTCACACCATGTGGCATGAGGGATCTTAGTTCCCTGACCAGGAATCCAACCTGTGCCCCTTGCAGTGGAAGCACCCTATCTTAACCATTGGACCGCCAGGGAAGTCCCAGGAATGGCTTTTATAGTGCAGACATGGAAGAAAGCAAGGAAATTATTTGATTGGCTTTTGCTTAACCAGTTGCTTTATCTGGGAAATCCTAGTTGGCTGTCTGTGATCGGTGGTTTTGAATTTCTTGTTTTTGGACCTGAGTGGATTTACAATCAACTTTGGCTGAGGCGTCGGTTTGCTTGTGTAGGCTAGCTGAGCATTAAAGGCACCACAGTCAAACAGCCTTCTTGTTTCATTACTTTAACAAATGTAACAGGCCAGCATGCAGATAGGGTCTTCTGTGGTGGCTCAGAGGTCAAGAGTGCCAGCAATGCAGGAGACACAGGAGACATGAGCTCTATCCATGGGTCGTGAAGATCCCCTGGAGGAGAGCATGGCAACCCACTCCAGTATTCCTGCCTGGAGAATCCCTTGGACAGAGAGGAGCCTGGTGGGCTACAGTCCTTAGGGTGGCAAAGAGTGAGATGCGACTGAACACATGCACACACAGCACGTAGATAACAGAGTTCATTCTAGGGCTCTCACCTCTTCTCAGCTTTTAATTCATTTAATTCACCCAACATCCTACAAGGGAGGCATTCTTTTCCCCCCACTTTACACATGAGGGAACTAGGATGTAAGGATTTAAGGAAGTTTCCCAGACTCACTCAGCCAGAAAATGGCAAAGTCAGGACTCAAACCTATAAAGTCTCTCTGCAGAATCCGGGCTTAGAAATTTCATTGACAGTCCAGTGGTTAAGACTTCACCTTCCAATGCAGGGGGTATGGGTTCGATCCTTGGCTGGGGAACTAAGATCCCACATGCCTCATGGCCAAAAATCCAAAACATAAACCAGAAGCAATATTGTAACAATTTCAATTAAAAAAAAAAAAACTTTAAAAATGATCCACATCAAAATCTTAAAAAAAAATAGAATCCAGGCTGAGTCACTCCGTGGCTCTTGTAAGCCTAATTCATTCTACCTGTATTGCTATGTGGTTGAGACAGCAGAGGGAGGGTGGGCTAGAAAGTCTAAAATGCCTCATTCCTTTGGTCCACCTCTGACATTCAAATACAGGTTTTATGAGCTTAGTGTTTGATATCATTTAAGATCTCCACTCCAATCAAATTTAGGTTCAATGTGATAGTTAGATTTAATTAGAGTCAAATTCCTCTTTTATTTTGGTTTTATCTTAATCACCCCCTTTTACTCGCTAGCCCAGAAGCCTATAATTTCCCACATGGGCACCCAGATATGCTGTATTACACACTCAGGACCAGGAGACAAACAGTTTACTGTCATACACGTTTATGCCAGAAACTTTTCACTCTGAAATAGCTGAGTCAAGACAGCACAGAAACAAATGTAATTTCTCCAAAGACTCTTTTCTAAAAACAATATCAGAATACTATATTTTCCATGAAACTCTCTCTGCTAAGAAGAACATATGTGTGTAGATATAAACATAAGAAGACTTTCCAAGATGAGTGACAAGATGGGAAAGTACCCAACAGTGGGAAACAGTCTGTATGACCAACCAGATCCCCTAGACACAGAGGAGAAAGAGGCAAATCGCAGAATTTTAAAGCTTAAAGGAATCTCAATGACCACCTAATCCCATTCTCTGCAAGCTCTTTTCAAGTGCGGATTCTTTTGTTCAAGAGAAATCTTATCCTGAAGATTGATATAAAAGCCGAGATGCTCTTACTGAATCAGGGAGGAGCCGCCTGGAGCCTAACCCACTCTGATCCCATTCTCTCACACACCCACCCCCAGCAGCTCCTATGAGGGCTTCAGGGATCCCCAGGGTTCCTCAGAGCACAGTTTGAAAGTTGCTATTCTAACCCAGCCTCCTCCTTTCACCATTAGGGGATATGAAGCCCAGAGAAGCTACCTGACTTGTCTGAGGTTACACAGCAAGTCAGAATCCTCAGCAATCCTCTTATCTTCCTTCAACAATTTTTCCATGATGACACTTGAGTCCTCTAATGAACTGCCTTTTGTTTCCCCAGACTGTATGTGTGTTTGTATTTGTGTTTGTACCCATGCCTGGTGCTCCCAAGAAAACCTAACAAACCAGTGCCTGCTTTCACTCTAAAGCTTAGAGTCTGCAGTTTGGACATAGGTCTCGGCTGCCCAGGAGAGCTGGAAGCACAGGGCAAAAAGGCAGGGGGCCATCAGTGCTGTCCTGCAGGTGACCGGGGACTTCTGTTTTCAGCCTAAGTTGGGTCCAGTTTCTGCTCTTACAGGGATGCAGGTAGTTCTCACAAAGACACCTGAGAGCTGGCATCCAAGTCAGACCCCAGCCTCGTAGCTGTGGTCACCTGACTGAGCCCCTAAACCTCTTCTTTTCCCCATCTGTAAAGGGGAAGGTAAGAGAGAAAACAACCCCATGGCACATTATGTCCCAAGAGGTTAGAAGTTGAGTAAGTTAATGTGTCCGATGGCTGGTTATGCTTTGGGTGAAAAGTAGAAACAAGGCCCCAACATTGGTTCTACAAACTGGCCGTTCCCTTCAATCTGCTGGGAAGGCATGAGTTTAGAGGAAGTGGTGGAGAAGGGCTTTCTGATTAATGTGGTCTGTCAAAGAAAACGCTACAATCAGAATGAAACAAAGAGCTCACACAGTGCTTCACTTGCAGGACCTCGTATGAGGGTAGGTCCTGTTATTTGCATTAGAGCGACTTAAGTTATTAGCTAACTAGTTAAGTGGTTCAAGGTGACATGACTAGAAAATGATGCACCTAGATTTGAATTCAGTCATCTAACTGCAAAAAAAAAAATATCGTCTAGCTGCAGAGTCTGTTCTTAACCACTGCCCTATCCTACCCTTCCACCTTACTGCTGGGGGCGGGGGAGGGGAGGAGGGCTGCAGAGATGGGCACCACGGCTAGATTCCTGTTTCCCCTCCAGCTTGCCCAAAAGAGAGTTCCCAGCAAATGCTGGATCCAGCAAAGCTCCCAGAGGCGAGAATTCTCAGCTTGTTTACTGACTCCCCGGGTGGGGAGCAGGGGAGCCGGGGTCGGGGGTGAGCTGGGCACAAAAGCAGGATAAAGGTAAACTTTCTGTGTGTGAGAACTGTTCCCCCTCCAAGGAGCCGTGTCACACTGTATGTCACCGTCATCAAAGGGGTTGTGCATAAACCTGAAAAACCAAACGGACCTGTCTGTAGGTGTTACTTATATCACAAGGCTACAGGTGCCTTTATTTCCACCGTACGCCGGTGCTGGGAGTGCCTGCCTTCTCTTGTCTTGAAAACCTCCTCTTTGGACCCAGCACCGCCGTCCTCACGTAAGCACCTTTTCTTTGCTCTTTTGGATAAATCGTAAGGGGCATCAGGGCTTAGTGGCTCTGGTGGGGGGCCTGGGTCTGTGGGTCCGTCCCCAGCTCCAGATGGCCAGGCCTCCTGCCACGTCCGTCAGTCACAGTACCTCCCCGGAGCTGTTTGACTGGGATTTAACTGCTGGCCGAGAGAGACGTTTTTGCTTCCTCGGGCTGTGTAGGCAGCCCCTGCCCCCTCTGGGTGACTTGATTAAACCAAGGGGAACTCACTGAGAGAGAATGCATACGGGCACGCCATTCTCTACCTTCTTCAAGCTAACCTGAGGAAGGGAAGCTGGATTTTACACCAAAAAATATTCAGCTTCAAGAAAAGCCCACCTCCTCCTGCCTAAGCGCCTCACCTCCATTGGCCTGCTCATGGAGCACCCCCTTGAAACAGAAAACAAATTGTTGCCTTATTACAGTTTGGGGAATTTTTCAGGAGACTGTCTGAACATAATAGCTTAAAGGAAACCCATTCTGCACTCTCACACCTCCTCAGTATAGAATGCTTCCAGAAAAGCAATGGTTAGGGTTTTTCCACTGTATTCTCAGACCTTTCCTAAGACTCTGCACTACGTGAGGTTCTTGAGCGTTCGCCCCCTGCTGGCAGACTGGTGTAGCACATGCTCCCTTCTCCCGCGGGAGCTGAGGACCCACGTTCATTCTGATGTGCCGAGAATTTTACAAACTGCAAAGGCTGTCAGAGATCATTAGGGACAATGATCCCTAATTGTCTTTACAGAGGAGGAAACTGAAGCCTAGCAAGGTAAAGTGATTCAGGGAGACAGTTTCATGTTTTAGTCTAAAGACCCAGGGGAAGAGGTTGTTTGCCCTTCTGAGTGAAAGCTTAATTCTTTTGTCCTCATGCTCTCTGTGAGAGGGTTTTCTGGTGATTCAAAGTGTTCTTGGTAAGAGTTTTCACAAATTGGTTGTCTGCTTTTCTCAGAAGTCACCTAAGTAGCAACCTTTTAGAATACTGATGACAATTGTGTCCCCCATCCCCTGCTGGGACAGTAATGGACATACATGTTATATCCACTCATCTACATATATTACCTAATTTTGTTAAATCTTTGGGTTATCCTGAGTATTGCATGTTAAAATCTCCATTTGAGAGATGAGCTCAAAGAGGGTTGTGGATTTTGACACTACACACCTTATATGAAACAAAAAAAAAAAAGAATAAAATTTCAGCAGGCTGAGTAGTAAGAAATGTGTCCCACATCCCTTTCCTTGTGGGTGGCAGAGGTAGGATTTAAATCCCAATGGATTTAATATAGCTTCCCAGGTAGCTCAGCTCAGCTCAATGCAGGAGCTGCAGGAGATGCAGGTTCCATCCCCAAGTTGGGAAGATCCCCTGGAGAAGGGCATGGAAACCCACTCCAGTATTCTTGCCTGGAGAATCTCATGGACAGAGAAGCTTGGCAGGCTCCAGTCCCCAGCATTGCAGAGTTTGGACACGACTGAAGCGACTGAGCACACACACATGGGTTTAACCCAAACCCAGTGAGCCTTGTATGGGAGCCCATGGTAAACTATTCAGCACAACTCCTATGAGTCTTTGCGGCACCTTTAGAAAAACAACTAAAAAACGAACAAACTAGCAAACTTCTGATACAAGCCAAAGGAAGATGAGGAATCACTTGGCAAGACATCAGCAAAGCAGTCTCATAGCTGCTCTGGTTTTTCCCAGAAGAGCAAACACTCAAGCACCCAACCCACAAGCCTTTAGCAGAAAACATTGAAATACTTCAACCAATGGGTTTTCCTCCATGTGTCTCTTCTGAGGGAGGTCCAAAAGGTAGGAAGTGGACCCTGCCTTGCCCGTAGGGCTCGGAACCTGGTGGGCATTGGGGTATCACTGGGACTTTAGAGGAGGAAAAGCATTATTCTTCCCAGCGAGATGGCCTGGATGGTGGGATCAAGGAAGGCCCTCCCGAGCCCCCTTTTCCATGGTTTACACCTTCACAGCCCGTTCTGCGCAGTGATGCTTTGGTGCATAAACAGCCAATGTGTAGGTGCTTAATTGGGTGAATTTTTGGTCACATGCCCAGAGTGAAGTTGATGATCTCTGCCAGGGTCAGGAAGGAATTTTCCTTGTCTGACAGACTGGCCAAGGCTGGGTGGTTTGCGCCTTCCACTCTCTCTGGAAGGCTGAACAGAGGTGCCATGGACACCACACCTGTGACTGCCGCCTCTGACTCGTGTGAGGGCAAGAAGCCCACAGGCCTGTCTCTCTGACTGTGTGGACCCTTCCGGTGCACCCTTGGTGAGTGAACCAAACTCTCAGAAGGGTTAGGAAGCCCCTGGAAGCACCAAGGACCTGAGCGTCCATGCCATTCCCAAAGGTCTAGCCAGCCTTTCTTGTGCCTGGAAGAGAACCCACTTGATTCTCCCCTCTTGTGCTGAAAGTGCTTGATTCTTTCCTACCTACTAGGCAGCTAAAGTGCTGATTACACTTTGGGGAGACTGAATTCCACTGCCATGGGTCTGTAGAAGGGCAGTGAGCGAGGGTTCAGAATACTTAAGGGGTCTGGCTAACCCAGGCAAAGAATGTCCAGAGGTCACAGCTGAAAGTGGGTATGGGAGGAAAAGGAGAAGAGAAAATCATGGGAATTTTTTTATAGCTAAAACTTTCATCTCTGCATGATTGAATTGTACTCCAATTTGGTGAGCGTACTTGACTGCAATATCCAACTATAGCTATCATATATGCCTATGTGTATGCGTGCACGTGTGTGGCTGTGTCAGCCAAATCGGGTGGGATCCTGAAGAAAATCACGCAGCTAGTGTATGTGTTAGAGTCCATCTCATTGTTGTGTTCATGCAGCCGATGAAGTATTGAGGCTCCGAGAAAAGTGAGAGGCAGAATCACGACAATGTTCCTTCTATGAGGACAAGTCAGCCAGCCTCTCAAAAACCAAAAATGCGGGGTTACAACAGCAGGCCTAGGACCCTCCCTAGGCTTCCCCTACTTGTCCTGCTGCTGACTCTAAGTCTAACCCAATGCTTTGCAACCTTTTTTTTCCCACTATCACCCCCTTTTTAGTTCTTTTTTTTTTTAAGAATTTTTTAAGGTGGACAATTTTTAAAAGTATTTATTGAATTGGTTGCAATATTGCTTCTGTTTAATGTTTTGGTTTTTCGGCCGCATGTGGGGTCTTAGCTCCCCAGCCAGGGATTGAACCCACTCTCCCCTGCATTGGAAGGTAAAGTCTTAACCACTGAACCACCAGGGAAGTCCCCTAGATCATTGTTCTTAATCTTACCCCCTCCATGAAATGTTAATATCACAGATTCACCATTCATCATTTATGTACTGTGGGCTTTGAAGAGTCATAAAGGATAATGATGGCTAAGATTTTTTTGACCCTTAAGACCAATTTTTTTACCAATTTTTTCCCTCTTTGGTCACTGTCCCCTCGTTGGAATACATATTCTAACTTCAGGCCTAAAACTATATATCACTGGGCCTCAATGTCCTCCCTGAGAAGAGGGAACCCAAAAGTTATTGTTGCCCACCACCCTCTTCCGCCTACATTAAAGAAATCTGAAGAGCTAAAATGTTCAGTTGTTGCAAGGACTGTAAAGGCCTAAGAAGCTGGACTGCTGAATACAAAGGAGCCATTATTCCTGAACTTTCACATCTAGGGCCTGCTGGTTAAGTGGCCAAGGTCTTTTGTGGAGAGTCCAAGAGTTAACAATATCCCCTCCTCCCACTGCAATAGAAAAAAGAAAAGCCGCTGCCTTTTATAAAACATACTTTTCCACAAAGCAAAAAATAATTACAGAAGAAAAACAGCATGTTGTATACCGGAAACAGCCCTTTAAGAAAACCTAATGGATATAATTTGCCATAGAAGGAACCCCCAAAGGGAATCAGATACAGACATCACCCGGTACAGCCCTGAAGAAATCACAGTGCCAGCCAGTAGGGTGATGCAAAGAGAAAAAAAAGAAATCCTTCGAAGAGGTAAATATTGTACTGGTCACAGAGATTCCTAATTTTTCTGTGATCAAATTCAATTTACCGAATGACTTTTGAGAGCTTTGTCAGGCAGAGATGAAGAAGCACGTTCCTACTGTTGCATCCTATATCTGGAGGATTTCTAATTAACACCGGAGACCTGGGAACTGTTCTCCACGTGGAAGCCCCCTCTCCTTTCTCCAAGCCCACCCATGAAGGTCATGTCAGAGGTCTGCCACCCTCTTGTCCCATTTTCTGAGCCTCCGACCCAGAGGGGTAGGGGGTATTTTCACCTTGAACTGTCACTTAGGAGAACTTTTCTGGGGTCAAGTCCAGAAAGTAGAAAAGGCTTTGGGCTCCCACCAAGCCTCTTTCTTCCTCATATCCTCCCACCCCCATCCCTCCTCATCCAGCCACCTGCTCAGGGATATAAAACCAGTCAATCTGTGGGAAAATCAGAGTCCAGACCCGGGCAGCCTTGACCTCTGTTTGATATGGCTCCCAGGGGGAGATCCAGGAACATGATAATCTGCTGGGCACGTTAACCCTCTCCAGGCATCAGGAAGGAGACTTCCTAGGGAAGTCTGGCAACTTTCCAGTGATGCCCAGAGAGGGTGCCTACACATGAGAATCTGAATTCAGTTATTTCTCTGTCTGTAGCAGAGTTCTCATGCATATCTGATAGTGATGATCGTGACAGATTTGCAAACATCCCCAAATAATTGATCTCTGGTTCTGGAATCACACAGTCCCTGACCCTCTAGGGATCAAGATCTGGATTGCCCTGGTAGTGAGCCTAGGATGTGTCTGTGAGCAGATGAGGCTGTGAGTGTTTGTAGAAAGGAAAGCAGATGGGTTGAAAATTGGAAAAAACTTAATTCCCTACACTGTAGGGTGTTTGACTTTGACAAAGTTACACAGATTTCTTGGGCCTTAATTTTCACAACTGTAAAATGTCTGGATGCGGGAAAAGATTGGACTGACAGTAATTTCCAACATGCCAGATCACTCATGATACGTGATATAAATCCAGTCAGGGGTAGCAGACATTTTCTTAAAGCACCAGATAGTAAATATTTTAGGATTTGCAGGCCTAAAGGCAAAATCAAGTGCATTATGCACATATTATATAACCATTTAATATGTAACCATTTAAAAATGTAAAATCATTTTTACCTGTGAGCCATTCAAAAACAGGTGGTGGGCTAGACTGTGCCTGTAGGTTGTGCCTAGACCCTCTGATCTAGGCAATGTGTGAATGACTAATTTTTATTTCAAAGTTTATATCTTTATTCTTATGTATATTAAATGAATCCTGGCTTTCCATTTATAGTAGTGATATAAAGTTTTCCTTTTAAGTAAATGCAGTTATGTTAAACAATAGGGAGGTGATTTTTTTAAATAAATTAAGTAAGTTATCATGGGGCAGGCGAATAACTAAAGTTTGGAAAACGCTGGACTAGATGACTTATAAGTTCTTGACCATCTTAAAATTCCATGCACTTAATAACCCAAGCGTGGAATCTAGTCTTTGCTTTGCCACTTCCCAGCTGTGTGATCTTGAGCTGCTGCGTCCTCTTTGCTTAAGGGGTAGAACCAAGTATCTCATCAATATTATTGCAATAATAATAAGAGAATTTGGGTGAACAGGTTTTTCTAATTCACCAAGAATGAATTTTTTTTGTCTCTGAATTGTGGGAATATGGAAAACAGCAAAGGGAAATTTGAAAGAGGAGACTAATGTGGGCAAAAATGCTTGCCCCTTCTTTTCTATCCCCTCTCCAACCTCAATCAGACATCTTTTCCCAAAGCTTCCCACTCGCTGGTGTGCACAGCAACCGGGATCATGATTTCTTAAATAGACCAACCTGAGTTGTCACTCAAACTCCCTCACCTGCCACCTGGGTGGTATGGGCTTTTCATCTGGAATCTCGGAGCTCCCGTCCCTCATCTATAAGACAGAACGCCTACCAGACCCTGACTCAGAGTGGTTGTTCTGGGGACACCATGAATAATAAACTGCTCAGCCCAGGGCACTCAGTGAAGCAAGTGAGTTACAATGGTGACAAGCCCCCAGTCTCTCATCCAAAACCCTGGGGTGGGACGTGCTGCAGAATTCAGAGTTCTTCAAGTATCAGGAAGCCACCCAGGGCATATACTGCAGAGCACAGATCACTCCTCTCAAGGTACTGCCTGCTTGGACTGCTTAAATGCATCAATATTTTCTGCAGTGTATCATATGAATATTCATCAAGTAGAACAAATGAAACTATAGCTATAGATATAAGACTGTATGGCATACTATAGTTACATATGTTTAATAAATGCATGGTTTAGTTTACATACATATATAGAAGTATAGATATAATTATATATAAAAGTTTTATAACAGTAAATTCGGGACTGTTTTTGCTGGGAAATATGTTGGCACCAAACACACATAAATATACTTTCAGTTTCAGAGCTTTCAGATTTCAGAATTGTGGATTAGTGTTTGTGGGCATATTCACTTATAATAATTCTTTCCCTGTTTTCAGAAGTATATTTTTAGACATTATAATCCAGAGTTCAGGGGCCAGGTGAGAGAGACCAGGAAAAGTAAAGAACGAGGAGTTATTGCATAATTAAAACCTTCATCCTCAAATCCCAGCTTTGCCACTTACTGGCCATGTTACCAATTGTCTCAACCTCTCTGCCTCAGTTTTTCCCATCTATAAAATGGGGATGTACACACAAACCTCACAGAATGCGGAAAGAATTAAATAATGTCACCGTGGAAGGCACACAGAGGAGTGCCTGGCTCCTGGGAGGCTGCATGTTTGTGTTTGCTGACATAATTAAAAGCCAAGTGTAGGGACTTCCCTGGCAGTCCAGCGGTTAAGACTGTATGCTTCTACTACATGGGGCATGGGTTCAGTCCCCAGGTGGGGAACTAAGATCCCTTATGCCAGTGATACAGTCAAAAAAAACAAAAAACAAGTGTTGCCCTGCTGGGGTCTCCTGTGGTGTGGCTTGCCACCTCCTCACAGCCTCTTCTGCTATTACAGGGTGATGTTGGACTCAGTGACACACAGCACCTTCCTGCCCAACACATCCTTCTGCGACCCCCTGATGTCGTGGACTGACCTGTTCAGCAATGAAGAGTATTACCCTGCCTTTGAGCATCAGACAGGTGTGTATGACTGGAGAAGCCCATCTGAGCTGGGACAGGTGGGGCAGGAGGTGGCGCTGGCCTCAGGTGGGCGGCAAGGCCATGAGAGCCTGAAAAGGCCAGCTCTCACCAGCGTTCAGGACAGAGGGTTGCCAGAGTCCGGGGCAGGAAGAAGAGCCACTTCTGCACAGAAGAAAGCCCTGGAATCCTCACTGCAACCTCTTCCCTCTTCCCTCTGTGGCCTTGGGAAACTCCACTAACCTCTCTGAGCCTTATTTTGCTAATGGGTAAAAAGGAGATAACACCAATCTCCTGGAGCAATTAATTTAAACAAAATAGTAGAAACCCTTAGGCTGAAGCCTAGTAAGTACACTGTGATTGCTTGAGCATCCTGGCTTTAGCCAATATTTGCTAAATACTTATTAGCCGTGCCCCAGACCCTGTGCCAAACACCCATTTCATCCTTACAGAAACCCTAAGAGAAATTAGTAATTATTCCCATTTTATAGATGAAGAAACTGAGGCACAGAGAGGTTTTGTGACCCACCCAAGGTCTAACAGTTAACTAAGTCTCATGCACATTGACTTGAGCTCTGTGCCCTTAACTATCGTACATGGTCATCTTACATATGGTGTAGTGCTGTGGTTATCAGTATTAATATTACAGCTATTCTCTGAACTTTTATTTCCTTATCACTAGAGCAGGGATGATGAGTTCTATAAGGACCAAGAGAGCCAAACTGTGAAATATATAACCTGGCAACCAAGGAAGTGCTCAGTAAACAGGGGTCCCCTCGTTGTCCCCCCAGGCCGCCCTCCCCACACTTCCTCCTCTCCTAGTCCAGTTCTCTCCACCTAAGAAGAAAGCACGGGGCCTTGTGCAGGCCATAAGCCAAAGCGAGGCCAGCTGAGCTTTGCCCCAGAAACCCTCTGAGGGCCTCTGTCCCCAGGTGCCGGGTGACTGCACATCACGGCAAGCCTGGCTGACTGCTAGTACAGCAGGTACACGCCCCGCGGTGGGGGTGATGCAAGCGCCGATCCAGCCCTCAGGCCTCCCCGCCCAGCCTTGACCCTGTGTGTTCCGGCCCAGCGGGGCTCACACTCAGGATCAGAAAGCAGGTGGCTTCCAGGAGAGGGTGAGTCTCCGAGGTCACTGTGAAATGCCCCCCTCAAGGAGCGCCTGCCTCCAGGCCAGAAACCAGCACTGCACAGACAGACCTGAGGCGCGTGCTTACATAGACCAATCCCACACCTGCCCTAACCCTACACGTGACACACAGGTATCTGTGACGTGGTTCACTCTCACCAGGGTCCACATCATTGCATGGGGACCTGGCTCATCCTGCTGCACAGGACAGTTCTTCAAGCCTAAAGAGTGCCTCCTTCCCAAAAAGACAATGAGAAATGTATCAATTTCTCCCTACCCTCCCACCCTGTGTTTGGTCAAGAGGCTAAATCTGAAGGAGGAAAACAGAGGTTTCCAAGCCCTCGTCTCTTCCCTGCGTGTCCCGTGATGGTGAAGCCCAGCCCCACCCACACATAACCCAGACCTGCCATCCTGGGAGCCGCCTCTTCCTGCCTCTTCTACCAGGTGTTGTCAGAGTGGGATGGGAGAGGGTAGCCTCAGGTGCCTGCCTCATGCAGTGTTCCAGGAGCCTCTGTAGTTGTCAAGAGCTCAGACTTTGGAACCAGGCATGGCCAAGAGTGGGCCAGCTCCCTGCCATTACCAAGGGAGGGGCCAGGTTTGGGGCTTTCCCTCTTGCACTCTGGATTTCAGAAGGAGCCGAGTGTTTCTGAGCTTATAAAGGTCAAGTTTGGGTGTGAAACAGTCCCAAATGAGGACCAGGCTCCCACTGGTGGGAGGAATGCCTTGCAGGGCCTTCTGTCTTTTTGTCTCCCAGGAGGTGACACATGGGTCTGAGTATCTGCAAAAACCTTCTGAGAGGGATGTATCAGGAGATAGCCAAGTTCTCCTCCAGACACTGCTCTGCCAACTTGCCACCTTAGTGGCCATCTCTTCTGAAGTTCTTGCCCACCTCCTAGGAAATTCCAGCTTGAAGTCAGGGTTGAGCAAATGGCAGCTTCCTGTTTGGGTCCAAGGTGACGGGGCTGGTGCTGGCACTGACCGGCCCCGTGACCTTGGCCAGGTTTTCCCTAACATCTCTGAGATATGTTTTCCTCTTCTGAAGTTCTTGCCCACCTCCTAGGAAATTCCAGCTTGAAGTCAGGGTTGAGCAAATGGCAGCTTCCTGTTTGGGTCCAAGGTGACGGGGCTGGTGCTGGCACTGACCGGCCCCGTGACCTTGGCCAGGTTTTCCCTAACATCTCTGAGATATGTTTTCCTCAGCTAAAATAGCATCTGCCTCCCGGTGTTGGGAGGATTGACTGAGATTCCGCATATAATGTGTTTAGCAAAGTGCTGGGCACTTGGTAGGTGCCCAGCAACCAAGACACCACATGGAAAAACAGCTTTCTCTCTCCTCGCCTTACTTTTCATATTGAACAAAAGCGACACAGGTCTCTATCTCAACCTATCCAATTCAGAATTGTTGGCAGCTTAGACACTTTGAGACAAAAAGGAGAGAAAGGGAGAGAGAAATGGTATGCCTGCTGGATAAATGATGTCTACGAACAAAAAGGGTAGGGAGCAATAAGCAACATGGTCAGGAGAACCAGCTATTTACTGACTCTTAAATAGCTCTAGCAGAGGCAGCCAAACCTGAACTCTCCATGTGTTAAGAGCTCAGGACCTGGCCTCTCTTAAAACCAGCACTTAGAGGCTGCCCTGAAGGCTGGCGAGTGGATGGTCACAGATTGCAAAATGCTCTAGAATGTCATGAGTTCATCCTGAACTTCCCTTCAGCTCTTTTAAAATAAAGAATTACAGATACTGGAAAATTTTATCCAGGGTGGATAGTGGAGAGCTGTGTACATTTCACTAGCAGGTGATGTTTTTAAAAGATGATTTCTCCAATCGAGTTCCAGTAGCCAAGCATCTGACAAGTCATGGAATATCCTGACTCACCCCTACTTCCTGCAACTCTATCCTGACCCTCCATAAACCCACACCTCCCTCCCCTGATGGCCAAGATGGCCAGGCTAATGTGCAATGTACCTTGGCTTTGGGATCTTGCTTATACTTAGCAGCAGAGCTTTCTAGGTTGGGGCAACTCTAGGGGTTCTTGGGAGGTCCCTTGGGGACCTGGAGTGACAGTTGAGATGGACAAACTTTAGGCTCCCCTCTCTACCCCCACCCTCACTTTGATTCCAAAGACAGTGCAGTATAGTGGTTACCAAGGCTTGGCTGCAGGAGCTGGGTTACACCTAAATGACCTCGTCCTTGGGCTTCCCTTGTGGCTCATCCGGTAAAGACTCCACTTGCAATGTGGAAGACCTGGGTTCGATCTCTGGGATGGGAAGATACCCTGGAGAAGGGAGGGCTACCCACTCCAGTATTCTGGCCTGGGGAATTCCATGGACTGTATAGTCCACGGGGTCGCAAAGAGCCAGACACAGCTGAGTGGCTTTCACTTTCACTTTTCACCTTGCTCGGCCACTTACTCGTTGTGTGACCTCAAGAAGGGCTTTCACCATTCTCTGCCTTTCTTTCTTCATTTACTTTGTAAAATAGGCTACATGATCCAGGACCTTGAGTTGAGGATGGGATAAGAAAACTCAAGAGTGTAGCAGAGTAACTGGCACGTACTAAGTGCTCAACAAATACGTTAGCTATAGGAGATTTTATGGCTTCCCTGGTGACTCAGCAGTAAAGAATCCACCTGCAGTGCAGGAGGTACAGCAGACTCGTGTTCAGTCCCTGTGTTGGGAAGATCCCCTGGACGAGGGCATGGAAACCCACTCCGGTATTCTTGCCCTGGGAAATCCCATAGACAGAGAAGCCTGGCGGGCTGCAGTCCATGGGGCTGCAAGCAGTCAGATACGACTGAAGCCACTGAGCACAAGCACGAGGAGATTTTATTTGATGGAAAAAAAAAATTTTTTTTTAAGATACAAAATGCTGATCTTGGGTATTAACATCCAGATACTCAGAGAGAGAGGTATCTGGGTTCCAGGGGGTGCTTTTCTTAAGTAAGATTCCTATTCCAAGTAGAGATGTTTGAGATCAAAGAGAGTCTCAGAATTTCTAAATCAAAATCAAATAATGAAATATAAAATCATCAGAAAGCCTAAGGTGAGCCCCGTGGAGGTGGTCACACCCCAGCACATTCCCAAGGACAGACCTCACTGCCGGCCACCTCCAGCCTCTCCCGCACACATCTGAGCCTTTGGGCAGCTGTGGCCTGGAACAGCTTAGGGCCTGGTGCTCTCTGTCCTTTCTAACCACATGCTCGTGGCCTCTCATCTCTTCCCCATCCAGTTTCTCACACTGCTCCAGGCTCTTTTTTTTTTTTTCCATCTCATGGTCTAAATCACTCCACAGGCTTAGAAGGAAAGTCAAGAAAGACTATTGGATGGGGCTAGACCAACTCTGGAGGGAAACCTGGAAGCCATATATCATTTCAGGTCCCTCCTCATAAAGTCCTTCCTTTCAGAGACAAACCACAATTGACGGTGCCCTGTGCTACCTAGTCCATTCACTGGCCCTCTTCAGTACTGCTCCAGGCAAAAGACTTTCCCAGGTTCCGATGCTAATAAATCATGCTAATTACAGTCCAGGCTGGCTAACTCAGGTCTCCTCTGACCCAGACTGTCTGCCTCCGTCTTGCTGGGTCCTTGGGTTCCTTTGTTCTGCATGTCCCTCAGTTAGACTGAGGCCCTGGTGGAGACAGCGTCATTTCCCCGAGAACAAATGTTGTCCCCAAATAATAACTAATTACAAGTGACACGGGGAATTGTTGATCTGAATTGTCATCCAGATCACTGGGCTAAGTTTCTCAGCCCATGCATCATTTCTCTTCCATTTCACAGTAAGCTTCCTAAAAGATAGACACTATTATTATTCCTGTTTTACAGATGAATGAAGCTGCAGTCCAGAGAGGTTAGGAAACTTTACTAGGATTGCACAGCTAACAAGTGGAGGAAATGCAATTAACATAGTGGTATGGAGTGACCCCAATATTAACAAGTACATGTTAATATTTAACATTAATGGTATTGAATGAGCACTTACTCTCTGCCTGTCCTGTTCCAAGCACTTTCCATGCATTGATTCACTTAATCTTTGTAACAGCATGGAGAGGCAGATCCTATTATTCCCGTTTTGCTAACGAGTTCTAGGAGGCAGGCCCCCTAAGTGTGAGACCACACACACTTTCAGCTTTAAGGGAGAATTCAAATAACAAGCTCCAGAACAGTAATTTTTCAAGGAGCCTTGTGGTGTTAAGGAGAGGAGGCCATCTAGTACCTTCCCCTTAACTCCCAGCAGAGCAGCACTGCTTTTTCCCAGATAAACTTCAATTTGAAGAAAATACTATTCAGCTAAAAATAAAAAATAAAAATTCTGCCTCTACCAACCCCAAATTCCCAGTCCATCCCTCTCCCTCCCCAAACTATTACATTTAGATTGGATAAACAAGATGGTACTGTATGTACAAGGAACTATGTCCAATCTCCTGGGATAAACCAAGATGGAAAAAGAATATTTTTAAAAGAATGCATATATATGCAAAACTGAGTCACTTTGGGCTTCCCTGGTGGCTGATGGTAAAGAATCTGCCTGCAATGAGGGAGACCTGGGTTCGATCCCTGGGTCAGGAAGATGCCCTGGAGAAGGGAATGGCAACCCACTCCAGTATTCTTGCCTGGAGAATTCCATGAACAGAGGTTATAGACCACGGGATCAGGGAGAGCTGGACACAATGAGCAACTAACACTCTCACTTTCATAGATTAGCATAGCATTGTAAATCAACTATACTTCAATAAATATAAATAAACTCTTAGCATGCCCACTCTAAACAATAGTCTGGAAGGAGACAACTGTCCAGAAGCTTGTCAAGTTCTCCCTCAAAAGTGACCACCAGGAGGGAGCCAGCCTGTGGAAGAGTTTTAACTGCCCCTCGGAGTGATTTTTAAAAACTAAATAAATCAGCACTTAAAAATTGTGAGATTTCACATAACAATCTGGGCCTGGCAACACAAGGCCTACCTTCCTGCCTGGCAACAGCCGACTGGCAGAGCTGGGCCACAACTGTCCACTTGGCATGAACTTGCCCAGTCTCACGGTCCCCATCAGCAGCCACTTTCAGACATGGGCATCACCTGCTGACCCTGTGGGCATCTGAGTGCACTAGCCCAGCTCTAAAAGCTTAAGCCCTCCCTCTGAATTTGAATGCATCCCAGGGTATAGTATCGTCTCTGAGAACGTCACCCCAGAATTGCTGAAAACTCCCTTTAACCCCATAAGTCTTCTTCCCAGTGCAGCTAACCCTTTAAACAAGTGTCCTGACCTAGTTCCAACTTCAAAGGAGCTGGCCAAGCCTGCTGTGTAATCATGGCCTGGGGACCTTTGGATTAAGTCTACCAGACATGGGATGTCATCTGTCCCCAACTGGTAAACATAGGCAGAAGTGGCTCATGGCACAGTTTCTCTATAAAGTCTAGATTATTTTGTGAATGGTAGACATGTTGAGGAAAACACTTTACATTTCCAGACAGTACAACCTGTTGAAGATAATATATTCTCTGGGTGAATTACCCTGTCTTTTATTTTCTCTGAGTTCATTTCTTCCAAGTAGTAAGATGGTCTTCATGTCATTCAAACAGTGTTATCATCTCTATCCTTATTCTGATTTTTCAAACCTAGGTTATATATGTACATTATATATATAAATATATATGTGAAACATAAAATATATAAATATACATACATACACTGTACTATATAAATATTTATATAAACTATGTACATATATTTTAATTTAATTATATTTTTATATATGTGCATGCATGCTCAGTCACTCAGTTGTGTCTGACTCTTTGAGACTCCATGGACTGTAGCCCACCAGGCTCCTCTGTCCATGGAATTTTCTAGGCAAGAATATTGGAGGGAGTTGCCATTTCCTAAGAATACTGGAGGGAGTTGCCATTTCCTACTGCAGGGGATCTTCCCCACCCAGGGATCAAACCCACATCTCTTGCTTCTGCATTGACAGGCAGATTCTTGACCACAGCACCACCTGGGAAGCCCCTTCTATGTATATACTGTCATCCAAATTGTTTAGCCTGTATGTGTCCAGTTTGGTCCCTGTCAACCAGGAAGAGGGAGGCAAATATGATGCAAACTTCCTACCTGCAAAGATGGAAGAGTTAGTGGGGCCCTAACTCCCTTACTGACCAGCCATGAGGCCTTAGCAGAGTCACGTAACCTCCTGGGCCTTCAGTTTCCTCCCTGTGAAGTGATGATAGTAGCTATCGGGCCCCAGGCTGGTCATTTCACTCCCCAAGCACCCACAGGGGGCCAGGCCAGCTCCCAGCCCACTCAGGTTGAACAAAGCAGAGCTGGGCCCGCCCACCTGGGGGAATGGGGAGGGAGGTGACAGGAGGACCCCTGAGTTGGGGTGAGGAGGGCTGGCCTCCCTCAGAGGGGCAGTGAGCTGTGCTCTTGAGGATGAGCAGGAATTAGAAGACAGGCTGATGCCATCCTAAGTGACCAGAAGTGCCTGGGGCTGGAGGCAGTGCTGAGGGCGGGGTGGGGATGGACGGAGTGAGGAGGAGGAAGCAGGCCTTCCTCACCGCTGTGAGGACAGGATGGGGCAAACGCCCCACAACCAAAAGTCTTCCCACCATGTTGGCTCTTCGCCCTCCACAGGGCCGAGAACAGCCACTTCTCTCTCCACTCTGGGGGCCGTGGGAGGCACTCAGCCGGTGAGGAGAGCCGCCATGTTGGCCCCGGCCCTGGCCTCCCTCCAGGGGCCGGAGCGGCACACAAAGCCCGCTCTGTGGGGAGCTTCAGAGCAGACAGAGCCCAGGGGAAGCAGGCAGAGCCAGCGATGGCTTCCCAGTGTCCATGACACTTCTCTGAATCCTTCAGGCCTCGCTGGCCTCCAGAAACAACACGGCCATGGCCATCTCCCAGAGCCAAAGAAAATAACACAGGGGTTGAGGTGAGGAGCGGGGAGGGGCCTGGAGGCTTGGCGAACACTCTCCATGGAAAGAAAGAAAGTGTGTCCTCCAAGGGCAGCGCCCAGATATATACCCCCTGGCGGGGTTCAGCTCAGGACTGGGGCGGAAGAATTGCAAGGTTCATAAAAGTCTCATGGGAATACCAGGGAGGGGGAGGCCCCGGGTTTACTCCAGCCAGAACTCAGCACATGGAAACACAGCCCAGATGCAAAAAGGCCCCCAGATTTTCCAAGGAGATCCTGGATCCCCACCCCACGACTGATAGGGGTCCCTCCTCATCCAGCAACGTCAACCTCTGCCATCCTGGCCAGATATCAACTCTGATTAAAAACTTAAATTTAAATAAACCTAGGGTCTGGGATCCTTTGCTGTAGTGCTTACACCCAGACAAACATCTGGAACATAAAATACAAAAAAAGAAAAAAAAAAAAACTATTAAGGGACTAAAAATAACTGCAGGCATACATACTTGGGGCAAATGGCTGAAAGTGAAAGTTGTTCAATCCTGTCTGACTCTTTGTGACCCCATGGACTGCAGCCCAAGCCCACCAGGCTCCTCTGTCCATGGAATTTTTTAGGCAAGAAAATGAGTGCGTAGCCATTCCTTTCTCCAAGGGATCTTCCCGGCCCAGGGATCAAAGCCGTGTCTCCTGCATTGTAGGCAGATGCTTTACTGCCTGAGCCACCAGGGAAGCCCTAAATGATGAACAATAAAATACAAAAAGCCCTAAAATACAAAAAGGCCCAAACCCAACCACCACTTCTGAGGCACCAGAGCAGAAGCAGGGAACCGCGCGTGATCCCTGGGCTCAGTGCCTCCAAGGGGATGGGCAGACCACGTAAACCAGCCCTCCAGCCTGACCCACCAATTCACGCCCTCCCTCACCCTACTTGAGAAACCAGGTTAACCCTCCCCCAGCATCTAGCAGGGACACCTGTTTCTTGTTCTCATTCCCTCGTGCTGCAGCACAAGTCATAAGCCTTGCCTGAATTCCTGGTCTGGTCTCTTATCAATTTCTATTGATTAAAGAGTCCAAGGACCCGAATCTATAACAAATCTAGTGTTCAAGTTTGATCTCAGTCCCCTTCAAGGTAGGAAAAGAGATTTCTGGAAGGGCTCTGAGTTAGAGGGAGCCTCAGTTTCTTCCTGTTACCCATGTGGGAGGATTTGAGGAAGCAAAGGTGGTGTAGGTCAGGGCACATAGCAGCCTGACCAACACAAATGGATGCTTAGGGGCAGAGAAGCCATCTCCTGCTAGATATTAGAATTGCCACAGTTCATTTGGTGATGGTGGCAGCAAATTCAGCATTTAAAGAGAGAATCATAACAGCCTCGCTGCCGTTTACTGTGGGGTCTAACTGATGAGAGACACTCTGTCATCCACACAGCCTGAGCCAGTCACCTCTTCCTGGCTCTGCCTGCTGCTTTCTCCTCAGCCCTCTCCTTCTCTTTGGCTCTCCGCTGGTGTCCAATTCTCCTTCCATATTTCATCTCTTCTCTGTACTGACCTCTGAACACCAGCATGATAGAATGGGAAGAGCACTGGCTTTCGAGTTCAGACTGGAGTTCATATCCCGACTCTGCCCACCACTGGCTGTGGGACCTTCAGCAGGTCCTCTGTGAACCTCGGATTCGTCCTGGGGGACAGGAACCAAACCTCCTATTCATGATGAATCCTTAGCTCACAATTTGTTGTTTCACACATAGTAGGTGTTCAGGGATAATCTTTGTTGTTGTTAAGTCGCTAAGTCATGTCCATTTCTTGGCAACCCCATGGACTGCAGCACACCAGGCTTCCCTGTCCTTCACTGTCTCCTGGAGTTAACTCATACTCTTATCCATTGAGTCGATGATGCCATCCAACCAGCTCATTCTCTGTCACCTGCCTTCTGCTCCTGCCCTCTTTCCCAGCATCAGGGTCTTTTCCAATGAGTCGGCTATTCATATCAGGTAACCAAAGTATTGGAGTTTCAGCTTCAGCATCAGTCCTTCCAATGAATATTCAGGGTTGATTTCCTTTAGGATTGACCAGTTTGATCTCCTTGCTGTTCAAGGGACTCTCAAGAGTCTTCTCCAGCACCACAGTTCAAAAATATCAATTCTTTGGTACTCAGCCTTCTTTATGGTCCAACTCTCACATCTGTACATGACGACTGGATAACCACCATTGCTTTGACTATATGGACCTTTGTCATCAAAGGTGCTTAATGATAATAATAGCACTAAAAATCTTCTAGACTGTTTTCTAAGTACTTTTATATATATTAATTCATTTAATCCACAGAACAACCCTATGATGTAGGGCTATCATTACCCCCATTTTACTGATGAGAAAACTGAAGCTTTTTGAATGAATGAACGAGTACCATGGTAATTGCAAGATCTGTCAAAGTGCCTGATCAAGGACCTGGTCCCTCACCTCTTCCCCACCTGATCCATCAACCTTTTAGTTTCTCCTGGCATTGGGACAGTCTGTTGAGCACCCATTTCTGCCCCTGGGTCAGTACAGCTACCTCTCAGCCTCTTGGACAGGATGGTGCCCACCTCTGTCTGGGGGCATAGGAAGCTTCAATGAAGGAGTGAAGGGGATCTGACCTTGGGATAGAAATTCCTCAAAACACAAGAACGGCAATACAACCAACACTTCCACCTCCCCCATCCCCTAGAGAAGCCTGCTCCGGTGATCCATGGTCTGCCAAACACTTGGGCAACATCTCAGCAACCCAAGATGGCCAGAGACAATATACAAACCAGTAGCTAGTGTGGGGCAGCTGTCCATAAAAGCAGAGGGAATCAAATCCACTTCAAATGGTGCCCGGAACACCACAGGTATTGAATAAATATTGATCAATAATTTTCTATGTGCCATGTAGTCTATATACATAAACCACAAACTCCAGAACAGCCCTGTGAGTGGAGCATATTATCCCCATTTTGCATATAAGGAAACTGAGGTTTAAATATCTGTGGACCTTGCCCAAGTAGAAAGCCATGGAACCAGGATTAAAACCCAGGCTTGTCAGGCTCTAAAGTCTATACACTTGATGTCATGTTGTTTGAAACCAAATACCTGAAGGGTCTTTTTCGTTCCTCCTCCTATAGTGACCCCCCTTCAAGGTACTCCCAAGCCATAATCAGGTTTCTTACTCCTCTCATTCCCTCATTCCCAATAAGTCTACACACAGGATGCCTCTGGTTTTCACTGCAGGATAGAAAGTTACTAGGGTCCCAGAAAAACACCCCAGGACTGGAGGCCCCGTTGACTCACTGGACAGAGGATGAGGACATTAACAAAATCAGAGCCTCCTCTGGGGGGCTTCTAATCCTCTCCCAGCTGTCATCCCTCACTTGTCTCTTCCTGGTGCAGCTTGCGACTCCTACTGGACATCCGTCCACCCTGAGTACTGGACGAAGCGCCACGTCTGGGAATGGCTCCAGTTCTGCTGTGACCAGTACAAGCTGGACGCCAACTGCATCTCTTTCTGCCATTTCAACATCAGTGGCCTGCAGCTGTGCGGCATGACACAGGAGGAGTTCATGGAGGCAGCCGGCGTCTGCGGGGAGTATCTGTACTTTATCCTCCAGAGCATCCGCTCACAAGGTCAGTGTCCAGAGCACAGGGCCTCAAGGACAGGGGCGCGGGATTGGGACCAAATGACCTCTGAGGTCCTGCCCCACCATAGGATTCACGTGGCGATATTTTATTAACTGCAACTGTTAACCAAGATCCTCTACTAACCAGACCTTTCCATACCTAGAAGTTCTAGCACGCTAGAATCAGAGATTGGAGGAAAAGCAGAGTGAGTACCAAGGAAGTAAGTTGAGTCCATTTTTTAAAAAATGAGAAAGAAAGAAAAAGAAAACTAAAACATCTTCAGGGATTGCCCAGGAACCAGGCCGATACAAAATATTATGTTCATAAAGATTGATAGCCATGAAAAGTGGACAGAAAGAGACTTGGCTTGACCTTTCATTAAGCAGCAGAAAAAAATTAACTAGACTCTTTACCTTCCCTGTTTCCAGGGAGGCTCAACGAATTGCAATTTCCTTTCATCACATTCCTAATGGTCAAGGATCAATTGGCCACAAGGTGGTGATAGTATCTTTATTTAACACATGCTAAGTCACTTCAGTCGTGTCCGACTCTGTGCGACCCCATAGATGGCAGCCCACCAGGCTCCCCCGTCCCTGGGATTCTCCAGGCAAGAACACTGGAGTAGGTTGCCATTTCCTTCTCCAATGCATGAAAGGGAAAAGTGAAAGTGAAGTCACTCAGTCGTATCCGACTCTTAGCGACCCCATGGACTGCAGCCTACCAGGCTCCTCCATCCATGGGATTTTCCAGGCAAGAGTACTGGAGTGGGGTGCCATTGCCATAACATGCCCTGAAAGGGTGTCTTCCCTACTAGCTCAGTTGATAAAGAATCTGCCTGCAATGAGGGAGACCCCAGCTCGATCCCTGGGTCGGGAAGATCCCCTGGAGAAAGGATAGATTACCCACTCCAGTATTCTTGGGCTTCCCTTGTGGCTCAGCTGGTGAAGAATCCACCTGCAATGCGGGAGACCCCAGTTCAATTCCTGGGTCGGGAAGATCCCCTGGAGAAGGGAAAGGCTACCCACTACAGTATCCTGGCCTGGAGAATTCCATGGACAGTATAGTCCATGGAATCACAATGAGTCCGACATGACTGAGCGACTTTCACTTCATGCCCTGAAAGGGGCTTCCCAGGCGATGCTAGTGGTAAAGAAGACTCTTGCCTATACAGGAGACGTAAGAGATGGGAGCTCAGTCCTTGGGTTGGGAAGATCCCCTGGAGGAGGTCATGGCAACCCGCTCCAGTACTCTTGCCTGGAGAATCCCACGGAGAGAGGAGCCTGGTGGGCTATAATCCATGGGGCTGCACAGAGTCAGACATGACTGAAGAGACTTAGCATGCACACACATGCCCTGAAAGAGTAGAACGTATATGGGCAGGTTTTTTAAATCTGGAAAGGTTTTTTGAGAACATATAATTCTATTTTCCCATATCACAGATAAAGGGACTGAGGACCCAAGTGGTTAAGTAACTTCTCCAGGGTCACACAGAAAACAAGGCTGATTCGTGGAAAGTCAGTACAAAGCAAGAGCTGCGAGATCAAAAAGACCTTTGTTCCTACCCTGGCTCTAAAACATCAGAGCCACAGGACCTCTGGCACAGGGTTAAACGTCTGTGAATCTCCATTGTCTCACCTCTAGGGTGGGGTAATGATACACACATCCTCAGCCTTCTTGACAGGATTCAGTGAAACATTACCTGGCATAAGCAGATAAGGAAGCAAATACAGTGAATGACACCTGCTTTTGTCATAATGAATATAACCAAGAAGAAAACATAATTTAATAAATAAAGGAAACATACTTCAGCTCCATTTAAGGAGACATTTCTAAAAGCACCTTCTTTAGTTTCATGTATGGTCAGGTCCCTTCACTGTTCACCTGAAACTGTAACAACATTGTTAATTGGTTATACTCTAATACAAAATGTTTTGGGCTTTTAAAAAAAATCAAATTAAAAAAAAATAAAAAGGCTGTTTCAAAGTTATCATAGGTAGGAGGCTCCCCATCACTGGAGGTAATCAAACAACCTAATGGTCCCTTGCTTGATGGAGGTGCTGTGACAGGGATTCCTATTTGGGGAGAAATCCAAAGAGGACCTTCCAGCTCTGAGATTCTTTGCCCCCACCTTGATCTCCCCCATCATGAGTGCCTAAGGGCACAAAAGCCCAGGACGGGGGCTCTCAGGCTTGGCTTCTGCCCTAGGAACCATGGCCTCTTGAGGGCAAGGAAAGGACAAACAGACCTGCCATCCCTTGATTTCCAGTCCATATTTGACTATTGCCAGTGCCAGTGACCTACCAGGGTCAGTGGTCTGCGCAGAGTGGGCTTCCAGGAAACAAAGCAAGTCTGAGCAAATCACAGAGGCTCAGGGAGGAGGTAGGCTCCATTTGGAACCCTTCCAAGGGAACAGCCTTGCATAAGATTGCCAGGACCACAGAGAAGAGTAGCCCATCTAGGAGAAGATGCAGCTTGGCACTGCCAGCCTCAGTCAAAGGTCAAGTCAATCACGTTTGTCTTCAGGCCCTTGCAGGTCCTGTGCTGGCATCTCCCCTCTGGGGCCCTTCTGTTCCAGGCAACTGTTACATCAAAACGTACCTGTCCCTGGTCCCATCACCTCAAGGTCTGTGCAAAATGGATAAGTGAAAAACCAGCTGGTTTTTAAACAGGCCACAGGTTGCCTCTTCTTATTCTAAAGGATCCTAGGAGCCACAAAGCCACCCCCCATGATGGTCTTTCAGGCAGTCTGCAGGCCAGGACGGTTATCATGTTGAGCAGTGAGATTACCCCATCAGCCTGCTCAGTTCTTAGATCTCTATTCACTGTTCCTTGGGTGAGAGTGTGTAAAGTGTATTGAAATGCAGGTACTGTGACCAAAGTTTCCAGTGTCCCAATCTGCCCAGGACATAGTGTCTTCACCTGTTATCCTGTTTTTTATCCTCAAAAAAGTTCTTGTTTGGTCTATAAGTTATATGTTAAACTGGTTATTACCTAGGTTAGGCCTTGCATGTGTATATGCGTACTAAGTCACTTCAGTCGTGTCTGACTCTGTGCAACCCTGTAGACTGTAGCCTGCCAGGTTCCTCTGTCCATGGGATTCTCCAGGCAAGAATACAGGAGTGGGTTGCATGCTCTCCACCAGGGCATCTTCCCAACCCAGGTTTCAAACTCACATCTCATGTCTCCTGCATTGGCAGGCGGGTTCCTTACCTCTAGCACCACCTGAGAAGGCTGGTTTAGCCCATATATGACCCCACAGATTGGGGCTCTGACAGAAAAGGATACGGGCCAAGTTTTGGCAGAGAGAGGAGTCAAAGGGGGTCTCTATGCCCAGTGTGTGGTCTGGCTCCACAGGTACTGCAGTGGGATTTAAGGGCCCAGAATCAGAGGGATCCTGGTCCCTGAGCACGGGGTCAGTGGGAAGGGAGGAGGAAGGAGGCGGCTCCCCAGCGCAGGAGAGGAAGATCCCCCGGCAACCCCGCCTGTTCTTGGGAAGAAGGAACAGTGTATGGCTGACCAGAACCAGTCATTCCGAGAACCAGCGGCCCTAGGAGTCAGCAGTCACAGCTATGCCCTGTTCCTGTCTTCTCAGTAAACAGAAACTGGCCCTCACGTTGGACACCACGTTAGAAAATGGATGTCCTCCGGCCTGTGGTGCTGCTTGAAAACGTGATCTGAAAGTCCTGATCCAGTCCCAACCCCAACCCCCTCCTTCAGAGGAGAACAGCAGTCTCCAGACCCCTCTTTGAATCCTCACGTCGGGTTTCTTAAGGCCTCCTGTGTCCATTCTCATGTCCATTGTAGACCAGCATGTCACACGTGTTCAAATCCCCAAGGGATCAGAGGTCACATCCCAGATCATAGACAGCGCCAACAGGGTGGTCAGGGTGGTGTGTCACATGTTGCCGGGAAGGAACACAAGCCTGGAGGCTGGGTGACTGGCAAGTCTGCACAAGGGTCGATGACTCAGACCAGTGCAGAGCTCAGGCCTCCCAGCCCCAAGCCAGGACTCGCTCCCAATAGCCACTCAAAAAATTCTAGAAGCTGCTGGGAGGCCTGGCCCAGGGCTCTCCCGGGGTGACCTTTAAAAACAAAGAGGTCGGGGGATTCCCTGGTGGTCCAGTAGTTAGGACTCGGCGCTTTCACTGCTGGGGCCCTGATTTGATCCCTGGTTGGTGAACTAAGAGCGCATAAGCTGTGCAGCGGCCAAAAAAGCACCAGGAGGTTATATCTCTCAGGAGTGCCTTTGGGGTGGCCCTATAAGGGCCAGGTGGTCTCCAAGTTTCCTTGTGAAATAAAACTACCCTGCAGAGGATAAAATCACTCCCCTTCTCCCCAGCACCTCCCCTTCTGGCCTTGCCACAGAAACCAGGGATGTATGCCATGGTTAATGGATTTCTTTTTCTTTCCCAGGTTACTCCTTTTTTAATGATCCTGATGAGACCAAGGCCACCCTCAAAGACTGTAAGTAACCAAGTTCACGCTGCTGTGCCATGGCTGTTGTAGTGCACGTGGGCTCGATGGTTCTTGTAGGACTTCAGTCAAAGGCTGATAACCTGAAACAGCGGGAGACGAAGAGAAGATGGCAGGAGAAACATGGTGGAGCATGGGGCTTGGGTCTGTGGCTTCTTTATCCTCCCCCAGACTCAATTTCTTTGTCTACAAAATGGTCAGACCCTCGCTGGGTCATGATGAGTTCAAGTAACAGTGCATATAAAGTGCCTAAGCTATGCCAGCAGCCTAGTTGCTCCAAATACTGGTACCCGTTAGCAGTAAAAAATCATAATCACAAATTACCAACCGTTAGAGGCCTTGTGGTTGATAATGTCTAAAAATCAGAGCTCATTAAGCAGATCACATTTATAATTATAAGGCAATGGAGGATCTCAAATGGCCTTGTTGACTGAAAATTAACCCTCGTGGTTTTACTTCTGCAGATGGAGAAGGTTTAGGAAAGGGAACTTTGGAGCTTTCATTTTTTAAAGCTGATGATGATTGCTCTTGGTTACTGAGACCCTCTCAAAGGTCCTGGCCTGGGGGCCTGACCAACCAGGACAAAGTGGCATCCATCTGGGGGCTTCAAGCAATGTTCCCATCCATCTTCAATAACTGTAAGATTAAATTCATAGCTATGGTGGCCGTTTGTGAAACCCTTACTACATGCCCAGCTTGCTGCCAGGCCAGATATTCTATGTACATTGTTATTTCAGTTCAGTTCGGTCTCAGTTGTGTCTGACTCTGCAACGCCATGGACTGCAGCATGCCAGGCTTCCCTGTCCATCACCAACTCCCAGAGCTTGCTCAAATTCATGTCCATCGAGTCGGTGATGCCATCCAATCATCTCATCCTCTCGTCCCCTTCTCCTCCCGCCTTCAATCTTTCCCAGTATCAGGGTCTTTTCCAGTGAGTCAGTTCTTCCCATCAGGTGGCCAAAGCGCTGGAGCTTCAGCTTCAGCGCCAGTCCTTCCAATGAATATTCAGGACTGACCTCCTTTAGGATTGACTGGTTTGATCTCCTTGCAGTCCAAGAGACTCTCAAGAGTCTTCTCCAACACCACAATCCTCATATATAACTTCACTATGTATTTTTATTTTTTAATTTTTATTGGAGTATAGTAGCTTTACAGTGCTATGTTAGTTTCTACTGTACCACAAAGTGAATCCTCTCTATATAATCCTCTATATAAAAAAATCCCCTCTTTTATTTTGGATTTCCTTCCCATTTAGGTCACCACAGAGCACTGAGTAGGGTTCCCTGAGCTATACAATACCTTCTCATTAGTTATTTATTTTATACTTAGTATCAATAGTGTATATATGTCAATCCCAATCTCCCAATTCATCCTATCCCCCGCTTTCCTCCTTTGGTATCCATATGTTTGATCTCTACATCTGTGTCTCTATTTCTGTTTTGCAAATAAGATCATCTATACTAGTTTTCTAGATTCTACATGTATGTGTTAATATATATTTGTTTTCCTCTTTCTGACTTATTTCACTCTGTATGATGGTCTCTTGGTCCATCCACATCTCTACCAATGAGTAACTTCAGTAGATAGTAGCATTATCCCCATTTGCTACTATGGAAACTGGTGGTGCTAGAACTCACAAGTCACAAGTCATTGCAGAACTGAGCTTCCGACTCATCTCCTCAAGGTCTATGCTCTTATATGCTGCGCTCCACACCACATGCCCACAGGTGCACACACATGCACGCACACGTGCCCCCAGACCCTTGTGCTCATTCTGCTGTCCACTCAGTTGAGACCTAGGACTCAGAATTCCTCTGAGTCTGGGCCCAGCGCCACAATGATTCAGAGAACAAGGGATTTTTGACTTACACCCAACAAGCTAGGAAACCGTCAGAAGGGGCCTAAGGGATGCACCCCAGCCCTTCTCCACTTGTTCTCTCCTCTCCCTGGCCCTGCCTCACCCCTGCCTCAGAAGAGCCAGTGAACCAAGCCTGCAGGCCCAGCCTCACTGCCGGGCACCTCCTGCGTTGGCCCGAGATGCAGCTCTGTGACTGGACTGCTGGCCTCCGGGGACGTGTGCGTGACAAGCTCAGTGTAGACACTGCCCCTCCAGTCTCTATCCCAGCTTCTGGGGGACAGTGAGCGTGATTTCAGTCAACGACGGGGAACATATCCTCTGGCCACACTTTACCAGTCTCCAGTTTCAAGGCAAACAAACTTCTCCAAATCCCGCAGACAACAGAGAGCCTGGGCCCTGTTCCCATTGGCCTGTGTCAGGCACAGCCCCGCCGCGGGGACACATTCAAGATGAAGGTCAGTGTGAGGCAGGGAGAGCAACCCTCAGACACTGCAGACCTCTGCAGAGAAGCTTGGGGTGGGGTGGGGTTCACCATGATGCTGCCACCCCTGCCGCCTTGGGGAGCTTTGGACGTGGGAACTTCCCTCAACGTGGCCACCAAGTGATGGCTTCAGCCCCTCTATCCCCACCCCCAGCCCCACCCCCCAGCCAAGCAGGGCCTCCAGCCTAGTTGACCCTTGACTACCGTCAGATCCACTGCTGAGAAGTAGGAATGGATAGAGCAGGACTGTTTATCTCTGGCAAGACCCACAGGTGGAAACGCCCGCCATCCCACCCATCCCGCCTCTTGCTGATCAATCCTGTGTCCATCCCATCCAGCCACATAGCTTCTGTCCAAAGCACGTGGGAGAAATCTTAAGAATTAAAAAGGTTCTTGCCTGTTCTTGCCATTTGGGCATTTCAGTGAAAGCTGTTGTCCAATCCCCAGTTAATAGTTCACCTTTGTTTATCTTGACCGCTCCATTTGTTTTCTCTCTTCCTGAAAGATTAAATTAAAACAAAGGCCAGGTCTGCTCTGCAGGCGACGCCGCAGAGCATGGCACCGGATCTGAGAGGAGGGCGAAACCCTTTCTCCATCTTGATCAACTGACCATCAACACTGCTCACCTCCGTTGACCTCTCTCCACCTGGCAGCATCCCCACTGTCAGCTGATCTCTCCTGAGCGTTGGTTGAGGTTTGGCCTGTGCGCTCAGGCCTGTTTTCCCACAGTGATACGATCCTGGGCTATAACGTAGGAAATAGCAGAGGGGAGGCCGAAGGGACCCTGAACACTGAAGTCACGCGTTCGCGTCATTGTTCGTTTCAGTGAACCATGCAAGCAGTTACTTGAGCTGAGGGCTCCAATGCCAGAAAATTAGACGTGATCTCAGCTCCGCCGTTAGGCAGGCTCCCCAAACGTCTCCAGGGCTCGCTCCTTCCTGCTCAGCTGTCTTCTTGTCCAAGAGCTTTCTTTGTTGGCTCCTGTTATGATCACAGTGTCACTCAGCCCCTTCACCACTGCCTCGATCCTTGCACACTACTACTGCATCTTTCTCCACCGTGTTTATCACCAATATGGGTTTGTTCACTGGCTGTTCCCTCCCACTTGGGTCTAAGTCCTCTCAGAGGAGAGACTGGGACCTGTTTCGTGTGGTCCCTCAGGAGCCTGTGAGTGAGGGACCTCCAGTGAGACACCTCTGTCTTCTTATATGTAAAGTGGGGAGAGTAAGAAATATGCATCATAAGAGTGGGTGAGATTGGGTGACCACCTGGCCACAGCAGACGTTCAACACACTTCAATGACTATTCATTAAGTATCTGTTGAACAGATACTTGCCATGAGAGACACACTGAAGCAGTAGTGTGAACAGCCGCTTTGGAACAGAACTGCTTTAGGTCCAAGTCCTGGCTCCACCTTCCTTGGTGAAACCCTTAAACTCTCTGGGCTTCAGTTGCTCCTCAGTAAAGGGAAAAAGCAATAATACCTCAAGGGGTCTTGGCAAAAATGAAATGAGATGCTGTCTGTGAAGCCCTCACCAAGCACTTGGCATTTAGTAAGCACTTATCTGCTTGTAATACAGGCACCCAGGTTCAATCCCTGGGTCAGGAAGATCCCCTAGAGAAGGGAATGGCAACCCACTCCAGTATTCTTGCCTGGCAAACCTCGTGGACAGAGGAGCCTAGCGGGCTACAGTTCATGGGGCCACAAAGAGTCGGACACAACTGAGCGACTAACACTTTCCACTTTGAATGAATATCAGCTGTCAGTTCAGGTGACCAACAGCTGACGTGGACCTTTGCAGTACAGGGATAGTGGGTCCAGTGCTGGACACTGAGGAATGCACAGGTGTTGTGGGACAGAGAAGGGTGGGCTCCAAGAAGCCTTCCAGAAGAGTTTTGTGAGAACGGAGTCGGTTGGGTGGAAGTGAGAGGCAGGGAGCCTGTGCAAAGGCCCTGAGGCGGAAGAGAGTCGAGCCCTGTTGGGACCATCTGACCCAAGAGGAGGGAAGGAGTTGAGGAGCAGCAAGAGATAAACCTGGAGAACCAGGTGGTGGTCTGGGTGTGAAAGGCCTGGCTGACATGGCAGCCTCTGCCCGGGAGACCACAGGGCACCACTGCAGGCTGTCACCCCACAGAGTGACAAGACCCACGGGCGCTGAGACCAGCCACCCTGGGCAGTGGTGCGGTGCACGGGGCACCATTCCCTCCCAGGACAGCATACTTTGTCATTCAGGAGTTGTAGCATCGCCTTCCTACAGCAGAGATGGTGAGAACAGTGCAGTACAGTACATGGCTGCGCCACAGCATTTATTGAGCACCTACTGTATGCCCCACACTGTGCTAGGTTCTGGGGATACACATGGGAACACAAATCCCTGCCCTCTAGTAGGGAGAGTCAGCCAGTGAACAAAATAAATACATAATATGTTCCATGGCGACATATACGGCGGCAAAAAATAGAACTAGGACATGGAGTGTTGAGTAGGGTGAGTGTGTGCACTTCCAGCTCAGCAGTCAGAGAGGGCCTCCCCGAAACGGTGACTTTGAGCAAAGATGGAGGTGAGAGCCTAAGCCCCTGGACGCCCCAGGGAAGAGCACTCAGGGCCAAGGGAGCAAGTGCCCCAAGCCAGGAGGTGCCTGTGAGTTTCAGAAGGAGCTGGGAGGCCGCTGTGGCTGGAGTGGAGGGAGCAGGTGATGTAGGGATTGGGAGGGGTGGTCTGCTGCCACCTTTTAGATTTGAATCATATACACTTTGTGGGTTTTTAAAAATTTTTTATTTTATTTTTGTGGCTCAAACAATTTATTATTTACACACAAACAGGCAGTTTGGGCAGAGCTCCGCATGGGAGGCTTGCACACCATGCAAGGCGTCCAAGTCCTGCGTTTGAGGAGGGGGAGGGGAGGCCCCGGAGAAGGGAGGTGGGGGTGGGAGGGGGAAGGGAGGTGAGAGGGGAGGGGCGGAGGATTCTCTTCCAAGACTCCACTTGCAGGGCTGGCCACTGAACCCAGCTGTGACCTGGTCTGTGACGTCTTCCTGCCAGCCTTGGGAGTCTCAGGGCGTGAATTCTGGGCTCCGTTCACGGCCCATATTGGAGGTGTGGGGACCGCAGACTCTACCTGTTGACAGGAGAAGGACCACCCCCTGCTAGAAGCCTCTGTGGACATTTAGCTGTGGCTTCTAAATGGAAGGCCAGATTTTTTTATTTTATATTGGAGTATAGTTGATAAACAATGTTGTGTTCAGCAAAGTGACTCAGTTATACCTATGCATGTATCTCTTCTTTTTCAAATTCTTTTCCCATTTAGGCTGTTACATAATTATGAAACTATACCCCTGTCTCAGACTGCTACAGCCTGAGTTCTAATCTAACCCTGCATTGATTTCATGCTTTGCTTTCTGCTCTTCATAAGCTGTAGTCCCTTTGCTTTTCCCTGTGTCCTTTCTGGTCTGTTCTCCACACTAGCCGGAGGGATCTTCTTAAAGTGTGGATCTTGTCAAAGTCTTCCGTCTTCACTTGTTGAATAAAATCCCTCGCCATTCTCAGGTGCCCACGTGACTTGTCAGCAGATAGCTGCCCCCGAGGCAACACCTCCCGCCCTCCCTAGCACCCCGCGGTCCCCTTGGCTTTGCATTGCTGCTCCTTCCCTCTGAAACCCTCTCCCACCTCCTGACATTAGCATGAATGTGTCCCTCTAGGAGACCCGCCCTGCCCACCCCATCTAGATGCAGCAGGTGCTTTCGCCTGCCTCCATTCTCTATCTAATGCCTCCTTCCTTCGTAACACTTACAACAGAGCCGATTTGTGTTTCACCTGTATTTTCCTTGCCCTGTAGTCCTCAGCCTCTACCTGAGCGAGGACCAAGTCTGCCTTGTTCACTGTCTGTTTCCAGCTCAGAGCCTGGAATCTGACACACAGTTGGGCCCCAGTGTTGAATACAAATTCTCCTGAAACCTACTAATTATCCCCAGAACAGCCGGCACCAGTTGTCTCCTGCCACGAAGGTGTCCAATTAATAGCTGCTCATTTGGTGTGACTTGAGGTCCGAATGTGGCCTCTAGATTTCTTCCTGCAGCTGTAAATCACTCTGTTGCAGATGCTGATTCCAGTTGTTTGAAAACAAGTGGCATCAAAAGTCAAGACTGTCACAGTCATAGTCGAACAAGTAAGTGTGCTGATGTCATTTGTCGTTGCTAATTCCTTGAAACCATTCATGAGACAACATCATCTGCTTCAATAAGCTTTGAGACCCAGCGTTTGAGCAGGACTAGTTATTTCCCAAACAACACAGCAGAGAAACTGAAGATTACTTTTGTAAGTGTTATCAAATTTTTCTTTTCCCTTGGAAATGGTAACAGGAGAATTAAAGTAAGTAAATGTTTTAGCCAGATTGAATTTCTAAACAAGGGTTTTTTTCTCCTGGTCTACTGTGGATTCTTCTCTCAAAGGTACTCCAGGATAATAGCAATTCTGTTAGCTTTCCCAGCACTGAGACAGATCTACAGGGTCAATCCTGCTGGGCTTGGGTCTAACCATTTAACACGTATTAAATCATGATCCTCTAACCTGTGCTATGAGAGAGGTACTCTTACTAACCCATTTGAGAGAGACAATGACTAGAGAGATTTGGTTACAGAGCAAGAAGAGGTAAATTCAGGACCCAAACCCAGGCTCCAGAGTCAGTTTTAACGACGATACAATGGAACAACAGAAATACCAGTTTCTCATGAAAAACACACCTGTAGGATTAGTCCAGCCAGATGGTTGTAGCTATGGGGCCTCAGAAGAACCATACTGCTTGTCAGAAAGAAGAATCAAAGCATCATTCGACTGTCGCGTCGTTAATTCCATAAGAACTGGCCGGGAGTTCCATAGAGCGGGGAAGCTTCATGAATCAGTGTCGCTGGTTGCCATAAATTTGGTGTCTCTGTGGGTGTTTTGTAACTCTTTTAGCAGAAGAGAACATTTCACAGCTCTGTAAGGCTCCAAGTAGAGTGTTCGGTCATAACTTTGGGACATAACTCCACGAAGGAGCAATTCTCATGGTTTCATAAGAAGTTGTATGACTCGAAAATTTTTAATTTTTCACTTTTCTTTGCTTCCCTAAAGGCCTCCAGAGTTCTCATCTATGGGAATTTGTGCGAGATCTGCTTCTATCTCCTGAGGAAAACTGCGGCATTCTGGAATGGGAAGATAGGGAACAAGGTATTTTTCGGGTGGTTAAATCAGAAGCCCTGGCGAAGATGTGGGGACAAAGGAAGAAAAATGACAGAATGACGTACGAAAAGCTGAGCAGAGCGCTGAGGTAGGTGAACAGCACGAAATGCCGTGAGTCTGCCTGCACAGTTATATTAAATGGTCAGCCATAGAAAGTTGGGCTTCCCAGGTGGCACTAGTGTTAAAGAGCCCGCTTGCCAATGTAGGTGACGCAAGAGATGCAGGTTCCATCCTGGGGTCGGGAAGATCCCCTGGAGGAGGGCACGGCAACCCGTCCCAGTATTCTTGCCTGGAGAATCCCATGGACAGAGGAGGCCACAGCCCAGCGGGTTGCAGAAGAGTCAGACACAACTGAAGCAACAGCACACACATAGAAAATCACAGGGCTCTTTTTACCTGATAACCAAAAGGTCATGAGACCACACTTTGGGACTTAGTTTCAGGTGAGATTAGGGTTTGTAAACTGACACGCCATCCTTGCCCTTCTTGGCAGCGTTCCCAGGGGATCACTCTGAGGCCGTCTCACACACACACACATTCTGAACTGCATGCGGTGAGGTTCAGTCTTCAAGATGTCTGGGAAAGGTTTAAGTGTAAGTTGATAAGAGGGTGTGAAAATACCAGGGCAACCACAGGCTGGCCCCGTCAGCTGAGAGGAACGAGGGGAGAGCTCGTGTTCTGTCGCTTTCCCGGGGTGTGAACCCTCCCCATGGTTCTCTTCTGCTGTCTTTGCAGGTACTACTATAAAACCGGAATTTTGGAACGGGTTGACCGAAGATTAGTGTACAAATTTGGAAAAAATGCACATGGGTGGCAGGAAGACAAGCTATGATCTGCTCCATCATCCAGCTCATGTAATGGATTTCTGTCTTTTCAAACAATAGATTGCAATAGACATTGGAAAGTCCTTTAAAAAAAAAAAAAAACACCTGCCAACGTGCTGATAAAATTTCTCCACATCTCAGCTTACGTTTGGATTCAGAGTTGTTGTTGTCTGTTTGGGGGTAATGGCCGCAACCCTTAAGCTATTTTTTTTTAACCCAAGGGGAGGAGGGAATGACCTTTTGTGGTACCCTGATCGAAATCACTTCCCTAGTGAAGAGTTGCAGAACCACAATGCCCAGTGTCATCGCTGCTGCTCAGAGAAAAAGGATCCAATTCTGCTATTTAGAGGCTCATCTGGTGGTCCCACTCCAAAGGCTCCAAAGTTTTCACATTGGTAACTGTGGCAGCTCACAAAGCAAAAAAAAAAAAAAAAAAAAAGTGATTAGTTTGTAGTTCACATAGTAGGAGGGGGTCAGATGTGATAAGATAAACAGACAGATTTTAAATCGTTAAAGTCAAATTCCATAGTAAAGTTTCTTAACTGGTAAAGGAGCTAAGCCATCAAGCTGATACATAATTGGATTTAGCATAGTAAACTTTCTTAACCAGAATACCTTTTTAGCCGCTCAGCAAAACCCCCATGGCCATCTATCTGGGCTAACACACTTAAAATTAGGCACATTCTTAATTCTTGCTGAATTTGTTGCCCCTCTTCTCCAGGGTAGGGAGCATCAGATGTGCAAAGGGTTAATCCACAGACGTTTGCATCAGTTTCCAAACCACTACTGTTTCTATGGCTCAAGCTGTCAACGCAATAAAATCATAATTCACTGATTTGTCTGTGAGCAAGACATTAAACCTTTACAGAGCCAGGAATTTCCTGACGGCTCTGTAATAGGCAATTAAACTATGAGTCTCTCCCTTTGTTTTCCTACCTGATGGGTACGCAAGCTCTAAAACGCATATTTCCTTGACAAAAATAGTGACGATGGATTTACACCAGTGAATGTTCACGGGTTAAAGTCTGCACTGACGTTTTCTCATCAGTCACTGGTAGGTGAACCATTAGTGACTCCAGCTAGGTGGACTGCCCTCAGGACCCCTTCCCCAGAGCAGGAAGCTTCATGTGATGAGGCACTGAACCGCAAGATAGACTGAGGGCCTCCATCTTAGAGTTTCACGTCAAAAGTCACTTGTTTTTAAAAAATGTGAATGACTGTAAAATAATCTATTTTTTGGATTCATGTGTTTCCCAGGTGGATACAGTTTATAAACAATGTGAATAAAATATTTAACATGTTACACTGTCTCTGGATTGTTCAGTTTAGCAAGGCTGACTCAGGAAACATTGCTCAGACGCTAGGTTGTGTTCAGCTCTTTGTGACCCCATGAACTGCAGCACGCCCTGCTTCCCTGTCCTTCACCGTCTCCCGGAATTTGCTCAAACTCATGTCCATTGAGTTGGTGATACCATCCAACCATTTCATCCTCTGTCACCCCCTTCTCCTGTTGCCCTCAATCCTTCCCAGCATCATGCCCTCAATCCTTCCCAGCATCAGGGTCGAAACTATTCGCATCAGTTGGCCAAAGTATTGAAGTTTCAGCTTCAGCATCAGTCCATCCAATGAATATCCAGGGTTGATTTCCTTTAGGATTGACTGGTTTGATCTCCTTGCTGTCCAAGGGGCTCTCAAGAGTCTTTTCCAGCACCACAGTCCGAAAGCATCAATTCTTGGGTGCTCAGCCTTCTTTATGGTTCAACGGTTCAACTCTCACATCCATACATGTCTGCTGGAAAAACCAGAACTTTGACTACATGGACCTTGGATGACCCTTCTATTAATATTTCCTACCATTTAGGAGATGGAGATTCCTAGAGAGCCCCAAAGATGTACGAGATATAGGGGAGTGATCTACCCCACCACCTTTCCTTCTGAAGACAGAGTTCTCACAAGATGGAGTGCATGGACCAGTGGGGCCTACAGGTATGTTTTTGTTTGGTTTGCGTACAAACACACATTTTTGTTGCTTGTGTTTGAGGTGGTGTTTTGTTTCTTCCTGTGAATTAGTTGCCTTATTTGAAAATCAGGAGACGTATAGGCAAATCCAGATCACCACTTTGTTTTTAAAAGTCAGATCTGGCATCACTAGTCTCTCAGTGCTGTGGCAGGAATTTCCTGGACTGGGTGGAAGAGCATTTGGTCACTTCGTGCTGCCTCATACCTTGAGCTTTGTTTGTACCCTGTTGTGTTTAGTTTGAGGTGGTTGTTTTTTTAATTTTTTAATACAATTTTTAAAGGTTACATTCCATTTACAGTTATTACAAAATACTGACTATATTCCCCATGTTGTATGATACATCTGTGTACCCTACTTTACACTCAGTAGCTTGTGCTTCCCATTCCTCCACCTCTATTTTGCCCCCTCCCCGACTAGCACCCACTAGTCTGTTCTCTTGCTCTGTAAGTCTGCTGCTTATTATATTCACTAGTTGGTTGCATTATTTAGATTCCACAAGTAAGTGATATCATACAGTATTTGTCATTCTCTAACTTATTTCACTAAGCATAATGACCTCCAGGGCCATCCATGTTGCTGCTAATGGTAAAATTTCATTCTTTTTGTGGCTGAGTAATATTCCATTTTATATATATGCACCACATCTTTATCCAATCTTCTTTCCATGGATGCTTAGGTTGCTTCCATATGTTGGCAAACAATGCTGCTTTGAACACTGAGGCGCATGCGTCTTTTCGAGCCAGGGTTTTTGCTTTTTCAGATATATATGTAGCAGTGGAATTGCTGGGTCACATGGTGGTTTTCTTATTTTTTGTTTTGTTTTTTTGTTTTTTTGAGAAGCCTCCATACTATTTCCCATGATGGCTGCACCAATTCACTTTTTTTTTTTTTTTTTTCATATAACCAGAATGGTTTTACATTTTGAAATTGGGACCCCTGTCCAAGCCAGGTGAAGAGGGAAGTACCATGTTGATGCACTGGATCAAATCTCAGTCCAGTTGAAAGAAGAGACTCTCCAGGAAATTGGCAATTATCTAACAGGAGGGGAGCTGGGAGCTTTCAGGCTACCAGCTTGGCAGTGAAAAAGCAGAACCAAGCAGCTCTGGGGAATGGCGGGACTGAGGTGGGGGCCGGGCAGGCAGCGGTGGACTGTACACTCACCACCTAAGAGATGCTGTCCCTCACCAGAGGTGGGCATCAGGCAATTCAAAGAACAAAAAAGTGAATCCCTCTGCTACTCAAAAAGTTTTCCTTCTGTAAAACCATTAAACTAGCTCTGTCTCTGTATGAGTTTCCAAGGCCACCCGAAAGAAGTGACTTAAAACTACAGAAATTCATTCTCTAACAATTCTGGGGGATGAGTCCAAAATTAAGGCATCAGCAGGGCCACGCAACCTCCATAAGCTCTAAGGAAGACCCCTTCCTTGCCCCTTCCAGCTTCTAGAGTCTCGAGTGGTTCCTTCACTTGTGACTGTAAAAACTCAATCTCTGCCTCCATCTACATAGGAATTGCCCATTCTCCTCTCCTTCAGTCTCCTAAAAGCTGACCTTGGAGTTTAGGACCCAGTCCAGGATGACCTCACCTGGCCATGCCATGCATGTGCGCTCAGTCGTGTCTGACTCTTTGTGACCCCATGGAGAGTAGCCCCCCAGGCTCCTCTGTCCATGGGATTCTCCAGGCAAGAATATTGGAGTGCATTGCCATTTTCTTCTCCAAGGGACCTTCCTGACCCAGGAATCAAACCCACATAAGAGGAGTCTCTTATGTCTCCTGCATTGGTAGGCAGGTTCTTTACGCTGTGCCACCTGGGAAGCCAGATCTCATCTGGAGATATTTGCAAAAACTTTTTCTCCAAATAAAGTCACCTTCACAGGTTCCAGAGGTTAGGATATGGATATATTATTTTAGACCATCATTCAATCCACTATACTCCTCAAAATTTGAGTTTTACTTAAACATAGATTTTCATAATGTAATTCATTCCAGATCAGAAAACACAAGGATTATTTAAAATACCACGTTTAAACAAACAATAAAAAAGCAAAACAACAAAAATTAAAATGACAATGCAAAAATCACTTATCAAACAGCCAAATGATAGAATAGGTATTTCCTTTGTTAAAAAAAAAAAAAAAAAGAAAGAAAAAGACCACGGTAGAGCTTTCTACATGTGAGTGATTAAAATTCTCAAAAACTCAAAAGTATACAGAACATTTTCAATTCACATCTATTAACCTTTCACATCTTTAAAAGCTCTGATGAGAGTTTTAAAGCCTTCAGTGTGCCCTGTAGGATCATTTAAAATAGAATCTGGCCCTTTGCCTTTATCATGAAATAAGAGGCAAAGAAATGGCCAAGAAGCTTGCCCACTGTTTTTCTTTCAGAAAAGCAAGTGCTAAGAAATTTTGAAAACTTATTTCTGTAGCAGGGATTACAAGAATTAGAGTCATGCCCTTTCACCTGGGGAAGGGAAAAAATTAATGTGCTTTAAACTAAAATTCTGACATTGAATTTGAAAGCAACAAGATGATTCTTCAATGTTTCCCTAAGTCCAGACCGACCCTCCTTTTAGAACAGTAAATAACAAATTTTAAAATACCAGTAGATTTTTAGAGAGTGGTGTGCCAGAAGGTAAGTGAAAATGTCTTTTAAGAAGGTAAGAATGTGAGAAACGAAAAGACATGTCCACACAAAAACACACATACAAATGTTCATAGCAGCATTATTCATAGTAGCCAAAAAAGTGTAAACCACCCAAATGTCTGTCAACTCATGAATGGATCACTAAAAAATAGCTTATCCATACAACAGGATATTATTTAGCAACAGAAGGCAATGAAGTACAGATACCTGATAAAACATGTAAGAATCTTGATAACATTATACTAAGTCAAAGAAGCCAGTCACTGAAGATCACATGTTGTTATGATTCCATTTAGATAAAATGTGCAATGTAGGCAAATCTATAGACAGATCCCTAATGGCCAAGGGTTACTGGGCAGGATTAAGTTGGGCGGGGGCGGGGGGGCTGGTGCATGACTGCTAATGAATACAGAGATTTTTAGGGGGTGACAGAGATGCTCTGAAATTTACTGTGGTGTTGACTGTACAACTCCGTGCATATGCTAAAAACCATTGAATCATACACTTTAAATGGATGGATTTTATGGTATGTGAAGTCTATCATCAAAAAACAGCTAGTTTCTTTTTTTAAAGAAAGTGTCAATGATCAACTGTGTCAAACACTGCCGAGAGGCCACGTAAGGTAAGGATGAGAATGGACTTTGAGCTTTGGGCTTGTGTGTGTACGTGTTTGTGTGGCAAAAACATACATAAGATTTACCTTTTTTTAACTGCTTTTAAGTATACAGTTCAGTGGCAAATATATTCACACTATTATGTTACCATCACCACCACCCACCTCCAGAATTTTTTCATCTTCCAAATGAAACTCTATACCTATTAAATAAGAATTCCCCACTTCCCCCTCCCCCAGCCCTTGGCAACCACCATTCTACTTTCTGTCTTTGTGTATTTCACTGTTTAGGTACCTCATATAACTGGAATCATACCATACTTGTCCATCTGTATCAGACTTACTTCACTTAATTAGCATGTCTTCAAGATTCAGTCATGTTGCAGCATGTGTCAGAATTTCCTTCCTTCCTAAGGCTGAATAATATTCCATTATCTGGATATACATCTTGTTTATCCATTCACCTATTAATGAACCCTGAAGTTGTTTCACCTTTTGACCCTGATGAATAATGCTTCACATGGTACACATATCTCTTCAAGTCCCTGCTTCCACCCCTTTTGGGGATATACCCAGAAGTGGGACTCTTTGATGGGACCACTGGATTTTAGTGGCATGGAAGTCACTGGTGACCTTAACAAGGGCAGTCTGCTTGTAGGTTCAAAGAAAGGACAGAGAGAGTGAAGATAGCAAGTAAAGGCAGTTCTTAAAAGACATTTTTTCAATAAAAGGGAGCAGAATAAAGGGAACAATGACAATAAATATCATTAACACTGCTGTATGTTATATATGAAAGCTGTTGAGAGTAAATCCTAAGAGCTCTCATGAGAAAAAAAATTTTTTTTCTATTTCTTTAGTGTTGTATCTATATGAGATGACGAATGTTAAGTAAAATTATTAGGTTGGTGCAAACGTAACTGTGGTTTCGGACTGTGATTTTTAAATCATTATAATCAGCCTCAAACACATCTTTATTAATCAAAATAGGAACCACTACAATCAACACATTTTTGCCAATAAGAAATGTTTGCTTCTTCCTGTAATGTAAAAATCCATGCTACAGGATTCAACAAACTCTTGGAAAACATTTTCTGCATCCTGCTGGCTACGGAAACATTTTCCCTGCAAAAAGTTGTCCCTGCAAAATGGAGATTTCAGTGCATCTCATCGATTTGCTGAGCATACTCAGATGCAATGGTTTTGCTGGGATTCAGATAGCTGTAGCGGATCAGTCCAGCAGCAGACCACCAGTGACCTTTTTTTTGGTACAAATTTGGCTTTGGGATGTGGCTTCCCTGGTGGCTCAGAGGTTAAAGCGTCTGCCTGCAATGTGGGAGACCTGGGTTCAATCCCTGGGTCGGGAAGATCCCCTGGAGAAGGAAATGGCAACCCACTCCAGTATTCTTGCCTGGAGAATCCCATGGAGGGAGGAGCCTGGTGGGCTACACTCCACGGGGTCGCAAAGAGTCGGACACGACTGAGGGACTTAACTTGCACTTTTCACTTGGCTTTGGGAAGTGGTTTAGAGCTGCTTCCTGGTCCAACCACTGAGCTGGTTGTTTGTCACTGGCTGTCATATAAATTCCACTTTTCGCCACGTCACAGTCCGATCCAGAAATGGTCTGTTGTTGCGAAGAATAAGAGAAGATGACACTTCAAAATGACGATTTTTTTTTTCAGTCACTTCATGAGGCACCCTCTTATTAATTAGGCATTTTTACCTTTCTAATTTGCTTCAATGCTGAACGACCACAGCATGGCTGATGTTGAGTTCTTCAGCAACTTCTCGGGTAGTTGTAAGAGGATCAGCTTCGATGATCCCTCCAGTTGGTCGCTGTCAACTTCTGATGGCTGGCCGCTACGATCATCTTCAAAGCTCTCATCTCCTTTGCAAAACTTTGCAAAACCACTACTGCACTGTACGTTCGCTAGCAGTTCCTGGGTCAAGCGCATTACTCATCTTACAGGCGGTCTCTGCTGCTTTACAACCCATTTTGAACTCAAATGAGAAAATAGCTCAAATTTGCTTTTTGCCTAACATTATTTCCATAGTCTAATGTAAATATAAGGAAAAGGAGAACGTCAAGGCTGTATATTGTCACCCTGCTTATTTAACTTATATGCAGAGTACATCATGAGAAACGCTGGGCTGGAAGAAGCACAAGCTGGAATTAAGATTGCCGGGAGAAATATCAATAACCTCAGATATGCAGACAACCGGAGAATGCAATGGCACCCCACTCTAGTACTCCTGCCTGGAAAATCCCATGGATGGAGGAGCCTGGTAGGCTGCAGTCCATGGGGTCGCTGAGGGTCGGACACAACTAACCGACTTCACTTTCACTTTTCACTTTCATGCATTGGAGAAGGAAATGGCAACCCACTCCAGTGTTCTTGCCTGGAGAATCCCAGGGATGGGGGAGCCTGGTGGGCTGCCATCTATGGGGTCACACAGAGTCAGACACGACTTAAGTGACTTAGCAGCAGCATGCAGATAACACCAACCTTATGGCAGAAAGTGAAGAGGAACTAAAAAGCCTCTTGATGAGAGTGAAAGTGGAGAGTGAAAAAGCTGGCTTAAAGCTCAACATTCAGAAGACGAAGATCATGGCATCTGGTCCCATCACTTCATGGGAAATAGATGGGGAAACAGTGGAAACAGTGTCAGACTTTATTTTTGGGGTGCTCCAAAATCACTGCAGATGGTGACTGCAGCCATGAAATTAAAAGATGCTTACTCCTTGGAAGAAAAGTTATGACCAACCTAGATAGCATATTGAAAAGCAGAGATATTACTTTGCCAACAAAGGTCTGTCTAGTCAAGGCTATGGTTTTTCCTGTGGTCATGTATGGATGTGAGAGTTGGACTGTGAAGAAAGCTGAGCGCCGAAGAATTGATGCTTTTGAACTGTGGCGTTGGAGAAGACTCTTGAGAGTCTCTTGGACTGCAAGGAGATCCAACCAGTCCGTTCTAAAGGAGATCGGGCCTGGGTGTTCTTTGGAAGGAATGATGCTAAAGCTGAAACTCCAGTACTTTGGCCACCTCATGTGAAGAGTTGACTCATTGGAAAAGACTCTGATGCTGGGAGGGATTGGGGGCAGGAGGAGAAGGGCACACCAGAGGATGAGATGGCTGGATAGCATCACTGACTCGATGGACATGAGTCTGAGTGAACTCCAGGAGTTTGTGATGGACAGGGAGGCCTGGCGTGCTGTGATTCATGGGGTTGCAAAGAGTCGGACACGACTGAGTGACTGAACTGAACTGAACTGAATGTAAATATAAAATAAACAGCAAGTAATAAATCATTATCAAAAAACATAAATGAGAAATGCACATTAAAAAGTTGTATAACATAATCACACTTAGAATGTATCCCAAAATCAAACAGCAAATTTCAACAATGCAAAAACCACAGTTACATTTGCACTAATGTAATATTATTATTTTGACCTCACCACACAGTGTATGGAATCTTAGTTTCCCAACCAAGGATCAAACCTGGGCCCGTGACTAGAGCACCAAGTGCTAACCACTGGACTGCCCAATTAAATTTATTGTGATAACCATTTCAGGATTTATGTGAGTTGAATCATTATACTGTACACGTAAAATTTATACAGTGCTGTGTGCCAATTACATATCAATAAAATTGGAAAGAAAAAAAGGGAAAAATAAAATTCAAAGACGTTAAAACTCATAATCAGATAAAAAGAAGCAAGCTAATGAACAAGAGAGCTAAGTAACTTTCAAAACTGGGAAATTTCCTGTTTTCCCAATAGAATAAAGTTTTGGTCCCCTGTACCTCAGAAGCTGTGTATAAAGGCTATTGATTTAAGCAAATAATATACTATCCTTGTGAAACCAGTATTTTCAATTTTAAGGGCAAGTATCTGATAACAGGGGGCTTTCCTGGTGGCTCAGCAGTAAAGAATATGCCTGCCAATGCAGGAGACACAGCTTCAGTCCCTGGGTCAGGAAGATCCCCTGGAGAAGGAAATGGCAACCCATTGCAGTATTCTTGCCTGGGAAATCCCATGGACAGAGGAGCCTGCTGGGCTACAGTCCATGGGGTCACAAAAGAGTTGGACATGACTAAGCAACTAAACAACAACAATCTAATAACTTGATATTCAGATTAAGAATCTTGAGACATTTCAAGTTACATATGGAGACTAAAGAAATCAAACACCAGTCTGCTATTTTTATTTACAGATTATTTTATTGGAAAAAGGAAAGCAATTACAGATCAGTCTACTGCAAAATCAGTGCTGTATTAGGATAAATGTAATTGCAAGTTTTAAAAAATCTGATTAATTCAAAGCAGGAATAAACATCAAGCCATGATGGTGCTGAAGTTATTTTCAAAAGACAGCAATGCGTTCTTCCTCATGGGAACTTAGAAAAATTTAAATTTCTCAGTAAATTATCTTTATCTTTTCTTATTATACAATTACACTGATATTTTTATAAAATAGGCCATGAGATGATATGTAAACATTAATGTCACTAAGACTTTTTCTGGTCAAATAAAATCATATTTCTGCTAGAAACTTTCATTCTAATCATTTTAAGTGAATAATCAGCTGTCAAAAGCAAATACATGTTTCTTTTAAATGATTGTTAAGCCCTAACCTTCATTCACCCACAGGAAAGTAGGATTAAAAGCCATTATTACATCATTTGCTATAGAAATCTGGATTATCATTTTACAGACACAAACTTGCATTTGCATGTCTAGTGTAGGAGAATCTTCCATCCAGCGATCAGTGGGTACAGGTGTGAACACCATGCTCTGCTTCATAGGTGGACGGCAACGTGGTGCAGAACCAGGGCCCCCGACCCTCAGAGATTAGCTTTCTCCCTTGCAGACAAGTGAGACCCGTGCTGCACATAGGTGTGAACTGCGTTCTGTTTCAAAAGGGCAAGAGCAGCAGGTTAATTAACTCACTCGGGCAGAGACTCAGTACTTATTTCTGCTTTCATCTGTGCTCAAGTGAAAATAACAATGCAGAATTTGTCCACCTTAGATTGTCTTATAAGCATATGCACTAAGTCGTTTCAGTTGTGTCCAGCTCTTTGCGACCCTATGGACTATAGCCCCTGCGGAGGAGAAGATGACAACCCACTCCAGTATCCTTGCCTGGAGAATCCCATGGAGAGAGGAGCCTGGTGGGGTTGCAAAGAGTCGGACATCTCACTCACCCACCCACACACACACGCCCACACATCCCCGAGTCTTATATGGCCCAGGCTTAAATGAAGAGGTTGCGCTTTCCAGGTGAGTTCTTTGTATCTCAACTGAGATTGTGAACAGCTGCTTAAGAAACTGAATAGCTGTCCCTGAGGAGAATTACTGTAAGAGAAAGCCCACTGTGCCTATCCATGACACACACCCTCTGCCACAGCTGGGGTGCTCTGGGCTTACCTTAGGTTTCTCCTCATTGTATTTGTCCAAAAGAGCCTGGATGCGGGAGCCATATTCAGGATGGACATCGCTGAAGTTCTTTACCTGAAACCAAATGAAGACCATGAGAGCATCACCCTAGCCCCCTACCATGCCAGTCCCTAGTGTCTGCTCCACGGGATTTACTCCAGAGGGGAGGAGGGACACGTCCACAGGAGGCAGAGACACACAGCATTTAACAACAGGGAGCAGGACTCAGGTCCTGGATGTATACTGGCTGAGCAACCCTGGATAAGTCATTCGCCTGAGCTTCAATACCCACTCCTCATGAAATAGGTGCGACAATCAAATCTCCCTCATAGAGTTCAATATCCACTCCCATAAAAACAAATGAATCGATTAAATCAACCTTGCAGAGTATTGTGAGAAAAATGCATTAGGAGGTGAGCTCCACTTACAGCCGGTAAAGAGCTGACCTTGAATGCAACAAGTTACAGTGATTTGTATTAAGAAACGGGCCCCGACACTGCCTGAATTTACAGTTAGCCGTATACCCCATGGGTAAAATAGACAGCTGGTGGGAAGCTGCTGTCCAGCATGGGGAGCTCAGCTCGGTGGTGACCTAGATGGGTAGGATGGGGGCGGGGGTTGGGTTGAAGGGCCCAAGGAGGGGGAGGATATATGTATACATATACTTGATTCATTTTGTTGTACAGCAGAAAGTAACACAATTGTAGAGCAATTATACACCAATTACAAAATAAAGTGAGGTGTGCAAACACTGGCCCGTGCTGGGCAACTCTGTACACTTCAAGAAGGAATTCCTGACCAGGGGCCGATCCCTAGCAGACAGCAAGAAGGAATTCCTGACCACGGGCCGATCCCTAGCAGACGGCAAGAGGTAAGACATCAAGAACCCACGGAGGCCAGGCAGCTTTAGCATATGTAAGAGGAGAAGGCCAAGAGTTTGGGCCCAATTCTCTGCTTACAAACAGTCTCACTCATTCTTCTAAGAAAGATGAGAAAAAAACCCGCCCCACCTCTCTCACAGAGCAACAGTCAGGCTCTCTGCCTGAGTAAACAGCAAGAAGTACTAGTGTCCAGGGAATCAAAGGGTTATCTTTCATATACACACTCATCAAACACGGTTTATAGAGCTCTGCCTGCAGAGAAAGCACGCAGCCTGCAAGGTACTTATCTCCAGACCTTAGAACATACTCCAGACAGCTGCCCTTATGAACAGAGAAGCAGCAGCCAAGAGACATGGGAAGGGCAGTGATTCCTAAATTTATGAGAGGCTGACCCTGGGGCAGCCAGGAAACCAACAGTGAGCAAACAGCACAACCAGCGACCATCAGAAATGCCCTGGGACACCTTTGCTCAAAAGGTCAGCCTGAGCTTTGGAAGCAGCTCAGTTTTTACCCCAGAAAACAGCATGTTTCTAGTTGCTTCTGAAGGCAAATTGGGTATCATAACATCGAGTAGTCAGGTAGACTTCAAACCACAAAGACGTAATCTGTATTTCTTATCATCTCAAGTCTAAGCAAAATTGTGGCAGGACCCACATTTTCCTACTGGATATTACTCTCTTAACATGGAACTTGGCTACAGTCAGATTGAATAGCGTTAGGAGACGATTTGCCTTAAACTACATTATTACACGCTGGACAAAGAGTAAAGGATTGATGGATATAGTGTATCTACTGGAGGTAAGGCATAGAAAGAAAAGAATCAGAGGTTGATTGGGGATTCATACTAATTTTTTTTTTAAGTTTGCTTAACTCAAGTAAAATAGAAATGACACTTCTTTTGAAGGTCTTTCTCCCACAGCTGCACTCTCCCACCCTGCCAGCAGGTGTCACTGTTCGGCTTACAAAGTGTCACTCACCGCTTTCTTCTGGATAAAAAGCTGTGCGTCTTTCAGATGGCCTGCAATGTTCTCACACAGGCGTTTCCTCTGCTCCTCATTCAGCACTTTCAAATAGAAAGTCCGCACCTGCTCATTGAAAACAGAGGGCAGGGAATCAGATAACTATTTTATCACGAACAAAACTGACCCAAACCCCACTTTTGAAATGAAGACGCAAGATTTCTCATTGCTGTAAGAATGAAAAAAGGCTTTGCAATTTAAGAATAATTTATAGATGAAACTGTCACGTGTTGAGTTCCTCACTTTTTGTTTTAAGTCAAACAGGAAGATAACGGGGACTTCGCTGGCCATCCAGTGGTTAAGATGCCACGCTTCCAATGTGGGAAGCATGGGTTCAATCCCTGGTCAGGGAACTGAGACCCCACATACCGTGGGGGCATAGGCAAAAAAAAAAAGGAAGATAATCTCTCATAACTTCTTTTTAATAATGTCTTTTGTGGTCACTGCTTATAAATCTCTTATAAATAAAAGGCAGTGTAGCCTACAATTAAAAATGCCACCACACCTTGTTACTGACAAATGCAGAATGTGCCATCATCAAATACAAGCTTAGCACAAGACAACCTTTGTTCAGTTCACCCAGAACCAGAGAGGACACACCCTAGCTCATTAATTAGGCTCTTAGCTACTCGGAAGCCAAGATTTCTTAGAGAAGACAGATGTTAATAGTGGTATTTTGCTTACAGCACTGAGTTTACTTCTAAAATGAATATCAAAAGGTTAAAATTAAAAGTAAGAGCAAAGTAATACATATATGAGTCCTAACAGCCTCTGCTTATTTCTGAAATCAGCCATTTCTCAGGTATCGCTCTGACTCTATGCAACATTTCATTCATTCATTCATTGAGCAAATATTTATTACTCACATACCTATAATGCACCAGACACTATTCTATGTACTGTTCTGATGCTGCTGCTGCTGCTGCTAAGTCGCTTCAGTCATGTCCGACTCTGTGCGACCCCATAGACGGCAGCCCACCAGGTCCCCCCCGTCCCTGGGATTCTCCAGGCAAGAACACTGGAGTGGGGTGCCATTTCCTTCTCCAGTGTATGAAAGTGAAAAGTGAAAGTGAAGTCGCTCAGTCGTAAAACATCAAATTACCCAAGGTAGCAAATTTATAAAATATCAAAACTTGACAGTTTTTATAAGTAAGTTATCAAATATCAGAATATAATACTACTTTTAAAATTTGAGCGAACTTTAAATCTGATATTAAAGTTTAAAAATCTTTAGACTTTGAGGTATTAACATAATCCAATTAAAGTACTGCATGTGGGAAGATCTAAATAGACATTTCTTTAAAGAAGATATACAGATGGCCAACAGACATGAAAAAAATGCTGAACACTGCTAATTATTAGAGAAATACAAATCAAAACTACAGTGAGGTATCACCCCACTCCAGTGTGAATGGCCATATCATAAACTCTAGCGGCTCAGACACTAAAGAATCTGCCTGCAACACGGGAGACCCGGGTTTGATCCCTGGGCCGAGAAGATCCCCTGGAGTAGCAAATGGCAACCCACTCCAGTATTCCTGCCTGGAGAGTCCCATGGACAAAGGAGCCTGGCGGGCTGCAGCCTATGGGGTCGCAGAGTCGGACACGACTGAGCGACTAAGCGCAGCACAGCACATGCCTGGCTAACAACCACCAATCACACACAGCTCGGCTGCTCACTACAGGAAGGCATTCCACAAATGGGACAGCGGTTCCATTTTATCACCAGATGAGGATGCCGAGCTAATCTACCCACTCCAACACGTTAACCACAGACCTTTAAGAGCAGGACCAAATTCCTATTAACGAAAAAGTGACATTTTTAATAGTCTATACAAAGTGAGAGAATAACTCTTTTTTTCTTTTTGAGTGTAATATGTCTGCAGTAAGGGTACCAAACATTAAGTGTGAAGTTCACTGTGATTTTTCAGGGGACACTCATGTGTCACAACCACCCAGATCAAGAGAGAAACATCACTCACATCTCAGAAATGCCCCTACCATACCCCTCCTCCCAGTCCCCTTTCTGCAACTGACCCCCAGTTGTTTTTACTTCTATTATTATAAATGTCTTTCTTTACTTCTCTTGGAAATGTACACAAATGGAATCATGTGGTCTGTATTCTCATTCTATTGTTCAATTTCATGTTTGTAAGATTCATCTGTGTTACTGCTTGTTGGGATACTTCATTAGTTTTCATTGATGTACACTGTGGGAATATTGGAGAAGGCGATGGCAACCCACTCCAGTACTCTTGCCTGGAAAATCCCATGGACGGGGGAGCCTGGTGGGCTGCAGTCCATGGGGTCGCTAAGAGTCAGACACGACTGAGCAACTTCACTTTCACTTCTCACTTTCATGCATTGGAGAAGGAAATGGCAACCCACTCCAGTGTTCTTGCCTGGAGAATCCCAGGGACGGGGGAGCCTGGTGGGCTGCCGTCTATGGGGTCGCACAGAGTCGGACACGACTGAAGCGACTTAGCAGCAGCAGCAGTGGGAATATACTACGGTTTATTTATCCAAGCTTTCGTTGATGAACACTTGGATGATATGAAGAAACTGTTGTACCTGTCTTCTGCTGCTCACATGTACACGTTTCTATTTGGAATCTATGCTTAAGAGTGCACTTACTAGGTCAAAAGGCACGTACATGTTTAGCTTCGGTGGATACTGACAACCAGGTCTCCAAAACACCTGAACCAATTTACACTTATGTGAGAGCTGTTTCTCATTTTACAAACACTTGGTACACAGTCTTTTTAAGTCTCGTCATTCCTGTGCATTTGTAGTAGTGCCTCTTTTCAGTTTTATTTTGTATATTCCTGATGGCTAGTGAAATACATGACCTTTCCATATGTTTTCCAGTCATTTGGATACTTCTTTTACGAGGTGCCTATTCGAGTCTTTTGCCCATTTTTTCACATTCATTTGTCTGACTTTTTCTTGCTGCTGTGTGGGAGTTCTTTATACGTACTGTATGTGTGTTGTTTGTTATTTAGAGGAAAGCAAACCGTGGCTTGCGTTCTCAGGCTCTGAATGGTTTCTCATCATGAAGGGGAGTTCTTTTTCTCTCTCTCTTCATGAGTGAGTCCTGATAACATCTACTGCTCTACCAGTTCAGTAATCCTCTCTTATGTTTAATCGCCTTTTTAAACTCATTTACTAAATGCTTAACTTTAGTTGTTCATTTTCCAGCTCAGTATGTCCATTCAATTTTTTAAATTTTATTGGCCACACCGCACAGCTTGAGGGATCTTAGTTCCCCAACCAGGGACACCCCCTGCAGTAGGAGCGCAGTCTTAACTACTGGACTGCTAGGCATGTTCTCTCAATTCTTTTTTTATAGATCAAAGTTCTCAATAATGCTCCATGCTGTCATCTCTTTTCTATTTTCCTAAAAATATTATTTGCAGTTATTTTAAAACCTGTATCTGACAATTTCACTATCTGGATCTCCAGTAGGTTTGCTTCTATTGCCAATTTTGTTTTGTTTTTTCCTCCCTCTTGATTTTTCAGATATAAGGGTATGCCTGATAATTTAGTACTTACTGAATGCTGGATATTTGCGTATGAAAAATAAAGAGATAATCTGAGACTCTATTTTCAACTCCATCTAATATGGGAACTGAGTTATGAATAAAGATGTTGTCCCTGAATTCAACTTGAGACATATTAGACACTTTAAATGGAGACGGCAATGGCAGCCCACTCCAGTACTCTTGCCTGGAAAATCCCATGGACGGAGGAGCCTGGTAGGCTGCAGTCCATGGGGTCGCTAAGAGTCAGACACGACTGAGCGACTTCACTTTGAGTTTTCACTTTCATGCATTGGAGGAGGAAATGGCAACCCACTCCAGTGTTCTTGCCTGGAGAATCCCATGGACAGAGAAGCCTGGTGGGCTGCCGTCTATGGGGTCGCACAGAGTCGGACACAACTGAAGCGACTTAGCAGCAGCAGCAGCAGCAACAGACACTTTAAAAGGGGAATATATGCAGACATTGAGAAGAATGACCAAGCGACTCTCACAGAAGACAAAGGAGCCATTACCTGAGTGACATTGTCATCGTTGGCACTGTTGAAGCGCTGTACATCCCCAGAGAAGTGGGTCCTATGTTCCAGGGCAGAAGGCTGATGCTCAGGAGCACTAAAGCTATTGGGGTAGTAATTTGGAGCCCCACCTTTAAAGGAAAACCACATACATTTACTTGGGGAGATGAAAAATGAAGTAAGTCTACAAATAGTCAACAAAATAAAAAATAAATTCAAGGGACAATTATATATGTGTGCACACACGCGCATGTGTGCAGATGCCATGCACATATTATTTTTAACTCCCCATATTTAGCTATAAACAGCACCCAGATTCTTAGAGAATACTGTCATCTGCTCGCATGTCTGTCTCCCTCTGCGTCTTAAAGGACAGATCTCAAGTTCCCTTTGAACACTCAGATGGTCCCATCTCTACAATCTTCTGATGCTTACCAGGACAAATATATTTATATAAGTTTGGTTTGGCCCCCATAGAAGATGACACCCAAAGACACATTTCAAATTAGAGGGTTTCAACTGGGCCTGGGTGCAGTTCAAACATGCAATCATGGGATTCCTGGGAGCTCAAAGTTCCAGCTCTGCTCTTTCAGTCACCAGACACACGGGCTGAGCCCTGAGACACTCACTGACTGCTGCAGGGTGATGTGCGCACACGCATGTGTGCAGATGCCATGCACATATTATTTTTAACTCCCCGTATTTAGCTATAAACAGCACCCAGATTCTTAGAGAATACTGTCATCTGCTCGTATGTCTATCTCCCTCTGCTGGATCCGGAATCTGGAATTTTTGACTTTTCCATTCCAGCACATACTAGATTCCCATCACGGGACTCTACTTCACTATTTCTTAAAGGTGTTTAAGATGCTTGGGGTTTCTTTCCTTTATTGACTACGACTTTATTTAATTCTATTGGGCTGGCCAAAAACGTTCATTTGGGTGCTCCATAACATCTTACAGAAAAACCCAAACGAACTTTTTGGCCAACCAACCCAATAGCTTCACTTTTGCTTCTCTCTACAGATACATTTTTTAAATATTTTTTTAACTTTGATATTTCTAATATGTCAACTCTGATTTCTCTGAACTTAGGAAAAATAATGACAAATGCAATCAAAACATGTATTAAGACTTCCGGAATAAATTTTGAGGCTTTTTTTTTTCCCTTTTGGCATGTTCATTTTCCCAACTATACTCTGCTTCAGCTGATGTATACAGAAGCTTGTGTTATCTGAGTACATGCTGCCTAAACAGAAAGGATGGCTTGAAAAAACATAGCAAGTGGTTTGAACAAACCAGTCTGGGTTTAGAATTTCACCCAGGTCCCTGCTGGAATAGACAATCCTGGGTGGATACATTACACTGTACATCACACTGACAAAGGAACCAACAGCTTGTAGGAAGACAGGCCCCATACTCCTATGGAGTCCAGTTACCAGCCCAAGAAATTCATTCCAGGTCAGCCACGTCCATGTGAAAAGCAAAGTTCTCCATAACGAGCCATCACAGTGATTTTCTGTACTAAGAATTAGTTCTTTGAAATGTACCAGTTGGAGTAACTTTAAAATTTTATTTCCAAATAAGCTCTGACCTTTACTCAAAGTTGGAGTTGTCCTCAAGTCACTGACTACTGGGAAAGATTAAGCTTTTTCACCAAACTGCAAGGGAACAGGTCAAACTTTCTACTTCTAAAATTAGGCAAGAGGGGTGTCAAAGTAGTTTTTTCCCACATACGCCACCATAATAGTAAATAAGAATGGTAAACACAAAGCAATTACTTATTAATGACATCCCAAAATATATATGAACCACTTTAATACAGCCGGGCTTCCCTGACAGCTCAGTTGGTAAAGAATCTGCCTGTAATGCAGAAGACTCCAGTTCGATTCCCGGGTCAGGAAGATCCACTGGAAAAGCGATAGGCAACCCATTCCAGTATTCTCGGGCTTCCCTTGTGATTCAGCTGGTAAAGAATCCACCTGCAATGCGGGAGACCTGGGTTCGATCCCTGGGTTGGGAAGATTCCCCTGGAGAAGGAAAAAGCTACCCACTCCAGTATTCTGGCCTGGAGAATTCCACGGACTGCATAGTCCATGCGGATGCAAAGAGTCGGACACAACTGTGCAACTTTCACTTAATACAGCCAGTCTCAACAACAAAAGAATCAAAGAATATTGATGAAAAACAATAACTTTAGTATAAAAACACAGAAGACAGATAGAGGAGTACCAATTACTTTGGGCAATTATACACCAACATGTCAAGCCTCAGAGAACAGAAATACTGCAACCACCCAACACACGCAGTTAGTGAGCATATTAACTTGTTGAATACTTGGAAGAGGCTTAATGATAATAATCGTATCAAGATGCAAGGCACAAAATTATATATATATAAGCTGATCTTAAATGTGTAACAAATATTCACAGGAGAGACTGGCAAGAAATACAGCAAAATCAATGTCAGTAATAAAATTAATTAAAAAAAAAAAACAAAAACCTGCTCCCTAAGTTGGATATCCTGCAGCAGCCAGGGTGAAAGATCTTTCTCCCTGCCTTTCACTGTGAGATGGACAGAAAGTAAAATCTGAGGTGGGAACTCTCAATAAAACATATAAAATAGATAAAGGTAAGAAGAGTCCTCAGGCAGCTGAAACCTTCATTGCTGGGCAAGAAATATGTGGTGGGCACAAGCAGCCATATGGGGCTTCCACAGAGTAGGAGGTCCCTGGGGCAGCCTGAAAACCCCTGGGCTGATGGGGCACCCCAACCCCTGCCCAGCAGTGCCCCCCGGCACCCTCAGAGCGAGCCTCCTTCTGAGGCTTACCCTGATTGTCCATCATGCACATGGGGCCGTCGCGCTGGTAGTTGGCCACTCGAGCACGGTAGGGACAGTTCACAGGTATCTGGAGATAGTTGGGTCCCAGGCGGTGGCGGTGAGTGTCAGGATAGGCGAAAAGGCGGCCCTGCAGTTATAAGGGAACAGACGTTGACAATGTGCAGTAAGAGACAAAAGAGAAACAGCCCATGAACTTCACTGGCAAGCGTCAAACACAGAGCACCACAGAGCCCTGACTGGTCTGCCCAGTAAAGACCAAAGTTTCTTCTCTCTCACCAAATGAGTGCTCCCTAACTGAACGGGCCTTAATCTTCCACATCGTGCAGCCAAAGAGCCACAAATCTTCACATCTCTTCTAGATCATAACTCCTTTTTTCCTCAAATAACAAGTTAGTGCCCAGGCTTGAATTATTTCTTATTCCTGGGACTTCCCTGGCAACCCAGGGGTTAAGACTCCAATGCAAGGGAGACACGTGTGACCCCTCATCGGGGAACTGGGATCCCACATGGTAAGTGGTGCAGCCAAAATATAAAAAAATAAATAAGAAATAAAAATGATTTCTGTTTCCAAGGACACATTACATTGCAAAACAAACTAATTCCATTCCTCCCCACTCTCTCACTCCAGGGGAGGGGTCAACCATTTGCTCTTAACAAAAAGCAGCAGATTTCTACAAAACCAACTGTATGGGAAATTATTAAAAAAAAAAAAAACACCTTTTGTGTTGCAGCCTGGTTTATGTCAGATATACTTTGAGCTCTGAGACTTTCCAGATATTAACAAAGTACACACAAAGCAAGCCATGGTATAGGACGATGGCCCTACGGCGACACAAGGCCCTGAATCAAGATTAAACTAAATCACATATTTACCAGGGCAGGAGATTGTGCAATTTCTTTCAACTAGTGTTGAAACAAAAACCTTGATGATTAACTCCATATAAATCTTAGTATCCAATTATTTAAATATTCTCATTATTCAAAGCTCTACTCACAAGCAGTTTTCTTTAATTAACTTTATTACTGGCCTTGAAACTGAAAGAATATTCATGCGTGCGTGCATGCTAAGTCATAAGTCACTTCAGTCATGTCTGACTCTTTGCAACCTCATGGACTGTAGCCTGCCAGGCTCCTCTGTCCATGGAATTCTCCAGGCAAGAAAACTGGAATGGGTACCCATTCCCTTCTCCAGGGGATCTTCCCAACCCAGGCCTGGAACCTAGGTCCTCCCGCATTACAGGCAGATTCTTTACCATCTGAGCCACCAGGGAAGCCTGAAAGAATATTCTTATATCAGTAATTCAATGGGCCAGCCAAAACACAAGTTGAATAGGGCAACTGATGTGATCATTTTGTACCAAATCACTCAGGCCAACATGCTTAGTCCAGTCTTGCTGTTCTGTCCATAATCTGCTCTTGGCTGAGTGACTCTACCTCCCATAATCATGAGTCTAAAGTAATATTCAGGGACTTCCCCAGCAGTCTAGTGGTTAAGACTTCACCTTCCAGCGCAGAGGGTGCAGGTCTGAACCCTGGTCAGGGAGCTAATAAGATCTGATATGCCTCTCGACTAAAAAAATCAAAACATAATGCAGAAGCAATACTGTAACAAATTCAATAAAGAGTTTAAAAATGGACATCAAAAAAATGTTTAAAAATATTAAAAATAAAGTAATATTCAGATGACCGGCCATGCAACCATGAACAAAAGCACCTACAGTTTGGATGCTGGTCGCCTCCTTCTGCCCAAAATGGACTAAGCTGTGCTCTAACTATACCAATAGGACAGAAGGTACAGCTGAGCCATCAGCAGCCCCTGGATGTAGCCTCATCATATTGTTCTGGTTTCAGGTCACCTTGTGTTTATAAGGCATCCCCATCCCACCTGCAGGTAGAGACCTTCCAAGTTAAGGCCGAGAAACGCAGACAGCAAGGCCTCACCCAGGGCCCTGTGCCCAAGCTCCTTGCTGGGCCGGGGCAAAGCTCTCCCACTCCAGCAGTCGACTTCTCCACTCCTGATAAACTGTGAAGCGCGGGAGGGAAGAAGGGCTGCCCCTGCATCACCAGGCACTCAGGGGACAGTCTCCGGGACTCGCGTGACACTACTGAGTGCTTTTCACCACGGTCTGGTTTACACTTTGTATCCCCAAGTTTTAAAATTTAATAATGTGTTGCCTTTCCACATTACTGTTGAAAACACTGTCCATTACTGTACAACTACCACCACCTGGTCATGCGTTAGTTCCCATCAGAGTCATTTCCAAGCCCTCCTCACTGGCTCTCCTTTTCCAAGCCATCCTTCCAACAACGTCACCCTAAATATTCCTGCCAAAAGACTCTTCCTAAGGCCCCATTCAGATTCTATTACTTACCTACTCAAAAAACCTTGGACAATTCCTCAATGCTCATCAAAAGGCTAACCAAGTACAATGGTTTTTCCCTGCTGTATAGCCTCCTGCTATAGCAGCCACGGCAGTCTATCAGTAGACAGGTATTCAACCCACAGCAAATTAAATTAAAAATTAATATAAATGTATTTTCTATAAAAGGTTCAAATGTTCCCAATGTCAGAACAAAAAAATTGTTATTTTAAAAAAACAAACGAAACTTAGTTCACCTCCATGGACAGTGATACCTGAACTGGAATTGGACGCTTACATAAGAAATAGCTGTAAGTCACTGTGGTCTGATCTAGGGTAAAAACCTTAACCTTTGTACCATGATCATAGTCTAAGAACACAAAAGATTGATTTACTCAATAATTATTAAGCCAGTTATTTCCCCATTAATTTCTGATCCAGATAAGAATTTTTCACTCTTTGTACTCTTGAAAAAACATACTGGAAAGAGGTGAAAAAATACTGAATGCCTAGGAACATGACCGGAGAAGGCAATGGCAACCCATTCCAGTACTCTCGCCTGGAAAATCCCATGGACGGAGGAGCCTGGTAGGCTGCAGTCCATGGGGTCGCTAAGAGTCGGACACGACTGAGCGACTTCACTTTCACTTTTCACTTTCATGCATTGGAGAAGGAAATGGCAACCCACTCCAGTGTTCTTGCCTGGAGAATCCCAGGGACGGGGGAGCCTGGTGGGCTGCCGTCTATGGGGTCGCACAGAGTCGGACACGACTGAAGCGACTTAGCAGCAGCAACATTACCAAAACAAACAGTAAAACCCACTGCCTTTAATCAATGGAAACATAAACTGAGCTTGTAAAAATCACCTCTGGGTCTCTTTTTACACGTGCCATCATTTTCTCTTTACATGAAAGAGAAAATGAATACGGTTATGCTGATCAAATGTTATAATCAATTAATGGTATTCCCCATCCTTGATTAGAGACTGAAAAAGAATATCCCACAAATACCTAAGGTATTTCTATTATAACTTCTTTTAAATTAAGAGCCTAAATATCAAAGTTACCATATTGAGGGACTCACTATGAAATCTGTTTTATCCTGTAACACTCATTTAAGGATGTTTCATTCAGTCCCACAGGAACTAAAGACCCAAACCAAGGTTTAAGTAATGTCCTAGTTAATTCTTCATATAAAGATCAAGCCAAATTACACTGTGTGTGTGTGTGTGTGTGTGCACACGCACACGTGCAAGGGCACACAGGCATGTACACACACTCCTGCCTCAGAACCTCTCAATCAACTAGGTTTACCTGAAGCATTTTGTCAGGGCTGGGCTCGATGCCGGGCGGCATGTTGCTTGGGTCAAAAGCCAACTGTTCAACCTCAGCAAAGTAATTAACTGGGTTCCGGTTTAAGACCAGTTTACCAACTGGGATAAGAGGATAGTCGCCGTGAGGCCAAACCTAAAAATAATGTCATATTCACAATTACCAGACAACCAACAGAAGGAAATTACTCATAAAAATATCAGCTTTCAAATACACTGAAGCCAATGACAGTAAGTGGAAATAACATTTTTAAATCTAATAAAATGGTAAGAACTTAAGGTGAGTGCATTGGTTGAATCTTTTGCAACAGCAAACAGGAGTGAATATTGACATTTTCCCTGGGCAAAAGGACATCACCTCATCAAAATTTGTTCCCTGCTAATAACAATATATCAGGCCACCCAGATGAACTCAGTAAAGTTATCAAACAGGAACTGGAAGGGAGATGCTGGTGAGCCCGCATTCACAGGCTAGGAAACTCTTAGGTGGCTCCAACTGTTTTGTACACAACTTATAAATGTTTGACTACAATTTTTTTTTAATTAGGTGTGAAGACACTTTAAAAAGAAAACAACTTAGTTGTTAACTGACTCACCTTGGTAAGATCAAATGGATTAAATGGAAAATTTTCTGCCTCACTAAATGTCATGACCTGGATGTATAAAGTCCAGGAGGGGTAGCTGCCTGTGGCAATGGCATTGAAAAGATCGCGGAGGCCGTAGTCAGGGTCTTCCTGGGCAAGTCTTGCTGCATCTTCAACAGAAAGGTTTTTGATGCCCTGATCAGTCTACAGGAGAAAACAAAGAAGCTCAAACTGAAACTTATTGGCAAAGTTATCAAACTTCAATCAGTAATTCATTGCGTGATTATGAGTGACACTATCCAAAGACTGGATTTTCCTTGTAACAGTAACTCCCCTCTTCAAATCTGACACAAGTATGAATTTATCAGTAAGAAATTCTGTTTGCTTATCCTGATTCTTTCCAATCTCCGTGGAATCTGTCTACACATTTTATATTTAAAATTAGTCTTTCTTTCCCTTTATGGATTCTACATTATTTGAATTTTTTAAACTGTTGACATAGAGTTCACTTTCAATTTTTCACTCATCTAGAAAATGCTACATTACTGTCTTCAGAAAAGCCAAAACAATTTTTGCTATAAAGTATACATAACATATAATTTATCATTTTAACCGTTTTCAAGTGTTCAAGTCAGTGGATTTCTCTGAGTACATATTGTAAAATGGACTTGCTGTGTCATATGGTAATTCTATGGTTAATTTCTTGAGGAATTTCAAAAGTGTTTTCCAGAGTGGCTACTATTTGAATGTTTATACTCATGCTATTTCCAATCAGAAAAAAAAATCAAAATATATTTTTAAAGTAAGCAAATGGTTAATAAAATTAAAGGACTTTCCTCCTTTTTTAGCATGAAGTAATTTTTTAAATTCCCTGTCTTAAAATATCTCAAATCAACTACTGAGATTGTGCTCAGCTAGTATTCCTCCACCCCAACTCTCTTCCTTTTTTAACTTTTTTTTAAAGAAATCATAGAATCACGGTTTATAGAACTGAAAAGAAATTCGGTATAGCTACTCAAGCAGTTCACCAACTATGAGCAACCAAAAGTACTGGGTTGGCCATAAAGTTCATTCAAGTTTTTCCATAAGATGAACCCAACTGAACTTTTTGGTCAACCCAATAGTATTAATATTCTGACTTTCAAACAAGCCATTAAAACCCAAAGACGTTAAGTCACTTTCACCAGAGCTCCTATTATCATCCCATCCTGCTCTTCAATAGAGTTCCCACCGCTATCTTATTTTGAAAAAGCCCAAACAAGTCACGCACCACGTAAATATTTCCTTCACAAAAGTCACCTCTAGAAGGCTGGCCGATGTCTAGCACAGAAATCCCAGCTCTCTCTAGCCAGTGGCAAGATTTTTTTCAGCCTGTTAGATCTTCAGAATTAGAATATGGAAGTCACCATCTGCAGATCACCCAGCGAATACACTAAATTGTACAATATTATTGCAATACCTTTCTGATTTTAACTGAAGCCCCTGGGTTTAGAAAGGCATGGCCTTAGGTCAGAATAATCCAGACTGATGAGTCTATTAGATCCCACGCTACCTCAGAGCCCTTGGCTGAACAGACCCATAAGCATCCCAATCTTTCCAGGACCACTGACAGCTGGCACTATTTCACCATGGCTAAACTGGAGCTCAGAGAACCTTTAATAACATGCCAAGAGACAATTATCTAGAAGAGGGAAATGGGAGTTCAGATCGTTCTAACTGCAAAGCCACGACCACACTAGTTGTCCCAGATACAATGACTTAGTCTTGCTCTAAGTGACACTACACTTCTTCTTTTGGCAATTACAAGCCAGTGGGTCAACTGTTTCCTGTAACTGTTCCTTGCCAAAGGTTATAGATCCAAGTCATAAATATAAACAGGGGTAACAGTTTTCCTGTTTGATACACCCACCTAAGTTGTTCAGATAATGGTTCAAATAGGACAGAAGAAAATAGGTCCTTGGGATATCATTAAGTGGGAGCCTGTATATGTCATGAGTCCACTTCTGTCTCTGCTTATTTTAGCAGCAGTATTTGGAAACAAGTTCTTAAGCAACCAGAGGTTTTTTAAATAACCCTCTAGACTTCTCTGGCAATGTTACTTATTCTAACCAATGCCAAGTCATACTAAAAGAACCCATGAGAACACCTCAATTAAAAGATTCTCAAAATATTCCCCAAAAGTAACTGATCTGATCTGATTGTATGAAAGGAAATGAAAAAAAAAAAAGAAGAAGAAATTTTGGGCTGGAGGAGCAGCAGTGGCCAGGCGGCGCAGCATACCTCCACAGCTCCCACTGCTGCCATGAGGAAGGTCAGCTCAGAAGCTGGGGGAGGTGGAGAGAATGAGGAGCCCAAAAAGAGATCTGCAAGGCTGTCAGCTAAACCTGCTCCACAAAAGTGGAGATAAAGCCCCAAAAGGCAGCAGAAAAGGATAAATCTTCAGACAAAAATGTGCCAACAAAAGGCTAACAGGGAGGAGCAAAAGGAAAACAGGACAAAGTGGCTAACAAAGGGACTAAAGATGATTTACCTGCAGAAAACAGAGACACTAAAAAACGAGGAGAGCCCAGCCTCTGATGAAGCAGGAGAGAGAGAAGCCAAGTCTGATCAATATCACACACCCAGTACTATCAGTGGTCCCTGTCCCCCTTCTTGTACAATCCAGAGGGATGTTTTTTTAATCAACTATTTGGTAAATCCAAGTTTCTTAGTAGCTTTAGAAACAGTTTTAAGAAGGAGGGAATCTTGGGACTACCCTGGTGGTCCAGTAATTAAAAATTCACCTTGCAATGCAGGGGACGTGGGTTCAACCCTTGATCAGGGAACTAAGATCCCACATGCTGTGGAGCAACTAAATCCATCTGCCACAACCCATGGGCCCATGCGCCACAACAAAGACCCAGCACGGCCAAAGAAGTAAATAATTTTTTTTTTTTTTTTTTAAAAAGAAGGAAAGTATCCCACCTTATCCAATTTTTTAAGTGGAAATGCTTTTTTAAAAAAAATAAATAAATAAGATCATTTGCTGGTTGGTTATTTTTTGGTACGACCAGTGGGGTACTGAATATGGGAGGCTTTGATTGTCTTGGGTGTCAGCTTAACAACTCCATAAATGGGGATAGCTTTTCTATCCTATAAAACAAAGCATATTACATAGCACTTCGGAATTAATTGCACACTTAATGTCTTGAACACTTGAAATCACTTCTCCTATGTTGTTTTTGGTAGAAGTGTTCCCTAAATAAAGCAAACCACTCCTTGATGTTGGCTCTCCTTGTCAGAATCTTATGCACCCTGTAACATCTTTGGTTGTGGAAGTCCAGTTTTCCTAGTAACTTTGTTAACATGCTATGAATGACTGAAAATTCAAGTATGTAGTATATATGATATTAAATTGTGAATTAGTGGGACTTTTGATATAATAGCATATTAACATTTGAAGATATTGATACTTGATATCCCATCAAGGAAAATTTGCCTCCAAATTTTAAGCTAGAAAATCACTGAAACATTTAGAAAAGAATCACAACTACATGATTTTTTTAGATTTTTGGTACATATGTTACAATTGTGTACAAACTGAAATGTCTGTATACTGATCCTCAAAACAACCAATAAAAATCTCAATTATGAAAGAAAGAAACAATTTTTGTTTCCTGAAATTTATAACTGATTTTTTAATGTCTGGTGTTCATAATAAATCCTTAAAAAAATAGATGGATGAATTTAAAAGTGAGGAAAAATATTTTTGGAAAGATAGCATCAGATGTTGAAAATGAGAATGAGATTGCTATTACAAACAAGAATGTCCCAATTCTGTCTTAAAGCCCTCCTGGACCCCAAAAGCATCTGTACTCAGAACAGTGTACTCAGGGCTACGAAAGGCAAAGCAAAAACGTAACACGTGACTGTTTGCTAACATCTGACTCTAAACTCCAACAAAGAACTCTAGGCTAAACCAGGTAGGAATTTCCTTTTACCTAGCTGGGAGGCCTCTATTATCTCTTCATCTTTGATCTAAAACCTTAGATCTTCCTTCTCCAGGGGAAAAAAATATATATCAATATGTACCTGCCAGCACCAGAAATGCTGAGAGCCAGCACAAAATGAGCACGTGCCCGAATATTTATGGCAGCGTTCCCAGGGTCCAGAAAGAAAAAGTTTGACTACTGATAGCAGCTGTGTGCTATCAGCCACATGAAGAGACCAAAGAGAGACTACTTTGTTCTAACTGGGCCTCAGGCAGTGGCCAATAAGATAATCAGGGTCCTAATCAACCAGATAGATACTTGTCATTCTTGGGGGTGGAGGTAAGGGAAAGGTGGAGAAGGCCAGGCCTTGATCCTTGCCCAATCCTCAGGAGAAGTAAGGAGACATGGGCGGTAGGAGCCTTCCACCCACTCTGCCAAAGGTGACCTATACCTTATAATGGAATTTGCAATAAACTGCCTCTCCATTTGCATTAACCAGCTTGAAAGTATGCGATCCATATCCATTCATGTGCCTGTGTCCATCTGGAATCCCTCGATCACTGAACAGGAAGGAAACCTAAGGAACAGAAAAATCAAGGGTCAAATTGTTCAGTTTAAATCAAAACATATTTTTAAAACAGTCCTAAGTTACCAGAAAAATCTCTTAATGACATGGAACATACTAGCCAAGTGCTCACAGGAAAGGTTGCCATTTGAAAAAAATATCAAACAGAAGAATTTTAAAGCAGAAAGATTAAACATAAATCACTAATGTCCTGACTCAAAATTCTATAAAGAAAAGCTAAAACAAATCTGAAAACTAGCCTAACTTGTTCACATTCTAATTTAATAGAAAATTTGGTACTACTTTCCCTTCATTTCCCTAATACAAAGAGCTTGACTTCCTACAAGAAACTTTAATCCTTAATACTGTTAAATATCAATTGATAATGGTTCAGTATCAGGTAAGGTCCATGAATGGGGAAAGATGAATAAAATCGTCATTATAAAACTCTTCAAGGACCAAGAAATCTGAGGAAGGCTCTCCAAAAGAAAGTCAAAAATCAACTCCAATAAAAATATCCAAAACTGGAGAAAACTATATGAGGCATAATTAACAGTTCCTTATCAGGTGACATAGTGGAAAAAAGAGGCATTCCCACCTGATGCAGAGACTCAGGACGCAGGCTCCAGAAGTCCCAGACCATGTCCGGATCCTTCAGGTGCGTTTGAGGGTTTCTCTTCTGGCTGTGGATAAAGGACGGAAACTAAATGGAAAAAGAGAGGGAAAAAATCCAAAAATTAAGTTTACAGGACTTATGGTGTCTTCAATTCAGTTCAGTTCAGTCGCTCAGTCGTGTCCGACTCTTTGCGACCCCATGAACCGCAGCACGCCAGGCCTATGGTGTCTTATTCATTGCCTCTTGTTAGGTTTACAGATTATCATTTTGAACAATACAATTTAAAATTTTTAAGCTGCAAAACCCTGAAATGAAATTTACCCTCTACACGTTTTTGAGCAGACTGCCTCTTTTTATTCATCTTCCAAGTGCTGCAAGGAAAACTGGATCATTCCCATCAAGTCAGTGAACCCCAAAATGCCAAACTAAGACTAATGATAATTGTTGTAATCTGACCTTATAAAAAGATACTAAATACAGAAAAAAAATGTAAAAGGCAATCCAGCCAATCCCAATCGATGTTCTCTTCTTTCTGTTTTTCCCAGGGCTTTTCCTCAAATGCCAATCTATACGGAGTATTTGAAATCAATTTAAATCAACAAATATCTGCAGAGTGCGAAATAATTCATCACCTACCAATAGAGCATCCCTGATGAAGAAAATGGGGGTGTTATTTCCAACAAGATCCCAATTACCATCTTCTGTGTAAAATTTCACTGCAAAGCCACGAGGGTCACGCACTGTGTCAGCTGAGCCCGATTCTCCAGCTAGAAGATTCAAATGGGGAAAATGAAGCCTCACTACAGTACTCTGCATCCAGGAGGCCTCAAGTCATAAAAACACTGGAATCTACCCTTCCCAAGTTCTAGAAGCATATTAGGTATTTAAGTGCCTGGGTTATTATTTCTATTACCCACCAGCTAATTTAGACTGAAAAAGTAAACAAAGAAATTAGCTGAGAGAAATAAGAAAGTATATATAATAACAGCTGAAAATATCATCCATTTAATGTAATAAGATAGCTTTGTTCAAGCAGGTAATTAAAATTTAAATTAAAATAAGGGACGATAGCTTTGTTCAAACAGGTAATTAAAAATTGAAGTAAAATAAGGGAAGAGAATAATTATGAAGATTAAGGCAGTGACCAAAGAGAATAAGCAAGTTGTCAAAAGTATGAGGTTAATAGTAAGAAAATGAGTCAAGACAGAAATTTTTATCCTTAATTTCATTTCCTTTTGCATTTCACAGAATTATAAAAATGCACAAACACAGACTCATGCAGAGGCAGAATTAATCAGGCATTGTGGTATGCTGAGATGCAATTTGATAGCTCTATCTCTGACTAGCTCTGTAACGTAAGAAAAATCACTCTCTCAGAAACAGAAATAACCCCACCATGCAAAGCATTAATACATCTACAGATTATAAGCAGGATCAGTACAACACCAACCATGGGTGGCACAGAGTTAACCCTCAATAAAGGGCAGTTGTTCTCATGGCTGTGGAGTAACACTACCACTTCATGTTCCGTTTGAGGCAACCGCTCATAGGAAAAACTCTTTCTAAATGCCACAGGGCTGCAGGCGTGAGCTCTGCACAAGCATGATTTCCTAAGACCTCTCAACAAACAGAATTATAATTAACTTTCTACATGTCTTAAAATATTTTTTCTACTGTAAAATGTTGCTATACTTTGGAGAAGTGCTTGTTTCCTATTGTCTGATAAGTTTTTTCTGGAAACTAAGCTATAAATGCCTCAGATAAAACACTGAGTTGAGTCAAGCAACACCAGTAATGCAAACAGAGCAACTTACCAACAGTGGAGAAGCGAACTGCAATGGGCGTCCTCTTTCCAATATGCTCAAACACCTTCGCCTTGGAGTATCTGGTAATGTCATGTGTGACCTCAAAGTAGCCAAAAGCCCCTAAGGAGAAAGACACAGAAATTGGCATCACAAGACTATCACTCAGGTCACCAGGCCCGCAACAGGTATCTGGGTGACAACAGAAACCGGTGATTTAGCACGGGCCTTCTGGGAGCTTCCAATGATGAGAGAAGGGGAGATAACCAAACATAAAATGATGAGAGCAAAATGCAAAGCCCTACGTCACTCGGGGCTAAGCTGAGAGCTACAGAGCCGGAGCCAAAGAGAAGTGGAGCCAGAAGGAACTAGTCAGGGTTGCTGGAAGAACACAGGGTCTGAGAGGCCCTTCAGGTACAAGTAGGATCTAGGAGAGAAAGAACAGGGGAGAGAGGAGGAGAAAACACACGGAAAGGCTGAGCACTTAGGAAGCTTGCCACAGAGCCAAACAACCACCTGAACAGCATATCAGAGGCATGACGGAAAAGCCCCACAAAATAAGCTGGAGAAGATAGAACAGGAAATAAAGAAATTGTGTCCAATACTTTGGCCACCTCATGCGAAGAGATGAGTCACTGGAAAAGACCCTGATGCTAGGAGGGATTGGGGGCAGGAGGAGAAGGGGACGACAGAGGGTGAGATGGCTGGATGGCATCACCGAATCGACGCACATGAGTCTGGGTGAACTCCGGGAGTTGGCGATGGACAAGGAGACCTGGCGTGCTGTGATTCATGGGGTCGCAAAGAGTCGGACACGACTGAGCGACTGAACTGAACTGAAACGGGAGTCCAACAAAACTTCTTCCTTTCTATCAAGCTTTCTTTTTCCTATTGAGTTGTTTTTTTTTTAAAGATTCACAATATTTAAGTAATTTATTTATTTATCGGCTGTGCCGTGCAGCCTGTGAGATCTTGGCTCCCCAACCAGGGACGGAACGCAGACCTCCTGCATTGGAAGCTTGGAGTCCTAACTACTGGACTGCCAGGGAAGTCCCTCCTTTTGAGTTTTTAGCTTTCTTTTAAATACCATCTATATCTTTTGTTTCTGTAACAAAAGCAAGATAAGAGTTTTACAGAAGTTTTGGACAAAATGGAAAAATCACTACAGCACATTTACACAGTCATTGACTTTGCACAGTTAATTCCAGTGTTTATCCAGTTAAGTGCACCATCTTAATCCAGTTATAATTACAGTATGTCTGTGTCTGTATTTCCATATTTTTCATTCTGTACTAAGCTGCATAATGGAATAAAAGGAAGATTACTTTTACTCTTAGCAAAATAAAGTATTTTACATGGAAGGTTCAATCCAGGGAAAAACCATCATTTAATTACTGACTCCTCAACTGATGGACATTTTTGCCTTTCTCCAAGGAATGAAAATTTGGCACTTCTCTTAAAGAACTCTGATCCTTTGAGAAGTAATTTTTAACCCAGGTGTTATGAAACAGTCCTTTCACAGCAAATGAACACAGCTCTCACCTGCTCCCTTGGCGTGCACGACTCTCTCAGGAATTCTCTCCCGGTCAAAGTGAGCCATTTCATCAGTGAAAACCACATCCTGGACAAGAAGGGGCCCTCGGGGCCCTACCGTCAGAATATTGAGTTTGTCTCCTACTGGATTACCGCCTCCAGTGGTCAGGACATCAGGTTTCTAAGTGAACATGAGAGGAAAAGAGTGCAAGAGCATCAATACCATCACGCCCTCAATTTCCACTGTCACAGGGCACATCATTTTGCATTTTTACATCTGCTACTCAAACTCTTTTTAAATTTCCTGTGTGAAAAGTACTGAAATGCTACAAAATATGCAGCTGCCTGAAATTTATAATTGGGTCGCAGAAATTCTAAGAAATGCTAAGCAGGACGATATCTAGATAACTCACCAACTTGCTCCCCCTCTGGTCTAGGTATAGCCACCAGGCTCCACACAGGAAACCCCAGGTAGAGATCCCCCTAAAAGGGATTATATGTCATATGCGTTTAACACTGAATGTCCAAACTCATAATGAGAGATGGTCCCCAGGGAAGCTATGCCTCCACCTGCTTTACACAGATTTTCCAAATACTTCCTGACCACCAGACACGTCAAGGCGAATCACTCTGTACAGTGCAGTACGCTGCTCTCAAGCAGTACTCCAGCCATCTGCAGCATCTCTTCTCAATTCCAAAAGAAGTCACTGGCTTTTGTCATCACCGAAAATAAACAGTTACTGGTAAGATGGATTACAGTATTAATTTTCGAAAGATGCCAAATGTCTATGAGATGAGATAGGTTGTTTTACTGTAATTAAAAATTAGATCCACCCAATTTTCCCATTTCTATTATATCAGGAGCCCTTCAGCTGTCCCTTCTCTGGGGTGGGAGCAGCATTTTTAAGCCTCTCGTGATCCCAGGCAGCTTCATCTTGCTCTGTGGTCACATTCTGCTTTTGACAGCAGCCAACTGCCTCTCCCACGACCTTCCCCAGTCCTCCCCTGGCTATTAGCAAGTTAATCAACTTTTCATGTGCAAAAAAATAAACATGGCAGGGGAGGGGGGGCCAGTGGTGGGGGACTTCCCATAAAGGAGAAGCGTATGTGAGAGAACACCAAGCTCAGTGAGAGGAACGGTAAACGGGTCAGAGGGTTATTTCCATCTTTGCATCCCTAATACAGGAAGACGCTGCTGCTGAGAAATGAACGAGACCACATCACAAGACTCCTTCTTAGGACCAGGTCAGGGTGATAAAGTCAAGAATAAAGCCTACGCCCAGAGGAGGCAGATGCAGAGCCAGCTGGATGAGCGGATGAGCGAGTTGAAGGGCTAAAGAACGAGATGGGCTCGCCTCGTGACAATGCATCATGGACGCTTAACGTGGCAATGCTGGAATGCTGCCATCACTGGGCCTCCTGCCCACCCAGTGCAGGAATCTCCTCCATGACATTCATCCCCCCGAGAAATGAAACCTGGGTTTGTAGGTCAGTAACATTCAGCCTCTCTTCTAGTTCCCTGGTCTAATAGATCAACTGTCCTCTCTTTTAACACCTTTCCAAGCCAATGGATATGCAATATGTCTTTAAAACAAGTGTGGCAGGAAAAGATTCAATAGTTAGCAAGACAGAATGGAGGTCATGGTCAAAGATCAGGGAGGAAAAGACTCCTGACTTCAGGCGGTGTTTAGGGCAACATCAAAAAAGAGATACTGAATTTAAACAAAGACAGAGAGTATTCACTAGATGAAAAGAAGGACACAGTATATTCACTGAGATGGTGAAAACTAACAGAGTTAATGCAATGAAGCTTTACTAAATAAAGTAAGTGAAGGTGGAGCTGGGAAATGGACCATCAAAAGCAAAATTTTAAAAGTCATTTCTGAAAAAAAGCCAGTTCCATGCAGTAAGCATTGCAATTAACCCCAGAATAGATACAATTTGTTTTGATTTTTGTTTAAATCAAACTTCCAGCATTCTCAAACATTTAGAATAATTTTGAACCTGATGCTAGGAAAGATTAAAGGCAGGAGGAGAAAGGGAGGACAGAGGATGAAATGGTTGGATGGCATTGCCGACCCGATGGACATGAGTTTGAGCAAGCTCCGGGAGTTGGTGATGGACAGGGAAGCCTGGCGTGCTGCAGTCCGTGGGGCCGCAAAGCGTTGGACATGACTGAGTGACTAAACTGAAGTAGAAAGCAGTGAAAACCAGCCCTCCTGGGCTACAAGCAATGACAAAAGTGTCCCAGAACAGCAAGACCTGGAAGATGGTACCTGTTTAGACGAGTACAGTCAGATGAAGCCACTCCCTGCACGTGCTGAGAAAGGCAGAGGTGATGACGGGGAGGGGAGTGGTAAAGGAAGAAGGGAGAAAAAATGAAAAGCCTACCAAAGGCAGAGGCAGCAACTGTCTGGCAGTGGTGATGAGAGCAACAGGTCAGCAGACTTCAGCCAGAGGCCGGGAAAGACAGGGAAGGAGGGAAAAATAAGTGGGAGCTTGTCTGTTGATGAAGGACGTAAGAAGCAGCCACAGTGCACCTGGGTCTCATTAGTTCAACAGCCCCACGGTGGACCCCTCTGCAGGCTGGATGGCAGGCGCGGGGCGGTGGGGGAGTGGATTTAGCACTAGGGCCCCCCAGGTGACTCATTTCAAGTCACTCATTCACCAGCTGTGGTCCCTGTCCTCCCGGTCCCCACAGACCAGAGCCTGGCAGGATGTATCCCTATGACCTGCACACACAAGGGTAGAGGTCTGCCCCCTCGGAGGAGGGTAGACAGAGGGCTCCTGAGGACAGCGAGTGCCAGTAAAACCAGAATATAACCACATCCTGGAGCCCGTGCCCGTTTTTCACCAGCAGCAAACAAAAGAAACAACATCCCCAACATCCCGTGATGCAAGCTCTGAGCTTTCTCTAGGGATATGATGGAGGGCGGTTACCACTGGTCCAAAGCTAATCAGAAAGGACAAACACACAGAATCAGCACAGCTGATGGAACGGTACCTAGTTTCTAATTTCCCTTTGTAAATACCACTTCTCGAGCACTTGCCATATGAAAGGCTTTTTTTCTAGCTATCTTCTTTCAAGCCTCTCCACAACCAGTGAGAGGAATATCATTACTTGTTTAGTGGTCGATGCCACATGCTCAGAGTATTTAACTTTACGCAGATTTCTGTGTGGCAGCACACAGGAAAGCATGGAAGGGCAAAGATATGTCTGCCAACTTGCTGGTTATAGGGTTTTTGTTTTTTTAATTTTTTGGCCACCCCACGTGACATGTGGCATCTCAGTTCCCCAACAGGGACTGAACCTGTGCCCCCTGCATTGGAAGCGAAGAGTCTTAACCACTGGACTGCCAGGGAAGGGCCTGTTTTAACTCAGTGCAAGATCACTTTACAACTAGAATATTTTTAAGCACAGAAGAGTTCTTCTGTGGATAGGCAATTCTGAGAGCTCCCTCTCTGGAAAAGCAGCAGCAGTTACCTGTTAATATGTTTAACATCTTTCTGGCTGCCAATTCCTCATGACAATCGTACATGCTTCTCCCCGACCACTCTTCCTGCCCCACCCATGCCACCCCACAAGCTGGGCCAAGGGCATCTTCCTGGGCCCACAGAACAGATAATCTCATTGCCTTAGTTGCTTTGTGGTTTTTTCTCTCGAGACAGTATACTCTTTCTGCATCCAGAGCCCAGCCACAAGCGCACAACCAAGGCTGAGGATTTAACAAGGGAATGAATTAAACTATGGACCGATATGAAATGGCCAAGAAAGATTATTTCTCAAAAGGAGGAGGAGGTAACAATAGCCCATGCCTCTCCCTGCACCTTCCCTCCAAAAAAAAAAGGGAAATACCTGCACTTATAGCTTCAAATTCTTTTTTTTTAATTTTTTATTTATTTTTATTTTAGGTGATGCTGGGTTTTCATTGCTGTGCAGGGCCTTTCTCTAGTTGTGGCAAGTGGGGACAACTCTCTAGTTGTGGTACGCAGGCTTCTCATTGCTTTGGCTTCTCTGGGTGCAGAGAAAGATCTCGGCGTTCAGACTTTACGAGTTGTGGCACACGGGCTTATCTGCCTCGTCACACGTAGAATCTTCCCAGATGAGGGATGGAAGCCACGTCTCCTGTCTTGGCAGGTGGATTCCTAACCACTGGACCACCAGGGAAGTCCTGTAACTTCAAATTCTGATGAAAAATCGTGAAACAAACTTGTCATAAAAACTGCTGCAGCAATTGACAAGAAGTACTTTGGCCTGGTTTAAAGGCTAGCACCATGATTAGAAAGAAAGGCTCGAGATCAAAGTAAAATTCCACTTTGGCTTTGGTGTTTGTACTTTTTGGCTCAAACTAAGACAGGGTTGAAGAAATTTTCCTGGGAGCGGTCAAGATGGCTTTCTCTGGTGAAATATTTTGTCAACATAGTTGCCACTGGTAAGTGCCCTCTGCTCATAGTTGCCACTGGTAAGTGCCCTCTGCTCACAGAATTTCCAAGAACTCGCTATCGTAGGCTTCTTTTTTTAAACTGAAAAAGGGGGTCATACAAACTGTCCCCAGCTTTCAATCCCAGTAGAGTCATAATGTCAGCTTTATATTCTCAGAGATCAGTACAGAATATACCTAGCGTTTTCTAGCAAATCAGTGCCTACAACACACCCCGTTCAGAAAACCAAAGGTTGCCTTGGTCCTCGAGTTTCTTGGTGGGGGGTTGGCATGACAGTGCGGTGGTGTTCCGGGCCTCCTGCCCTGATGCAAGGAAGCGGGGAAACTTCCCCTGCTGGGGCAGTTTGGGAAAGGGACCCAGGCCTACACAGGGCCCACGCTCTTCCCTTTGGAAGCCAGTGGCCACAGCAGCATCTACTCCTCTGGTAGTCTCCAGAGTCAGCTAAACACAAGGCGTAAATAAATTCAAATCAGGGAAACGGTCTCAGCAGGCCCTCTTTGCCCAAACTCCTAAGCCACATTCTCCAGTTAAGCCTCAGCTTATAATGAAGACGATTCCTCCATCTCCTGTCATCCCACTGATTCTTTCTTTGCCTCTTTCTGTTTAGGTGTGAAAGGCCTTACTAGACACACTCAAGCTTCAGAACAACAAATATCAGCTTGCTCTGCGGGCACTGTTCTACACTCTACTCAGGTTATCACATTTAGTCCACCTCTCCAAGGTAAGGACTGTGATAATCTCCACTATACAGAAGAGGAAACTGAGGCGTGGAGAAGTTATACAACCGGCTCAAGGCTACCCACCTAAAATGGGGCAGAGGCAGAGTTTGAACCCAAGCAGACTGGCTCAAGGACCCAAAAGCACACACTATAGTGCTTCTCAGAACAGCACAGCTTACATCTCCTGCACATATTCTACAGGCTGGGTAACTGACATGTGTTGGTTTACACACATGTTTTATATAAATTAATTCTCACAGCAATACTGCAAGGTAAGGAGAATTGTTATCCCATTTTCAATATGAGAAACGAAAGGGGAGGGAGGTGAGGTAATCTGCCCAGCGGTCAAGCCTCAAGTTGAACCCTATTTGATTGTAAAGCCTGACCCTTCACAGGTTACTAAATCACTGTAAACTTCATTTAAAACCACCCTAAGGAAGAGACAGATGGACTTAAGAGACATATCAATCAATGCCATGTGTGAACCTTACTTGCATCTAGGATTTGAACAAAGTGTTAAAAAAAGAGAGACAATGTCAGGGTTCCTCAAGACCTCCCCCGAGTGATTCTCTAAAACTCACAGAACTCAGCATCTAGCCATCCTCAGGCCATCATTTATTATGGCATTTAGATACAAAGCAAAATAAGCAAGGAGAAGGGGCTCCTTAAGTCAGAGGAAACCAGCAGAAGCTTCCAAGAGTCCTCTGCCAGTGGAGCCACACAAGACATGCCTAATTCCCCCAGCAAGTCGTGGCAACTCACATGAACTGCTGTTCTGTAGGGGAGCTCTTAGCAGGGAGAGCTGGTGGGACAAAAATTCATTATTGAAGCTGACAGACAAAAGCTTGGAGCTTCATTATACCATCTTTTCTGTTCAGCTCCGGTTTGAAATTTTCCACAATATAAAGTGTGGGTTGTTTTTTGATTTTTTTGTTTTTCCATGAAGAATCAAAGAGCAATGTCAAAGAAAAGAAGTAAGGGAGAAGTTGAAACAAGGGACAGAAATAAAGGGCTGCATCATGCATGAGTGGTTACCCTGGGCAGGCTCTGTGTTAAATACTCTTCCTACATCAACACATTCGGTCAAGACAAAGGACAGGCAAGTTCAGCACTGTACTCAAAATATACAACAGACCAACCAGGTGATTAACGCTGGCTTCTTCCTGGTGGTGATTCAGTCACTAAGTCGTCTCTGACTCTTGCAACTCTGCAGCCCATCATGATGGCTGTTCATGGGATTTTCCAAAAACACTGGAGTGGGCTGCCATTCACTTCTCCAGGGGATCTTCCCAACCCATGGACCGAACCCATGTCTCTTGCATTGCAGGCAGATTTTTTGCTGAGCCACAGGCTCCTGCCCAGAGATTGTCACTAGAAAACAAAGAGAATCCTAACTTCCATGCAGATCATTTACTCCTAAATTCTGAATTCAATAGATGTGCTTTTTTTGTGTCTTAAAACATCGGAAGCATTAGAAAGTGACTCACCTCAATACCACATCACACTGAGGGGGTTCTCTAGCACAAAAATCAGTGACCTGACAACACTGGGAAACGTTGCTGACTGCCTTAAAGACTAAAAATTATGCTTTCTGGGCTCCAAGTGGTGACTTCATCACCAGGATATACTTCATCTTGTAAGCTGACTTCATGCTTAAGCCACCAGGTGCCTCAGTCAAGAACTGTTGGTCATTCGAAGTGCAAGAGGCAAGAATGAGTTCTTGTCTGACTTTACTCATTGTCTAAGTTATTCTATACCATCCACCTCTAGAAGTGCCATTCAATTAAAAAAAAACTGAATAATATATAATGGGAAAAAAATGAAATCCAATAAACATAAGAAAAAATCAAAATATGTTCTTCATTAAGAACCAAACGGGCCCTGTTGGTACTAAACAAAGTGCACTAAAGTCAGCGAGAGTGACAATAGGCTTGTCAACACCGAGCTAACTGCTATGGAATATGGCCTCAGGCTGATAACAATGCCCTGGGCAAGGAACAATAAGGTCTCACCAGCAAGCCAAGAATTGCCCTTCTCTGGTAGCTCAGATGGTAAAGAATCTACCTGCAATGCAGGAGACCTGGGTTTGATCCCTGGGTTAGGAAGATCCCCTGGAGAACGGAATGGCAGCCCACTCCAGTATTCTTGCCTGGAGAATTCCATAGATAGACCCATGGAGTTGCAGAGTCAGACAAGACTGAGCGACTTTCACAAACAAGGCCGTTGGTGTCAAAGTGAAGCCTGTGAGGGCTTGAAGAAAATTAAAAAATGATTCCAAGGATCCCAGGGAAGACAACTAGTGGGGGTTTTTTTGTTGTTGTTCTTTTTTGTAGATATTAATCCAACTTTATTAGTAATCACTTTTTTTTTTTAAGTAGGTCTGGATGAGCTCTATCAGCTTTTTTTTTTTTTTTTAACAAAATTTATTGAAACACAGCTGATTTACAGTGTTGTGTTAGTTTCAGGTATGTAGCAAAGTGATCCAGATAGATATTTTAGGTTCCTTTCCATTACTCATTATTACAAGATATTGTGTAGAGTTCCCTTATGTTGTACGGTAGGTTCTTGTTGGTTATCTGTTTTATTTATAGTAGTGTGTATATGTAATCCCAAGCTCCCAATTTATCCCTCCCCCACCACTTTCCCCTTTGTTAACCACAAATTTGCTTTCTATGTCTGTGAGTCTATTTCTGTTTTATAAATAAGTTCATTTGTATCATTCATTTTTAGATTCTAGTGGACAGTTTTTATTCCAGAAAAAAAAAAAAAAGTTGCCTTTTACAAGGAAGATAAATGTCAGACTTGAAGGTCACATGGTTGGACCGCCATGCACAGACTGATTGAACACACCTCCTTCCTCACCCTAATGGGAAATGTCTGCTTTTCAAGCAAGGTTCTTTTGTATTATTTTGTACAAGAGGAAACACGTCCCAGTAGCTGCTCACATTTTTTTTCCTTTTCTTCTTGGTGAGCTGTCTATATTTCCAGATATGTTCAAAATACACTGCTACTGGTTTTCAATAATCAGCAAACAGAATAATCCTACCGGGAATAAAGCCTTGAAAATACACGGAACGGCTACTGAAAAAGAGGTTTTCTCTGTCTTGAAAATGACTTTACTAAATAAGTCTGACAGCACTGAGAAATGCACTAGTCCTTTACTTTTTCAAAAAAAAAGTAGGGAGTAAGAGGAGAGAAAGGCTCAAAAAATGAAGGATGACCGATCCACTAAGTAAAAGACTCCTTTACCCTTAGCAGGAGAAACGACAGCAGTCACAGCACTAGAAGGAAAATGAACAAAAAAGGTGGTTTCCACAAGAAATGCAAATACACGTGCACAAGAAGTTATTCAGTCACCTCTCTCCAGCCCCCGAATGTCGGCAACATTACGTCAATGCAGCTATTACCAAGTTTACCCTAAAAAATACATAAACCCTCAAAGGTTCTGTCTTGTGATTCATTGACAGGAATGGATGGTCTAAAACCCAACTTCTCTTCTAAGTAATTAGGAATTGTTTAAAAAGGAAAGTCTCGAAATGCTCAAATTCTCCAGTTTTTAAGGGATCAGAGGCTACCAATTACCTTAAGTTTCCCACAGGAAGAGCCAATGGCATTCTAAGCAATAAAAGTTTCCATCAAGTTCCATTCAGAGGGACCGGAAATAACCTGGAGAACCACCTCCCTCCCCTAAACCTACTCTGAGAGAAAGAAAAAGAGAGATTTTTAAGAAGATCCAAGTCATACCTATGAACGTATTTGATTTGTCACTCGCCTGTTAAATTTCACAAAGGTCCCAATTCACTTGTCAGCAATGAAATATGCCCACAAGGAGAGACGTTCCATAAATTGTTTTCATGCTCGCTGACTCGGTTCCAAAGGAGGAGACGCCCAGCACAACATTCAGCATCCGGTTTTTGAGGGAGGAGATGGCAGCGTGCCCTCCAGCAGCAGTTCCACAACTTAAAGCGCTCATAGTCCAGAACCAATATAAACAAAGTGGGTGATGGAAGGCAAGATACTGATGCAGAACTGCCCACTTATTTTTTTAAAAAGCACTTGCCAAGCAAATGAAGATTTGAAAAAAAAAAAAACAAAAACTATACTTTACCGTCATAAATTTCTAACAGAATATTTTAAAAGTCCAACATACCCTTCTGAAAGAGATTATGCCTGTCTGCTCATCACCACATCAGAAGAAAATGGCCAGAGAGATTGTCATCACATTGAAAGTATGTTTGGACACGGTGTAGAAGGGTTGGCGACCTGGGTGCAGAGGGAGACTGTCGCCCAGCCTCGCTCACAGCAGGTGCAGCCATGTGACAGGGTTCTAGACAAAAGAATGCAGGCAGAAGTGACATACACCACTTCCAGCCTGGCATCTAAACCTCCCACATACTCTCCTCCACGCTCTTAATCGTCTGTGACTAGACAGTGATATGGAGGGCAACATTAAGAAACCCTGTGTTGCCACAGGAGCATCCTCCTTCAGCCTGCAGCCTTGGGGAACTGTGGGCTGCCGAGGACTCACTACCTCCTTCTGCAACCTCAAACCATTTTGGCTAATCACATAAGAGAGAAATAAGCTTCTCATAGGTTTATGCCACTATACACTTTGGGATGTATTATTACAGCATGTAGCCCATGCGTGACTGTACTTAAAACATGGGCTATGAATCAAGGATAGTAAAACAAACAATCCAATGTTTTCAAGGACAAAAGATGTGAACAAATCCATTAAAGAAATACATATGTGTGTGTTAGTCATATCTGACTCTTTCTGATCCCGTGGACTGTAGCCTGCTGGACTCCTCTGTCCATGAATTCTCCAGGCAAGAATACTGGAGTGGGTTGCCCTTTCCTCCTCCAGGGGATCTTCCTGACCCAGGGATCGAACCCAGGTCTCCTGCATTGTGGGCAGAGTCTTTAGCATCTGAGCCACCAGGGAAGAAATACTGTATACCACTGGTCAAATAGGCACATGAAAAGATGCATCACTGGTCATCAGAGCAATGCAAATATCACTTCTTATTCACCAGAAAGGCTAAACTTAAAAAGAATGACAATCCCAAAGGATGGCAGGAGGTGGACCAATGTAACTCTCAAACACTGTTGACAGAAGTGTAAAATGGTAAACCACATCAGAAGAAGGCTTAGGAATTTCTCATAAGACATTCACTTACCTTATTCACTTACTCGGCAATTCTATTCACAGGTATTTTTTAAGAGAAATAAAAGCATATGTGCACAAAAAGACTTGTATAAGACTCTTTATAGAAACTTAATTCATAACAGCCACACAGGGGGAATAGTCCAGGTGCCCAACAACAGGATAAGCACACGGTGCTCTAATCAGACAATGGTGCTCTAATCAGTAATAGTACTAGTACTATTACTACTCAGCAATACATGCAATGACAGGAATGAATCCTAAAACATTTTTTTTTAATCTTAAAACATATTTGCTGAATGAAAGCAGCGTTACACAAAAAGTACCTAAATCAATGGTTAAAAAGCAAAATCATCAGTGGTTGCCTGGAGCAGGACTGCAGGAGAAGCAGGGAAAGATGGAAAACAGCACGAGGGAACATTCCAGGGTGATGAGAATCTTCTACATCTTGATAAAAGAACCAGATTCACAGGTGTTTATCAAAAAGCACAGACTGGTGCACTTCATATTTGTATATTTTTGTATATAAATTTTGCCTTAAAAACATAAATAAACAATGAATTCTCGTAATTTGCATCAAGTCTACTGATGTCTACAACATACTCTGAAGTGCCCCTCCAAAACATAGGTTAAGGGATGTATGAAGGGACAGACAGATATGGAATAACATGTTAAAAGAAATTTTTTAAAATGTCGTAGGTATACAGGCATATACTACACAATTTTTCTCATTTTTCTGAATGTTTGAAAATTTTCCAAAGAAAGCATTGGGAAATTACAAAGGGTATGTGACAGATGCAAAATTCCTTTGGGAAGTGGGCAGTCTCCTCATAAAAATAAGCAGTTTCCACTCAGAGCAGCTCAGGTAAGGAAAAACAAGATGCCAATGTGACTGCCAATCAGGACAATGTGAACAGTGCACTGTGATGCATGAACAGAGGAGACAGAAGTATTTCAACTAGGAGTGCCCAGATTATAGATGCGCTTTGCAGGCCAGCTGTTTCTCACATGGGTGACCATGTAGGGCAAGTCACCAGCAAGATCTTAATGATTTAACAACAGTTAATAATTCTCCCAAACAGTGACAAGGCAAGCTAGTCTCAACGGAGTCCTTTCAAAAGAATGAATTTTGTTTTATGAGAATCTCATTTGCCCATATTGTTTCCAATTCACCGAGTATTCATGAACACCTCCATGTGAACCAAGATGCAGCAACCACTGGGTATACAGAGAGTCCTGGCTCTAGGAAGCAGAGTTCTAATCTTGACTCTGCCACTGACTAGCCACTTGTCCTTGACTGATAAGATGCTAAGTCTCTCTGGTTCACTTTGCCTAAGAACTCATGAAAAGCCAAATCCCCTAGTAGCACATAATAAGGAACAAAATGAGAAAAGAGATTTTCCAGGCCCTTTAAAGAGAATGGTAGCCTTCTCACAAACAGGGAACTACAAGGTAATCCATGAGCACTCAGCATTAATCCTAGTTCATGAACACTAACCCGGTTTTAAGGAAGAGCACTAAACGAGTACTCTGTCACTACCTAGACAGGTGGCATGAGGTGGAAGGCAGGTTCAGGAGGGAAGGCAGATATGTTTGCCTACGGCTGATTCATGTTGATGTATGGTAGAAACCAAGACAATATCGTAAAGCAATTAACCTCCAATTAAAAATAAATTTTAAAAAGAAGAAAGAGCACTAGACAAGACGAGGAAAGCATGACTCTAGTCCTCTCTCTGCCATTAACCAGCCGCCATGGGAACTGGGCAAGTCCTGAACACTCTCTAGGCCAATTTGACAAAAGAAGACTCAAAACAGAAGTGCTCCCATCCCACCCAACCTGCTCAGAGATGCCCTTGAATGCTCTACATCCTAGGGGTACAGGCCAGGAATGACTGGCCAACCACTATAGGGCTGAATTCCTACTCAGCTGTAAAGCTCTTGTTCAGATGTCACCTGCTTTGAGAAGCCTGCCAACTGGGTCAGTCACTCCCTTTACACTCAGCAGATAACCTATATTAGTGCCCTGGCCACGTTGGAAGGTAACCATCTATTTACCTGTCTTGTCTCCCAAACTTGACTTTGAGCTTTCAGCCTCACTGGAATTTGTTCCACTTGCCCCAGCACTGTGCCTAGCACATGTTGGCACTCAAAGCATAGGTGTAAATAAATGCATTAATTAATCACTAAGGTCACTTTTAGCTCTAAAATGCTAGACGATGTTTTTAAGTGCAAAAGAAATCATGGGTGTACATATCTTTTTATTTAGCTGTTTAATGCTGTATGTGCGCTTCCCTGGATGCCCAGATGGTAAAGAATCTGCCTGCAACACGGGAGACCTGGGTTACATCCCTGGTTCGGGAAGATCCCCTGGAGAAGGGAATGGCAACCCACTCCAGCATTCTTGCCTGGATAATTCCATGGACAGAACAGTCTGTCTGTGGGCTATAGTTCATGGGATTACAGAGAGTCGGACACGACTGAGCAACTAACACACAAACAACGCTTTATGTTCAATGCTGGGGACATGGAGATGATAAAAGTCGTTCCCTGCCCCCAAGACACCCCGCACCCCAAATACGAAAGCTGGTAGTTATTGTTTGAGCCAGGGCAAAGCTAGAGCCTGCTCCCACGTCCCCCGTCACTTCCTTTCTTGCAGCTGCAGCTCTCTGCCTCTTTCCCCATAAGCCTTCACTGCTGCCTCAAACTGCAACCTCTGTCCCAGCTGGCAAAGGCGCAAAACTGTAAGTCAACCACCCACGACCTGCAGCCTACCACAAACCCTGCAGGACCGCTGCCCCCGGGCCCAGAACCCTCTCCCCTCCCGCCCGCGAATGTAACAGCCCAACCAGACCGAAAGGAAGCACACAAACACCCCTAACCTCCCCCGCGATCGGTGGTACAGCCCTCCCTCCCCAGAACCTCCGCGCTGTGGCAGCAGGGGCCGTTACTCGAGGACACCCTGCTTCCTACGCGGACCGTAGGGCAGGCTCGGAGAGCGCAGGGTGTACCTGCGCGGCCCTCTGCTCCTTCCAGTGTTTCATCTGGTCGCTGGCTGGATCCCGGTTGTCCGCCATGGTGTCTGAGTGGCGCTGCAGAACTTTGCAGGTGGGCCCGGCTCACGCGTCTCCAGCGCCGCAGCTGAAATAGGCGACTTCAGACTCCGCCACTCAGCTCCGCCCCCCTCGTCCCGCCCCTTCGGCAGGACCGCCACCTGATTGGCCGCTTGAGCTCCAGGCGGAATGGGATTGGAAGCCAAGTAGGGGCGGGGCTGAGGAGCAGGGACTCCGGGAGAGAAGAGGCTGGGGAGAGATAGGAAAAGGAACGGCACCTCCTCACCTCCGACCCGCAAACGCCCGATTAACTAATTTGGGGTTGGACCCCGCGTACTCGGATGTGACTGTCTCCTCGGCTTATCAGTATCCTTCAGGGTGCCCTGGGAGGTGGCGGTTGGTGGCCTGCCAGTTTTTTTGAGGGAATGCTTAGGCCCTGCTGGGTGGGGCTTTGAACTCTGTTGACATGCTTTCAGCTCTTAAAAAACAGAGAGAAAGAAATCCACTCCTGTATAAAATAAAAAGCTTTTAAAAATAAAAATAAAAAACAGAAAAGCGAAATATTTGCAAGTTCTAAATCTTAGTAGTCTAAAATACGCAGGACAAAAACTCAGTCCCTTAGATTCCCTTTTTGGTTTAGAGTGTCTGCTTTGTGCTGGACACTGCTGATGGTTGCCAAACTCGACCACTTAATCTTCACAACAAAAAGAATATAAAGGTCAGTGCAGTCTCCCCATCATGACAGAGTATAAACAAGCATGAAGAGGTTGGCTTGCTCCTGATGTAGAATAATTAACTAAGTTAAATAAGATGTCCAAACCCAGTATTTATTAACAGAAATGCTGCCTTAGAGTTTAGAAAATGTCTTCCCTAAGACAATGTAACTAATTTTTGAGGTGTTTGAGCAATGCATTTTAATAAGTGAAATAACAATATATTTTGTGATATTCCAGAGAAAATTGTTCAAGAGTTCAACAGTACAAAAATGGCTTATTCTATGAAAATACCTTCAATTGGTGTTTTACTCTTGTCAAGACATTTAAATTAGGTAAAGTGTGAAAAAAGACTTGGTTATACCCAGCTAGAGAGATTGTCTACAAAGTCTGAGACTTGGCATAATAAATAAAGCTGGGGAGAAATGGTCCTCCCAGACCTCAACAGGGATCTGTACTCCTACAACTTCTCATCCTGAGGCCACGTTATAGATCTTTTCTTCCTCTGTGTGAACCTCCCACTCATAGGGCATCAACATTTGTTCTTCGGATCTTCCCTTCCTCTAGTCGTTTCCATCCTCTTGTGGTCAGGAGTTGCCTTATTCCAGATAGGCTGCCATTCTTTTCTTTTATTTCCGGTTCATATCACTTTTTATACTTGAGCTTGGTCTTGGAAATGTTCGCATACTCTTGGGAGTCCAGTTCAGTCACATTTGTATGAAAAAAGGATTTTTGTGGTTAGAACTGGTAATCTAACCACTGTCTATAACATTATTAGCCTGGGAATAAGTCTTTCAAGCTTAAATTAAGTAGAAGGAGCATGGGAATAAGTCTTTCAAGCTTAAATTAAGTAGAAGGAGCTAGGGAGGGCCACCAAAAATTTTTTGCCAAGTCACGTTATGATCATTGGACCTATTAAAAGACCCTAAGGAAGAAAAGAAAACACAGTACCCATACAGAACTTTCAAGTGTTTATGTACATGATTTATGGAATGATGTGCGTGATTCCTCCAGTGGTTCTGTGTAAATCTCATCTCCTGTACTTGCTGATTTATGTGTCTCCTTGTTAAAGGCCCTTTGTTTCCTGGGCCTCAGCTGCTTAGTGGTAGGACTTTTCTTTTTCTTTTGGCTGGACCACATGGCCTTAGTTCCCCAACCAGAGACAGTGTCTTAAAGTGGTAGGACTTTTGATTCTTTCTCGTTTTCACTGGGAATTGGATCAAATGCAATCTCTCTCCAGGTCATCACTTTGCTCATCTGCTTCTCTTGAAAAACAGGCATTTTGTTTGTTTGTTTGCTACTCCAGATTTACTCTCCATCCTTCTTGACTCTAATCTGTACTCCAGAAATTTTGATTTTTATCATCCGCTTGGCCCCACAATACCCTGCCTTCTTGTTGAATTCGGCCAGTGGTGGGCTGGCGTGAGATCAGAGCTTAGGCAGAAAGAGGGACCAAGTTATTCGTTACATTAGCACCAAAGTTGGATTTACCACAAAGTTAATGAAGCTTAATTTTAGAGTTCCTCACCTACACATGTTCCTTCCAAACTTTTGGGAGGAGTCCTCACAAAGTGCTTATGTGCACTTTTGTGAGTCTTCATAAAATGAGTGAGGTATTTAACCACAATTGATATAACCATCATCTTTTCAAATCCAAATTCCCCTTCACCACCTTACCTTTCTTATCATGTGTCATTGGAGTGACTGTGGTTATTTTTGGCATCCTGCTAAGGAGACATTTTTGTTGTAGATTATTTACTTGAGTTTAGTGGAATACAGTTGACTTGCAGTCTCTTCCGTGTGTAGTTAGTAATTGTTCATAAAGTTTTGCAAGCTAGAGCGTGGCAGAGTTATGTCTGACTCTGATACCAAGTATCTCTGTAGCCTTTCCTCTGTTTGGCGAGCATCACTGAGCCTTTGATTTCTCTTTCTAATGCACAGAAACCCATGCTCAGCCTCTTGCCAACATCTGACCCTCTTTTCTCACCTCGCCTATAAAACTCCAGCACTTTGTTGTCTTGTCACTTGGTTTTATCTCCCATCACTGCCTTACCTGTCCTCCTCACTCCACTAAGCTAAAGTTTTTTTTTTTTTGGCCTTCCTGCATGGCTTTCAGGATCTTAGTCCTCTGACCAGGGATTGAACCCAGGCTGCGGCAGTGAAAGTGTGGAATCCTAACTACTCGATCACCAGGGAATATCCTATAATTCATCAATTTTAAATGACATTATCAGTAGTAAGGTATAAAGTCAAAATGAAAGTTTTCTAAACTATAAATAACAAACACAAATTTTGGAAAACTATGCTAGAAGGAAGATTGAATTACCTTTCTATTCTCTCTATTGAAAATTTTTACCTCTTTTGGTGATCAAAAAGTATGCACTCAAAATGAAAAAAAAAAAGTATTTTAGAGATATGTCAGGCTGTTAATAAAGTATTATGCTTTGGGGGGGTGGGATTTTGTAATGTTTTTATGGTACTTTTTTGATTATTCAAGTTTGTAAGTTGTGATTTTTTTACCATTGTAAACAAAGATTGATTTTTATACTTAAGTGTGTGTTCTTTTCCTTATAGAGATAGTGAAAATTATACATATAAGCTTCGAATCCCACAAAATTGGGATCCACTCTTAGCAAGCTCACTGCCTGCCTACCCTGCCATGATTCCTTGATTTCTTGGAAGCAGCCATGTCCTATAGCTATAGGTATAATTGGTTCCAAAAACCACTCTTTTTCTTTGCCTCTTCAGAAGCAAGAATGGCACACAGGCTACTTGCAGTCACAGATGCTTCCCCCTTTTTATATACTCCTTTCATGAAAATTTCCACAGTTGTCCCTTCAGAGTGTGCTGTTTTTTTCAGGGGTTCTGACTGATACAACGCATAAAAAGCAAAACAATGTGATGCATTTTATCTTATTTTATTTTTAAATTTTTTTTTATTCAAGCACAGTTGATTTACAATGCTGTATTACTTTCAGGTGTACAGAAAAGTAATGTAAATAATTGATATATATATGAGTGATATGTCACTCAGTCATGTCCAGCTCTTTGCGACCCCAGGGACTGTAGCCTGCCAGGCTCCTCCATCCATGGCATTTTCCAGGCAAGAATACTGGAGTGGGTTGTCATTTCCTTCTCCCAGGGATCTTCCCCACCCAGGGATCGAACCCGGGTCTCCCAAGTTGCGGGCAGGCTCCTTACCATCTGAGCCACCAGGGAAGTCCTTTATATACATATATATATATATATATATATATATATATATATTTTCTTTTTCAGGTTCTTTTCCCATATAGGTTATTACAAAATATTGAGTATAGTTCCCTGTGCTATACAGTAGGTCTTTATTGGTTTTCTGTTTTATATATAGTAGTGTATGAATATTAATCCCAGCCTTCTAATTTATCCCTACCCATCCCTTTCCCCTTTCCCCTTTGGTAGCCATCAGTTTGTTTTCTACGTGAGTCTACTTCTGTTTTGTAAATAAATTCATTGGAATCATTTTGTTTTAGATTCCCCATATAAACAATATCATTTGATATTTGTCTTTGTCTGGCTTATTTCAGTGTGATTCAATTTAAAGGACACTTTCATAAAAAAAAGAAAAGGATTTCTGGAGACATTACAGTCCTGTATTGCTCAATACTTATCCAACCAGCATGGTGTCCAGCTTTTGACCTTAGCACCCATTTACATGTTTAAAAATTATTGAGGACTCCAAAGAGCTTTCTTTTGTTAATGTTGGAAATATATATGTGTATATGATTAGAAATTATAACTGATAAATTTTAAATATTTAAATATTATTTTAAAATAAAAACAATAAGCCCAATATATGTTAACGTAAATGACATATTGTTGTAAAAAATAACCATATTTTCAAAAAACTAGAATATGTTTTACATTTTTGCAAATCCTTTAATGTCTGGTATAGAAGACAAGTGGATTCTCATATCTGCTGTTACATGCCGTCTGGTGCAATATCAGATTATGTAAATTTTGGAGTACTCTCCTGTACACCCATGAGAGAATGACAGTGAAAAAGGCAAATGACATCTTAGTATTATTAAGATCATTTCAACCTCATTGACCCCCTGACAGGGCCCTCAAGGATCAACAGAAATTTCTGGACCACATATTGAGAATCACTGGTAAAGAAAAATGGACTCTTATTTGGAAATCAAAATCCTTGGGTTTTATTTCTAACATCTCCTAGCATTGTGGTCTGCAGTAAATCAGTATTTAACTTTTTTAGAATATGGTTTCCACGTCTACTAAGTGAAACATCCACACAGAAAAACCAAGACTATTACTAATATCAAGATTCTTCAATTTGTGACTTGTTTATGAAAAGAAATAATAGCTGTCTTCAAGTCACTTCAGAAGATAGCTAATGAGATGTCAGTAAGGTCCAGGTTAATACTCATGGAAGCCAAGTTCCATGGTGTTGAACCTCACTTCTGAAGGCACATATCAGGAAAATAAAGAAGGAAAAAAATTATAATATGTCTAATTATGACTTACTTTTTGATAAAACAGTAAGTATATTGGAACTCTCAATCTCAATGCTGCCAAACATCATTTAAGATAGGGTGTGATTATGAGGTAAGCTTCTTGGGGAAATTACAGCAATAGCTTCCAACTTCCATTGACTAGGAACAGAAAGAATTGCAAATATGTGACCAACCTCAAAGATATTTGACACGAATGTTTTAAGCTCGAAAACAGAAAAATGTGGACAAAACAGTATTATTAAATACTGATGGCAGAAGCTCTCATATTTTTGAGAACTGAGTTTAGGAAAAACAACCCCTCCACTGCTTACTGGCTGAGCTGAACTAAGGGCAGCGTTGGCTTTTGTAACTCTCCCCACCCTCTCTGGAGCATGACCAGCCCACTGGGCAGCTTTATTATAGAACATCAAGTTAAACTGGCTCACTGGGGGGTGGAGCTGAGGCGGCACTTTTTCAGCCTGAGAGGAGCGTGTACCAGGGACACATCCCTGCCTTTCCTTAATTCTTCCTGGGCCTTGGTCTTATATCTGACCCCCCCCCAAACCCCGAATCTGCCACTGGCATGCAGGTGGTGATGGCAATAGGAGCCAGGGGGAAGGAGCAAGAAAGAGTGTCAGAATGCACTGGAGAAGTCAGTTATTGTTAGGAGGGGCAACTTTAATACAATAGACATCTGTTCCATTGAGAAAAGACCTTTGTTTAATGTATGGAGCTTGTGGTATAAGTCATAAAATGATCTAAGCTGTATATGGTAGGCTGGAATATTAAAATCCTTATCCCTTACATCAATGAAAGCTGTCACTGAAGAATTTAGTCCCCTTTGTAGTTCCCCCAAATGTGCACCAATTATTAATTTTTAGATTTATAGCTTTAGAACTGTCAGTAGAGCTAGCTCTGAATTGAAAATAAAAATCTACCTGCTAGTAAGCCCTCAGCTGTTTAACACTCAACAGGTTTTTATTGGGTATCAATAAAACCTACACAGGCTCTGGGGTTCAGTAGTCTATAAATTATCATGGTCCCTGCCCTATGGACCGACCCTATCTTCTAATCTTTCTCAAGTTAGCAAGATCACAGTTTCAGGAATTAGTTAACTCACTGTTCTGAAAAGACAACCGGCTGAGTTGGAAGGAATTATCCAACCTCTCATTTCAGTTCAGTTCAGTCGCTCAGTCCTGTCCGACTCTTTGCGACCCCATGAATCACAGCACGCCAGGCCTCCCTGTCCATCACCAACTCCCAGAGTTCACTCAAACTCATGTGCATCGAGTCGGTGATGCCATCCAGCCATATCATCTGTCAACCCCTTCTCCTCCTGCCCCCAATCCCTCCCATCATCAGAGTCTTTTCCAATGAGTCAGCTCTTCGCATGAAGTGGCCAAAGTACTGGAGTTTCAGCTTTAGCATCATTCCTTCCAAAGAATACCCAGGCCTGATCTCCTTCAGAATGGACTGGTTGGATCTCCTTGCAGTCCAAGGGACTCTCAAGAGTCTTCTCCAACACCATAGTTCAAAAGCATCAATTCTTGAGTGCTCAGCTTTCTTCACAGTCCAACTCTCACATCCATACATGACCACTGGAAAAACCATAGCCTTGACTAGATGGACCTTTGTTGGCAAAGTAATGTCTCTGCTTTTTAAAATGCTATCTAGGTTGGTCATAACTTTCCTTCCAAGGAGTAAGTGTCTTTTAATTTCATGGCTGGAATCACCATCTGCAGTAATTTTGGAGCCCAAAAAAATAAAGTCTGACACTGTTTCCACTGTTTCCCCATCTATTTCCCATGAAGTGATGGAACCAGATGCCATGATCTTCGTTTTCTGAATGTTGAGCTTTAAGCCAACTTTTTCACTCTCCTCTTTCACTTTCATCAAGAGGCTTTTCAGTCCCTCTTCACTTTCTGCCATAAGGGTGGTGTCATCTGCATATCTGAGGTTATTGATATTTCTCCCGGCAATCTTGATTCCAGCTTGTGCTTCTTCCAGCCCAGTGTTTCTCATGATGTACTCTGCACTTAAGTTAAATAAGCAGGGTGACAATCCAACCTCTACACATTAGCAATTTTAAAATAAGGGGTTAAAATCCAAAACGCATAAGGAATCCTACCACTCAATAGCAAAAAAAAACAAAACCCAAATAAGCAAATTTAAAAATAGGCAAAGGACCTGAATAGACACTTTTTTTTCCCCAAAGAAAACCTACAAATAGCAAACAGGTATACAAAGAGATGGCTTCTCTGGTGGCTCAGTGGTGAAGAATCCACCTGCCAATGCAGGATATTGGGGATCAATCCCTGGATCAGGAAGATCCCCTGGAGAAGGAAACAACAACCCACTCCAGTATTCTTGCCTGGGAAATCCCATGGACAGAGGAGCCTTGCAGGCTACAGTCCATGTGGTTGCAAGAGTCAGACACGACTTAGTGACTAAACAACAACAATATAAAGAGGTCCTCCACATCCCTAATCATCAGGGAAGTGAACATCAAAACCACAAAGAGATATCACTTAATACCTTTAAAGATGGCTATCAAAAAGAGAGGAGATGGTACCTGTTGGAGAAGATGTAGAGAAAAGGGACCCCCCTGTACACTATTAGTGGGAATGTAAATTGGTATAGCCATTATGGAAAACAATATGGAGGTTCCTCAAAATATTAAATCTAGAACTCTCATATTATTCAGCAATCCCACTTCTAGGTATACATCCAAAGGAACTGAAATTAGTACCGCCAAGAGATATCTGCAGTCTCACATTTATTGTAGCATTATTTACAACAGTCGAGATACAGAAATTACCTAAATATCTGTTGACAGATGAGTAGATAAAGAAAATATGGTGCGCGCACACACACACACAATAGAATATTATCAGCTCTTTATAAACACACACATATACACACGCAAAGGGAAATCCTGCTGTTTCCAACAAGGATGAACCTGGGGAACACTGTGCTAAATGAAACAAGTCAGACACAGAAAGACAAAAACTGTATGATCTCACTGACATGGAAAAACTGTATGAGCTCACTGACATGTGGCATCTGAAAAAGTCAAACTCGTAGAACCGGAACATAGCATGGGGTTGCCAGGGGCTGGGGGGTGGAGGAGGTGAGGAAATGTTGGTCAAAGGGTACAAACTTCGTTATAAGATGATTAAATTCTGGAGATCTAATGTGCATTGTGACGGCAGCTAATACTACTGTTAATACACTTGAAATTTGCTGTAAGAGTAGACCTTCAGTATTGCCATCACGCATGAGAAATGGCAACTATGTGAGGTGATGTGATTAGCTCGAGTGTGGTGCTCATTTCACAACATACACATACATTAAATCATATTAAATCAGCATGGTGTACACCCTACATATATGCAATTGTTATTTGCCAATTATACCTCAACAGGCTGGAAAAAATAAATAACTGAGGTCCTCATGGATTATTACATCTGTGTATCCGGCGTTCAAAACTAGCTAGAAACAAGGACTGGAACCCAGCGCTACGCACTACAGATTTTTCCTTTTGGGTGATGTTTACTTTCCTTCCCACTTCTCCACGCACAACAGAAGCCTAGTTCCACATTTTAGAGTCACACACAGGCAATCAAAGGCCACTGATTCTTGGCCTTATTGCAAAAGCAGTATGCTGTTTGTCCTGTGTGTTTGCCAAACGCTAGAGTACAGTTGCTGCATAAATTTGTCTTTCATGAAACAGTCTCTGTTTTTAAAACCGAAGTTCAACAGAAAGCTGATCACATGAGAAGAATTTCACATATAACCTTGATAGAGGGTAGATTGAAAATGATAAATATTAAATAATGGCATTAATTTCTGTTATTTTATGTGTTTCAGAGAAGTCCCGTCAACATTTACCTTGAATAAACAGGTACTGTTCAAGTTGGCATTTCAGATTTCCAAAAAGATGTGGCATAACTTTTGTAATAGAGATGTTTTTAAAGATGTACTTTTAATGAAACAAGTAATTCAGGAGTACTTTATTGTGTTAAAACATTCAAAACTTACAGAGATAACTAGTTTACAAAGTGACTTACAAGACAGTATGTAATAGTGATTTTTTTTTTTAATACGATAGACTAAGGAGAAGTTGTGAAATGTCAATATATTTAGGAGTGGAAAGGCAGAATAAAGTTTCCTGTTTCTTTTTTCTCCTTTCAGGCATCCAGTGGGCTCAATGTCCTTTGGCTTAGTGTACCAGCTAGAGTAGGTGACAACCGTTCATGAGAAAACTGTCGAGTAATTAATGTTCTAGTCATCACTCAAAAAAATACCTTTAAAAAAGAAGGGAAAACACCATCCATACAAAGTACTGAATGCTCGTGTGGAATCCAGGCAACACTCAGAAAGTGTATTTTGCAGGGGTAAAGGGGTTGGAGGGAGCAAAGCGAGAGAAGTGGGGAGACAGGGAAGAAGTGAAGGGTGAGGGGATCTGGCAGAAGCACAGCACCGGCGTTACTTCTACCGGCTGTCGAGCCAGTTACAGAGGAGACTTATAACACTCCTCAGTCAGGGATAAGGAGAACAAACTTTACTTTTGTCACTTGCCCAAGGTCACATGAACCAGAAGCACAAAGCCTGGTCTGATGTTATTCTCTTTATTATGAATCCCACGTGTTGGACTTGCCGGGTGGTCCAGTGGTCATGGCTCCTCGCTTCCACTGCAGGAGGTGCGGGTTCTGTCCCTGGTTGGCGAAGATTCTACATGCCACATGGCATGGCCAAAAAAAAAATTTACCCTGGCATTACTGCTCTATCATCGTTCCAGGCATGGCATAGCTATGTTTAATTCCAACAGCCCCATGAGACACATGCTGTTCTCAATTTCAAAGTTAAGGAATTGCCTCAGACAGGTTAGGCCATTTGGCCCAAGACCCCACAGTAAAAGAGAGAGCGCTGAGTAAACACGTGAGTGCAAACCTCTGCCCTAATATTTCAGTGTTTCTCGAACAGACCCTCAGAGTCTGTGAACCTGTTTTTAGAGGCCTGAACATCTTCTTCGAGAACTTTAAATTTTTTTTTCATTTTCAAGATAATATTTAAGATGTAATAGAAGCATATTTTAGATAGCTTCTAGGTTTAGATAGATAGAGATCCTTCTTAGGTTCTTTGGCTAATGTATTGACTTAGATGAACAGGAGAAGAACAGATTTAATTTCATACATACAAGAACCCCCCCAAATACAAGACTCTTCCCCTGCAGCCCGGGAATAGAGGCTTATAGGCCATCCTTGAGCTTAGGAGAGGAGTGTAGGGGTCTGGCACTTGAAAGGGAAGGATGGCAATTCGCAGAAAGATGGGAAGAGCAAATGTTTGGTAGACAAACATTTGTTGAATCATGCAGATAAGCCTCCCAATGAAAAAATTAGTGTTGCTAATGTCTCTCTTTCTCTGGTACAAGCCCCCTATCTAAATTCTCTAATGCAGCAGAGGAAGGGATAAAAAGCTCTTCTTGAGTCTGTTGAGCCTTGATTGTTTTCAACTGGAAATCATCCACATGCCAAAGTGACAATTCGGGGTAGCCTGCCAGAGGCCCCATCAAGTCATGCAGTGACATTTCAGTGCAGGCACTTGTGTTCACATTTATAATCATCATAACCTTCAAAGTCTTGGCAAACGTGGATTTGCCCCTGGATTGGTGTGTCCTCATGTCAAATGACAACTCTCCTTCACTTGTACCGAGAGTTTATTACCAATTATAAGACCATACTTCTATTCTGCAATGATAATTCCAACTGAAAAACTATGAACATTATTTGATATATCAAGACAGTTGCAGCTTTGGAGTTTCTATGTAGGAGAGACTTTAATGGCTCTGCTGAGTGCTAAGTTGCTTCAGTCATGTCTGAATCTTTGCAACCCCGTGGACAATATAGCCTGCTAGGCTCCTCTGTCCATGGATTTCTCCAGGCAAGAATACTGGAGGGCTTGTCATGCCTTCCTCCATGAGATCTTCCCGACCCAGAGATTGAAACTGCATCCCTTACATCTCCTGCATTGGCAGGAGGGTTCTGTACCACTAACACAGCCTGGGAAGCCCTTTAATGACTCTAGTGGATTGGCATTAGGAGCAACAGGAGCTGTCCTAAAGCTTTATTGACAAGGAAATGGTTTTCTAAAAATAAAATTGAGTCCTCTACAGAGCATAGCTCTCTCCAGGAAACTCTTTTAACATTTTCATAAAATGGTCATTTTTCGATTACTATGTAATGTCTTTCACTCCTGCATTTGTTTAAAATAAAGTTCATTTCCCCCTTAGCCTGATGTAATTCCTTTGCTCTAGTAACTTTGTGTCTTTTCTGATTGCTTAATTTAAATGTAAGAAACTCTGGAAATTCTTAACCAGATGCCATGTATATGGCGCTGATCACAGCTTTGCTCTCAGGAGTTAAACCAGCATTGAGTCTGGACTGCCAAATGACTTAGAAATAGTATAGATTTTTAATAGCTAAAATCACAGTTAGCTATGTAGACCTTTTGATTTCAGAGCTATAACATACAAGGTTCCCCTTGTTATCCAAATTCATTCACCAGACTCTCTGAACCCAGGAACTGAGTTCATTTGGATAGCAAAGGATAATTTTATAAAGAATAAAACATGTCCCCCAAAGTTCTTTGTCCTTAGAAGAAGTCTCACCCATGGAACCAAGAAACAATACTGACCGATGCTATTCATTCCATGAGAAAACAGAGATCAACATTTCCTCCACAGTTTCTTTTTGTTTCTCTTTAACTTGTCTTGAAAACAGAGTCATTTGGTCCTGAAGTGAGAGAAGAAACCATTTATACCAATGGCATTTAAATATAGTATATCTAGAAATGCAATTAAAATTAAGGATGATAGTGGGAAACCATATACATATTGAGATTCAAAAGGGGAATATTTCTCCAATACAAAGAGGAGATTTTAGCAATTAGGTGAACCTTTAATGGTGAATGATTGCATGAAAAAAAAATTGCAAGCTATGAAGACGCAGTCAATTTGAAGAAGTCTACTCAGCCTTGGGCTCTCCAGGTGTCTCACTAGGAAATAATCCACTTGCCAATGCAGGAGTAATGGGTTTGAGCCCTGGGTTGGGAAGATCCCCTGGAGAAGGAAATAGCAACCCACTCCACTGTTCTTGCCTGGGAAATCCCCCAGACAGAGGAGCCTGGTAGGCTACACAAGCCCATGGGGTCTCAAAAGAGTCAGACACAACTTAGTGACTAGACGACAACAATTACTTAGCCTTACCTGGTAAAGGGAAAAACAATTAGTATTTAAGAACTTAACTGTCCTCTCTTTCATCTGTAAGATTGTTTGGGGGGAGGCATAACTTGTATCCATGAATTATAAAATACAAATATCTTTATACTATACCCACCCCTTTGCAGAGAGTTACAGGGAAATTAAGTCCAGGGTTTAGCAAAAATATCATCAAGTCCTTAACTAAGTAAAGGGATCCTGAAGCTGAGTTTGGGGGCAAGAGAGTGAGCTGCATGGTAAAGCAAAAGAGATTTTAAGCTGTTGAGATCCAGTAATATGGAGGTCGGAAGGGAAGAGACCTAGAAATCACCAAGGAAATTTTGAAGAACAAGAGAATCTGATTCCGTTTTGTTATAGGCTTGGATAGCACTGCTGCATAATCCTCCTTGGCCCTTTCTCCAAATCCTCATCACACATTTGATTCCACAAATAACATTTTTTTTCTCATGGGGGATAATAGGAATCAAGAAAAACATGACCGAGTCACATGCCGGGGTCATAACCGAGGGAGAGGTAACAGCAAAAGGCAGTATTCTCCTTAAACTTGGGCCAGAGGGATCCAGCTTCAGACTCCAAGCCCCATTCTACAGCAGAGCTAATCCCACTGCGATGTGAATGCATCCCCAAATGGGGCTTGTTAGGTTTTCAAGCAAGGCTGAGATTCTACAGTTCCAACAAGCTTCTAATATTGATGCAGCTGGTCTGAGAACCACACCCTCCACCTTCCCAGACCATGCTCCGGTACCCTGCCCAAAGGACCCCAGCCCACGCTTAGGACCTGCACAAGCTTTATCGCTGGGTCCATCCTCCTAATGATAGCCCATCTTGCTGCTGTGCATGTCAATAGGACTAAGGTTTGCCCCACAGAGTTGCTATTTGAGGACCAGCACACAGAACTTAGACATGCTGGAATGTCCATGGCTACACATGAAACCTTTTCATGGTGTGAGATAGTGGAGGAGGGGGCACAGGAAAAAAAAAACTGGAGGATGGACAGGGAGCAGAGGGATTCAGTTGGCAGGGTTCAACTCTCCCTACACTGCCAAATTCCAGGGGTGAATCAGAAGTCCAAGAATTCTAAATTGTAATTCCAAATGGCAACCTGAGATTTCCCTGATGGGGAAGAATAAGTGGGTAAGAATCTGCCTGCCAATGCAAGGGACATGAGTTCGATACTGGTCTAGGAAGATTCCACATGCCGCAGAGCTGTTAAGCCTGTGTCCCACAACTCCTGAGCCCACACTCTGGAGACCCCCCAGCCACAACTACTGAGCCAGAGTGCTACAACTGCTGAAGCTCGTGTGCCTAGAGCCCGTGCTCGCAACAAGAGACGCCACCACAGTGAGAAGCCCCTGCACTGCAACGAAGAGCAGCCCCTGCTCGCTGCAACTAGAGAAAGCCTGCGTGCAGCCACAAAGACCCAGCATGGCCAAGATAAATGAATAAATTGCAACCTGGCCTTCTGTGTTGTTATGAAGACATATTTGTCAAGGTAGGAGGACAGTATTTTACTTAATAGTTTAGTATTTAATAGTTCATTAAATATGTAGACAACTGCCGTGTGAGCTTTTCTTATTATTTCTGCCCTGCCCTGGGCTTTGCAAATGTTAGGGGCAGGTTCCTGCAAAGGCACAGGCCTCAAGCCAAAACAAGAGTGGTGTGGGAGCTGGATCCAGCGCGATGGAAATTTCATCAGAAAAGTGCCCATCTTGGCAAGGAGGGGCCTTGGGAGGCTTGTGGTAACATCTGGGTTACATTAAAATGTTTGGAAGTTATCACAATACGATAAGGCTGTTCTCAATAAAAAGGTGGGGACCTCATTCCCAGAAAACTTACAAGAACCTTAGAGAACGTGTGAAAAAGGCAAGTAAGACCTTGGCCAGCTTATTTCATCTGTTGAAGTATGAGAGAAGCCAGTGACCACTCAATGAATTAAATTATATCTAAAACATTGAGAGTATTGCAGCATTTTTAGTTTTCCAGCTAACAGAGAAACGGCAAAAGCTAGAGAGAATTACCAAATATATTTCAGTGGTTCTGTACATGAACTTTCCACGTGAAGGGTTACAGTCAGTACAAAATTACAGGCACACTTCTATGGACACAGAAAATCACCGTGCTAACATTCTTTTCTTCACACGGCCATAGGAGGTCCTGACCAGTCAAATTCAGAGCATACTTGCATTTTCTGACTTAAATTATTTTGTACTGGAAAATAGTTGGTTCACAGAGTTGTTCTAGTTTATGGTGTGCAGCAAGTTCATCTACAGAACACGCGTGCTCTTAATACCCATCAGATTTCCTTTCCTGTTGGCTAAACTCAGTGTTATTAGAGACCAAGATCAGCAAGTTGGCTAGGGGCAGCGTGAAGTATAAACAGCATGGACCTAGGAATTGGAGATCTCTGGATTTTAGTCTCAACTCTAGACTCTTAGAGCTTGTAGAACCCGGGGAAGCCATTAAGCCTCTCTGTGACTCATCTTTAATTTGATTCTGTAGGCTTCAGCACACATTCTAGGGCATCTCTGAATGCATTCTTTATTTTTCCTCTTACAGTACTGCTCTTGATATTATTTTCTGCCTCTGGAAGAACCAACATATCACAAAGAATTACAGAGGAGACTACACATCAAATCTCATTTTTACTGGTGAGAACACTGAAACTAAATTTCAGAAAGAATGTATATCAGTTAAGGTCACTTAAACAAAAAGGGGGAATTTCCTGACTTGGAATCAGAAAGTCCAGGGCTAGGCAACATTTTCAGGGATACCTCTTCCCAGGTTCAAATTCAATGAAAGGAAATTGCAGGATGTCTCAATTGCCCACTCAGCTTTCTAGGATCTTCTTTTAATTTCCCAAGAATCCCTTGAGGCCGGTATTATTATTCACAGTAAATACAAATATCTACTTCATGAAGTTATGACTTTAAAAGAAAACCATGCATTTAAAAAGCCCTCAGGAGAAAAAAAAAAAAAAAAAGAAACCTCAGCACAATCCCTGGCACGGAGTCAGAACAAGAGATGTCAGCTACTTAATATATATTTACATATTTCATACTTTACTATACATAATAGATTACATATATTCTATTATCTACACTGGTCAGTTTTAAATTGTACTCCAAGGAAATAAAAGGTTGCACAAACAATGAAATATTTGCCACCAATAATGAGAATTACTGAATGAGGAGCTCGTTTCTTGATTTCTTAAAATGTATTTTGTATATTTATATGTTCCATGCAAGACTTTGCTTGAAAAATGGATTTCACTGCTAAAGATAGATTAAATGACCTCTGACATATTCCAATCCATTAATGTTACTGATGATAAAAATAAGCACAGAGAGATAAAATTCTTAAATTCTCATCTTAGAACATCTTAATATATCTGTTAGGATATATTCAGCTGCACATATGTAACACAAAATACATGTTAACTGGTCTAAATAATAAAAGGAAACAATCAGTCACATAATAACAGGAAGGCCCATAAATAAGCAGGGCCTATTTCAGGGCTGGTTTGATTCCACAGCTCAGTGGTCAAAAAAAGAGTAAAAAGACCAACACCTCAAAACAAAAAACTATGCACTTGCGAAGTTTGTTCTAGCAAACCTAAACTAAACCAGTTTCCCATCATTCTAGGTATAGAGAATAACAGAAGCAATGAGTTGGAGACAGGAAATATAGCAGACTGACGTGTAGTCTATTTTAATTGGAGCCCAGCTATTTTTAATGTAAGATTATTTTGAAGAAAGAAGCAATGTACTGATAACTGGACAGCAATAGAATTTCATTCTCCAATTATAATGGTTATCAAAGCATCTCTGCAGAAGGTGACAACCAGAGACTAGAGAAGGTGGGTCACCCCGGAACACACAGAGATCCCACCCTTGGGTGTCCACAAGGCACTAGAGACTCCAAGGTTTAGCACTTCACTCAGCAGCATGGAAAGCACAACAAGAACATTTTATGTGACCTCAGGGACCTGTATCCTCATTATGCCATGATTACCAGCCAGACAGCTTCCTTAGTGTTTCAACTTCCCTAATGTGAAACTCTGGGATTAGGCAGCCAATGCACAGGCAACCTAAATTCAGAAATGGCCCCATGCTATGCAACAAGTCAAGCTAGCACTAACCCATGTTTCATATAGCTCTCTGGTTGATGTCCATCCTATGTGATGAATTGTGTAACATTCCGCTTGTATGTTCCTCTGGGGTTATGTTAAATTACAAGACATTGTTCATGGATGATGTTTCAAAGTTCTGTAGAAATGAGGTAAAGGGTCTTGAAGGGTCTTACATCTAGAAAACTAGATTCGCCACTTCAGTATCGTTATAATTTAGAGTTAGATGATCAGAGAAACAGTGCTAAGGAATATAAAAAAATCCAAACCTGGAGATAAATATATATGAGTTCCAATCTCAGCTCTGTCCCTTCAACTGTGTCACTTGGGCTACATTTTATAAATGTAATATTTGGACTTGCTTCCTAGGGTTGTTGTGAGAATTATAGAAGCAATTTATCTGTAACACTTACACGATGCCTAGCACTTAATAAATTAAATTACATAAGCCAAATAAAATCATCAAATTAAGATGTAGCAGGGTACCGGTAGCAGTAAAGATCTAGGTTATTGAAGGAGACATCCTTTTATGCTAATTCTGGTAGCCATCCAGTTTTCCTCTGAGGAATCCCCTATATCCTGCCCTTGCCCCCATCCACATGCTTCAGGATAACTTGATGTCATCCCAGCTGCAGGACTGGACTCATGACTAAAACCTAAGCAATCAGGTCACTGTATTCCACTGGCTTAGTAATGGCTTTAGGGATGGGAACATGACCCAGTCACGTATAATGACAGTTTTGCTGGGAAAACGGAAAGAAAGAAGTCTAACCTTATTCTGGTAGGTCTTAAGCTTGAAGAAGATGCCTTGTAGCTTTTGGCAGTCATCCTGCCCCAGATAAGGGGGTGGGGCATGGGAAGCAGGGGAGCCAGTACAGAGGAAAGCAGACACAGTGGCAGCAAGAAACAGAGGCCTAATGACATAAGTGGACGCCTAAATTCACCTGTGCTAAAATTATCATTAAATCAAACAATAAGTTCCCTTGTTGGCTTACACTACTTTTGCAATCAAAAGAGCCTAAACTGATATACCTGGAGATACATATTTTAAGATATTTGTATTAGGAAATAGACTGGCAACTCATCCCGATGGCACTAGTGGTAAAGAACCCGCCTGCCAATACAGGAGACATGAGAGACGCAGGTTCAATCCCTGGGTCAGGAAGATTCCCTGGAGGAGGGCATAGCAACCCACTCCAGTGTTCTTGCCTGGAAAATCCCATGGACAGAGGAGCTTGGCGGGCTACAGTTCACAGTGTCTCAAAGAGTCAGACACAACTGAAGCAACTTAGTATACACACACCATATAAATGAATTAGAGGGGGGAAGGCCTAAGATCATTTCCATGGATGCAACAAAAGGAGGGACTTGATAAAATTCAATATCCATTGATGATTTTTAAAAAATAATAATAAGGAATGCTTTAAAATAGGAATAGAAGAAATCTTCCTTATTCAGATAAAAGGTATCGGGGGAAGAAGGCAAATAATTAACTGAGTGAATCAGTTAAATCTTTCCTCTGGAGGTTGCAAAGACAAAGACATTTCCAATCATAGCCTTTGCTTAACTTTGTTGGGTATGCTGGAGGCCCTAGATTGTGCAATAAAGGAAGAAAGGAAATACAAGATACAGCAATTGAAAAAAGAAGGGAAAAAAATGTCATTTTCAGATTATACAATAATGGAAAAAATCCAAAAGAATCTATTCATACATTATTAGGGCAGTAGGAGATCTTAGCAAGGTTCCTAGGATACAAAGTCCATACAGAAAAATCAATAGCATTTTCACACTCCTCCCAAAATTAGAAAATGAAATTTGAAAAGTGATACTACAGACAACAGCATTAATAATATTGAGTACCTAGAAATAAATTGTTTTTAAAAGGCATAAGAGACTTCTATCAGATCAGATCAGTCACTCAGTCGTGTCCAACTCTTTGTGACCCCATGAATCGCAGCACGCCAGGCCTCCCTGTCCATCACCAACTCCCGGAGTTCACTCAGACTCACGTCCATCCAGTCAGTGATGCCATCCAGCCATCTCATCCTCTGTCGTCCCCTTCTCCTCTTGCCCCCAATCCCTCCCAGCATCAGAGTCTTTTCCAATGAGTCAACTCTTCTCATGAGGTGGCCAAAGTACTGGAGTTTCAGCTTTAGCATCATTCCTTCCAAAGAAATCCCAGGGCTGATCTCCTTTAGAATGGACTGGTTGGATCTCCTTGCAGTCCAGGGGACTCTCAAGAGTCTTCCCCAACGCCACAGTTCAGAAGCATCAATTCTTCAGTGCTCAGCCTTCTTCACAGTCCAACTCTCACATCCATACATGACCACAGGAAAAAGAGACTTCTATAGGCAAAATGATAAAATAATATTGAGATACATTGAAGAAAGTCTGATTAAATGAGGAGTTATACTATATTCATTAACCAAAACTTTCAATGGAATTTGGGCAGTTTCGTGTTGTTTTGTTTTTAGAACTTGACAAGCTAATTTTAAAACATATGTGGTAATGCAAAGGGCCAAAAATCCCTAAGACATTCTTAAATAAGAAAAATGAACAAGGATTTATTTCAACAGATATCAAGATATCAAAGCTATGATAATTAAAACAGTGTGGAATTGATACAGTCATAGACAAAGAAACCAATAGATAAGAAAAGGATATCCTAAAAAAAAAATAGCACCCACATATATGTGGAACTTGATTGGACAGAAGTGGCAATACAGAGCATAGAAGAAGGACTGTATTTTTTAATAATGATGCTGAGACACTTAACTATATATAGGGGAAAAAATGAAATTGAAAAATACTGACCTCATTGGTAAACAGGAAAATGCAGTTTAAAAATCACAAGGAGATACTACTCCATACTCATCAGGATGCCTGAAATGCAAACATCTGAAGTACCAAGTGCTAGAGAGGGAGTGAAGTAACAGATATTTTCCTACACTGTTTGTGGGAGCATGAATTGGTTCAATTACATTGGAAAACAGATTGGAATGATCCATTAAAGGCAAACAAATGCACACCCTATGACCCAAACATTCAATTCCACTCCAGGAATGTGTCCATGTTCTCAAGCATCCAGCAACAGTAGAAGAGATGGGTTTTTTCCCAAGTGTGATGTATTTGTACAATGGAAAGTTGTCATTGTTCAGTCACTCAGTTGTGTCCGACTCTTTGCAACCCCATGGACTGCAGCATGCCATCCTTCACTATCTCCCTATATAGCAAGGAGAATGAACAAGCATTAGCTATCTACCACACAAGCGGGTGTTCAAAATAGTCAAGAAGCCAGACAACAAAAATACATGCTGTAAAATTACATTTTAAAGTTGAAACTAGGCAAAACCCAAAATGTATTGTTTAAAAAGTTTACAAAGGTTGTAAAATTATAAGGAAAAGCAAGGGTGGAATAAAAGAAGTATGATGGAGAAAGAGCCTCTGGGGACTCTGGGGACTGTCAATATTCTGTTGGTGCCATTCAGCAGGACTTCCTGGGATGACAGAAATTCTCTACATCTGAGCTGGCCAATACCATAGTCTTTAGTCATGTGTTGCTATCCAGCACTTGAACTGTGGCTAGTGTAATCGAAGAGCTGAATTTTAATTTTATTTCGTTTTAGAATCTAAAACTATTTCATTTAAAATTTAAATAGCTACTTGGGGGAGAATGGGTACATGTATATGTATGGCTGAAACTACCACAACATTGTTAAAAGTGGCTTTGTGTGTATGTTTGTGTGTGTTAGTTGCTCAGTCATGTCTGACTCTGCAACCCCATGGACTGTAGCCCACCAGGCTCCTCTGTACATGGGATTCTCCAGGCAAGAATACTGGAGTGGGTTGCTATTTCCTTCTACAGTTGGAGTGGGTAGCCATTCCCTTCTCCAAGGGATCTTTCCTACCCAGGGATTGAACCCGGGTCTTCTGCATTCCAGGCAGATTCTTTACCATCTGAGTCAACAGGGAAGCCCTGATTGGCTATACCCCAATACAAAATAAAAAAGTGTAAAAATGGCAAGCCCCTAAAAATAAAATAAACTTTAAATAGTTACAAGCTGTCAGTAGTCACTGTACTGGATCAAGTTTTCATTGGAAAACAGAGGGTTTACTCAAAACAGCATAATTTGAAGAGGGCTCATTAAAAAGACGATAATTACAAAGGGGCAGGTATAGGGAAGCACAGGAGATGCTTTCGCAACTGGAGTTAGTGGCAGCCACGCTGTTACCACCCTGAGCCTGAAGGGACAAGGGGAGGGCATAATCCCTGGGGCTGAAGGGGTAGAAAATTAAGTAGAGTCTACCAAGTTAAAAGGAGTGGAAAGACACAGCCAGCCTGAGATGACCTCCCATTAGGAGCCAAAGGAATAGAGGCCCAACTCCCAGTGTCTCTCCGAAGGGTTTCCTGCCATGGCTTCCCCTCGGGCAGACCCAAGAGACAGCCAAGAAGGCCAAATTGCTCACTGGTAACACAGGTCAGCCTCCAGGCAAACAGCAGATAGAAAGTGGATCTGTGGGGATAAACAAAAGATCTCCACCAGGTGACTCTTAAAAACAAACAAACAAACAAACAACTTTTTATTTTATACTGGAGTATAGCTGATTAACAATGTTGTGATAGTTTCAGGTGGACAGAAAAGGGACTCAACCATCCATATACATCATCCATTCTCCCCCAAACTCCCCTCCCGTCCAAGCTGCCAGATACCACTGAGCAGAGTTCTATGTGCTATACAATAGGTCTTTATTGATTATCCATTTTAAATATAGCACTGAGTACCTATCCATCCCAAACTATCTCGTCCCCCCATCCTTCCGCCTCAGCAACCATAAGTTCATTCTCTAAGTCTGTTCAGCACCTCAATCTTGACCTGTTTGCTTCGTTATTATTTATTACACTGTACCTTTATTTTATTTATTTATTTAGGCTACGCTTGTGGGATCTTTGCTCCTCGACCAGAGGTTGAACCCAGCCCTCGGCAGTGAAAGCTCAGAGTTCTAACCACTGAATTGACAGGGAATTTCCTGTATTTTTATATGCTATACTTTTTTTTTTCTGGTATGGGAATACAGTTTACCAAAAAAATTAAAAGAGGAAGAGAAGGAGGTGGGGAGGGGAAGAAATGAGGAAAGATAAACGAAAGATGAGTAAGAAAGAAAAGAACCAGGCCTGACCAGCTAGCACCTGTGTTATGCACTGGATTTAACTAAACTGAAAAATAGTAATCAAATATCTGAGTAAATTCACTTTATCAAATATTTTTATCAAGTCAGTAAAACAGCAGAATTTTTAAAGCTGTGTATAGTATTTCTGAACCCATGATGAGCCTTAGACAGTAGCTTCGATCTTTAAACATTAATATCTTTCTGTTTAAAGTAACCGCAAATTAAATAGACATGTAACATGCCCAGAAATGTTGTGGACAAACCCCACAATTGTGTGGAATTTTTATTCTGTTTGTCTTCCTACAATAGTGGGACTGCCCTTCAAGGTTCTGGGTAAAACTAGAGCTGTGAAATGGAACTGCGGTCTGTTTTTAAAGATGTGTGGATCAGTTAGGAATGCTTTGGCTGACAGAGAAAGACAACTGGTTAACTGTGGTTTAAACACATAGAGATTGTATTTCACACATTTAGACAAAAGTCTGGACTTGAGCAGCTGCTGGTGACGGTTCAGTGACTCAGTCATTTCTAGACTGGCATCTTCTGACCTTTTCCTTCCCATCACAAATGAGTAAAAAAAAGCTCCAGGTATCAAGTTGAAGGTACTTGTTGAGGGGTGAGAGGAGGCTTTGGAGCACACAAACATTAACCTTTTGCTTTTATCATAAATGCAAAATCTGGGACTTCCCTGGTGACCCAGTGGTTAAGAATCTGCCTTGCAATGCAGGGGACGTGGGTTCAATCCCTAGCTGGACAACCAAAGATCCCACAAGACCCAATAAAGATCTGCACTCAAAGAGAACTTGAAAGAAAGAAAAGAAAAATCTTTCCAAACCCCCAACAGACTATCACCTACAACTTACTGGCTAGCACTGTGCTGCCTGGCCACCCCTGGATGGAAAGAGGTTGGGAACAGGAGTTTTTCGCTTTTGCAAACTTTATAGGGAAGCTGACGGGGATGAGGGAACCGGAAACAGCTGTTAGCTCAGCCTGCTGAACTCTTAATGCCTGAGTTATGTCTCCTGCAATGTCCAAAATACCTACCAAGAAAATGAGAATTCTTTGGTTGCAGGAATAATTTCTAGAAGGCCTGTGTATGTACATGTTGCCTGGAAGGGTGACGTATCATCAACACATTATGTCCCTTATCCTATTAGCAATAATTGGTTTCTGAAGATTTGCTAGGAGTTGCTGAGTATGCCACCAAGTGCTAAAAGACTAGGGAAAGTAGGCTTTTCATAGGAGAAATCTATCAGGAAAACTCTTGACACTGAGAGTGAATCTTTTGTATCAATAATCAGGAGTAGGCACTACACCTAACCAGTGCGGCAAATAGGGCAAGAGGCAGTGAGAAAGTTTACCCATTGTTCCTTGCCTAGAGTCATTCTCAAAGTCAATTCCTAAAAGCAAGGCAGATCCTCTCCAGTATGTGCTCCTTCCAAGCTGCCAAGAATCAATGAGACATGAAAAACAGACATCATTAAGGTATGTCAGAAGAGAGACAGACACAGACCTAGATTTGTTCCCTCGTGGTAGGGTGTTCATTAGGAGGACAGACTCCAGAGTTAGGCTCGCAGGGACCAGATCCTAGCTCTATTAGCTCTGTGACTAATCATAGGGTGTTCAGGAGGATTAAACAGTTAATACATGTAACTTTCTTGAAATCATGAGTTGTGTATAGTAAGTGCTATATAAGAGCTGGCTTCAAAAAATAAAAATAAACCCTTTGTCCTTTGATCTTATTTGTATGATGCTTTAATATATGTATATTTTTTTCTGAAGTCTTTTTCTTTTTTTCTTATAAGAGCTGCTGCTGCTGCTAAGTCATGTCAGTCGTGTCCGACTCTTTGTGACCCCGTAGACGGCACCCAACAGGCTCCTCTGTCCCTGGGATTCACTAGGCAAGAATACTAGAGTGGGCTGCCATTTCCTTCTCCAATGCATGAAAGTGAAAAGTGAAAGTAAAGTCGCTCAGTCATGTCCGACTCTAAGCGACCCCATGGACTGCAGCCTACCAGGCTCCTCCGTCCATGGGATTTTCCAGGCAAGAGCACTGGAGTGGGGTGCCATTGCCTTCTCTGAGGTTTACTCCAAAAAACTTAGAAAAGAGAAAAAAAAGAAAATTTTGAGTCAGTAATCTCCCTCCTTCAGAGAAAACCATTACCAATTATATTTGATATACTTGTATATTTTCACTTATAAAAATTAGGTCTGCTTTGCATACTGCCCTATAATATGACTTATTTTTAAAATGTAATAACATACTAGACACATTTTTTCATACCTAGAAATACATTTGTACAGCATCTAGTATCTTTTTAGTTGTCATGAGTTATTCTTAACAGAATGCTAATGGGTGTTCCATGATTATTATCCTTGCCAGTTCTCTGCCATTGGGCACTGATACAGTTTGTTTTGTTGATTTTTTCCTGTTATAGATGGCACTGTGTTGAACATCCTTACAGCTACTTTTTTGTGCACATCCACGATAATTTCTGTAGGATAAATCCTCAGAAGTGAAATAGCCAGGTCAAAAGTTGTGCTTATTTGTAAGGCTTTTGATGGGTATGCTTTGGTTATCTCCAGAAAAAAAAATGCATCCAAGTATATTTTCATTTCCTTACCCTTTGGGGGGAGGTGTCAGTGCATAGTGAAGCATGCGGGATCTTACTTCCTTAACCAGGGATGGAACCTGCACGCCCTGCAGAGGAAGCTCCGAGGCTTAACCACTGGACCACCAGGGAAATCCCGCCTTTCCTTACCCTTGAAAGCACTGAGTATTATTATTGTTTGGTTTGCCATTTTCCAGCAATACTTCCTAAGATCCCCAAACCTGATATTCTTTGCTGTAGTACCCACAACACATATGTGTGATTTCTATGAATTATTTACCTTTAGCCCATGGCCCCTGACCCTTTCTGTTAACTTTGCCTCGAGGACTTCTGTGGTGGGCTAGATTTTTGCCTTGGTGATATTTACAGTTCTTTATGTCAAGCTCTGATTTGTTTGTTTGGGAATAGAGCTCCCACATATTTTTGATCATCATCTAAGTGTGAGAACCACTGCTTTTTTCAATGTTCTAATATAAATAAATACATTGACTACATTCCTAGGTTAAAGCAAGACAGATGGTGTGATCATCAACACCATGTCTTGGATCTAAAACTGAAATCTCTCAACACTCCTCAGTGTGCTGTTTACTCAATTATTCAACATTTACTCATCACATAATAGATTCCTGACCTATGTGCTAGGCACACAGTGATAAATAATAATAATCCCAGCTCTCGAGAAGCTTGGGCTGAAGCAGAGGCAGATAGGCGAACAGACAAATCACAAAGGGATGTGCAATATGCTGTTGAAACATATTCATTACATCTCAGCAGGGCACAAATTGCCATGTGGGGGAAAACTGAACATTCTATAACTTTTGGTTCATCTATTTACTTCCATAATACTTCCTAGAGTTCTGCCTTGTACTTTTTTAAAAAAACATCTTTTGGCCGCACTACAAGCATGTGGGATCTTAATAATAGCTCCCCATCCAGGGATCAAGTCTGTATCTCTTGCACTGGCAGCTCGGAGTCTTAACTCCTGGACTGCCAGGGAAGTTCAGGCCCCATACCTTCATTTTCCAAATGTATTGCTTTTATTGTAACAAAGTAATACATACTGATTTTGGAAGGATCAAATAATATAGACAAGGGCCCCTCCCAAAAAGATACTTTGAAACTGTAATTTCATCTACCTTTTTTTTGTTGTTGTTGTTTTTTGCCACAAAGCTTGTGGAATCTTCGTTCCCTGACCAGGGATAGAACCTAGGCCCCGGCAGTGAATGCCCCAAGTCCTAACCACTGGGATGCCAGGGAATTCCCAAACTTTAGTGTTCTAGGTTGCTTTCTGTTCTTTTTAAACAAAAGTAGGATCAAAACATTATAAACGTTTTTCATTGAATATATGGTAAACATATTTCAAGATAAAAGATATATTTCTACAGCACTATTTAAAATGGCTCCATATTCTACTATATGCATAGTCTATTATTTTAGCAATCTGCTTCTGTTAGACATTTATAGTGTTTCTATCTTTTCACAATCACTAACAGTACTACAACACACCTCATCCATAAGGTGGTTGGATGGCATCACCAGCTCGACGGACATGAGTTTGAGTAAGCTCCAGGAATTGGTGCTGGAAGGGAAGCCTGGTGTGCTGCAGTCCATGGGGTTGCAAAGAGTTAGACACGACTGAGTGACTGAACTGACTGAACAATACTATGATGAATTTTTTTTGTTCCTAATATCTGTGCTCATTCCTATTTCCTCAGCACAAACTTAAGAAGTAAAGTCACATAATATTTGAAATGCTTCACCTGTAGTCACATTTAGAGACAAACGGCCACATTAGATATCTCCCAGCTCAGTTGCTTTTTGCCCTCTTGGATTTTAGTCCTAGCTGCTGTAAATTAAACACGATCAAAGAGGCATGTACCATGGGCCAAAGTTCAGTGGCATTTACTGCCGCAGCAGGCTGGAGGGCATCACGTTGCTACAAAACATAGGAAGATGATTAGTTCTGAATGTAATGTTTTCCTGAAGCCTGATTGGCAAGTTGCCTAGGATAACTTGAAGGCTACCACCCCATTTGTTTGGGTTTCTTTTTTCCCAAGGTATCTTTTTTCTGATGTCAGTGTTTGTATCTCAAACTACCTAAGTGCACCCTTGGCAAGATTCTGCTTGGGCTACATTAAACTGTGGCTTGCCAAAACCATGGGTATATTTCCTGCTGTAAACTTGTATGCGATCTTGGTCCACTCCAAGCTGACTGTCAGCATGTTAACTTTGCTCAAATAAAGAGCAGCTTGCTCTCTGGGGCTCATCTTTTTATTAAAAGAAAATGAGAAGCAGAATAATGAGGTAGGAGATTCCTTCATTGAGAAGCATTGAGCCAGGAACTCTGTAGCGGGCACAATGTGGGCATGAGGGTGAAGTGAAGTGAAGGGAAGTGAGAGTAGCTCAGTCACGTCCAACTCTTTGTGACCCCATATACAGTCCACAGAATTCTCCAGGCCACAGTACTGGAGAGGGTAGCCGTTCCCTTCTCCAGGGGATCTTCCCAACCCAGGAACTGAACCCAGGTCTCCCACATTGTAGGAAGATTCTTTACCAAATGAGCCCCCAGGGCATGAGGTAGGATGATTCCAACACAGCTTATCTGGCTCTTCTAGTTTCCAGGGTATCTGAGGTGTTATTACTAGATGTAACACAAGACCCCAGTTATAAACTATGAGAAACAACCGAGGAGTCAGATTACAGAGAACTAAAAGACACGATCCCCAAGATTATGCCCCAAGAGTTCCACTGGGTCCTCCTAAGCCACCAGTTTCCAGACTAAGTCTGAACAAGAGCAAATTGTATTCCCTCTCCAACACTCCAAAAAGGCAGATGAATTTCAACTGCACAGCATTCTGGAAAAGGCAAACCTGTGGAGATAATAAAAAAAAAATCAGTGGCTGCTAGAGACTGGGGAAGGAGAATAAAGAACGAACAGGTGGAGAACAGAGAACTTTCAGGGCAGTGAAACTATTCTGTGTGATACTAAAGTGGTGGATACATGTGGGTTTATCCAAACCCACAGAACGTGCACCACCAAGAGTGAACTTGGATGTAAACTATGAACTCTGGGGGACGATGCTGTGTCAGCATTGTTGCTGCTCAGTCACTCAGTCATGTGGACTGCAGCACACCAGGCTCCCCTGTCCTTCACCATCTCCCAGAGTTTGCTCAAACTCATGTCCATTGAGTTGGTGATGCCATCCAACCATCTCATCCTCTGTCGTCTCCTTCTCCTCCTGCCTTCAGTCTTTCCCAGCATCAGGGCCTTTTCGAATGAGTCGGCTCTTTGCATCAGGTGACCTAAGTATTGGAGCTTCAGCATCAGTCCTTCCAAGGAGTATTCAGGGTTGATTTCCTTTAGGATTGACTAGTTGGATCTTCTGGCAGTCCAAGGGACTCTCAAGAGTCTTCTCCAGCACCACAGTTCAAAAGCATCAATTCTTTGGCACTCAGCCTTCTTTCCAGTAGCTATGTATGGATGTGAGAGTTGGACCATGAAGAAGGCTGAGCAAGGAAGAACTGATGTGTAAGTTCATTAATTGTAACATATACGCCTCTGGGGTGCAGGACATTGATAATGGGGAAGGAAGGCTGTGTATGCACAGGGGCAGGGAGTCTGCAGGAAACCTCTGTACCTTCCTGTCAGTTCTGCTGTGAACCTAAAACACCTCTTAAAAAAAAATTCTAAAAAGCAAAAGTGGATGATAGCAAAAACAGAGTCCCTAATCAAAATTATCAAATCAATTGTTCCTACAGAGATTTGGAAAGGTTGTAACAGATTTGTATATGAGTGGAAGAGTCGAATGATGTTGACTCTTGTTATTAAACTGCCAGAATGGATGCTAAGACAGTCACAATCTGAGTCATCACTTTATAAATTGTCACTTCAACAATAAGGAAGAATAAGGAATATTGATTCTATCTCATCTGCTCCCTGTAAGTGCAGATTTTGTGTGGGGTTGTAAGGTAATCGGAAGAGCTATTTCACTAAACTATTTTTCAGTTGTTGACTAAGAGTTTGTGGTAATTCATCCCAGCCACTGGCCTAAATGATGTTTCTTGTTATGATCCTGGTTTCTTTCTAGCTAATCCATCCTATCTTGAATCTTCTTTGCCTGAGAGAGAGTGTTTTAAATGTCCTACACTGTAGCATTTTGTAACTATTTACAAATCCTTTGCCATACAGTCTTAACAAGCAAAATGTGTTACAAGGAGATAGAACTTTCTGGTTTTGAGCAATGTGTGTTACATAATTCAGTGTAACTCAACTGAGTTTAATGCAACAAATATTTATTGAGTGCCTATTCGGGATTTAAACTTTGCTCTTGGGTGGAAGGGGAAGGGTTTGGAGATATAAATCAGAGTTCTTTATTTCCAGAAATAGGCAATGTAGTTGGAAAGAAATAGGCAATGTAGTTGGAAAGAAAAGACATACACCCATGAAACAATTCAATCACATTATTGGGCATACATGATGAGTGCCATTCATCAATCTGTTCAAAACAAAAATGTTGAATGTTTTCCATGTGACTAAGTAGTTACCCTGCTTATTTAACTTCTATGCAGAGTACATCATGAGAAATGCTGGGCTGGAAGAAGCACAAGCTGGAATCAAGATTGCCGGGAGAAATATCAATAACCTCAGATATGTAGATGACACCACCCTTATGGCAGAAAGTGAAGAGGAACTAAAAAGCCTCTTGATGAAAGTGAAAGAGGAGAGTCAAAAAGTTGGCTTAAAGCTCAACATTCAGAAAATGAAGATCATGGCATCTGGTCCCATCACTTCATGGGAAATAGATGGGGAGACAGTGGAAACAGTGTCAGACTTTATTTTTCTGGGGCTCCAAAATCACTGCAGTGGTGACTGCAGCCATGAAATTAAAAGACGCTTACTCCTTGGAAGGAAAGTTATGACCAACCTAGATAGCATATTCAAAAGCAGAGACATTACTTTGCCAACAAAGGTCCGTCTAGTCAAGGCTATGGTTTTTCCAGTGGTCATGTATGGATGTGAGAGATGGACTGTGAAGAGAGCTGAGCACCAAAGAATTGATCCTTTTGAACTGTGGTGTTGGAGAAGACTCTTGAGAGTCCCTTGGACTGCAAGGAGATCCAACCAGTCCATTCTGAAGGAGACCAGCCCTGGGATTTCTTTGGAGGGAATGATGCTGCAGCTGAAACTCCAGTACTTTGGCCACCTCGTGCGAAGAGTTGACTCATTGGAAAGACTCTGATGCTGGGAGGGATTGGGGGCAGGAGGAGAAGGGGACGACAGAGGATGAGATGGCTGGATGGCATCACTGACTCGATGGACGTGAGTCTGAATGAACTCCAGGAGTTGGTGATGGACAGGGAGGCCTGGCGTGCTGCTATTCATGGGGTTGCAAACAGTCAGACACGACTGAGTGACTGAACTGAACTGAAGTATTTACTGGGGATACACAGTTAAATGAAATAATCTCTGCCTTCAAGGTGCTGATAATAAAATGGGAAAACCGGATGAGTAAATAAGAGCTGCACTGCTTAGAGGAAAGATGGTTGCAGCAGAAATGGGATCAAAGAGTGTGTGGGGTCTGGAAAGTGATGGAAAGCTTCATGAAAGACATGGTTCCAGGAGACCCCACTAAAAGGCACTGGGGATCTGTGGAGAAATGGCTGAGCCAGGCCTGGAGCAGGGAAAGTATGAGGTGAGCCTGGGGGTGAGGGTATCAGGTCTGTTCATTAGCTACCTCCAACAAAGTATTGGGTTGGCCAAAAAGTTCATTCCGGTTTTTCTATAAGATGTAAAACCTGAATGGACTTTTTGGCCAACCCAATACATTGTTTTAAGAACTGTCACCTATGAAACAGGTAAGAGCACTATGTGGGAAATTAAAATAGGCTAGACTACCAGGGACAGTTTTATGGAGAAGCGGGGAGTAGGGACTCTGGTGAAAGATTTAGGTGGGAAAGTTCCTCGCAGCATTGTCTGTACAGCAAATAGACAAGGAGAAACAAAGAAAAGAAGAAAAGAAAGAAGGAAGGAAGGAAGGAAAGAAAAAGACAAGAGGGAGGGAGGGAAGAAAGGGGGAAATAAAGGAGAAAAAAAGAAAAAGTGAGAAAGGAAAAAAGAAAGGAGGAAGGAATGAAGAAAGAAAGAACACAATAAAAAGCCTCAATAAAGAAAAAACACAATAGAAAGCCTTAATAAAGGGCTAGCTGAATAAAGTAAGGCACACCATGCAATGGATGGTATTCAGTCATTTTAAAAGACTGCAGTAAAATGCACGACTAACTTGTAAAGATGACCATGATATTTTGCAGAACTTACTTATTACATAAGCCCATTTCTGTGAAAAGAGAAAAAGTAGTGAGTGTGCGTAGAGAGGTGTGTGTTAAGCTTAAGGAAAAATTCTGAATGTCCAACAGTTAAGAGGCATGAGCTTGAAAGAATAAACAAAGGACTTTCACTTCCTACTTTGTAAACTTTATGTAATGGTTTTACGGTTGTTACTTTCATTTTATTTTTCTAAATACAAATTTTACATATAGAAAAATATGTTAATATTTAAAAAGGCACTATCCTAAATTGCTAATATAAACTTTTAAGGCATCTTGCTTCTAGCTTTGCTTGGGGTGGTGATGACTTAAAAACCAAAACCCATGCACAGGAAAAAGAATTACTAGAGAGTGGCTCCCTTCAATATCCTATTGATAAATGTTTGGGTGTATTGGCTTTATATCAGAAATTAAGAAAACAGAGTAACAGTAATTGTTCATCCTGATACCATGGAGATTTTCATATCGGAGAGGAAGCGAGTACATAATAAAGTGTACTCTGAACCCCATAACCTAAGGAGAGCCCACATGTGAAAGTGTCTTTTTGGCATCAGAGATGTATTTTGTGACCCCAGGGGATATTTCTCAATGTGAAACTAGCAAGACTCCTAAGAATGGTCCCATTAGCACAGGGGATAAGAATCTGCCTGCCAGGGCAGGGGATACGCAGGTTCAGTCCCTAGTCTGGGAAGATTCCACATGCTGAGGAGCAGCTAAGCCCGTATGCCGCAGCCGCAGAGCTCTGGAGCCTGTGCTGCCAAGAGAAGCCACGACAAGGAGAAGCCTGCGCGTCACAACTAGAGAGCGGCCCCTGCTCTCTGCAACTAGAGAAAGTCTTTGTGCGGCAATGAAGACCCAGCGTAGCCAAAACTAAATAAATAAATAAATGGAGCAGCGTGAACATGTGAAGAAAAGAATGGTCCCTTTAGTGCTGTCCGAAACCACTGTGTCAGCCCAGCAAAGACTTAGATGAACATTACTCAGTGTCATGACACTTGAGATTTGCTTAAAAAGTACTGGAGATGGGGAAGTAGGTGACAGTGTAAACAAGGTTGATCATAAATGGAAAATTATTAAAGTTGGATAATGAGTACATGGGGGTTCATTATAAAATTGTATTTTTAATATATTTGGGATTTTCAATAACGAAAAGGTTCTTTAAAGTGTTTAAAGAAGATCACTCAAGTAGAGGTCACAAATCTGGGTTATTAATCTTGGTTATTCATCAGGTTTTTGATCCCGATTTGTTGACCAAATTGAGGCAAGAAATTTTATGTGCTTCTGGGTTCATCTATAATACAGGGGTCATCCCTAAAATCCAATAACCTCTTCAATTCTAAGTTGGTTTCTTACTTTGGTTCAGAGTGCTTTTAAGAGGACTCAAAAAGGGGATTCCCTGGCTGTGATTAGGCAATTTCACTGTCAAGGCCTGAATTCAATCTCTGGTTGGGGAACTAAGATCCTGCAAGTTGAGCGGTGAGGCCAAAAAATAAATAAAACAGACTAAAATAGAGGCTCAATTTTTTAACCCTTTGGTGTTAAGATATATTCCCATCATATTTGTAGCCTTAATTGTCTTAAAATGAATTCAGCATTAAAAAGCCTAAGGAGACCAGTCTGAACTCTGAAAATCATTTATTCCAGTCCCACCTACAAATCAGCTATCCCTGGGCTTGGAGTTGCCCTTTCTTAAGGGCAAACAGAGACATCTTCAAACTTTGGAAGAAATTCATCAGTAGGAATAGCTGTTTGGTCCCAGATCTACTCACTCAGGAGATTTTAAACTTAAAAAAATAAAATTAAGATCCAGTTCATGATTAAAGAACCAGACTTTTTAAGTGAAAGCTTTTACCAAAATGAACGAGAGTGCCACCTGCTGGGAACAGGAGAACTTCCTAACACGTATTGAAGAGTGAGTTTCCTGGGCCCCACCCTGTTTGAATCACCTGAGAGCCACTGGTTAAAATGGAATGTTCCTAGGCTCTAGACCTGTTGTATCAGAGTCCCTGAAGGTGGGGCTCAAACTTTTATATTTTATACAAGAGACAAATGCCTTAGTTTCCAAACTTGCCTGATAAGAATCATCTGGGGATGCTTGTTTAAAATACTTTCACCTGAATCACACTCCAGGCTTATGGAATCAGGACACGCAAAACAGGCCCTGATAAGAATCATCTGGGGTGGGAGGGTGAGAGCAATAGGTGGGGGAGATTAGGTGGTACAAGCATCCAGTTACAAAATAAATGAGTCAAGGGGGTGACATGCACAGCATAGAGAATACAGTCGATAATATTGTAACAACTTTGTATGGTGACAGGTGGCAACTAGACTTATCATGGTGATGGTTTGGTGATGTATAGAAATATTGAGTCACTAGATTGTGAACTCAGGACTAATAGAGTGTTATGGCAGGTCAATATACTTCAATTCAAATACATACCTACCTACACAGTATGGGGAATGGGAAATCACCTGAGAAAGCTTGTTTCAAATCACTCCAGGCTAACTGAATCAGGAACTCCGGGAAAGGCGACTGAGACTTTTAATGTGTAGTAAGAATGCCAGATGAATCTTAAGAGATGAATGTTTAGTAAATATCGCAAATTTAAGCATCATTTTCATACTGTTCATGGGAAAGAAAAGCTATGACCTAGACAGCATATTAAAAAACAGAGACATTACTTCACCAATGAAGGTCTGTCTAGTCAGAGCTATGGTTTTTCCAGTAGTCATGTATGAATGTGAGAGTTGGACTATAAAGAAAGCTGAGCGCCAAAGAGTTGATGCTTTTGAACTGTGGTGTTGGAGAAGACTCTTGAGAGTCCCTTGGACTGCAAGGAGATCCAACCAGTCCATCCTAGAGGAAATTAGTCCTGAATATTCATTGGAAGGACTGATGTTGAAGCTGAAACTCCAATACTTTGGCCGCCTGATGTGAAGAGCTGACTCATTAGAAAAGACCCTGCTGCTGGGAAAGATTGAGGGCAGGAGGAGAAGGGGACGGCAGAGGATGAGATGGTTGGATGACATCACCGACTCAATGGACATGAGTTTGAGTAAGCTCTAGGAGTTGGTGATGGACAGGGAGGCCTGGAATGCTGCAGTCCATGGGATCGCAAAGAGTCGGACACGACTGAGCGACTGAACTTACTGAAAAGTCCTACTTAACTGTAGATATTTTCCATGCCAAGACAGAAGGGCACGATTGCAGTTCATTGATAACTGGTGTATACAACATCCAGATGGGGATTTGGCAACAGTTCCTGGGTTTTCTGTTCTGTAGCTATAATTCAGCCTTGTAGCTTTAAGTTTCAGCCCATCCCTTAAAATTCTTGCCTTTAACATCTTAATGGCTGCGTCTCTAATAACAGCTATCACATCTAAGATACCAGCTGCCTAACAGGCAGAACTCCCTCTTGGAGAGATACCTCCCCGCATCTTGTTTACTCTGTGCACTTCTTACTCGCACCTGCACGCTCACGCACACCACCTCCTTTCCCTCCCTGTGGACCAGTGCCCCAGGTTTATATTTACCTTTGGAACAGTACTTGCGTCCAACAGAATCATCAAATTCCAGCTTTGTGCAGGGGTCAGATGAACACTGACCTGTTCTGGGATTTATCTGGATTCATTCCAAGGGCCTTGCCCTACCACCACTGCCTGAGCAGATACATAAACAATGGAGCTGTCTTTTCTGCTTCAAGTTAAATAAAAAAAAGTCCCAGTCCATTTAGAGCAACTCTGTAGGCAGGCTGGAGGTCTCTGCCCAGTTAAGCCCGGGATATACTAGGTCAAAACCATATAAACAGAGTCTTAAACAAAATATTGCATCATGAATATAGTAGAGGGAGAAACAGAGTGCAATATTTCCCAAGCTTAACCACTGAATCCTTTTTCACAGACCATCTCATGAGGCTCTTCAGCAGAACATGCTTTGGAAAAGTGTATTATTTTTCCCCTTCCTTAGTCAACTTGGGGTTCTTCATTTCAAATGATCTGTTTGTCTCTCTGTTTTTTGTCTATTTTATTTTTTACAAGTAGAACTTTTTATTTGGAAAATTTGGGCAATATCATGTACAAAAACACAAACTTTTTCTTAAATTGAAATACAGTTGATTTGTCAAGTTATGTCAGTTTCAGGTATACAGCAAAGTGGTTCATTTATATACACTTACATATCTATTCTTTTTCAGATCCTTTTCCCTTATAGGTTATACAAAATATTGAATATCCTTCCCCGTGATGTACAGTAGGTCCTTGTTGGTTACCTGTTTTATATAGAGTAGTATGTATGTATTAATCCCAAACTCTTTATTTACGCCTCCCTCACCTCTCCTTTGGTAACCATGATTGTTTCCTATGTCTGTGGGTCTGTTTCTGTGTTGCCTGTCTGTCTCTTTAGTACTGAGGTCCAGAAAAATGATACCTGAGTCAGGAATGGGCTACCTTGGGTCTCAAGAAATGGAAGGGTTACCTCACGGTTTCTACACCATCCGTGCTTTCTGAGTAACTGAGTGCTCTGCTTGAAATCCAGCTACCATAAGCTGTTCTGCTAACCATGGCACACTCATCTGTCTACCAGCATCTTTTTCAGCTCTTCTGGCATTCCGTGGGGGTATTTCCTTCCTTGTGGTTGTCCCATTCCTCCTTTAGACACATCAGTCCATGTGGTGAGTCATAAACTGGCAATGGCCCTTGGTGAGTGGCTTTTGAGAAGCACCGCAAAGCTTGTTATGCAGGAGAGTTATTCTCATGCGCCCATTTCTACATGTTAGCCATGTGTTTTTTTAATGGCAAGGACCTTGTCTAACGTAACTTCATGGTACTTAACACATGTCCAACTCTTTTGTGACCCTGTGGACTGTAGCCCACCAGGGTCCTCTGTCCATGGGATTTCCCAGGCAAGAACACTGGAGGAGGTTGCCACTTCCTTCTCCAGGGGATTTTCCAAACCCAGGGATTAAACCCAAATTTCCTGCAGTGGCAGGCAGATTTTTTTTTTTTTTTTACCACTGAGCCACCAGGGAAGCCCAAGAGAGTTCTCTCTGTATTTAAATAATATTAACCTCTTCTCTTTCAAGATAAATTCTACCGTATTTTGTCCCCTTGACCAAATTCCAGAAGATAATGAAGGACAGGGAAGCCTGGTGTGCTGCAATCCATGGGGTCACAAAGAGCTGGACACAGTGTAGCTACTGAGCAACAACAACCTTCACATTGTTTTTTTATTTTGTAAGAAATTGTGTAACAAATATGAGAGATTGCCCAAGGTAAAGTTTGCACACTTTATTTCAAGCTCTTGCCTTGTATAACTTTTGCATAGGTAATCCCAAATCTGTTTTCGAAGTGCTCACTCCACTGGAAATTCTCCCAATATTTGCTTTGGTTTCATCATGTTCTTTTTAACTTGTCCAGCCACATGACAGTTGTTTTTCTTTGAAGATTATGTTTAGGCCAGGCCTGAGTTAAGAACGTGGGTTTGCTTTCTCTTTTTCTGATATAATTTGCATTCCTAAGATTAAGCACATTACTACCAGATTGCCTTCATTAAACACACACGCATATATAAGAAGCCACATCCATTCTTTCCTTAGTCTGAAGTTTTGTACTTTATCTGGCTTGCCAACTCCCCGAAAGATTAACTGCAGTCAGTTGGTTCGTTTTTCAGAGGGTTCCGTGTACTTGTTCTCTATCAGTATCTTTCTTCCTCTTTTTCTTTCTCCTCCATCACATAGAACACAAACACAGACAGGGCTTAGTTTGTATCTCCAGTCCTCAAGAGGACTATAGAACTCCTTGGGGAATATATCAAAGACAAGAGATCTACGGTCTTAATCGTCTGTCCTGGCTTTCTAGCCCCTTTACCAGATGTTTCCAGAAAGATCTTTCTTTTTTGTCTTTGCTGCCCTGTGCAGACTTCGTTGCCCCTCAGCATGTGGGATCTTACTTCCCCAACCAGGGATAGAACTCACATCCCCTACATGGGAAGGTAGATTCTTACTCACTGGACCACCAGAGAAGTCTCTCTCTCTTTTTTTTAAAGGTGAAAATTACAAAACACATTTCAGTGTGTGTCTCTAAAAGATAAAAACATTTAATAAATATAACCATGCTACCATTACCACATCAAAAAACTAACAATGATTTCATAATAGCAAATATCCAGACAGTGTTTCTGATTTCCAATTGTTTCATAAGGTCAAATGTTTATTGATTTTTTAAAAATTACAAATAAATTCCACACATTGTGATTGGCTGATTGATATGTCTTCTAAGTCTCTTTCAGTATACAGGTTTCCTATCCATCTGTTCCTTTTAATTGACTAATGAAATTCAGTTGTTTGTCCAGTATCATTTCCCACCACTGAATTTTGCTGAACAAATCCTTGCAGTGCAATTTAACATTCACAGGATTCTGAAATTTACTGGTAGGCATGCAGTTTCCCTGGTGGCTCAGACTGTTAAGTATCTGCCTACCATGTAAGAGACCTGGGTTCAATCCCTGGGACAGGAAAATCCCCTGGAGAAGGGTCTGGCTACCCACTCCAGTATTCTTGCCTGGAGAACCTCATGGACAGCCTGGCAGCTACAATCCGTAGGGTAGCAAAGAGTCAGACACGACTGAGCGGCTAACACTTTCACTTTCATGCAGAGTTCTAGAGAATAGCAAGGAGAGGTAAGAAGGCCTTCCTAAATGAACAATGCAGAGAAATAGGGGGAAACAACAGAATGGGAAAGATAGAGATCTCAAGAAAATTGGAGATATAAAGGGAATATTTCATGCAAGGATCAGATCAGATCATATCAGTCACTCAGTTGTGTCCGACTCTTTGCGACCCCATGAATCGCAGCACGCCAGGCCTCCCTGTCCATCACCAACTCCCGGAGTTCACTCAGACTCACGTCCATCAAGTCAGTGATGCCATCCAGCCATCTCATCCTCTGTCATCCCCTTCTCCTCCTGCTCCCAATCCCTCCCAGCATCAGAGTCTTTTCCAGTGAGTCAACTCTTCGCACGAAGTGGCCAAAGTACTGGAGTTTCAGCTTTAACATCATTCCTTCCAAAAAATCCCAGGGCTGGTCTCCTTCAGAATGGACTGGTTGGATCTCCTTGCAGTCCAAGGGACTCTCAAGAGTCTTCTCCAACACCACAGTTCAAAAGCATCTATTCTTTGGCGCTCAGCCTTCTTCACAGTCCAACTCTCACATCCATACATGACCACAGGAAAAACCATAGCCTTGACTAGATGGACCTTTGTTGGCAAAGTAATGTCTCTGCTTTTCAATATGCTATCTAGGTTGGTCTTAAGTTTCCTTCCAAGGAGTAAGTGTCTTTTAATTTCATGGCTGCAGTCACCATCTGCAGTGATTTTGGAGCCCAGAAAAATAAAGTCTGACACTGTTTCCACTGTTTCCCCATCTATTTCCCATGAAGTGGTGGGACCAGATGCCATGATCTTCATTTTCTGAATGTTGAGCTTTAAGCCAACTTTTTGACTCTCCACTTTCACTTTCATCAAGAGGCTTTTTAGTTCCTCTTCACTTTCTGCCGTAAGGGTGGTGTCATCTGCATATCTGAGGTTATTGATATTTCTCTTGGCAATCTTGATTCCAGCTTCTGTTTCTTCCAGTCCAGCATTTCTCATGATGTACTCTGCATGCAAGGATAGGCACAATAAAAGACAGAAATGGTAAGGACCTAACAGAAGCAGAAGAGATTAAAAAGAGGTGGCAAGAATACACAGGAAAATTATACAAAAAAGGTCTTAATGACCCAGATTACCATGATGGTGTCATCACTCTCCTAGAGTGAGACATCCTGCAGTATGAAATCAAGTGGGCCTTAGAAAGCATTATAACAAACAAAGCTAGTGGAGGTGATTGAATTCCAGCTGAGCTATTTAAATCCTAAAAGATGATGCTAGTAAAGTGCTGCACTCAATATGCCAACAAATTTGGAAAATTCAGCAGTGGCCATAGGACTGGAAAAGGTCAGTTTTCATTCCAATTCCAAAGAAAGACAATGCCAAAGAATGTTCAAACTACTGTACAATTGCACTCATTTCACATGCTAGCAAGGTAATGCTCAAAATCCCTCAAGCTAGGCTTCAGCAGTAAATGAACCAAGAACTTTCAGATGTACAAGCTGGATTTAGAAAACAGAGAGGAACCAGAGATCAAATTGCCAGCATTCATTGAATCATAAAGAAAAGCAAGGAAATCAAGAAAAATATCTATATGGTTCAACTCTCACATCCATCCATGAATGCTGGAAAAACCATAGCTTTGGTTATATGGACCTTTGACTGCAAAGTAATGTCTCTGCTTTTTAATATGCTGTCTAGGTTGGCACCCCACTCCAGTACTCTTGCCTGGAAAATCCCATGGATGGAGGAGCCTTGTGGGCTGCAGTCCATGGGGTCACTAAGAGTCAGACACGACTGAGAGACTTCACTTTCACTCTTCACTTTCATGCATTGGAGAAGGAAATGGCGACCCACTCCAGTGTTCTTGCCTGGAGAATCCTAGGGACGGGGGAGCCTGGTGGGCTGCTGTCTATGGGGTCGCGCAGAGTCAGACACGACTGAAGCGACTTAGCAGCAGCAGCAGGTTTGTTATAGCTTTGACATCTTTTGAACCATAAAGAAGGCTGAGTGCCAAAAAATTGATGTTTTTGAATCGTGGTGTTAGAGAAGACTCTTGAGAGACCCTTGGACAGCAAGGAGATCAAACCAGTCAATCCCAAAGGAAATCAACCCTGAATATTCACTAGAAGGACTGATGCTGAAGTTGAAGCTCCAATACTTTGGCCACTTGTTGCAAAGAGCTGACTGATTGGAAAAGACCCTGATGCTGGGAAAGATTGAAGGCAAAAGGAGGGAGGTGGGGAGCATCAGAGGATGAGATGGTTAGATGGTATCACTGACTCAATGGACATGAATCTGAACAAACTCTGGGAGAGAGAGAAGGACAGGTGAGTCTGGCATGCTGTATTCCATGTGGTCGCACAGTCGGACACAACTTAGCGACTGAACAACAGCAACAAATGTTTTATTCTTTTTACACTTCAAATCATCAAGTAACTTGAATATATTAAGATAAATCCATTTGCTCTTTTCCTCCAAGATACATTCCAGATAGTTTCCTAGATAACCCTTCCATTCAGTAAGTTCCCTGTGTCAAATTTCCAGTTGTCATATTTGTTACTTTTTAAATTTAAAAAAATTTTTGTTTAATTTACAATGTTGTGCTGGTTTCTGCCATACAACAAGGAGAATCAGTGATAAATAAATATATACACATGTGTGTGTTTTCAGTCGTGACTGACTCTTTGCAATCCCATGGACTATATCCATGGAATTTTCCAGGCAAGAATACTGGAGTGGGTTGCCATTTCTTTCTCCAGGGAATCTTCTCTACCCAGGGATTGAACCCCTGTCTCCTGCATTGGCAGGCAGATACTTTACCACTGAGCCACCTAGGAAGCCCTTTAGCTTCATACAGGTAATGCATATTTGTTGAAAATTTTCTTCACCAACAATGTTGAAATCAAGACCCAAACTACAAAACATGATGGCAACTGATGCTTATAAAAAAATAATGCAAAGGGTTATGTTTCACAGATTTGTGCAAACGTCTTTCAAATCTCAGTCTGTCCTTTTATCAAAGAGGAGATTGAAGCATCTGTTATTCCTTGTGATTTAATAGTTAAAAAAAAAAAAAAAACACCGCATTCCATTGACAAAAAAGAAAAAGCTTTGCTTCCAAACAGCACTAGTCTTTAAAGTGACTTTTCCCCAACATAAATATAGAAAATAGCCTTTTTATGGAGCACATTCGGCTTGGTCAGAACCCCTTCCTCCCCAACAACATTTAGATGTCGCCTGAGTCTTCGGTGCATGCGCAGCCTGGGAGGTCTGAATATATACATATGCCCCCTCCCTCTTGATCCTCCCTCCCCCACTCTCCATCCCACCCCTCTAGGTCCTCACAGAGTTCCAGGCTGGGCTCCTTGTGTTATATAGCCGCTTCCCAGTCGTTACCTATTTTAGGGTTAACTTTTTATGGAGGAGCACAACAAAATGATTAAAAAAAAAAAAAAAAAAGAAAACCCGAAAAAAAAAAAAACTTGGCCGATTTTATTTCCTCTAAATGTCCATTAGAGGGAGACATTTGCTTTACTATTATATGACCTGCCTCTTGAGAAATTTGTATGCAGGTCAGGAAGCAACAGTTAGAACTGGACATGGAACAACAGACTGGTTCAAAATAGGAAAAGGAGTACGTCAAGGCTGTATATTGTCACCCTGCTTATTTAACTTATATGCAGAGTACATCATGAGAAATGCTGGGCTGGAAGAAGCACAAGCTGGAATCAAGATTGCCAGGAGAAATATCAATAACTATAGATATGCAGATGAAACCACCCTTATGACAGAAAGTGAAGAGGAACTAAAAAGGCTCTTGATGAAGGTGAAAGAGGAGAGTGAAAAAGTTGGCTTAAAACTCAACATTCAGAAAACGAAGATCATGACATCTGGTCCCATCACTTCATGGGAAATAGATGGGGAAACAGTGGAAACAGTGTCAGACTTTATTTTTTGGGGCTCCAAAATCACTGCAGATGGTAACTGCAGCCATGAAATTAAAAGACTCTTACTCCTTGGAAGGAAAGTTATGACCAACCTAGATAGCATATTGAAAAGCAGAGACATTACTTTGCCAACAAACGTCTGTCTAGTCAAGGCTATGGTTTTTCCAGTAGTCATGTATGGATGTGAGACTTGGACTGTGAAGAAAGCTGAGCACCGAAGAATTGATGCTTTTGAACTGTGGTGTTGGAGAAGACCCTTGAGAGTCCCTTGGACTGTAAGGAGATCCAACCAGTCCATTCTGAAGGAGATCAGGCCTGGGTGTTCTTTGGAAGGAATGATGTTAAAGCTGAAACTCCAGTACTTTGGCCACTTCATGCGAAGAGTTGACTCATTGGAAAAGACTCTGATGCTGGGAGGGACTGGGGGCAAGAGGAGAAGGGGATGACAGAGGATGAGATGGCTGGATGGCATCACCGACTCGATGGACGTGGGTCTGAGTGAACTCCGGGAGTTGGTGATGGACAGGGAGGCCTGGCATGCTGCGATTCATGGGGTCGCAAAGAGTCGGACACGACTGAGAGACTGAACTGAGTAAGATTTAAATCGTATCAAATTTCTTTTCACATTTTTAAGCAAATTGAATATCCTTACCTACTTTGACTTCCTATCTCTGTTATAGAAGATGTAGTCACATCTTGCGTCCTCTTTTGATTTGGTTCCTGCGGACTTAACATCGTTCATTAGTATCAATACTTCCAGCCTTGACGCCATTCCCAGTTGTAACCACCAGGCGGCGGTATTGCATAAATAAAGATGCGCTGGAAGGCAAAATTAAGTTAAAACCGCCAAAGCAAAAGGAGTTTCACCGGGAAAGGGCAATTAATTTAAGAAGGAGAGAGAGAAACCAGACATTTCTAGTTCATATGCAACTCACGGCCCAAGGTCAAAACCCTGTGAGATATAGTACAAAGCAGCTATTCAAGAGCGCAGGAGGAGGCTGACCTGGGGGAAATGCTTGCACAATCTCCTCCTTGCTTTTGTGGCTCCACAGGAGGAGGCGTGTCCACGTTCGTGCACGTGTCTGTGAATAGTTACAGGACAGCTGCCGGCCTGGGTAGGACAGGGCATGGATCTGCTGGATATACCGCCTCTGGACAAGTGCATGAGACAGGTTTACAACGGTGCTGCTTGGAGGTCAGCTCTCATTTTACCCCTGAAGGAAAGCGGGTCCTGAGCCGGGCAGAGAGCTCGCCTGAGGGCACACCGTTACGAAGAGGAGCGTTCAGCCAGATGTTCCAAGCGCAGGCCACAACTAGGGACGTTTTTCGTTTTCGCACACCCATTACGCACGTGTGTAATACCCGCCCCCCACCCCCACACCGCCCCCCCGCCCCCAGCACACACACTCGGACACTGAGGCACAAGAAGGATCCAACACAGCAAGCGGCGTTGTACAGTTTAACAGGAAAGTCACCGACTCCTGCAAATCTGATCAGTTACGGCCTTCTCCCTGGAGTAGTACTCAGACTACTGCGTGTGTTATATTTCAAGTGGCGGGGAGAGGTGAGGGAGGAATCGCAGCCCTCTGGAGGCTGTCCATTTATCAGATGCCAGATTAAGAATTTCTATTCTGATTGGAGCCTAGAAAACAACGTAAAGAAAACCGGACGGATTTGGGAAGAGAAGAAAACACGAGCAAACTCCTCCCTCCAAATACAACTGGAGTTTCGTCTCGGGAAAGGGGGAGGGGCTTAGCAGAAAGTCTTGAGAGAGAGGTGGGGCGTCTGACTTGGGTCCCCTCCCCCAGGCCTCGGTTCCCTCCTCTAGTCCCAACCCCTCCTGCTTCCCTACCCATACTCGCCTCGCTGGCTTTGGTGTTCGACACCAAAAGGGTTTGAAAAGGAGCTGCGGACGCCCAAAGCCTGGACGGCGGGAAGGTGGCAACGCACAGTGGCTTTTCCTTTACCTCTTTCTTTAATTCGTCAGCTTCCGAGCCTAACGTTTCGATCCCCGCTTTCCCACCCGCCAGGTCGCTCACTCGCCATCTCTTTCCCCCTCCTCCACCGCTCCCTCGGCGGCTCCTCCAGACCCTCCGCCTCCAGCCCCGCCTCTGCCTGCGCCGGGTTTCACCCGCGGCGGAGTGAAATCAGCAAAGTGACCGCCCCTCTGGGAGATCATTGGTGTAGCCCCTGCCCGTCGCGGCCGATGATTGGTGGGCCGCCCGGGTTATTTGCATGCTGGCGGCAGCCGAGTACCCAGCTGTGCAGGCGGCTGGCTCCGCGCAGAAGTTTGCAGAGAGCTTTCTCGCAGGTCGGTCCCGGACTCGCGCAACGCCGGGAGCCGCCTCCCTCGATCGCCGCCGCCCTGTTCTCTCGGGATCCCTTCTCTGCGGAGAATAGACGCTCTGCTTCAGGAAAGTTGAGGTGGACCAGGGGGGTTGCGGAGGAGGAGCAGCGGAGGATCGTTCCAGTGACAGCTCAGAGTCGGGACGCCGGGAGCGTGGGGCTCTGGCCGCCGCGAATCTCGCCCACCTTCCTGCGGCCGCCGGGTAGGCGGGCAGGCGATGCGGCCGCCGAGCCCCGCGGTGCCGAGAGAAAGGAGGGCGCCCCGGAGAGCCTAGAGCTTGTTTCTGCCCACTTGGGGAAGGGCGCATGGAGTTGTGAGCGCCCCTCGCTCGGCGAGGCCGCCCCGGGCAGGCTCCCCATGGCCGGGACGTACAGCTCCACTTTGAAGACGCTGGAGGACTTGACCTTGGACTCCGGGTATGGGGCCGGGGACTCGTGCCGCTCGCTCAGCCTCTCGTCCTCCAAGTCCAACTCGCAGGCGCTCAACTCTTCGGCGCAGCAACACCGCGGGGCGGCCTGGTGGTGCTACTCCGGCTCCATGAATAGCCGCCACAACAGCTGGGACACGGTGAACACGGTGCTGCCCGAGGACCCCGAAGTGGCAGACCTCTTCTCGCGCTGCCCGCGCCTGCCCGAACTGGAGGAGTTCCCCTGGACCGAGGGAGACGTGGCCCGGGTCCTTCGCAAAGGTGCCAGCGGCCGGCGGCAGCCCCTGTTCTCCGCCGAAGCGGTCAGGCGCCTGGCGGGGCTGCTCCGCCGGGCGCTCATCCGGGTGGCCCGCGAGGCGCAGCGCCTGAGCGTGCTGCACGCCAAGTGCACCCGCTTCGAGGTGCAAAGCGCCGTGCGCCTGGTGCACAGCTGGGCACTGGCCGAGAGCTGCGCGCTGGCCGCGGTCAAGGCCCTGTCCCTATACAGCATGAGCGCGGGCGACGGGCTGCGCCGGGGCAAGTCGGCGCGCTGCGGCCTCACCTTCTCAGTGGGCCGCTTCTTTCGCTGGATGGTGGACACCCGCATCTCCGTGCGAATCCACGAGTACGCGGCCATCTCGCTCACCGCCTGCATGGAGAATCTGGTGGAAGAGATCCGGGCCAGGGTGCTCGCCAGCCAGAGCCCCGACGGCGGAGGGGCCGGAGGCGGGGACGTGTCCGCTGAGGCCCTGGAGATGGTCATCAACAATGACGCCGAGCTCTGGGGCGTCCTGCAGCCCTATGAGCATCTCATCTGCGGCAAGAACGCCAATGGTAAGCTCGCGGGCTCCGGGCCCGTGGACCGGGTTGGGGGGGGAGTCCAACCTGGGCTACGCAGGGGGTGAATTTCCTAGGACCAAGGAGATTCAAGACCTGAGAAAAAGCGTTTGGTCGTTGGGTAGAGGAGTTCATTAAGGAGTCTTTCCCGAGGTGGTTCTTTCGGCGACTGACTTTCGGAGGGCAAAGTAGTGGTTGATCTTCTGCTTCCTGTTCTGCGTCGTGTTGTCGCTGTTGGGGGCCATTCACTGATTGAACCTCTTGATGAAGCCATCCCTGAACCTCTCTTGGCGCGAAGCGGACTGCCTTGTGGCCCTCTGCCTTGATGGGTCTGTAGTTGGCCTCTTTCCCCGACCACTGGGTAGATCAACTACGGTTCGGTCCTAATTCTGTCGAGTACAGTAGCAGCAGCCAGAGGGTCTGGGCTGCGAAGTCTTGGCTAAGTGGGATGGAAGGAGGGGAAGTGGATGCCCGGGACCTGGCCCTGCCACCTTGAGCTTTGCTGGGTTGAAGGATGCCTTTCAGGGCCCTCTGGGGAAAGGTGGAGAGGTAGTGGTGGGTTCTTGACTCTGAGCCCAGGGTGATGGAACATGGTGACTTCTGAACCCCCTTCCCGGTAAAGGGAATCACATGCCAGTTCCCAGACCTGACTTTCCAAGCTGTCGCCAACCAAGTGAGCAATTAATTAAAACCCTATGTTGGTATTAAGTGCATGACCTTCTAGACTTTGCTGAAAGAAAGTATGACCCCATAGTCATCAACCAAGCTAGGGGGAACTGGGGTGGGGGATGGGCAGACAGCACTGTGTCAAGTGCCAGAAAGAAACCTTTGGGTAGTTGCCTTTCTCTGAAAGAGGACATAGCTTCAGTGCAGAGTGATAGGGAAGCAAAGCACTTGACCTTTTCACTAGAAAGGTTACGGTGTGACCTGGGTTCAACAGTAAACTGCCTACCAGACTCCAACTTCGGGAGTCAGCAAACCATCAGTTCTCTAGAATGATACTTTGGCTAAACATCCTTACAGTCTGATCGGAGGGCGATTTTAGGGGCTGCATTCAGTGGCAAGTAAGTGGTACAGAGGAAGAGGCCAGGGGGTATGGAAAAGGCATAAAGGGAGTCATATTTAAGTGTGGTTCTACATAATCGTAATAGCGAAAATCTTAAATTAGCACTCAACAGTGTGTCAGTCTCTGTTTCTAGCACTTTAATATATAAACTTAAGTAATCCCAGCCCCCCTATTAGGTAGGTACCTATAGTATTATCCCCATTAGATAGATGGGGAAACTGAGGTACCCAGCAGTCAAGTAATTAACCCAAGCTTACACGGATATTAAGTGACAAGAATTCGAACCCAGTCAGGCTCCAGAGGTCAAGCTTTTAGCCACCGGAGGAGAGGAAGCAGCTTTGTTTTCATTGATCCAATTTCCAAGGGGAGCGGTTGACAACTAAAGACTTCATTTTGAAGACAGTCTGTCTCTACCAGCATGGCTGACTTTGACTTTCTTGGGTTTTGTTTTTAATTCTGGCACAACTGAAAGGAGATGCCAGGAATGGCAAGAAGAGCACTTGCCTTTTAATTTTCCTCCTCTTAGGTCAGAGTTGAGGTCAGTCCAGAATCTCAGCTGATGATGTCACAGCTGATAATTGTGCTTTGCCCTGCAGGTTTGTGGCATCAGCAGGGGGAACACAGGCTCCAGGAGAGGAAGTGGAGGGCAGGGGGATTTCCATACGGTTGTCAGAGCCCAGGGGAAGCAGCCTGAACTTTTGGCTGAGGGGAGGCCCAGTCTGAACTCAAAGAAGGAAGACTCCTAGGAGAAAAAAACAAGGCCCTAAGGTGGATAATAGGTGACAAACAAACAAAACATGCCCTTCACACAGAACTGGTGCCCCTCAGGTTGAGAGGCTTCTCGGTTTTTCTAACTGTGAATTGAAGCTGTTAAGAGCAGCTGCCTCCTCGGGGCCCTCTGAAAATTCAGAATGTGAGAAGTGGCTAGAACACAGGTGTTTTCCGTGAACGGGCTTATTTCCTATCTAGGGTCATCACTCCTTGGGATTTTCTTTACAGGGTGGGGTTTTGACCCCGTGATTTGACCTCTTCCCCTCCATCCGACACCCCAAACAATCCTTCTTAAGCCATGGTAGTTGAGACGGCAGGGCTCTTGTGTGACAGACGACACATGTCCAGGATGCCCCGAGCAAGCGTGTCCCTCGACTCACTCCTCAGTCTCCAGGGAGCTCTCCAGTGAGACAGGTGACCATTTGCTTCCCCTGAGTAATATGGATGCTCATTTTTTATACATGAAAACCTGAGGGTGGCCCCAGGAAACAATAACCAGGCTCATTTATTAAGTCCCTTTAGACAAAGTGAAATGAATGTCTAGTAGAGAGGCAATGAATTACTTATGCCTGAGAGCTGACTTCAGAGGGAAGCACAAACTGCTTAGGAAGGAAGTGGAGAGAACCTAAACCTTTGTTGTACCAAAATAAGCCAAGGCCAGCAAGGTTACCATCTACACAGCTGAAGTCTAATTGGCAGATGGCCGCACATGGGAGAGTTGCTGGCTCACAGTCTTGTCTTGCAGGTCTTCCCTTCAAATTATATATTTATTGTTGTTATGCCTGCTAATTATACAGCAAGGGCACACGCATTTGAGTCAGGTATATAGGGCTCTTAAACTTTTAATGTCTTCCAGCTGGGAATTCAAGAACCCTAATCCATCTAGTCCAGTCCATTACTCAGAGTACTGGGCAAATATGGTTTTGCTCAACCCCAGATGGATGATAAAAGTTCTATGGTGTTTATAAAACATGATCTCAGCTTCATAGCTCACCACGAGTTATATCTCGCTTGCTCATTTGGTATCGATGTGCCTGTTCCCAGGGCAGTGTCATTAAGTGATGCTATCTTCGTGGCTTCCTTAAGAGAGGTAGAGAAACCACTTTAATAGAGTGGTATTTATAAACAGGGAGCTGGCAGAAAATAGAAGCTTCTCTCATCCACACCTCCCTTCTTCCCTCCCTCGCTCATTGTTGTATGTCAGTTTGATGCTGAGTATCGCTTGGGGTTTCTCACTGGCCATTTTTCTTACTAAATGTTCACGAATGTCCATGGCCTTGGAGATAATTTCCTTCCATTCGGAGATGCTAGGTTAAATGATAGGGTTTTGATGAGAATATTCCTACTCCAAAGCAGTAACCAGGATGTACATGAAAGGAGCTCCATCATAATGGTAAGGAGCGAAAACTTTGGAATCGCAGTAAGGATTTGAAGCTCACCTCTGCTATTTCTATGAGTGACCTGGGCCATATTTCTTAACCATTCTAAGCCTCAATTTTGTTATCTGTAAAATGGGGGATAATAACAGCACTTAACTCCTCAGGTTGGTGTGAGGACTGGATGATATCATAGATGTAAATATTGAATCACATAGTAAATGCTTAATAAATAGTTGTGGTTCATTCAACAAATATTTATTGACCACGGACCCTGCACCACTATTAAAAGTACTGTGGATTAATTGGGGGAGGGGGAGGGTCCTCCTCTCATGAAGTGAACTAATGGAGGAGACAAGGAAAAAGTGAACAAATAGGGATTTACTTTTAGCAGTAACTGTTATTAACAACCACCAAAAGCAAAGTAATGGGATAGTATGACTGGGACTAATTTAAATGATGGCCAAGGAAGGCCTTTCTGAAATTTCATTAGGAATAGATAATATATCAATACCGCTGCTGTCTAAGGATCTCAAAGGAAAAAAAAAAAAAGTGAGGACCTTTCTGAATTATTTGCTTATTTATCAGGTGAGGCAAATCCCAACAATCTCATTTGCAGCGGAGAAATGAAAGGGCTGCATCTAGAAAGCTCTTCTAGTTGTGGAACTCATTTAACACCGAGCTTCTAGGATGGGTTTCCGTCGTGATAATCAACTCCAGGAGCAAGGGTTAATTGAGCCACTAGTTGCTGTTTAATCAGTTTCCACACCTGCGTAGTTTGGGGAGGGGGAGCAGCTACCCTCCTTTTTAACTGTTTTATTGAAGCCAAGAGAGCTAGTAAAACTGAAACAAAGCAAGCTTGTGGAAACACAGACTTTTTTTTACTCCCCCTTGAATGCCTGAGAAATGCAGCCCAGCTTTAAGTTGTTAGAAGAACAAAGTGGGGTTGTTCGGCCTCCTCCAGGAGGTTTACCTGCCTCCACACCAGTGGAAGGGCCACCTTTCTGTGAATTTCCCCACACCCAGGGCAGGTTCCTGAGTCGTTTCCTGCGCGTGTCACCCCATCACTCTGTGGGCTCATGGGCATCCGTGCCTCCCCTGTGCCTCCCACGGGGTCTGGCACACAGCGACACTCCAGGAGTGGCAGTCAGACAAATGATTGATCCCACCATGCAAAATGTTTAATTCCAGAACTTCATTTGAAATCCTTTGACGCCCTCAGAAGACTCTTCCCCGCTTTCTACCGTGGTGGAGAAATTCAAGTTCTCGGTGAAGAGAGGCAGCATTTTGGAGGGTACCCAAACCATGGGGACATCATTCAATCTTTTGATCCTCTAATCATGAGCAGGGTTCCCTACACTGTGATGAGTCAGTGTAAATAAGGATTTCGCGTCACAGGGGCTTCCTTCAGTGTGCAGCACCCACAGTGGGGGTTTCACAGCAGCCGTCTAACTGGCCACAGACAGATCCACAGGAAGACCGAGTTCAAAGAGGCACTCAGTTCCCCTAAGAATAGCAATACCAATCCCATCTTGCCTGCAGAGCTGCCCTAGAGGGCTGTCTGTGGATGGCTATTGCTCAAAGGGCTTCCCGGATGGCTCAGTGGTAAAGCACCCACCTGCTAATGCAGGAGACCCAGGTTCGATCCCTGGATCAGGAAGATCCCCTGGAGAAGGAAATGGCGACCCCATTCAGTATGCTTGCCTGGAGAATCCCATGGACAGAGGAGCCTGGTGGGCTATAGGCTATGGGGTCACAAAGAATCGTTCACAACTGAGTGAGCATAGCGCAGCACTGCTCAGAAGAGGTTGCTTCTGTGTTGCACCTCATCTGCCTCCAGTCTGAGGATGGCACTAAGGCATTCAACTACCTCCTCATCCAGGGATGCATGGACAATGTCTCAGGTCTGAAATAAGCCAGGGACACTGGGCTGCAAATCCTCAGGCTGGTCCTTACCCCATTTCCCCATCAGTACCTGTCCTTCCCCCAGCTGGGGCTGTGGGCGAGTGCTCTGTCTCTGTTGCCACACTCCTCCAGCTGTAATAACAGGCCTGACCTCTGCACAGCTCAGAAACCTTTTCATCTGGGATCTTGCCCACTGCCTATAAAAACCCATCGAGTGGGATGCTCTTTCACAGGAGGGTCTCTGGGAACACAGGATTCACAGCTTGGTGACGGCTGAGCCAGGGCCAAGCCCCATGTCACTCACGCCCTAGGCCTGTGAAGAGTCCCAGAAACAAAGGTAGAGAGGGACAGGGCAGTATTTGCCCCTCTGCCAGTGGAGGCGAGGGTCAGACTCACAGACTCAGTGGTCCCTATCGTAGATCTTGCTTGTTAATGGCCTGCTGTGTCCAGGCACTTTACATCCTTTAGGCCAGAGAATCTTCACAACCAAGGTGAAAACCAGGCATCAAGGCCCAAGAATGGATCTCCCTCCAGAAGATGTGTTATGCTGTTTAAACGCTGCTTGCTGGTGGGCCCAGAGTGTCCCGCAGGTGGCATCTATTTTAAGGCGCCTTTATTGCTACTCCTGAGGGGCAGGGAACTCTGCTGCCCAGGGAGGGCTTTACAAGTGTCAGCTGCTGAGTGATCAACAAGTTTAGCCGAATGGAAAAGCTGCTGCCTCCATCTTCCAAGAGCAGGCAGAGCCAGCTTGGAGGAGGACACCCAGCGGGAGAGAACCCAAAGGGAGCCCATGTTTAGGCCACTGGCCTCAGGACACGCAACTCATTTGCTCTGGAGCCGGCAGAAAGTCTTCTGTGAAGGGGCCTTTGATTTCCTCTGAGTCCCCTACAGTGTTGGGCCGTTGGTGAAACGTCAGAGCCGGGAGCACAGGGAGAGAAGGAATCGGCGTAGCAAGCGCGGAGATGCTCCGGCTTTGAAGTCTGAGCTGGGTCCCAAATTGCCTTGCCTCTTACCAGGGCCTGGAGCAAGTCACTTCAAGTCCCCGACTATAAAGCGTGGGGCCGGCTCTCATCCACAGGCGGTTATGCCCCGTGAATACTCACTGCTCCCAGGACGTCAGAGCTGACGCTGGGTTGAGCATTGAGAACTTGCCCAGGGTGGGGCGGCCTGGGTGTCATTCCTGGCTCCCTCCCTTGTGAGTTGCGTGATCCCAGGCAGGGTCACTGCTATGCTTTGGTTTCTTCCTCCATAACAGGATTTGGACCGCATCGCTTTTTTTTTTTTTTTTTTTTAATTTTGGCCTCACTGAATCTTGGTTGTGGTGCACGAGCTTTTCTCTAGTTGCCACACGTGGGGGTTTCTCTAGTTGTGACACAAGGGCTTTGTTACTGTGCAACATTTGGGATCTTTGTTCCCCAACCAGGGATCAAGCCTGCATACCCTGCCTTGGGAGGCGGATTCTTAACTGCTGGACCACCAGGGAAGTCCCTGGACTGGGTACATTGTGTTGCAGGGCTGTCTTGTGCCCTGAAGTATACTTAGCAGCATCCCAGCCCCCACCCACTAGATGCCAAGTAGCATCCTCCCTGCCCCACTCTCCCCACCCCAGCTGGCCAGTTGTGACAATCAAAAATGTCTCTAGACACTGACAGATGTCTGTTAGGGGGTGCAGAATTGCCCCTGGTTGAGAAATACTGCTCTGTAGTAGAGCTGAAAAGAGTACACAACTCGTAGGATGTTTGGGAGGATTTACTAAAGGTCTCTGCAAGGGACTTTGCACTGGGCCTGCACATAAAATAATCATTCTAATCACTGTTACATTTTTTTGCAAACTGTATTGCATGCACCCGTCGAGTTCACTTTTTGCCGAAGTGGACATTGGTAGTGCAGGGGAGGACCGTGACCCAAATCCCAGGGTGACGAGGATGAGTCACACAGCTTTCCTGGGTGACTAATTGGGAGGAGGAAGTCACGGAATCTGGAAAAGGCACCTTTGCACCCTGCTTGGTTATGGCTCCTCTTGGCCTCAAGATGAAGAGGGCTGGCAGTGAGAGCCGACCCTCCTTCCTGAGCTCCAGGCTGACCCTGCCGGAGGACAGTGATGGCGCAGGCTCAAAGCTGCGCGCGTTCTGCTGGGGAGTCACTCTGCTGTGCGCGCATTCTGCTGGGGAGTCACTCTGCTGTGTCTGGGACCCCGCCTCGTGCAGCTGCCAAGCCCTGAGCCACAGGACAGCAGGTGTTTTGTGTTTGCCGGCCTGTCATGTAAACATACTTTGTGGTCTTCTTGCTTGTTTTAAAAAAGGCCTAAATGGTTTTGCAACTTTGGCGGTAGGCTTGGAGCAGCTTCCCGAATTGGGAGGAGAAGCTTCAGAAACACCACCCGAGTAAGCCTGAGGAATGCCACGCCGGCCTCGTTAATCAGCTGCTTGCCGAGCGCCAGCTACATCCAAGGCCACGGAGACAGATGGGAGGAGGACGGGAATGGATCTTGCCCATCAAGAAGTTTAGAATCTAGTAGAGATGGCAAGGGGCTTCCCTGGTGGTCCATACGGTAAAGAATCCTCCTGCAATGCAGGAGACCTGGGTTCGTCCCTTGGGTTGAGAAGATCCCCTGGAGAAGGGTATGGCTACCCACTCCAGTTTCCCTGCCTGGGAAATCCCAGGGACAGGGGAGCCTAGCAGGTTACAGCCCATGGGGTCGCAAAGAGTCAGGCATGACAGAGTGACCATGCACACACGCCGGGAAAGCAAAGCATGTCTATGGATCCTTCCAAGGATGTTTAGGGTCCTTACATTCAAATGACAGGTGATGCTAAAGCCACATCTTCCCCACTTCCCATTAGGGGTGTTTTTCATAAGCCATTTTACTTAATCCTCCCAAGCCACTCTGTAAGACAGATATACTGTCCACCCCATAGATGGGGACCTTGAAGCTTTGGGTGACTGCAGAGCTCAAAGGGGAGAGGTGAGCCCTGGCTGGGTGGGAGGGAGGGAGTCGGGGCTGCTTTGTGGAGGATGTAGCATGTGGTCCAGGGGCACTTGGGCGGGCCGGGCTGTGATGGGGAAGGGGAAGTGGTGCTGAGAGCATGCAGGCTTCCAGGCAGAGGGAACAGTGTGAGCAAAGACCTGGAAGCCAGTGTGTGTGTGTTGGAAAAGTGACCCTCTTTGGCTGGAAGGTTCAGACGCATGACGAGGAGGAGCAGGGCAGATAACACAGCAGAGAGGAAAACTTTCCCACATCTTCTATCCAGATGTTAAGGAGCCTGCCAGAGCTCAGGAAGAGAGTTTTCCAAAACTCATTTTTATAATTCAGAAATGGAGTGTGTCTGCTCCCCAGCGCATCGTAACCACAGCCTCAGACCTCCCATTACCCTTCTTGTTGATTGAAAGCTTGACCTCAGAAATGCCCCCCGGCCTCTGTCCTAAGACTACAAGTAAGGAAAGAAGATGTTTACCCCAGCAGACCTGGTCTGAGAGGGCCTGAAGAGCAAGGCTGCCATCAACTTTACTTCCCTCATGCAATTTGACTTCTGACCTGGCATTTCTTGCAAGGCCCTGAATGTAGCATTTCAAGCCAAAGCAGTCCCAATAGGGAATGAAGATTGGGGCTGGCACACCTGTTAAATGAGGCTGTTGGCCTGACTCTTGCCAAGGCAGGATTCTCAAACATAGAGGCAGAGAGGGACAGAAAACAGGATAAGAGGGTCCCAGAACTTTAGATTTGTGCTTGGTATGTTCAGCTTCCAGATTGGAGCATATCATTTTGAAAACAACAGCTCAATTCTGAGAGATTTAGTCACCTTCTCATTCTTGCTGAAGGTGTTTCCAGAGCACTGATAATCAAGATTTCAGTCCTGTTAACTGTTTGATACTGTAGAAACCACCTTCGAGCTCAGTGCCACCTGGACTGAACTCCTAGAGTCCACCTGAAGTCCTCTGACAGTAGTGAAATGAGATAGATCAATGGCTTAGCCCATGACTCGGGTGTTAGACCTTTTCCTGACCCCAGTGTTACAAAGGAATTTGTCACTTGAAAGAGAATTCTCTTGAATATTTTGCGCACTCTCTCTGTGTATATATATATATACATACACACAATATATATATATACACACACACATACAATCATTTATGGTTAATGGTTTTAGTCCATTGTTTTCTAAAATTGAGTTAGGCAAGAGGTTAGGGGTAGGGGGTGGTCAGTTTCATGATGAAAAAATTACATAGGAGAGCTGAATTTGGAAGTACCAGAGGTAGAAGGTTAGGGGTGGGGAGAGATTAAAGAGGACCACGAGGAGAGTGAAACAGGTCTTTTAGTGCATGAAAATTGTCCCTAAAATTGAGGCAGCAAAGTTTTGTTGAAATTTTTACAACTTTTCTCCTGTGTCTTTTAAGATAGTGAAAGCATTATTTGCAGTGAGAGCTGTTCATGAACACACGTTTCACAGACCAAGCAAGTGTATACGCACAAGCATTGTGGACCATCCGGTTCAGAGAGTGAAGGCTGTGGATCCAGAATATTCTGGGTTGGAGCTTGGCCTCTCCATGACCTGGAGTGAATCACTCCATCTTCTTGGCTCTCTGTTACTTATCTGTGGCCTGAAGAGGTTGGACTAGATTCTCCAAGGGCCCCTCTGTCTCCGACAATGTTTCTAGACCCCACGTGGATATTGTGAAGTCACTTTCCTAAGGTCGAGCCCTGTAATTAGTATCCTTGGAAAAGAAATGGCCCGGGATGAGGCTGGCCAAGCTCTCGAAAAGACGGCCCGGGTAGTAGGACCAAACACCATCCTTTGTATATTAGGATTAACTGTGATTACTCTGCTTAGAGTTTTCTTCCCCCACTTTCTTCAGAAGGTGAGTTCTGTCTACTCTTGGCTGACCCACCCCTCCAGCGCTCGGCAGCTGCGTCCAGGTCCTGGCTGGCCTGCTGGGTGGTGGGATCAGCCCCGAGGTGACTTCATGCAGCTGGTGTCTGCAGCCTGCCTACCCGGCCTCAGATATTTATAGCAGGGAGCAGCTAGGGAAAAAAAATTAAATATGGTACACCCTTCTTTATACTGTGTGGGACAGAGACAGGCATTGTGAGGAATTTAGAAGGCAGGGCAGTATAATCCAGCAAGATATTTTTAAATGCTGTTTGTTGCCGTTGGCAGGGCCGGTTCTTCAAAGGCAGGGAAAGTGAGAGTAAGTGAGGATGACAGGCTGCCAGGAATTCTGAAATTGAGACGGGCAGCTCGGCAGCCCAAGGGGTACGGGTTCTGAACCCCAATTTCCTTCAGTCGCAGAGTTTGAGCAGGGCTTGGGGAGGTCCCCACCAGAGCCGGGTGAGCGGGGCGGCTTGTCCCTCTCCCCACCCCGGCCCGTCTACTCTATGAATTCCCAAGTTCAAGGTGAATCAAATGTGCTGGAGAAGCAGCAGTCATGACTGAAAAAAAGTGGCTCCTGTGAAAAGAGAGACCCGGTGCTGCTGCTTTAACTCATTTCAGCAGCCGGGAAAACACGTTGTATGTGGGGACACCATTTGGAAGCAAGTTGCTCACAGCTGTTCTCCTGGATGTGCGATCTCTCCAGGACAAGCCAGGCAGGCCAGGGCTGTGCCGAGACCCAGTTCAGTAGCAGGTGAGAGGGCCTCCGGGGTAGAGCTACCCCTGGAAAGATGACAGAGACGCCCCACCCCCCTGCCGCCACCACCTGTCCCACGGATGCTTGTAACTATCCTGGGAGAAGCTGCAATGGTTTCTACCGTGTTGGTCTTGCAGGACACAGGGTGGTTACGGTGGGAGGGTCTGGGGATTGGGATCCAGGAAGACGCTAAGAGTTCGGTTTCGAGTGCATCAACTTTTTTGTTCAGCATGTATGTATTGAGGATTTCCTGTGTGCAGTGTTAGAACAAATGAATATGAGAGACTCGAAGGAGGGGAGGGTGCAGGCCCAGAGGATCATGAGGAGGAAGAAAGCCTGCTGGAGGAGACCCAGTGAGGCCTGCCAGGCTGGGAAAGGCAGTTCTGGGCCGAGGGAGCAGCAAGTGTGGGGTGAGGCCCTGGAGGCCAGGGGACACGTGACAGGAGCTGGGTATATACGTATTAAGGAGATGTGATCAGAGATGGGAGGGAGGGAGTGGTCAGCCAGGTAGGGCCTTGGAGGCCACTGCGTGGCACCTTGGCTTCCAATTCTAAGTCTGCTGGGAGCCCCTGGAGGGGCCGAGGCCCAGGAATGACATGGTCTGATGTATATTTTAACAAGATCACGCTCTCTGCCATGTTGGAAATGAACTGGAGCATCAAGCAGGGGCGCAGCATGACTGCTCAGGACCCTTTGGTGGTGATCCAGGTGAGAGGATGGTGGCTTGGGTGTCAGTGGAGGAGGTTATTGATGTATGTTTTGTTTGTTTGTTTAAGATGTTTTTCATGTGGGCCGTTTTCAAAGTCTGTATTGAATTTGTTTCGATACTGCTTCTGTTTTATGTTTTGGGTGTTTGGCTGCAAGGCATGCGGGATCCTAGCTCCCTGACCAGGGACTGAACCCGCACCGCCTGTATTGGAAGGCGAAGTCTTAACCCTCGGACCTCCAGGGAAGTCCCTAGTGGTGCATTTTGAAGTCCGAGCCAGCGGGACTTGCCAATAGCTTGGATGTGAGGGATGAGTGAGGAATCCGTGTGACCCCCAAGGTGTATGGTCTGAGCAACTGAAAGGAGAGAGTGGCCGTGGATTGAAAGGGGAGCAGCTCTATACGGAAAAAGCAGGGCTGAGCCAGAGACCCAGGTGTGGTTTTGGTTGCTTGTCTCAAACTTGATACAGAGAGAGATCAAGCAGGAGGGTGGCCGCCTGTCCCCTTGACTGGGAGGAAAGGCCACGGCAAACATCTATAGTCACTGTGGATTGACTCGCTGCCCTCCTTTGCCTTCCCGGAGGATAGGCACTGCGCAGCAGGGCCGGTTAGGACGTCAGGCAGTGCAGATTTAATTTTCAGTCTTATCATTCTTTGGTTGATGGCTTTAAGAGCCCCCCTAAATTTTGTCTTCTAGCGTCTTCACAGGCAGCCAGCAGCCTTTAATGAAGATCGTCAGATCCATTGTTTCCTGTCATTAGTGTGAAGTCTGTTTAATTAGGCCCAGTTGTTCTATGGATTGTTGTGACTTTGAACATGTGTCCTTCGGTTCTGGGAAAGCGAGTTTCCATTTCCAAGCAGCTTTGGATTCCTGGAGGTCAAGTCTGGGTCAGAAATTTAGCCGGAAAGAGAATCACTGGGGGTGATTTGAGAGGGCACAGGGGCCCAGAGGGGTCTCAGAAAGACCTTGGGAGTAACCAGGTGTCAGTGAGATGACTTGACCCCTGCTGCTCAGGTGACATCGGTGGCTAAGAGATGGAATCTGAGAGTCACCATTGCCTGATAGCCAACTGGTTACTTCGTCTCTGAACCTCAGTCTTCCTCTTCTGTTTAATGGGTATACCATGGTTCCTAACTTAGAGTTGTTTCAGGGACTCTTAACCCTGGATTCACACTAGAATCACCTGAAGAGCTTTTAATAAGAAAAAGTGTGTGTGTGTGTGAAGGCCCCATCTCCAGAAATTCTGACATAAATGATCTGGAATAGGAACCAGACTGTGTGGGTGGTAGTTCTTGGGAGAGTCTGATGCTCTATGAGCACTCAGACATTACCTATTATTCGTGGTAAAACAAAATCATTGTTCTAGAGCATTCGAGTCTGCCCCACCCAGGATGGTGACTTCCCTTCACTTCCCAGCCATGCTGATTTGGCTTGCTCCTCTGGCGGGATCACCAAAACACACCCAAGAGAAGCTTGAGCTGTGAGGTCCGCATGAAAAGAGCACGGTTAGATCTAGAATGGCAGTGGCACCATGTAATGACGTTACCCAGCCCGCTGCTGAAAGAGGGAGATTAATCCCATCTTTCAGAGGAGGAAACCAAGGCTCAGGGAATTTCAGTCTCTTGTTCAAAGTCATACAGCTAATGACAGGTAGGAACGATAATCAAACGCCAGCATCCTCACCCCTGATTCCCCACTCAGTCACACCCTGTTGCCTCCCAACCCAGAGAAGCTGAGAAACTCAATGCTCAGCTCCGATCTCCAGCACATGCCTGCTACGTGTTGAGCCTTTACAAAGTCCCAGCCCTTGCCACATGCTTCACGTGTATGGTGTTGAGTAGTCTATGATTGCCCAGTGAGGTTTGTAGTCTTCTTAATCTCATTTGGGGCTTCCCTGGTGGCTCAGAGGTTAAAGCGTCTGCCTGCAATGCGGGAGACCTGGGTTCGATCCCTGGGTCGGAAAGATCCCCTGGAGAAGGAAATGGCAACCCACTCCAGTATTCTTGCCTAGAGAATCCCATGGACGGAGGAGTCTAGTGGGCTACAGTCCATGGGGTCGCAAAGAGTTGGACACGACTGAGCAACTTCACTTCACTTCACTAATCTCATTTGACAGCTGAAGAGACTGGGGCTCAGAGAGGTCAAGATAGCATAGCTGGCAGATCAGCTGGGCTCGGAGGTCTTCATTCACCAGACTGCCTCTGTCCTCAGCGGCAGCCCGGGTAGGGGTGAAGCACATGCAGAGATTTCCTGAGCCAAGAAATGAATGGGTTGGTCCACGAGGGCTAGAGGAAAAGCATCCCTCATGGCTTCCGAAGGACCGAGCCATTTAGGTGCCTTAAAATAGCAACATCGCTCAGAGGGGTGACCAGCCTGACCCGCCTGAGGGCTGTGGTGGAGATACTTGTTTCTCTGGGAGTTTAAAGCCATATTCTGCGAGGCACGGTACTTCTCTTCTGTTGCTGTGAATGAAATAACCTCTGAGAGATTGTGTGGGTTGCTTAAAATAGTTTCAGAGGAAGAGAGTTTGGAAGCGGTTAGCTTCTCAAGTCTATTTCCTCCTGATTTATGACACCTTAGAGAGTGCTGGGCCTCTTCTTGTTTACCCTCTGGTTTTTTCTTTCTACCATATTTTAGCTCTTGTGTCATCATAAGATGAAAGAGTTTGTCACCCAAAAAAGTGACAACCTTTCCTAAGTAATTTAATTAGAGGCTCAATACAGGTTTTTTTTTTTCTTTTAAAAGGAAAAAAATAAAAAATGAGGCGAGGCCATTTGTTTTCCAGTCCGTCATTTCTCTCTTCCAGCTGCAGAGGTTCCAAAATCATAGCGATGATGTTTATTCTGGGGCAGGAAGAATTTGTTTTATTCCTTCACACTAAGGTCTGCCCTGGGAAGCGCATGTTTTCTTACAGTCTTCCCAGCGTGGGGGCCAGGACACCTGACATACTGAGAGGGAGAGGAATTGCTCTACTCAACACAGCAGCCAGTAGACTTGTGAAGCTATTGAAATTTAATAAAATTCAATATGGTTAAAACATCGTGCACGTGACATTTCCAGTGATCACTGGTCATGGGAGGCAGGTGGCTATCGGATTAGACAAAGCAGGTATGGACCATCTCCATCACCGCAGACATTCCATGGGGCATGTGGCCACCAAAGTGGCCATTGGTTGGTCACTTGCGGCCAGCTGAGTTTTTACAGGTCTCAAAATTTTTACCATTATCCAGCCTCTCTGAAGCCATCTGTGTGCAGAAACAAGATTCATAGATGTGGAGAGTAAGGCCATGGAGTTGTGTGGCTCTAACCTCTAGACCCTTGACCACAGGGTCAGCTTTTATGATTTCCAAGCTGCCTGGCCTGGAGCAAGTTAGCCTCTGAAGTTATCACTGTCCCTTATCAGTGAACTGGTGATCTTAAAGTACCCTGTAGGGGTTTTGTGAGGGTTAAACAAAATTAAAAAGTACACATACAACCCTTAGCAGAATGCTTGACACATGGTAACAACTTACATGTGTTACAAAGTTGTTCATAGGTTTTCTCATTTGAGTCGTTGTTGTCATTTTCAACGACTCAAATGAGTTGTTGACTTCCCTGGTGGCTCAGATGGTAAAGCGACTGCCTACAGTGCCGAAGACCCGGGTTCAATCCCTGAGTCAGGAAGATCCCCTGGAGAAGGAAATGGCAACCCACTCCAGTATTCTTGCCTGAAAAATCCCATGGACGGAGGAGCCTGGTAGGCTACAGTCCATGAGGTCCCAAAGAGTCGGACACAACTGAGCGACTTCACTGTTATTTTCAAGACAACGAAACAGGCTTGGGGGAACACTATTGCTGCTGGCCCTGCTGGTGCTCCTAGTACCAAGCAGTGGGACTTGAACTTGAGGTCTGCTTTTTCTCCTCCAAGTCTCTTCTTTGCTCCAGGGCTGGTTGGGTAACCCTTTGTCATCAGTCAGAAGAGGTCTGTCTGAACTAGAACCTCTCATTCAGGAACTGCCTATTCCTTCTACCATTTGAGGTGAGCTCTTTTCAGAGGTGTTTTGCCTAAAGCCCACCCGTCATGTCCACTTGGAGAACTGCCACCAGGTGAGCTCCTCCCAGAGTCTTTGGCTTCTTGGAGGTTGACGTTTATCCAAGAGATTAAGGCTGTTAGTGCTCTACCTGCCCTGTGGTCCTTTTGTGCCCTTTGCTATATGAGGACTGGGCCTGAGAGAGCCCTCAGTGGAATTCTGGCCGAGGATGACTTTGAAAGGAACATCCCCTGTAAAGAGTAGGACCAGGAGAGGCCTCTCCGATGTGATGAATAGAACGGGTCTGAGAGGATGTTTGCTCACCTCTGAAGCCTGGGTTCAACCCCTGACTCTACTACTCACTTGCGCAAATCATATAGTGTTGGGACCAGATGTCTTTCCATGATGTACTTTTTACTGCTCCCAGCCCTTTGCTTGGGGGTGATGAGAAAGTCATTCTTGTTTTTCAAAGAAGCCCTGTTAATTATAGTACAGGCCTGTGCATAGCATATTCCCTACAATATAGCCCGTTAGTTAACCTTTCTGCACCTCAGTTTCTGCATCCTTAAAATGGGAACAGTGTACGAGTTTACCTGGCATGGTGGTGGTGAGGATAAAGCACCTAGCCTGGTGCCTGACACTGTGCGACCTCCAGGTGCCACGGCCGATGCCGCCCATCGCCATCTCTGCCGTCCTCATCCTCGTTGAGTCCAGGCAGTGGCATTTGGTGTGCTTTCACTTTAAGGGGCTGTTCGCATTTTCTGCTTGAGGGCGTATTAGCTGTCTACTCTGAAGTGGTCTTTAGGTGAATCTTAGCTCTTTGAGTGTCTTAAGTTAAATTTGCATACCATGGGTCTCTTTGTGGTCTTTTTCTCTTTGTATTTTTCTCACTCCCTTCTTGCCTCCCTCCTTTCCTTGTCTGTCTGTCTGTCTGTCTTTCAGATGGTAGGGGTAAACAGCATGACTCTGCAATTGTCATTTCTGTACCTCAGCTGCTACCCAGCAGCCTGCTTCCTTACTGCTGGTGGTATGACCAGCACCACCAGCCAACCGGTATAATCTGAGAGAAGTGGATTCTTTCTATAGGATTAATTTGTGGTGTGAAATGCCCAGGGAGTTATGCAATTACCACTCATTTGCCCACATCCAGCATGTGCTAAATCTGCCTCTTGTAACAAAATCCAAATGGCTTGGAACCGTATGTGGGGAATCGAGTAATTTTCATCACAATTGTTACAAGAGATGGGTTTAAAATCAGGGGGATCCAGATGCCACTAGCCACGGTGACATCCCTGCTTTCCTTCTGCTCATGGCTCTACTGGGGGAGGCACCACTCTCAACCGGAAGCTTCCAAGGGAAGGAAGTTGGGGGCCAGGATATTACATCACTGTGTTGACATTTCTTTAACATGGGCCCCATCGTGGGCCCTCCCAGGCTGACCGAACCCTTGTCCTTTGTGTGACTTCCAGGCACTGATAGATCACCTCTGGTTAATGGCTAACTCAGACTCTTCTTGGCAAATAGTGGCCTTGTTTGTTATCTGTACTGTGATGTCTTCCACTGTCCACTTAGTCACTCATTTGTGTCTGACTCTTTACGATCCCATGGCCTATGGCCTGCCAAGCTCCTATGGCCATGGAATTCTCCAGGCAAGAATACTGGAGAGGGTTGCCATGCCTCCTCCAGGGGTTTTTGCTGGCTCAGGGACTGAACCTGTGTCTCCTGCATCTCCTGCATTGCAGGCAGATTCTTTACCGCTGAGTCACCAAGAAAAGCCCTCCATTAGTACTGGGGCCCCTCAAACCTCAAAAGAACCCAGTGGGGTGTGTGTACATGTGTGTAAAGCACGAGTCCACACATGCTCCCCTCCTTCCTAAGATACAGAAACCACTTAAATCAGTCATTTCCAGGCCTGGCTTATTGCTGAAATACTTTAAAAATTCACCTGGAACCCACCTTGGATGTATTAAGTAAAAATCTCTAAAAGTGGGACCAGGATGTCTGTGTTTTTAAGATGCGCCTCAGGTGAATCCCATCTTCTGTCACTTAGACTTGGGTTTTGCCTTCGAGGCTCCTTTAAGAACATCCAGTGGGCAAATGGCAACCTGAGCAACAGACTGAGCAGCTAAACAACAACAGCAGCAACTGGGCCAAAGCTCCCTTAGAGCTGGCAAGTGAGGCTGCTCCTCTGGGAGCAGTGGGATGGAGATTTAGGTCCCTGAGCAGGAGGAGGTGGGGAAGGGTGTTGCCTTGGAAAAGAGAGCCAACAGTTGTGGGATACCATCTTGTTTAATCATTATCAACTGAGCTGTGAGGTGATGGAGATAAGAACACAGGCTAATAGTCATCTTAAGCTGATATTTATTTATCTTTGGCTATGAGACAGGACAATTCTAAATGATTTGCCTGGATTATCTCATGCAATCCCTACAATAGCCTAAAGGTGTAGGTTCTATTACTTATTTCCACTCTACAGATAAGGAAAACTGAGGCCTGGAGACAGTTTACATGACTTGGGCTTCCCTCTTTGGTAGCTCAGTTGGTAGAATCTGCTGCCATGCAGGAGTCCACCTGCAATGCAGGAGACCCGAATTCGATTCCTGCGTCTGGAAGATCCCCTGGAGAAGGAAATGGCAACACACTCCAGTTTTCTTGCCTGGATGATTCCATGGACAGAGGAGCCTGGTAGGCTGCAGTCCATGGCTACAGTTGCAAAGAGTCGGACATGATTGAGAAACTTTCAATTCACTTCACTTGACTTCCAGGGTCACACACAGCATGTGACAGAACTGGAGGTTGAGGTTAGTGTGACCAGACCTCAGAGCCTATAATTTCCATTTCTGAAAGCTGGCTAGAGTTTTAAACATAATCCTTAGGTTATTGAGAGTATATCGAATAAGAATCTTATAAGTAGAATGTCAGGTTTTCCATAGGGATTCTCTGTGCCATCTCTTTAAGACCCTGTCCTTTGGCCTTGCTAGCCCTGGTTTTCAGAGGTTGGTCATCAGCTGCCACCCCCTCCCCGCCACTCCCCCACCCCCATTTCCTTCTTCCCTACTTGGCCCCTGCATGCAGCTCTTTTGGGAAGGCGGCCTGGGGTCAGGGCCTGCCTCCATAGACAAGTCAGTCAGGTCTGGGTGTGCCATACTTACCACCCAGATGCAGACTCAGCACAGGCCCCTCTTTGCCAGCATCCTTCCTAGTCACTTGTACTCAGATGGCCATCCTCCTGTCTAGACTGAGAAGCATACAGCTTTGTGATTGAGGGCTTGGATGTACAGCTGGGCCGCCTGGATTCAAATCCTAGATCCACTGCTTCCTTGACAAATTGCTTCACATCTCTTTGCCTCAGTTTACTTGTCTGTAAAATGGAAATAATACTACCTACCTCGTGTGATAGGTGCAGGAATTAAAGGAATTCTACCTTCTAAGATGCCTGAAATCAGTGCCTGGCATGGAAGTGCCCAGTGCAGTGGCCATTATAATGCTGATGGCAGTGACTGTTTGGGTGAGACGTCTTTGGTGCCCCTTTCTGTACTGTGATGGGGAGCCCGCTCACCCATGAGCACATGCTGAGCATTATGGTGGAAAGATCAAGGGCTTGGGAGACAAATCTGGGTTTAATCTCAACTAAGCTGATTTTTTTTTTTTAATGTGAAGCCCCTCTTCCTGTTTATTTTGCTTTTTAATCTATAAAGTAGAGACTACAGTAGCTGCCTTGTGCTGTTGTAAAGGTGAAATGCAAAAATGTAAGCAAAGCTTCTGACAAGGTGCATGGGCTTAGCTGACAATAGGGGGAAACTCGGAGCTGAATGAACCTTAGAAATATAATAAGTGAAGATAAAAATTAGCCTCAAAAGATTACATACAGTCCGGTACACGTTTTACAAAGTTAAATTTTTAAAATGTAGTGGAGAAGGTCATCACAGCTATATAAATACTGCATAAAGCAGAAGTTGGTGCGTGCATACTTAGTCACTTCTGTCATGCCAGGCTCTTTGAGACGCTGTGGACTGTAGCCTGCTACATCCTCTGTCCATGGGATTCTCCAGGCAAGAATACTGGAGTGGGTTGCCATTCCCTCCTCCAGGGGATCTACATGACCCAGAGTGCAAACCTGCGGCTCCTGTGAGCCACCGGGGAAGCCCCAAAGGAGGAAGTGAGGAATGGAAAACACAGGTGATAGAATGATGGTCACACTGGGTCTAGAGAAGGAAAGGGATGAACTGATGGTGAGGGGGAGGGAAGCGATTGTTAAGGCTCTAGCTTTTGTTTTAGAGGTGAATTCACATTATTGTACCTCACTAAAAATGGTCATGAGCCAAGCATTAGAATACACTCAATTTGTGTAACTGAGGCTAAAATAATAGTGGGTTCTCAATAGGTGGTAACTATTATCCTGACCCTGTGAAGCACCTCATGGCACAGACCACCATTAATACCACCTGAGATTGCCTGTCATCTGTGCAAAATACCCCGAGAACCATGCTTTTCCGCCTCCAGCCACAGTGGCTTCCACATGGTGACACGGAACAGAGTGGGTATTTAAGCTGCCTTGCTTCTTAGGTTTTCTGGGCCGGTCTTGGACATGAGCTCCCATGTGTGTCTAAAGCAGCTGGACAAAGACAGGTTTGTTTCTGCCCATGCTATGCTAGATACAGAGGCTTTCACTGGAACCACTTGAGCACTCATGCTAGCCAGGAGATTTTCTTTCCGAGGGAAGGAAATGTTTGGGTTGGACCTCATGGTATTTGCCTTGGTATGATCTGAGACCTCTCTGCTTCCATTGCCACCCCTGAGCATCATGACCTTTGCCTGTGGCTTTTCTTTGCCTGTGGCTCCCTCTCTTAAGGGAAAGGGGAAGCATTGTCGGGGGGGCTTGTGAGACACCCCAGTCATGTGCTTGTAAGTCCCTGGCCTCTGGGCATTAAAGATCCTACGTCTTACCCCTCTCCTCTGAATCTGTGAAAGTGGAGGAGATGAGAGCGTAGGCTTTGGAGGTAAAGACACCTGGCTTCAATGTGGGGATCTTCACTGTGTGATTTGAGATTGAGGCATTCTGTTTTTCTCCCTAGTTTTAAATGGAGGTACATGAAGGGTAGAATCTTAGTGTACAATTTGATGAAATCTTTGCCAGGCACACACCTGTGTAGCCCATTCCAGGTCAAGATCAAGATTCAAGATGCTCCCACCCCAGGAGGTGCCTCTGGGACTCTTCCCTGTCAGTTTCTATTCCCTTCCCCGTAAGTATCCATTATTTGGACTTTTGTCACCATCCATGAGCTTGCCTGTTCTTGAACTTCTGGGGGGCTATGTACGTTAAGAAATCTTTCTGAGCCCCAGCTCAGTCTCTTCATTTTTAAAACTGAAATTGTAGAATTTGTGTTGTTGTTTTGAGTTTAAAGAATTAAATGAGGCAACATGTGTAAAGCCATTAGTGAAACATTTGTAAAACAGTGGACAGTCAGGTAGAGCTGGTGATGGTGGATTATTGTGTGGCTGACTTAAGCCTTTGCCTGTTCTTCACCCAGGGACATAGGCCCTTCCCTGGGTCTCACTGCAATTCCCGTGCTCCTTCTGCCCTCTGATCCATCACACCCTGGGACCACCCCCCACCCCCCCCCAACACACTTCTGAGATTGTGCCCTCTGCAGCTTTCAGCATTTCATAGTAAAACAAGTCCTTCTCGCTTAATAAGCAGAGGAAATGGGCAAGAAAGGGGAGTTCTGCTGCTTCTGCCTCTTTTTAAAAGAGGGTCTGTTTGCTCTATTAGCAAAATCAACAGAGGTGTTACTGGCAAGGGCTGCACTGGACAGATGTCCTTGGGTCCCCGGATGCCAGGCTCACCCAAGTGCCGGGAGTCAGGGGTCATCGGTAAGGTTTCAGAAGCAAGAGGAAGAGCCACCTTTTCCAGCTCATCTGTTAAAGAGCAAAGCACCCCAAACAATCTACCACTGTGACTACCTGAAATTCAACAATTATAATTTATTTCCTTAGTTCTAGGGTGGGGGACATGGAGGGAAGCAGAGGTGTCAAGGTCTGGGGGTGGGGAGTTGCGTGTTGTGGGGGTCATAACTTTAATGACGTATGATTCCATTTGATCTGAATGGTTTTTATTGTGTCATTTCCTCAGGGGAGGTCTTTATGAAGGAGGAGGTAGCACTGTGCAGTTGGTGGGTGCAGTGATGACACAGGAGGCAAAGAGAGCTTTGAGGGCAAATTCCCTGTACTTACGATGTGGTCTAGGGCTCAGTCTGGCCACAGGAACCTGTACACACATTTACAGGATACCTACATCACATCAAGTGTTGTGTCAGAAGGCAGGTGAAAAGTTACAGTCCCTGCCCTTCAGGGAGAAGCTTTGAGTTGGGTAGAAAGAATTAAAGGGGCATTTGTAACAGTTTGTTATGTACTATACTTGGAAGACCCTGGCCCCTAATCCAGATGGGGGTGGGGGAGCCACAGGGTTATTGCAGTTCTGGAGGTGGTGTCATTTGCATTGAGATCTGAAAGATAAACAGAAGTTAGCCCTCAAAACGCTTGACCCACATCAGTGCATCCTTGGGACTCTCAGGAAATACATTTCTAAGGGTAACTTGTGCCTACCCGATGAATGAGATTTTGTTTTTACTGAACTGTTTGACTCTTTTGCTGGTGGCCAGGCCATTGATTTTCTTTTTCCTGTCAGCAATCTTATAGCCCCTCTCTTCTGTGCTATAGAATTTTGCATCCACAGGTCTTCTGATTCTGCACAAGATTTTCATTTCCCTTCGAGGTGAGTGAGAAAGTCTGGGTGGGGAGATCCATCTGCAAACTGAAGACTTTATTAGTAAGGTTTTATGAGTAAGAGAGTAACCCTGCCACAGAACCAGATGAGAGATGTGTTTGTTATGGAAGAAGATACCCACTTGGCATCCCTCGAGGGGCCAGTCCTTGCGAACGGAGCCAACACGCCAAATTTCTCCAGTTACCATGGGACCCAGACTTAGACAGGAAATCATGGCAGGGTGGGAAAGAGTCCAAAATACACACGGCGGGTATACAGGCTGCAGTTAGAAAAGAGAGTCAGAGAACAATCTATCTATTTTCCTGAACGCGTACTGCAAAATCAAATGAGGTTGTTTTTCTAAGACTCCTTAACATTTTATGGACCTGATTTTCAAGCTTTAATTTTTTCCACATTAAGCAATACTTAGGTTATTTGCAGTGACTCTTTTGTATGTTCCTAGTGAGTACTTCTTAGGCTTGTTGTGTGTGTGTGTGTGTGTGTGTGTGTGTGTGTGTTTGAAGCTCCCAAACTGCAAAAGAACCAGCGTCCCTTTGGTCTAGGGGGGGAACTTGTTCCTCTAACACCTGAAAGGAATATCTTTCTGGTTTTACCAGGGCTGTCTCTTTTCTGTGAGCAGCCCTGGTATACCCAGCCCTCACTTGCTTTATGGGATGTGCCAGTGGAAAATGGGAGGGGTCCTCTGTAAGGAAGCCCTCCTCACGGTTGGGATTCTTGGAAATCAGTGCTGCCAAGACCAGCAACTGAAATTTCTCATTCATAAAGAAGCACATTTTCATCCCGCCCGTGAAGCTGTTAAATTGAAAAATCAGGAAGGGGATCTTGTTCTTTTTGCAGATGTAGTTCTGGAAAAGTTCAGCACAGGCCAGACTGTTTCTAGCCCGGGAACAGTTCCAGGCCTCCAGAGGAACGTTTAACAGGTCGCTATTGATTGCATTTTCCATGAACTGCCCCCATGTGTTTCTTGGGGAGTGTGCTACCCTGTTGACAAAATGACAGAGCAAGCAGTTGGCACCCTCAGGCCCCACTGACAGCACGCTCGCTCTCCCTCTCTTTCCTGGATCGGGTATAATTTATCAGTTGAATTCATTTTATTGAGTTTATTGCTTTTATCCCACACTGTGACCTTATAACCATGACTAGTTTAGGAGTGAGGGGACGTGATGATGATAATCCCTAACATGGGTATAGCGCTTAATGGTTTTTACAAAGTACTTCGCAGTCTTTCTCATTTGGTCTTACAGCTATTATAGCTAACACTTATTGAGTCTTTATACCAGGCACATTGCTAAACATTTCACAAACTTTATCTTGTTGTTATTCAGTTGCTAAGTTGTGTCTGACTCTTTGCGGCCCCATGGACTGCAGCACACCAGGCTTCCCTGTCCTCCACTATCTCCCGGAGTTTGCTTAAGCTTGTGTCCACTGAGTCAGTGATGCTATCTAAGCATCACCTTTTGCCTTCAATAGTCTCCAGCATCAGGGTCTTTTCTAATGAATCGGCTCTTCATATCAGGTGGCCAAAGTATTAGAGCTTCAGCTTTAGCATCAGTCCTTCCAAAGAACATTCAGGGTTGATTTCCTTTAGGAGTGACTGGTTTGATCTCCTTGCAGTCCAAGGGACCCTCAAGAGTCTTCTCCACATCACAGTTCAAAAGCATTTTACCTTATTTAATCCTAAAATGACCCTGCATAATAATACTGATTGTTTCCCTTTCACAGATAAAGAAACATCTTACCTGAGATCACTTAGTTAGTTGAGAGTGGACTGGGGATTTGAACCCCAAGCTTCCTGACTTAAAGCCCATGTTGTTAAGTACCAGGTAGCACTGCCTCCCATTCTCCTGGTGTTAGAGGCAGATGGCTTCATTCTCCATAGAAAAGGCTTGTTTGAGATCCTAGAGCCAAAAGCAACCCAGTGGGGACCAGAAGTCAGGTTTCCTGAGAGACCAGTGCTTTGTCATTACCCAAGGCCTGGTAACCTGAAATATATTATCCAATTGAGACGATCCTATTTCCAAGTCAGCCACCACTTGGTCAGAAATGGCCAGTCCTATATTCATTCTTCAGGGCAGGCAGATGGGAAGGAATTCTGGGAATCTAGTGGATTATGCTTGCATTCTAAGTAATTTCACTGATGCTAAGAAGTCATAACGCTGCTACTTATAAGTGCGCTTCCATTTAAAATTTCTACATCGGGACTCTGCAGGTTGCAGACACATTTCAAACCGATTAAAGCAAGAAAACATTTGCTGGCTTTTTTGAAAGTTCTGAAGGTAGCGTTGGCCACATGGGTGTGATTCAGGGCCTCAGTGGTGTCTTTGGGACCCTGTTTGCTCTTGCTGGCTGGCTCCTCTGGATTCTGCTCCTGGGTTGGCTCCATTATCCAGTCTCTTTTCTCTTGTGATTATAAACGGTCTGCAGCAGCTTAAGCTTCAAAGCCTAATAGCAAAGGGGACAGGGCAGCTTCCCCAACAGCTCAGACAAAACTGTATGAGCTTTGATTGGCCTGATTTAGGTCACATGCCCACCATTGAACCAATCACTGTAGTCCTGCCCCATGCTGGGCGCCGCCCCCGCCTCCCCGCCGCGGTCCAAGAACTCTAAGTGGGCTCTAGAGGAGGGAAGGTGGAGAAGGCAATGGCAACCCACTCCAGTACTCTTGCCTAGAAAATGGACGGAGGAAATGAAAATGCTTCTCCTGCCATGGACGGAGGAGCCTGGTAGGCTGCAGTCCATGGGGTTGCTAAGAGTCAAACACGACTGAGCGACTTCACTTGCACTTTTCACTTTCATGCATTGGAGGAGGAAATGGCAACCCACTCGACTATTCTTGCCTGGAGGATCCCAGGGACAGCGGGGCCTGGTGGGCTGCCGTCTATGGGGTTGCACAGAGTTGGACACGACTGAAGCGACTTAGCAGCAGCAGCAGAGGAGTGAAGAGTGGATGTAGTGGAGATGAGACATTGGGAGACCTGGGGGTACAGCAGGGGGAAGATGAGCAGTGAGATCCGGAGGGAAAAGTATAATGGAAAAAACCAGTTTTAGAGAGAAAGACATCTGCCACTTAAGGCTGGGAAGGGTAAATTTTTTATTTGGTGAGTTTCAACAGACCATTAATGAGAACGGGAAGCTTACAAGTAGCTTTTTGTTGCAGCTATTAGGGCAATTATTATTTATTATATCCACTGACTTCAGTATATATTTGTTCTAATGTAACCTTTCCTCTCTGGAAGAAAAGTGCTTCTTTGGAGTACCTCTTAAATATTCAGATTATAGCTTTGGGGGAGAGAGCCATTTAGGTCCTGAGTAGCTGGTGACTAGGCTTGTTTCTGTCTTAATGGTATCTTCAAATCATGCCAAATGAGTTGAGTGCCACTTGTCTGCTTCAGTCTGTCTCCAACTTGATGCCACCTTGCTGTGCTTCAAGGTCTAGTGAGAATGTTTGGTCTGAGTGGCTTGTTGTCAAGTGTTACAGATGGGTTCATCTCACAGATTGTTTTTAATCAGCTGCGGATGCAAATGGAAGGTGTGATAATATGAGAGACCACATGCTTTCAGGATCCTAGATGGCTTGGTGGCTCACTTGCTTTTCATTTCAGAACTAAACCAGACAAGTAGTAAAGGCGCTCAGTCGTGTCTGACTCGTTGTGACCCCATGGACTGTAGCCTACAGTGCTCCGTCCATGGGATTTTCCAGGCAAGGGTACCAGAGTGGGTTGCCATTTCCTTCTCCAGAGTATCTTCCCAACCCAGGGATCAAACCTGGGTCTCCCGCATTGTAGGCAGATGCTTTACCATCTGAGCCACCAGGGAAGACCAGACAAGGAGAGGTGTTATCAAATGTTCCTTTGGAAGTACCTACAGCTAACTGGATCCAGATAGTGGGAACGTTTAGCTGATGAGCGTTGCCTGAGTGCCTGTCCCTTGGCAGGCATCCTGTAGCCATCATGGTGGACACAGAAGGAGTGGTCTCTGCCCTGGAGGAATGAATGAGCCTGCTGCTGTTTATTCAACAGTTACTCTGAGAAGGCCCCATGCTAAGGATTTTGCATACATCATTTCTTTCAATCCTCATAACACCAATAGGAGAGCAGATGCTAAGTCCTTGGTTTGCAGAGGAAGCAACGTAGGCTTGGAGAGGTTAAGCCACCAGCCCCAAGTCACACAGCAAGCAAACTGCAAAGCCAGACTCACACTCCAGCTCTCTCCAGCTGCAAATCACACATCCCTCACCCAGTACTGTGGACGGAGACTGTCATTGCAGGATTTCTCACAGTCAAAAAACTGAGTTCTCCCCCGATAGCAGATTTCATCACTCGTGAAACTGCAGGCCTGGAAAGACAGAAGATTGCCTCACGACTGAGACCAGTGCCTTTCCAGAAGGAAGATACTGGGTGGGCCTCCTGCCAGCCTGTCTGACTCACGTGACACTTCCATCTGTCTGACTTTTGACTCTGAGCTGCCAGTCCAGCCTGTCTGCAGCCAGGACAGCAAGACCAGTCTGAGTACAAACTAAATCTCTATTTCTGGAATCGGGCGGAATCAGAGTTCTCCAGAGTGGCAGAGGCCCCCGTGATCTTCGGATTTTCGCACACGGGTGGATGACACATCTGAGGTCTCAAGCAGTCTGGGGATTGAAGGTGTTAAACAGACTGCAAGGGGTTGGGTCTGGAAGCCAGACGGCAGACAGAGCACACCCTGCCCGTGCAGCACGCTGCCGGGGGCTTGTTGAAACTAACCCTGCCAAGGTCTTGGAAGCAGAAAACATAATCCAGAACCCTTTCTCCTGGGCTGGATCAGTTGAGTTTTGAAGGTTTTTTTTTTTTCTTTCTTTCTTTTTTGCCCCCTGTCTAGTTTCACTTGGGAGAAATATATCTGGGAGGGGGGAAGAGTAGAAGTGAGGGAATTTTTTTGCCCCCCCCCCCCCCATTGTTATCAATAGGGATGCAGAGCCCTGTGAATAATATGATGCTATAGAGTTGAGAATTTACCGCTAGGAATGAGGGGATAGATAATTCTGGGAATGGGATGACTTTTTCAACAAAGCCACTGACTCCTATCCCTTTTGGCATTGCTTTCTCTCTAAAGGTGGGCTTCCTAGGTGGCTTAGTGGTAAAGAACCCATCTGCCAATGCAGGAGACAAAGAGGTTCAATCCCTGGATCGGGAAAATCCCCTGGAGGAGGAAATGGCAACCCACTCCAGGATTCTTGCCTGGAAAATTTCATGGATAGGGGAGCCTGGCAGGCTACAGCCCATGGGTTGCAAAGAGTCAGACATGACTGAGCACACATGCATGCATCCCTCTAAAGGTAATTGAGTTTGGAAGGGAATCTGGGGCAAGTGAAGATGAGTGAATGTGCCGGAGGCCGCAGAGGGAGAGCTGGCGTCTCTGCTCCTGGGTCCTCGGGGGGCTGGGAGTGTCCAATGGGGAGAAGAGGACCTTTCTGCATGCTCCCACCCCATTCTGTAGAAACTTCATCTTCTCTGATGCTTTATATAAACGCTAGAGCTGTCGTGTCCATCTCTGTCCCTAATAATTGTCTTTGCCCTGGTCTACTTTATCTGGTATTATAGCCACTCCCCTTTGCTCTTGGTACATGTTTCCCTAGTGTATTTTTCCATACATTTAATATTATTCGTTTATATAATTTACAAAGTGAGTTTCTGGTAAACAACGTAGAGTTGCATATTCTTTTTTTATCTACTCTTATAATCTCTTTCTTAATTGGTGCATTTAGGCTATTTAACATAACTTTTGATATATTTGGATCTAGCTTCTACCATTTTTTGTTTGTTCTGTTTTTCCTCTTTGATTGTATTGTGTAGGTTTTTTTTTTTCTTTTTAATTAGGTGCTCTAAGGTTTAAGAAGTATGTTTTCACAATCAACTTGGAATTAATATTTTCCTACTTTAAGAGTGGTGTGGAATGCTTACCACCATGTAGGTTGCTCCATATAAAATCTGTTTGGGAGGAAACTGTCCTAACCCATCAGACAGTGTAGAGAGGGGAGGCAAACCTGGAAGGAATGAAGTTTGTTTTTATCTCATTCATTCATTCATTTATCCAGCAGGCAACAGAATCTTCTCCCTTCTGGGTTGGGTAGTCTAGTATGTAGTTGGACTAGTATTAACAGTGAGAGTATTAATAATGTTGAAGAAAAAACTAATCAGTCAATCTAAGAAAGAAATGGAAAATGTTACTCAAGCCAAACTGAGGATTAAAACCCTGGAACAGCCTTTCAGAAAGCTTTGAGAACTGTTCTGCCTATTAGAGGTCAAAGCAATTATATAAGTTTTTGAAAGAGGGGAAGGTACATTAAATGACATGTTATTGACAGATTACACAATCCAGATCTACACGTACAGAGAGTAGTGGGTCATGGCCCCTTACAAAATTAAGAAGGAAGGTTATCTCTTAAAGGGTGGTGACCCCGGATGGGATTAAGAGGCAAGGTTATCTCCTAAGAAGGTCTGGTTAATACAGATGCACAATACATGCCGAAGGGGAGGGAGGAGGCCCAAACAGGCAGGGAAAAATTTTTTCTTGTCTTGCCATAAAATATGAATTTTATTTCATCAGTAGTAATAGCTAGCTTTGAGCACTTACTGTGAGTCATCAGTTCAGTTCAGTTCAGTCGCTCAGTAGTGTCCGACCCCATGACTCGCAACATGCCAGGCCTCCCTGTCCATCACCAACTCCCGGAGTTCACCCAGACTCACGTCCATCGAGTCAGTGATGCCATCCAGCCATCTCATCCTCTGTCATCCCCTTCTCCTCCTGCCCCCAATCCCTCCCAGCATCAGAGTCTTTTTCAATGAGTCAACTCTTTGCATGAGGTGGCCAAAGTACTGGAGTTTCAGCTTTAGCATCATTCCTTCCAAAGAAATCCCAGGGCTGATCACCTTCAGAATGGACTGGTTGGATCTCCTTGCAGTCCAAGGGACTCTCAAGAGTCTTTTCCAATACCACAGTTCAAAAGCATCAATTCTTCGGCGCTCAGCCTTCTTCACAGTCCAACTCTCACATCCATTCATGACCACAGGAAAAACCATAGCCTTGACTAGACAAATCTTTGTTGGCAAAGTAATGTCTCTACTTTTGAATATGCTATCTAGGTTGGTCATAACTTTCCTTCCAAGGAGTAAGCGTCTTTTAATTTCATGGCTGCAGTCACCATCTGCAGTGATTTTGGAGCCCAAAAAAATAAAGTCTGACTCTGTTTCCACTGTTTCCCCATCTATTTCCCATGAAGTGATGGGACCGGATGCCATGATCTTCGTTTTCTGAATGTTACTGTTCTAAATAAGTTCTTTACAGGCATTATGTTATATTCCAACCACCATATACTGTCGGTACTATAATTATTTGCATCTTATAAATGAGGAAACTAGGGCATCGAGAGTTTAATTTGCCCAGGGTCACCTAGCCAGTAAATAGCAGATTTTGGACCCATTGGTTTTATCCCATTATCAGAAGGTCTCATGGGGGAAGAACATAGCAGAAGGTATAGGAGCTCCTAATCTGTCTTGAGGATCCTGTACTCTCCACCATCTTCAGTCCTTCTGCTGGAGCCCACTAATGGTCCACTTCAGAGCCTCCTTTGTTTCCAGCCTGGTCCACTTCCCCATCCTCCTGTGAATGCTGATAGGAGACCTTCTCTTTGCCAGGATGCATGCCCATAATACCAAAGCTCTGAAAATGGACCTTGAATCTGAGGTTAGAACTATAAGGGTCTCCGACTATGGCCTAAGCAGTGCACTTTTCAGACATGGAATCCGAGGTGGGAGGTGGTGAAGCGGGCTCCCCGCGGGCACGCCAGTAAAAGCAGAGCCTGGGCTGGATGTAGGCCTCCTGACTCCAGCTTTTGGTCTTTGTGCCTCCGTGTGCTTTCTTGGCAGGAGGGTGTGGGAAGCCGAAGAGCAGCAGAGCTGGAAATTCTGATCTGTAACTGACAGGGACAGCCAGCGGTCCCCACGGGGAGCCCTTCCCTGCATGCCAAGCCTCAGAAGACTTTGGCAGCTGGGCTCTGCTATTTAATAACCTTCTGGAAGCTGATCCAGTGGTCTGGCAGTATTGCTTACCAAGGCTGAGGTTTAATTGGAGCCTTAGGTTTTGCATTTCCTGAATAGGCAGGAATGGACCCCAGGAAGAACTATTGGAGGGGCAACTCTGTCACACTGGCACCTGCTTTTTAATAGTGAAACCTAGCATGAGAGTGACAAGTAGATACCACTTCATGGGCCACACCTAATCAAAAGATAATCACTTCCTGGAGCCCTTGATGAATCCAGGCTCAGTGGAAAGAAAGTTCAGTGTATTCTTAGGAGAATTTGAGTACCTACTCTATGCCAGGTGCTGGTTTGGCACTGGGGAAAGATTATATAAGATATACAAGGTCACTCTTCTCATGGAGATTGTTCTATATGGAAGAAATAGACAATAACTAATAAATAGACAAGTGGGACGATTTCAAGTAGTGGTAAGAGTGTTGAAACACAGTGACTACAAAATCAGACTAAGGTAGAGAAGGAATGCAGAGCTGGTAAAATCAGAAGATGGTAAGTGGACCAAGTCCTGAATCTGAGGAGGAAGCAGTACAGTCATCCCTCGGGGTGTGCAGGGGACTGGTTCCGGGATCCGATTGGACACCAGAATCGGAGGATGCTCTGGATGACTGTAACGCCTAATACAATGTAAATGCTATGTAAATAGTTACCCATGTGGCAAATTCAAGTTTCGCTTTTTGGAACTTTCTGGAATTTTTCTTAATATTTTTGATCCATGGATACTGAGGGCTGACTAATGAAAAGATCTGGGCAAAAACATTCTAGGAAGATGGAAGAAAATGTGTAAAGGGTCTCAAGGACGAACAACGTAAAGGCTTGGTAAGCTTTCAGGAGGCAAGCTCAGAGATATCTTTCCTTACTTATGAAATACTTTAAAATTTTTTATTATGAAAAATTTTCAAACATTAAAAAGAGTAGAGGGATTTCCCTGGTGGCTCAGTGGTAAAGAATCTGGTTGCCCGTGCAGGAGACATGGGGTCCCTGATCTCACATGCGTCAGAGCAACTGTGCCCTAGAGACCTTGCTCCACAACAAGAGAAGCCAGCACAATGAGAAGCCCACTCACCACAACTAGAGAAAGCCCAAAGACCCAGCACAGCCAAAAATAAATAAGTTTAAAAAAAAGAGTAGAGATGTAAGTAATGAACAACTGTATATCCATCACTCAGATGCAACAGTTACTACCATTTTGATGCTTTCTTCATTGTTTCCTTTCTTTGTCTGAAATAGGTTAAAGCAAATCCTAGACGTTGTGGTATTTTTATCCCTAAATACGTCAGTATGCATCCTTTTTTTTTTTTTTAACTGGGTAAAGAAATTGTATTCATTCACTTTAACAGAGTAGGAAATTTATTGGAATATAGATATATTATCTATATAGATGTATGATATAAATATAATATGAAAGTGAAAGTATTAGTCACTCAATCATGTTTGACTCTCTGTGACCCCATAGAGTATAAGTTGCCAGGCTCCTTTGTCCATGGAATTCTCCAGGCAAGAATTCTGGAGTGGGCAGCCATTCCCTTCTCCAGGGGACCTTGCCAACCCAGGGATCAAACCCAGGTCTCCTGCAGTATGCATCCTTTAAAACAAGATTTGTTTATGTGCTAATGTAATTTCTCATGTTTAATTCTCACAATGCCATTGTCATACTAGTAATAATTCCTTCATATAATCTATAGGACCTAGTCCATATTAACATTTACCTGCTTGCCTCAGAAATATCTTAGATGAGTTGATTAGTTTGAATCAGATTCCAAAAATGTTCTTCACATTGTAAATCGTTGTTCATTTAGATGTGTTTTCATGATGAGCACAAAGGGAAAGGTATTTGACATCAGACCTGCAGGAGTGGGATGGTTTTTGCATGTCTTACTGGCTCAATATGTACTTTAAATTGTGAGGAGCCCCAGAGGACCTTGAACTACTGTAGATATCGTTGGATTGTCTCCAAAACCGGCATCAGAAGCCCCTGCTCCATCCTTTGTTCTTGCTAATGGAGCCGTGGCTCTGCTCCGGAATGAGAAGCCATGCGCCTTATGAGTCTGGGCCTTTGCTCCTGACCCAGTCGTGAGACCTGACTACCTTGGCAGCTGTGGCTCTTGTGCCCTTGATAGTGACTGACTGAAGAATGGGCCCGTGACCCTTGATAGTGACTGACTGAAGAATGGGCCTGTGACCCAGCTCAGGCCGTTGAGGGACGTCTGCTAGGTGGGGCTTCTTGGAGGACTTTCCTCTCTTAAAGGGGTGACCCGAGTTTGAGGTCATCTTTTCAGACTTCTGGTGTCGTGTGGGGCTGTCTAGAGCCGTGGCAGCAGTCATCTGATGACTGTGCAGGGGAGTTGGAGAAGCCATCATCCTGGGGCCTCCCTGGGGGCTCAGGCGGTAAAGAATCTGCCTCCGATGTGGGGGACCCAGGTTCAGTCCTGGGGTCGGGAAGATCCCCTGGAGAAGGGATGGCTACCCTCTCCAGTATTCTTGCCTGGAGAATTCCATGGACAGAGGAGCCTGGCAGGCTAGTCCCTGGGGTCACAAAGAGACACACCTGAGTGACTAACAGTTTCTCTTGCACTATCCTGATGCAAACTGAGGGGTCAAAAGGGGAATAACTTGAGTCCTTGATGACACAACTAACCATCTTGAAGCCACTCTTCCAGGGATGTCTTTTTATGAGACAGTAAGACCATTTTTTTGTGCTCAGAAGCATCCTATTCACAGGCATCTTTCTAGAAAAAGAAATATCATCTCCAAAATGTTTGATTTTCTTTGGATCAGAAAAGGGGGATTGACCTTCACACTCTATCTGTACCCTCCTGCTTAAGCCTATTTATTTACTATTTATTTTCAAATTGGTTGGTTAATGTTTCCCCTTTTTCTTTGAATTCCTGGCACATGGTGCTCTGTGATTTGTCCAGAAACATTTATGAAGGTTTGACTTATCTGGGAATGGGAAGTGTGTTCCTTCTCTCCTTGCAAAGACTTAACCCAAAGTGAAATATCTTTATATAGTGCAAAGTAAAACTTTATGGAAGATTTTAGCACAGATGGCTGCAAGAAAGATAAAATACCGTGTTGGAGATTGGTTAAACTAGCGTGTACCACTTGCCGATAGAGTGAGGTGTCCTCAGGAGACAGCAGGCAACAGTTAGGGCTTGTCCAGAGGAAATAAAGTTAGAATTTGGCAGCGCTCTACTGTGGACACATGGCGCTTGTGGAATAAGTACTTGGTGAAAGGAAGGTGAGTGAATGGGAAAGGCATTCAACTCAGTCTACCAAAAATGACCCCTTGGGTTTCTAGGTTGTACTCTGCTTTACAAAGAAAAGATTCTGCTGTAATGAGGCATGTCCATTCAAGTGACCTGTTGTCATAAATCTCTATATCTGTGCAGAGTTGCAATGGCCCATGGCCTTTCCAGTTGGGTAATCATCCAGGGAAAATTCATTTCTCATCATCTGCTAGAACTGCTTCAGTCACTGGGTACATTTCTATCTAAGACTCGGTCTTCTGACATGGCTTGTCCAGGAAATGCAAAATATTTAAATGTTAGCTCAAGTCTAACATCCTTAAGAAAGAAAATCTGTTCCTTCATCCAATGAAAACACCAGTGCCTTCCAAAGCTAGAACTATTAATAATTCCTGTTTGGGTCACCTATGCACACACACAGGGAGACTGAATCAGATCCAACTCTGTTGGTTAGAGATCTCCAGGAAGAAGCTAGGTATTAAGGATAAAAATAAAATAAGTAATGTGTTAAAGGCTTTCTATGTTCCAGGTAATGGATTAAATGTTTTATGCCTATTAATCCATTGTAATGTACTTGCTTTCTAAGATCAAGTGTCTCATTTTCCAGAGGACAAAACTGAGGCTTGGAGAAGTTAATTAACTTATCACAAGGTGATGAGTGATGGTGAGGGGATTCATGCCCAGGTCCAGCTAACTCCAGAACCCACCTTATTAACCACTTCCCAAAGATGGCAGCATGGCAACTACTTGGTTTGTGTTGGCCATTCCCTTCTTGCCCAAAGCCCATCTTTGGCTTGGAGCTGTCTCAAATTTAGGTTTTCCCTGCCCTACCTCCTAGACACTGACCAGCCCAGGCGTCAACTGGTCCTGATTGGACCTGCTCCTCTATGACAAGGTTGTAAGAAAGCTCAAATGAGCCTTGGCTGAGGACTCTGTGACTTTCTCCACTTGGCTGTGGAATGACCACCTGATGTCAGTGGGATGGTGAGAAAGATGGCTTGAATCAAGGCTTCCTATCTGCCGGGCCCAGGCAGTAGAGCTACACTGTACTGCCTTGCTCCTTGCTGTGTGCTCCTGGAGTTTGGGGTGATCTCTACTCCAGTGATGATCTGCTCCTCTGCGAGGCTGACAAGATGGCCCCAGCTTCAGGAGCCTTTGCTGTGCAGTGTCTGACTCTGGAATGAGAGCCTGGGAAGAGGTGCCTTTGGCAGCTGAGCTGACTCAAGACTAATAACTGGGACGGTCCTTTGAAAGGCGTGCCAGCTTTTTTCCTTGACCACAAGATACTTGGTATTCCTTCATCAAAGCATCTTGTTTCTCTAAACAGTGGGGTTTATGGATTTCTCAAGAAGACCTGAGAGCAGCTTGTTGGATCCTTATCACATTATGGGTCACCTCCCAACTCAGAACACTGAATTCTGACTCCTCAGCTGGCACTGAATGCAAAATAGTCCCCTGGGCTGTTGGACTCTCTATTTACTTGGTGACTCACAATCCAGAAAAACCACCTTCTTTCGGACTGCCCAGAAATCTAAGTTGGATTTTGATGACTGCTCCGTCCTGTTAGTGGCTGAGACTCAGAGTCATGTCCTGGCCCCACCACCAGCTGACTTGAGTGATCTCTACCAGTCCCTTGACCCCTCAGAGCCTGTGTTTCCTTCTTGGGGAAGTGTTGGGCTGTGACTTTTCTAGGTGGTCTCTGGTTACCTTTAAAATCAGCAATTCTTTTTTTTTTTTTTTTTTAATATTTATTTGACTGTGGTGGGTCTTAACTTGTGGCTCTCAGGATCTTTGATCTTCCTTCTGGCATGCAAACTCCTGTGGTATGTGGGATCTAGTTCCTGACCAGGAATCAAACCTGGGCCTCCTGCATTGGGAGCACAGAATCTTAGCCACTGGACCATGAGGGAAGTCTCAGTGATTCTTAATCTTGTTGATGAGCCCTTCTCCTTACTAGTGAGGGCTGCGTGTGTCCACCCAGTCAGCACCTCCCCATGGAGCCACCTGTGGCCAAGTGCTGTCCTGGGAAGGAAGAATACAGTATAGGGGAGAGGCCACATGTCCCAGCCCCCTTTCCCACAGGAAGACTGTAGTCTCTGGGGTAGACAGGGCTGTGAGCAATGCGGTAGTAACTCTGATGACCGTCTAAGCCGAAGGCAGCAGAATCAAAGGGTAAAGTTTCCCTGAGCTAGGCTGTGTCAAGCTGAGCTAGAATAGAAACCAATCTCATGGGTGACACATTTAACCTGCCCAAGACGGATCATGTTTTATGAAACACCTGAAAATCCACTCTGCATAATCGAGGATTCTCCCCTACACTCCTAAGTGCAGTTGCTCCAGCTCTGTTGGTTCTGGAATTGGCTGCTAGTGGCAGAGAAGCAAACAGGCCTTTATGCCTCTCGTGCCCTAAGCACCTCCTGCATAAGAATTCTGGAATTAATGCTGATTGGGTCTGGGTGTTCTGCCCAGATCTTTCTATCCCTTGTGCCTTTCTGAGCTTCTCCCAAAGAAGTCATTAGTGTATCAAGAAACTGTGGAAACTATGTCATAAGCTGCTCACCTATCCTTGGGCCCACTGCCCCATATCGGTCCTTGGTATACCCATCATAGGGGGTTCCCAGGTGGCTCAGTGGATGAAGAATCTGCCTGCAATGTAGGAGACACAGGAGACATGGGTTCAATCCCTGGGTTGGGAAGATCCCCTGGAGACGGGCATAGCAACCCACTCCAGTATTCTTGCCTGGAGAATCCTCATGGACAGAGAATCCTGGCGGGCTACAGTTCATAGGGTTGCAAAGAGTTGGACATGATGGAGCACGCTGCACATATACCCATCATATGGTCAGGTAGCAAAGGCCCAATCCAGCTTTACTTTTGGAAATGTTTTGTGTGTGGTTTTTATTGTTACAGTTTTGTCATATTTGAGCACACAGTGTGTTTGAAGAAACAAAACTACATCTGTGTCTATATATGTATATTCTGAAGCTCACAGATTATCTGTTAAGTTGGGTTTTAGCAACCCAGTACCAGTGGAGATAGTAGCTTGGCCTTGCTATTTTCACCACTCTGGCCTGCTGTGTCTGTAGTTGATGAAATATTTGTGGCAAACACATGTTTGCCCTTGGTCACTGACTTAAGCCTGTGGGTTTTAGGGGAGCAAATGAGAAGACTGTAGGAGTTAATCCAAAGAGTATCTTTGCTTCCCAAAAAGGATAAAAGGGAGCAGTTTGCAGCTTTTCGACTATTCATGTGACAAGTGGTCCTGTGAGGGGCAGGGTCTGGGGCTGACCGCAGAACACAGCCTCAAGTTCAGTGCCCTGGGTTGGTTTCACACCCTGCCCCAGGGCTCACCCTTTGGAGGCTGGAAGTCATTTCCATCCTGCTGGGCAGGTAAAACAGAATGCTGGTGACATTTTTAGCCCTGTTCTAACAAATCCGGCCACTTGGTCCCAGAGTTGGTTCTGATCATGTCAAGTTGTAGGATGAAGGAAGATTTTTTTTTTTTCCCTTCCCTTTGAACTTGAATTGCACGTGTTTACTTAGCAGCTGGACATGGGTTGGTTAGAAACTGCTGTGTAAGCTGGCCTGGGACAAATTCTCCTACGCCACTGCGAGTCCCTTCTCTGTAAAGGGGCTGAGCCCCTCGGGGGTTTGGGGGTTCTGCCTGTGTGTCAGGACCACTGAAATTCTGCCACGAAGGATGGTCTAAACCATGCAGGGGAGCTGCTCCTACCTGGAAAAGAGAAATTGAATTTGAGGATACCTGTGCACTTAAGAACTGAACTCTTGGTGAAGAAAAGTCTCTGGGCCAAGGCCAGCCAGGGAGTCAAGCCCTCACTTGGCTGTGGGAGGGCTGTGATCTGGGGTTTGGGGGAGGAGGATGGAGTAGGAGGGAGCTGGGTGGTGGAAAAAGGGGTGAACAGGAACCCAGAACTCAGCTCTGGAATCAGCCTAATTGTTTCCATTCCTCCTTCTGAATTTTGGAGCTGTGTTCCCCAGAGCTTTTTGGAGTTTATTTCAAAATTTCCCAGAGATGCATTTTTGAACCCCAGGGAGTCAAACTCCAGACCCCTCAGGGCCCGGGGTCAGGAAGGGCCCGCACACAGGTGATTTCCGATACTCATTTCTCTCCGTCAGCAGAAACCAGGCAACCCTGAACTGGGTGTGTTTACTCAGTGAACTCCAGCAACCTCAGGCCCCTGGTTTTAATCAGGACACCGCTCGCTTTGTGGTAACCGAGGCTCCTCAGGCCTCGAGGCTCTGGTCCCACTTAGGCTTCCAAATGCCAGGCAGGCTGGTTTTTACAGATAGAGTGTCTGCTGCTCACGTGGCCTCCTGTGAACGCAGACTCTCCAGAAGACAGACTCGCCCAAGTGCAAGCCTCTTCTTAATGTGGAATTTCCAAGTCTTCTGGCCGGGAATTTTCCAGTCTTCCCTTTTTCAAAGGAGGGTAAGATAATACGTGGCAGCCTTTCTGGAGAAGTCATTTGGAGAGATGGGCTGGAACTTGGCAAAATGAACGTTGGGACCATTAGGGGGTTCATTAGCCTTGTAAACTCCATGTCGCCCTCAACTTCTCAGCACCAGCACCAAGAGGCAGGGCCGGCCTCACGGGTATACAGCCTGTGGGGCCTCACAGGTCGTGCGCACTCAGCCCAGTGACCTGTCATTGCTGTCTGAGTTCTTGTGAAATACTTAATATTTGAATGAGGGGGATCCCCATTTTCATTTTGCCCTGGGCCCCACAGGCACATAGTCAGCCTTGTCAAGAGGGTTCAGGCTTCAAGGGTGGGTATCTGGGATGAAGGCTGGACTCTGCCATTCATCAGCCAGGTGTCTTGCGCTAAGGCAACCCTGATCTCTTTAGCCTCAATTCCCTCCTTTCAAATGAGAACCACCTGGCACCTCTGCCCTAGAGCTGCTGGGGGAGAGAAGAGATTGTACCCTGTAGCGCCGAGCATGGTGTGTGGCATAGTAGGCCCTGGAAAGCACATATTTGGCCTGCCTTTCTAGTTATTCCTTTCTCCATGCAACAAGTACTATTGAATACATATGCTCTAGACTGAACTGTGAGTCCCTCCACTCCCAGTGCATGTGCTGAAGCCCTAACCCTCAAAATGACTCAATGTGGAGATATGGTCTTGAGAAGGTCATTAAGGTTAAATGAGGCCATGAGGTGGGGCTCTCATCCAATAGGATTGGTGACCTTATAAGAGGAGGCGGGGGGTAGGGGGGTGAGAGAGAGCAGATGAGAGACAGATATGGAGAGAGAATGAGACGGAGGATAAGCGAGACCTGCCATGTGAGGTCACAGCAAGAAGGCAGTCATCTGCGAGGCAGGAAGAAAGCACTCATCAGAAACCAAACCCTGCTGGACTTTGATCCTGGATTTGCCAGCCTGCAGAACTGAGAGGAACTGAATTCTGTTGTCTAAGCCGCCTGATCTGTGGTGGTCTGTTATAGCAGCCCTGGCTGACTAATAAAGCACATGTGTGCCAGGCACTGGGTCAGACTCATTAAAGAAAACATACGTGGTCCTTGCCTTCATCAGGACTGAAGTATAAACTCAGACCCCACCTCCGTCTCTGAACAGATCGCAGAAGTCTCTGTTCTATCTCAATATTTCCAAGAAGAACAGCTTTGAAGTCTGATGGGACCAGCTGGTCCATGGGACCTCAGGGCATGCGGAACGGCTGTTCATCCAGCCTTCCCTAGCCCTCCAGGGTGCCCTTGCTGAGTTAGGGATGCTAGATATCCAAGAATTAAACAAAGCCATATGCGTGGGACCATTCCAGGCAGTGTTTTCCACCGTCACTCTGTCGCTGGCGTCAGTCGCCTTTGCTATTGTAGATTTGGGGTCCGCTCTGTTTCTGAGCATGTTGAGCCATTCATCCTTCCCCTTCTCCCTTTTACTCACCCTCCCCTGCACTGTGTGGCAACCAGGTCGTGCCCTTGTGATCTGCCCGCAGCTTGGAGGAGAACTTCCTGAGATGGTGCTGGGGGGAGTCCCTCTCCAAGGGCAGCAGGGGTTGCAGTTTTTCCATAGTGAATCTATAAATTCTTGCTACCCATCCCAAGGGTGATAAGAGTAGTAACAATTGCTAGCAACACTTGATGAATGTTATAGTAAACAGAGGCACTGTTCTGAGCGAGGGCTTAACACATTTTGCCACAGAGAGTGAAGCCTTACTCTTAAGCCTGTTAAAGAGGAAGAAACAGGTAGATGAGTCCTCCCAGTGGCATTGCTCTCACTTACATGGGATGGCTGATATCATCCTGTGTGTGCGGTACCAGCTCCCCTGTCTCTTTGGGTGTTTGAGATGACTTCTCCAGACATGCACCTGTCAGATGCTGCTGGTCACAATGACGAGCTTGTTTATGAGGGAAAGGAAGGGCCTTGGCTTAACCAGGAAACACTGGCCCCACTGGGGCAAGAGGTGAGTGAGTCTCCCAGTGACCCAGGCTGCCGCTCAGGTGCTGGCTCGCCTTCTGAGCCAGGTGGCCTGCAAGGAGCTACCAGACACTTGAAAGAATGTGGTCAGACCACATCCTCCCCAGGACACAGCTGGTGTGCCCAGGAGCCGGCCAACAGGGCGGTCGTCTGGGAGCCGGCCCTCGGAGCAGCGCCTGTGACGAGCGTCTGGCCATCCCTGCACTCCTTTCTCTGCCAGCTGCTTGCTCTCCAGAAGCTGAGCTCACTCCACAGAAGGCTCCAGAACCTCTTGAGCAAGAAATGCACGCGGGCTTCTATATACATTGCCCCGCTGACAATGACAAGCTGCTATTAACCCTTTTGGTTCCTGGCCTGTTTCCAAATCAAGGGTATAGATTTGACTTGATTGTGCATCTTTCACTAGGAGAGAGTTGGTTGTTTTTTTTTTTTAAGAACACGGATTTTATAATCACTTAAGCTTGTGTTTGTGGCCCCACTCTGCCACTTGCCTGCCCTGTAATCCAACACAAGTTCCATACTCTCTCAGAGGCTGTTTCCTCCCACAAAATGAAAATAATAAAAGCTATGAGACAGGGACTGTCAAGGGGACTGAATGTTATAATGCACAGAACACACCTACATAGCTAATGGCCATTGGTAAGTGCTCAGTGTACAGGAGTTGCTGCTGCTGCAAAGCATAGTCTGAGATAAAGGACTATTCTTGGGGAGGCTTATTTTTCTTAAATCAGTTGAGAGAGGAAAGGACAACAATGAGAACTCTGAGGATTGCAAACCACTTGGGAGCAGGGAGCGTTTTGGAGTGGTCTTTTTGGTCTAAAGTACCGAACACTGTACTGGAAACAAAAGCCAGAGACTTGGTTCCAATGTAGCAGATATTTGCTCAACCCTGTGCAGGCTAGAGAACCCCATGGACAGAGGAGCCTGGTGGGCTACAGTCCATGGGGTTGCAAAGGGTTGGACACACCTGAGCAACTCGGCACGCATGCATGTGCACTGTTTGTAGGTCACCACTGTCCCTTGCAGCAACCCCCTGAGGGCAGTCACTGCCCCCAGTTAGAGCTCAGCACTCTTGCCCCGTTTGCAGATTTGAACCAGAAGCTTCTGCCCCTCAAGTCCAGTGTTTCTCGCTTCCGAGCTCCTCTGAAAGTGGGTGGACAGTACAGGTTCTCCTGGGATGCCAGTGTTGAACCAAACAGGGGAGTGTTTACTGTCCATCTGGATGTGTACCGTCCATTTGAAGATGCCCTTCTGGGTGAGTCACTTTCTCTGAATGAACTGACAGAAGTCCTGTCTCAGCACAAGGTAGGGGTTGATTGTCCTTCCTTTATGCTTCCTCTCAAATGAGAAATTACCCTGAGACAGAAAGCTAGTAACTAAGGCTGCACTTGCTGAAGTTAAAGCTCCAATACTTTGACCACCTGATGCGAAGAACAACCGACTCATTGGAAAAGACTCTGATGCTAGGAAAGATTAAAGGCAAAAGGAGAAGGGGGTGGCAGAGGATGGATGGTTAGATAGCATCACTGACTCAATAGACATGAATTTGAGAAAACTCCAGGAAATAGTGGAGGACAGGGAAGCCTGGAATGCTGCATTCCATGGGATCACAAAGAGTCAGACACAACTTAGTGACTGAACAACAGTCACACCACACCTCTCAACACACCCTAAGTCATGTGTTTAAATAAATGCATCCTATTGGGAAAAAAACTTTAAAAAAATACTCAGCCCTGGAGAATGATGTCAGCTATTACCCTTAGAGAAACATTTTCTGTCCTCAGTTAAAATGTCACTGGCAGCTCCAGAATTTCTACTTAGGTGAGGTCTCGGCCTTAACTTGGTTTTAGGGTGTGATTGAGGGGTCGGTGTGAAGCTTGTGTGCATCGGGAGCCTATAGTTTTCTTTCTTGGTAAATCAGTATGGTTTGGTTTGGAGGTAAGGAGAACCATGAGGACTGAGGCCTTGTTCAAGCCACTCTGAAACTCACATGATTAAGCTTCGCCTTTGGTATTTTTAGACCTCTCAGCAGCAGATAAATTTGGGAGCACTTGCAGTGTGCCTCTCTGGGTTTGTAGCCTGGAAATACTGTGCTGCTGTCCAGCCTCACTTCACAGGTCTCCACTCTCAGGCACAAGGCAGCCCTTCTGGGGCCTGACAAACCAGGGTGTGTGTGAGGCCTGGCTGGGTCCACTGGAATGAAGACCAGGGTCCTGGAGCAAGCTGACAGGCAGAGTGAGGAAGCGATTTTTCTCGCAAGACAGGGGTGTGAGATGGGGGTGGGAGCAGCAGCTAGGGAGAGGAGCAGGTTTGGGCCATGTCCAGAGTCGGGTGTCTGTGACATATTTAAGTCAAGCTGTAACTAACAAGTTGAATCTGCAGATCATGCCTGGAAAAGCGTGAGCGTTTAGATGAGCCACATTTAAAGGTACTTCTGGAGTCCATCCTGGCTCTCAGCCCTTTCTGTGCTTTATCTCATTTCACTGACAAGCGTCAGGCACTCATTGTGCTTATCCCCCTTTTAGTAAAGAGAGTGGAGGCACAGTTCCGTGGAGGGAGGTACCTCTCACACCACATGGTCAGTCAGTCTCCGGGTCAGGCTCACGCTCTTCGACTGTCGGGCAATTCAGATTTTGTGAGATCTAAAGTTTATCCAGTTGAGAAAAAGAATCCAAAATTGCAATGCAAGGGGAGACGTAAAAGTAAATATTTATTTAGAATGAGAAAAATATTGCAACACACTTTCGGTTTTTTTTTTTTTTTTTTTTTTTGGCCTGGCCACATGCAGCATGTGGAATCTTAAGTTCTCCAGTCAGGGATCAAACCTGTGCCCCCTGCAGTGGGAGGGTGGAGGAGGGTGGAGTCTCAATTACTGATCCACCAGAAAATCCCCCAACACATTTTCAAAAGCTGACATGTGTCACAAAATCAAGAAAAATCATTTTATTAAACTGCATGGCAATTTCAACAATATTTTCCCCCTCCTTTTGGGGAGCTTTGGTCGCCTTTGTTATATGACAATGAATAGAATATACTATTGCCTAGACAATCAATAGAATTTACTGTTTTCCATGAGAATATATTAACTATACTTGGAAATGACTGCTTACTAACCACTAAACTCAACTCACTGTCTCCCCAGCTCAGCTTCCCTTCAAGCAGCTCCCAGAAACGCGTTCCTGATGTTCAGGGACATGTAAAGGAGGGTCAGTTGGAGTGGGGAGACATGGCAGCCCTAACTGATGTAGCTAACCTTATGTTACCTAAGCCCTAGTCTTACATTGGTCACAAGTTATGAAAGCACATGTTCACCTGAACACATTGCTAGACCCCCCTCAGGGTTTTGGAGGGGACTGCCACAAGTAGGTGCTGCCCGACGTTGAAGCTGCCTCAGCGTTGCAGTAAATCTTCCTCAGCTTGAAATGTCCACCCAGGAGAACATAAGCTAAGCTAAGCTAAGTCACTTCAGCCGTGTCCGACTCTATGTGACCCCATAGACGGCAGCCCACCAGGCTCCCCCGTCCCTGGGATTCTCCCGGCAAGAACACTGGAGTGGGTTGCCATTTCCTTCTCCAATGCATGAAAGTGAAAAGTGAAAGTGAAGTCGCTCAGTCGTGTCCGACCCTCAGCAACTCCATGGACTGCAGCCTTCCAGGCTCCTCCATCCATGGGATTTCCCAGGCAAGAGTACTGGAGTGGGCTGCCATTGCCTTCTCCGAGGAGACCATAGGGGTGCCCATCATCCAGGGCAACTGCACAGTCATGTCTTATAAGTGCCTGCACTTCATCGTTAATAGTAAAACTGCTTAACTCTTGAGGGCCAGAGGCTTTTTAAAGCATTTCACACAGTTTTGTTTTCTTGAACAGACTGAGCAGAGCAGATGTGAGTGTTCTCGATGACTCAAGGTTGTCGTATGAGTATTTGTACAGCCCTGTGCTTGCTGTAAGGGAGTGATTCACTCAGGCACCCCAAGATGTGACCTGGGGTTGACTCCAATACTAAACAGCCCCATATTCAGTCTTGTTTTACGTTTTTTATACTAGCTTTCTCATTTTTCAGCCTTTATAAAGCTGTTAGCTACCACTTCTGGCAGCTGTGAACAAGCTGTGGTCTGAGAAACAAAACCAGCCAGCTTCCTTTCAGTTAATAGACTCTTTTGAATATCTGCTATGTGTTGGGTGATAAGCGACTGGGAAGTGTACATGTACTGTGTACTAGTTGTTGTTTTTTAGTTGCTAAGTTGAGTCTGACTGTTTGCAACACCATGGACTGTAGCCCACCAGTCTCCTCTGTGCATGGGATTTCCCAGGCAAGAATACTAAAAAGAGTGGGTTGCCATTTCCTGTTCCTGGGGATCTCTGTGATCCAGGGATTGAACCCGCACCTCCTGCATTGGCAGGCAGATTCTTTACTGCTGCGCCTCCAGGGAAGGCCACATGTACTCACAGTGGTTAGTAATAGCATTCATTGATTGCTTGCTCTACACTAGGTGATCTCATCTCATCACATGTGTCCACTCAGGTAATCCTCATAGTCATCTATGAGGTAGGTGCTGTTATTATCCCCATCCTGCCGGAGAGGACGCTGAGGCACAGAGAAGTAAAGCGACTTGTCCAGGGTCACAGAGCAAAAGGTGCTGGGCTGATATTCAGTCCCCGGCGGGTAGTCTGGCTCCAGAACCAGTCTTAACCACAGTGCCCAGTGGCTCAGTGTATAATCTCTTATCTCACAATACCCCTAGAAGAAAGTTTTAGACTGTATTTGAAGAATAAAGAAATGAAAACTCAGAGTAGTGAAGTAACTTTCCTGACAACGTCAATTCCCAAAGACCCAGCTTTTTAATTTCACTGTGTTGTAATTCCTAGAGATTCGTCTCCTGTGGAGCCAGACTCATAACCATTGATAATCTAAGACTCAGACCCAGAGAGCATGATCTGTGTCCCCAAGGAAATCGCACTCTTGAACATATGTGAAAGGAAAGAATTGTGGTGTGAGTCTGAAGAGCTTTCTCAGAGCCATGAATGGGGGTCATGGCATTTCTAGAGTGTATGCTCAATAGTTATAGCACACAGGTTGAGTTGTCCCATGGTATGTGGAATCTTCCCAGACCAGGGATCAAACCCATGTCTGCTGCATTGGCAGGCAGATTCTTAACCACTGGACCACCAGGGAAGTCTGGTTATGGCATTTCTGTTGATAGCTTAGACTCTTTTCCATCGTTTCCTGATCATGGCTGGGTGCTGGGTGGTGAAGATTGCTGAAGAGCTGGGTTCTAGGTACGTGGGGTGTGGAGTTATGCAAGAGTTTTAGGGTGTAGAGGTAATGTGGGTCATGCACATGAGGAGATTAGGGAAGACAGAGGGATAAACGTGTGACCTGGGTGAGAGAACAGCATTAGTCATTTCTTGGTCCTGATCTTGTGGGTACTTTAGAGAAATGACCTAGTTGTTTTGAACTTCTGTTGGAGACCCTTTTGAAGCAGAGCGAGCATGGGATGCTGTACACTGTTCTGGCAGCACCAGGAGGAAGTCTGGGGGATGATACCTGCTGACTCGGGATGTCATTGTACGAGTTCTTAGGCTACCAAGCTCTGAATAAGTGGATCATTCAGGGCTGCCTACAGGAAAGTCAATCTCACTCTCAGTGGCCCCGTAGAGTCCTGATTAAAGCTTTGTTCTGCTTTTTCCTTTTTTTTAAAGTCCTCTCTCATCTTCTCATGCTATTAACATGTTAGTTGTCATTTATTGCTGTGGCTGGAAAACTAGGCACGCAAGCTGTGAGTCAGTCATGAGGCCCTTCTGAGTACTCCTATGTGTTGAGCTCATCCAAACTCTCATATAGCGAGATTTCCTAAATATTATAAAGTAATATTTATTTATGAAAAGGAAAAAAAGCAACAACTAAAGGAAACAGTTCACCTTCCAGTCTTATTTTCCCTGAAGGAGAAGTACTTTTGAACCACATGGCAAAAGGCAGGGACACAAGCAAAGGATGGAATGCCTTTTAAAAACAATCTCCCAGATGTGTGCTGGGGTCCAGGTGCGTTGAGCTTATCCCCGTGTGGGGTCTACAGTGTTGAATAATGAGAAAATTAGTTTAATATCATGCAAATATTTATCCATCGTATGAAAGTTATTTTACTCGCAGCATTGTTATACTTAGTGCGCTCTGGTACATTATAGAATTATTTTTCCCTCTAATAGTGAATCCAAGTTGTTTCGTTTTATTTAAATGAGATTTTACTGACTCTCAGAAGTAAATATAATTATATTCCAAGTACATATATTTACCTTATAACATTAATATATCATTAATTGTAATTGTATCACACGTCAACATAATGTAAAAATAAACATTAGATAACATTACTGTGTCAATATGCACTTTCTTGAGAATGGTGGTCTATTTTTCCAGCTGTACTGTGCAGCATGCGGGGATCTTAGTTTCTCAGCCAGGGTTTGAACCCATGCTTCCTGCAGTGGAAGTGCAGGTACTTAACCACTGGGCCACCAGGGAAGTCCTGGCAGTCTTATATAGAAGAATGTCTCTCATGTTAAGTGATACATGCTAAATTATCAGTAGAGGAAGCCGGGTGTCTTCACCTTTCAAATGGTTCAGCAAAAAAGGAAAAGTAAACATGGCAACCTATTAACAACTTGTGAATCTAGGTGAAGGGTATGTGGGTAAGTAACATTCTAGTCCTTTGCCCCGTCCTTTAACTGTCTCTGAAGGCAGAAATCATCATGAATGAAATATACTGAGATAGCAGGTCTTTATCATAAGCCTCATCTTCTTTTACTTCATTCATTTCCGGTGAAGCCTCAAAGCCACCAGTAGAATATTCATTTATGTGACTTGCAAGATTATTTTCTGCCAGGAAGGCAAAAAAAAAAACAAAACAACCAACTGCTCTGTTGACTCACTTTTTCAGTTTGCTGGAAAAGAGGTCCATGTGGTATTACTACTTCAGTGGTGATGCTTTTGTGAGTATCATGTCAAATGTTGCAGGGTGTTCTTTTTCGGAGAGAAGACAGCTAAGTGCGAGACAGATCAGCTTGTCTGATAAGGGCTTCCCCTCTCACATGTTTCAGGAAAACACTGCCATTAACCAATGGCCCCAGAGGTCTCTTGGGTGTGTCGCTGAGTTTAGTGTGGAGACTTAGACATTTTGATATTAACTTGCAGATGCAAGGAGCTCTTCCAGATCAAGTGCACCAAAGTCCACGTTTTCTTGAGCCTGAGATGTGTGTTCCGATATGGGTGCTCTGCAGTTAGTCCTAACTCTGCGATGGCATCCCACTCCAGTACTCTTGCCTGGAAAATCCCATGGGCGGAGGAGCGTGGTAGGCTGCAGTCCATGGGGTCGCTAAGAGTCGGACTGAGCAACTTCACTTTCACTTTTCATTTTCATGCATTGGAGAAGGCAATGGCAACCCACTCCAGTATCTTTGCCTGGAGAATCCTAGGGACAGGGCAGCCTGGTGGGCTGCCGTCCTTGGGGTCGCGCAGAGTCAGACATGACTGAAGCAACTTAGCAGCAGCAGCAGCAGCAGCAGCAGTAGATGTCTCAGATGCTCTCCCACGAGTCCTAACCTTACTCAGGGGTGAGGCTCCGATGTCAGTGGACACAGCAAAAATCATACGTGGCCAACATTTTTCTGCAGAAAATTTTTTCAGTGGCTTGGAATGTATACTACATGCTGCTGCTGCTAAGTCGCTTCAGTTGTGTCCAACTCTGTGCAACCCCATAGACGGCAGCCCACCAGGCTCCCCTATCCATGGGATTTTCCAGGCAAGAGTACTGAAGTGGGGTGCCATTGCCTTCTCTGGTATACTACCTGAGGCACCTGGAAACTGGACCAACAGGGAGCACAGGTTCATGGTCCTGTCCATGTTCACCCTGGGGCCTATGCCCTTTGAAGGGGAGGGCAGTGCAAACGCCTGTCGACAAGGGCCTCTGTGGCCATGTGGTTGGTTAAGAACCCTCTGCAATTGCATTGCTGGGTTCAAATCCTGGCCCCGCCACCTCCGATCTACGTGTCCATGGATAGGTTACTTGACCTCTATGTTGTTTTTTCATCTGTGAAATGGGAATCATGCCTACCTAATAAGTTATTAGGAAGATTAAATGAATTCACGTATAGGAAGTGCTTGGAGCAGTGCTGGCACCCCATTAGATTCATGTAAGTATTTTCCACTAGTGTTTTTTCCTTCACGTGTTTATATTTGCATTCATGTATGTTAAATGCGTTTAAAGTGCAACTCCACTGAAAAGGATAGAGTGTGCATTGGCGCTGGCAATTGAAAATGAAAGCATTTGATCTCTTCCTCCTCTCGACAGGAAGCTTGCACACCATGCCACTCACATCTTCCTTGCTGTCGATTCCTATCGCCTTGGATGTAGGGAGGCTGTTTCCAATCCTCTTATCATGGGGACAGTGCTTGACTGGTTGATAGAAAAGGAAGATGGAAACGTTTGTAAGCATCCTTGGTTGATGGTTGGCTGGCTGTGGTTGGGTGCCACTCCGAGGAAGCACTCAGCACAGGAAGTGACCTTTGTACCCCTTCCTGTGGCTCTCCCTCTTGACCAATGAAGTGAGTTGACACTGTCATATTCATAAATACCACAGTCCAGTAAGATTGTGGGAAAGGGGAGATGCTAAGTGTGTGGTCTGTCTATTTGGGAAGGACCTGAGAAAGTGTCCTGGGGTCTCTGCCTGAAATCAGAGGACAAGAATGTTGAGAGTGAAACCCATCAGGAATATATCTGCCAGAGACAGGAAATTGAATTGGAGGTGCCTTATCAGATGCCCATCTTAACCCTCAAAGAGAAGCACCAACAACCCAAGATACAGATCTGCAGATAAGGTTCCATTTACAACTGGAGGCTTGATAGCTCCAGACCCCTGGGTAGCTTAGAACCCCCTGGTGAATCTGTAATGTGTCTGGGTAATAAACCAACTGCCAGGAATGTCCCAGCTCTCCTGACTGGGGCTCTGGGTACCAGGCTTCAGTAGGTCTGGTTTCTGAGGGCTGGAGGCTCCATAGCATTAGCTGGTCACAGGGAGCATCTTGCTTTGCTTGCTGCACCCAGGTTTTTACAAACACTGGCACAAGTTGGTGACAGAAATAGCAGGCAGACCAAGTTGATTTCAGGCCTTGGTAATCTTTCTGGCTGCAGTCAGCCCCTCTCTGGGGCGTGGAGAATCAGCAGGCCTTCTCACGCCAGAGATGTTTATGCAGGAATGCCTGCTGTCAAGTTTCCCCGGTAGAATGTCCATTGACAGGTTTGAATTTATCTAGTCATGGGTTTCCGATAGGAAGGTAAGAGTTTAATTTTAGTAAAGTCAGGGAGAGATTTTGTATTTTTGTTATTGTAGTAAAACGTACATAACATAAAATTTAGCATTTTAAACATAAACATTTTCAGGTGTACAATTTGGTAGCATTAGGTGCACTCAATGATGTACAGCTGTGACCACCATCCATTAAAGATTATATTTTTGATGGACGCCGCCTGGCATAGGAAAATGCTCCCTGAATGTCCAGAGATGGGAGACAAGAGGGCAGAGACAGGACCCTGTATGCCGTGGTCCAGTTCTAGGAAATATACAAAAATATACATGAATGTCTTATGTATGAAACTAGGCCAAAGTGTTATCAGTGATTATCTCAGGATGGGGGAAACACACATAGTTTTTGTTTTCTTCCCTATACTTTCTGTGATTTGCCAAACTTTATGCTCTGAGCATACAAACATGTTGAAATGTTTTCTAATGTTAAGGGTTCCAGACTGAGGAGAAACGGAAGACTTCTGAATCCTCAGAGGTGGATCCCTCTTTGGGTTGTAGACAGAGAGATTGGTGCTAAACTTACGTGTGCAACAAAGTTCACAGGCCTTTCCCCCCTTCTCTCCCTTTCAGCTTTGAGGCTAGGCCTTCATGCTCTGCTGGTTGATGTGATTATTCCAATTTAAGCTTGTTTATGCTAACTTTTTTTCCCCTTTAGATTTTTTAAACTTGAAGTACAGTTGATATACAGTATTATATGTTACAGGTGTGCAACACGGTGATTTTCACAATTTTTAAAGTTATACTCCATTTATAGTTTTTGCAAAATACTGGCTGTATTTCCTACATTGTAAAGTATATCCTTGTAGCTTATTTTATTCTAGCTTTCTGATGGACAGGAAATGTACACAAACCAACTTGAAATGTTTATGATTCACAGTCATTTCATGAGAACGGAACATGCAAGAAAGGCAGAGCAAAGGAACGGAAACAGAAGGGTGGAAAGAAGCATTTAGTCCTCGTGGGGCTGTGGCAACCTCTTCTCGTTGGTTACCTTTGTTGAACACCCAGAGTTTGATTCCCCACCCCCAATTTTCTTTTGAAAGAAAGGATGAAAAAGCTATGAGGAGATGTATGAGCTCTGATTATGCCCAATTACATTTGGCAAGCCCAAGACCAGAATTAATGGGACCGGATTATTCTTCAACGCGAGATGCCATGTTGCCCAGCCTAACGATTTTAGCTCTGGCCATGCCGTAGATCGTCAAACAAATTAATAGCATGCTAATAGGTGCCTTTCAGGCTTCTCGTTTATATTAATGAGTTCCACTCCATCCGATAACCAGTGATTTATAGCTTTGGAACTTGGAGCCTGGCTATAAAGATTGTCTTTTTGTCACTGTTTCTGGGGTGGGGCAGCCAGCCTAACAAGCTAAATGGTAGGGTTTTGTAATTGAATTCTAAAACGCGGAACGCCTGATGCGAGAACATTTCATTCTGATCATGGCTTGGGAAATTGAAAAGCCTTGTGTCTCCCACCACCCAAAGCTGAATGCAGTCTGATTCGGGTTTCCGTGACTTGTGAAACAAGAGTGTGACATGATTCTTAATGTAGGGGTATTCATGCTGAGCTAGCCTGGCAGTTAGATTCAGTGCTCCTCTAAAGAAAACAATGTATTTTTAAGAGCCATACAGGAAACCCCTTCCTTACCTTGGAGGTGCAGGCATCCATCACCTTCAACTTCCATCCCTCCCTGCCCACCCCTCATGAATAAGAGGCAGGGAGCACTAACTGGGTGCCAGGCACTGCGTGTGCTAAGTCACTTCAGTCGTGTCTGACTCTGTGCAGCCCTATGGACTGTAGCCCACCAGGCTCCTCTGTCCATGGGATTCTCCAGGCAAGAATACTGGAGTGGATTGCGATTCCTTTCTCCAGGGGATCTCCCTGACCCAGGGATTGAACCCATGTCTCTTATGTCTCCTGCATTGGCAGCTGGGTTCTTTACTACTAGCGCCACCCAGGAAGCCCGTTGGGCACTGTACCACCTACTTTATTCTTGTCTCATTTAATCTTTCCAATGACTCTATGAAGTAGGAAGTAATATTATTCCCATTTAACAGAGACAAAGCTGAAACACAGGGGTTAAGTAGCTGACCCCAGATCTTTGAGCTGGTGAGTGGTAGAGCTAGGATGCCAACCTTGGCCATACTCTGCCACCCTGCCCAGATGGCCCTGCTTCTATCTTCCTTCTGATGGAAGAGCCATGCAGAGTGGGAGCCCCAGATGAGCCCACTCTTGACAGGAGGACCTAAAGTAGCTGCTGTCAGTTTGAGGCTGGGAAAAATAATGCCAGTTTCAAATGGAAAGGCCCATCTCCTAGGCTCAGGCAGGGTTCATTTGCTAGCCAAAAACTCCCACCAGGAGCAGTGGGCTGGCAGGTCCCTGGTGGACCTGCAGCCTCCCTGGGCTTTGCAGACTCGGCCTTCATTGTTTGCCATGAGGGTTACACTGTCAACTTCCCAAACACATGGTCCTTCTAAACCAGAGAACCCAATAATACCCTCAGAGATCTTGGCTTAAACATCACAGGAACATCTTGCTTAAAAGATTTTTTTTGACATCAATTTAGGTTCACTTTCTCTGGTCCATGGCCACTGTCTATAGCCGTGTCCTAGAAACAATCTGAAGACAGCTTCTTTTTTATAAGCAATCATCTGGAAATTTAATTGATGTGCCATTTCTGCCCCCTGGTCCAAACCCTCGCCCAATCTAGTCTCTTTACCTACTTTGATTCAAAGTCTTTTAGGTCTTCCTATTTTATAATCACCAGCCATTCCAGAAAAACATCTGCTAAAAAGATTCATCCACTGTAGTGGGAATTAAGTACATATTTTAACTTCAGACAATTTTACTTAATGTTTTCTACATTGCACAGAGCAGAGGATTAATGCAAACGTCCCTGAGAAGCTTCTATGAAACGTTAAGCTGCGTCTTCAATCACTCAAACCTTTCAAGGACCAGAATTTGAAAGAGAGTGAAGAAGCACCAAGAATAAAATTAGAACAAGGAGCTTTATTAACTTAAACATTTGTGCAGGTCCAGTTGTGTGTAGGAAACCCTATAAACTTTTTTGCTTTGGTGTACCCAAGCCGAATGCTGTGCTTTTTAATGGAAAGACCAGAAACTACAATGGTTTTTTAAAGTAATTGATTTAAAAGAGAAAAGAAGTGAGATTCCACCACCACCCCCCAATTTTTTTTTCTGTAATCTTCTGTATTTTAAAGGTAGAAATTAAGACCTGAGTTTTATGCCAAAGGTACACCGTGAGTGATTGAGTCTGATCGGTAATGTTGTGGTGAAATGTAAGCATGTGTTTTATGATGCATGTTGGGGTGGTTGGTAGCCAGGAGTCCTGGGTTCTGGTTCTATTTCTTACACACCATGTGTGATCTTGGGTAAGTCACTTAGCCTCTCTGAGTCTGAGTGAGATGATAAAAATAGGACAAATTGTCTATTTACACTCAGCTTGAAAATTCTCTAGTGTGGTTTTGTTTTCACACTAAGATATTCTTCTGCTCGACAGCACATGAGAAAAAGTTACCAGAATTTGGCCATCTGTCTTTAACTACTTAAAAGACTGGAGAGAAAGAATAAGCACAAGACACAAAAGCTTCAGAGGGGCGGGGACCTTTAAGGAAAAGCAAATATATTCCTAAATTCACAGAGCATTTGCTGTGTGCCAGGTACAAGGGTAACAAGTTGAGATATAAAATGAATGTATACACAAGTGGCTAAAGCTAAATCTTATTTTCCTTAGCTAAATACTTTTACAAAGTGCATTTTTTGTTTGCTTTTTTCTTTTCCTTCCTTTGCATAATATGCCATATACACAAAGCTAAATTGTATATATGAATAATAGCCTAACTTACTAAAAGTCTTCTTCAAACTCATTATGAATGGTGGTAAATTTTTCAAGGTCTTTGAGAAAGTTATCCAGAAATCTAGGGCTTAAAAAAAAAAAAGTTCCTTTTCCATCTTGCTGTATGGAAATCTGCATGAATCTGGAGTGCATTATTATCTCAACAGCCTTCTGAATTCATGGCTATTTCTTTCTTTCACAACCTGTATACAGAGTTTGGATACAGGTCAGGACTCTCCTTTGTTCCTTATTGTCATTTCCAGACCATTTCTCCCTTATTTTCTCCTGAAAAAGAAAAGAACATCCAGTTTCTTTGAAGCATATAGCACTTCAGGTTATGTCACCTGCTTTCCCTCCTTCAATTCTGTTCATGTCTTCAGACCCCACGCCAGCCTCACTGCCTCTCTCTTGACAGTAACTCCCGCCTCTTTGTGGGCAGCGTTAACATTCACAAAGGATGCTGGTTCCTTCACTCCCTCACTTCCAATGGTCTTGCCCTTTATCTGACTTCAGTCACCTGCTCCCAGGGTCAGACTCAGGGCTTTTTAATGACCAAGAATAACTACAACATCTTTGAAATTATCTTTTTAAGCTTCCTTCCCTCTGACCACCGCGTCCTGTCTTTCTAGCCTCATTCTCTTGGTCCCAACAACTCAAGTGATTCCTCCATTCCAGGAGGACCTCCAACCCATATTGACTGTGCTATGAACAGCCTTCACCCTTTTTCTCTCCCTACTCACCTTAGATTTCATCATCATAATTACTGCCTTTCCTTTCACTCTATCTTACACTCTCTGGAAAATTCGAACCCTGGTTGAACCCAAATTTGCCTTCTCCATGCCATCACCCAAGCAGCTGAACGTGGCTCAGAAGAACATGTACACACCATGATGATTAGATTCACGTTAAATTTATGGCCACATACTTCAGCTGAGCCTTCTGCTTTGCTTGGCACACCTACTACATTCCATAGTCAGTTCACTCTCTTATTTTCCCACACCTCCTCTTCTCTCTGAAACTTTAAACACCTGCTCTCTTTCATGTTCAACTGCTGACTTTGTTTTATACGTCACTGAGAAAATGGAAGTCATCAGGAGGAGATCTCCTTATTTTTCCTTTGCCAAATTGAAGATCCCCCTGTGTCGGAACCTCTGAACCCCCACACTCTGCCCCACCTCCAGTGGTTGACCTCTCTCTCCTCATAACTAGTGCCAACCCTCTGCTTGTAGATCAGCGCCCCACCCCCTGTAGCCTATGGAAGAGCTTTGCTTCTGTGGTTCTACCATCTCTGCTGGGTCATTCTCATCAGCAGACAAATACACCATCTTAGATAAGTACCACCTTTAATTTTTTTTCTCTGACCCCTTGCTCACTGTCCCCTTCCATTTCTATTTTCCAGTGTATAAGGAAACCTCTAGGAAGTGCTGTCTGTAGTTAGTGTTGTTAGTTTCTCAGTTCTCATTCTTTGTAGGACCCATAGCAAGCAAGATCAGAGAAGGCGATGGCACCCCACTCCAGTACTCTTGCCTGGAAGATCCCATGGATGGGGGAGCCTGGTAGGCTGCAGTCCATGGGGTCTCGAAGAATCAGACACGACTGAGCGACTTCACTTTCACTTTTCACTTTCATGCATTGGAGAAGGAAATGGCAACCCACTCCAGTGTTCTTGCCTGGAGAATCCCAGGGACGGGGGAGCCTGGTGGGCTGCCGTCTCTGGCATTGCACGGAGTCGGACACGACTGAAGTGACTTAGCAGCAGCAGCAGCAGCAGCAAGCAAGATTCCGCAGCAGCACCCCATTGGAGTTGCCTTGTTAAGGTATCAGCAACTTCTGCCTTGTCAGACTCTGATCCCTTCTTAGTCCTCATCTTACTGGCTCTCTCAGAAGCATCATTTTTTTTTTCTTTTAACTTTTATTTTGACAAAATTTCACATATAGAGAAAATGGCAAGAACAGAATTAAAAAATCCCCATACATCCTTCATCCAGATCTCCGGCTGTTAATTAATATTTTACCACGTTTCCTGTGTCCTTACCTCAGTCCATCTGTCACTGCACATGTATGTGCACGCACACACGCAGATTTCTTCCCCCACCTTTCAAGGGTGTCTCAGCAACATTTGATACAGCTGGTTACTCGTTCCTTCTTGAAACAGTTCCTTCCCATATGGCCTCTGGGGCCCCACACTCTTGCCTCACAGTCCCTTTCGTGAGTTCTTCCTCCTCCTCCCGAGGGAGCTCTCTGGCACTCAGCCCTGAGACCTGATCCCTGGGGTAATCTCATTTGGTTCTGAGATCTCATTTTATACCTGCAGCCTGGACTGCTTCCCTCACCCCGGACTCTCCTCCTTCCTCCATCAAATGTTCCACGCCCAAAACAGGTCCTGATTTCACCTTCCCAGACCCTGCTTCCAGCCCAGGGCCTCCCTGTATCAATGGCATATTCTGGTCTCACTGCCAAAACCCCAGCAGTGGTGCCCCATTCTTCTTTCTCATCGCACAGCCAGCCCATCAGCCAGCCTCTTGGCTCTGCCTTCAAAGGATCGTCTGTCTCCTCTGGTCTCTCTCAGCTACACCATGTCTTCTTCCTCCTCCGCTGCATTCTCCTAACCTGTCTCCCTGCCCCCACTCTTGCTCCCTGAAACCAGCTCAGACCATGGCCCTCCACTGGCCACAGGCCTCTCCTCACACTTTGAATAAAATCCAAAGTCCTTTGGTGACCTCTGTGCCCTTTGTGATCTGGCCCTTGCCTTCCTGGGTGACCCCTTTGTTACCACCCCTCAGGGCTGTGTACGTACTGTTACCGTCACTCAAGTGGCCCCATGCCAGGCTCCCCTTCTTGGTGGCAGGTCTTGGCTTCACTGCCACCTGCTCCAGGAAGCCTTCCTTGACCTCCCCTTAAGAGAGCTCCATGCTCTCATCCCTTCCATTCTTTGTCCGCTTAATTTTTCTTCGTTTCAGCAGCTGCTAACTGCCATATATATTTGCTTATTGTCTATCAGACCCTTGAGGTGGAATGTTGCTCTGTTTACTAGCAAATGCCCTGGCACATAGAAATATTCTGTGTTCCAGAGGAGTGAAGGCAAATGACTGACTGGTCTCTGAGAAGAGTAACGACCAGCGACCCTGGCCTGGTTGCCGTCTTCACAGACCATGACTAAAAATATCCTCAAGGAAACTGGCTGGTTTCAGTCGAGGCTAACGTTTTACCAATGCAGAGTCGGAAAGATCATCTTTGTGCCACAAGACATGTAGATTCTTGCAGCTGTTTTAAAAAGTTTCCAAGTAAGTCTTCACTAAATTGTTCCCAGTCCTCTCTCAGAACGCTGTGGCTTTCCCTGCCTTCATTACTGGGGAGGGAGTGGGGTTATTGGATGAACAGAAGGAATCCGGTGGACTTTAGATAAGGCTTCATACAGATTGAAGTATCTATTTGCTTTAAGGCCTTCTTAGATGTACCTCCCACCTTCCCCAGTTCATTAGATCTAGAAAATATATGGACTGGGGTTGGGACTCAGCAAATTAGTATTTATGGCCTAAGTTTTAGATGTATAAATCAGTCAAGCTCAGATTCCTACTGCATTCATTTCAATGTACCTTTTTGTTATTTGTGTAAGCCACTCAAAACCTTGGAAAAAACCCAACTCTAGTTACTAGTAGGGATGGTGCTGTGCAGACCATTTTGCCCAACTAAAAGCCCATTTGCATTAAATAATATTAAAAACAATTTTCGAAAGCAGATATAATCAAGATCAGCTAATGAAACAGTCTTCAGTCCAGTGTCCCCCCACAGAGAGCATGGAGCCATCTCTGTCTCAGCCTGTGATCTGACCAAGCAGATCCACCAGTTCTGCAGCCTGTGTGTTCAGCCAACAAAGGAGTCTCCAGCTCTGGCTCCCTCCAGGCTGACAGTGTGCTTACAGACCCCTCACCCGCCAGCGAAAGGCCGGCTGGGAAGCAGAAACGGGTCCACTCGGGATGAAGACATCAAAGCGGATTCTGATCCAATTAGAAAAAGATACTATTGTCCTCTGAATTCCCAAAGTTAGCAGGCTGTTATGAACACTTAGCCCGTTTCCTTGGGGATTGCTGTGGCATTGACTTAGATCCGAAGCTCATTGATATGCACACATCTCAACAGACCCCAGTCTCTGCTGTGTGCAGGGAGCCTGGGAAGCCCGGCACCACGGCTTCCTCTCCGCTCGCCAGATCAAGGTTTTCAGAGTTTGTACGGTGGCTGTAAAATGCTGTTTTTCCTCAGTTGGTCTTCGGCGAGTGTTAGTCTCTTGCGTCTTAGAAAGGAGAATATGAACACTTTATTAGAGAAAAAAATTTATAACTGTTTCCATTTATAGCACTTCAGAGAAGGAGCATGGGAAACAGTTTAAGCTGGTAATTTTAGCCGTTAGTCCTGACTGTGGAATTCCCGGAGACACTTATCCATCTGTGTTCAAGTCACAATTTTTCTGCCCTCTCTGGCACACACTTTTCTTTTGTTCTACTTTTATTTCCCCCTCTGAAGCTTTTCTGAAGGCCGCCTGTCCTTGATGATGTTTAGATGATTTTCATATCTGCCATGTGTGACTGATGAGCTGCTTAAAATATCTTTCTTTGTAATAGGCGGCCACCTATTATAGAGAAGGACTACACTCATAAAGTTTAGAAAGTGTTTTCCTGGGGTAACTTGGGTTCGTATCGATTGCTGAGGTCAGGGAGGAATTGGATATATTCTTGACAAGAGAAAGTTGAGTCTTCTCTGCTCCCAGTCCACTGTGTAACCCCTAACTCCAGCTGCCATCTTGAAAATGCAGATTATGGACCTTAAATGGGACTGAGCAAGGGAGGGTAGCTATTATATTTCCACCCAAATTCAATCTCCCTCTGCAAAGACACATGCCTCGTCCAGTCGTTTCTATACTTTAATCCTCTAATGATTTCACAATCATTTTGTCTATATCTAAATACCACATAACTACATTCTTCTACTCAATATTTCTATTGATATCAATTTTTTAAAATCCAGCTTTGTTCTGAGTAATACTATCCATAACACTGAGTTTTTGATGGGCTTATTGTTTTTTCCTAACACATTAAAATTTTCTGTTTCATGTTAATCCAAGTACCACTAAATTTCTTAGCACTGCAATTGAAGAAGTATTTCTTTAGTATATGAGCTGTTTTTCTGAAATAATGATTTATATATTACTTGGGGGAAATCAGAAAGTCTATGTTTAGACTATACCTAGATGATAATCTCCATTCTGATTTCAGAAATGCAGAAACTCAAGGAGTCATGTGCATAAACACAATATCAGTTCAGTTCAGTTCAGTCGCTCAGTCGTGTCGGACTCTTTGCAACCCCATGAATTGCAGCACGCCAGGCCTCCCTATCCATCACCAACTCCCCGAGTTCACTCAGACTCACGTCCATCGAGTCAGTGATGCCATCCAGCCATCTCATCCTCTGTCGTCCCCTTCTCCTCCTGCCCCCAATCCCTCCCAGCATCAGAGTCTTCTCCAATGAGTCAACTCTTCGCATGAGGTGGCCAAAGTACTGGAGTTTCAGCTTTAGCGTCATTCCCTCCAAAGAAATCCCAGGGCTGATCTCCTTCAGAATGGACTGATGGATCTCCTTGCAGTCCAAGGGACTCTCAAGAGTCTTCTCCAACACCACAGTTCAAAAGCATCAATTCTTTGGCACTCAGCTTTCTTCACAGTCCAACACTCACATCCATACATGACCACTGGAAAAACACAATATGGTTCTATACAAAAGTCAGGAATTTGCAGAGCCCTCTCTAAATATAAAAAACAGAGCTTTTAGAAGCATGGTTCAAGAGAGAAGCGTTTATATGGGTGTTTTTGGATCTCTCTTGCTCACACTCTGTTTCAAATAAGCATAACTTCAATGGCCAGCACCCTGGCCCAGATATCTCAGATGGAGCCTTTTTGCCAACTATTCTAGAGTAGTACATCACCCAGGTAATTCTTATTAATGAATAATCCCATATCCTATCCTTGCTGCTGCTAAGTCACTTCAGTCATGTCCGACTCTGTGCGACCCCATAGATGGCAGCCCACCAGGCTCCGCCGTCCCTGGGATCCTCCAGGCAAGAACACTGGAGTGGGTTGCCATTTCCTTCTCCAATGCATGAAAGTGAAAAGTGAAAGTGAAGTCGCTCAGTCATGTCTGACTCTTAGCGACCCCATGGACTGCAGCCTACCAGCCGCCTCCGTCCATGGGATTTTCCAGGCAAGAGTACTGGAGTGGGGTGCCTTTGCCTTCTCCGATCCTTAGAACCCTGTTAAACATGACATTCTTTCTTTTTATTTTTTTTAAAGCGTTATCTCTACTTATTTTTGTCTGATAATATCCAATCATTGTTAAAAGGAAAGAAAAAAAAATTAAACCAACCCTGAGGGTACAAATTTGGCAATAAAATGCCAAATTTGTACCCTCAGGGTTGATTTGACTGTGTGGATCACAATAAACTGTGGAAAATTCTGAAAGGGATGGGAATACCAGACCACCTGACCTGCCTCTTGAGAAACCTATATGCAGGTGAGGAAGCTACAGTTAGAACTGGACCTGGAACAACAGACTGGTTCCAAATAGGAAAAGGAATACGTCAAGGCTGTATATTGTCACTCTGCTTATTTAATTTCTATGCAGAGTACATCATGAGAAACGCTGGGCTGGGAGAAGCACAAGCTGGAATCAAGATTGCCAGGAGAAATATCAATAACCTCAGATATGCAGATGACACCACTCTTATGGCAGAAAGTGAAGAGGAATTAAAAAGCCTCTTGATGAAAGTGAAAGAGGAGAGTGAAAAAGTTGGCTTAAAGCTCAACATTTAGAAAACTAAGATCATGGCATCTGGTCCCATCACTTCATGGGAGTTAGATGGGGAAACAGTGTCAGACTTTATTTTTTGGGGCTCCAAAATCACTGCAGATGGTGACTGCAGCCATGAAATTAAAAGACACTTACTCCTTGGAAGGAAAGTTATGACCAACCTAGGTAGCATATTGAAAAGCAGAGACATTACTTTGCCAACAAAGGTCCGTCTAGTCAAGGCTATGGTTTTTCCAGTAGTCATGTATGGATGTGAGAGTTGGACTATGAAGAAAGCTGAGCACCGAAGAATTGATGTTTTTGAACTGTGGTGTTGGGGAAGACTCTTGAGAGTCCCTTGGGCTGCAAGGAGATCCAACCAGTCCATTCTAAAGGAGATCAGGCCTGGGATTTCTTTGGAAGGAATAATGCTAAACTGAAACTCCAGTACTTTGGCCACCTCATGCGAAGAGTTGACTCATTGGAGAAGACTCTGATGCTGGGAGGGATTGGGGGCAGGAGGAGAAGGGAACGACAGAGGATGAGATGGATGGATGGCATCACCGACTCGATGGACGTGAGTTTGAGTCAACTCCAGGAGTTGGTGATGGACAGGGAGGCCTGGCGTGCTGCAATTCATGGGGTTGCAAAGAGTCGGACACGACTGAGCAACTGAACTGAACTGAGGGTACAAATGGGTTCAATGATCCTACCTCCAGGGACTCCCAGACATGAGCAGTATTCATCCTTCTTATCGTCTGTAATTGCTTTTTTCATTTTTAATGTTTTTTAAAGTGTGGTAAAAACCTAGCGGAGAAGGCGATGGCACCCACTCCAGTACTCTTGCCTGGAAAATCCCATGGGTGGAGGAGCCTGGTGGGCTGCAGTCCATGGGGTCGCTAAGAGTCGGACACAACTGAGTGATTTCACTTTCTTGCCTAGAGAATCCCAGGGACGGGGGATCCTGGTGGGCTGCAGTCTCTGGGGTCGCACAGAGTCGGACACGACTGAAGCGACTTAGCAGCAGCAAAAACCTAGCATTTGCCTTCTTAACCAGTTTTAAGTGTTTAATTCAGTAGTGTTAAATATATTTGAATTGTTGTAAAACATATCCCCCCAATTTTTCATCTTGCGTATCTGAAACTCTGTACACATTAAACAAGTCCCCTTTGCCCTCCTACCTCCAGCCCCTGATACTCTACTTTCTGCTTCTATGAATTTTACTGCTTTAGATACCTCATGTAAGTGGAATCACACAGTATTTGTCTTTCTGTAACTAGATCATGTCTCTCAGCATGATGTCCTCAAGGTTCGTCCATGCTGTAGCATGTGACAGAATCCTTCCTTTTTAAGGCTGAATAACATTCCATGGACGTGAGTCTGAGTGAACTCCGGGAGTAGGTGATGGACAGGGAGGCCTGGCGTGCTGTGATTCATGGGGTGGCAAAGAGTTGGACACGACTGAGTAACTGAACTGAACTGAACATTCCATTGTATGTATGGACCATAGCTTGTTTATCCATTCATCCATCGATGCACGTTGGGTTGCATCAGTCTCTTGGCTATTGAGAATAATGCTGCTGAGAACATGGAAATGCAAATAGTCTCTTCAGACACTGCTTTCAGTTCTTTTGGCTACATACTCAGAAGTAGGATCACTGGGCCACATGGTTGTTCTGTTTTTAATATTTTGAGGCACCTCCATGCTGTTTTCCACAGTGGTTGTACCATTATACAGTCCCACCACAGTGTGCCAGGGTTGCAGTTTCCCCACATCCTCTCCAACACTTGCTATTTTCTGATTTTTGCATCAGAGCCATATTTTGATGAGTGTGAGGTGGTATGTCGTGTACCCTTCCTGTCTTTATGTGTCTGTATAGATGCACCTTTGAAACATAAACGTGATCATAATTGTATGTACTTTGTCTGTAGAAAATGGCCTCTCTCTCCCACTATATTTTTGTAGAAACCTATTAACTTACGTAAATATTTTGCGTCAAATGAATAACAGAAGCTAAAGCAGAAGACTAGGTTGGATTTTGTTTTGGTTTGTGACCAGGTATTTTTTTTAACCACAGTTATAATGGATCCATTTGAAATCATCTTTTAATTCCATTTTCAGGTATGAAATTTTTTATAATAAAAAATTTTAACACCCCAATGTTTTTATTAATTCACATTTTTTCTGACTTTAGGAGAACAAAAATTGGAGTGAGCTAGTGTCTGCTTGTTTGAGGACTTTTGTTGGTTTACTTACTTGGGGCTTCCCAGATGACTCAGTGGTAAAGAATCCACCTGCCAATGCAGGAGACACAAGAGACGTGGGTTTGATCCCTGGGTCAGGAAGATCGCCTGGAGGAGGAAATGGCAAACCGCTCCAGTATTCTTACCCAGACAGTCCCATGGAGGGAAGAGACTGTAGGGCTGTAGTCCATGGCATCACACAGAGTTGGACACGACTGAAGCAGCTAAACAGCAACAACAATTGGCTTACTAGAGAAGTGTTAGCTTGTGAGCTGACATAGAAATTGGTGTTCTGAGAAAGTCCAAGGTAGGAGCTTTGGGATATGTAGAATTCAAGACACTAAGAGGAGCATTTGGAGGCCTGTATCAGATTTCCATGGTAGGGTCAATACAGCTGATTTGCTGTGATTTAGCAGTTCCATTCAAATGTCTTTTCAGGGCTAGGACATTCATCTCTGTTGATTTGTTTTAATGAAGATGTTGGAAGTGAGGCAGTTGGGAATAGTGGGGACTGCAGTCAGTTGCAGGTCCTGCCTGAAGACTGTTCAAACTTCAGGTTTAACGAAAGCAAAGCTGTGTGGGCCAAACAATATACATCTGGTTTAAATTGGGCTCGTGGGTGCAATTTGACATCTGCTGTGGATTGTGGTTCTTTATGGGATATAGTTTGCCTTGGGGGTTGGTTCACCATCTCTCAGGTCTTAGTTACCTGCCCCCAGGCCTCCCTTGTTTAGGCCCTAGGCTGCACTCCTGGCCCATGGCCCGGGCCCCACACTGCCCCCTGCCAGAAGGACCATCTCATCAGTTGACCTTAGTAAGCCATCTGGATGGGAAGGAAGAGTTGAGGCCAGGGGTAGCTGCAAGTTATGGCCTGAGCAGAGTTGGTTTATGGGAGTCTCCAGATGCCATGAGTGTTGTGGTTCTAGAGTCAGGTTTGGGTAGGTTCCAACTCAGTCACTTACCAGTTTCTGGGGTTTGTGTACCAGTTCTACCAGTTCGTGTTTCTAGGAGGCTATTGCTTTGCCTATCTAAGCCTCATGATCTACCTCTGAGAATGATAGAATGATAAAAGATGTTCGTGAGACTGAATAAGACAATATAGGAAAAGCATCCAGCACATGGTCATATCATGCTACATTAGCCTTAACCATGACTTTGGGGATATAGAGGCCTCGCGGATGTACCATGGTGAACCCTAAAAGTAATTGCAAAATGTTGTGTTGTTGAACACTTTATTTCTCCTGGAGAGAAGATCCATTACCTTCCATCAGATTCTAAACTTCAGCCATGGTAGAATAGGGACCCCCGATGCTCAGGGATGCTGAGGAAAAGTCACAGAACTTGGATGTTGGAGAACTGGCATGCAGGTCCTCCTGGGCCTGGAAGCACAAAGTCGAGTTTGATTCGCTCTTTCCATCGCTGTCAGGCAGGGCTTGACTGATTTATGCCACTGACCCACTTTCTCCAAGGGCAGAGCCAGTTTCCAGGCAGTGCCGATGCCAAAACTGGAAAAGCAGATTCTCAGTCAGCCAACGTGACCTCGGTAAAAACGGCCGTGGGGCTGGGTTTCCATTTGAAGGCAGGGGTAGGGGTGAGGGAATGGGACGAATAACCCCAGAGGGACTGTGATGGTCACTGCTGATGTTGGGACCAGATGCAGGAGTGTCCAGCCGAGGAAGGCTGTGCTGCATGTCGGGCCAATAAGGTGGAACTTCTCGCAGTACACCCTTGCCTCAACACCTCTCTCCGCCTTCCTCATGCAGCTGGGGACAAGTTTCTGCAGCAAGATGGAAACCTGGCTTTCTAGGGTAGGGTCTTGGCTATGTGACTGGGGCCATTCTTCACTGGCACCCCTGGTGGACCTGTGAGTCCCTAACCACCCCATCCTGCACCCCCCTCACCCCCCAGCTGGAAACACCACTTAAAAGATACATGAGATAATGGGATAATGACACATCTCGTGCTCTGTCCTTCTGTCTTGTTCTTTCAGATCCAGTTCAGAGCACTCATGAAACTTGGGAGGGCTGCCCGGCTTCTAGGGGAGCCGTTATTGGAAATCTTGGATGATTCTTGCGCTTAGGATTGCCTCCAAGAGTGTCCTCCTCTCTGGTTTGTTTACTTTGATTATGCAATGGGCGTTTTTAGATGACTGAATAGAAATTGGTGGAGAAAGGATGGACAGTGAGACAGACAGATGTCTAGATAGGTGATAAATAAGAATAGCAAAATGTTAGTGATAGCCTCTAAATGGTGGCTATACAGGTGTTCACTATAAAACACTTTCAGTGTTGCAGTCTGTTTGAAGATTTTAATAGTTAAGTGTCATGGGAAATGAGATGAAGTATCTGAGTATAAAACCTTTGGAAAATGGCATAAGAGAATTCATGGATTTGGAATTCCACCTCTCCCTTTACTCCCCCGAAATGGTTTTCTAATTTTTTTCAAGCTCATTCTTCATGGCCTGTTCACTCCGTTTGGGGCGTTCAGGGGCCTGTTCTTGGTGATGTGGATTCAACAGTGAGCAAGGTGTTCCTCTGACTGTGGAACACACACCCTTTCATTCTTTCACGGGGAGGTCAGACAAGCGAGAGTAAAAAGTTCTATAAAAAGAAAAAATGTTAAAAACAGCCGTGGAAACACAGAGGAGCGAGCAGAGCTGCTGTATACTGAGGGCTCAGGAAGGCCTCTCACCTCTGAGGAGGCATCTGAGCTGAGACCCCAGTGAGCCGAAGGCTGTGCAAGGATGAAGGAAGGAGCAGTTCTGGTGGGGAGAAGCTGCCACAGGCATGGCAGTGGACAGACACTGGGTGGATGGGAGGAAAGGAAAGAAAGCCAGTGCATGAGATATGGAGTGGCTGAGAGGCAGGTGGGAGGGTGGGGCGTAGCCAAAGTCTTACAAGATAGGCCTAGAATGTTCCTCTGATTGTAAGAAGCAGTCAAGATGGGGGAGGCATCCTGTGGGGATGTCTACATCTACATTACATATGATGAAAGGGGGTCCCCAAAAGTCAAGTCATGCATGCAGAGGCCCTGGCTTGGGCAGAGAGGCTGTGCGTGTTGTATACAAGCTATCTTCAGAAACTGGAAGAGTTTTGAAGAAGTGGATCTATTTGGTGACTAGGCTCAGTTGATCATTCATAACTGCAGAATGTTCCCACCCCCATCCCAGGAATTCAGTTCTGTTGATGCATGTATATAATATATATCTGTAATTATAGTACAGTAAAATCAGCTTTGGGCTTCCTTGGTGGCTCAGCGGTAAACAATCCGCCTGCCAATGCAGGAGATGCAGGAGACATGGGTTCAGTCCGTGGGTCAGGAAGATCCCATGGAGAATGAAATGGCAACCTTCTCCAGTATTCTTGACTGGGAAAGCCCATGGACAGAGGAGCCTGGCAGGCTGCAGTCAATGGGGTCGCAAACGAGTCGGATACGACTAAACGTCTGAGCAGGCAACATCAGCTCTGCGGAATGTTTATACAGTTCTGTTGTACACATTTGAGTAACCACTGTCACAGTCAAGATATAGAGCAGTTCCATCACCCCAAAAAGCTCCCCCTGTCTATACTTAATAGTCACTCATCCCCTCCCCCACCCCCTGACAACCACTGATCTGTTCTCCATCAGTATAGTTCTGTCTTTGAGAGGATCATACACATGGAATCTTGCAGTATATAACTTTTTGAGACTGGCTTCTTTCATGTAGCATAATGCCCATGAATATGTTTTTAAGCTTCCAAGAGGACATGTTGAGAATAGTAATCAAATGGCTTTTGTTTTCCTGGGAGTGAGAGAAGGGGGAGGAAGCAGCATGAAAATGGCAATGGATGGAGAAAACTGAGGACAGAGTGGGGGACAGAAGGCGGGCTCAGGGAAAGGATGGTTAAGGAATTAACCGGGTATGTAAAGGGAGATCGTATCGAGCTATCTTCTATAAACGTGCAATGTAAATCGCCTTTGATTTTCCCCAAGAGACCTTCAGTACTGGAGGTTGGGCTATAGAGTTGAATTTATTTGGGGCTTTTTGGCTGACTCCTGCCAGGTACACATGGATCAAGGACAGACGCTGCCCACTGTGTTCCAAGCTGCAGGGGGGCAACTTTCGGCTTAAACAGGAAACAGTGGAATAAAAGGATAGGGGAGAGGGTGTCTCACTGTGTCCTGGGTCCACGTTCCTGAAGGCAGTGAGAGGCAGGCTGGCTGGACGCTGCAGTCTCAGGCAGGGAGAGGGGCTGGTGCGCTCCGCCCAGTTCTTGACAAAGCCTGCATCCCCGAATAAATGAAGCAGTTTGTGCACACGTGTGATGGGGTGAATGTAACAGGACCCAAGGGCAGGGGCATGAGCTCCTGCCTTCTCAAGCATCAACCCTTCCCTGGCTTCTCTGAGATCACCTGTGTAGAAAGACTTTGTAAACTACCAACCTATTGTGGCCTTTTCATTGTTACTGTCCATTTCTGCACCTTCATGGATAAGAGGCATGCCAGATAATTAAAGGGGGGGAAGTGGAAAAAAAGGCCAACCTGTTTTTCCATTAGCAAGGATGCATTGCCATGTTCCTCTGGTTACCGCCGGAGCAAAGCGCACACTGGGTCATGCTGCATAATGACGAGCCCCCAGAGACTCCCGATAGTGATCGATAGCGCCCGCCTAGCTCCAGGGCTCGCATAATGAGCTGCGCAGCCCCACCAGAGTCACCGGCCAGTCTCAGGGAAACCTCCCCTCCCCCAGCGTCCACTTCTACAGCAAACGTCCCCTCCCCACCCGCCACCCCGGTCGCTGTTCCCTTTGATTGGCAGAGGCCCTGTTATTTCCGCCTGGGCTGCCTGACAGACTCTCAGCCTGGTCTAATTATGCTAGGCCTATTCTCGGGCCATGGCGACCCCAGGAAGGCTTTATCAGATTGTCCAACTGACCGTGACCAGATCTCCAGCACCTGCCTTCCTTGCTGATTGAGGATGGAAGGTGTTTATACACAGGGCTGATTGACTGGCCAGGGTCCTGGGCTGGGAACAGCCTGTCTGAGTGTCAGTGATGAAAAATGGAGTCAGCCACACCACCCAGCCTCATTAACGCCCCTCGGGGTCCAGACAGTATCAAGTGGGATGTGTGCAAGCTGAGTGCCTGCTGCCATTGTACACGGCCCTTGGGGACAGGTGTCCAGCTGCAGCAGTGTTCTCGGGTCCATCTCTTAACGTTTTCATTGTCCTCGGCTTTCTCCACCTTTCCTGTTCCCATTACCCATTCTCCGCTTCCTTTTCATCCTTCTCTAATCCATCCTACCTGTGACCTTTCTCCTGCCACAGGAGAAGTTGGTCTTTCACCCCCCTACCTTCCTTCCAGTGTCAGCTCTCAGAGCAGCCAGTCAGAATTCCTATTTGGGGTTGATTCACTGGGGTCATGAGCCTTCTGTTTCTGAAGGGAACTTTGGGGTTGCCAATCTTTTTCAGGCACCCAAGCCTGTTTCTGGTTAATCACAGAGTTCCTGGAAGGCAGCCCAGACACTGGGGCTGCTCTCTCTGGTAACTGTGGTAAATGACCTGTTTTGATAGGAACATTGAATCACCAAGGTCTTTTAGGGTTCCATTTGCTAATTGATTGCTAGTATCCTGAGAAGGTAAGAGTTTTCCAAAAGCCAGGCCATTTCTCCCCTCTTGAGTGATGGGGTTTGTCGCTTAACTTCAGCTTCCCTGGGCTGAGCCAAGTTCTCCTATGTGAGAGGCACGGCGAGGGCTTTACTGCTCCAAACGTGATCTCTGGACCAGTTTCAGCCTCACCTGGGAGCTTGTTAGAAATGCAGAATCTCAGGCGCCACCCCAGACCTCCTGAGTCAGAGTCTGGGTTGTGACAAGACCCGTAGGATTGTGTACAGTGCAGTTTGAGAAACTCTGTACCAGGACATGAATCTGAGAGGGAAACCCTCCTGTGGATTTGCCAAGAAGTAAGAGAACTCAGCAACATCCATCAAGCCAGCTCGTGAAACAGTCTCCCTTCCTTCTGGCCTGGTGAAGGACCTTGTCAGGAAATAAGAAAACCAGTTTAAAGCATGTTTGCCAAGACTAAGAAACTAAGTGTGGGTCTTGGGCCCCTGGGACTAAGTTTCTTGGCAGCAGCCTCTCCTTATTCTCAAGGAAATATTTTGGTATTGAAAGACTGAAAAAGTGTCCTCTCAAGCCACCTTGGATGGTACCCTCTAGGTTGGCTAGTATTTAGTGACAGTTTTTCTGTCTTGATCTGTGCCCTAAATTAACTACTGCTTATCGTGGGTCAAATTTGAAACTTTGAAGTTTGGACTTATGAGATTTTTTTTTTTCCCTTCAGTGTATATTTTTACATTTGCTAAGTGAACACATATTGCTTGCTTCTTGAATCAAGACAAAATGTTTTTATAATTTTATTGTACAGCCAATATGTTTAATGTAGACATAATTTTTAAATATGGGTCATCAAAAAAGAAGATAAAACCGTCTGTATTCTTATTGTTTGGAGATTATATCTTCAAGATGTTGATTCACGTATTAAGAGCTTTGTTTCACATACAGAGATTTCTTTTCTTTTCCACACAATTGGGCTTCCCTGGTGGTTCAGACAGTAAAGAATCCACCTGCAACGCGGGAGACCCAGGTTCCATCCCTGGATTGAGAAGATCCCCTGTAGAAGGGAATGGCAACCCACTCCTGTATTCTTGCCTGGAGAGTCCCATGGACAGAGGAGCCTGGTGGGATACAGTCTATGGGGTCACAAAGAGTTGGACACGACTGAGCCACGAACACTTTCACTTTTTCACGCAGTTTATAACCTGCTTTCAATTCAATAGTTAGTGATATCTTTCCAAGTCAGTAAATAGAGCTTTTCTACATATTCATTTAAAATACCTTACAAATTATTTCTTATGGAATGTTCTGTATAATGAATTTATGTAATCCATCACCTATTTCTGGGCATTTTCATTTACAGTGTTTGCTGTTATATCAGCATTGCCATCTGCAGCTATTTATTTGCACATGGTGTTAATGACTTATATAGAATAACTTTTCAAATAAATATAAAAAGAAAGACAGTGCTCCAAGAATGAGAGGGTGGACTGTGAGTCTTGACTCCGTCCTGGGATGTAGCTTTGTGTCTTAATGGCGACATCGGGTGATAAGCCATCAATATGCCAAAACAATGTGGTGCAGCTTCACTGTGGAATCATCTAGCTTTTCTTTTTTTGTTTCTTGGGTATTTTGTGTGTTTTTTTGTTTTGTTTTTTTGGCCACGCACCTTGTAGCACGTGGGATCTTAGTTCCCCTAGCAGGGATCGAACCCGGGCCCTTGGCAGTAAGTGCATGGAGTCCTAACTATTGGACCACAGGGGATTCTTTGGGTTTTCTGAAGAAAACAAATTATTTGGGCTCTGCAGTGCAGTGGGCCACCTACCAGGCAGCCACAGAAGGCTGTGCTAGAATTCCGAAGTCTGGTTGGCAAGGCATTGGTGATAGTCTCAACAGAAAGACGCAGGGGAGGTATGGAGGCTCCTGCGAGTGAGTGGGAAGCATGACGCTGTATGTGTATATTGGGGCCACACCCTGGATTTTAGCAGGAGCCAGAAGAGCTTGAGGCTTGGGTGTGGGCAGCTGTGCTTAAAAGGGGAACTAGAGGTAGTTTCTAGCCAGGATGGAGCTGGGAGCCAGCACTGGAGAGGGGAGTGGCCTCAACACCAAGGGGCAGATAAGGATTTGCCAGGCAGCCTGGGTAGAACCAGGATACGCTATCTGGGGAGCAGGTGTTGGAGATCTCCTGTCAGATGAATGCGCAAGGGACATCGGAAACTTGGTGCATACTTCTGGCGTGGGAGACAGTCTGCTGGGTGTCATGCCATAGCTGAGACTGTGGTTTGGGGTGGAGGTTCTTGTTCCTGGAGTGCCAAGAACTTAGCTGTTCAACCCAGCATGTTCCCCTGTGAGAGGCAGCTGCAGCCACTTCAATGCCACCACCTCCTCCTGGCTGGAGGCAACCTCTCCAGTGTTGCTTTATCTGTGTCACTACCAGGGCCTTTCCCATTTTCTCCTTTATGGTGTAGTTAGTTTCATGCATGTCTTGGGAAAAGCAGCACCATGTGGTGGGATCTCCCAGGGATTACAAATCCCCCAAGCTTTTTACTTACCATTTTGCCTCCTGGGTCACCCTTGGGTGAGTTACTTCTCTAAGCCTAAGGGTCCTATTTATAAAATAGGGTGATTGTAAGAATTAGAAGTAATAACATAGAAAGTATCCCCCTAGTAGCTAGCTGGATAGTAAGTGCTTAAATTGCCTGTTTTTATTGAGGGCTTAACATAGTCTGTAAGGGTTGATGGATCATTGTCTGTGGGCAGATCGCACTAGACATGCCTGTTAGGTTAGTAATAGGGGCCTTGAGGTCAAAAGGCTTAGGACAGGGCTGGGGAAAAACAATCACTGCCAGCAGATGATTGAGCTGTGCCTTTCTGACAAGGCAGAGAGAGAGGAAGAGGGGCCCTGGGCCGGGTGGTTGAAGCTTGAGAAGGGCATTCTGACCTGGCACAGAGTCTCCTCTCTGACCTGGATGACTGCAGCCAGAACAGCCTAGCAGGCAGGCTGCAGAGCCACTGTCCAGGAGCTTGGCCTAGTCTCATCAGCTCAGCTCCAGGCTTGCCCCTGGCCTCTCTTTGCTATGCCGAGTAGTGCAGTGGTCAAGTCCACACGTGCCAGGGTCCCATCCCAGCTCCATCCTTTCTGTTTGTGTGACCTTGGGCAGGTTCTTAACCATTTTGTAACTCAATGTTCTCATCTGTACAATGGGAATAATAGTACTCACCCCATAGGGTTTTCATGAGGGTCAAATGAGTTTATTTATACAAAAAGATTTAGAATAGTGACTGGATACAGAAGGCATTTTGTTTATCAGTGTTTGCCAGTGACTCTGTCGGCCTTGGGCCTTTCATCTTAACCTCTTCTTTCTTCCTGAGAGCAGAAGTCCTGTCTGATCCATTTAACCCCATCTTAATAGGGATTCCTAAATATTCGTTGGATGGATGAAGGGGAGGCTCAAGCTATGATACCAGATCAACCCAGCTTCACATTCTGACTTTGCCCCATCTGTGGACCTCTGACTTTGCTGACCTCATTACTTCATTTGTAAAATGGGATAGAAGAGGCTCGTCCTAGGACTGTATAAAGGATTAAAGAACACATGCAAAGCCCGTGACAGCATGAGCTTTCCGGAAACGGTGGCACCGATGCTGATGAGTGAAGTAGTGCCTCAGTAAGGCTCATTCTACCACACTGAGTAGGTGGTTCCTGCATATTTTCAGGTTTCATTTTGAAGTAGGAAAGTGATTTCTGGTTTCTGTATCGTTTTCCCCAGTGACTGTCAGACGCAGGAAGGAAAACAGGACACCAGTGCATAGGCACCCTTTCCCACCTCCCACAGCTGTACCCATAGACCTGCTTTTCTGGATGCTCTTTCCCTACACAAGCCAGTATCAGACATTAGACCACCCTGGAGGTTCACTGTGGCCTTCGGAGTCCACTCTGTCCATAGTGGCCAAGATCACTGGGCATCTTCCCAGCCTCTCCGTGGTGGTGGCCTGGCGTGGAGCACATCTCTGATTTCCTAGCTGGTGCTTGGACATGCTAGCACACGGCTTTGTGTGTATAGTGATTTAGTTCTCATGAACTTGGCCATATCCATTCCCAGAAGGATATTGGAAATTTGGGAGACTTAGCCGGCTTCCCCGGAGAAGGCAATGGCAACCCACTCCAGTACTCTTGCCTGGAAAATCCCATGGATGGAGGAGCCTGGTAGGCTGCAGTCCACTGGGTCTCGAAGAGTCGGACATGAGTGAGCGACTTCACTTGCACTTTTCACTTTCATGCATTGGAAAAGGAAATGGCAACCCACTCCAGTGTTCTTGCCTGGAGAATCCCAGGGACGGCGGAGCCTGGTGGGCTGCCATCTATGGGGTCGCACAGAGTCGGACACGACTGAAGCAACTTAGCAGCAGCAGCAGCCGGTTTCCCTGGTAGCTCAGTGATAAAGAATCCGCCTGCCAATGCAGGAGGGGTGGGTTTGATCCTTGGGTCGGAAAGATCCCCAGGGTCAGGAAGAAGGGAATGGACAGAGGTGCCTGGTGGGCCATAGTCCATGGGGTCGCAAACAAGTCAGACACGACTTAGCGACTAGACAACCACAAACGGCAACTAGTAAGCTGTGTTACTGACAAGCTCAGACCCTACAGGCTGCTATAGGGAGTCAGAAAGAAGACATAGTTCTGTCCCCCAGGGCCTGATGACACTCAGCCATTCCCTCAATGCATCAGAATGGAAGCCAGCACACTGGACAGCTTTAGTTTCCTTATCTGTGAGCTTAGGATGATGATGATTAAGTAGAGGACTTACTTCAGCCTCAACTGATCCCCAGAGTAATTCTCAGAATACTGGTCATGTGAAACAGACCACAGGAAAAGGTTCCACGGCCAAATATGTTTGGGAAATGAATTGCTTGGCCTTTCCTTCTTGGCATTTTATTAATGTTAGCATCCCTAGAGGCTAGGTAAAAACACTGAAGATATCTAATTATCCTACAAGAGTTTATAACAAGCAATTATATGAACATTAAGAAAGGAGAATCTGTTATTTTTTAAATAAGACATTTAGAAAGTGGTAGAATTAAAAGTACTTGGCAAAAGTATTTTGTTTTGGTAACCGGTCACTTTTAGATTTGAGCATAAAATACTCAGTATTTCACCGACCCACGGCCCTCTTGAAATAGCAGGATCATGACTTGCTAGGAGATGCCTCCAATGGGAGTAAGACTTTAACTTGAGTGATGGAGGTAAATTCTGACATTTCAAAGATGCTCTTTATGAGACACTGGATTAATTAGGGCTGTTCATTCGAGTAGCTTCTTTAACTTTAAACACATATTTTCAGACAACTGAGCATCTCCTGAGCCTGCCCTTGGTCTAACTGTTTCAGCTTGATCCAGAAGTATGAGACTGGAACACTATGAAAGATCTGGAGTCATCAATTTATCCTGAAAAGTGTTTTTCATATACTTTGTGTCTTTGGAGGATAGCATTCATCCACAAAACTGCCTCACAATGGAACTGCTTTAACAAGAATCATTTGAAAATGTCAGTGTCCTCACAATGCTGGACCATGGAAATCAGGATGGATGACCAGACCCCCCCTTCCCCTGACCCCCACCGTCAGGCCTCCCTGAGCCTCGTTGCTTGCTTACTCTGATTGTTCTGGTAAGAAATGGAAGTGTGGGCCTGCAGATCACCACGATCCTGGATCTGAGAGTTGATTAGGTCACCTCTGAAACCTCTGCGCCGGCCCAACAAGAAACAGTGGATCCATTGCAAGCTCTTGTTTGTTTTTACAGTTCTCCAATCGTCCATCCTTCTCACTCCCTCACTCCTGTGGCTGGTCAAGCTAATTTGATTTGACGTCCTGGCATTCGAGATTTGTCAAGTATTGTAACCCTAAGCGGTACTAATATTGAAAACCGTACTTGAAATTTATATAATCCAGATGTGCCTGCCAATAGAGCAGAGATGAGATGGCAGGCTTGGGTCGGAGTGGGTTGGGAGGTGGGGGAGTGTGTGTGTGCATGCGCGGAAGAATCTTGTTGCTCTATATTTTTTCCACATGGTATATAGCCAAGAAGGATTTTATGCATTAATATTTTCCCTTAAGAATAATAACTGGATTACGAAGTATAGCTTTAAGTAAGTCCCACCATCGGTTTTATTCACAGCCAAGAATAACTGATTAAGTTTGGGGGAGCAGGAAGGTGATCTATTTTAAGTGCTTTTTAAACACTCTTAAATTGGTCAGGACCCTTCAGCAGTGTGGTCTTGAGAATGGTTAGTCACACCGAGTCAGGATTTTTGACGTGGCTCTCTTTAGCGTCAAATGTTTTCTATTTTAATGTACTGTTTTTCTCACTGGAGGGCCTTTGGCCATTTGGAGGGGTAATTCGGAGTCCCCTGCTTAGACACAAGGGCTTTGACCCCTGAGTTGTCAGTTCTGAGCCCCCAACATTGGTAAGGCCCAGTTGCCATTTCTATTTTCCGGAATCTCATTGAGTAGCTGAACTAAATTGTAGAAAGGTCTCTGTTCAGATGTTTGATGGTGGGCTTGCTTGAAGTGCTTGTCCAGCATCTCCCTTCTCCACCCCCCATCAGGGGCCCTTTGTACCGTCTCCAGCAGAACAGGCACCTTCCCTAACCACAGCCTTGCCCACCTGTGCAGACCACCGTGGGGTTTTGTCCAGCTGATAGAACTACTTCACATTGCTCGCCTGACAGGGAGACCTGGGGTGTAAGCTTTAGTGTTCTAGACACGGAAGGAGAGTAGAACGTATTGTTAGTCCTATGCTCGTTGTGTGTAATTAACATCTGCCCTTAACCAGAAGCCCAGGGAGAACTGGTCATGCCAGCTAGTAGCAGATGACAATGATACAGAGAGGGAAGCAGAGAGCTGGGATCCACGTTAGTGGGGTGGCTTCCGGAGGACCTGGATATTCATGGAAACCAAGGCTGCGGTTGGTACCCATGCCATCTGTGGTTATTTCTAGGTGAGAAATCTGAGATCCGGTTGTTCTTTTAGCTCCCTTTGAAGGCAGAATAAAAGGAAAACAATGTCCAAGATTCAGGGGGAGCTTGTGGCCTGCTGCTGCTTCCCCCTCACTGAACGGCTCTGGAGAAAGGCTAGTGGGTACTGTCCCCGCAGCAGGAGTGGAACATTCTCCACTGGGCGCACCAGCTTTGCTTTGGCCATAACTTAGAGCCCTGGTTCCGGGAGGGCTGGGAGGACGATGCCTGCCTCTGGGGCTCTCCCGAGCTGAGCCTCGATCTGTGGGCTGCAGCCCCGTTCTGACTCAGGTCTTGGGTAAGGCATGCGGCCGTGGCTCCAAGCCAAACAGATTCCAAATGATGGAATCTGATTTTTCCCGTTGGGTTTTGAAGTAAAGGAGTCAGTGTGGGATGTGATCAGGCCTCCATGGTTTGTTTATCTGACGTTCAGGTGCAGACTGGGGCTCCGGACAGAGTGGGGCAGAGCCGTGAGCGGGACCAGCACGGAGCGCAGGTGAGTCATCGCAGTTCACTCTGCGAGGCTCAGCAGCCTGGGAATGGGGCCCAGGCAGGAAGTAGACGGTCAAAGCTGCTGGTTCAGTTCTCTCCACTGGCGTCATCACCTCGTGTAGTTCTAGAAGGACGGGGGAAGAGAGCAGACTGGAAGTGGAGAAGCAGGAACTTCCGGGACAGGAACGTTTCAAGGCAGGTTTTAAGGCACGTTTGTACAGTATAGCTCCAGGCCCAGCCGATGTGAACTGACCCACGTATCTAATGGGATCCCAGGACAGAAATGGGGTTCTGCAAAGCCACTGGTCTGATTTTGTACCTCTCAGCTTGCAGACTGAGACCTGCTTGGCCAGAAAAGAAAATATTCTTCTTCCTTTTCTTAATGTTATCTGAGGTGTGCATTGTTTTGTTGTTGTTTATTCATTTTAAAGATGTAGTATAACCATTTCAATGCACTAGTTAATGCAAAGATGGATGCATAAGGTCATTGTAGAAAGGCTAACCAGAACGGAACCATAGCATTAATAAAGGACAAAATGAGAGCCCAGCCAGGAGGAGCTGTGGTCATGAAACAGGGAGTGCAGCCTGGTGGCTAAGAGCTCCAGTTTGGGAGTTTGTGATCCCGGGTTTGGATCCTGGCCCTGCGGCATATTTAGCTGTGACCTTGGCCTCTCCAGTCTCCTGTTCTCTTCCTATAAGATAGGAAGGTGGGGAGGGATAATACAGAGGTAAGGGTAAGAGGTACAAACTATTAGGTAGGAAAATAAGCTATGAGGATATATTGTACAGTGTGAAATATAGCCAATATTTTAAAATAACTATAAATGAAGTATAACCCTTAAAAACTGAATTCACTGTAGTGTACACCTATAACTTCTGTAACATTGTACCACAACTATACTTCAATTGAAAAAGATTTTTAATACAGAAATTAAAAGATGGGAAGATGGTAATACACCAAAAATTGGCCTGAGAACTGAGTGCTTACTAAGTGGGAGGTGTTAGCATGATGGTTGTCATCCCTTCGCCCATAGCAACAGCCTGTTTTGGGGTGAAGCCCTCCATGCAGCTGGATGTGTGTGATTTCCTTCCTCTTTTCTACCTCATTGCTCTAATACTAGTGCATAAGGGGATGTAAGTTCTTAGGGACTTTGACCTTGAAGCCAGACCTTGTGGCCAGGACCAGTTCCCCTCCCATGGGAGCTGTTTTCAGGATCAGGTCCTATGTCATCAGTCTCCTCTGAGGTGGGCTAGTGCTGCTCAGCTGTAAAGCCCATCTAGGGGACCACCATCCAGATGGATGAAGGAGTCTTTAAGAGGAAGCGAGAGCACTCTGCGTTGGTGTTAATCCAGGGTCAAGTGCTGGCCTTTGCCGGCTCTGCCCCTCCCACGTCCCTTGCCAGTTTACCCTCCAAAGCAGTGAACCTGGAGTCAACCGAGGCTCCACAATAGAGACCCCACCCTTCCAAAGGCAGGCTCCTCAGGCCCGAGTTTTCTATTCAAGTTACAACATGGGTTTATTCCAAAATAACAAAAGCAGACCCCTGGTGTTTCCTTGGCTCACTTCTGTAAAGCATCGTGACCATTAAACAAAGGAAAAAAAGATCTGAGGCTTGCAACAGACAGACGTTAGACCAAAATTATTCTTCCCACTCCCTTCCTGGCTCCCAGGAATGGTGAAACTAGTGAACGTAATAGTAGCTTAAAGAATCGTGGAGTTTTAATTAAGTGCCTGTCTGCTACTGTTTAAGCATGTTACATATATTAGGTTATTTAATCCTCCTAGTAACCCAGTCAGAGAAGTACTGTTATTGTTGTTTCCCTTTTACAGAGAAGGGGACCCATGGCACAAAGCAGTGAATTAACTTGCTGAAGGTCACACAGCTGGGAAAGGCCAAATCAGTCTGAGAATCCAGCCTGGCGTTGGATGCTTCACACTACCCACAGTCCTCTACTGCCTCTCATAATAGTTAAAAAAATAGTTGTTATTATAAAAATAAACTATATACATGTGTGATAATATGGCCTAAAACTGTAATACTTTTCCAGTGTTGGTTTCCTAGTTTTGCTGTTGCACTGCAAGACATAACCATCTAGGAGAATTGGGTGAAGGATACATAGGATCTTTCTGTATGATTTTTGCAGCTTCCTGTGAATCTATAGTTGTTTCAAAACAAGAGGTTCCAGCAAATAGACTATGGCCAACATTGTATTGAACTAGGATTTTATGCCAAGCACCATGCTAATATGCACTTTACACTCACTGTTTAATCCTCCCAGCAGCCCAGTGAGGTACAGGTGCTTTTATTATCTTTAGGTACAGATGAGACAATCAAAGGATGACAAAGTTAAATAAGTTGCATAAATTCAGGAGAAAGCTGCAAGGCCCCTGAGTCTTTCTGACTTCAGAGCATAAACTCATAATGCTTTTTTGGATGTAAGAATACTTAGAAGGCGTGTGATGTGGGGGCCTGGCTCTGTGTCGAGCTCCCCAGGTGACAGCAGCCTTGCAACCTAGTTTGGTCTGTGGCAGCCCTGTAAGGAATCACACCTGTCGGTCGCCATCATCTTTTCTCTTTCCCCATCATCCCTTCCTTTCCATGAAGGAGCCATATGAGCTCAGCCACCCTAGATGTATGTTTTAGGATCTGAATTGCAAGTGCTCTTCACATCTCAGTGAGAGAGCAGGCTTTGGGTTCAGACCTGGATTCACGTTCTAGTCTGACTTCCCACTAGCTTTTTTTACCTTAAGAGAATTAAACTCCTAGAATAAAACAGGAATAATAGCAGTCCCTTCCTCCTTGTTTTTTGTTTTGCAAATATCAAATGAGATAAAGTACCCAGTGCACGGGTGTTCCATAGTGTTGATTTCCACACGCTTGCTCAGCAAACATGGAGCCCTGCCAGGTGCTACAGAGTGTGAACTGGGGAGAGGGTACCTATCCAGCCTAGAATGCCTTCCTCTTGATCCAGACAGAGTCTGGGTATTGGACCCAAGCCAGGCACCTTCCTGGGACTCAAGGACATTGCTGTGATTTGGAAGAGGGAACATTATCAATCACCATGTTGGAGGGCATCTGTGATTATCATCTTCATTTCCATCAAAGGTGTCTTGTGACAGGGGATCGTCAAGTTCAATTTAGTCTGAATCAGGATCCAGCAAGGATATATTTTTTATTTCTGCCCTGGGCTGAACCTGTCTTGAATAATTCAGTCTCTATCTATTCTAAGCTTCCACGCCTCCTAGCTTCCATCCTGCTTTATTCAGGGTCATGTGGTTGCTTGTTTCTCAAAAAAATGCATGCATCCTCCCCTCTCTGGCTGCCAGTAATGAGTGTTGTTAGGAAAAAGAATCATCTTCTTATATGTACTGCAAGATGGCAATAGCTGCTCAAAGTCTAGAGACCAGCCTCAGGGCAAAGGATGCACACGGTGGCCTATGGATATCTTTCGACCTGATACTCTTAAAAGAAAAATTCGTATGCTATCATTAAAATATTAGATTTCCAGATCTGGCAACCATTGGCTAAAGCTGAGTAGCATCTACCTCCTTTGGGTGGAGCAAGGAGCAAATGTTATCCAATTTGCTGTAAGCCTCCACCCCTCCCACCCCCACCCCCCCACCAAGGTCACTCATTTACCTTACATTCTCAGTGTTCACAAGCATCTAGTTGTCAACTCTTGACGTAGATGAAGGAACTCTGTTTCCAAAGGTGCAGCCTATTGATGCTTTGGGAGTTAATTGGTCCACAGTTGATCCCGAGACTCTGCTTCTTACTGTATGTGGATACAGTAGAAGCAGTAGGCAGCTGCTCATTGTCCTTTCTTCTGTGAAGTCAGTGTCATGTCTGACCGTCTTAGGTAGGAAGCTGGAATTCTCAAGGAGAATTCTCAGCACTGTACCAACTCCCTAATTGTGGAAAGATTAGGAAAAGTGATCTGAAGGATGACACACACAGACTTGGGGAGTTGTGGGTGTGTACTTGTATCTGTGGGGAAGTAGCTGACTTGGAGTATAGTTCTATGATGTGAAATATTCATAGGGGTACCAGACGAGGAGTTGGAAGACATAAGTTACAGTCTGGCTTTACCACTTGCTAACTGAGCACTTGACTTCTTGGAGTCTGTTTTCTCATTGGTGAAATGGGAACAATGTCAAGTGTGCCTCGCAACAGGGTAGATAAGAAGATCAGGTTACGTGATCCTATGAAAATGTAAAACTGTATTGAAAAGTCAGGTGATATGACAGAATGGTGTGCTATGGATGAACGCACAGTACACAACCTCTATTTGTAGAGGATTGTGCTATTTGTAGATCAGGGATCAGCAAGCTGTGACCCACAGGACACATTCTGCCCTCTATATGGAAAGCTTGAAAAATAATCGAAAGACAAATAGCATTTCACGGTGGGCAGAATTTCTATGCAGTTCCAGTTTCTCTGTCCATATCAAGTTTCACTGGAACACAGCCACACCCATGGGTTTAGGTATTATCTGTGGCTGCTTTCTGCACGCATTGGCAGAGCTGGGTAGTGACGACAGTGACCAGAAGGCCCTCTGACTCTTTACAGAAAAAGTTGGCCACCCCCTACTGTAGATGGTGGAGGGGCGGTGACTCAGACCCTCCTCCTCTTTCCCTCACTTCTTCTCCCACCCAGACGCAGGTGCTATTGCAAATGGGTGGCCCAAGGATATTTTCAGATGTAAAACCAAGAATTTCTCTCCATTTAACTGCCATAGAGGAACACTTCCATCTGGGCTCCAGCTAGGGGTACTTCCTGGTGAAAACCACAGTATTTTTCTTAAACCAATCTCCGTTTCAGCAATAACCGCAAAAAGAGAATAGGCTGTTCCTGTCACAGTGGGCATTTCTCCAGCGTATGAACCATCCAGCAGGCCTGGTCTGCAGAGTTTCCCTCAGCCTGGGACTGACAGGACGCAAAGAGGGCAGCCACAGCTCTGATAGGCTCGTGAGGGTAGTGTTAGGGACGAATTGCTCATGTGCTCAGCCGTGTCTGACTCTTTAAGGCGACCCCATGGACTAGCCCACCAGGCTCCTCTGTCCGTGGAATTTTCCAGGCAAGAATACTGGAGTGGGTTGCCATTTCCTCCTCCAGAGGATCTTCCCAACCCAGGGATAGAACCCAGGTCTCCTGTGTCTCCTGCATTGGAGGCAGATTCTTTACTGTTGAACTACCTGGGAAGCCCAGGGCTTAAGTCCCCCAAAAGATGGGTTGAAATCCTAACCCCTGTCGCTTCAGAATGTGACCTGATTTGGAAATAGGGTTGTTGCAGATGTAATTAAGTAAAACAAGGTCCTACCAAAGTGGGACCAGCATCTTTATAGTAAGAGGGAAATTTGAACCTTTGAAAGTGGAGGCAGAAATTACAGTGGTACATCAGTACACCAAGGAAGGCCGAGGATTGGTGGCCACCAGCAGAAGCTAGGAATGAGCCAGAAAGACCTCTCCCCAGGGTCTCAGAGAAAGCATGGCCCAGCTAATACCTTAATCTCCAATTTCTAGTCTCCAGAAGTGTAAGAGAATACATTTCTGTTGTTTAAAGCCACCCCATGTGTGGCATTTTGTTACAGCAGCCCTAGGAAACTCATGCAGGCAGCTCACCCACCCTTGGTGCCACCTTCTAATGCCATTCAAAGCTCTTGGCACTATCCACATTCTACAAACGGGGCTGTAGAGGCACTGCAGGTTTCAATGACCTGCCTGAGATTTTTCCTGGTGGCAGAGCAGGATACAAACCCAGGCCTTCTGATTCCAAGCTTCTGGGAATGGCCATCCTCTGCCCGGTCCACAGCTTTCTAGTGGAGGGAAGGGCAGGTCCTCAGAATCATGGAGCCTCCTGCCTTGCGTTTCTCATTCCAGGAGCTCTGCAGAGAGTATTTCTTTACTGGGTTATCCGAGCTTGTTCACTTGGGCTCTCAAATGGGTAAGAGGAAAAATGAGTCACTAGCTTAAAAAAAAAAAGGAGACTTCCTTGGTAGTCCGGTGGTTAAGACTCCATGTTTCCAATGCAGGGGGTGCATGTTCAACCCCTGGTTGGGGAATTTAGATCCTATCTGCCTCATAGCATGGCCAGTAAATAAAATGAAAGTGAAGATATGTTTTGCATGCATCTGTGTGCTTTTTACAGTTGTAAAATTGGAAGAAGAGTGAATTATCATTTTCATAACCAACTTTCAGAGCATCTGAAGAATGTGCCTGAGAGATCCCTGGGGAGATAACCCACATAAAACACCGGTGAGGAAGGCGATTTAATAAGGGAAGTCTCCAGGGACCTCCTGGAAAGCATAAGAGCACTGATACTTCCTTCTTAGGTAGCGTCTAGTTGGCCAAGCTCGTTTGTATGGCAAACAAATGAAATCAGCACCCAAAGCTCCCGAGATGCTGGGCTTCTCTGTACAAGGGTGATTGCTTGAAAACGCGCAGCTCACACAAAGAAACTCAGGTTGAGAAGGAAATCTTACTGTTGAAAGTCTGGGATTTGTTTAAGATGGTCTTTGTCTCTATCGTGACTATTTTCAAATGTACAGAGAAGCGTCAAGAGTTGTATGAAAAATTCCCCATGTTCCCACTGCCCAGGATCAAACTCCCATTTCTCCTATTTTTTACCCACTTCACCTATTGCTTTGTCCTTGTTGTTGCTTAAGTATTTGAAAGCATGTCCCATATCATGCCATCTTTCCCCCTCCTACTGGAGTGAGCATCTCTTTAAAAAAAAATCGCCATTTTTATAACTACAATTTCATCTTTGTGCCTAATCATATTAACAGGGATTCTCTGGAGCCAGTGTTACCCAGGTCATGTCCAGAGTTCAAGTCAGTAGTTTTTAAATTACGTGAATGGAAATGTGGGCTGAGGGGCAGGGAGTGATGCCCATGGGACAGGTAGGAGGCAAGTCCTCTTGGACTGCAGGGGTTTTCAGAAAGTGTGCAAGACTGAGGCCAGGCAGGGCATTCCTGGCCATTGGGTGTTTCCCACTTGGCCGTGGTGACCCAGGTTTCTCCGTAGAGTTCTGCTAGCGCTGGCTGGCTCTCGTGAGGGTCACTGCCTCTTGGACACTGGAGAGTTAGTTGCCCAGCTTCAGCTTTGGAGGGCTTAGCATTCGTGACCTATGGCTGTGGCAGTCCCTGTGCCTTCTGGCGGCTGCACTGAAAGAGAATTGTTTCTTTCTCCGAACGTGGTTTTTTAACATCAAGAGAACTTTTCTCTCCTACCTCTACCATCCCACCTACCCCCCGAAAAGGAGGAAAGAGCTTTTCTGGAATTTGTTTTTAGTGGACTCACTCAAAAGGAGCCTTCTGTTTATTTTTTGAGTGGCTCTCTGGACTGTTGTGTCCATTTATCATGCCTCCCTCCCAGCGCTCCCCCGGTCTCTCCTTTACTCTGTGAATCTAAACTTCATCAAACTGTTCCTAACGACTACCACATGTCCGCAGAGGGCGCAGGGGGCAGGGAGAGGGGGAGCTGAGAACTGAAGGAATCCTCCAAGGAGCACAGTAGCATATTAAAATTCAATGGCTTAGTCATCAGAGTTTTTAGCCCCAGCACCGAAGAAAAATAAATGAATGTTCTGTAGCAGTCTTGTGGATCTCAGAGGAAGGGGGTGGCCGTGGGGAGGGAGGGAGGGGAGAGGTTGTGGTTTTGTGATAGAGGAGCTCATGCTGCAGAGAACAATTAAGGCCTTTGCTCAGAAACAACAAGACACACTACTGTTTTCCTGCCCCATAGAGGAGCGCACAGTGTCGGCAAGAAGGGACCGCTCTGATCAAATAGCTCGGCTCTCAAATGGGGAAACTGAGGCTGGGTAGGGAATGTGACTTCTGCACAGTCCTAGAATGAATTAGTGGCAGAGGTAAGACCAGATCCCAGGCCTTGGCACCTCATGGTCAGAGTATCCCCCCTGCCCCCTCCATTCAAAGAGTATTTTCCTAACAGTATAGAGAAAAGGGAACCTGCCTACACTGTTGACGGGAATGCAAATTGGTGCGGCCACTATGGAAAACAGTGTCGAGGTTCCTCAAGAAACTAAAAATAGAGTTGACATTTGATCCAGCAATCCCTGGTCTTCCCTTGTGGCTCAGATGTTAAAGAATCTGCCTGCAACATGGAAAACCCGGGTATGATCCCTAAATCGGGAAGATCCCATGGGGAAGGGAATAGATACCCACTCCAGTATTCTTGCCTGGAGAATTTCATGGACAGAGGGGCCTGGCAGGCTGCAATCCATGGGGTTGCAAAGAGTCAGACACAACTGAGCAACTAATACTGTTACTTTCCAGCAGTCCCACTCCTGGGCGTATATCTAGATAAAACCATAGTTCAGAAAGATACGTTCACCTCAGTGTTCATAGCAGCACTCTGAATGATTACTGACAAGCCAAGACATGGAAGCAACCTAAATGTCCATTAACAGAGGGATGGATAAAGAAGATATGGTGACTCACTTTATTAAGATATTTACTTTATTGCAATGACCTGGAACTGAACCTGCAGTATCCTCAAGGTATGCCTGGTGTTGTTTAGTTGTTCATTCATATCTGACTCTTTGTGACCCCATGGACTGCAGCATGCCAGGCTTCCCTGTCCTTCACTATCTCCCAGAGCTTACTCAAACTCATGTCCATTGAGTCAGTGATGCCTTCCAACCATTTCATCCTCTGTCGTCCCCTTCTCCTGCCTTCAATCTTTCCCAGCATCAGGGTCTTTTCCTGTGAGTCAGATTTTTGCATTGGGTGGCCAAAGTGTTGGAGCTTCAGCTACAGCATCAGTCCTTCCAATGAATATTCAGGATTGACTTCCTTTAAGATTGACTGGTTGTATCTCCTTGCAGTCCAAGGACTCAAGAGTCTTCTCCAACACCACAGTTAGAAAGCATCAATTCTTGGCACTCAGCTTTCTTTATGGTCTAACTCTCACATCCATACATGACTACTGGAAAAACCATAGCTTTGACTATACTCTTGATGTGGTTTCGATGTACTGCCATTTAGTCGTATGGGCAGCAGAAATCGAAGCACTCATTTCACAGAGGGAGAAATTAGGACAGAGAGCCAGAGAGGATGGTACCAAGGGAGAGTTGAGGTTAGAATCCCAGCCTTGGGCCCTGCTCACTGGGCTCCCCATCCAGTGCTTCCCTCCAAGCTGTTCCTCAAAGACCAGGTGGGCCTGGGGACCCTCCTAATGGAGCTGGGACTCCCTCCCATTTTGTCCTTCTGGAGAAGCCAGGTAAGGCCTGCCTGGATCGCTTCCCTCAGAGGAGATGCTGGGAGACTTTCTCTGACAGACTGTTGATCTTACAGAGCAAAACCAATCAACTGACAGAATCTATAAAGTTGTCAATGTGGAAAGGAGAGCTGCCTGGGCCTGCAGCAAGCCCCGCACCAGCCTTACTGGCAGGCCGTTTCGAGGTCTACCTCCCAGGCCCCCAGATCACAGCCCTCCCCTCCCCCACCTCCCTCCACACACACACACACACACACACACACACACGCACGCACACACACACGTCAGCAGGAAGGCTGGGGAGGAGCAGAGTGGCGGCTGTGTTGTGCATATTAGATGTGCCTCTAATTTCTGACTAAGATCTCACCCTTTGGACTTGGAGGACTCCTGAGGTCCGATGTAGGCGCGTGTGTCTTTGTTTCCCCACTGGGCCTGGAGGGAGATGAGCTCTGTCCACAGCAAGTGCTCATTCATAGGGAACGAGTGGGAGTATATTAGTCTTGGGCAGGTGTGTGCCCCGCCCGCCTGCCTTCCAGCCTCCTCAAGAACACGCCAACTCACACCTAGGAGACCCTCAGGGAAGAGCAAAGCTCTTCTGACTCAGATAAACTTGGTTACCTGGGCCTGTCCCAGGTGACAGTAAAAGCAAAGCATGAGGAGACCTTACGTTTGTCAGCGCGAGAGTGGAGGTGAGTACTGTCTACAGTGCTCATACAGAGCTATGCTCATCAACAGTTGAGTACCTGTGAAAGAACTTTTGTTCAAACCCTCCCCACCCTTCACATTCACTCTGCCTCCTTCTGCTGGTGGCCTTCGTGGCTGTAAAAGCCTCTGGTTTCCCCCACTGAGCCTGTATTAATGAATTTCTAGTAGAACTCCAATGATTCTCTCTGAAATCTTGAGAACACAGGCTCTCGTGCAAATGTGCACATGGGGCCTCCCACACGGGAGCCCCGATGCGCAGTGGTTGCCCTCTGTGTCCTCTCCATCAGCACAGCTTCTCCAGAGATGCACCCTTGTCATAGATGCCGCTGGCCCAGGTGTCTAATGCAAACCAGAGTTCCCCCAGAGCGTTCCTGACGCTCAGCCATCCCAGAGCCGTTCAGCGCTAGGCCCTGGGCTGCACGTGGGCTCAGTTCAAACAAACCGGGGTCGCATTATCTCCTTGGCCTGATGCTGTCCCCGCGGCTGCCTCGTCCATTCCTCTGCCGGGCCTCTGGCGTGCTGTGCTGGGCCCTTCTCTCCTGTCAGGGTTTCAGGGCCCTGGAGAACCTGTAAAGGTGTAGTTCAGGCAATGCCACGTGGAGAGGGCCGCACTGTGTAACAGGGCCCCAGGCAGCTGAGGGTTTGCAGATGAGAACCACCAGCGAAAGGCGGTGGGGAGCGGCCTGGCGCTGGTCTGGCCGGCCCTCGCGGAGGCCCTTGAGAAAACAGTATTGCGTTATTGTCACTATTAATAATGGCCCTTTATTTGAGCCTTGCTAGGACAATGCTCCAAACAAAGCTGAGAGGAAGAAACAATCCCTGCTGTGGGGCCTTATAATTTATCAAGGCTGGTGGAGAAAGACAGATCCGCTGGGGCAGCTTGTGGGGGTGGGGTGGATAGATTCTCTAGTTGCTGGAGGTGTAATTAGACGATGCCCCTGGCCGTACTGTGCATCCCGGCCACTTTGTCACAGGAGCGTCTCCAGCCCCTCCTTTGTCTTTATTTCACTAGATCTGAGCCCCTCCAAGGCTTTGAGAAGAGAGAGGATAACACTGAGCCAACTCAGGTCTACGTCTTGCCTCTGATACAGCAGGGTGACCTTGGGTAGGTTCCTTTATTTCTCAGTCTGATTCCCACCTTCAGGGGGGCGCCCCGATTGGAGATTATGCCTCGCTCAGGGAATACTAGCTGCCCAGAGCCGGTGGCAAGAGTGGTACAAAAGAGGACTTGCTGGAAGTGCCTTTGCACCCCTAAAAGAGAGACCCCATTTGCAGTGCTGACAGCTAGCTAACAGCACCGTTACTGAGAGCCGTGTGCCAAGCGCCGAGCCTGCTGCATTGCTGGACTCATTTGCTTCTTGGTGAGAGAACGGTCTTGACAGTGATGGCCTTCCCGCTGTTCAGACGGCGATGTGAGGCCGTGTTGTTTTCTTGCTGGGTGCTGCGCTCACCGTACCAGGGGGTGTGGTGGCATTTGGGGACTGGACGGGCTCTGTGAAAACCAGCAGACCACCCTGCCAAGTCGGAAGTCCCGCTGTCCCCCAGAGATGCTGGCAGCCAGTCGTTGCAGCTGTGTGGCAACAAGTCTGATTTAATTTGGGGGGTGGTACAGACAGCACTGTGCAGTGTTTGTTAAAAACCAGAAGAATGCAGCTTATTCACCAATCTGTGAAAATGGCTGTGCCTTGGGTGGGTGGGGAGCCAGAAGAGAATGGGTGAGAGCATTTTAAAAGAGTGAAAATGCTGATAATTATAAATGTATCATAATGCCCATTCTGCATGAGGTCTGCGTGGATTAACTCATTACAGCTAAGTAGGCTCCAGGTTTCCGTGAGACCTCTCTTCCGGGGTTTATAATTCTCTTCAGACTTCTCTATTAATCTAGAAGATGGGAATCGAATCATTGTTGTCAGTAATCATCACCTTCCTTCTAAGTCCTTTTATCACCACCTTGGTTTCTCAGAAATAAAAGCCAGGCAGGAGAAAAATGTACATTTTTCACATAATACACTTGGTATAAACCCAAAAATGTTGGAGGGAGGAGGGTTTTGTAGGTAAATCCTCTTTCAAGTGCATGAGAAAAACAGGCCACTTATTAGAATCCTATGGTAAATAGTTTCATCAAGCAAAGAAGCAAATGCATATTTATCTTTTAGGTAAATCTGGATTTTTCACATCCACAGTTGCTACAGTGTGTACTCAAGTGGCTATCCATTCCAAGCAGCATTTCTCTTTTCCTATCAACTTGCATCTTTTCTGTGAAAAAATCTTTCAGGTTATTAAACCTAGGTGAGGGTAACTGAAGCAGAAGGTATGAATGTGCCTTATGAAGTATCATTTAAATGTAAAGATGCTGTGAAGCCAGACAGGACAGGAAAAGGCATTTGGAGGACGTGTGGCTGTGAAGAGGGTGGTGGGAGGCTTGGAGAAGAAATTCTGAGCTTCAGTGTCCCCTCGGCTCTGCCATCACTTTTGGCTGGCCTTGGGCAGGATGCTCGGTCTCATTGGGCATCAGCTTTTATATATGTAATAAAGGGATTTGAATATTTAAGAAAAGATGAGATAAGAAACTATTGTGGAGTTCTTCCTATGAGGCAGTGCTGGGCCAAATGTCAGTTTAGAAAAAAACTGTGTTATTCCCAGTTATCAGTACAGGTTTATCCCTGGAAGATACAGGCTTGTTTCTAGACAGAGGTCTGGGGAGAAACTTGATCTGGGAGTTCTGCCTTCTTGAAGCACCAGAACCTCAGCGCTCAGTGGCGTGTCCTCTCCGGAGACCCCTCATTGAATTACACCGTGATCAGCAGTGGGGACCTCGTGCATGGATTATTCAGGAGGCAGCACACCGCTCCATGAGGGCAGGTGCTTTATCGGCTGGGATCAGGTGGGTTATGGCGTTCAGAAAATCCTCGTTTTTTATTTGGCTTGTTTCTCCCTGTCCACTCGACCAGGTCCTCATCCTCGGCTCTTGGTGCCTCTGGGGAAGCCTCAGAGGCTTTCTACAACCAGGTGTATAAGCATACAGTTATGTTCCCCACACATGTACACACACACATACCAGCCTTCTCACCAAGAACAGACGCCTCAGTAGCGCTTTCCCTGTGCTGGGCGCATGGCCGAGCAGCGTACATACTCTGACTCACAGCGATCCGAAGGGGCAGGCCCTGTGGTTCTTCCCCTTTTACAGATGACTCGGAAGCAAGAAGAGGTTCAGTGACTTGCCCAGAGCAACCCGAGACCATCCTCAGTGTTTCGCTTGGTCGTTAACTCCACCTCTGTGAACCCTTGACAGGTGTGCTTAAAACAGGTGTGATCTTACCTCCCTCTGCCTCTCTCATTGTGAGGATCAAATGGGGGAAGAAAATAAAGTGAGACAGAAATTGGTAAGTTTCCCTTTATTCAAATGAGCTGCAGGGAAAGCAGGTGAGAGGTATACTGTAATGATCAGTAACTTCTGAAATGAGTGGCATAAAGCTTATGACAATCCATAAAGTATGCCATGGGACTTCATCTTGGAGGTTTTTGTGGGGCAAAACAGGTTGGGTTTCTGATGGACAGTGGAGTTTTGGGGCTCATTAGAGCACTCTGCCTGCAGACCCCAAAAGGGAGCTGGGGTACTGCCTTTATTCCAGCCTTGTCTCCCAGGGACTCTGGGGTGAGGGGCAGAAGAGAGCCAGGCAGCATGGTCCATGGCTGGGATGAGCTCTGGAGAGATTTGGCGGTGTCAAGTGATTGATAACAACCCTCAAGTGGAGAATGTCTCCTCCAGGGCATGCTTAGGTGTCCATTATGGCTAGAAGATGGTTTCTCCCTAGTCAGCCTCCTGGGTGTTGTTGCTCTGTGTCCTGGCGTGAGAAGATGTGATTTTGAGAGGCCCTGAAGGGCCAGGGGCTATAAAAAGGAAAGAAAAAGAATAACCGTCAGATAACTTTGCTGGAGACGGTTCTTGGACTTTTCCATAAATAGTGCTTCGTGATTTGATCTTACTGTGCTGCTCAACTTGCAAGACTATCTAAGTTTACATTTTAATTAATAGTAAATTAAACTTCAGTTCTTCAGTCCATGAGTTGCATTTCAAGGGCCCAGAGTCAGATGTGACTAGTGACCACTGCGTAGGGCAGCACAGGGATAGAGCATTTTCATCGTTACGGAAAGTTCTAGCAGTTACCTGCTTCTTCTGGGTATATGTCAGCAAGTCTGCTCTTTCCCAGGCTGAATTCTGTGGCCCCTTTTAGTCTAAAAGTGAAGTCAAAGGCGCTCAGTCGTGTCCAACTCTTTGTGAACTGATGGACTATACGGTCCATGGAATTCTCCAGGCCAGAATACTGGAGTGGGTAGCCTTTCCCTTCTCCAGGGGGTCTTTTGAACCCAGGGATCAAACCCAGGTCTCTCACATTGCAAGTGGATTCTTTATCAGCTGAGCCACCAGGGAAGCCCTTAGACTAAAAACTCTTCTTTATGTCTTACAGTCCAGAAATCCCTTGAAGACTTGGTTGGTCTGAGTTGCTTTTGACCGGTTCTAAATGTTTCAGTCATGTGTTTTTTTTCTCTGGTGCTGTAGAACCAGGTCTTCCTGAGCCTCACATGACTCCCAGCTTCATTTTCTTTTCATTTCTTCATCCCATGTTGAGGGATCAAGGGATATTCATTCATTCTGGAGCAGTTGTCCTCTGCATGTGCTCAGAACAGACTCCATTTATTCAAGTCAGAACGGACAGGTCAGAGGTCAATGTCAAGACCTATTTTCATGAGAAGTCAACTTACGGGACCAGGACTTGCTGCCCTTCATAATTTCATATGTGAGGAATAATGGATTTTATTGCATAGTTAGAATTTTTAAATATGTTCTTGTTTAAGCAGCTAAACACCTGAAAAGGCATTTGAGTCTAATGAGTGCCCTGTATCTGGGTGAACCGTGGTATGTTAGTAATTCAGAGCGACAAGATATGTGGGGCTGCAGACAAGGCAAATTCTGTCTCACTCCTGCAGCTGTGCAACTGGGACAGTCCACAGAAATGGAGAACTCCCCAGCTAGGTTCTGCAGGAGATAGTTTTACTTTGGGGTAGCCCAGGGCTCTCCTGGACCACCCTCTCTCAAGTGACTGAGTGTGTATGTGTGTGTTGGGGCCTGACACCGAGAAAAGAGACTTCTTGAAACCTTTTTCACTAGGGAAAGAAAAAACAAAAAAAGAATCATTGGCGATTTTGCCTTGAGTGTCTGGAACCTGACACCAGCCTCGTTTTCCTCCACTGAGCCTCCACATGTCACACCGTGCAGGTTGCCGACACCGTGTCTCATTACTGACTTGGTCCTCCCCACACTCGGCCTCCTTTCCCCAAACAAACCCCTTACATCGTGAAGGTCAGAACCCTGGACAGATTTTTATGCAGCCACCAGATGGTGTTTGCTTTAGCATAGATCCACAAACGATGTGTTATTATAGTAGAGGTGCCGAAAATCATATGACAAGACTGGGTCTGTTCCTCTGCTAGAAACCCAAGGCTGAAATACTGCAGTATGCCTTCAAGCCTGACTCAGAAAACGAAAAGGAGCCTTTCCCAGAATTAGGGGGCATTCACCAGGGACCAGAGGGGAAAAAAATAACATTGCACTGGTCACCAGTGGCTGGGCTGATGGTTTATTTTCTGTCTGTGTTTTATTAAATTTGTGTTTTCCATTTGACTTTTCCTTGTGTGATTTATTTCTGCTTCTAGATTTTCTCCAGCCCTACCCCCACCAAGAGATTATAAGCTATTGATAATGTAGGCGTCACAGTTAGCTAAGACTCATCAGTTGGATTTCACGAAGGAACAGGAATGGGAATGAATATTAGTTTAGTGCTGGGGTGTTTGGTAAGGACCGAATGCCCACCCAGTGCATTATACCATTTTTGATGAAATGGCCATATCCTAAGGATTGGATTGATCCTAAAGGAAATGATCAGGAATTTAATTTCATTTAAGGGGGCTTTGGAGGCCAGCACAGGGTCATACTATTGGGACAAGACTATTGGAAGAGGGAAAATAATTAATCTAATTTCTCCCTCCCTATCCTCATTTTTAGAAAAGTCACTTGGAACCACACAGCAACTTTAGAAGGATCTTGAATCTTGACCACCTAGTGGTCCCTCTGGTCTGAGGAGACCATGCCCCAGGCTCTCTGAAACCCTCCATCCTGTGCCTCTCAGTACAGAGAATGGTGCAGAAGTGACTTGTCAGGTTAATGATGGAGCCAGACTGGGCCTCCATCAGGACCATCCCACTGGCCCTCAGGTCAGAGGTCAAGTTTGGGTATAAAGGTCATGTAATGGAAATAGTTTGGGAACTTAGAGGGTGAAGGATTCAGCTTCACTTGAGCAAATCTCGGTTTGAGTTTTCTCATCGGTAAGTGGGGTGCATAGCACTTACCCTGCTCACCTGAAAATTGAATGTTATGATATGGATGGAAGTACTTTATACAAAATACAATTCTATGCCTGTGTTCTCCAGTGTGGTAGCCACTAGCCACATGTGGCTATTAAAATTAAATAAAAGTAAATACGTGGTTCCTGATACTCACTGGCCTTATTCTAAGTGGTGGGTGACGACCACATTCACTAGTGCATCGTAGAGGAATGTAGGGAAGGGGTGGAAATAGAAGCTTTCCTTCACTCTGGGATCAGAAGAAATAGGGGCTTGGGAGCTTGTAGTCATGAGGAAAGTTCAGCAAGGGAGGAAGGGGTTTGATTCCAGTCTCTGCCAGGCACCAACCATAAGCCATGAGAGGCTACCTCGACTATCTGAGCCTCCACTTCCTCATTATAACACAGAAAACATAACAGTCCCTTCCTCCCAAGGTGCTTGTGGGGGTTTCATGAAACCGTGTCTGCCTAGCAGTCAGCTCAGTACCTGGCGTGTCCTAAGTGCTCGGATAATTTCTTGAATCATTGACATCATGACTTGTTGAGCTGTGGCTGCTGCTATCCCTCTAATGCTGTAGCATATGGGAAAATACAGGTCAGCGCGTTCACTGCCCTTACACCTTCCCCAGGGGAGAACGGCACACTTCACTGTGGGAGATTGAAAGAGGGGAGTGGTAGTTTTAAGCCCAAGGGGTGACGGCCAGACAAGGTGGTTTTGTCTCAAGTGCCCTGAAGCAGAGAAGGAGCCCATCCTTCGGGCACAGAAGGTGGCACTGAGCTCCCTTCCAGGGTGGGTCTGGGAGGAGGGCCCTGATCCCAGGTAGGAAGAGGCTGAGATAACTGGGCCTTTCACCGGGGCTCCTGTGGAGTGGTGGCTGCAGAGGGTGGCGGTTAGGTGGAGGGGCTGGGCAAGGGGAGGGCTGTATCATGAGTGGTACCCCTGGTCTTTCTGAAGGAAGGAAGTGAAAAATCCCAGTTACCTGGGTCTCCTGGCCCAGGTGAGGCCTCTAGGCATGCAAGTGACCCAGATGCAGATACTGAGATGAGAGAGGTGATGAGAGAGGTGGAGGTGATGCTCCCAGCCTGGAAGGGACCGGGGTGTTTGACTTAGAGTGAGCAAGTCCTGATGTCATCAGGGAAGAATGCTGAGGAGATAACAGAGCTGAGTCTTCCCCAGGGTGGACCTGGGGATTAGCGGAGGGGTGGGCAGGGAGCACAGGGCCGGCACTAACAGGTGGTGGTTTTTCTACTCAAGGCAGCTTGTGGAAGCAGCTCTTCTCCTGTGGATGGAGGGATGGAGTCAGGCCTTGAGCTGGGCCCAGGCCAGGAGAAGGCCAGATGTCCAGTCGCCTTATGGCTCCTGGAGACCACCCTGCCTCCTCTAGCCCAGTTGGTAGTTTCATTGGCCCTGGCACTAGGTTAGGAAGGACTCTTGTGGTTGCAAGTTATAAGAAACATACTGGAGTATAAGGTGGAAATTTAAAAGGAGGTTTATTAGAAGCAGGTGGAGCCCAAGGGCAGGAGATCTGAGCCTCGGGACAGTCCTGGGACCCAGGATTGGGAGGATAACGCCCCCTTTCTCCTCTGGCCTCCTCTTCTCCTTTCTGCTTTCCTGTCTTCCAGAGACAGCTTCTTCAATAACAAAGGGATCGACTGCAGGGTGGGGTCAGGGAGTGCTCTAAACACACTCTTAGGAACCCAGTCACTCTCCCTCGCTCAGCCCTGTTCTGCGTTCTCTGGGAAGGAGTCGGCAGCCCTCCCGTGGTCCAGCGGGGCTGGGGTCCCGCTCCCCATACTCCATCTTCCCACTGTGATGAGGAGGACTAGTTAAGCAGTGGTCACTACGAGCTGCCCGCACACCCCAAAATGTGCTACTCCTGAGGGGGGTCTGCCTAGCAGGGGCACAGATGTGGCCGTTTCAAGGAACAAACCAAAAACAAGCGGGGAAACGTGAAGATTCAGGAAGGGGCCTGTGCACCTGGCCCCTCGCTGTGGCCCCAGCTGTCACCTTCCCAGGTGTGGCATCGTAGGGCTCCGGCGTGGGCACCAGGCCATGTCAGGTGGCTCACCCCCCTTTTCTGAGCCCCGGAACCTGAACTCAGGCTTTCCTTCTCTCAGGAAAGTCTCCTTCTCCCCAGCTGAGCTGGGAGCTCCTTGGGGGAAGAGGCTGGGGCAGGAGGAAGGGATGACCCGGGACTCTTAGCTCTGCAAGCGCCCTGCACACCACACTCCGGGAGCACTCCGGGTGGGATGGGTGAGGAGAGTCCTCCGTCAGCTCCCAAGTTCCCTGAACACAAGCAGAACGACGGTAACCAGGAGCCTGCACACTCTTCTTCCATCTTCCCGACTACAGCTAACGCTGCTATGGGTCACTTCTCATTTTCCTGTCAATACCCTTGTGTTGTCCTTTAGTTACTTCACGAGGGACAGTTGTGAGAACTCCATTATAGTTCCTTTGCGTATACCTTGTGTCTGTCTGGGCAGTGGTCTGACTGGAAGAACATTTTAACCTGTTAGCATTGCGCTTGGTCCCAGGGGCGGCTGGGGGTGGTGGTGGAATGCTAAGGATTCTTACAGAGATGTGTGTAATATGAGATAAAAGTAAGTGAAGAATTCTCCTTTTATCCCTCCAGTATCTCTTGCAACTCACGGATGGTATGTGGCTCCCCCAGCCCCAGCACCTAACACCCTGCTGGGCGTGGCCGTGGGCCCCTGGTCAGCAGTGATGGAGGGGAAAGAGGCGGACAGGGTCTTCCACAAAGCCAGTCACCCCAACATCCCTTTGGTGCTTGGGGGAGGGGATGCCGTATTTCTCTATTTAACAAAGCACCTGCCTCTCACCCTCCAGCCCTCAGGCTGGCAGAGTAGAAATAGTGTCTACTGTCTGAGCAGCACCTCGCCCTTCACAGGCATGATTCACTTGGGAGCGATGCGCTCCCACGCCCCCAGCAGCCTCTCCCTGTCTATTTTGGTGTGGTTGTCATAGGAGAAGGGAGGAGCCACCCTCCTTGCCTCTGAGAGGCCTCTCCTACCTTCTCTGTCCCACAACCAGGCTGAGCCCTGCTCCTAAGCCAGTGGGAATGTCCACCTCTTTGCCGCCAACTTCTCCTTGCCAGTGCTCGGGCACCTGCCCTCCTTCCTTTCCTCTTTGGTGTAATGTCAGAGATTCAGGAGGGATAAGTATAGCGATCCAGGACATGTACTTTGATGTCAGACCAGTATTAGTCCTGCTCTGCCCCTAACCAGCTGTGTGACCTTCAGAGTTACTTTAACCTCTCTGAATCTCAGTTTTCTCATCTGTAAAATGGGGATGTGGTGCCTACCTCTCTGCATCATCCTGAGGGTTAAATGAGCCAAAACTGGTTTGCATAGTGCCCAACATATGGTATGGGACTTCCCTGTAGCTCAGTCAGTCAATAATCTGCCTGCAATGCAGGAAATGTGGATTTGATCCCTGGAGGGACAATCCCCCGGAGGGAGGGCATGGCATCCCAGTCCAGTATTCTTGCCTGGAGAATCCCATGGACAGAGGAGCCTGGCAGGATAGAGTCCATGGGGTCTCAAAGAGTCGGACACAACGGAGCAGCTAACACACACTACTGCCACGTGGCAAGGTCGCAGTAACGGCAGCTGCAGTTTCATTAAAGGAGACACCTGATCCACGTGCTGCAGAAAGAAGTTTGGAGTTGATGCCGTCCCTCTTGAGAGGGAATTTCAGTCAAGGCTGCTGAGGATGTGGAAGGAGCTGGTGTGGAGACTGAAAGATTGTAGTTTCTTTGTGCCGTGACTGTTCACTTTCCGCATCCATCTGTCCTCTCCCTGAACTGAGTTTCATCTCACTTAAGCAGAGGGCTGACCCTCCAGGTCATTTGAGGAGTTGTCTCAGTTGGCCAAAACCTTGCCGTGTCTCTTCCGCTCTGCTGATGGTGTGAAGAGACGGTGCTGAAGAACTATCTTCCTGACCAAGACAAAGCTCTGAGCTAGGTTTCAGGTGGGGTCAGATTCAAATGGCCTTGCCTTTCTCAGAAGGTCATGGAGTGACCTAGCAGGTGGCCTGCCCTCTAGCCAGTGTTCTGGGCCTCAGCAGTTAAGGTCTTGTGCTATTAGGGGATGATGCCAAAGTGCTTCTGACTCTCTGAGAAGCCTCAGGGATTTTTCTGGTCAAAGATGGTTTAAGCTGTTTGCTTTTGTAGAATCTGATTTAAATTTCCATTCAATTATGGTTAGTTTGGGCTTCTCTGGTGGCTCAGTGATAAAGAATCTGCCTGCCAATGCCGGAGATGCAAGAGACATGGGTTCAATCACTGAGTTGGGAAGATCCCCTGGAGGAGGAAATGGCAACTTACTCCAGTATTCCTGCCTGGGAAAGCCCATGGAAGAAGAACCTGGTGAACTACAGTCCATGGGGTCTCAAAGAGGCAGGCATGACTTAGCGACTGAGCATGCTTAGTGTTTCACCACTTCTTTGCAATGTTTTCAATTGCTCTCTGATACCTATGTGATAGTATCAACACATCCACTGTAGCTCAGGGGCCAGACTCAGACTTGTCGCTAAGGGCACAGTCCACACACATGCAGGGCACTGCTGAGCTCCCATCACTGAGTCAGCGCTGGTCCTTGGGTCCCACCTCTGGCCAGCATCCACAGAAATGCAGGTCATGGTCACCTTTGCAGTGGGTTTGTGTTGCAAGCGTCATTTCTATAATACATACAAAGTTTTAGGCCTTAAAATAAATGTCATATCATGATTTAAGTAAACATGATATGGGTGGATTTTGCAGTTGAAATCCTGCCCCCAAACTCAACATATCCTTCTTTTTAAAAGTTGTACGTTTGGATTCATTGATGAAAACCACACTCGTGAACTAATTCACTCTTTTTACACACACTTAAGTGAACTGAGGAGAGGGTGTGGTGATCACGTCAGGAGCCTGAACGATCCTTCAGGTCCTTCTCCAAAGGCGGAGCCGCCTCTGAAGCAGACTGGGTGGAAATCCTGCTTCACAAATCCTTCCCGCTTTGGGTGACAGCTGCCCTGGAGTCTAGGAAAGCAGAATGAGAATGGAGTGGTAATTAAAGATTGTGAGGAAGTCTCTTTCTTAAATAGGAGACTTGCAATTAACCCTTTGAAAGAATGAACCATTACTCCGTGGCATTCCTCTGTGTAAATGTGGGTTTTTCCACGGTGGGTTCCCAGCTGAGCGGGACCCCAGCCCCGGTGTGGCCCTTTCTCCCATGGCCATGTATACACTAAACACACACATGTCTTTCACCCAACATAAAGCCCTGAGATACTCCAATTTAAGTTTCGTTCTCCCCTACACCTCTGGACCTAGTTCTTCATGTAGAAAATAGTGCCCATAATAGCTTATCTCACAGAGCTGTCGGGAGGTTAAATGATAGGATGCTTGTGAAGTTTTTAGCAGGGCGTCTGGTTTGCAGTAAATGTCCAATCGCCACCAGCCTTTGCTGACACAAGAGGTGAAAGTGGCTGGTTTGCTGAGACTTCTGGGCCTGCTCTGTGGCCCTGGTGGTCCTTGGTTCCACAGTGGATAGATCTAGAGCACTTCTTTCAGAGTTGCTGAGGCAGAGGCAGTGGTGGGGGGCGAAGCCCACTTGGCAGCCTGTTGGTGCCCACAGCACCAACTGGTCAACAGGCCAAGGCAGATTCATACAGGAGACACTGGCCCGACTTTTTAAGAAACAACTTCTGACAAAAAGTGATCTGTTGAGCCTTTCTAGCCCGAATATAAAGAAATTCATTTGTGTAAAATCAATATGAACTTTATTTTTTTTTAAAAAGCATGAACCTATAGAAATAAGTAGGGTTTTCTGTTGTACGAGGGTACAGAGCAAGTTGGAATGCTGGGTGTGTAGATATTGAGAAGAAGGTTTAGGGAGGCCAGATTCATCTTCTAAATAACCAACAGAAAGCTCTTTTGTCACAGATTGGACAAGAGGCTGCCTAACCTTGGCCACTCTTGCTGAACTTAAGAAACCCACTTTATGGCCTGACTGGTTTCTTGTTTGGCTGAAGAGCCTTCATTTGAACAGAATTCTCTCCATTTAGGAGGGGAGGTAGGGATTGAGAACCAGATGGTGGCTCCTGTGGCTTGGGCTCTCAGTCCCGAGTGGTCCCGCGCACCCTGCCCACAGCCCTCAAGTCCTCCTTGGGGCTTGTGCCAGTCCTGCTGGGGGCATTGGGCCAAGGGGAAGGCTCACTCGCACCTGGTTGCCAGTGTGTCTGGTGGGGAATCGTCCACACCAGGGCTGACCCTGAGGGTGTGGATATGACCAAGGCAGCCTTAGGAAGGAGGTGCTCCGGGAGTTGCAGGGGCAACTGACTAAGGTTGTTGGGGATAGGGGAGCAAGAAACTCAGGCTCCCAGCCAACCCCACAGCCCCTCCACTGGCATTTGTATGGGGCGCTGCTGGTGGACACATATTGCCAGGAACTGACAGCAATGACCAGTCCATAAATGACGGACATCTGTGGCCCCAGGATGAGGAAGACCTCTCTCCTCTGCTGGGGTTTGTGTGTTTCTGTGTCTGCAGCATTGAGGGCTAGGATCCATCCTCAGTGTACAATACTGTCCAGAACAGCACTCTGGCTCTAGACACTAGGAGAGGACAGCCTTGGAAGCAGCTGGTGGGTCCTGGGCATCTCAGCCGTACCTAGCTGCTGGATCTTTTAGCCAACTTCCTACAAGTAAGGGCAAGCACAATTTAATTTTCAGGAAAAAAAAAAAAAAAAAAAACTCTGCTTGGAGGACCCTCTCTTAGGAAGAAGCATTCTGTGAGGACCCTGTGATACAGGCAGAGTATCAGCCTTGAACACAGACGGCTAGTGTTTGGATCCGGCTTGGCCTCTGGGTAGCTGGCAAGATTGGTCCAGGTTATGTCATCTTTCTGTGCCTCAGTTTCTCACCTGTAAGCTGAAGATAGTGCTGGAGTGTGTGTGTGTGCTCAGTCATGTCCGATTCTTTGTGATCCCATGGACCATAGCCTGCCAGGCTCCTCGGTCCATAGGATTCTCCAGACAGGGATACTGGAGTGAGGTAGCCATTCCCTTCTCCAAGGGATCTTCCTGACCCAGGAATCCAACCCGCATCTTTTGTGTCTCTTGCATTAGCAGGCAGATTCTTTACCAACAGTGCCACCTGGGATGGAGTAGCAAATAGTTGAAGAGCACTTTCTATACGTTCTAAGTATTATACTTCATACTTTAATTCCTGCATTGCTCACAATCACCTTGTGAGGTGGGTCTACCTATCACCATATTGAAGGTACACAATTTATCAGCAATTAAGCAGGTTAACAATTTATAATAGTGCCTGGGTCAAAATGTGCTTTCAATAAATATCATTTATTTTTAATTTTCTGTTGGGTGCTTCTGTTCTGCCCTTCAGCCTCATAGCTAGGGTTAGACTATTTCTTAAGAAACCTCAGCAAGGATTTGACTGATAAGAACTTTTAGAGATCCAGGCTTCAGAGAGCAGCTGTCTCCGATGGAGTCTTCAGACTGAAGTGGAGATGCTCAAGGCAACCAGTAGTACCTGGGATGGCCATTGTCAGGCCTAGTGACTCCCGCCCACGGGTGGGATTATCTCTCGGGGGAGGGGCCGGCAGCATCGCATTCACCCTCCCTCAGGCAGGATTGGTAGGAAGCCATTCCCTCCCCTCTTCTCCCCCATCTGGGGTGTGAGGAGAGAGGCTTTCCCTGACTCCCCAGATGGAATTAGCTCTTCTTCTGAGTGCTCGCAGCACCTCTGCCTCCCCTCTCATGTGTTCATTCATTCTTTCACCCATTCAGTAAATATTTACCAAGTGCCTGTGAGGTGCCAGACACTTTTGGGTGCTCAGGACATGTCAGGAAATAAAACACATACATCCTAGGGGGGCTGGGGGGAGACGGGAAGATGGTACACCGTGACACAGGAAGTATACACCAGAAGGCGGAAAGAGGGAATGAGCAAGCTGAGGTGGACGGGGAACAGGGGCGGTCACAGGGGTTCATGGAGAGAAGTTGGAGTTTGAGATAGGTTGCTCAAAGTGGGTCTTATGACTGTTAAAACGCAGGCTGGAGGGAGAAGAGAGATTTTTGCACTTGGAAAAATGGAAGAGGAATATTCCAGGCATAGAGGACAGCCTGTCTGACAGCCCACAGGCCTGATGAGTTCCAGTGGGGACACGGGCAGTAAGATCTGGGGCGTTTCAGGGCAGCCCTGTAGGGCCTGAGAGGACATCTTCAGGCCTCACCTTTGACTCAGAGAGATGGGGGACCCTCCGAGGGCTTTGAGCAGAGGAGTGACATCATCTGAGGTGTTTAATGAAAGATTATCTCGATAGGAAGTGACTTCATTGGCATTTCTTTTTTAAAATATTTGGCTACACTGGGTCTTAGTTGAAGCATGCGGGATCTTTAGTTGCAGTATGGGGGATCTAGTTGCCTGACCAGGGATCAAGCCCAGATCCCCTGCATTGGGAGTGTGAGGTCTAGTCACGCAACCACCCGGGAAGTCCCTCACCGGCATTTCTTGATCCAAATCTCTTGCCACTTGGATCGTACACCCTCTGTGGGCACAGGCTGTGGTCTTGTTGTCCTGCTCTAAGCCCAGTAGACCATCATCTGTTCTCAATGAATGAATCAAGGAAGGCTGTACTGGGGCCTTTGGTCCCAGGTGTGATAGCATCGGAGGGAGGCGTGGGCTTTCACGCTTAAGATCAAGGCTCTGGCTGGGTTCTGCCAGTGGCAGCCAAGCTATGGCCTCCAGCTCAGAGTAGAGGAAGCAGTCCACCAAAAAGCATCTGTTTGTCTTCATTATGAGACTCGGCGTGTTGGAAAGGAGCCCAGGGTGTGCAGACGTGTATGAAGAGCCACAGGGAGGAGGTGGGCTGTGGCCAGAAGACAGCCTCCCTGTGAGTAACCCCGACGTCAGCTCCTGTTCACCCTGCCCTCTCCCAGCCCACTTTGGATCAGAGGAGGAAACAAACAGAAACCAATACAGCCGGAGACAAATTGCTCTCAGATACCACTGGCTCCTCAGCTGTCTCGGCACCTCGGGTCTGCCCAGCACACGTTTCCAGTGATTGGTTTGCAGTCTGCTTCCACAGACCCCAAAATGCATTCCTATTCAGGAGGTGATTTCCCAATGGGAAAACCCAAAGAATCTACAGGCTTCTGGCCTTGAAGCAGGTTTTGGGGGAGGTGGCCTCAGTGGTCTCGCCCACTGTCCCCAGGGAGGCCGTGTGGTGAGCAGGGTGCGAGCGTCAGGAAACTACACAAATGTGAGTTGGTTCTGACCTTAGGAAGTTTCAGTTGTATCACGTGTAAAATACAGAGATGACACATAGCTTGTCATCGGGCTGTTTGCAGTCATCAGAATAATCGCAAAAGCTAATATTTTTGGAGGACTGTGTCCCAGATCCTAAGTTGAGTTCTTTATTTTATAATGGATTTATTTATTTAATGTTTAGAACAATTTTATAAGTTCTAGTATCCCAGTTTTACAGACAAAGAAACTGAGGCCTAAAGAAGTTATTAAACAAGGTGCCCAACATCACCCCTGGTGGCTCAATGGTAAAGAATCTGCCTACAACGCAGGAGTTGTCGTTAATTCTCTCGGTCGTGGCCGACTCTTTGTGACCCCTGTGGACAGCAGCCCACCAGGCTTCCCTGTCAGGTTCAGTCCCTGGGTCAGGAAGATCCCCTGGAGAAGGAAATGGCAACCCACTTCAGTATTCTTTCCTGGGAAAGCCCATAGACAGAGAAGCCTGGCGGGCTGCAGTCCATGGGGTTGCAAGAGTCGGACACGACTTAGCGACTAAACCACCACCACCAAGGTCGTGAGGGTGGGGGTGGGGAGGGTGAATGGGGGTGAATATTGAGAGTAACACAGCTAGACTAGCTCTAAACCCAACTTGGCCTTTACAGTGAAAACTTGATAAGTTTAAATGAGATGATCTGCTTGAAAGGCTTAATACAGCCAGCCTCACTTAGTCCTAAGGAAGGCTGTCCCTGATTTCTGCAAGCTTTATTATCCTGCATTTGTGCTAGGGGCCCAGCTGTGGATTATTCTAGTCACATGCTAAAAATGTGCAGGATTTTCAGTCTCTTTGTTGCTGGTGAAACTGCTGGTTATCTGCTTTTCCCTCAGCCAGCCAGCTGAGGCTTCCTGGCATTTTCACTTTGAGCTGTCAAAGGTCAGGCAAGTCCTGATGGAGTGTCGTCTTATCTCCTAAGTGTTTTAGAGCTGTTTATTTGTTTAACGACTAGAAGTGATTTTTAAAAAGAAAGAAAGCACCTCTTTTAGCCAACAGTGACATCTCCAGAGGTGAGCATCTAAGTCCCCAGGACAGGCCTGCTGTGGCCTGCCAGTACCCAGGATGGCTGCTCAGAGAGTAGCCACTCTGATTTCTCTTTGTATCTCCAGGGCTAGTGCAGGGCCTGGCATGGCATTGGCAAGAAGGAAACAGGTGATTTGCAAATTATGACCCCAAATAGCAGCATTAGACTCAGGACCCAAAGCTTCAAATTCCATCCATTCTCCAGACACGTCCACTCATCTCCTCTAGTAATAAAGGGTCTTGGTCGCAGGCAGGTGGGGTTTTCCAGTTTCCTATCAGTAGTAGAATGCCCTCCTCTGAGTCACTGCACTTGGGGCATGGGGGGCTCTTGAAGAAAGAGCCCCTTGGGGCTGTAACCTGAGGGGCTCTGTCTGTACCCTCTCAGGGCTCCATTCTTGTCCAGCCTGACGCTTGACCTCAGGGCTGTCCCTGGACTTCCAATTTTCACCTTTCAAACACTGAAGTCTGTGCTAAGTGCGTTCCATGCAAGATCTTATCAGGTCTTCATGGTAACCATCTAAGAGGATCAATATTTCCGCTCTCATTCTTATAAATAGTAACCATCTGTAATATAGGGGCTTCCCTCATAGCTCAGTAGGTAAAGAATCTACCTGCAATGCAGGAGACCCAGGTTCGATCCCTGCGTTGGGAAGATCCCCCGAGAAGGAAATGGCAACCCACTCCAGTATTCTTGCCTGAAGAATCCCATGGACAGAGGAGCCATGCAGGCTACAGTCCCTGGGGTTGCAAGAGTTGGACACGACTTAATGACTAAACCACCACAATATACGATTAAGGCTAGGATTATTTTTAAGGATTAAATGAGATACTTAACAGGGCATATTGAGCAAGAGTTCTAGAATGGACTCATCCGGAGTTGGTGATTTCTGTGGTTGGAGGTGGAGGGAGAGAGTGGTGGTTATGGATGAGGTTATGAAAGTGGGATCTAGAAGGGTTAAGTGACTTGTCCTCAGCACAAACAGGATTTGACAGGGGCTATGTCTCACACGTCTCCTTTCTTTCAATGGGCAGTGACAGCCTCCCCTCCTGCAGCTGCAGAGTGTTCTTGAGAAGCCGAGGTTATCTTGGGTGTGATAGGAAAGGTGGAAACTTCCACCAACAGCCATTTCCCCTCCTCAGTCCTCTGCTTCTTCTCAGCAGGCTGCCTGTGAGCCGGGTAGAGGAAGAGAGATGGTAAGGGAAAGAGGAGGGCTAAGAGGGGTACTTTGGCCACCTCTCGCGAAGAGTTGACTCATTGGAAAAGACTCTGATGCTGGGAGGGATTGGGGGAAGGAGGAGAAGGGGACAACAGAGGATGAGATGGCTGGATGGCATCACTGACTCGATGGACATGAGTCTGAGTGAACTCCGGGAGTTGGTGATGGACAGGGAGGCCTGGCGTGCTGCGATTCAAGGGGTCGCAAAGAGTCGGACACGACTGAGCGAGTGAACTGAACTGACTGAAGAGGGGTAGGACAGTCTTGTTTGAAGATCAGCTTTGATGATCTTCATCAAAGATCATCAAGATGATCTTCATCAAAGATCATCAAGATGATCTTCATCAAAGATCATCAAGATGATCTTGTTTGAATATCAATTTGAAAACTGCATAATTCTTAAGAATTCTTAACAGTCATAAGCCTGGGAGTTCCTACTAGTAGGAAATGGTGTACTCTTGGCCCCCTTGGTTCAGTCATAATTCTTGGTTCACCTGGGGCCATGCCTGGGGTAAACCCTCAGTAAGCACTTGAAGTTCTCCACTCAGGGGCCAGGAAGTGGGAGGGTTGTTTGACCTCCAGGCTCCAGTTCGCTCTTCCAGAAAGTGAAGACACTGTGGTGCCTGTCCTATGGAGACTTTGGTGAGGAGTCACTGAGGGGACGAACCCGAGAATGGCTCAGCTCAATGCAGAGGTGCTCAGAAGCCTGCGGGGACTAGCTAGCTCCACCTAGCTCCACCACACCACATGCGTTAGGACAGAAGACCCCACCTGGCCATTTTTTCCCACAAATCCACACTCCCCCAGGACACCAATGCCTCTCTTTCCTCAGAGTTAAGACAGGAACACCTGGGGAATTCTTTGGAAGTTCAGTGGTTAGGACCTCATGTTCTCATGCTGAGGACCTAGGTTCAATCCCTGGTCAGGGAAATAAAATCTGGTGAAAGTGAAGTTAGTTGCTCAGTCCTGTCCGACTCTTTGTGGCCCTGTAGACTATAGCCTGCCAGGCTTCTCTGTCCATGGGATTCTCCAGGCAAGAAGACTGTAGGGGGTTGCCATTTCCTTCTCCAGGGGATCTTCCTGACCCAGGGATTGAACCCAGGTCTCCTTCATTACAGGCAGATTCTTTATCATCTGAGCCACCAGGGAAGTCCATAAGCTATTAAAAAAAAAAAAGTACAAGTACACCTGCTACAGAGTCCACTTACTGTCCCTACCCCTCCTGCTACCTCGTCCCCCAGAAAGAAAAGCCACAGTCCAGCAGGAGCTTCCACTCACTGAGGGCTGTGTGCAGAGGTGTTTGCAGTGGGCAGGTGTCTGCCTCACCACCCATTGCCTTAGGGACAGTGTGTCAGATTCTGCGTATCAGGAACCTGAAAGTCATCGTCTTGTTTGAAGATCAGACCACATAATTCTTTGAGTCATAAGCCTGGGAGTTCCTACCATTGGGAAAGCATAAGCCTGGGAGTTCCTACCACTGGGAAAGCGTAAGCCTGAGAGTTCCTACCATTGGGAAGCAGTGTCCTCTTGGCCCCGTTGGTTCAGTAATAAAGCCTTAGTTCGGGAGGGCGTGGCAAGGTCTGACTCGTGGGTGACACCGAGGCACGTCACAGCCCTGCAGTCCTAACCAGGAGTCAGTAGCCAAGCCCCTGTGGATTCCCGTTTCATGTACAAAAGCCAAGACTCACTCTTTCTGCACAGAGTCGTTGTGCAGTCTTGGCAGTTGAGTAGGGAGGAGGGTGGCAGGGGGCCCCAAGAGGACAGTTAAGGTGAATAGTGACTCTGCAGAGAGATTCAGATGCCAGTGTGGGTAAGTTCACTCTGCTTTGTGATTCTCTGGTTTGTTAAAGCAAACGAGGGCCTGGGAGGTAAGATCAAGGTAGGACCTTCATCAGACACTGCAGATGGGTTTAACTCCCACAGCAGCCTTGGATCCTAAAAGTTTGCCATCAGTCAGTGGTTCTTTTCGCCTCTCAGTCCTAGACTCCCAGAGACAGCTGTGTGGTTCATGGTGTCCTTCCAGTACCTTCCCATTTCTTCACCCCTTTCGTGGTTCTTGGGCAGCACCGATGTCAGCTGGCTGGAAATCCAGAGGATGAGGTGGACAGCCTTGGACTGCCCTGGGCGAACGCTGCCTCCTGTCTCCACCTTCCTGCCTCATTCCAGAAATGCCTAGTTAGATTCTCTGTCCCCCACCCCTGTTATGCTTTAGAAGCAGAAGTGTTAATCCTCATAACACTCCATGAAAAAGTGTTACTCACTGCTTGTACAGATGAGGAAACTGAGGCATAGAAGGATTAAGTAATTTGCCCAAAGTCAGATAGTAATTGGTAGAGCTGAGACTGAAACTCAGCTGGCTGTCAAACCCTTTTAACCACCATGCCATAATGCACCGCTTCTAGAAAAAGGGCAACTCTGACCTGAAAAGTCTCCAACTCCCTCCCCCTCCTATCCCCCAAACCTTGAGAACTTGGCCTCCCTGAAGATTTCAGCCCAAATAGTCACGGGCAGACTCCTCTGTTGGGATGGGGCAGGGGAGAGCCGGGAACATCAGTGGTTGCGTTATTCGTTTATTATGAGAAAATCTCTCCTATCTCTGATTACCTAGTGCTGATCCGGGGGGCCCCTCTTTGGGAGCTGGTTGGCAATGAAGAAAGTGAAACCCTTTCTTGGGACCCCCTCAGTGATGAGATCACCCCTTATGCCTTGGCTGGGTTGGATCATCAGAAAGTCCCTAGAATTGTGGTTTCCAGCCTTTGAGCTGTTCCTGTCAGCAGCTTGGCTTCCCTGCCGGCTAATGGAGTCAGTTCATCAGATGGAGACGTTTTGGAAACTGTGAAAAGGCAGATGCTCTTTAAGAGTTCACTTGGCTTTAGGATGGGGGGTCAGGGGGAGTCACACACACGCAACCGGAAAGGTCTGTAATGAGTAGCAATTGAGGTTATGATGATTTTCATATGAATTGTCAGATCTTCTGTGTCCATTAACTATCTTTTGTGGTGAGGAAGTTGATTGTGTAACTGGAAGAAGAAACTCCAGAGGACTGTTAAATGATAGCTCAGTCCCCCAGGCTCTTGGCTCTTTATGCCGTGGAGGGTGGGAGTGGGAGTGGGCAGTGTTCATGACAGTAGACAACTTGCTTCTCTGGAAAAATGGTCAACTCAAATTAGAATGCCGTCCTGCTCCTCGGATGGCGGTGGGTCTCTGGTGGATCCTTGCCAAGTGGTTGGGAGGTGATGGGGGAGGGGGACAGGGCCAGAGGAGAGGAGCAACTGCAGTCAGCCGCCCAAAGGTCAGTTCTTCCCATAGATTTGTCAAAGGGACTTACCTTGTACTACTGCAAAGTCAGAGTTACAGCCTGTCTTACAGTCTGTTTGGGTAGTTGTTCTTTGCTGGCAGAGAGCCCAGGGTGGGGGTGGGCAGGATAGGAAAGAGGTAGAGGCCTGAGAGTGAATTCTTGGCTTGGCTCAGCCTCAGGGTAAACTGCTTTACATGCTGCTGAAAAACTGTAGATAGGAAGGGAAACCCAAGGAGCTGGCAGTGAATCCCCTCCACTCCTTATCAAAGGGATTCATTCAGATACTTCCTGAGTGCCAGAGATGGACTGCTGAACAGGCCAGATGCAGCCCTGGCCTTCATGGAGCTTCAAATCCAGCAGGGAAAATAGATGCCAGTGATCACAAGGGAACATAATGAGTAATGAGATCAGATGCAATGGAAGAGAGCAGCCCAGCTCAGGCAAGTCACTTAGCTTCCACTTGTCAGTCTCATCATTTATAAAGTGGGGGCCAGATCTCCCCTCACAGGCTGTTGCAAGGCTAACTGGGATTGTAGATGTTAAGTAATTGCTGTATGGTAGGTACTGGATTAATATTTATACAAACCCATGGATGAATATCCAGGCTTTCCTGGTGTCTCAGTGGTAAAGAATCCGACTGCCAACCAGGAGACGCAGGTTCCATCCCTGGTCTGGGAAGATCCCCTGGAAAAGGAAATGGCAACCCACTCCAGTATTCTTGCCTAGGAAGTTGGACAGAGGAGCCTGGTGGGCTGCAATCCATGGGATCACAGAAGAGTCGGATACAATTTAGCAACTAAACGGCAACAACAATGGATGAAGATGAATATGGTCATAGCAAATCTCCATTCAACAGCTTCATTCAAGCACCTCCTATATTCCAGGCATTGTTCTGGATGTTTAAAATATGAATTAAATAGATAAAAGCCCTGCCTCTTGAAGATTATGCTGTGTTCGGAAAAGACAGATAAAACAATACAATAATTAAGTAGAAAGCATAGTATGCTTGGTGTTATGGCGACAAGATGTGAAGAACTGACTCATTAGAAAAGACCCTGATGCTGGGAAAGATTGAAGGCAAGAGGAGAAGGGGATGACAGAGGATGAGATGGTTGGATGGCAACACCGACTCAATGGACATGAGTTTGAGTAAGCTCCGGGAGTTGGTGATGGAGATGGAAGCCTGGCATGCTGCAGTCCATGGGGTCGCAAAGACTTGGACCTGACTGAGTGACTGAGCTGATGGCAACAAGTACTACCAGGAATGTGAACAGGGGGAGACGGAAGCGGGCAGATAAAGGGCAGGGAAAACCTCACCGAAAGGCAGCTTTTGTGAAAAGTCCTGAAAGGGGTGAGGGAGCTAGCCAGTGCAGATCCCTGGGAAGCATTTCAAGAAAAGGAACAGCAAGTTTAGCTGCCCTGTGACCATAGCATGCCTGGTGTGTTTGAATACAGCAAAGAAGCCAGTGTGATATGGCCAGAGAGGTGGGGGTATGGAGGGTGACAAAGAGTTTTGAGGTCAATTTAAAGACTCATTGAGAGAGCTGTGCTGGGTGAAGGGTGGACATGCAGAGGGTGGGGCCCCCGAGGGCTTTGAATAGAAGAGTGCTGTAATCAGACTTGGCTTCTTGGGTCTGAGCAGGATCCCTCTCTTGGGAGTGGAGCACAGAGAGTGAAGCAGGGAGATCAGCTAGGCTATTACAGAAAGCCAGGTGAGCAAGAATGGTTTCCTGGACCACGTGGCATCAGGGAAGGCTGGAAGAGGGAGGTTGGCCTCATAGGGGAGGAGAGTACATTTCTGGATAGAAGTGTCTGCCCCATCCCGTCCCGACCTTCCTTCTTAGATGCCAGAGGAAGTTGATGATAACCACAGTGCCCTGACCCTAGGGTGCCCTGGCTTCCTGCCAGTTTGCCTTGAGGAAACCAGAGGAGCTCAGAAAGTCAAGACCAGACTTTTTCTCCCCAAAAAAGAAAAGAGCTACAGAAATACAGGTGGGCTGGACCAGATCTGGCCTCGGAAAGTGGGTGTTTCCAGGATTTCGTTCCTTTGGCTGGGGCTTTGTTTTCACTGAGGTATCTTTGAGCCTTCACAGTTGTTTATGCCTGTGGTCCTGTCCTTTCCCTACCAGTAGCTGTCCTCTCTAGAAGGGGATGCAGATCCTGAATTATCCGTACTTCTCTGAGCACCGCTGGCTTCTTTACTATGTGGCCTCAGGCTCTTCTTGAGTTGGGGCCCCCTTTCACAGTGTTAAGTGGGCAAGTTCACATTTACACAAATGATAGTTCAAAGAGTAAGAAGATTCTTCACAAAGAGCAGATTCTAATCACAATAGCAATTACAAGTAATCTGGCAGAGGGGTTTTAGAGATAACAGGAAATCAATTTGAAATCAGAACATGCAGAAATAGGGCCTTTCCTGGTGGTTCAGTGGTTAAGACTCCACACTTCCACGGCAGGGGGCATGGGTCCGATCCCTGGTTGGGGGACTATTAATAAGATCCCACATGCTTCTAGGTGCTGCAAAAAGGAAAAAAAAAAAAGAACGTGAGGGTATAGCCAGGGTAATGGTTAAAAAACGGCTAATACTGAGTGTTTACTTTATCCATTAGCCCATTTACTCTTCATAGCAACCCCATAGAGGTGGTGTTGTGGACTCTGTTTTACAGATGGGGAAAACCACACACACAAATGGATACACACAAGGAGACACACACACACACACACGGATTCAGTAAAACCACACACACAAATGGATACACACAAGGAGACACACACACACGGATTCAGTAACTTGCCCAGAATAATTCAGAGGTAGATGATCTATCCCCAGAGCCTATGCTCTTGGCCACAACTCCTTAAGATACCTCTAAACAGCTTGCTTCCTTCTTACAACTTAAATGATGAATTTTGTCTTTGTGTTTACATTCAACTTTATCATAAACTTGAGGATCACAGATCATAACTGCCAAAACATTCCCAGGGAACCGAGAGTCCGGATCCCTGAGGGTTCCCAGATGGCTCTGGCGGGTCCGAGATGCCGAGGCCATCCAGAGTGATTAGGGCAGAGTAAGGGGCTCATCCATCAAGGAGAGGCACTTTGCCGCTGATGTGAATTCGTTTATCCCCCTTCCTCCTCTTTGTCTCTTTATCCTGCCTCCTGCTCCCAGCCCTGCACACAGGCCTGATGTATCGGCATCTCAATCACTTCTGCTTCCCCTAGAGATCAAGGCCCGGCCTTGGGCCCTGAGGCCTCCCAGAGTAAATCAGTAAATTGGGAGGAGAAGGGCAGAGAAGGGATCAAAAGAAAGTGGGGTCCTTTCTGCTGCCAGCTACCTGTCATGTGCCGCTTCTCCCAGGCGCGGGGGAGGAAGAGAAGGAGCTGCCCTCGGGAAAATCTGGAGGGAAAAGGTCCTTCTCCAGCCCTAGAAATTAGGTCTCTGAAACCCATCAGACGAAGAAACCCAAGTCAGGGAGAATTCTGTTCTTAAAAAGCATATTAAACTGAATCCTGTGTTTTCCGCCCTTTACACAAGGCCAAGGTGGAAGGCAAGCGTGAATTTTCTAAACTTCAACTGTCAGAGCTAAGGAAGGAGAAAATTTCCACATTTTCTCAGCTGTTTCAAAATGTATTTTTAAGCATTCAGATGAAGGGATTGTTCCAAAGGACCTCTTCTTTCAAGGGATATAACTTGCTCTGTTTTGATTATTTTTCCTCCCCCTTTTTCTCCAGCCTCTGTCTTTTTCCACTTTTCCCTCTCCCAACAAGAGTCGCCAAGGATTTCCCAACTGGAAGCTCTCCTCTCCATGGCAGAGCAGTCTCCTAGCCCTCATCTCTCCCTGCAGCTCCTCTTTCCCGTCCTGGAGATGGACCTGCCCTGGGTCTGGGCAGCTGAGAAGACAGGTGCTGCGTTTGCCTCGACCAAACCTCTCTCTCGGTTTAGGGCTTTGCTACCTGGAAAGTTCATGTCAAGGGGAGACGAGTTCCACTCTGCCTTCCTGTCTTTGTTATCTGGGGCACAAAGATTGTTAAGTTAGCTAATGGCTGGCCTCTTGCAGCTGATTAGTGCTGTTAACCAGCCTGAGCAGCCTGAATCAGGACAAGCTTTGTGACAATTAGTGATGGATTGCCTGTTGCTGCTTCCTAGGGGTCGTGTCAGCAGGACCCATGACTTGTGGCTCACCAGCTTTGGGGCCCCCAAACTTTGGGGTCGCCCCTCAACAGAGTCCTGGATGACTCTGATGGGCAAACCCATTTAGGAAGGTGGGATCCCAGGGACCAGGTCCTTTTGATCTTTCACTTCCTGTGTGGCTGGTTGAACAAAGACTAGCTCATTAAATATTGGAAACGTGGCATATATTGAAGGGGCCCAGATCTGTTCCTTACCTCTGATGATAATAACAGAACAGAGCCCACTTATTGGCTCATTGGCAAACTCTTGCCACGTGTCAGGCATTAGGGCTTTGTGTGCATTTGCCCTTTTTAGTATTCACCCTAACCACTAGAGAAGAAACCACCTTCATTTTACAGAGGAAGAAACTGAGGTCCTAGAGGTCAAGTAGCTAATGCAGGGTCATGGTCAAACAGCAGGTTGATGGCAATCATTCCCCCCCCCCACCCCGAAAGTGTTTATTGAACATCTACTATGTACCTGACATTGTTCAGGTAACCCCTGCCGGAAGGAGTTTACATTTTGGAGGGAAGCACCAGACATTGAACAGCTGAGCAAATACTCAGACACAAGAAGCTCTGTGTAAATGCTTCCGGGGAACTAAAAGGACGGCAGAGTCAGTATCCCCAGAGCTCTCAGGCTGAGAAGAGCAGGCAGCATCACCTGGTAATCTCAAGGCAGATTTAATTCACAAGGCAGACTTAACTCACCTGCATGTCCACAGTGCTTCGCCCTCCCTGGTAGCTGTGTGTTTGCATTAGGAAACGATTGTGTGCCTTGTTTTGTGAGAGGCAGAGCCAGAACTGGCATAAAAAGTGAAGTTCTCATGATGCTGGCACTCTGAATTGCATCTCTCCTCTGCGAGTCTGGAGTCACACTTACCAGCCTCACCCTGGACATAGATGGCCTTGTTCTCAGTGAAAGTAACCCAGGAATCCCCCTGATGGGAAAAGCCTGGGGAATTTACTGTGGTTCTGAAGTTCTGGTTACAGCCTCTGCTCTAGGAAGGGCAGGGAGAGGTGAGCCCAACAGCTCTCATTCTCAGCTGATACCTGTTCTCGCCTGACGCCGAACCTCCTCCATTCACTCCTGCCTTTCTGAGTCACACTCAGCTGGCCCTGCTGGGTGTCCACAAATAGCGCCTCAGTGTGACTTCACACCGGAAGCTCATCTGCCTGACTCATGGCCTGCTATGGGCATCTCCCTGGGGAGAGGCTCCTGGCTCTGCCCTACCCCCGCAGGGGAAGAGCCAGGAAAAGGGGAAAATCCCTCACTAGGGCACCTGTTGTGGAAAATACCTGCAGCCCCAGCTTGGCTCTGCTTCAGGTGCCCTGGAGCTGGCAGCTTCACTAGATGCCTGTGAGATTGGGGGCAGGGGGTGGCGGGCACAGTTCAGATTTGGGGAGGCATTTACAGCAGAACACTGCAGATCTTATCTGTGAGATTCCTCCCTGGCGCTCCAGTAGTTAAAGACTCTGAGTTCCCAATGCAGGGGGCACAGATTCGATCCTTGGTCTGGGAACTAAGATCTTACATACCGAGGGGCATGGCCTTAAAAAAAAAATCCCATTTGTGGTGAGAGGAGGGAATATTGATATGGTTAATTTATGCACCAAAAGAAATGCTATTTGAAGGAAAAAATATACAGCAATTATCTATGGAGGTAAGAGTACAGAAAACTTTCTTTTTCTATATTTGTTTGCCTTTCTAGTTTTTAAATAATAATCATATTTATCATTATAATCAGAAACAAAGATCTGGAGGAAAAAAATCCAAATAAACCAAACCCAAGTATCCTAAAACATAACAGCCTTGTTAAATGCCTAACAGTGAGCCAAGGGTGACCATTATATGCAAGTGACTGGGGTGAACTTAACATTCACCCAGCAAGCTTCAGCTGCCTCCCTAGCTACAGAAGGACCAAGTCAGTTCCCCAGGGCATCTCCCCTCATGGTCCCAGCAGAGCAGAGAGAAAAAAACACCTGTTCTCTGAACCAGTACATCCTCGAGGCCCAGCACGGTGCCTGGCCTCCAGTAAGGGCTCAGTAGAAATGTTTTATTTGGAATGGACGCATGAATAAATAGTGTTTAAAAAAGGATTGAAGAAGACGATTTAGCTAATACAAACTTTAACGCTTGATGAAGTGGACGGGCTCCTTTTGGAGAACTGCAAAATAGGGTGGAAGGCAAGAGCTTTTATGGAATAAAGAACAAGGAGGAGGGGAAGAAAAAATAGCTGATTGGCCAGAGCCACATGGTCAGCCTTGTTTGGGTGGAAAAGCCCAGAGTTGGCTTGGCACTTGGGGATCAAATGACTGGATCCATATTGCATTTCTGATCAAGTGGAGTGTTGAAAGGGATGTAAAAGTTATCAAAGTTTCAGTGTGCTGATGTGGTACTTTGGGCTGGAGTGGCTACATCTGGGGCCCAGAAAGTTATGTCAACAATAGATATACTGTGCTAATTCCCTGTCAGTCCCGTAGTTAAGACTCTGAGCTTTCACTGCCAAGGGTCTAGGTTCAATCCGTGGTCGGGTAACTAAGATCCCACAAGTCTCATGTTGCAGCCAAAAAAATTAAAAAATCCCAGCAGATTCAGTGCTCTTCCCCTCACTAGGAATTAGGGAAGTCCACATGATGCCATTTCTGGGACATTCCTTTTGTTGTTTGTTTGTAGGATTTACTTATTTATTAACATTTATGGTGTTCATTGGAAGGACTGATGCTGAAGCTGAAACTCCAGTACTTTGGCCACCTCATGCAAAGAGTTGACTCATTGGAAAAGACCCTGATGCTGAGAGGGATTGGAGGCAGGAGGAGAAGGGGACGACAGAGGATGAGGTGGCTGGATGGCATCACTGACTCCATGGACATGAGTTTGGGTAAACTCCGGGAGTTGGTGATGGACAGGGAGGCCTGGCGTGCTGCGATTCATGGGGTCACAAAGAGTCGGACACGACTGAGTGACTGAACTGATCTGAACTGAATGAATTTTAAAGAATAGTTTTAGATTTAGAGAAAAGTTGCAGGAATATTACAGTAAGTCCCCAGATGCCTCAAACCCAGTTTTCCCTCTTATCATCTTAGGTTTGTCACATGTACATTTGTCTCAACAAGTATCTCAGTTTGATACAGTGTTATTAACTGAAGTCCGTACTTCGTTAGTATTTCCTGGGTTTTCACCTGTTGTCCTTTTTCTGTTTCCAGGACCCTGTTACTACATTTAGTCACCCTATCATCTTAGAGTCCTCTCCGCTGTGATAGTTTGGCATCTAAGCCTTTCCTTGCTGCTGTTCTTAGGTGTTTTTTAGAAGGTCCCTCAGTTTGGGTTTGACTGAGGTTTTTCGCATAATTAGGTTGGGATTGTGGGTTCTTGCGGGGGAAGACCACAGAAGCAAAGTGCCCTTCTCATCACATCGTGCCCAGGGTACGTGCTGTCAACATGACTTACCACTGATGAGGCTCACCTTGCCCCCTGGGACGTTTGTCAGGTTTCTCTGCTGTGATGTAGTGGAAGGTCTGTCTGTTTTCCCCTCAATTATCCATTCGATCATTTGTTCAATTATTGTTAATCATATGATACACGGATATTTAGTTTACACTTTGGATTGTAATCCTCAATTGCTGAAATTGTTCCATCCTGGGTCATTGAGAGCTCTTTTCTTTGGCCCCTGCATCCCTTTGACATGCCCCATCATTCTGGCTTTTGGTTTTTTTTAGCACTGTCTTACTTTCCGGCATTACAAGATGCTTCAGTTTCATCTTGTGTATTTCCTGCCCCATTCCTAGAATCTGCCATTTCTCCAGGGAGCTCTGGGTCCTTTCGGTGGTATTGGCAACCAGGATCTGGGTATGGGATGTACTGGTTGCTACTGGGGAAATAACAGCCAAATCTGTACAATAGTTTTGTGATGAGAATAACAGGGAAGGGGCTGGAAGAGGTGGTCACTAACTAAGCCTTCTGCCAAATCAGCAGCTTGAGGTAGACACTGCTGCTGCTGCTAAGTCACTTCAGTCGTGTCCAACTCTGTGTGACCCCAGAGATGGCAGCCCACCAGTCTCCCCCGTCCCTGGGATTCTCCAGCAAGAACACTGGAGTGGGTCGCCATTTCCTTCTCCAATGCATGAAAGTGAAGTCGCAAGCCAGTCCCATTTTACTGATGAAAGACTAAAGACTTGCCCAGCATCCCAGGGAAATGGGAAGGCCGTGTGTGTGTGTGTGTGTGTGTGTGTGTGTACTCTCGGGCATGTATGTGCACTCTCACACAGGTATGTAGCTGTCCATCCCATGAACTCTCCAGGGGCAACCAGAGGCTCTGCTTTGTGAACTGAATATTGGGAAGTTTTACAAGAAAGTGGACACAGGTAGAAGAGCAAATGTCAGGCAAAGTAGTAGAACCTGAAGCAGGTGGCAATTACTGCGTAGACACTTAAAGACTTTTTCAAAGACATTTAATGTCAAGAAAATAGTGTGTAGTAAGTAAAATGAAGCAACACTGTATATTTAAAAAATATATCAGTACCTCTAAGTGATGGGATTATGGGTGATTTTTATTTTCTACGTTAGACCTGATTGTATTTTCTGTATTTTTCTGCAGTCAACATGCATTGATTATAATGATAAGAGTAATTTAATGTGAATCCAGTGAGTGAGTTTCATTCTTAGGGTCATCTAATCTCCCGTGACTGATTTTTTGTTGGCTATGTTTGTCTTATGTTTTAGGTGTTTCTTTCATGTCTTTTGTAATGGCCCTCAAGGAATTCCATTTTGGCATGGAATCACTGTCAAAGAATAAATAATTTTTTAAAAGATTATCACATAATGAGATGCTGCTTCATGCACCCTAGTAACCAAACAGACAGTAACGAGTACTGGCCAGGACGTACAGAAATCGAAACCCTCACGTACTGTTTGTTGGCAGAAATGTAGTGATGCAGGCAATGTGATAAAATATTCTGGTACTTCCTCAAAAAGTCAAATGTAAAATTACCATATGACTCAGCAATTCCACTCCTGGGTGTAGATGTACAAGAAATGAAAATACATGTGCTCACAAAACTTGTAAGTACATGCTCACAATAGCATTATCTGTAATAGCTGAACAGTGGAAAGAATCCAAATGTCCATCAACTGTTGCAAAGGTAAAGTGTGGTCTAGCCATACACCGCAAGATCGTTGAGCCACAAAAGGAAGTAAAGCACTGATACAGCATGACGTGGATGACCCTTAAAAATACTGTGCCACATATGTAAAAGAAGCCAGGCACAAAAGGCTACATGTTGTATGATACCATTAACATAACCTGCCTAGGGTAGGCAAATTTATAGAGACAAAGTAGATTACTAGTTGCCAGGGCTGGGCAGGGGTGGGGAAGACAGGGAATGGGGGTGTCTTTGGGGGGCTATTAAAAATGTTCTGGAATTAAATAGTCGTTATGGTTTTACAATTCTGTGAATATACTAAAAGCCACTGAGTTGTACGTATTCAAAGGGTAGATTTAATGATATGTGACGTCTTCAGTTTTGATTTATCAGTGCTGGGCCCAGACTCCCTACAGTGGAGCAGTGTAGAGCGTGGATCCTGTTGCTTCCTGGCTTGGAAGTAGGATCCTGGGCAAGTTGCTTAACCTCCTGCAGTGTCGGTTTTCTTTTATTTATTTATTTGTGGTTGTGGTGGATCTTCGTTGCTGTGCAGCCTTTCTCTCATTGCTGCGAGCTGGGGCACTTTTCATTGTGGTGCACAAGCTCCTCATTGCGGTGGCTTCTCTTGTTGCAGGGCACAGGCTCTAGGTGCCCGGGCTTCAGTGGTTGCAGCATGTGGGCTTAGCTGCCCCACAGCCTGTGTAATCTTCCTGGACCAGAAAGTGCGTCCCCCGCATCGGCAGGCAGATTCTCAACCACTGGATCACCAGGGAAGTCCCAGTGTCAGTTTTCTTAGAGTAAATGGGGCCCGTTACATTACCAAGGGGTCTTGGGCATTTTGTGTGGACCCCATACTCCCCTTCCATATCCTCTTCTAGTCTGCCACTGTTAATGACTCCCTAAGGAGACAGGGTCGTCATTCATGTAAGGGGACCTTGGGTTTTGCTTCCCATTTCCCCAGGAAAGCCCCTGCATTAAAACTACCTCTTTCAAGAGACGGGGCTTCTAGGTAGGGGCCAGAGGGATGGCTTATCCTACCAAGCCGTTTCCGTTTCCGGTGTTTGTTTGAAGAAATAAAAGTCATCTACGTGTAGGTGACTTCTTCTGAAACGTCACGGGGCTTCTGAGCTCAAGGCACTCATATAGCTCATGTTTATTTTTCAGACACACTTTCTTCCCTCCCTTTCTCCCTCTTCCCTCCTTTTCTCTCTCTTTCTAAGGGAAGGGAGTAGGAGAACCAGGAGCTGAGGGTGGGCTCTGTAGTCTGCACACACAGCGTGGAGTCAGAGTGCTGTTAGAGCTATGATGTCACTATGACCACCCAGAGCCTCCGAACCCGCACCTCCGTGCTCCCCTCCAGCTTGTCTGTGGACCAGGACCAGGACCTGGAGTGGGAAGGTGGAGGGCAGACTGACTTGCCCTCTCTCTTTCCATCCTGCTTGAGTGCCTGGGTCTGCAGTCAGCGCCCGACCCTCTGACATCTGTCCCCAAGACAGCCATCTCCTAACAGACCAGGCAAAGGGAGGAGGCGCAGTCAAGAGAAAGCTATTCTGAAGCCAAAGCTATTCTGTGGTTTGCTTTACTAGTGAGAGGGTCCAATGTTTTCACTAAGGCTTAAAGTTAAAATAAATTCGTGTTCTCTGAACATGGGTTTTTCCTACTTATGAAGCATCGATCATGTTCTTGGAACTGCAGAGATGACAGAGGGAGGGAAGTAGTAAGGCGAAAAGCATAGCCTCTGCCCTTTATAAGCTTCTGGTAAAAGGGTTGTCGATATCACAGTAGCTCCTGTGGGAGCCTGAGAACCCTGGGAGAGGGCCGAGGGCGATGGTAAAAGGCCACATCCTCACTGATGGGGACGATGGCACAGACAGGGACACTGTCCTTGTATCACGTGCCCAGCACTGTGCATTCCTGGGGCCTCAACTGACTGTCATGGGTGCTCTCTGAGAGCAGGTGTTATCCCCATTCTACAGATGGGGAAACTGAGGCTCTGACAAGGTGTCATATGTCCAAGGCCACAGGGTGAGTAGGTGATAGAGCCAGATTTGAGGCTGGGTCTGCCCAACCCGTAAGCTTCTACTCGTGACCACTGTGCCATGGTCTGCAACAGCTCTGGGAAGAAGGTGTTGAGCAGTCACTGGGTAGAAAGAGGAAGGACAGGAACGGGGGTTGCCGCCAGTGCAGAGACTGCAATCATGAGTATTTCAGAATCTGGAAAGAGGGGAGTGGACCATCCTCTGCTCTTCTGAACCAGTCGGGATAGACGCATATAACCTATTCCGGGGGTGTGCTTGAGTCCTGGGCTCCCAGATCTCAATGGGCTAGAATCACACCAGGTGAGGACCTGTGATGGAGGGAGGGGCCCCCGCATGGAAAGGGGAGTCAGTTTACTGGTGTGGACACAAGACAAGAGGCGGAAGCTGCAACAAGACAGGTGGGATTAAATGAAAACTTTCTAGCAGCTGGGGCTGCACACGAGCTCCTGATCACCAGAACTGAGTCCTCAGGCAGCTACTCAGGGTGTCGTGTGGGAATGTCAAACATCAGGGACTGATGAGACAGGGCCATCTGTACTGGGGGGTGTGGTGAATATTGATACCATAGTGGCAGCATATTAAATAAAGACGAATCATGGGGATGTGCAAAATGAGAGGCTTTGTGGTTTCTGTAGTCCTTTCCAGCCTTGGCTGTTAATAAATACATGTCAGGCTCTTCTGAGTTTGGAAGGAGGAGATGCCATGTGTGTTATAGTAAAGCCCAGGGACAGAAAAGTGATCTTTTGAAATTTTAGTCTAGGCAGTTAAGATTTTGATGCTTTCTCACCTCGACCATCTGGCAGGGAGCCTGGGGGTGGACAGTAAGGTCTCTAAGGTGACATTGCTTCCACCTCAGAGTCATCTGCGGCATGCTGACTGGTCAGTGACTCAAATAATGAGGTTGATGCTGGGAAGCAGGAGTCTACTTTTCTCTGCCCTCCATTCACTGCAGCCTTCCGCCTGCAGGGCACAACCCCTCACAGGGGCATGAGCTGCAAAGCAGATCTGCCGGAGCTAGAACAGGAGCCCACCGGAGCCACCCAGGCAGGAGAAACACCCCCACAGAAAGATAAGGTTAATCTGCTCAAGGCGTGAGTGAGAATGTGGGGAGCTATGTTGTTGGCAACCACCTCTGCCTGTAAGAATGATTATAGGGGTTTGGACGCAGACTTGGGGTGCTGCAAAGAAAGTGAGAAAAAGCTGAGAGCCGCAGAGGGTGTCAGAGAGGCAGTTCTTTCCCTGCTGTTAGTTATGTTGCTCAAATCCAAGTGCGATCCAGCCCAGCTGGCCGGGAAGGCCGTCCTTGGCCTGCCTCTTCTCTGGCCGGTGGCTGACACAGCCTTAGTGGAGGAGGGGGTACTGCCCGATCAGGCTGATTCACTGTATCCACCAGGTCCAGGCCATCGTGGTGGGCGGATCACTCGCCAGCCTTGTAAACTAACGCTCTGTTTGTCTATGTGACGTTTATAGCCCCTTGGGGAGCTGGCTTTTTAATGAGCCTAATTTGAAACTCTGAGTAGGAGTTTGTAAAACAAACAGGGAGGGACTCCGGCCAAAGCCTGAAGAAGTGCACAGGGTCACCTCCAGCTCTGCAGACGGGCCACGGCTCTAGGCACCCAGGGCAGCGGACTAACGCACTCCCCAAGGACAGGCCTCTCTTCCCAGGCAGCATGCCGCAGAAACCCCTGGGGGCTTAGCAAGACCTTCCCATTTGGCTTCTGCGTGGAAAGCACAGAGGGTCCCAGCTTTCCTGGCAGGAGGAAAGGAGCGGGCCTGTGGTGCACCTCCAGAGCTGGATGTCGGTAGACCAGATGGCCTGGTTGCTCCCTGACTGAATGACAGACCCATAGTCAGCCCTCCAAGGCCTCTGGAAGCCAGAGTCTGCAACCCACAGACACCTGTGAGGAAATGCCACCTTTTCCTGCTGCTTTAGTTCAGTTTTTGTGACACCCGGTCCTCAAATTCAGAATGAGATGATGCCGATGTCTATTATGAGGCTGTTAGAGTCACCTCTCTCTGGCAGGTTCCATGTGGATATTCGGGGCTCAGTTCTAGGGCTGGGACCACAAGCAGGGGTCCTGTCAGTGCTCGAGCGCTGGGGTTTGATGTGACAGGAGGCCACTGCCCACGGTGAAGTCATATTGTGGGACTCTCCTGACTTGCCTAAAATAACAGCACTTGGTACTGTGAGCCTTTAGAATGGAGTGTGCTGTAGCCATTGAAAGGGATAACGTGAAACCATATTTGGGGCCTTGGAAAGATGTCTGTGAAATATTAAGTGGAAAAGGGTGATTAAAATATTAACTTCTTAAAAGTATGCAAGCATGCAGAAAAATATGCACGCACACTCCAAAGCAAAGTGCGAAAAGATATTAAACTATAATGTCAATGGTGATTATTTCAGGGCGGTAAAATTACTATTTTTATTCTCTTCCTTTGCCTTTCTGCATTTTTTTTAAATGGAAATAAGCTGTGGGGATTCTGCCGTGGTAGGACTCCATGCTCTCATGCCCGAGGGCCCAGGTTCAATCCCTGGTTGGGAAACTAAGATCCCACAAGCCATGCAGCATGGCCAAAAGAAAAGAAAAAAAGTCTGTGAGTGGCGTTCTGCTGATAGATGGTCTGCCAGGAAGATTCCCCGGTGAAGGGAGATGCCAGCCCTTATGCTGAACAAAATGAGAGCTCAAGTTGCTGCAGTCATGTCAGGCTCATGGGGAACTAGACCACTAGACCACATGGGCCAGAATACTCTGTTCTTAGCAGAGTTCCTGTCTGGCATGTGCACGGTCAGTGCCACAGAGAGGAGGCGGTGAGCTCACATTTTCAATCTCTATAGAGATGCAGGGGCCCTGGGAGTGGGGAGATGGCTTTATCATCAGACTCACGATATGATTTCATTTGAACAAACAGTTCCATGGTTTAAAAAAAATTTTTTTTTGCAAACTAATGATTTGCAGAAACCATCTGTACTAGAAAAGTTACTTCATTTGCAAGTCAGAGAAAACTACTATGGTGATCTGAATTGTGACCCTCCAAAATTCACTGGGGCTTCCCAGGTGCTAGTGGTAAAGAAGCCGCCTACCAGGGCAAGAGACATAAGAGACACAGGTTCAATCCCTGGGGCGAGAAGATCCCCTAGAGGAGGGCTTGGCAACCCACTCCAGTATTCTTGCCTGCAGAACCCCACGGACAGAGGAGGCCTGGTGGGCTACAGTCCATGGGGTTGCAATGAGTTGGACATGACAGTAGCGACTTAGCACACACGCATGCACACAAAATTCATAGGTTGAAGTTCTATCCCCAGCACATCAGAATGTGACTCTATTTAAGGTAATTAAGGTAAAAATGAAGTCCTGTGAGTGGGCCCGAATCCAGCCTGACTGGTGTTCTTATAAGGGGTGATCAGGGCACAGACACACAGGGAAGACCACATAAAGACCCAGGGCGAAGACAGCCCAGGAGAGAGGCGTCAGAGGAAGAAAGCAGCCCTCCCCACACCTCGATCTCAGACGTCTACCCTCCAGAACTGTGAGAAAACAAGTTTCTGTTGTTCACGCCACCTGCTCTGTGGTATTTTTCTCCTGTAACAAGTTCAGAGATTGGCAGTTGCTGGTGGTAGCTAGCTTGCTCAGCGAGATGGTCAGAGACCCAGGCTCTTTCTACTTTCTGCTCTGCCATCCTCAGCACGTAGGCTCTGGTCTTGTCCCTTCCTGTAGCTCCACGCCCTGCATGGTGGCCTGCCTCCCGGAGGCATAACGGCTGCTGCTGTCCTTCTTCAGACAGCGTGTCATATTTAAGACCAGGAAAAACACGAAGGTCCTGCCGGCTGGACAGCCTGTCCTTTTAGATAAGGAAAAGCAGCGCTCTCCAGAACCCCTGATGTCCTGAGTTTGTGTCTCATTGTCCAAAATCATGTTGCACAGCTGTAAAGGAGTCTGGGAAGGGGGCCCCCAGGGCTTGTACTGCAAGTCATCCTGGGCAGTATCAGGGTTCTCTTAGCCAGGGAGAAGGACAGCATTGAATAGGTCACTGAGAACATCAGGCAATTTCAAGTATCCGGATAATAAGCTGAAAGTTTTCATGCATCTTGAAGATAGGAAGATCATGGGCTCCTGGGAGAGAGCCAGTGAGGTCTGGGTGTCCCCATCCTGAGAATGAGCATTCTGTGGGGACATCCTTCCCTGCACCTCCTCCCCACCTTCAGCCCACCCCGTGTTGTGTGATGTTGCCCAGACACGAGATGACCAGGGACTGTTTGCAACTCATAAAGTCTGTTCAGTGCCTTTAGGGTTCTTGGAGTAAGCAGGGGCTTTGTGAAACATCCTGTTATTTTTCTTCCCTTGCTGATGATGACGGCACATAGCAAAAGCCCTCTCTTCAAATTCCTTATAAGCTTCTAGTACCTACTGCAGAGCCCTCTCCTCTACCATTTATTACGGTGCCTTTTGCTATCTGTCTACATGTTTTTCCTCTCCTCTAGCGTCAGGGACCTGGGTCTTACCTCTGTATTTCTAGCACTAAGCTCAGTGTAATTAATAGACATGTGATGAAGGTTTGAGTGGGTGAATGAGTGATGGGAAAAGCACAGTGCTAACATGCCCTGAGCCTACTTAGATACTTGTTCCTTATTTGAAGTCATCAGTCCACCTTGGGACAGAAGGTCCCATGGCCTTAGAGTATGTGTTCTCAGTCTGTGGGTTTTAACTACCTGCAAGCTGCCCTTTCTGGGGGCGGGAAGGCAGGGTGGTACATGGGTATGTCCATTTGTGCCATATATGAGCTGATGAAGGGAGTGACTTCAACTCTGGGCTCTGGTGTCCCCAACCCACTTGGCATGGGGATGTCTTTTGTTGGCCCAGATTTTAAAGCATGTGTTGAATTCTCTCATTCTTTGTGAATTACCTTTTGGAGCCATAACAACTGAGACTGAAATTTGCTAACTGGTTTAATTTCATCCGGAAACATCACCAATTTTAAAAGTAGTCCAACATGTTTTTCACTTCTCTGGTCTTAAAAATGATTCCTTAATGAATTTTAGTTCCAAAATTTTACCTCCGTCTTTGATGTTTAAGTGCTTAGTGCGAAAGCTTAAAAGGAATGAGCAGCTTTGTTGAAATAAGAGTCAAAGCAGTAGCCCAGGTGGATTTTTATACTGTGAATTCCCTGACAAAGAAGATGTCTTCAGCCTTCAGTGGGGTTCTCTAATCTAACTCCTTCCCACCCCTTTCCACACTGCTGCCCGATTTATCTGTCTCACTGTGTGTATGACCCTATCATTCACTTGGTGAACCCCCTTCAATGAGTCCTCCTTGCTCTCAGGACAGAGTCCCAGCCCCTTAGATTCCTGGTCACTGGAGGTGACCAGTGTCCACCTCCCTGGTTCCTCCCCAGGAGGCCTGTTACACTCGCCCATCCCTTCGAGTTACCCTCTGCATCCCTCTGAGGGGCTCTGGATTAGTAGTGAGGTGGACAAGCGCAGACCTGGGCCCTGATCCCACCTGACACCTGTTTTTTTGTATAGCCTGCAAGCCAGTAATTAGTTTTATATTTTTAAATGTTTGAAAAACTATTAAAAGACTAGTTTGTGACACATGAAGGTGATATAAAATTCCACATCTATGCCCATGTGGAGACTTCCCTGGTGTCCAGTGGCTAAGACTCCACACTCCCAAATGCAGGGAGCCCAGGTTGATCCTTGATGAGGAAACTAGACCCCACATGCCACAACTAAGAGTTTGAATGCTGCAACTGAGGCCTAGAGCAGCCAAATAGGTTTTTGTTTATTTTTTTTTAATTACTTCTTTTAAAAATCTGTGCCCATCTGTTTATGTGTACGCGCATTACACTGGCAGAGTTGAGCGGTTGTAGCCGAGACCCGCACAGCCAAAAATATTTACTCTCTGACCCTTTGTGGGAAAAGTTCACTGATCCCAGCTTCATATTGGCTCCAAGGGTGGGTGGAGGGAGGACAGTGATCTCCCTTAGCCACCTCCCAGGCTGCCCCAAATAAACACATAGTCTAAGTATGAATAACGTGCTGACTCTACAAATACAGCCTCATGACAAGTCCCAGGGGACCCCTCCCCAGCCTATCACTGCCCCAGATCCTCCCTATACAGGCCCTTCCTCTGCTTGAAAGCCCCATCCAACTGATGTCTACTCACCAGCTATGTCTCTTCCTTCAGGAAGCCTTCCTTGACTACTTGGCCTACATAGTCCACTTAGATTCCCTCCTCTGGGCTCTTTGGTCCAACTCCATGTAGCCCTTTTCACATATTATTGACTTGGCTGGTTTACTGTCTGCCCTTCTTCACTAGACTGCAAACGTCAAGAGGTCGAGACAATGTCCTGTTTACTTTCCAATCCCCAGAACTTAGCCACTTCTGGCAGATTATTAGGTCATCAGTAAACAGAAGAAGGGAGTAGATGAATGCAGAGTAAATGATCCATCTGTGGTGAGTAAAGCATGACTCTTTATCAGCACAGGCCTTTAGGAACTTAATGGGATAGGTTGGCCTCGGGTCCCTTACTTCCTGCAAATAGTGATATTGCTTTTATATGGAATCTGATGGCTTTATCCCAAAGCCGTTGGCCCTGGGAATCAGTGAAGTCTTTTATAAGAATATTCCCATTTATTACATGTTTGCTATGTTTCAGGCATTTTGCTAAATTCTTACATAACTTCTAATTCTCAAATAATCCTGTGAACTAGGAGCTATTATTAGGCCTATATCAGTTCAGTTCAGTTGCTCAGTTGTGTCCGATTCTTTGCAACTCCATGGACTGCAGCATGTGAGGCTTCCCTGTCCATCACCAACTCCCAGAGCTTGCTAAAGTTCATGTCCATCTAGTTGGTGATGCCATCCAGCCATCTCATCCTCTGTTGTCCCCTTCTCCTGTCTTCAATCTGTCTCCGCATCAGGGTCTTTTTCAGTGAGTCAGTTCTTCACATCAGGTGGCCAAAGTATTGGAGTTTCAGCTTCAGCATCAGCCCTTCCAACGAATATTCAGGGTTGATTTCCTTTAAGATTGACTGGTTGGATCTCCTTGCAATCCACAGGGACTCTCAAGAGTCTTCTCCAACAGCACAGTTCAAAAGCATCAATTCTTTGGTGCTCAGCTTTCTTTATGGTCCAACTCTCACATCCATACATGATTACTGGGAAAACCATAGCTTTAACTAGATGGACCTATATACAGATGAACAAATTGAGGCTCAGAGAAGTTAAGTAACTAGTCCAAAGTTACACAGTTAATAAGATTCATAGCTGAGTTTTAAACCTCTTCCCTCTGATTCATGTTCTTAAATCACCTGAAAGATCTAAACCAAAGCAGGTTATATTTTTAGAAGGACTCTAGCAACAGTACGTTTCTGACTAATGTGCTCATGTTCTATTAATAAATATCTTGGCCATCTGCCCTGGACTTTATGATGCTTGCCTCTTTTTTCTTAATCCCCAAGGAATGACTTGTGCTCAGGCTGATTTATCCCTCTCCTTCCTTTGGACTGACACATGGAGACGTCTTCCACCCGCCTCTTTTACCTGCTGCAGGACTGCTCTCGCTGGGGATGTAGCTCAGGGATCACTCCCAGGAGGAGCTTTGCCTTCCCTCCCATCCGTGCGCCCGCCTTTGCCCCCACCCCAGCAATGGCAGTGGCAAGCCCCCCTTTTCACGCTTGGTGATTCCTGTGACATTAAGATTTCCCCCAGCTCTCCCCCCAGCTCTGGGACCTCTCAGTCCCGGCACATTGCAGCTTCTACTGGCGGCTGAGGCCACTGTGTAGGTAGGTGCGTCATGATCACACAGGTTCAGTGTGTACACGGCTGGACCGAGTGTCAGCAGGATGCCACAGGAGATGGCTCCTCCGTCACCACCATCTGGCCAGGTAAAGGAGCTGGCCTTTAGCGAGGCTGATTCTTGGAATGAGACTTGCAGACAAAATCTCACTTCCTGCTTAGGCATATAGAACAACTTCTGAGTTTCTTTTCCTTATTTTTTTTATTAACATTTATGTAAAACAATTAGGTTTTTTTCTATTTGCTTTTTGTGCCTCCATGAGCTCACAACAGTTGTAATAATGGTTTTATGTTTATTAAAATATGTATGTTCATTTTTTAATCAGTAGAAAAAAAAGTATGATGACTAATGGAGGGAAAAAAACCACCTCAAATTCTCCCGTGCAGGAATAACTTTTACGTTAAATGACCTTTGTTCTGGGCTCTTTATAAGTAATTAGATCATAGTTTTGTTTTTTTTCCAAAACATTCATTTGTTTTCTTATATAAAAACTTAATTTCTGTTAACTTTCTGCCATATTTGAAATTATAGATATTCCTGTACTCAGAAGAAATGATCTGTCATCCTTCTCCTTCTATCTCCCCCATCTTGTCCCCTATTTCTCTTATAACAGTCACTTTTTACAACACCAATAAATCAAATTTGTATAAAGTTTAGAAAGTGTAGTAGTTCAAAACATTTTTATAGCCCTAGCATAGAGAGAACCACTCTCGCCGTGGTGGTGTGTGCGTGAGCTGGGGGAAGGGTTGATATTTCAGGGTGATGACTGTGTGTCTGCATGTTAAATGTGCTGTTGCCTTTATACAAGTGTGGATGGATGTTGTCCTTGGCTCACAGGAACTGGCGTGCTCAGTCACCATGGGTCAAGGATGGCATTTGACAAAGGACCATGGTCACGTGGTGGGTTTTCCTTTTTTTTTAAGAGGCGGCAGTTGCAAGATTCAGGCTTCCTGGGTCACTCAAGTTCTTGATGGGTTACATCAATACTTTGGAGATAGGCCACCCAGAATCTCTTAAAAAGTACTCTAAACACCACAGATATCTTATTCCACAGGAAAAAGCTCAGTGGTCCGCGTGTGAGTTCTGCGCTCCATACTGCCCCGTGTTGTGACTGGTGCTGAGTTTTCCAGAGTTCACCTTTAGGTTTAATTTCCTGAAATTGATCTGCTCGGTTACTCTGGCTTTACTCTCTTGCAAAGGAGGGAAATGGCAATGAACAGGCTGCATTTTGTTACATCTTTACTTCAAAACAATTAAGCAGCCAGTCATGATCTTAACTCGTTCTTTTAGAGGCATATTCGTCCTCTGGGTCTGGGATGGAACTGATACGAACTTTAATTAAACAAATCACCAAAATGCCTGTGAGGTGGCATTCCTAGCGGAGATTTCAAGTTCTGCCCCCGCACCCCGCCCCGCCCCACTTTGTTGGTCTGTTGTTTTTTTTCTCTGGTGGCCCCTCTCTCCATCTAAATCTTCACCCCGCTTGGAGCCGCCTGGGAATTGGGTGAGCCAGTCCTGAGTTCAGAGGTGCTGCTGCCAACTGGAGGGAAGAGAGGCAGCCCAGGGCCAGCTCCCCAAGCTGGAGCCCCACCAGCAGGCCCAAGACTGTCAAGGATTCCAAAGAGAGATGAATTCCAGCCCAGTATTCACTGTGAGGTTTGCTTTTTACCATTTTTTTTTTTAATCATCTTTTTAAAGAGAATTTGGTTCTGGCAACAAGCATGTTGCACTTCATCAGCCTTTGATCTTGCCCTGGGTCCTCTGGCCCCTGGCTCCCTGGGCAGTCATAAACCGTTATTATTTCATGGTTTAATGGCAAGCTCCCAGCCCTCTGGGCCTCTCTTAACCAGAAGACCACCTTCAGCCCTGGTGGCGTTCTGATAACTTAGAGTGGAGTGTTAACCAGAGCACGGCTATGTTTGCTTTTAATTTCCTGACCTTGAGGAAGAAGGGGAAAGGGCAGTCCTAATTGGACTGGTAAGTGGTGAAGAAATCTCCTGTCCCTGAGCTTGTGGACGGAGCCCGTGGGAGAGGCAGTGTGGACTCGAAGGATGGGCAGGCTGAGTCTGAATCCCACTTCTGCCACTAACTTGGTGACCTTCGCCAAGTGACCAGTGCCATCCAAACCACAGTGTCCCTGACTGGTAAAAAGGGGCGAGTAACAGTACTGGCCGATAGTAATGAGACCACTCCCAGGGTCTTCACAGGGGCTCAAATGCTGCTTCATCTGAGTGGTAGTGCTGCCCAGTGTGGGGTCAGCCATCTCCATTACTACCTCGTGGTTCAAACCTGCTTCCCAAACTCAACTGGGACCCGCACTCTTCTCTCTTCCCGTCTCCCCACCTTTGCTCCTCACTTGAACTCTTGGGTCTCACAGTATGGTGCTCTCATCTTTAGGTGGGTGCTGGCTGAGAATGACATGAGTATTTGATTTCTCTTAAGGAACCATTTTTACAGGGAAGACTGATAGTTCATCAAGTCAGCAGATTTCATTCCAGTTCTAGGTTTTCCTCCTTATTTCCTTCATCTTTCCCCTTTTTCAATACTCCTCCCCCAATCTCTTTGAACTTGGACTATCAGGAGAGACACCATTCCATGAAGTGGGTTGTTTCTTTTTAATCAATTGTCCTTATATTCCATTTGGGTCTCTCTGGAAAATATTCCGGCTTTAACTCTTCAGCACTTTGTTCAGTGTGACTAATATACAAAAACTGGGCATTAAACGTACTATATATAACATTCCAGATCGGAGAATGGAAACACTTTTTAAAAAAAATAAAAATGGCTGGATTATGTGAGCTATTTGGGAACTGTTCAGTGGGGCAATATAATTTTTATTTTCAGAAGCTTATGGATCGAACCCCACCCAAGCTTCCAGCTCCTAAGAAAACTGGCAAAAAGATGCCCTGCCAAGTTTCCTCTCAAGGGCAGTAAAAGAGCAATCCTCTGCATCCTGGGTTTCATTTTAAAGAAGCAGGAGACAGACGGTGGCCTTTGCTGTCTTCACAAATAAGCTTCCCTGAGGCGGCTAGCGAGTCAGGGGACGTGTGTAGGAGCCGGGGACAGGACAGGGTGCTAGGCACACGGGCTTGCACTAGGCACACGGGCTAGCACTAGGCACACGGCGTGCACTAGGCACACGGGCTTGCACAGGCCTCTGGCTGCACCAGAGTCACAGCTCCCTGGAAACAACATTCGCAAGTCTGCACAGAGCTCTAGGAATGCAATGTCGAGTTGAGGGGACAATTCAGTTACAGTCTTGATGGCCTTTTAAAAATTTTCCCACTTTTAATTTTATTATTATTATTTATTTTTAATTGATTCCATTCCAATATTGGTTTGATATCTGTCATACATCAACATGGATTAGCCATTGGTGTCCCTCTTGAACCTCCCTCCCACCTCCCACCCTTTCCCACCCCTCTAGGTTGTTACAGAGCCCCCGTTTGAGTTCACTGAGTTATACAGCAAATTTCTATTGGCTATTTATTTTATATATGTTAGTATATACTTCCGTGCTACTGTCTCCATTCATCTCACCCTCTCCTTCCTCTCACCTACCCTTGTCCAGAAGTCTGTTCCTCTATGTCTGCGTCTCCATTGCTGCCCTGTGAATCGATTCATCTTGATGGCCTGTTGATGACTGGTCATAAAAACTGAACTGTAAATCTATCTGGTTTTCACCAAAAAAGCTTATTTTTACATTACAATTTTGTGTGTATATGTATGTATGGGGAGAGAGTGTTGTTATAACTGGGGGAGAATGAAATCATAGGAAATAATGCTATCAGGGCCTATTTGTTTCCACTGTTGACAATTCAGAAGTTAAATAGTGAAATGAAAGTAGGGGAAAAGGTTTTGAAGTGTATACTTGAGTGCTGCATCAGACTTAAGAGGCCATCCAACTGACCACCTTATCTTACAGAGAAGAGAATGAAATCCCCTTTGATTTGGTGTTTGGGCTGAGTCCTGCTTCTGAAAATCCTTAGCACTGCAAGTCTGGTCTGTCAACCCAGTGTGCAGTCCACTGGCTTCTGCCTTGTTGCTTGCTTGCTTGGAGGAACCAGCACCTCTGCAATCTGAAACCCAGCTTGAATTCCTGGTTGACTACCAGAAAGAAGGCAGGACTCGTCTTCTAGGCCCTGGATTTCCCATCTGACTCTATGGCGCCCTCTCTGGGGACTGGTGGAGAATCATCTGGGAAGGAACCTGAGACTGAAGCAGAGCCAAGTGACCAAACCCGGAAAACAGCTTGAGAAACCAGGATCAGGTGTGCGTAGGCTTCTTAACTCTGCTGATTTCTTGAGAAGTGCTGGGAATTTCCCCCTTTACTGGCAGAATTATTTTCATGCCTAAGTATCATAGAGAGAAGAATATTATCTATTCTTATCTGTGGAAAGGCCTTTGAACCTATTCAGGAGCTGGGGAGTCATTGAAGAGTTTAAAGCCAGAGAAGAGAAGAGTGTGTATCCAGAGTAACGCTAGTTACTTGGGCTTTCCAGGTGGCGCTAGTGGTAAAGACCCCACCTGCCAGTCCAGGAGATGTTAGAGACACAGGGGATTCTATCCCTGGGTCGGGAAGATCCCCTGGAGGGGGTATGGCAACCCACTCCAGTATTCTTGCCTGGAGAATCCCATGGACAAGGGAGCCTGGTGGGCTACAGTCCATGGGGACATGACCGAAGCGACTTAGCACCCACGGCCAGAGTGAGGGATGTCAGGGTGAGATGGAGGTGGAAGACAGGGGAGGGGCCGCTTGCAGGATCCAGAGGGAAGCCCGAACCAGCAGTGACAGAGTTTTAAGATAGGAAGGTGTGAGAGCAGCAGGGCTTGGTGGTTGGTTGGATGTGTGGGGGAGGAGGGAGAGAGTTGATAAGAATGACTCATAGGTCTGTCCTTGGGCAACTGGGTGGATGCTGTGCTGTATTCAGAGAAGGGACTGACAGCTTTGGGGAATGAGATAATGAGTTCTGAGATTCAAGGGTTGGGCAACCTGCTTGAGAAAAATGGAGTGACAGAAGATTGTGGTTGTGTGTGTAGATTGAGAAACCTAGAGGCTTCACATAGAGCCAAAGCAGATGGGGTGGAACCTTGTTTCAACAGAAATGCTGATTTTGGAGAAGAGAGAGGCAGCGGATGCTTGGATCTTGTCTACTTCTTCCCTGGTTCTCACGCAGTAGTTCATTTCACGGCAATGATCTGAGCCATGCATGTGGGTTTTCTCTGTAACTTTTACAGTGTTCAATAGGGATTGATTTGGGTGTCCTTATTAACTAGTAAAGGAATAAAGATTTTACTCGGACTTGCTTTCTTTTCCATCATGACTGAAATAAACAGTTTTTTCTAAGGATTTTAGTAAAGGGAAGGGGGATGCTTTGCCTTTCTTTTGTTTTGTTTTTTTTGTTTTGTTTTTGGAAAGCCCTTTTTCCAAAATAACCTTGCCCCAGGCCCATGTCATAAAGCTGGGAATTTCTGTGGGCAAAGAAGGCACAGTATTGAGAGAACTTAAGGCAAACGTTTTCCATCTCCAGTGAGAACGGCTGAAGAACAGGCTTGTGTGGGAGAGAGAAGAATTTCACATTGACCAAAAAAAAAACCTTTCTTAGGGGACAGACTCAGCAGATTCAGAAGGCAAGCTGTGGAACTGCATCCTGGAAAAATCAAGGGGAATGAGAGATGGCCTTCTGTCCGTAGAGCTTCATGTGAGGCCTCCGGGGATCCTTGGCAGGTGGTGCCTGGAGACACATTAAAAAAAGAAAGTCGTATTTCCGGATCTTTATATTTCCTCCTCTCAGACTCCAGGCCCAAACAGAACAGAACCCCTTTTCTCGCACACATCCTCATTCTCTAACTAAAGGACAAGGTGGTCAAAGTTAGGACATCGTTTTTATTTCAACATCTTGAGACTCAAGAGATTGACATCTAGCCCCAGTTCAGTTCCTGACCCTCAATAACCTTGGGAAGATCACTTAACTTTGGGGGCGGGGGCCTTGGTTTTCTCATCTATAAGATGGGTGCAAACATTACCTCATAAAGCCTTGGGAATTGAATGTGATCTTGCATACAAAGTTACCACAATCCTGGGTAGCGAGCCTGCTATAAAAGTCAGCAGTGGCTATTACTGATAATGACCACCCTACCTCCCTTGCAAGGAGAATAAATTACGTACTCGGTGTTAGAAGTCTCTTAAAAGCAAAAGGTACTATGCAAAAGCTGTGATGCCATCAGTTACTATTATTAATAAGAGGCTTGTAATTACCTTTGCCACAGTATTAAGTGAAAGCCCCTTTGGGTGGGTGATGACTGGGAAAGTGGGAACAATTATTAATGGAGCTGCCAGCTCTTGTTACTAGATCCACTGACATAATATTTCTCTCTGGGAATCCTTTGACAAATCAGCTGACCTTCCTATTCCCTTGCCCTAAGCACTGTAAATTTGATCCACATGTCCCAGGCATTGTTTCTGTGGATTAATAATGAAGAGAAGGGGGAGAGTGAGGCCTGCATTAGGACCTCTCGTTGCATAGAGACCCTCCCAAATGTTTGGGCTGTCCGTGGGGTTGAGCTTTTTTAGTTGAGGGGGTGGGTGGGTGGGGGTTGTCTTTTGTTTTACTTGTTTTAATGCCCAGAGCCAGCCCTTCCTAATGTGTTTGGGTCCTCAGCTGTCAGGGAGAGGTTCCGCTTTGGGGACCCAGTCATACCCTCCTCCTCCCACTGGAGACAGAGCTTTGAGAAAGTGCTTTGACGCCCGGCTTTGCCAGGCCAGTCACCACTGCCATCCTGGAAGGGTCGAAGGGAGACTCAGGGCGCAGGTCTCAGGCACACAGCAGGGCAGAGAGGGAGCACAGAGGCGGCTTGGAGGCGGGGTTGGGGGAAGGGCAGGCTAGTGGGGCAGGGCTGCACAGCAGCTGAACCTTGAGACTGGTCAAAGTCCGCTGCCAGGATCTGGGCAGGAGGAAGACTGCTCTGTGTGTGAGGCCCAGCACAGGGACTTCTGGAGTGAACCAAGCAGGGATAACAGCCCTGAATCAGGACAGCCATAGGTGAGCTTGGAGGTGTGAATCTGGGCTCACAGAGGGATGAAATGCATATATTCTAGGGCCAGTCAGACCTGGATTTGAATCCCAGCTCTGCCACTTGGTAGAGCAAGTTATTAAAACTCTCTGCACAGTATCTAAAATGGAGACAGAGGTCCCTACCTTGTTGAAAGAATAATACATGAAGTCTGCGTTCCCAGCACATAGGAAAAATACCTGTAATAGCAACTGAAGAGCCTTTAACTCTGAACCACACAGCAGTCCAAGCATTGACATTCAGCAACTCAAGTCATTTCTCACTGCCACACTGTAAGCTCAGTAGCCTTTGTTATCTGTAGTTACATGAGGAATCTGAGGCACAGAGAAGTGAAGTAACTTGCCCAAGGTCACACAGCTGGTTCAGTGACAGAGCCAGAATCATGAGCCCAAAGGCTCCAGCTCCAAGGCCCTGTCTTGAGCTCTCTGCTGGGGGCCCATGGCTGTTGTCATCCTTGTGACAATTTCTGTGGGCAGGATAGGGAATCCTAGCCCGGATTTGGCCACATTCCAGGGGCTCTCCCATTATCTCAAGGAATTTTAAGAGATTTTTCCCAAAAGTGACTGATTAAATTCCTGTGGGTATTTTGCTTTTTCAAAAAAAAAAAAAGTTCAAGGGGGTTGGACAAAGATGCCTTGATCAAAGAAATAGTGGTTATCAAAAACTGGGAATCTCTGTGGCTACATGCCTCAACAACCAACGCCTCAATTTTAAGCCAGTCTGATTTTGCTTCTCTGGTGTTTTCTAAGAAGCCACACAGAGAGTTGAAGAAATTTACACGCTGTCATCCTCTGGGATTGATTCTGACAGCTCGGCTCCTCTGTTGTTGAAGTGCTAATGAAAAACACTAATTGGCCTTGGCCAGTGGCTGGAGTGGGGGAAGCCAGCATCCTTTTTTCTGGTTTCTCTTAGTCCTGTTCTTGGCTTGGAGAAGGAGAAGGGGGTGATGTGTGGGCAGCATGAGGAAGTGAGAGGACTCCGGGGGTGATGCTGGCCTTTGGGTGGGCGGGGTGGACCTTTGTATCTGATGCCCCATTCCCTGAGCAATGTGAGGACAACGCCAGTCTCTTTGTCACCCTGGAATCCTGAAGACTGCACAATGCCTGGGAAGCACTCTGAATATTCAGCGAGTGAAGAGGGGAAGGAATGAGTGAATGCTTGTGTGGCCCACGGGTGTCTGGAGGCCAGTACCTTGTGCAGCTTCAAGAAGGGGTGGTCTCCACCGCTTTAAACCACATATACAGGTGGGCCACCCCGCATTCTGGCTCTCACAGCACCGGCCACAGTTAAAAGTCAGCTATCCTAAGTGGAACCTTGCAATTGGCCCACTCCACCAGATGGGAAACAGGGCTGTGGTTTTCCAGCTTTGCTTCCTTCCTTAGGCGACTTGTTGATAAAAGACATTTTCACATACTGAGATATAAGGAAGTCATTCTGGCTTATACATGAGTTAATTTGATTTTTTTGTTGCTGTTTGTTTATTTATTTGGCAGCTCTGGGTTTTCATTTTGGCATGTGGGATCTTTAGTTCTTGCAGCATGCAGGATCCAGTTTCCCGACCAGAGGTCAAACCCAGGCCCCCTGCATTGGAAGCTTGGTGTCTTAGCCACTGGGCCACCAGGAAAGTCCCTAACTTGAATTTTATGCTAACCAAAATAACCTGTGGCCTATCAAACATACACTGTACATCTGCTTTAATTGCTGAAGAAAAGGGCACATTGACCAGAAGCAAATAATGTCTATGTTAAAAATAAAGTTTAAGGACTTCCCTGGCAGTCCAGTGGTTAAGAGTTCACCTTCCAGTGCCGGGGTGGGGGTTCGATCCCTGGTTGTGGAACTAAGATCCCACATGCTAAAAAACTGAAACATAAAACGGAAGCAGTGTTGTAACAAATTCAATGAAGACTTTAAAACTGGTCCACAGCCAAAAAAATCTTTTTTAAAAAATGGAAAAATAAAGATGAAACGCCCCTCTTCCTGGGATGCTGCTACTGTCTCTCCCTGGATGATAAAGATTCCCTTCCCAGGTGCGAAGGCCTTAATGACTCTCTGTGTACGTGCTGGTCTGTTCTTTTCTTTTTCTTTTCAAACTTTGAAAAGATGTAACACTGACTTGTTTAATATTCTTTATTCTGACAAGATACAAAACTGTGCTGAAGACTGCTTCTCTGAAGCAGTTTCTCAGAGTAATCTGGGCAGCACACTTCTAGGCTAGTCCTCCATTTGGCTCAAATAAAACTATTTTATTCTTATCATCGATTGTTTATTGATTATACTCACTGACATCCACCTTGTCTCCCCACAGGTGTCCTCTCCCTCCCCGCATACTTCAGCCCCTACAACGGGGGGTCTCTGGGCCACGACGAACGAGCCGATGCCTATGCGCAGCTGGAGCTCCGGACCCTGGAGCAGTCCCTCCTGGCCACCTGTGTGGGGAGCATCTCTGAGCTGAGTGAGTGGAGCCCCCACAGCCCACTGGCCCCGAGGGAGAGGTGGGGAAGAGCCCACCTTCTGGGTCCTGGCTTCCTCCTCCTCTGCCCGTGTCCTGCCTTCTCTGAAAACTGTCCATCCTTTAAGGCCAGAGGTTGCAAACCAGTGGCCCACTCACATGCATGGATTGACCAGCAGGTACCTTTAATCACATCCAAACCCAGATCTCTGGTTTCTCTAGAGAAATCAGACCATCTGACACCACTGTGCCCCAGCCCTGAATGCCGGTGATCAGGGGAGCTGAGCGGCAGCTAAGGGGACAGCAGGCGTTCCCTTCATTGTTACATACCTTGGTATCTCATAGCTGACCTGTCTCATGCATTTATTTTACCTGCCTGGCCCCAAAGACTCTGAATTTATAGCCAGTGTTAGAAAGAACTCATGTCCTGAAGCCTCAACATAAAAAAAGAAAGAAAAAAGCAGAACTTCTCTGGCTGCAGAAGGCGGGTGTGGTCTGCGGACTCAGCCCTGCAGCGCCCTGGGCATCCCCCAGGACCTCAGGGCTCTCTGAAACACACTGGGAAACCCCTGGGTCTAGGTCATTAGCGCTTGACAGCTGCTTCAAAAAAGTGTGTTAGGAGGCCAGAGATCCCTGTGCCCCCAGTCTCTCCCTCTCGTTATCCCGATTATTTGAGCAATCAGACTGCACTCTCAGCCTCCTTAGTTCTCCCTTTCTGTGTCATAAGCCCACCCAGCAGAGGGTGGGCACACCCGCCCGGGGTCGTAGCACACAGCGTGGAAACAGATGGAGTTTCACTCTGCTCCCGCCTTTTCCGCTTGTGATTTCTCTGAGGTTTCTGGCCCCTGAATAGTGAATGGCGAGCCTTTCTGCTTCTTTAGGACACAGCTTCCTCCCTTCCTGCCCCCAGCCTTCCTTCCCTCCCCAGGACAGGAAGTGAAGGTGCCTGGTTCAAGGTCACAGAGCAGATTGGTAAAAGGGCTGGTTCAGAAAGCGGGACTTCAGGCTCTTTGTCTCCTAGGGGCATTCCAGCATGGCCACCTGGGTCCCCTGACCCTTGGGGCCCCTGCAGGAAGTGGGCTTGGGTGTGTGGGCTGTCTTTGGAGCTACGCAGAGTCTGTGTGATGAACTCTCCCGGCCCGAGGACAATGGGGAACATATGTAGGCTACAGTCCACTGGAGAGCACTTGGGTTTTGTTTGCATTCAGAACATTGTGAGCACTTAGTGTATGCAAGGCATTGTATAAAGCACCTTAATCACGTGATCTCATTTACTCTGCAGAACAGCTCAGCAGTCCTGGTGAGGGAACCGAGGCTTAGAGAGGAAAAGTCATTGCCCCGATTGGAAGAATCCAAGTGAGGGCTTGACTCCTGCTGTGTCTAGCTTTAGCAAAGCTCTGAATTACTTAGGGCTATGATTTGCTACAGCCCATAGGGTTGCAAAGAGTCGACTCAAGTGACTTAGCACACACTCACGCATGGGCTTCCTAGACGTGGCTAGCAGCCCAGCCACCAGCATCTCAAGGCAGCTGAGGTCAAGATTGGAATCTGATCTTGACTTTTATCATAGAGCCTTTTATTGTAGTAGTCTCCATGCCTGTTACAAACCACAGTCAAACTCAAGGGGGGCATTCAGAAACTACTCTCAGGGGACAGGCTTGTCATCTTTCTGTCCTTGTCACTCAGCCCAGGGACCAAGTCCTGTTGTTTCTACCTTCTAAAACTATCCCGATTTTTGGTTTTCTCCTTTCACCACCGTCACTTCCAACAACTCAGCCCAAACCAGGGCTATTTAAAACCCAAATTGGATCATGTCACTCCGCTGCTCAGTATCCCCTCCATTCTCCCCATGGCTTTCCAACACACTCATGAAATCCAGGACTGGAGATGTCATCCATCTGGCTTCATCACCTACTATTCTTCTCTTGCTGACCGCCCTGCAAACCACCCTGGTCTCCTGGCCAAAATCCTCCTACCCCAGGGCCTTTGCACTAGTCATTCCTCTGCCCGTGACCATTTCCCCCAGGTGCCCAATCATGGCACGTTCTTCAAATTTCTGCCAAATAACACTTACTAGACAGGCCTTCCCCACAGACCCTGCAGAGACTCAAGGTCCCACCCTCATTCCTCTGTGTCCCATCTTACGGCTTTGGTTTATTCCAAGCACTAATGGACACTTGGCAGGTGAATAGTTGGTCATCTCTCCCATGTGATTAGAAAATCACCATCACAAGAATGCAGACTTTCTCTGTTGTACCCCTGGAGTACATATCACTAGTGTTGAGGACAGTATCTGAGCCCTGTGTTTGTGTGTGTGTAGAAATGAATTCGCTGCATGCTGAGTCACTCCAGTTGTGTCCAACTCTTGGCGACCCTATGGACTGTAAACCACCAGGCTTCTGTGTCCATGGGATTCTCCAGGCAAGAATGCTGGAGTGGGTTACCATGCCCTCCTGCAGGAGATCTTCCCAACCCAGAGACTGAACCTGTCTGTCCTGTGTTGGCAGGCAGGTTCTTTACCACTAGTGCCACCTGGGAAGCCCAGTGAATCGTCTGTCATCCAGTTTTTGCCTCCTAAAGCCCACCTAGGATTGGTCCTTATCCTGGCTCAGCCATTCCTCAGGCCAAAAGTAAGAAGGATGCCCAGAGCATCTTTCACCAGCAACCCAACTGGCTGTGTCATGTTGCACAACTCCCAAGCTCTCTCACTCTGAAACCAGTGTTTTTGCTAATCATCATGAAAGAGGAAGAAGCTGAAGGTGGAGGCAGATACTGCAGTTTTTCCCTCCGAGACTAAAGAACTTAATGAGGCTAGTGATACTTGGCACTGAGTACCTTGTCCCTGAGAGTTTAGCCCGGGTTTCACATGCATCCTCTCACTGCACCTTGCCAGGACCAGCCTGCCAGGTAGGTCAGGAAGTCTCACTCTTGTATCTGCTGCACAGGGAGCTCCAGCCACTTGTCTTTTCCTCTGTCCCTCTCTACTTATGAGAATGTAAATGGGAGGGAATAAGAAAGAAATGAAACACTTTTTTAAAGGGAACCAGGTGGTGTGGGCCTCATTTTGGAGACTGTTAAATCCCAGGTTACCCCTGCTCTTTTTTTTTTTTTTTTTTTTTTTATTGCACCAGATCTTAGTTGCAGCCTGTGGGATCTTTAGGTGCAGTTTGCAGACCCTTAGTTGTGGTATGTGGGATCTAGTTCCTTGACCAGGGGTTGAACCGGACCCCCTGCATTGGGAGTGCAAAGTGTTAGGCACTGGGCCACCAGGGAAGTCTCTCCCCTGCTCTTTTTATCCAGTGGCTCCAGAAGGGTGTTAGACAGCCCAGAGGGAACCCATAGCACCTCTGATCAAGGCTCTCATGACTAGCAAGCAGAAAGGGTGTTTCTCCCTGCTCCTGGGTGTTCCTGGGTGTTCCTGGGCTTTAGACTGAAGTCTCATCAAGCTTAGAGTCAATTGATTCTCTAGTACAAAGACATTTCAGAAGCAGCTCTGAGAGCCCAGTTGTGCCAAACCAATAGCACAGCCCCGTCGGGCTGCAGCTTCTCAAACTCACTGTGGTGATGGGCCAGGAGTGGTATATCCTCAGCTCTGTTGGGCTTCCCAGGTGGTACTAGTGGTAAAGAACCTGCCTGCCAATGCAGGAGATGCAAGAGATGTGGGTTAGATCCCTGGGTTGGGAAGATCCCCTGGAGGGAGGGTATGACATCCCACTCCAGTATTCTTCCTAGAGAATCCCATGGACAGAGGAGCCTGGCAGGCTACAGTCCATGGGGTCGCAGAGTTGGAGATAACCGAAGCAACTTAGCATAGCTCTGTTGCAAACTGAAACTTTTATAAAATAAAAAGGAATGTCTAGAAACACAAAATAAAGTGCAGGTCAGATGCAAGTCATCTTATTTTATTATTAGATTAAATAGGTATAAAAATCACTCTGTCAGACTGCTCTGGAAATTTTTTCAAGCTCACTGTCAGTTTCTGAATTGAACTTCTGAACCAGTAACCACCAGTTTCACAGACCTGTTCCAGTCTGCAGACCGCCCTTCGAGTAAGCAATGTTGCAATGCTCAAGAGCATGTGTTTGGTACACAGGCACCACAGTTCAAATCCTGGCTGGTCCCCTTGCTGCTTGTACCCCTGGACACATTTAACTTGTGTAAGCCTGTGTCCTCATCTGTGAAATGGAAATGCCTCACTGATGGGGTGGTTGACTAGAGATTTTGTCGTATCTTTTCATGTCTGTCACAAAGCCTAGAAAATAGAAAGTGGCAGGGAGGACAGTCTCTCAGGGAGAGCATCCAGAGCATGCGGCTATCTTTGCCTGTTAACGCAGCTTAAGTCTTTAGATGCCTGATCAGAGTTGTCTGCAGGCATCTGTCTTTTTGGTCTTTGAGAGAGACTGGTCGCCTGCAGCTTGGCTTGGAGCGAAGTATCCAGGGTCTCCATCTCTAGTTCCCATGCCTTCATGGTTTTCCGAACTTTCGGAAAGCCTCTCTCTTCCTGGCTTCCCTTTTAGGGAACCCTTAGGAGGCACCTCTGTCCCTTCCTTGACTTTCTTGCCTGCATTCTGGCTGGAAACGTGCTGCCACGGGGTCTACACCAGTAACAGCGCAATAATCTTAAATGTAATGAATGGTAACGACTTCTACCTTATCAAACTTTGAAATGATATTTCACCAAGGTTTCTTTGATGCTATCAGGGACTCTGAATTCTCCTCCTCATGGTCCTGTGGTCGTGCCAACGGTTATGACATTCAGACCTGGAGATACGGGAGCCAGGTTTCAACTTATTGCAGCCAACGTAGCTCTGCAACTAGCTTCTGGGAGGTGGCTTGGCCTGGGGTTATTGGGACCAGTTTCTACCGCCCAGGACCTGAGGGCAGAGCTGGGATCCGACATTGCAGGGCTGGACTCCTCCTGTCCTGGGAAAGGTGGAGCAGCTCTTGACTGCAGGCAGAGGTCCCAGGAGGAAGAGCATGACAAGGTGGCCTGTAGTCTAGAAGAATAACAACAACAAAAGACAGTAATAATAATTGTGATGTTTTTAACTTTACCAAGCCCTTTGTGCCAAGCATGATGTTAAGTCCTTCACATTGGTTATTTATTTGAATTCTCAGAACTTCTGGTTAGAAGCAATTATTTTACAGATAAGGAAACTGAGGCTTTGATAAGTAACTTACAGAAGGCACACAGTTTGAAACCCAGGCAGGTCTGACTCTGGAATCTACGCTTTTAATCCACTTACCTGATGATTCTCAAATCTGACTGGACATTAGATTCAGCAAGGGAAGTTTTACAAAAGATAGACACCTGGGTCCTGCCCCAGGCCAATTAAGTCAGTTTTGGGGATGGAACCAGGCAGGTATCAGGGACTCTGTGCTCTCAGCCCTCTTGGCCCTGGGATCTGGCAAGAGGCACCCAAGCTACAGCTGTGGGCTGAGCAGGGTCCGCTGTATATAGAGGAGTGAGGACCCAGGGGTGAGGGGGCATGGAGGGCTCTTTCCATGCGTGGAGGGCTCTAGTTCCAGGACTGTCACTGTCCCTGCTTGGAAACCAAATGTTGTCACTCTGGTGGTCATGGGAGGACTTGGCATCTGATGAGCTCAAGTCAAGTACCACCAGAAATGTTTCAGAATGAAGTGAATGTGTAAGGCTACGTTTTCATTCTTCAAATGTTTGCTGAGCACCTATTGTGCAGTAGAACCTGTACAGGGCCCCAGGGATACATGGAACAGGGTACTGGACCCAGATGCTCCGCAGGGAAGTTTAAGGGAATAAGTGAATGATTTATTTGGTCCTGCCAACATCAAATGACACTTTTCCTGCCATAATAAAACCTGCTGGTTTCTCCCTCCATAGGTTCAGCTTTGCGCAGAGGCTTTCTATCCAAGGGGCTATCTGTGAGGAACTGCATGGGGGTGTAGGAAGCTGACCCGCAGGGGACGCTCCTCTGAGTTCTCAGGCCTGAGAAGAACGGAAGGCGCCACTTCTCCTAGAGCGAGGGGCCTGCGGGTGCCTGGGGTTGTTTCACCATCCTTTCTCAGCATTGTGGCCTCACACAATGATGGGATGTTTCCTGTCCTAAGCTGGTGGGGTGTTGAAAAGACTTGACTGGGGAAGAATCACAGCACAGGATATAGGAACCTGAGGACCCCACAACCTTCAGGAAGGCAGGCTATGGCCTGGGCCTCCTCTCAGTTCATGGACTTTGGAGACACACAGATGTGGATTCAAATCTAGACTCCACCATTTACTTAACCTCTGGACACCGTGGCATCCCTGTGACCAGGGAAATGCATGAGATTAGTAAATATTTACTTACTAGATGAACCTCAGTTTCTTCATCTGTAAAATGGGGATATACTTGGACCCCAGCAGTGTACAAATCAAATTAAATCCTTTTTCTAGAAAAATGGAACACCCAGCACATAGTAAGCATAGTGGACAGTGGTGGTAAGAGTTTTCCTTGGGGCCATTGGAAAGGGAAGCCCTTTTCTGCAGAAGAACCTGCACTTTGGGGACTCCCTTGGTGGCTCAGAGGGTAAAGCATCTGCCTGCAGTGCAGGAGACTGGAGTTCAATCCCTGGGTCGGGAAGATCCCCTGGAGAAGGAAATGGTAACCCACTCCAGTATTCTTGCCTGGAGAGTCCCATGGATGGAGGAGCCTGGTGGGCTACAGTCCACGGGATCACAGAGTCAGACACGACTGAGCGACTTCACTTTCACTGGTGGTCTGGTGGTTAAGAATCCACCTTCCAGTGCTGAGGATGTGGGTTCCATCTTTGGTCAGGAAACTAAGATCCTACATGCCACGGGGCCGCTAACCCCTCACTCCTCAACTACTGAGCCCATATGCTGTAGAGCCCATGTTCTGCAACAAAAACCCGAGGGCCGCAACTGGAGAGAAGCCCCCCATTGCATCTAGAGAAAGCCCACACACCACAGCAAAGGGCCCACGCAGCCAAAAACTTTAAAAATCATTAACAAAAAAAGAAGTACTTGAACTGCCCCAGACAGCACGGGAAAGAACCACCACACAGCCTGGCACGGGAATTAGAGGCTGAGAGGAGAGGCCCAGAGAGATTCCCATGGTCGGAGCCGGGAGCAGGCCCGTGGGATGGTGGAGAGAGTGGGGATGTTGAAAAAGAAACTGTTTTAGCATAAGGTCTGGTGGGGCCGGGCCCTGCCAAGTGTTTCATTGAACTGTTAGGGCAGGACTGCAAGTGAAAGGGACTCTAGATCGCTATTGTGCGTCTGGGTGACAGTTGCCAGCTCCGCCTGCTGCCTCTGGGTAAACAGTAATTATGCATGCCGGCTTAGGCACTGTTCCTCTAGCCAGCAAGGATCCTTGGAAGAATGTGCACTGGCCACTCAAACGTTTTCTTTTTCTCCCGCTCTCTCCTGCCCTCCTCCCCGCCAGGTGACCTGGTCTCGCGCGCCATGCACCACATGCAGGGGCGCCACCCGCTGTGTCCAGGCTCCAGCCCCGCCCGCCAGGCCCGCCAGCCGCCCCAGCCCATCACCTGGTCCCCCGACGCCCTCCACACACTGTACTACTTCCTGCGATGTCCACAGATGGAGTCCATGGAGAACCCCAACCTGGACCCCCCGAGGATGGCGCTGAACAATGAGCGGTAGGGCTCTGCTTTGGGCTGCGTACCTGGTGGGCCACGCGACCCCGTGTGCGTGTGGAGTGACCGACAAGGTGGCCGAAGAGCCCTGACCCTGGCCTGTTTGCCTGTGGGGAGGTGGCCTGACACGGCGAGGACTGTGCATTCAGATGGAGGAAGGTCTGGCCCTGGAGTGCAGCGGGGCTTGTTGACCCTGGACTGATGTATTGTGGGTTGCTGAGGCTCCAAAGTTGGGCTTTGGCCCCTCTCAGCTCTAGCACTCATCACCTGGGCTCTCAGAAATTCATTTGCCTCTTTTATAAAATGAGGTATTCACTCCTACCTAGAAAGGTGGGTGGTAAGACGCGCATGAGCTCATGCTCTCAGAAAAAGCACTTAGGACAACGTCTGGGTGGTAACTGGCCCTCCATCAGTGGTAGCCGTCACCTGTTGATGACCGCGATGTCACTGTTACCATAATCCTTGTTAGAAATCTCAGGCATGTTTTGCCCCGTCCACTCATTTTACGGATGGGAACATCATGGCTCTGGCGGATTATCTGATCTCCAGCAACTTAGTGGATGAACAGCCTGAGGGCCCAGGCCTGCTGGCTTCAGTCTAGTGCTCTCCCGTAGGGGCCCAGCCCTTTCCCAACTGATGGAATTGGATCATCATCATCTTAATCCTCTGGGAGCTATCTAGCGAATGCAGGGCCGAGGCAGGCAGGGCCTGACACAGAGTGAGAAGGTGGCAGGTGGAGGCCCCTGCTTCCCTGAAGGAAGCACCAGCAGGGAGGTGGGGTCAGAGCACGGGCCCTCCGCCCCAGCTGTTTCTGCTTTGCGGAGAAATTGTTGTGGTTGTCAGAGCTTGGCTGGGAGGGCAAAAGGGCCAAGAAAACATCTGGAGAGGGTGGGGATGGGGAGAGAGGGGGCTTGCTTATTGGTCGGTGAGGTCCCCAAGGGTGCCTGAGGCTGGGTCCAACAAGCAGAGGTGACTGGGAGAGGAGGCGGAAGTACCTCCCTGGGACCCGCTGCCCCAGGCTGGGCGGCTTGGCCCTTGGGCTGTGACCATGGCCATTGGCTGCGGCGTTGGCCGGGGAGGTGCTCTTCTGCAGGCACTGTGCCCAGAATCCCTGGGATGTCTTTGTGGCCACCCTCTGGCTTTCCTCCCGGGAGGATTCCCAGGGCCTGATGTTCCGAAACATGGCATCAGGGTTCCTGTGTGACCCAAGCCGCTTGTC